>NW_026294584.1:140111461-141603961 GCF_007827085.1 Peromyscus californicus insignis
GCACACTGTACTTCTCCAGCTCTGACACCCTTCACAGGCACAGATTTCTCATTAGCTACACCTATGTTCCCACAAGCTCTCATCTCCTGCTATGCACACAGATGCCCATCACACAGGCTCCCCACCCCTCCAGGGCCAGCCGGGCTGGAGGAAGCTGCAGCGAGCTCCACCTCTTTCCCTACTCTCCCACCCCCCAACCCTCTCTCACTGAGACTTGAGAGGCCCCTCCCAGTCGTTCTCTGGCCACCCAAGGATCAGTCTCCCTCCTTGGGAACTCAGACCCGATTCATATAGATATAGTTTTTTCAAGGCTATCTTCTACACAGTCCTCACCAAAGCCCAAGTCTACTTGCTCTCCCTGAGGCGAACGCTGCCGGTAAACTTTGTTCTGTCCCTACATACTGCTAGATACAGCAGCCTGCAGACGGCTTTTTTTCCTCCCTTTCTCCTCTCTCCCAACGCTACACTCGGGTCTGTTTGAGCCTAAGGCGGAGGTAGTTGGACTTTATCTTCTGGATTCCACCTCTCGAATTTCTTTGAGCAACACGTCAGCATCAGGGGAGGTTGAGTAAGCGGGTAAAGTTCAGACTATTTAGAAAACAGAACCGATTGTAAAGCTCCCCTGTACAAGCCACCCTTCTGGCACACTCTTTTTTCATCCTGACGTTCAGGGCACTGTGCTTAGGTATTTCCTAGCTCGCTGGCTTGCAGAGGAAAGGCATCCCTTTACTGAAAAGCAGGTTTGCCAGCACACTCCGTAACCCGCAGAATTCCCAACATCAGACTCAGCGAGTAACACACACCCTTACAGCCTTCCTTCTCCTCCCCCAGCAGGTCCCCGCCCCCAACCTCTTCACACTCATAAACAAGTCCCGGCTCAGGGGCTCCAGCTCTCCGTGCTAGCAGCCTGCGCTGGCTAGGACCGCGTCCTAGAGAAGCCTCCACTCTGGCTCTCAACCTGCTACCCGCCGGCCGCCAGAGGTCGGGGTCAACCTGGTGGGTGCTTCCCCCACCTGGAAAACGCGAGCCTCGATTCCAATTCCCGCCTGCGACTTCTCTAATTAACTGCGTCCACACCATTTGATGCTGGGGTCCCAGTGAGGCGCATCTGAGAGCTGCGGAAGAACGCCAAAATTGCGCAAAGCAGTAGCGCCTCTTGGATGCACACCCACTCACGCCCGAAGGCGACAAGCAGAGCGGTCCTCCCCGCTCCCCACACCAGCTTCGCATTCTGCACCTTCAGTTCCCAAGCGTGCCAAATTTCATTAGAAGTATCCACCACTGTGCAGAGCCCCGTGGCAATGGAAACAGTCCGCTGTGGGTTCTTTTAACTCCGACCTAGCTCTGAGGGTCTCCTATGCCCTCGGCCTTCCTGCACCACCTCTGGCGGGGGTGGGGGGGACGACTAAAAAAATGGGCTCAGAGGAACTGCTACCAAATCCCTACCGATGACCCCGCCCCAGTACCCACCGTTCCCTGGCGGGGTCCCAGACTGGCGGGCTGAGCGCTTGTTTCAACATCTGCGCGAAGACCCGGGGTGGGTAGCCGTAGAGTAGGTGCTGGCCAGAGTAGCCCGGGGCCAGGGAACGTCTCAGAGAAAAGGCTTATGTGGGACACCAACTCAGGTACGCACTACTGGGCTGGGAATCCCAACTCCCCCAACCTGAGAAGTGACCACGCGGGTCCAGAGCTTTGCGTCCCCTCCCCCAGCCCACGCCCTGCTTGGCTGTGCCGTGGAGCTGCAGAACTGTGCCCGGTGGCCAGCGGGGTGCAGGGCGAATGCCGGGATCCTGGCCTCTTCCTAGCCCCGGTTTCGTCTGCTACCTCCTTTTGTTATAGGATGCGCGGGAGTCTTTTGGGAGAACTAGGTAGGAGGGCTGGAGGTGTGTATGCATGAGGTGGAGGGGCAGGGGATGCAGAAACCCTTTTCTTGCCTTTTCGTGGTCCCCATTTTCCCTCCCCTCCACCTTCCTCCCTTTTCAATTGCAGGTTTCTTAAACCTGATCACTTTCCCAGACTGAGGGCGGTTTCTTGGGCAGCCAGGGGACTAGAGGGAGGAGGAGGTGGGGAGCCATATCCGCGCGCGAGCGTGTGCGTGCATGTGGAAGGAAGCTGGTGGCGATTGCGCCTAGGCCTGGGCAGATCCCACCGCAAACTTTGAAGAAGGCACAAGAACCGTAAAGTTAAAAGCTTGTTGCACGGTGGGGGTGGGGCTCGGTGCAGAGTTGGGGACCCCCCACGCGGATCCTCAAGAAAAATCTTCCCCCACGCGATCCCCCACCCCCTCCCGGACCTGCCCACCCAGCGTGCCCGCCACCTCCCCTTACCGTGGCAGAAGTAACCATGGCATCCGTGTGACTATTTCCAGGGACGTCGACATGAAGAGAAAGGTGGACTCGAGTTCGGTCATTCAGTCTCGCCCACCCCTGCCGCAGCCACTACCCAGCGGTGGGAAAAAACGAGAGGAAGAAAGAGAGAAGAAAGTTGCGCCGGGCTCTCTCGCGGGGCGGTGCGCGGAGCTGCTGGGTAAGGAGAGGAGCCTTCAACTCTGAGTCCCGTGAACATAATCTGCGTGGTTATAACCAGCCAACCCGGCCAGATGGCTCTGCGCTCAGCGCCTTAACCCCTTCCGCGCCAAGCCCTCGCCCCCGAGCCCCGCCCGCAGCGATTCGCAGGCCGGTGCCCCAGCACTTTAGAGTTTGCTCTTGAGACCAACTGGGAGACCGGGTCAATTCTCCTAGTCCCCTTTAAAGGAAAACAAACGAACGAACGAACAAACCAACCAACCCTTCCAAAATAGCCTATCCCCCAGTACCTCCTATATTTGATTTCCCTTTTAGAGATGGGGAGGAGTCATAGAAAACATTTAATTTATCATTATGTTTTACACGTTGGTATCTTCGATTTGTCTTATTCTTGAAATTTTTCTTTTTGAATTTTTTCTTTTAAGATTCTATTATCTTTCTTTTTTTTCCTTTTAACGAGGCAGAGGGCCTTTCTTGCCCCTTGCTTCAGGAAAGCTTGAGTCTCAACCTTAAACTCTACCTCCAAACCTCAGACCCTTCTAGCTTTGAATCTCTCCCCACCCCCTATCACCACTACCCCCCACCCCCACCACAGGAACCCGCCCAAGAACAATTGCTCTCTCAGGACTGAACTCGCCAGTCCTGGGGACCAAGGCGCAGTGCATGCTGTCTAGGGAGGTTAAATCACAGAGGTAAGGTGGGGGTGGGGGGTCCTGAGCAACCAAGGGAGGGGTTGGTTTGCGTGCGCGGCGCGTGCGTGAAAGAAAACTAGAGGCATGAGGCCAAGCCCCGCATTTTACGCAGTCTCCAACTTCTCTACCCCTTCCTTCCAAAGTAGGACCCGGGCCCTGGAGCTGAGCATTCGCCCAGGACTCTCCGCTCTGCACAAAAACAGCTCGCCCAGAAGAAAAAAGGCAAGCAACACACCTCTTCCCGACTTCCCGAAAGTATCGACGCTCTCTTCCACAACCGCTAGATTCATTTGAGAAAGGATCTCAGGCAGAGGTCTTACTTGGAGATAATTTTAGCTACCCGTTAGACCCCATTTGTTCAAAGCTGGTTCTCTCAGAAGTTACAATGGTCAGTACACCTAGATTTTGCTCTACCGCTGTCCAAGAGAAATGCAGGGGGGTGGGGGTGGGGGAGATCCTAGTGGTAAGGAGAAATGGAGACCCGGAGAGTAGAGTATTGCTCCTTCACTCCTTCCCTGATTCTTGCAAGGTGGAATTCAAAGTCCAAGCGCCCTCCCCACTCTACCCCCACCACCGTAACCACTCTCCAAGTCACCTCTTGTCAGGACATTTGACTCACACGCGCGATTTAATACTCCACCTCTTCCTCGTCTTCCCATTAAAGTGTCTGATAAGCAACCCGCAGTGTAGTTCAGCAAGGTTCCAGGTTCAAAACCTGAAAATTCCTTGGAGTTGTGTGCGTTTGGTCCACACCCAGGAGCGCCAGAACTGCACCCACCGGTTGAGGCCAAGAGAAGCTGCAGGGCGAAGGGAGGCCAGAAAGGATGGAGAGTCTGGGGGGCTGCATACTAGATAGATTGTACCTGCCTCATCATTATCCTGGCTGATGGGGGCTGCCACATCGAAAATGGCCTGCAGCACCCACGGAGGCCCAAGGACGTCACCTCCAACAGTCCCCTCAGAAGGCCTGAGTCCTCCTTCAAAGGCTCCCCTCCTGCCAAAATATCTCCTTCTTCCTCCGGATCCGATCGGGCGGCAGTTTCCCTCTCGCTCTGCCACACAGCACTTTGGAGGTTTGGCTTGGGCGTGCTCTGTGGGGTTCTGGTTTTCTCGAGGTCCTCTGGCCCGCCCCTGCCCTCCCCCACTTCCCGCACTTGCCTCTCTCCCCCTGCTTCCCCCTCCTTTCCCTTCAGTCTCTCTGCCGGCCGAGTTCTAGGGGCTCATTTCTCAAGCTCCTGGTCCCGGGGCTCCACAGACTGCAACGAAAGTGGTGCTTGACTGCCAGGCAGGGAGGAACGGGTTAAATACACGTGTGGGCTGCTCAGCCGGCTGCTCCCCGGTCACTGGCGGTCTGGAGGGAGGAGGGGTCTAAGAGGGGCAAGCTTAAATATGAACAGTCAGAAGAAAAGGCTGCAGAGTTCAAGACTCCGATTTGTTCTGCAGATGCGGTGCACTGGCTGGCTGCCTCCCTTTGCCAGACCTGGGTGACGGCTGGGAGAGTGCATTGTTTCCAACTCAAGGGTGCAGGAGGGTCTGTCTCCGCCTGCAGTCAACAGGCCTTGTAATATGAGAGGTGACACCTTAATCTTGCCAAATATGTGCGGTGTCGTGTGTGTGTGTGTGTGTGTGTGTGTGTGTGTGTGTGTGTGTGTGTGTGTATTGCGGGGGAGGGGAGCAGGGAGAGACCCAGGCAAGAGCAGGGGTCAAAAACCGCACTTTCCTAGGAGAACTGATTCGCCCCCATCAACCCCCACCCGTATGGAGAACGGTTGTCCTTTTCTTTATGCAAGACCTATCTGAGGATTTTCTTCCCCCCGCAGGCAGTCAATCTTCTCCTTTTTTGTTTCTTTCCACTGAAAAGCTAAAGGTCCTCCCTTCTCTCGGCAGATGCAAAGGCATCTTGGACTTGTAGGAGCTCAGATGTCTAAAGAGGATGCTGGGCAGAAAAAGAGGCAGAAAGACACACTCGCTTACAGGTAGATAAAAGCCCGTCAGAGTCCGAGTGACTTCTAGGCAAACCCAGGTTTCTAAATAGAGAGTTTAAGTTTTTGCAGAACGACCAGAGTTAAGAGCCCTATAGATAGCTAGAGTTAAGAGAAGACAGGGCAAGAAGCCATGGAGTGTGCTCACTCCACAGACAGTCCTGTCTTAGCTAGCTAGGTAGTGGCCTTTCTAAGCAGACTCCCTGGTTTTGGCCACCAACCTGTTGACAGCACCTTTGCGTCAAAGGATTTGCCTTTTCTCCCTATTGTATCTGAGGCACCATCCCGAGAGCAGTCCGTGAGAGCAGGAGCCCGGTTCAGTTATTTGAAAGCCCCCTTTCAACTCTCTCCTAAGGCGAATTCCTAGAGCTTGCCTTTGGCCTACCTTTATCTTTTGTAATAGCGCCACAGTGTGGTTGAAACGCAAAACAGAAACAAAATGAAAGGGTGGAAATGAATCTGAGCCTCTTGGAAAATGGCATTTTCTCTTGTTTCAGCTTAGTGAATGCCTTATGCTTATCTAGGGTGGAAAGGGTCCCTCATGCAGCAATAGCATATGGTTAATTCACAGTGAAATATTGACCCAGGAAATGAATGTATGGGACCTAATGGTCCTGTTTGACTATACACGACAAAGATAAGCTTCTTTATGCAGCTAGCCTTGGCTCACATGGCTAGCCTTCACTGCAGTTCTTTTACTTGCCTTTGTATAAATAGCATACCTTAGCTGATCCTAAAATATCTGCAAGTTGCCTGTTGCTGGAGGGTACTAGGGCTGACTAGCTAGAGTCCCTGTGCTTGCTTTTGGTCTCAGTCCCCACCCCCACTCATACAGACAGCTGTTCCAGATGATGGAGTCAGAAAGTCTACAGTTCTAAAACAAAGTGAATGCAAAAGGCATTTGCATTAGAAATGGGAACTTAGGGTCAGGGGAATGTGATGCATCATGTTATCTTGGCTCCCCACGCAATACACAGCTACACCTTTGTTAAGCAGTAAGCACATAGGTTAACCTGCCGGTTAGCAGCTCTTCCCAAATGTCCTGGAGCATTGATGAGACATTGTTTGCCGGGATTCTATTCTTCCCCCCCTCCCAAAGGAGATCACTTGTCCCTGGAAACTGGATGATGTGTCTATACTTATTCAGTAAGCTTAGCTCTAAGAGGTCTTCCAAGCCCACCTTTGCTTCAAGGACCAATTTCAACATAGTGAACATATTATGATATACTAACATCTTCTCAGACTCCTCCCTACACGCAGTCACCGAAGAAACTCAGTCCCCTAGTTTTTCAGCGACTTTCTTTAGAGGGACAGAAAATACTCAAGCAAACAAAAGATCACACAAAGAGACCAGGAAGTCGAATTCATTGAAAGGGTCAGTTTTGTGGTCTGACAAATCTGAGTTTCATGCTGTTGCTGTTCCCTCAACCTACTAGGTGTGTTTTTAGGCAGGGCTCCTCGGTGATCAAAGCCCATCCAGAGTTGGTGAAATGGTGTCCATCCCACAGGTGCACTATGAAGACCAAAGGAACCCAGTGATTTAAAACTCACCACACAGTGCTTGATGTAGTGCAAACCCCAGATCCAAGTTCTGCCGTCCTCACACTGACGTCTTTGACACCCCCACTGCTGAGTGTGCCAGTCATTAGAAAGAAAAATGCCTATTATTTGTGTTCCATCCATATTTCATTAATATAACTTTGTGTGTGTGTGTGTGTGTGTGTGTGTGTGTGTGTGTGTGTGTGTGTTCTCAGGTAGTAAGAAATGAGCAGAAAGAAGTCATGGACCATGGACATACTTAGAATTTATTTAATTTCCGAATGTGGATCTCATGAGAGACATGGATGAAGGGTTTAAAATCCTCATTCCTCCCTCGCCGCCTCTGGGGCAGAATCACCTCGTCATTTAAGAGGAAATTCCAGCACATCCTTCCACCGTTAACAGATTTCCTAGTGTGTTACTGTCCTGTTGCGATCACTAATTATACTCTGGGGCTTGTGCTGAACAATCTGATGCATTACATGGAACAACAATGAATCGACTCACTTTGTGAAATAGAATGCATATTTATAATTAGGCCTCAAAAAATTACCCATAATGATAGAGTGGAGGTATGCAGCCCTGCCACACAGGTGGATCTAGAAGTCATAATGAAGTCTCCTGTTTCACTAGTTACGACACGAATTCCTAACCACCCTATAAATTAGCTTTATGTTGTACCAAACTCCACTCATTAAAAAAAAATGGCATTAAGGTTTCCTAGGTAACTAATGCATTTCCAAAGGGAATAGGTCTCAGGAGACAAAGAGGACAGGGAAGAGAGTGGGGGAGGGGAAGAAAAAAATGTAAAAACCAAAAAAAAAAAAAAACAGCATTAGATTAGACATAAACAGAATATTTCATGGAGAGGAACCATAAAGTTTTACTGTGTGTGTTTGACATAGATGTGGCATTGCCATTAATTCCATCTTTGGTCAATAAAATGACCCATAGACTGTCCTCCTATTACGGATGCCAGTGTTTCTTTTTGCAGATTCGGTTATGCAAACGGAGGAACTCCGAGCCTTCTCTTCAACTGCTGAGCTGTCTCCACTCTGAGTACTCTAACCTGAGCCTTCCACTAGTTGTATTTAGAGGCCACCAAATGTCATGATGAAAGGGAAAATTTGCGTCAATTTAGATATTTTGAAACATGCGCAATGCTTTTGATCACTTTGGACTCAGGCTCCAAGAACTTTGGTGCAACCACATAGACAGTTGAGCCTGAGGGTTGAGTCGACAGAGACAGTTAATTTTTAAATCCCTAACTTAACGGTCTTTTCTGTGAGAGATGTTTGTCAGCTGAGGAATACCTTGAACACTTAGAAGGAACCAGAAAGGATGTAGGTCGAGAGAGCTTAAGGCTCAGCTCCTTCTTATAACAATAGAGTAGTAATCCTGAAATATTTTGTCACAGCAACCAGAAAAGTACTTATTATACTGTGCCATGTAGAGTTTCTTTTACAAACTTCTTTTTAGATTTATTTTTATTTGTGTGTATGTGTGTACGCACATGAACAAGTACCCGTGGCAGCCAGAGGAGAGTGTTATAGAAATGTTAGAAGCAGTTTGTCAGGGCTCAAGGTTGTCTGGGAGTACGAGAGAAGGGCAATAGAGGCTGTGAGTGGGATTTGGTCCAGTCTATCTATGGACCAGATAGGTGAACGTGTCTTACTCCAGGGCACTGACTTGACATACAGAAGAAAGAGTGATTTCACCATCGAGCCATCCTCCCTATTGGTTTCACCGTGAAAGACACACCTATGTAACTGTTCATGACAGCTTGGGCAGGAGAGCTCTCAGAGGCATGCTAGACAAAGCCTTTAGTGGCAGAGTTCTAATCGATTTGTCGAAGGGGTTAGACCATTGGCTTTGATCCAATGGCTGAGAAGACATTTAAATCAAAACTACTTACATTTGCAGAATCAAGACATGGAGGAGAAAGTGCTTGAGTCTTGAGACTGTAAAAAGTGAATGCCTACCCAGAACTATACAATTAGAACCTGAACCTGTGGACAACGGACGTTTTGTTACATGTGTTACCATTTGAATCCCATCCAGTAACAACTGGTCACTCATACCAGTGTCTGTCCTTCCAGTATAGACACAGACTTAAATGTCAGCATTTGAAGTCTTCCTGTGGCCAAGCTTCAAACTGTGGAGCTGCTTCCAGATAACAACCACAGAGCACACGATTTGCACGTCACTGCTCCATCACATCCTCTTCTCTGCCTCCAAACAAGGATGAGAAACCTCTACTGGCTCTTTTCTCACTCTGTGAGCTCTCCCACAAGCAATTTGCAGCAACAAGTCCAAAAATTAGACATTAGATCCTTTGAAGTGGAGAGAGTCACTTAGCAAACGACAGCAGCACTTGTCTCTTCACCCGCTCACCTCCCCATCCGACCCCAGGGACACCTTTCAGATAAAGCAGCCAGGAGAGTCAAACAGCAGAATTAGAAATACTCAGTTTCCTACACAGACATTCATAAATCAAAGCAACGACTTTTTCCCAGGCTTAGCACGGAGCCTGTGGTTAATGACAATGGAATCAGACCTGGCAGGGGATCACAAGATGACACACTGGTCCACACCCCTTATCTCAAGTCGGAAAACAGAGACCGGCTGCCATGTGGGACCGGTGCGGGAATGGCTTGCATTCTTTTAGAGTTGGAAGGAGCCTGAGAGTTCCCTGGTCCAGTCCTCCATTTCACATCGGAAGTCAGTATCATACAGGAAAATGAAGGGACTTGCCTGAGAACACACAGAGTATCAGACTCATCAGTGAGTGTGTGGTACCCATGCTCCTGACCCCCAGAATGCTCTCTGTTCTTCCCGTACAGCCCCTAGAGACACACGGCTGTTTCCTCTAGGGTACATTCTGTGCCCCACTCTTGATCTCCAGCCATTTCTTTTTACTCCCTTCTTTTACTTACAGCAAGTTATTTTAATATTTCATTTCCTTTATGTTGTTCTCACTGTGAACTGCTGGCCCAAAATGAAAAGAGTAACTTAGAACGTAGAAGGCAGGGTTGAAGTGGGAACTGGAAGGGCTTTAATCAAAGGAGGTGAAAAGATAGCTTTAAATGGGAAATGGCTGCTGTCTTAGGGCTGGTGACATAGGGCTTTACAGTGGTCCTTCCCCCTTCTCAGGGATTTCAAGCCCCCTAGAGGATGCCTAAAACCTCAAAGCATGTGTGCCTGTGTTGTTTCCTATGCACATATGCCTACAATAAAATTTAACATGGAAATAAAATCCAGTAAGATTAATAACCAGTAACAAACCAGAACAATCAGAGCAATGGACTATCATAAAAGCTATTTCAAATTTACGAGTTTTATATTTCTGGAATTTTCCATCTAAGATGTTCAGATTGTTGTTGGCTATGACTACAAGTGAGCACAGCAGAACCTTAGATAAGTGGGGCTCTCTCCCCTCAGATGACCTCTGTCCAATTTGTTGATAGTTAAAGCAGATGACCTTAGAAGGTTCCCATCCCCCCAAGAACCCCAAACAACAACAACAACAACACCTTCAAACATTGTTGTCTTGTGCTTCTTCATCTTCTCTTCTCTACATTTAAAAAATGACCAAAAGATCCATGTTACTAAAGGAATATTTGGTAGAACTTTTAGTTTCATTTTCCAACAAAAGCTGGCTGATCTACAAGATCTCCAGGGTGGAGCTCAGGTAGGTGGGTGGGAGCTCCGGGGTGCTGATGCCAAGTGAAGAAGTCAAAGGTGGTGTTTCTGATCTGCAGAGTTTCCCAAAATAGAACCACTTGCCTCCTCCACAGCTCTTGAGGTGTTCTCTGCCACTGAGTGATCTTAGGCATCAAAATGCCTCGAGGGACTGGAGAGATGGCTCAGTGGTTAAGAGCACTGACTGCTCTTCCAGAGGACTAGGGTTCAATTCCCAGAACCCATGTGGCAGCTCACAACTGTCCAAGATCTGACACCCTCACACAGACATACATTCAGGCAAAACACGAACGCACATAGAATAAAAACAAATTATTAAACCAACAAACAAAAACTGCCTTGAAGTGATGCTGTGTAGGGGGTTCAGGGTTGTTTGGTTAGCTCATCAGTCAAGATGCCTTCTTTTCTTTTCTTTTTTTTTATTATTAAGAAATTTTCTATTCATTTTACATACCAACCACAGATCCCCCTCTCTTCCCTCCTCCCACCCCTCAGCCTTTCCCCCCAACCCACCCCCTATTCCCACCTCCTCCAAGGCAAGGCCTCCCATGGGGAGTCAGCAGAGCCTGGTACATTCAGTTGAGGCAGGCCCAAACCCCTCCCTCTGCACCAAGGCTGCACAAGGTGTCACACCATAGGCACTGGGTTCCAAAAAGCTCATTCATGCACCAGGGATGAGTCTCAATCCCACTGCCAGGGGGCCCCCTAAACAGTTCAAATTAAACAACTGTCTCATCTATGTAGAGGGCCTAGTCCAGTCCCATGGGGGCTCCTTAGCTATTGGTCCACAGTTCGTGAGTTCCCGCTAGTTTGGCTTGGCTATCTCTGTACAGTTCCCTATCATGATCTTGATGTCCCTTGCTCATAGAATCCCTCCTCTCTCTCATTGACTAGACCCCTGGAGCTTGGCCTTCAAGATACCTTCTTAATATGAGATTCACATGCTAGTGACCCAATCCCTTCAGTACGTGGGTACTTTCTCAAAGTCTGTGCCTCTGATGTTATGTAAAACTATTTTGGGTTGTGCATGGATAAACATTTTTAAATTTAATAGTGATACTTATGTTGTGTTAATGCATTATATCTATTTGTGGAGATATAAAACTTTCCTTGACTAAATTTATTGTGAAACTTGACTTCTGGCTATGGAGGCCAATTTGTAATACATGAAATCTTTCCATCAAGAATATCTTTAAAAGCTGGGAAAATACTTTAAAAATGATTTGAAGGTTCCACTTATGGCCTGGCTGCAGAAACTCTAGAAGACCAATTCTCCAACAGTTAAAAACTATGTCCCGCCGGGCGGTGGTGGCGCACGCCTTTAATCCCAGCACTCGGGAGGCAGAGGCAGGCGGATCTCTGTGAGTTCGAGGCCAGCCTGGGCTACCAAGTGAGTTCCAGGAAAGGCGCAAAGCTACACAGAGAAACCCTGTCTCGAAAAACCAAAAAAAAAAAAAAAAAAAAAAAAAAAAACTATGTCCCAGGACTTGAGGGTGAAGGCAAATGGTCTCTGCAAAGGGGTTGACATTTCAAAGAAACCAGTACAGGGTGAAAGTTCCTTTTGTCTTTGTCTTTGTTTTGTGGTTACGGGTTTTAGGTTTCTAGTTTAAGAGCAGGCCATGGTTGGGACCACATGAAGTAGCAAAAACTTAAGATGAGGAAGAAAAATAAAATTCCCAGTCCTACTTGAGATTTCCTCTTTAGGAAATGAGAACAGAAAATAAAAAATGTCAGTAAAGAAAAAGGTGGTCCCATGTGCAATTCTGATCTAATGGCCATTTGCAGAATGTTACACTGATTAGTGCAAGATACACATTCAAGGATGTGTGGTCTGTTCAGCACAACAAGCTGAGTGCTGGACAGAGATCATATCCCAGTCAATTCAAAGAATGAATATAGAATTAAGTTAGAAACCCATAAGAGGAGGAAAGGAAAAATAAGCTCTTAGATGTTGAGGAATAGAAAACTTTCTCAGCAATAATGAGGAAAACTATCAATATGCAGAATAATGAGAGTGAATTTCAAAGATGTTATGCCCAGTTAAAGATATTTTATAGAAAATATCTGACCCCATTCTTTTTTAAACTAGTTTTAAAAAATTATGTGTATATATGTTTGCCTGTGTGTAGGTATGTGCATGTGGGAGTGAAGGTGTCCATGGAGACCAGAAGAGGGCGCTAGATCTTCTGAAGCTGGAATTTACAGGTGGATGTGAGCTGCCTGGTATGGGTACTGGGAATTAAACTTGATTCTTCTGTGAAAAATAGCACATGGTCTTAACTTCTGAACCATCTCTAACCCTCCTGATGCCATTCTTAGGAAGTTCTATAGTAGCCAACAGGAGGAATCTATTGACAAAAATGTTTCATTTTTACGTCTGTGGTGTGAGGAGTGAGTATTGACTGGAAAGAGGTACTAAAGTACTTCCTGGAATGATAGAGCCTTAGATTATAATGTACACATTTGTCAAAACAGTCAATGTTCATCTAAGGTTTATGCAATTTATTTTATGTATTTGTTGCATCTAATGAGAAATATCCATTAAGCAATATTGAACTCAACTTAATTAAATGCATGCAAAAGTATTTAAAGAGAAATGTCCTTTATTTATCCTGAAATTCACCAAAAAATGAGATGAATTGGTGAACAGAGGGATAAGTAGATGGAGAGGCATATAAGAAATCAAGAATTATAAAATTCAAATGGTGGAGTCTAGTCTGTGGATATGACTGATCACTATAATATAACTTTTCCTTGTGTCTGAAATTCCCACAATTAAGAGTTGAATGAAGATGAGAGCATTTTGAAATAACCAGGTAGCAGCCAAAGACATGTTAATGTGAGGGGCCAGGAGCTCTAGAAAGGGGAAGAGCAGGAAGACAGAAGGTCAACTTCACCACATAGCTGATTTGCAAGTGGTGGCTGAGAACACACAAAGGACATGAGCCTTGAACAGTCTCTTCAGGTTCTAGACATGGAAATTGGAGCTAAGCTTCACTGAGGAGGAATGGCTCTTGGTACTGAATATCAAGAGGCCTCCCTTAGTGCCAGCAGGGAAACAAAGCAGAAACACTTTTACAATGGAAGAAATTCAGGTATTAATCCAAAGATGATCTTTTCTCAGTCTGATTGAATGCTAAAGACAAAAGAAAATCTTTATTGTTAAAGAAAAAGACATCATGCTTCAAATGATTTATACAATTCTTTCTATGCAATCTATATCCTTAGCTATGAATCATCAAGAAATATGTTCAAATAATCGAAGGTGTAAAGAAAAAAAAACACAAAACAAAAAGTATACTCAGGATAGTCCCGTATTGAACTCACTACACACAGACAATCAAGATAATGAGTTTAATGAGAATAAGAATCAACTGTGTGTTGTTCAACTTTCTATTTCCATAGCTCTTGGGTTATGGTGAGACATCAGATCACAGCAGGAGTGTGTGGTTGAACAAAACTGCTTACTTCAAGAAACTATGAAAATGAATAAAGAGGGGGTTAGGCTCCCCAGTGACCTAGGGTCTCCAGTTAGTCCTCACTGCTTAAAGACTTCACCACCTTCCACTATCCCCACTCTCAGGACCCATTCTTTAATATGTGGCTCTTTGTGTTATCTAAACAATAACACAATGTAAATATTATAGCTGAAAAACTCCAACAGAAATTAAGCATTATTATTATATTGTAACACAAAATAAGTATTAGTCAATATGAGGAAGATCAGTAGAAAATATCCTGGCAAATATATGACACAAAAATGCTGGTAAATACAAATGAGAACATAAAACATGATACACTGAGTGAAGAGCTAACACATGTATAATCGGAGTCCCACCAGGAAAGGCAATGAAACAGTGTCAAAGTGTTCCAAAATTGATGAAAGATACCAATTCACATACCCAAGGAATTAAGCAAAACTGGATTTGTATAAATAAAGAAAAGCACATTCTTTATGGTAAATTGTAGTAAATTCATTGAAAACAAAAATAGAAAAAAAGCCATCAAAGGTAAATCACACCTTATATTCAGTTACTGCCAGAAGATATGGTGGTGAGGCAACAACAGAACATTAACGTACAGCAGAAAATGGCTGGTTATCTCAAATCTTTTATCTAGGAAGACATATTCTTCAAAATAGCTGAAATAAAGTTACTTTCAGACTATTGAAATTTGAGTAGTTCATTATTGAAAGATGTGCAGTAATGGAATGTTAATGGCAGTTGTTCCAGCATGGGGAAAATTATTTCATATGAAAGATAGAGATGAGAAAAAAGTGACAACATAAAACTTTAGTATGAGAGGAATATGACTGTGTATTAACAGTGGAGTTGTGCCGTGTCTTGTAGAATTAAATCACCATCACAGCCTGAAAGACACGTGAGCTGTGAATGGATGAAGGATCCAGACATTCTTGCATTCTTTTGAAAACAGTAAAAATACTTGTACATATTAGACTTTAAACATTGGAGTTTAGGGTACTGGAGAGAAGGCTCAGTGGTTAGGAACATTTACTGCTTTTGCAGAGAACCTGGGGTCATTTCACAAAACCCACTTGGAAACTCACTGTAAGGCCAGTTTTAGAGAGTGTCTGAGCACTCTTGTGGCTCTGTGTGTACCAGGAACACACATGGCACACATAAATACTGAAGGAGAAACGCTTACACAAATAAAATAAAGGATAACGTTTTAAAAATAAGAGTTTGTGTGTTGTCTCTATGACAGTCACAGATTCACTAATAGAGGAGTGTTTAAGATGTCAACCCATAGGACAAGAAAATATCAGTCAATTCTGAAGAATGCCAGGAAAGAGACAAAGGAGAACCTAGTACAGATGAGACAAATCCAAAGACACTCACTAGTTATCTATATATTTACTAATATATAAATGAATACAATGAGATAAAGGAGTCTAAAGGACTCAAGACTGACCCAAAAAGTGCTAGCAAATGTATATAAAAACCCCAGACACCAGATGTGATAGCCCAGCAAGACTGGAAAGGAGGAGGGAGAATGCAGGACAAAGTTTGATCTAACTAAAACCCAAACACTTGGTACTACGTGTGTATTGACAGGGAATAAAACAGAGAGAACAAAACTCAGACAGAAAGAAGAAAGACAACAAACAAAACAGAAAGAACAAATGACAGCATGTGAGACTTTAATACGCCTTTCTCCAAAATCCATAGAGCAAGTAGAAAAAAAACAGTAAAGTTATGAAAGATTTGCATAATTCAGCAACTCATATTGACTTACTGGCAACACATTTTAAAAATACTGTGACTGCTGTGTGTGGAACTGACGTGAACCAGCTCTAACTCAGTGTCCTGTGATGAAGTCCCACCCATCAGTGCGGGATTTGGAGATGAGATTTTTGAAGGACTAGCAGATTTAGATGATGTTCTCAGAAAGAAGCCCTTTCTCTCCAACGCCATAGGAGCATATAAGGAGAACGCAGCCACTTGGAACCAGGAGAGCCTTTGCCAGAAGAACCTAACCATGGAATTCTAGCCTCTAGAACTGTGGAAAAATATATTCCTGTTATCTTAAGTAACATAGTTTATGGTGTTTGACCATGACTACCTGTCATGAGTGACTGTCCTATGAGCTACATGACTGCCATCTTGGGGCATTCATCTATGAAAAAGATGATTCCAGATAAGCTTGTTGATAGTTTGCACCCCACTGTAGAGGGCCAGAGAGGGTAAGGAGATCTTCACTTGAGCATCCAGTTGCTGTCAACTCTGCCTTAATTGCACATAGCTGGAGAAGAGGCTGGAGTAGACAGGCCAGCTGTAGAAGACCAAAGTCAGAGATGCATTTGTGTAACTGTGGGAAAGCCCTCATCCCTGCTGTGTAAGGCTTTTTGGGTGCAACCTGTTTCGGGGTGGAGAAGAGCATTTGCATCCTCTAAGTAACCCTTCACCTGTAAGAAAGCCCAACAAACTCACTTGTTCCCTGGAGTGAACTCTAGTGGAATAGTGCCCTGATTTGTTCTTGGGACCTAAGGAGAAGGGGTAGATGTTGCTGGGGAGGAATTTTAGTTACACCACTGGAACTGACTAGTACGGTATCCAATAGTTACTTTCAAGCATACCTGTAGCAAGTAATTAAAATTGATCACATGTTGGACCACAAAGCAAGATTCAGAAATTTCTGCAGTTTAAAATTATCCATTACATTTTCATGTGAGACAAATCTATATCAAATAGTGAAGAAACTTTGAATATTAATTCATATACTTTCGTATAACTCACAAGATGAATTAAACATTCTAAACTAACTATTAAACAATAAGAAAATATGTGAGACTCAACCAAGTCAACAAATAAAGGCAAATATATAGCCTTGAATATATATTAGGAAAGAATCAAAGCTAAAATTAATTTAATCTAATACTATCTCAAGAAGTCAAAAAACAAAGGACCAATTGAATAAAAAGAGAAGCAATAAAATCATAACCTAAGCTGAAATTAATGGTGAAGAAAATAAACTTACTACAGAGAAGTTAAATTTTTAAATGATTTCTTTAAACACCTTAATAAATGATTAATATAGTTGATATTAGATATAATTGATCTTGGCAAAGCTCATTAATGAAGCTTGTAAGACATGCATCAATACTATCTGGAGTAAAAAAGGAAAGTCTTCAATTCTAAGTAGTTTGAATACAATTAAGAAGACATGGTGGACAGGATGTTATCAATGCATTTGAAAACTTACGTGAAATGTATAAAATTCCAGAAAAAGCCCTAGCTCCCCTTAGTTCCTCTAACTTGCAAATATGGATATGGACACTCAGCAACGGGGTACCTTTCTAAGGATGCTGCACATCTCCAGGATCTAAGTCTAGTCCTCATTCTAGTCAACTTCTAGTGAAGCCTGATGAATATAGTATATTCCATCACCCTTCATCTGGCTCCTGTGAAATGCCTACACCATTCCCTCCTGGAGGACCCATACCCTAAAATAGGCTAATAGATGTGGGAGAATATAAAATAATTCCAAAATCAAGGCAGAGGAGCAGCCGGGGGTGGGGCAGTGGGGAAAGAGAGGGAGGGAGGAGGTGGTGGGGAATGAGAGGAAAGAAGCGGGGAGAGAAAGCAAGACTTTAAAACCAAACAAACTGGCTCTTGGTGGAGATGTTTGATAACGTGTAGTCGGCTTTCTGAGATGTTTCCTCAGGTGTGAAATGAGGTTGTAAAAGCCATCTGTGGTCACTAACTAGGACAGCATACGTGAGGCTTTGGTCTATACCTGGGCACCACTGAGTTGAAGGTTCTGCATTACCTCAGTATGAAACTGCTTGCATGGAGGGATTCAAGAAGAAAGAAATGATCATCAGGTCATCTCGGCACAGGGACTCGTTATTCCTGGAACACTGGGCACGTGGCATCACTATGCGAGGAAAAGGACAAGGTTAGCTCTCTTGAGAAAAATCTTTACTATGTCCAGCATGGCACCTGTACGTGAACAAGGCTGACTGAGAAGTTCATGCAGAGACTTCTGCTCCAGCAGGCCCTGCCAAAGGACACCCTCTCAGAGGGGTAGCTCATTTTACCTTCCTTAGGGCCCAGAAACTTATCAGCTCAGCTACCTCAGCTGAAGGAGGTATATTCTGTTGGAAGAGGCAGACACCTTGATAAGGACATCCTTCCAAGTCACTTGTGAGCAAGAGGGAGCATTTTCCCTAACAGTTAAAATCACATTAGGAGCCTTGCCTTTTGGGGAGGAATCCCTTTAGCGCTATGCAGGTTTAGAATGCTTCCTGACCTTTTTCTGTGCCCCAGTTTCCATATCTACAAAACAGAAATGATTATAACGGTGCCTATTTTATAAGGATATTATGAACAGTACATAGATTATTTCATTCAAGAACCCAAGAACAGCACCCGCCATTCCCAGTTGTTACTCTAGTGAGGAGGAACTAGGGTGATTGGAGGAATGACAAGGGGGAGGAGCCAGGGCCAAGCTTAGCACAACAGAGTCTTTAAGAGCTGTGCTTGCTTCTGATTCAGGCCCCTTACTTAGAGTGCCCTTAAGGCAGAGTTACCTAAAATGTCACTGCTGCTCAACCAAAATCAGTTGCCTCATTGATAACGGCTTCTAATATACAACCGAGTTTTGATTTCTATTCTACTTAGTAGGTCTCTGGGTTTGTGTCTGATGTGTGTGTCTGTGGATGCAGACATGGCCCCGCCACAATACATGTGCCATGGTTGAGCACACAGAGGTCAGAGGACGACCTTTGGGAGCTGAGTCTCTCCTGCCCCTGGGACCTGGGAATCAAACAGACTTGTGCTGCAAAGCCTTCCCTCACTGAACTATGTCCAACAGGCCAACTACTAAGGGTTAGCAAATTGCTCGTGTGTATTGAGGACCACCTGCCAGGGGTCAGGCAAAAGAGACTGGTACTCATCTCTATCATAAGTGTGCGATGTAAAACTCATCAGGTCCTGGTCCCTCTGTGAGAGGGACCTGCACCAAGACTCTCAGAATCCCCCCCCCCCCGACACTTCTGAAATTGTACAGTCTTTTAAAATTTGCTAATTGGTTTCAGGGTCTAAGCTAATGAAGGTGTGAGGGACATGACTTGACGGGAGGATGCTGCCTGCTGACCTCACTGGGTGGTCCCGAGAGGAGTACAACTTTGTGTTCCCCAGAAACAGATTAAGCAGGAGGGGAAGTTTCCATGTGTGTTGCGTGTGAGACGGAGTCCAATTAATAGACTCCAAATGTGTCTACTTGAGCCCTCCATGGAAGAACAGACAAACAGCCACAAGAACAACCAGGCCCTATTTAAATTCAGACCTGATCTGATAAAGTACCTATCAACATACTGAGTGAATCAGGGGTTAGAACCTTGCAAGCTTTGAAGTGTCCCACAAAACTGAAGGGGTACTGGAAATGGGCAAATGGGGAGAAAGATAATCACAGGCTGAATTAAATAGCTAAATATTATATTACATGTTGGTGAGTGAATATACAAGAATGTTATTGACTATTCTGAGTCTGTTCCTGATGAGAGAAAAAAGCAGATGTTGTAGGTCTCTTCTGGACTAGATGATTAATCAGGTGGTTCTCAGTCCTTAGCCTAGAAGGCGTAGGTCTCCAGATCTAGATAGTGTCCCCTAGAAAATGTGCCACAGAAGACAGACTGGCTTGAAGCTGGGCTGTCTCAAAGGCTGGGGCCAGCCTGTGTCAGGTGCCGAGCAACATCTGTAGAAGCCTGAATGTGTGTCTGCGTTTCTTACTTTTCATCGAGGTCTTGGAAGAAAAACAGAGTTCTTGATTTCTATGCTTGTAGATTGCTCAGTTCTTAGAAATAGGAATATAGTGAGTTACAGGTATAGTATTAAAAATATTTTTGAGATTTGTAATGTGGGGCTTAAAAACTAGCAGCATCAAACTAAAATGAGACAAAAAGGTAAAACTTCCAAAACTAGGCTTAGATTGAAAAGGCACTTCTGCTAGGCAGGGTGTGTAGCAGGCTGCCTGGATGGTGAGCAGCCCCCCTGGAAATGAGCAGATTGGAGAAGACCCAGGGTGAAGCAAAAGTGGCCTTTGGCTGCATTGAAAGAACTTCAAGTCCACTGAATGGAAGCTGATCCCTGGGAATCCTGAGCTGGTCAGAAATGTTGGAGCTAGGGCTAATCTCCCTGCAGCGGTCTCTGGGGCCCAGATCCCCCACAATCAGTTAGTAAAGGGTCCTTAAAAGTCCAGAGTTCCATCTTGATGCCTTTTGGCTTTGAAGGCAAGGAATTTCCTCCTCTGTCCCCTGGTTAGGTTATCTCATGTATGAATATGTTCAGTGCATAAGCTCATTAGAATAGTAAATGAACCACACTGAAAGTGGCCCTGTTTACTGAATGACTCTTCCAGAGCATCTTAGAAGCAACACAGATGGGCTCTCAGAAGCAAGGTGCTTTCTGACTCAGGGGATGTGGAGGTGGGTCCTTTTCATACTCTTGGAAGGCAGGCAGGCTCTGACTGGAAGCCATCATCTAGATTGACAAGAGACTTAAGGTGAAGAGATGAGGTTGGCAGGCATTGGGCCAAATTCCAGCTCAGCTGTGTGGTGTGGGGCAAATCATCGAGAGAAGGGGGGTGATAATAGTCCATCCTTTTTCTGAGCTCTGTCTCAATGAGACAATAAGCTAAAGTGCTTAGAAATATCTCTGCAGTCTTGAGCTAGTCACACACCTGTCCTGAGTTGGTTCTCTTATATGCAAACTAAAGGTGGTGTGCTGTACTTACAGAATTGCGGTGCCGCTAGTATAAGATTCCAACACAAGGCTGTGGCCATCATATCTGGCACGCTGTGTAAGCCCGATAAACACCAACGGAAGGAAACCATACCATTAACCTAGGCCTTTGACAAATAACCTCTTTCAAAATGAGACCACTGTTCTGATGTCAAAATTCATAAAAAGCATTGTTATCTTGTTCAGAAAGCAACTGACCTGCTAATAGCCATTGACTGAGAATGTTCAGGATGAGAACAAGCTCTTCAACAGTTCTTTCACATAGATGTTTATTTTGGCAATCCCAACAAGCACAACTGCTACAAAGTAGTAACACATGCGGATAAGTACAATATAGACATGTCTATAGCAGTCCACAGACCCAGTGCTGGGGTTTGCGTGTTAAATGTGCCCCACTGGGCTCATGTGTTTGAACACCTGGTCCCCAGCTAGAGGATGCTGTGTTGGAGATTGTGTAATTTTAGGAAGTGGGTGGAGCCTTGCTGGTAGAAGCAGGCTGCTCTGGCAGGCCTTGATATTGGATAGCCTGGGCCCATCTTGTCTCTTCTCGCCTCCTTGACTGGGGACAAAAATGGAACTGTCCGCCTCAGGCACCTCTCTATGCCTTCTGTTTCCTGATGGTCTGTATTCTTTCCTAAAGGATAAGCCCAAATAAATAACTTAACCCTATATTGCTTCTTGTCAGCAATTTGGTCACAGCAATAAAAAAAGTAAGACTACAACTCTTAGACTCCAGTAAGAATACAGACACAGGGCTTGGAGGGCACACTTCTGTGTGATTAACTGTAGTGAGAGTGGGCTCTCCAGTTCTCACTGTAGATCCAGGCTATTGCTTCCCCTCGAGGGCAAGGCTTTTCCTGCTCTTCTCCCTTTTGTTATCAAACATAACCCTGATACTTTCACTGGAATACCGGAAGTCATATATTAAAAGTGGGTTTGAAATTCCAAGGCCTTGCCTTTTAATGCCTACATGAACCTGCACAATTCATGTAGTGTCAGTTCCTCAGTTCGTATGGGGTAGTGAAAGCCATTCCTTCCTTTCAGAAATAAATAGTGTGTGTCAAATACTCCATGTAGTGTCTAAGAGCTAACGAGGCCAACTCCATGACTTTTCTCCTTTCTCTTCTCGTTTTGACTGTGTCCCGTATCCCCCATAATGCTGAATCCCAGTTCACTTTACACAATAGTCAACGTGTTTGGGTGGCAAATGGATTGCCTGTCAATTCTGTCTTTTCATACCTTTAGTAGTTAGGGTTCTCTAAAGAAACAACTGACAGAATGAATATAATATAATATGATATGATATGATATAATATGATATGATATGATATAATATAACAAATAAAAATAGGGGATTTGTTAGACTGATTAACAGGCTATGGTCCAGCTAGTCTAACAATGGCTGTTTCACAACAGAAAGGCCAAGAATCCTGTTCAGTCTTCCAAGCTGGATGTCTCTGAAGTCCTGATATGGTGCTGGAGTCCGGGAGGTTTCCTGAAGAACTGCTGTTTTCAGGCTATGTTAGAATTCTGAAGAAGGTGCATTTATTGCCTTCTGCAGCAATAGGATAGACAAACTTACCAGCAAGATTGAGGAGAAAGCAGGCAAAAAGCAAAAGCTTTCCTCTTCCACATGTTTTATATGGGCTGCCACTAGAAGATAGGGCCCACATCAAGCAATCTGGTCAAGAGGATCTCTTACTGATGCACCCAACAACTTGGGATTTTGTTGATTCCAGATGTGGTCAAGTTGACAACCAAGATTAGCCATCACAATATACTCTAGGTACATGGTTATTTTAAGTGGGTGAACTGAAGTTCCAGGTGCCTGCACAGGTCAGTCAATACTTCTTTGGCTTTTGCATCTAGAAGGATCACTGCTCCACAGAAACTGTGGCATCCTTTGTCTAACAACAGCCACTGCTCAGGTGTGGCTCTTCCTCGGGTCCTTTGGTAGGCAGGTTCAACAGGACCTTCATTCCAGGATTCATTATGTCATCCATTTATATCTGCCTGCTGCCTACCACAAAGCCAGAGCCCTGAGACTCATAGTCATCATTGTTCCATTGGCGTCAACACGTACAAGATGAAGCACAGAAATTCCCAGAAGACAGGGTTTGTTTTTAGAAGTAGAGGAGTCTAGTCTCATCTGGCAAGTGACACCCACATCCTAGACAAATGAGTCTCAAACTGGTTTTAGCACTTGGCCTTGATGCTTAGTATTAGATCAAGCTAATATGTAGTAGAAGGCCCACATTTCTCTCCCAAGAATGCTACACAAGAAAGAGAAATTATATGACACTTTCCCAAGAAGCTATTTAATTCCAAACACTCACATGACCATGGAGATTCTCCACATAGATGTTAGGGGCCTTTGATTTCATTCTTTTCTACTCTATATGGTTTTAGTTCAAATATAAGGGAAACTGATGGCATTGTGTCTGTTGGCTTCTACAGAAAAGGGTGTATCATCTCCATCTGACGACCTTCCCAAACTCTGACTTCACTGGCCTTTGTCCTGAGAGAATAAGAGTGCCAGCTAGACATCTTTGCAGTGAGGGGGATCCTTGCCCTTATTCTGCACCCTGTGGGTCACTTGCTAAACGAGGGTCCTGTCTGTCTTCCCATTCTTTGGTCCACTTCTCATACACATAAGTCAGCCTAGAGAGTTGGAGGCACTCGGGCTCCAAGTCCCAGCTCCACTATATAAAGAGGGTAAAATGGGGATCATTAGCACATGTCCAGACACTAGGCTGGGTTCACCATCTGTATCCAGCCTAGTGTCCCAGCTCCCACTCTCCCCTACAAGACACTGTTTAACCCCCAGCTTTCTCATGGGGTTCTCTCGGAGTTTTGTATCTACTATTCTCTCTGTGTGGAACTGTTGTTGCACACTAAACATCCAATATAATCAGAAACTGTTGGGAATTGTGGGGATATCATCACCAAATTTGTGTGAAACACCCACTTCTCCTCAGAAGATTCATTCCACCTGTTGGCTCTTCACATAGGACTGAGGCCTTTTGTTTACTTTTTTCATGTGAGTTGGCTGAAGATGTCCATTTTTCTGAGTGTGGGGAGTTTCTTTGATGCCACTGTATTGAATTGTGCCCTTTCTCAACCTGTGCATTGGAGTCCTAATGTTGGAGTTCAGAATGTGACATGTTTGGCTGAAGATGATTTTAAAAGGATGGCTGAGTTAAAATGAGACCCTTAGAATGGGCCTTATCCAATCTGCCTTGGATCTTCACAAGCAGAGGAAATATGGGCCAGGCAAATAGAACAACCCTGTAATCAGCCTCCTGAGTGACTAGCTGTGAGTTCAGGGGTTGCCAGTGCTACACAGCCCATTCGAAGCCAGCCTGGGAAATGTAACAAGACACTGTCTCAAATTCAGAAATAGTAATACTTTTTTAAAAAGGGGTGAGATGAGGCTCAGTGGTACAATGTTTGCCTGCTTGCCTAACACACAAGGGCCTGGGCCTCCAGTAAACACACACACACACACACACACACACACACACACACACACACACACACACAGACACACACACACACACACACACACAGACACACAGACACACACACACACACACACACACAGACACACACACACACACAGACACACACACACACACACACAGACACACACACACACACACACACAGACACACACACACACACACACACACACACACATTTAAGAAGATAAGGAAATTTGTATATAGAGAAGGAAACCAGGGGCGCATGCACACAAAGAAAAGCCACACAAGTGTGTAGCAAGAAGGCAGTCCTCTGCAGACCAAGGAGGGGAGTCTCATAGAAACCAAACCTGCCAACACTTCCGTCTTTAATTCCCAGCCTCCAGAATAGTTGGATAGAAACTGTTGTTAGCTAAGTCACTGGGTCTGTGATGTTTTCTATAGTAGCCCTAGCAAATCAATACATTTAAACTACTGGAAAACTTCTCTTAATTAATCTTTGAATACTTCAAGCTTCACAGAACCCTGGAAACAATCAAGGCATCTATAGCAAATGGCACAGAGAACCTGTGATGGGCATCATCCCAGGTGAGTTACAGAGAGGCACCGCATCCTGGGGAGAAGGAAATAGCGGAGGAGTTCTAGAAGATCCACAGTGGTCTAGGGCATTAATGAAATGGCGAGGGGAGGGGGACGACCCCAGGCTCTTCTGTCCCCTCCTGCCATCCTAGCACATGCTTGGCATCCTCTGAGACATGTCCTCCTTCCTGAAGGTCCTCACATCACTTTGTGATGACATTGGGTTTCAAGATTCTTGGCTTCATTTCCCTTTATCATCAGGAAACAAGCAAAGGACTCTTTTCTTTCCATGTCAAAATTTATTAGCATAACCTCCACCCCACATACTGCCTTCCACCCCTTAAAATAGGACATTCCTCTCCAGTGAAATAACATGCCAGCAACACAGACAAATGGAGAGCAGCGAGAAAAAGAACTGGGGAGGCTGTGAATTATTTTCTTTCTTTCCCACATAAATATAGTAAAAGAATGTTTGAAGGCATAATGGTGCTTTGGGGAAAGATCCCAGCCCATTTATAGGGGAAGAGCAAGGACTCTGTTTTTAACTTGGCCAACTTCTACTAGAAGGAAAATTGATGTTGAAGCCAAATTATGCCCAGAGTGACCTTTCCCTCTCTTCCTCCTCAAACTATAACATTTCCAGAATGTGTTCTGGGATTGCTGTTCCTATTTCACCCTGCCTATTATAATGTTTTTTTACATATGTCCTTACCCTGAGTGCGCTTGTGCAGGCTTGTAAGTTCCTCTAGTTTATATACAGGTTAGTGTGTTCAAAACAGCCTCACAGATAACTTTGTTTTAAAGTGACGCTTTAGTGTAGCATCCGATGGCCACAGGTGAACAGCGCGACACACACACGGTTACCTAGTTCTGTGTTTTGCCTACAGCTAAAAGCATTCTGACTTGATTCAATGTATATTCTCAAGACACCATGGAAAGGATTGAACAGAGATGCTCCCAAGGGGGGCCATTGCCTTACTTTGCTTTCTAGTGCTGTGATTAAAGCACTCCGATGCAAAGCAACTTGGGAAGGAAAGGACTTATTTGTTTGGACTTTCTGATCACAGTCATCCATCACTGAGGGAAGTCATGATGGGAGCTCAAGGCAGGAACCTTAACATAGGAACTGAAGCAGAGACCATGGATCACTCAACCTGATTCTATATACGACCTAGGACCACTTACCCAGGGATGGAGCTGCCCATATGGGCTAGGCCCTCCCACACCAATCACTAACCAAGGAACTGCCCACAGCCCAATCAGATAGAGGCATTTCCTCTGTTGCGGTTCCCTCTTCTCAGATGACCCCAGCTTGTGTCAAGATGCTAAAAAAAATAACCACAACAGTCATCAAACACTGCTGAGGAGCAAAGGTTATTCACCACCACTGAAAGAGCCAGACAGAAACCTCTTAACTTCCAATTCTGTTCTGGGCTCGGCCTGCCAGCCCATAATCCCCACCTGGGTTTTTGGAGCTAGTTTGCTAGCTTGCTGAATTTCTGAGGTCTATGTACTATGCTTTCAAGTGATTCTACACACAGTTGGGGGACATGTTGCAGAGACTCTACTGGGCAAACGAGAGTGTGGCATGCTAGCAAATGAGGAGTGGAGAATGCGTAAGTATTTGTGTGCATGCTTCTGTGTGGAGGATGGAGGAGAAAGAGAGAGAGAGAGAGAGAGAGAGAGAGAGAGAGAGAGAGAGAGAGAGAGAGAGAGAGAGAGAGAGAACAATGTTTAACAACGTTTCAACAATTTGAGATGTTTACCAGGCAACTGCCCATTAGTGCTGGTGCAATCTCCAAACATGCCCAGGCCTTCATGTTCTGGGCTATAAATCCTTTTCAGTGCCATTAGAACTTGCCTTTCACTGGTTCTTTTTTTTTTTTTTTTTTTTTTGGTTTTTCGAGACAGGGTTTCTCTGTGTAGCTTTGCGCCTTTCCTGGTACTCGCTTTGGAGACCAGGCTGGCCTCGAACTCACAGAGATCCGCCTGCCTCTGCCTCCCGAGTGCTGGGATTAAAGGCGTGCGCCACCACCGCCCGGCTGCCTTTCACTGGTTCTTAATCCATCATTGCCTCTGTTCCAGATCAACAATAAAAATTCAGCCCAAAGAAGTGACTTTCCAGCCAACTACTGTCAGGGGCAAATGGGAAGGGGGCTTCCTTAGACTTCACCAGGGGTATTTCTTATATGGTAGGCTGGCTGAGTTTACTACATTGGACTGTGGATAGCTTGTCACAAAATTTCTTCTACCTTAGTGAGAATTTGGAGAGAAGACTGATTAGACTCATGTCTTCAACACGGTGAAGGGACCATATCATCTCATCTTTTCAAAACATACCCTCTTCTAGATTTGAGCAGGTCCAGAATTGCATAAGGGTCTATCTCTCCACCCCTATTCAAGCAATAGCTCATTTTGATGCTGGATTCCAGGTTTGTCGGGCACAGTTCTTCAAAAGAGCAAGACAGTCTCCGTATCCCTCCAGGCTTGGGGACTAATTATCTCAATCCTGTGTAAACTCTCGGGAGTTGATGACAGCTGACCCTCTAAAGTAAATTAGGCAACACAGTTGATGAATGAGGCAACAGTAATTAATGAACCTAGAATGAATGGCTTATGGTAATTCATTCATTTACCATCTACTTACTTACCGAGCACCTTTGTTTTTGTTTTCTCAAGGAGACGCTGACATGGCCTTGAAATATAGAGAATTCAAAATCTGCCGGGCACAGAAATAAGAAGCTGGAGAGACAAGGCTAAGAATTGGCCTCTTAATTTTAACGCTTCTAGGTGAGGGCATGCCACATGCGGTAAAGTAGATGACATTCTGCCTTCTTTTCTAGTCAGTTTTTCTCACAGACTCGGACAGCTCAGATAGTCTTTTATCATTGATGCAGTGATGTCTGTGGTTCCTTCCAATTTGTGTCCCACACATTCATTGTACAATGGATTGATTTTGTAGAAAAATTCAGACTTACAAGTCAGTAAGGGATGAGTTTCAATTGTTTTCTTTTATAAATGTCAGATCACATCTCTAAGCTCAGTTTTCCTTATCTATAAAATAGACACAAATAGGTATAACTTGAGTTATAAACAAGTGCATATGTAAATGTGATGTTACGATGTAGATAGAAATCATACTCTTTAAAAAAAACTAGTGTACGAAAGACTTGGTCTTTATTTGATGACTCTGTTTGGGAGGTGCTGGAAACTTTGGAAGGTGGCATCTAAATGGAGGTAGTAGGTAACTAGGGGTGGGTCTTCAAGGGTACCTTCTCAATGGTCCTTTGATTTTTATCTTCTTTTCCTGTTTGTCATGAATAAAGACCTTCCATATCACAGACTATCACAACCAAGATGTTCTTCACAAACACATGAGACCAAGCAAACATGGACCAAATGAAACCTCTGAACTATTAGCCAAAATCAGCCTACCCTTCCTTAATCTATTATTGTTAGTGATTCGGTCAGTCATCACAAAACATCTCTATTCTTTGAGGAAAACTGTAGTCATGTGCACATGCCCACATTCGGACACAAATACGTATACTTAGTTAAGAAACAGAAAAATGAATCTGAAGGACAAGAAAATACCTAAGAAGTTCTTATCTCCATAGGTAGAGTGTAAATAGTTTTCTGATGATGACTAACTTCTGTGTCCTCCCAATTTCAGTCCTGAGTTTGAATGAACCAAATGCACATTATCTTCTTTGTATCATGATTGACATCCTGGCTCTAAGTGGCTTTTATGTAGACTTGAAGACCAGTTAAAGCAAAATGCTGGGAGTCCTTGTGTGACCTACTTGTAGGTCCCATCATCTCAGAAGACCTCAAAGAAGGAGATTCCTTAACCCGGTTGAGTTCTCTCAACATCAATACATGAGCATGTCTGTACACACACACACACACACACACACACACACACACACACACACACACACACACACACCATTGCCAGATGCTCCCAGGCAGTCCCCAGTATAATACAAATAACCTGTAACTGTCAGATGAAATTCAAGACCTTTTTTTCAGGTTTGCTTCTATAGCTCTATACAATTCTTAAAAATGACTACAGAGGAAGAAAAAAACCACCACAGAATCAAAGAATGAATTCACTTCCCTCACTTGACACAGTAAAGGGCTCCTTTGCTGAGGAGCGTTTCGCCTGAGGGGAACTCAGGCTTGTTTTCTGCAGAGCCGAACTTCATCACACTTTATCACAACGCCAAGGGAACTCTGGAGGGTTGTGTATGTGAGCCAAGGACAACTGCGCACTAACCTCAGAAATCTCTCCAGGATCGCCAACAATTTCCTAGACTCCCCAGTAAGGACCTGCTTGGCTTTTAGTAATTCAATCAGGCATGCATAGGAAGCCTGTGTGTTGCACTTGGCTTTGAGGTGCTCCTATTTTGCTGTTATTAGAAGGGAGCAGTACCTCCTGGGATAACATCAGGGGCAGCATCGTCTAACATCAGACCCTGAAGTGTCCTTGGAGACCACCGAGTTCAACCCAAACTTTAAAGGACAGGAAACCAAGGCTCAAAGAGGGAATACGCTTTGGTCAGAGTTACATAGATCTCACAACTAGTGACAGATCGTGGGCACCAACCCAGATGTCTGGTTCAAACTCTACCGTGCACATGTTCTTGTCTTATCGTTTTGGTTCTTACATGGAAATTCTCTGGTCTTTGCAATTCAACAAGCTGAGATTTGTAGCCATCATTTATTTTTAAACATTGGTGATTTCTCTTATTTCAGCCATTATTGCTTCAGGGTCATGTTGAAAAACAGATGAATGAATAGAGTCATTGAATCAGGCACCCAAGTGTGCTGTGTGACTACCTCCAGGGATATAATTAACTGCACAGTGACAAACCTCTAGTTTTCATGTATTTTTTCTGGTTTCTTTTAGTGTCAGGCTAAGAGTGGTCCTTCTCCTTCAGTCCCTAGGAAATTGATGGTCCCTTCTTTCTCACGCACATAGTGCTTTAGTAGGGACCAATGGGGTCCTACTAAAGAAAGTAAACAAGCATATGAGTGAATGAGTCCTCATCGTCTGGCACCCTACTAAATTCTTTTCTCTATAGTGCCCCAGAACCATACAGAATTGTAGAACCAGAAAAGAAACTTCCAAATTACCCGATTCAACCCATGTGACTTTCCAGAATGGAGTTTAGAGGTCGCATAAGTGGGGTAAATGGTCAGAGAATGCCCCAGCGTCAGGGCTAGAGCTGGATTCCAGAAGCTAAGTGTTTTTCTATCATCCCCCTGTTCTGGTGTGTTCCCCAGGGAACATCTTTCACCTTGGCTCCCAACTTGGAAAATATGTTCCAGGAGCTGCTTTGCAAGCTCACACTGTGATCTACTCCAGGGTGGCATCCTCATTAGAAAGAGCTTAAGCAGCTGGAAGAAAGGCAAGGCAAGTGGGCACAGCTCAGGTAACCATCGGTATTGAAAGAAATGCCTGTTTTCCCTCTCACTGCTGGGGCCCGTGAGTGAGAGCCAGCTCCCTCGAGGTTTCAGAGGATTAGAGCAGGGATGGGATGGAGAGTGTCGTGGACATCCCTCAGTGCATGGCACGTTCCAGCTCACTGACCCCTCACAGGCTACTCATGAATGTGTGAGACTGTGAAGAATAATACAACTCCTTCTTAAGGATGGGTCAACTGAGGCTCAGTAATTAGAGTGACCTGGCCAAGGTTCTATGGTTCTACGGGAGAGTGAGGTTCAGTCTTGTTGATGGACTTAAGATGCAGATTAAAATGAATGGACATTTTTAATGTTCGGGGCAGGCAACAAGAAAACGACTAATACCTTCCATACAATATTCCTTAATAGCACAGTGTGAAAAACAGAGTTCAGCTGAAAGAATTGTAGGTCCCAGTACTGTTGTTCTTAGTTACCAACCATTTTCAAAATAAGAAGTCCAATGACTCAGGCTATTTGCCATCAGGAGGTAATCTGAAGATGTATCTCTTGAATAAGCTCAACAGTCCAGTGCCCAGCAGGTGACGCTGGCAGGGCAACTGTGACTTCCAGGGCATGTAAAATCCAGATCCTTCTCCTATTGTGGCTAGGCCACTTCCCCAGGGTATGGTCCTCCTCTGCACGCTAGGAACTAGGAACCGGTCCTGACAGTGTCTCTCTTCCAGAAGAAAAGTGAAGTCAGGAAATGCCTTTAGCTCAGTGTCATGGAAATCACGTGTGCCATTTTCTTACATTTCATTGGCATACGCTTGCGTCGCTGGCTATTCCTATCTACTGAGTGGCTATATATTCAGCCAGTGTGTGTGTGTGTGTGTGTGTGTGTGTGTGTGTGTGTGTGTGTGTGTGTGTGTGTGTGTGTGTGTTTTAGGGAAAAGTTGTGCTATTGGTTCTATTATTAAAACAAATGAAAAAATAAGTGGCTGGGCATTTGGCCTATGCTAGCCCAGTGGCTGAAAACATATGTATTATTTTGAGCCTTACTTATAAGAAAAGCAAAAGCAGCTATCTTTCCTGACTGTGTGTTGAAAGCCAAAGGCTTGGCTGAGTATTTTAATATTTAATGCTTGTAATTACTTTACAACTTAGGTACTTGGTTATTTTTTTTTTTTTTTGGTTTTTCGAGACAGGGTTTCTCTGTGTAGCTTTGCGCCTATCCTGGAACTCACTTGGTAGCCCAGGCTGGCCTTGAACTCACAGAGATCCGCCTGGCTCTGCCTCCCGAGTGCTGGGATTAAAGGCGTGCGCCACCACCGCCCGGCCGGTACTTGGTTATTTTATTTTAGGGAAATTGAGGCTTTGAATCAGTAAATGACAAATCCAGGACTGGTACTCAAATCTAGCTGATCCAAAGACCTATGACATATAAATTTCTTTAAAATTTGCAATAAAGACTGACCATTCTTATTGAGTAAGATGGCTCAGGCCACCATCCCCTCCCTGCTGATCCTCAGTTTCTACTTATACGTTAAAAGGTGTTAGGACTGTGGTTTCCCTTGATGAAACCCATGCAGTCAAGATGGCACTCATAGGCAATTCCTTTATTCATTCACTCATTCATCAAAAATAACATTGAATACCTTTTAAGTGGCAGGTCCTAGGCTGTTGGTAGTATTATACTCAAAGCTGAGCTAAACAGATGTAGCCTGTGTCCTTAAGGACCTTCTCAAGTAAAAAGAGTTATACACGTTGACAACAGGACCAATAAAAACATCAATAAGAGTAACTGCACATGTGCAGAACAGGCTAAGTACTGCTAGGGCAATGTCATGAGGGGGTACAATGGGAGACATCATTGGCTTCAACTGGGAGACCTGGGAAGATTCCATGGAGGAAGACTGAGCTTCCTAGCTGCATTAGGTTATGCAGAAAGACAGAAGCAGAGGGTAGGAAGGGGTCTCCAGGCTGAAGGAGTGGCTTTTGTAAGGCTCTTGCAGCAGGGGGAGCTTGGCATGCTGAAGGCATACGAAGGTGACCAGCCTGGAGCTTAGTGAGTGCAGGAGAGCTCTAAGGCATTGAAGGTGATCTGCAAGGCACAGGTCAGGCTGTGTAGTGCCTTGAAGCTGTTACATTTGCTTTTTTTTCTCAGCAGAGTGCATCTTTGGGAAGGAGGTCAATGGTTTATATTTTAGGAGGTCTCTTTTGATGGTATGAAGAATGGATGGGGAGATGGGGCTGGAGATGGCTCAGAGGTTAAGAGTATGCTTTGCACTTGCAGGAAACCTGAAGTTCAGTTCCCAGCACTCACGTGGTGGCTCACAACCACCCAGAACTCCAGTTCCAGGAGGTATGATGCCCTCTTCTGACCACCATGGGAACTAGGCTTGCACATGGTGCACAAATGGATGCAGGCGAACACTCATACACTTGAAATAAAACAATTAAAGCTTTTTTTTTTTTTTTTAAAAAAAAAAAAAAGAATGGATGGGAGAAGCAAACATGATTCAGGAGGAAAAGTTATGAATTAGTTGTCATTCAGACAAGAAGCAGTGCGGTCTGGACTGTGACGAGGGGCCCGTTGAACAGGGCAAGTGAAGGTGATGCTCAAGAGGGCTTAGTGAAGACTTACTGCAGTCGAAGAATGACCAAGGAAAGAAGTCAGGCTAGGCCTGCTGTTAGTGCGCTCCCACAGCTGCACCATTGCTCATTAAAATGGAAAGACTATGGGTTTCACTCACTTCGCTGGAGTAGCCCAGGGCTGACTGCTGTCAGTAAGTCAGGGGAGAGTGACCAGGCATCCCTGGGAAACCTGTGCTATACTCCTACTGTAGAGAAAAAACAGCCAGCAATTGCTTGCTTGCATGCTTTTAAAAAAAAAAATCATAAAATGAGATACAAATATTTTTTCTACTTTTAAAATTGTGTTTATTTTTATTTGATGTGTATGAGTGTTTACTTGCATGTATGTAAGTCTGCTTGGTACCTGCAGAAGCCAAGAGAGGAATTGGAGCTACAAACAGTTGTGAGCTGCCACGTAGATGCCAGGAACTGACCTCAGGCCCTCCGAAAGAGTAGCCAGTACTCTTACCTGCTGAGCCATCCCCCAGCCACATGCTTCTCTGTTTTCTGTGTATATAGGACATATTGCAAAATGGGTAGCTATAATATAGGAATGTTGACATCATTAGTAATAAATTATCTCAAATTATTTGTAGCAAAGGAAACTGACCAGCCAAGCAATGTCCTCTTGACACTCTGGTCTCTCACCTGTTCCTGGCAGAAAACCAAGCATGCCTAGAGTTGTGTGCTACCTTTCTGAGAAATGCCAATGAATAAAAATCCAAGTAAAAAAAAATAGATTTGGCTTCTCATCACCTCTAGTCTTGGGTGGGACAGTTTTCCCTTCCCTGTCATGATGGTAGTGCCATTCCAGCTTCCAGGCCACAGCGGCACACTGACTCCTCTCTGCCACACCAGTAAGAGGTGTTCTCTACCTCAGGAAGAGTCAGTGTGCCTTTCAAGCCCTAAGCTCTCACTGTGAGTGAAGGCCAAATCCAGCCATGTTCTCAGGAGCAGGGCTATGATGATACACTGCAGTCCTGGAAGGGACCCAGGGCACACATGCACTGATGGATGCATGCCGGATTCTTGTCTGAGGAGGAAGTTGCCTCCTCAGTCCTGGGCTCCATTTCATAGGAGTGGGAGTGGGAAGTCGGGCTGGGAGGTGACCTTCATTAGTTCTGAAGCAGCACTTCCTCCACTTTTTTTCCTTCTGAGAGATTTATTTGTTCAGTTGCCTCTGTGAAGCTAATGGGGACTTGGGGTGGAGATGGCGGGAGGCCAGTAGGCTGCTGTGGATGGAAGGTGTTATATATTGCTTCCTGAAGGGTAGCATGTTGGGAGGGAGGGGGAAGGAAGATGGGCTGCTAAGGTTTGCTCTAATTGAATACCCAGTGAGCAAGATGAATGGTTCCCCCAAAGAGCAATTAGAACATGAAATAGCAGGAAAAAATAGGAGGGAAAAGGCTGACCTGAGAAAGAGAAACCGAGTCTGGCGTTAAGACAGTGATGTTTAAATCTCAGTGTCAGTTTATAATCCCAGCCACAGAGGTAGGGCATGGAGTAGGAGAGGCTGTCTCATAGTCCTAACAGGAGTACCTGGAGGGCAGGGCCAGCTGAGTGTGGTTAAGGACCACCTTCCTATCTCTCTTTGTACCACCATCCATCTCCATCATCCCCATCTCCATCATCTCCATCATCCCCATCATCCCCATCATCTCCATCATCTCCATCTCCATGTTTGATGATACATCAAGTTTCTTATTTATGTTTAGGATTTTTAGCCTCTCCATTGAGTTGTGTTTTACATCTTTGTCATTATTTAACAGCATAGTGTGAAAAAGCAATGGGAGGAGCAGAAGTCATTAGGAACAAGTTAATGCTAGGAAAAGGAAGAGGAGACCAGCAGAGGAGCCGGTGGGATGAAGACACAAAAGCAAACACATCTCTTCCTTATCATGCCAATCCTAGTCCCCATGATAGGATTTAGGTCATTCATTCTAACACTGGAACACTGAGGAAGTGATGCAGGGGTTCTAGAGGGAGGGATGTGATTAAGAGAGTACAGCAAGCATAACAGCAGGGACAGGTAAACATGTCTGACAACTTGGAAGGGAGACATTTGGGACCATAGCCAGGCATAAGTAAGTGCTTGAAGAAGAGGTGTCTGGAGAGACATTGATGGAAATGAGAACCCCAAACTGCATGGGTCCTGAACAACATTTGGACTTGATATTATAAATCACCAGGAGAGCCAGCACAGCTTTCTGAGCAGAAGGAAGAGAAGAGGAAGAGAAGAGGAAAAGCAGCATTTCGTTAGCATCTGTAGCAAGACAAACCTTGTCTCATCCTCCTTCAGAAGGAGCTTTGCAACTCATCTGAGACCATTCCTTGAGAAATGGTACAGTTGAGATCCAAGTCTGAGTCTCCCTGACACCCTGGGGTGTTTAGTAATACGTAAATGTCCCAGTCCCATGTGTATCTTCTCTGTATATAGGTCTGTATGGCTATCATAATGCATGACTTCAAACTCGCCATTTTTGAAGAAGATAGAAACGTTATCTTACTGTCCTGGAGACCAGGAGTCTGAAATCACAATTTCTACCAAAGACTTCAGAGGGGAAATACTCTTGCCTGTTCATTGCCCTTTGTGGCTTCAAGAAACCTGAGGTTCCCTTTGTCTGTGGCAGCTTGATTCTATGGCTTTTGTCTTCGTCTGGCCACATGCCTGGTTCCTGACCTCTCATATGAACTCTTGTCCATGAAATTTGGATATTCTTACCCTCGGATCTTTAATATTAGTATATCTGCAAAAAGTGCCCCTCTGTCTCTGTCTCTCCCTTTCTTTTCATGCTGGGGCTGGAACCTTCTCATATACGCTAGGCAATCACTTGGGTAACTGATCTAAGTCTTGTCTATAGTCTTAGGTTTTCATTTTTAATATGCACAAATATGTGGTGGATGGAGGCTCATGCATGTATTCTTAACACTTGTGGGGCTAAGGCAGGAGAGTTGCCAAGAGTTTGAGGCTATTCTGGGCTACATAGCAAACTTGAAACTGATCAATGCTACATAGAGTGATCTTGTCTCAAAAACAAACAAACAAGCAAACAAAAACTAAAACAGAACAAAAACACCAACAAAAAAGGCATTTTTTAAAGAAAAAAATAGTTTCTTCACCCTCACCATCTGACTTCTTGCATTGCTCTGGGTATGGGGGAATAAAGAGTCAGTGCAAAGGAGCATCCTGCTCCAAGGCTGTCCACAAACGTGAAACCATTCTCAGGAAGTGACATGAGCACCAATATTGGACATTGTAGTCTTTGGGAGATGGAGACAAGGGACAGAGATATGGGTCCATGGTTCCATGGGACTGCGGTACAATGCACCACACTGAGACATCCACAGTGTCAATGCATCCTAAGGTGTGATTCATGTCACTTACAATCTCCCGCTAGTGGTTCATTGAAACTGGAAGTACCTTGCTTTCAGGAAGGTCTTAGGGGGTTTCTGAAAACATTGATCAGTTCAGCAGGACACACTGCTTCACAGAAGTGGATGAGGCTGGCACAGAACATGTGTGGCATGTACTGTGTGTGGCAGGTTCCTGTTGTCTGAGACATGTGGGTCAAGGTGCTCTTAACCCTTTCAGGGAGAGACTTAATTACTTTTAAAGAAGAGGCACAGTTTCCCTGTAGCAAAAGACAATGTATGTAGTCCATTCTTTCGTGCTTACCTTTGCTCTGTTTATAGGTAATCTTTCCCTGTTTGCTTTCCTGGTTTTATTTTTCTGCTTTTTAAAACACACTATTTGTTTCCTTTTCTTTATTTGTCACATTTGTCTAAAGCAGTTGAAGGTTTGGAGGGGTGGGGACAGAATAGAGTAGTTCTGTAGCTTGAATGTGAACTGTCCTCCACAGACTCAGGTGTGTGAGCACTGGGTCCTCCATAGATGGGCTGTTTGGGGAGGCTGTGGATCCTTTTGGACATGGGGCCTGGAAAGGAGTCACAAAATCATAGGGGCAAGGCCAGAGTGTTATGGATGGGACAGGTTCCAGCTTGAGACCTGATTTTTGTTCAATGGCTGTGATGTGAACAAGCTGTGCAACACACCCCAACTGTCTCGTTTTCCCCAACAGGTTAGACTGTGTTCCCTTAAACCATGACTCAAATTGAACCTCTCTTCTCTTAATTGCTTCCTTTGGGTATTCTGTTACATGATGAATACAGTAATGAATGCAAGTAACATTGTCAAAAAGTTAACATGTGGATATTTATTTTTGAATCAACAGCTAAACATGTGGTCTGTCCACTCAGTGTGTTTATTGACTACCTCCCATGCTGATACTCTTAGGGACACACAGCATGATGAAGACGGATCTGAGACACAAGATGAAATGCAGATGCAAAGAGAAATGACCTCAAAGGATTCAGACTTTCAGACCAGCATCCCCTAGAAGAACTCTTGACATGGCCTTCTCTTTAGATCTCAAGAATACAGCCATGGGAAGCAGCAGGGATGTTGGCTGCTGAATGGTTGATGTGGCAAAGATACAAGTTGGATGAAATTTAGGAAAAACAGGTGATGGGGAGTCGTGGCCTTTATGCTTGGGAGGATGTGCTGGCATCAGATGGGGCACCGTATTTGGTGGGTTACTGAGCTTGCATAGGGATGGAACAATACCTCCCCTGCTCACACACATGCTCAAGGTGAAGGATGCAATATGGGAAGAGAAGACCCCAAACTAGTGCAGCCTAGAACACTGGAGATGACCTGAACTGCAGAAATAATAGCTTTGTTGGACAGGTGAATAATCTACCTGGATGATCAGTTGCAGATACTGAATTGGTGGGATGTATAATGATCCTTAAATCACCATAGAAAGCTGAAGTGTGTAGCATGAATCTTTAAAGGTCTTATTAATAAAATCAAACCTGGAGCCAGGTATTGGGGTTAAAGCTGGAAGATCAGAGAAGCAGAACAAGACACAGCCACCTCACCTCACCAGTTCCTCAGCTGATTCTGTTTCCTCAGACTGGAAGCCTCTGAGTCCTCATCCAGCATGAATCTCAGCTGAACTGCTGCTAAAAGCCTAAAAGCATAACCATCTCTAGTTCCTTGTCCTCATGCCTTAAATACCTTTCTGCTTCCTGCTATCACTTCCTGGGATTAAAGGCATGAATCACCATGCCTGGCTGTTTCCAGTGTGGCTTTGAACTCACAGAGATCCGGATGGATCTCTGCCTCCCAAGTGACAGGATTAAAGGCATGTGTGCCACCATTTTCTGGCCTCTATATCTAGTGGCTGTTCTGTTCTCTGACCCCAGATAAGTTTATTAGGGTACCCAATATATTTTGGGGAACACAATATCACCACATTTCCACTTTTTGTCTAAAATTTAAAAAAGCTTATAACTAACACAAGAAAAACTATATCCAATAAGCATATACAATATATACAGTCAAGAATTACATTAACAATGTCTAGTCCATTATCATTTGACAAATTCAGACAAAAACTCCATTATATATATTAACAATGTTCAGTACAGTAACATTTGATAAACTCAGACAAAAATTTCATTACTTATCCAATTTAAAACAAGTAGTTCCTTTTTAAAAGTAGATTCAATAATTGACCTTTTTATCTTATCATATCCATATTCTCTCTTTTTTTCTTCATAATAGATTCAATAATCTACCTTGTGTCATTTTTATATCTTCCCCTTTTTCTTTTTAGAGTAGACTCAATGATCTACCCATTTATCCTATTATTTCTTTATCTTTTTTCTCAGAATAGATTCAGTGATCTACCTCATGTCTATATTTTCTTTTTCTTTTTTTTCAAACAAAAACTCTGAATCTAATCTCCTTGATCAGCTTTTTTCCTGACCATTAACAATTAACAACTTGTAAGCAACCATCATAAACAATGACAATATCCATAACTCATTAAACAACCAAAAACCTCCCATCCCACCTCTTGGGAATGTGGGCGTTGTTTTCTTAAAATTACTTCATGCTTTCTGGGGGTGAAGACATCTTTAGGGAATCCTGAAAAAGAAATTTGGGTTAATGGACGAGTCCTAAGAGAGTTAGCTATATCATTTGTCCAGTCTCTGCATAATGGGAAAATGTAGGGCTTGTCTCAAGTCCTTGCTCGAGTAGTCTATGAATCTGGATCACCTTAGCTAGCCATTGAAATTGTCCTGAACAGTTTGTAGTCTAAAGTCGATCTTTTGTTGGTGTTAATCAGCTTAATGTTTTTATCATAGTCCATGTGGAATAATCTTTGTGGGGTCCCATCATCCTTTTGAAGATTTCAAAGTTGCTGTTAGGTGTGACCATGGTTCCCTGAGGATTTTTTTGTGTGTGTGCCTTCTCCGTGGTTTGGAGTAATCACAGTCTGATAAATGTCTATCTCTTGGAACCATGAAGAGAAAATCTTCACAGCAATTTCTCTCCACCATTTGTCTTGCCAAACTTTTCCAAACTGACCTTTGCTGATGCTTTCTTGTAACACGATGGTCCTGGCAATTGTTCTCTGAACAAGCAGCAGTAAGCCCTTTGTCCCAGGTAGCAGCATCACCACAGTCACCAACAGGATGAGAAGCAGCTGGCAACTTGGAGCAGCAGCCTCTGCCTCCATAGTCCCCCTGCCACCATTTGTGGCTTGTCCCAGGCCAAAGCTTCTCTTCAGCAAGCCTCCTAGGCAGGCCTCAAACTCAGGATCCTCCTGCCTCTGCCTCCTTCAGTAAATCTAACCAGTGTGCCACCACAAGTGGCAACGTGTAGCTCAGGCCTGAGCTGGGGCCCACAAGGCCACAGGCAAGTGGCTTTTTCATGAATTCATACCACAAACGTTGGGTGCCAGATGTAGCATGAATCTTAAAAGGTCTTATTAATAAAATCAAACCTGGAGCAAGGTATTGGAGTTAAAGCTGGAAGATCAGAGAAGCAGAACAAGACACAGCTACCTCACCTCACGAAATGTTACTGTATTGGACATTGTTAATATATATAATGGAGTTTTTTGTCTGAATTTGTCAAATGATAATGGACTAGACATTGTTAATGTAATTCTTGACTGTATATATTGTATATGCTTATTGGATATAGTTTTTCTTGTGTTAGTTATAAGCTTTTTTAAATTTTAGACAAAAAGTGGAAATGTGGTGATATTGTGTTCCCCAAAATATATTGGGTACCCTAATAAACTTATCTGGGGTCAGAGAACAGAACAGCCACTAGATATAGAGGCCAGAAAATGGTGGCACACATGCCTTTAATCCTGTCACTTGGGAGGCAGAGATCCATCCGGATCTCTGTGAGTTCAAAGCCACACTGGAAACAGCCAGGCATGGTGATTCATGCCTTTAATCCCAGGAAGTGATAGCAGGAAGCAGAAAGGTATTTAAGGCATGAGGACAAGGAACTAGAGATGGTTATGCTTTTAGGCTTTTAGCAGCAGTTCAGCTGAGATTCATGCTGGATGAGGACTCAGAGGTTTCCAGTCTGAGGAAACAGAATCAGCTGAGGAACTGGTGAGGTGAGGTGGCTGTGTCTTGTTCTGCTTCTCTGATCTTCCAGCTTTAACCCCAATACCTGGCTCCAGGTTTGATTTTATAAGTAAGACCTTTCAGAAGTGCAAGATGACTTAGCTTCCAGTATGAGATATAAACTAACTTGACCTCTGAGGTAACATGGACTGTACTTTTCCTTCAAATGCAAGACTGATTGAAGCTTCAAAACTAGAAGTCCTTAGAATGGTGGTTATGGCTAGAACAATGAGATTGTCAAGAAAGGGACAGGAAAGAGTGTGACCTGGCTGGAATACAGAGTCTAAGTGGGTTGGATCTAAGTGGACAGGGAAGAAAGAGCTTGGACTAAAGAGTCTGCACTTATTTGTCTTAAGGATTCTCATGACTGAGGCTATAATGTGTTCTCTCTCTGCACCTCAGTTTCTTCTTTTCTAAATGAATGAAATGAAGCTCCTTGGGACAAGTCATCAATGAGAGGCACACAGAACAGTTCAGCGGCAATGGAAAGGTAGTGAAGTGTCAGAGTCTGTAGAGTGGGTGCTATTGAGCAAGTATTGCACCAGGAAAGTACCCAGGAAGTTATTTCAGGAAGCTGGCTCCTTCCTGCCTGATGCCCATGGCCCTGGACTGGGCCCCTGTCCCCTTTGCTGCTATCCTGTCTCAAAGCTCAGAATCCGTGGTGACGCTGACTTACGGTGTAGCCTTTCCCTAGTCTCCATAGGAGTTCAGTGGCACTCCTCCCTTTGAAAGCTTCAGGCTGAGTGTGAGAGGGCTTAGGCTTGGTCCTCTTCACTCTGGTTCTCAGAGAACCAGTGGAGTGCAGAAGCAGGTGGAAGGTGAACTGTAGCTTGCTATCTTACTCAACTTATCATCTGTACATGCAGTCTCACAAGAGACCACAGGAAAGGCAGAAAGGCCTGTATGAGGATTCTGTACTCTCTCCTCTCTGGGCCTCACTGGCTCTGTTATTGAACCAGGGCCAGCACTATCTGCTGCCATTGACGTACCAGCTTCTTATAATAGCATTTGCATTTGAGCAGAATTTATGTGATCTAATTGGATCCTCACAATGCCCTGCACACAAGTAGAGTAGAGGTCGCTATCAACATTAACAAACAGGGAACTTGAGACTGTGCAGAGCTCAGAAATCAAGTTTCCAGTGACTGAGTTTCATGGCTGGAGCTCCTCTAGCTTTCTCACTCTCAATCTGTTAGTTGATTCTGGCGGATGGTGTTACTAGAGTTATTGAGACTCACCCAACCCTGGAGAGACTGGGCTGTCAGAGAAGGAATACTCAAGGACCTCCACTCCCAGGGCCCAATGGAAAATGGCAGTTGAGGCTGGGTGCTGTGGGGTTGAAAGGTCAGGAAGTGATCCAGAGGGAGCAGAGGCTGCTGGTGCACCTGGAACCATGTGCTTGCCTCCATTACTGTACTTCTAGTAGGAGCCTCCAACAAAGAACGACGCCTTAGTCTGCTTTGTGCCTTTGTAAGCAAAATGCTCAAGGATGGGTCACTTACAGAGAACAGAGATTTTCTTCCTAAATTTCTGGAGGTAGGGAACTCCAAGATTGAGGGTCTCGTGTGTGATTAGGGTCCTTCTAATATAGCATCTATGCCACAGGGCATGAGAGAATAAGAGGGGACAGAATCTACTTTTCTTGTAGATTTATTATCATCATTATTCTTATTCTTATTCTTATTATTATTATTTGTGTGTGTGTGTGTATACTATGTGTGTCATGGGGATTCACATGCTAAGAAACTTGTATGGGCATCTTTCTAGAGTCATTTCCCTCCTACTTTCACCTGAGTTCCAGGGAACATCCTCAGGTTGCCAGGCCTGAGCAACAAGCACCTTTACCTGCTGAGCCATCTTGTCAACCCTGAACCCACTCTTATAGTGATTGGCTCCAGTGGTGACTACAACAATCCATTCATCACGCACTATTCCCCTATTCAAGGTCACACTTCTTTCTTGTTAATTAAATTTGTTCTTTGACAATTTCATATATGTATAATGCACACAGTTGCAACAATGACTGCCACTCCCTCAGAATTTATCAGTAGCCAATGGTTCAACTGGAAGGGGGTAGGGCCCAGTGAACCTTTCTTGATCCATGTTGACATTTGACAGGCCCAGTCTTGTGCAGGCTCAGTATAGGCAGCCCCGCCTGCTGTGAAATCCTCATTGCAATGGCTGCCTCATTCCCAGAAAATCTCTTAGTCCTCCTTGCCTTCTAGCTCTGACATTATCGACTCTGCCTCTTCCTGGGTGTCCCCTGAGCCTTAGAAGGGCTAGCCTAAATGAATGGTTCAGGGCTAAGTACTCAACTGTCACTTATTCTCAACACTCCAGACAGCAAGGTCCTACCTTAACACACTGGGGATTGAGTTCCTGCATGCAGGCTTTGGGGACACGTTCACACTGTAGCAATTGTTATTCAAAAGGCTGTCTGCATTCAGCACTTAGTGTGGTGAGGAAAAATTTGTTCTCTCAGACAATCCAGGAGATTATTAATGTTACTTTATGAAAGTGACACACTTTTATCACTAATCTCTTACCTAAATTCAGCATTCCCTTCAATTATTAAATAGGCAACAATCTATTAGCAGTAAGTGACATTGACATCAATAAAATGTTTTTATGCATAGTATACCTTTTGAAGATAAGAAATATTCTTTATTCCCTTCTCTGATTCAGAATTAAAGTCATTCAATCTTGCTGCAACTCGTTATTTCATGTGTTACAAAAAAGCATAGCTGTGAGTGAATCAATTTATTTTATTGTTGTCTTGACACCTGTGCATCAATAAAACTAGTGTCCATTTTAACCCCATGTATTTTTATTTTATGCATTTGAGAAGATTGCTCCATCCATAAACTTCACCAAGCTGCTAAAGTGGCCTACTATAGTAGTATGGTTTAAGAACCTCAAATTATAGGGGCACACTAAAGCTCTTACAGCAGGTGTCTTGGAAAAGCCCTTAAAAGACTTTAAGTATGTTGAGATTAAACTCTTTAATGTGACATTCATTTGTTGCTTTCTTTTTTTAAAAGTAAATGTCACACTGTGGATGAATCTAGAAGAAACAGGACTGTGGCAGGCACATGAGGAAGCAAATGGAAAGAAGAGAGGGTGTGAACATGGGGCCAATGCTTAGTCTCAAAGGCAAGAGTCTTAAGGAAAAGACGAAAAGGAAGCTGAACAAAAAGAAGACCATGCAAGTACTGAAGGAGAGAGATGTCCCCAGAATCCTTGCTACTCATTCTTCCTGTATAATCCCAGCCCAGCCCACACATTCCATAGCTTGACTGATACCACCTTTCCCACTTTCTCACTAAAGCCAACTGGACTTTGTGAGATGATGACGGACTGACATTGTGCTGTGTGTTCCTGTGTAGCTAACCATAAAATGCTGAAGTTGAGAAATGGGGCATAAGTATCATTGGCTCTACAGATGTGGTGACTTGAAAGAAAATGGTCCCAAAAGGGAGTGGCACTATTAGGAGGTATAGCTTTGTTGGAGTAGGTGTGGTCTTGTTGGAGGAAGTGTGCCACTGTAGGGGTGGGCTTTGAGGTCTCCTGTGCTCAAGCTATGTCCAGAGTCACAGTGCCCTTCCTGTTGCCTGAGAATCAAGATGTAGAACTCTTAGCTACTTCTCCAGCATCATTCCTGCATCCATGCCACCATGTTTCCCGCCATGGTGATAATGGACTAAGCTGCTGTGGAAATTATTTTGACTATGTAAAGATGTGTCACATTTGTTTATGCTGCGGAATATTACTTTAACTATGCAATGATGTGTTACATGTGTTTATGCTGCATTTGTTTAACTATGTAAAGATGTGTTGCTGTTTTACCTTGCCTGCCTAAGGCACCTGATTGGTCTAATAAAAAATGGAATGGCCAATATCTAGGCAGGAAAAGGATAGATGGGGCTGGCAGGCAAAGAGAATAAATAGGGTGAGGAATATAGGCTAGAAAAAAGAATGAGAGAGGAGAGAAGAATGAAGAGAAAGAGAGAGAAAGAGAGGGAGATGCCCAGGGCCAGCCAGGCAGCTACCAGCCAATAGACAGAAAGTAGGACATATAGAAAGAAAGGTAAAAAGCCTGGAGGTAAAAATATAGATAAAGAGAAACAGATTAAAATAAGAGCTAAGCTAAGGCTGAACATTCAAAACTAATAATAAGTCTCCATGTCATGATTTGGGAGCTGGTTAGTGGCCCAAAAGAAAAAGCCTGTTACACTAAATCTCAGTTTTCCTCTATAAAAGCTGCTGTGGTCATGGTGTCTCTTCACAACAACTGAAACCCTAAGACAACAGATTTCCAAAGATCTATGACTTTAGGCTTATTGTGCACGTAGATCTATGCAGATCATTGCTTAGCATAAAATAACCTAGCATGTTACCTTGTGGCAGTTGACTGTGACCTCAAAGAAAGGGTCTGAAAGATCCCTGGAGTTCTTCCCATGTTCATTTCTCTCTGTAGATGCAACACAACACAGACACCAGACGGCTGTGGAATCCCTTGGTTGTCTCCTTTTCACTAATCTCTTGGACATAGCATGAATGACTGCGCTACAAATGCCACGGAGAGTGGATTGGGCTTAACGACTTTCATTTTTATGCTTTGGGGACGTGAACACAGAAGAGAGAACCTTAAATCAGCAATGAATGTGGAACTAAGATGCTCAGCACAGGTGTCCGGAAAGTTGGAAGTTATCATGTGGTCTATCATGGTGGAGCCATGCTACCACAGAGGAGGAATGCCCTGCAGGGTATGGGAAGGGAGAACATGGAGAGAGAACAGGGAAAGTGTGTTCAAGCAGCTGTGGTTGTTGACAACGATGTTCAGTTTCCCTTTGCTGAGTTGTAATCCTCCTCTGTTCCTTCCATCTTCAGGGATGTGTAGCAACAGTCCAATTTGTTATGACTTGGGGAACTCAGTGCAAAAGCCTGAGAGCCAAGGGCAGCTGCCAGAGCCATGAGGTCCAACTGTAGCCTCTGGGACAACATCCTGCTCCTAAGAGATGCTTTGAAAGTGTTTGCTGGTTGACTTCACAAATGAAAAGTGTTGCTTAGGGTTGTGTTGAAGTTGAATAGAGAATTTAGTACTAATTTGCTCATTTCTAGAATGTGTGTGTGTGTGTGATGTATGAAAGCATGATATTCAGTGTGTATACACATGAGGAACCTGTGTGTCTGTTTGGAGTCCAGAGCTTGGTGTTGAGTATCTTCTTAAATTGCTAGCCTCCTTAATTTTTGAGACAACATTTCTCTCTGAATCTTGAGCTCACTGATTTGGCCAGACTGGCTGGCCAGCCAGCCCCAGGGATCCCCCAGTATCTGCTTCTCCAGCTCTAGGAGGACAGGCCCTGCTGTCATACTAAATAAAAAAAAATATATTTAACATGGATTCAGGGGAAGTAAACTTAGTTCCTCATGCTTTCCCTGTTGAGCCATCCCTCCAGCTCTCCATTTCTAGAATTTGTAGCTCATAGCCATGACAACAGCCAGGCTGACTTTGAATCTGTTTCATCACAGTTCTTAAATTCCCCGCTTACGTCATATCTCCTACCGCTTGCAGGGAAGGCTTCTCCCTCTGTCTTTTCTGCAGTCTGAGCAGATGTAGCCCGTGGTACCTTTTCAGTTCACCTTGTGGTGAATCAAGGCAGAATAAGTAGATCAGATGCTTCCGATTGACAAAAATGAAGGGATAACAGTTTCTCTTTGAGGTTTCTTCCTGATGCTCTGCAGGCTCCAGGAAGCACTGAGAAGTTACAGTTACACTGAGTGTAGAACTCAAACACGGAGAAAGCACAGGAAAGATGCTCAGTAAGTGTTCCCACCACAGTCCAAATGCTGCCCACCATTCTCATCTCTCAGTGGCTGTTCAATACCTCCTTACCCTAACGGGGTGATTCCCCAAGGGAGTCATTGACCATTTGCACAACAGTTTAGGGGAGAGTGAGTTGGAAGAGAGGGCCATCTCCATGGGCTTGGTCCCAGCCCCAAATCTCAGCCCGGGACTGGCTCAGTTGCTTGGGAAAGGTAAGTCAGAGAATTTCCCTAGGGATAGTAGGAGCAGGGAAGAAGGGAGAGGGTGTTGACCACAGCCAGGTGGCTTGTTGAGAGACTTGTGAGGCCTAGAGCAGCCCTGTGTCCATGAGTCACTATATCTAAGTTTAGTGCTGGCTTTGGTCACAGAACAGATGGGCAGCCAGAGCAAAGACAGGCTGCTGAACGTCCAGCCCAGTGTAGCCCTGTGCACTTGGTACCTTCGCCTGGCCCAGGGCCACCAGGTGTGAATTGAAGCAGGCACAGACGCATGCTCCTGGGACAGCACAGAGAGAACTGTAGCAGTCCATCATTCCTTCCTTACTCATTCATCAAAACCCCTGTGGAGGGGGCTGGAGAGATGGCTCAGCAGGTAATGGTGCTTGCTGCCAAGTCTGGCCACCTGAGTGCTGTCACCTGGACCCAAATGGCAAAGGGAAGAACCTATTCCTAAAAACTGTCCTCTGACTTGCACATGCATGCCATGGCACATTCTCCCCCACACAAATAAATACATTTAAAAAAACTCTTTAGAACATCAAGTGCACAAAAGGAAGTCTAAGCCCTTGCATCAAAAAGTATACATTCTGAAAGGAAGACAGACCCTAACTGCTTAGTTTTATCAACAGGATACAAATAATAGAAGAAGGACAGGGAATATCAATGGCTGGAATACTGGCAGTTCTCCACAATTGTTCAAGATTCTCTCAAATCTATCTTGTCAGAATTAAGATCAATCTAACTGAACACAAGCACAATTACATGTATCTGGGGCTAATTAGGATTGCAATCTGGGAAACACAGATTCATGCAGTCCAGAAAATATGCTCTCAGGTTTGACAAAATGGCACGTGTATTTATAGTCTTGAACAGCAAGGGAAGTTGGAAGTTGCCTCACCTGTTAGTCAGGCATTATGATGGGTGCTGGTAAAATGGTGTCTTGTCAGAGGGGTCGGGTGTGGTCACTGTCCCTGGGTGGTTTGGTGGAAGGAGTCCGCTGACCTGCTCATCAGGATAGTAGACAAGGCATCAGGAAGCTATGTTTGGTTCAATGTGAAGGTCCGCCCACATGGAGTGTGGACCAGCTGTGGCCTAGATCAAAGGCTGGGTTGTGTTAGTGTTCGAGACCAGACTAAAGAAGCGCACTCAATTCCATGTCAGATGCCTTAAATCAGTACTGATTTTGTTTCTTGACAATCATCATTATATTTGTTTCAAACAGTAAACCTAAGAAGTGGCACTGTTACTCCCAGAACTGACATGCTGAGAAGTTGCCCTGTCTTCCCGAGAAATAAGGAAGTCAAGGGTACAGCATTACCAGGTCCTAACTCAGAGCCAGTTTCGTACTTGGCCATGATGTCGGTGGATGTAGGGTGGTTTGCAAAGGGCGTGCTTCTCTTTGGCCTGGCTGAAGGAAAACGCTGGTTAATTGAGTCTTACTTTCAAACAGTATTGGTTGTTTAGTGGTGTCAGCGTCTCCCAGCTGGATAGTTCTTTGAGCCTCTGTTGCTCTGAACTTTCATAATTTAAGGTTGTGCGTTTTCTCCCTGGCTGTGAATGTGCTTTAATCTCTTTATGACTTTGCCTACTTCTTTGGGAACAGTAGCTCTCTCTACATGCCTAGGGAGTGACCTAGACACACATACCAGGGCCTGTGAGCAAGCAAGGTGGTATAGGGAGAGCTAAGCAAATCAGGACCCTGCTTGGCTTGAGAGATTTGGACCCTCCTGTCCAAAGCCACACCCTTTAGCAACCGGGGACTTCTACGTGCGTTGAGCTGCACCCTCTCCCCCAAACAAAGTAGTCACTCCTACCTATCGTTTCCCAGTGACCCTTGGTGACTCCTCCTTTGTGACCAAACCCATTCTGACACACATGCTGGAAGAAGGGGCATCATGCTAATTCAGCCCAGACTAGTTTGGGATGCATGCACAGTAAGACTGTGTCCTCAAAATGAGCTTTTAAGGCAAGACTCTTATTTACTCTCTCTTTTTCAAAATTTTTAAAAATATTTTTATTTTATAATTAACTTAATTTCACATATCAGCCACGGATTCCCCCGTCCTCCCTCCTCCCACCACCCTGGACACTTTGCTCAGTCTTGGTGTAGGGAGGAGGAGACCTGACTCAGCTGAGTCTACCAGGCTGGACGGACTCCCCAGGGGAGACCTTGTCTATTTACTCTCTTATGCCTATGTATAATTGGGCATGCATGTGATTAAAATCAGGAGCATCTTTGGAAAGGACATCCACAGTGAACCAAGGTCTTCATAACCCAAGTCTGTCAGTCAAATGAAAGACCACCTGTATACTGCCCCTAGCAATGAATCTTCTTCCTCCTAGACCTACAACAGGAAATCCTGGGCAGTAACAGGTGCCCTTGAGATGCATTCCTGCTCAGGACACACTGTGAGCCTTTGCAGAACATCTCACCCGTAAGTGCATTTTACTTCTGAATAAAACTCTGGGTTGATTTACTATTTGTGTGTGCTTCTTCAGTTCCTTGAACAAGATTCCAAGAACCCGAAAAAGCCTCCTCTAGACAGAGACCACCAATAACACTTGTGCCTTGGACAAGGTGAGTGAATAACAAGTTTGCAGACAAGGTTGATTTTTTTATTTGAAGGTGCTAGGAAAGCACTGTGTTGCATTCCTTGAAGGCTTTGCTGAACCTTTTTCTTCCCTCCAGCATCTCTGAAGGGCTAGGGAGGGCTAGACTTCAACACAATGGCATCCATCTCACCCTTGCACTCGGGGAACTCAAGCCAAGGTGCCATTTCTTCAGGAAAACCCACTCTTGCCCCAGGCAGGGAAAGCCCAGGATGAACCGCCTGGGATCGAATCCAAAGGGCAGGCCTTTTTCAAGTCTGTAGTATGCCATTGCAGGCAAGAACTGAGAGCTCGTTCTGTGATCTGGCATAGCCATCTAATGGATGCTTCATGGGTTTTCTAACTTAAACTCGCTTTGCTTTGGCACTGTACATGCTCATCATCAAGCTTTCAACACCATACAGTAAAGTGTCTGAAAGCTGCAGACAGACGCTGGCCACTTCTAATCCTCAGCAGTGAATCCTGTTGGAGGCTGCTTTCTAATGAGATGGTGAGTATGTCTTTGGGATGTGGGGAGGGAGCTGGCTGCAGGGAAGGGAAACTGTGAGAGTGGAGTGATGGTGTGGTGGGAAAGCCAGGGTGGTTTATTGATGGTCTGCAGGATGACATTCTTGCTTCATCACGTGGTGAGTGTTTCCAAGGCACTGAGCCAAGACCAGCTATAAACCTGTCTGGGGAATCATCACTGTGAAATACTTCTGAGCTCACAAAGCAGATGTCTGCAGACCGAGGCAGCCCAGCTCACCTGATTCTCTACGTATAGCATGTGATCGAGGGAGGGTAGAGAAAATGGGCTCTCACATCTAGTTCGTGACAGAGTCAACTATGCACCCCAGTTATGCTGATTTCCAAGTTCATGTTATTTTCACAGTCCAAGAATGTGGATGCTTGGATGACAGCCATTCCAGTTCTAGACGCTGATTGGCATCATGGCCTTAGCAATGTTACTTACCACTTCTGGACTTAGTAGCCTCTTCTATAAGACATAGCCTTGGCAAAGTTGCCCTCTAGCTCTCTAAGGTGGGAGATGTAGCTGTAGAGCAGATGGTGTTGCCTCACACCCAGGAGACACAGGCATACGTGCAGAATGCATCGATCGATGTTCTGTGATATCTATGTGTCTGTTCTCAGATGAGCTCCAGACCTTTTACCTGCCCTCCATTTCTTTGTACCCAGTCCTCCCCACATTTAGCTTATTTTACAAGGTGAGCCTTTAGCAAGAAAGAAAAATCTTTAATTTGTTCGAATAGGATGGTTCTGGTTGCAGCACACCTGTGACAAAAGATGTTTTGTTTGTCTTATTCACAGCGACAGTGACAGTGCTGGTGGAGCACATGGAAACTTAAGGCGTTAGACTCTTCCATTTGAATGGTGGCTCCTTTTTCATCCTTTCTCTTAAGGTCTTGGTTTTGTAGTATGCTTTGTGAATGCGAAAGTGTGTAATTATGACTCCCTCCTTCCTCCTCCTCCTCCTCCTCCTCCTCCTCCTCCTCCTCCTCCTTCTCCTCCTCCTCGTCCTCTTCTCTCTCTCTCTCTCTCTCTCTCTCTCTCTCTCTCTCTCTCTCTCTCTCTCTCTCTCTCCCTCTCTCTCTGTTCTGGTCTTTAATGTAGTGGATCTATTTCTTTTTGCTTTGCTAGCACCCATCTCCTTCATTCACATTCCTACACATAGCCTTTAGGCAGTAGCCCTCTTCTACTCACAACCATGAGCAGAGCTGAGTCTACTTGCTTCAGGACTCACTCGACCCTTGCTGATTAGAGCTGTAAGGTCTCCCAGCCACAGGGCTTTGTTCAGTGATGGGCACATGAACCAATCAGATCTAAAGAGACTCAGCTCCAGACTGTCTAACTTGAAATACTTTATTCATTTTTTGGACTTAGAACTATATTTCCTATGGGCAACTCTATCTTCAGGAGGAAACTTGCCTGAGAACAGAGCCTACACAGAAGGAAGAACAGAGGAATGGAGATTTATTGAGCACCTGACACCAATGGATCTAAGCCAAAGCTCCTCTGGGTTTTTTTCTTAAGCCAATATGGTTGGGATTACAGCCTCTTGCAAAAGAGAAGTTGGTAAAACTCCCTGAACCTGAGAAAGTCTTGATCATCAGTATCATTGTTTTCCTCTTTCTCTGTATCCCCACTCAATGTCAAGTTCAGGTTGTGTTTTGTCTCTTAGTTGGTGGCTTGTTGGAGTTCAAGGGAAGCCTTGCACAAAGACTTGGCTGAGAATAAGAATGGCTAGCAGGGTTTGGGGATACTGAGCCGAGTCTGGGCTGAATCTTCTGAGGTCACTACCACATTATTTAACCTTTACCTGGTTTGGGAAGTTGTTTTTCACATTTAAAACATTGCCTTGGTGACTGTGGACATTTCAAGTCCCTCAGATACTTGACTCTTTCATTTCAGAGATGATTTCCCTCGTCATTTATGCAATCACTTTCTGTTGCCTTTGTTGAATGATTTACTTCAGGGCATCCAGTTATGTAAATCAGTAACACTTTCGATGCTCTTCCCTTTCCACCACGTCATTTATATTCCAGTTGATTACCTAGCATTGTATTTTTTCTCCTGTATTTGCTGAGATTTTCTTGAGACTTTACCCCACGTCCTACTGTGTTAAAAGACCTTGAATGGTTTACGTTGGATGAAATACCTGGTGTAACTTCAGGGAGGAAAGACTGATTTGGGCCCATGGTTTGAGACATCCTTATAGCCACCCACTCAGGGCCTATAATGAGGTAGATCATCATGGTGGTAGGAGCCTATGGCAGAAAGTGCTCACCTCGTGGACAACAAAGAGAAAACTAAGAATCAGGTATAGCTTGGCCATTCTCTTTATTGAGGATCAACCTCTCTAAGTTTCCACATTGCCTCTAACATAGTGCCACCAGTTAGGGACCGAACACCAGGCACCTAACCTGTAGGGTACATTCCCAGTCAGATCTTAACATCAGAACTGATGTTGTGATTTCCGGCTAGAACTGCTCTTTTCTTCCTTTCCTTTTTGGTCTCTGGTAATACTGTTTCTACTCAGAATTTTCCTTTAGGTCAGAAAACTCCTCATTTTGTGGCTTTACCAACAGATTTTCAAGTTTTTTTTTTTTTAATTAAGATCTGGGGCTGGAGAGATGGATCAGCAGTTAAGAGCACTTGATGTTCTCAAAGAGGTCTTGGGTTTGGTTCCCAGCACCCATGTAGTGGCTCACGACCATCTGTAATTCCAATCCTAGGAGATCTGACAACCTCTTTAGGGGTCTGTAGGCACTGCACACGTGTGATGCACAGACATACGTGCAGGCAAAATACCCATACACATAAAATAAAAATAAAGAAACTTAAAAATTAAGCTCAAACTCTAATTACATATGTTGTACAGTATGAAGCACAAAGATAGAAAATCCTATTTAGATTCTGTTTCTTGTGGCCCAAGATGTTCTTCTGAATGGTGTGCCCTCTTTGTTGCTGTGGTTTTCCATGGCTGATTTATTTCATTGTGTCTTGCTGAGGCTTGATCTGAATGGCCTATGTTGATCTTTCACTTAATTTGCTGGTCAGTGGACATAGCTTCTTTCCATTCTTGACTAGAGTCAATTGTCCTCCCCAGTTAGGCTGAGGGGTAAGAGCTGCCATCCATCCGGCTCTCTGTGTGAATGTCATGGAGAATCATCTAGGTCTCTGCTTATTTTGTTTACTGTCCCCATTCACCATTTGGGTGTGTATCTCTCTGTCCTATAGAAATCTCCCCAAATTCTGTGACTAGCTCCATGTGTTACCGCCCCACCAGGCAGAGAAATCCACCACTTCACTCACATCTCCTAAGTTTAAGAGTTGAAATACAACTTTTCTTATCTTGTCAGCTTACCAGTTCTGTGGGAGGTTTGAGAGGTTGCTGAATGTTCTGTTTCTTTCCTTCAGTTCTACCTTCAAACTTTTTAGCTCAAGGCTGTGTCTTGTCTTTTCCCTTATGACATCACATTACAATTTTTCATTAAGTCTTAATATTAGTGCTCATTTTTTCTATACTAAAATGAGGAAGACATTCCCAGGGACAGGTAGGTATTACAGGAAGGGTCTACAACCTGCCAGACCAGCCATGGGACTCAGAGAGCTTCAGGTAATTTATCCTATAGTCATGGGTATAGTTGTAGCTACTTGAAGAATTGTTCTGTGGTTTACAGATATTATTGGTTTTATGCCATGTAGGATGGACAAACTTGAGTGGAATGGTGTGGAAAGAGGATGATGGATGCTCATGTATACTTTTTATAATATTTATAAAATTCCTTGGTAAATGGGGAGCTGTGACTAGTCAGGAACAGAATGCCTTGTGTTGCTTAGGTCAGTAATTTATATATACTTTTTAAGGGTCTCTCTTACAATTACAGGACTCCCTCAGGAAGTTCTTTTGGTTCACTATATTTCTTTTCTACAAATCCCATGAGGGCCACCTGCAGACATAGGACAAAGGCTAGTTCCTTATTATTCCTGGTAGAGCTAGGGCAATGCCCACTGGCTGTAAGGACACACATTCCTCCCCATCCTATGTTGTAGCAGATAGCAAGACTTTCTAAGTAAGAAGCTCTTCCCAATGGGTAAGCCAGGCCTGGCTGTGGGTGGGATGTTCTTGATTTTGTCCTAACTTACCTTCAGGCTTTCCTTTAGACAGCTCTCAAATCACACAACACATTTGTAGGATAGTGGGAGCAAAGAACTACTGTCAGTGGCTTCTCTGGGTGTAAAAAGCAAAGGTCTACCTGAAGAGTAGGTGTGACCTTATTTGTATTGGATACGAAGAATCATATCTGTCCAAGCGTTGGGGTAGCCAATGGTTTAGGCCTGCCACGGTCACTGAAGGAAGAGAAATGTGGAATCACTATGGAAGTAAAGCCCAATGAAGGGCATGGTGTCGTTAGGCCTCTCTTCAGTCCCTCAAAGTACTAGTTGCCTGTCAGGAGACTGGGAATCACAGCACCCATCTCAGTTTTGCTGTTAGGATCAACTGGTCTTTTCTGAGTGCCTGAAACTGAGTAAGGATTTGGTAAGTGAAACCTATTTATCCCTATAGCTGAGTTCATTTATGAGTTAATAGGCAGAGCTCATGTGATGTGATGTTTGTGTGTGTCCTTGTGTTTGTGTGTGTGTGTGCATATGCATATATACACACACAACTATGATATTGTATAATCATTCCTTCATGCAATGATCATGGTGCTTTTTTAGGGGAAGCTAGTAATTATTTCCTCATCCTCATTTTCACTCCCTTGTCTGGGCATGGATAGGGATTTAGTACAATGTACCACATGTGCCTGGACAGGATTATGCTCAGCAAGGCCAATATAGAGTTAACATTCACAAAGTATATACTGGATGAATGTAATTGAATGAGTAGATATTTTATAATTATCTTAGAAGAAAGTAAGATGACCCTATGGCATGAAAAACATAAATTACTAAGCAACAACAGACTCTAGACATGATAGACACATAGAACAAGTTCTTCTTTCCTTATGGAAGACAAGACTAGGACAAACAGGGTAAACACATAAATAGCTTTCTAACCTCATGCTGCCAGACTTTCAGAATCCAACAAGAGTCCGCGACCCTGGAGAACTACAGGTTGATGGCTGTTCTCATGGAAGTAAAGTGAGAGTCTGAGAGTCGATTGGAACAAATGCAGCATTAGCATGTCTCCAGTGATAAGCCCTATGCTTCAGCTTTAGGCACCTGCTAGAAGTCAGAGCCCTGTATATGTTCAGCTTCTTCACACAGGGAAGAAGAAACAGAGCCCTGACTAGCAGAGCTGCGTCTATGACATCTCCCATTATGTATCCCCATACATAGAAAGTTAGCACATCAGTGTCCCCATCTCCAGGGACCCTAATGAAATAACTAATTCAGGCAATCTTTTGGGGTCAAGGGGTGAGACCGGGTTAGACATAGAGATGACTGAGTGCCACAGAAGAGCCTGCCGGCAAGTCTATGTGCTATGAGGGATCGGGAAATGGGTAGAAGTGCTCACACTTCTGACTCCAAATGAAGCACTTGTTGACAACTTCGCTGTCTCCACTGGTTAGCACCACCCAGTTAAGTGCTGAGCTATTCTCAAATAGCTGTGCACATGTTAGCTTCTTTTTCTTTAAAAGTAGAAAAAACACCTCATCTCTGAATTTCTCAATTGCCCCTCTCAATGTCAAAGACAAAGAGAAGAATAGAAGACCACACTGATGCCTCAGATAGACAGGTACCCATTGCCTATGATGGGTGACACCAGCCTAGCTTGACTTTCCATGGAGCTGAGTGCCAGAGGTTTGACAGAATGCTGACAGAGCCCAGCATAGACGTCACCCATCAAAAGGCGCTGACTAGGCCCCTAGAAATTTCTGGAATTTATGTCTTTTTATTTTTATACTTGGAAGGAAGAAAAATTAGGGAGCCAAGTCCATGTGGGTTGTCAACAGGGCGCGAGGAGGAAAGGAGCAGTTGAAGTGTCTGAGTAATTTGGGCAGAAGTGTTTGCAGGCTTGGCATTTCAAAGACAGAACAGAAACGCCCCATGCGTGCCTTTGAATGTGCATGGGAGAATGTGATCAAGGGTCTGTGCTGGTAGCTTCTAGAAAAAAAAAAAAGACTAAATTTGGGAAGAAGAAAAAGCCCAATTATATATTTTGTACTTTGTTTTGTAGTAAGATCATATTCCTGAAGAAGTAAAAACCACACAAAGGCCTTTCTTCTCTACCAAGAATCATTCCATTGTTCACATCATACACACACACACACACACACACACACACAGAGAGAGAGAGAGAGAGAGAGAGATAGAGAGAGAGAGAGAGAGAGAGAGAGAGAGAGAGAGAGAGAGGATGTAGATGATACAGATACAGATATAGCTTGGATGAATGCTCCTCCTCCCCAAATCTCTGTAGAAGAGCTCAGTTCCTAGGAGGGTAGTATTGAGAGTTGCTGTAGACCACTAAGAGACAGAGCCAACTGGGAGATCTTTAGATCATTGGGGGGCAACACATATCTTCCCAGGGCATTGTGGGAGCCAGTCCCCTCTGTTTCTCCCATCCTGCCTCATGTTGTAAGTGGCTTGCTCATTATTCACTCCTCTCATGATGTGCTACAATCCCTGGAGGTCCAATTCAGTGGGACTTCCTCATCTTGAGTGTGAACCTTCTACAACTATAAACCAAGACAAACCTTTTTTACTCCATCAGTAGACCATCTTTGGCATTTCATTACAGTGATGAAAAGCTGACTAACACAGTGATCCACCATATGCCTCGGCAAATGAAAGCAGGTCACCATAGAAACAGATGACAGTCAAGTTGAAGTCATCAGGTATGTCTTGTATCACCAGGCCTTATTAGTGACCCAAAGACTGTTCAATTAGTGCTTGACCAGCTAGAGTATATGCAGAGACCATGGAATTAGACATGTTCTTTGCACCTGGAGTGACATGATGGCTGAATTAGATGACTTAAATATGAAGAGGTAGATGTATTTCTTGAGTCAGACTATTATTTAGGTGCCAGCAGTGGACCTTAAAGCAACTAGAATCCTTGAAAGATTATCAATGTTAGGTTTTATTTTTTAAAAATGACTCCTTTGGGAGTAGTCCTCTTTCTTAGCAGTCCATGTAAGTAGAAATGGTAGGCTGGAGATATCCAACTGACATACTGCCGCATACTAGGAGACTGTGTATACGTGTAGTATCTATCTATCTATCTATCTATCTATCTATCTATCTATCTACCTACCTACCTACCTACCTACCTATCATCTCGTGTGTGTGTGTGTGTGTGTGTGTGTGTGTGTGTGTGTGTGTGTGTGTGTAGAATCCACAAATAATGAAATGAAAAGAGAAGAATTTATGCAGTTGACTTTGAAGACCATCTGATAATGCTGATTTAGCATCTTATGTCTGACTTGAATATAGAATCCCATTTATTTTTAGATTTTTCTGGTCATGGCTGAATCTCAGATGAAGAATAGATGTGTGATCTGGCTCAGGTCAGATTTTATTACTTCATAATTGATTGAGACAAAAGGAAGTTTTAAAACCATAAAGAGACAGAATCTATGAAATGCTCCTTGATCTATCAGCACATACTTTTAAGGCAAAATTAATCATAGATGCCAGAGAAAAGGGCTGCTATAGTGATGATCGAGGGAAGAGCATGTGGCTGAGCTGATGGACGGGGGGAAAATAGTGAAGGGAAGGTGCAGGGGTGGGTGGGTGCCGTGTTACCCATTGTCTCACCTGAAATGCTTCAGCCCCCTGCTTTTGGAGGGACTGGGGTGAGTCTCTCCTTTCAATCTATCCCGAGCACCTCAGTGGCCCTGTTAATCCTCCAAAGTCACTGTTCCTCTTTCATCCACATTTCTTTCAAGACCCAAGGATGGCTCCTTGTTACCTGCTAAATCAAATTCTCCTCCTTTTCGTTGGCATCGATTTCTGGAATCCAGCCCTTTCTGGCCTGTTCTGTGCCACGTCCCCCAAAGCCTGCAGTCCAGATGCCTTACTTCTTCCCACACAGGCTCAGCTTCTCCCATCTCTGCTTCTTTGCTGGTGCTGCTCTGCCCAACCGAGCGTTGGTACCCACTTCCCCTCACCACGTCGCCTTCTCAGACGTAAGTGTTGGTTGATATTTTAACAAACAAAATAAAGTGAAACTACAAAGATGCAAGTCACATTTCTGCCCATTTTCAGTGATACATGAAAGACTGTTGAGTTCAATGGCAGTTTCCAAATCCTCAGTTGTATGTGTGATTCAGAATACAATGATTATAAATACTGTAAATCTAATTGAACATGTTTTCGGTTGTTTTAAGTGTATACAATCAACAAAACAATAAAGCAAGCTCTGGTTTACATCATTTGCCAGGATGTGTGTAAACAGTCTTATCATGGCTGCTAACTTCAAGCCACTGAGGCGACATCACTGATGGTGGGGTTGGGCAGGGATGTGTGACTGCATGGTTACACTGCCGACAATTGGGAAAATGCTCACCTGTGACCCTAAATGTACAGCCAACAAAGAAAAGTAGCATTTTTGTGATAAGTTATGAGAATTTTAACTTTGTTTTAAATATATTATTTGATTATTAAGATTACATTTACTTTCTAATGTTACCTAACAAAAGTTCTGAGACATCAACCGTTCTTACAAGTTGTCACTGTCATACTTCCATCTGACTTTATGGTCAGCAAATGGTCAAGGGCCAGGTGTCCTGGAGGATTCTGTAAACTAAGAGATGGATAATCCATCCTTGTCCTCAAGGACCTCATAGTCTGGGCTACAGGGATGCTACTAGCTAATGACAACTAATATGAGCTATAATGAAAGAGGAGAGTACTAAGGATTGGGAAGGAGCCCGTTACTTCAAGGTAACCAGGTAGGCCACATGGAGAGGATTTAAAACTGAATTCAGAGAGAAAAAGAGGAGTGTGTGTGTGTGTGTGTGTGTGTGTGTGTGTGTGTGTGTGTATGTGTGTATGGTACGTGTGTGTGTGTTTGATGGTGGACAGGGATGGACAGGCCAATCAACCATGGGGACAAGACACATGTCCAAGGACACATATTCTTGGAACCTCAGAAGCTTTGATGTGGTTGGAGATAGATCCAATGATGGAGATGGTGAGAACTGAAAAGATCTGGGAATCTGGAAGAAGACAGTGAATATCCAGAATCATTGCCAGTTACTTCAATATTAAATATTCTCTCTCTCTCTCTCTCTCTCTCTCTCTCTCTCTCTCTCTCTCTCTCTCTCTTTCTCTCTTTTTCTCTCTCTCTCTCTCAGCATTTTCAATGTGATTGTGCCTCATGAAGATATGTGTTGATGGTAACTCCTTTGATACTGAGTCATTTGTCAGAGCTACTGTCTGTGGAGCAGCCATAGAAAGAAGAGCAGCACAACCTCCTGAGGCTTTGAGAATTACTTGATGACCTTGGTATCCAAGAAAGCACATGGGACCTTTATGGACAGTTTCAAAACCCTGGCTATCTTTGATCTTTTTTTATCCAGAAAACGGGGCACATGTCTTTGCTTCTGAATATTCAGAAAGAGTGACAAAGAAGGCCCAGAAGGATGGATGCATAAAATCATCCTGATAATTGTGTATTTTGTATGTTGCAAAGATACAAAATTGACCAGGAGTGGGGACTAGACCTATGGTCCGTAATTGTGACTCTGAAACCAAGCATATGCTCTCTAACTCTGGTTCCCCCTGAATTTCCAGATCATGGTCACACAACATGTTCCCTTCTGCAATTCTACTGCTCTCTGTGGCACAGCGATGTGGAACACATTTCAAATGTCAAAGGACATCACATGACTCACAGAATGGAGTAGCTTGGCCCAAAATGTTGAGCCAGATTGAGCTAGGAGTACACAACCGTCTGCAAAACACTCTGAGCCTCGGCAGAAACACTTTGGAATCCAACACTTTTGAACCCAGGGCCATAAAAAGAAGATCTTAAGAAATTGTTTTACTTTATGTATGTTCGTTATGTTCAATTAACATGAGAGCAGATTGGTTTCCAAACATACGGAAGAGATTTTTCATCAAAAGGATTTTTCCCCCACTGGGTTTCAAGTTTCTAGTTGTTGCCCTGTCATTTGATATAAAATATCTGATTTTCAAGACTCTTTTAAGCCAAGTAGAAAGTGTATAAAGCCGCCTTCTCTCCCAAGATGGGTGGAAGTATGTGCGAGGCTCAAGTCACTGAGGCCAGAGAAGATGAGGCGGGATGAGGTCAGGGGGGCTCTGATTGTGTTGACAGAAGAGACACTGGTTAAGGGGAGCCGTTCCCAGAGTGCATGAGGGAGGGGAAGCTGAATGAGTGGTGCAGTATTTGAAGGAACCAGTCTACACCCATGGGCTGCATACACCAGGACTCCCATCACTAGACACAGGGCCGGAAATGCTTTTATTTATTGAACGGAGGCAATAGCACTTTGTACTAATTTGACACCTAGAAAACATGCCTAGTGTCTTCCATCCCACTGACCCTCAGACTCTCAAATGGTCCAATCTGTTTTCTAGGAAGCTTTGCCTAGACATCTCTTTACAGCTCAGAGGAGAGAAAGAAAAACTAACGAGTCTGGGCTTCTGCCCTTCCCTACTGTCTGAAAAGCAACTGCTTTTGAGTCCACCCACAATGTGATGATGGAGATCAGCCTTAGCCCTCCAATTTTGGTCTTCGTAGCCACACACACCTCTGTGCTAGCATTACACTGTGTCATTGCTGTTAGTCACGTCTTGCTCTCTGGACATGCTATTACTGCTCCTCATTGATCTGTTCTCAGATGCTAATAAACAGATGATTATGAGTCACTTTTTTTTTTTTTTTTTTGGTTTTTTGAGACGGGGTTTCTCTATGTAGTTTTGGTGCCTGTCCTGGATCTCGCTCTGTAGCCCAGGCTGGCCTTGAACTCGCAAAGATCCTCCTGCCTCTGCCTCCCATGTGCTGGGATTAAAGGCGTGCGCCACCACTGCCCGGCATGAATCACTTTTTATCTAGGACTCAGCTTATCTGTTTTTAGAGTGGAGACATTGGTATGAGGTCCCTTCAACGGCCACATTCAGTGATGGTTTGGGACTCTTCCCTCTTCCTCTCTGATGTAACTCTGCAGGGTCAGAGGTCACATTTTACAGTTCTGAGGAGAAGCCCTTTACTTGCTGACAGCTCATCAGAAGCCAAAGCCCTAGCCTAAACTTCCATTTACTTAGGCGAGGATTGGAAAAGTGCCTGGAAAAATGAGAAATATTCTTTCATGTGTGTTTTAAAATTCTTAGACTCTATTGAGTGTTTATTAGGCTTGTAGGAAAATGAAATAGATTCATACACCATCCTAAATGAAGAACTCATATCACTCCCCACCAGGCCCAGGAACATTGAGGAAGAGGGGACAGAAAGAATGTTGACGTCTCTTCTTGCTGCCTCTGTCTTTGGCACACCCTCCTTCTACATCTTTCTTCAATCTGTTTTGCTCTCCTTTGATGCTGTTGGCATCAGTCACCAAAAATTCTACAGGGCTTCAACAACAACAACAACAACAATAATGATAACAACAACAACAATGCTTTGCCCATTGCTGCAGGTTGAAGCCCACCCTTCCGTGAATAGCCACAAGGCCTTCAGGAGCCTGGCCATGCCTACCACTAGGACCCCGAGCTGTTTCTCAGTCCCTCCCCTGGTTCCCTCTGGTTAGCCATAGACTTTGCAACGTTTGCGATTTCCCAAACATACAACGCTACTGTAAGACTTCATACAGTCATTTCACTTCTCTGGAGCTCTTCGAGGAGAATTCCTATTCAGGTTTCAAGACCTAACTCCCATATCATGCCCCCTGACCCCTTGAAGAACGAGGCTTCCTGGTTAGGGTTCCCGCTGAACCTAAATATCTAGTGGAGCTGTGCATTTATCTCACTGCTGGGTATTTATTCACATACTGCCTGTCTCCCTTCTTGCACCTGTAGCTGGCTGTGCATTTCTGCACCTTCAATGGACCTGACTCAAGAGTTTGCAGAAGCAGCATTTAAAAAGGACAGCTGGGAGTTGGTGTGGGAAGGGGTAGCCATGTATTGAAAGTATGGACTCATTTTCCATCATACAGAAGCTTTCCACAACCACTGACTAGTTTGAACACATAGATGGGAGAGCTGTAGAAGAAGCAGATAAGAGGATAATGATGCTTTCTGCATAGACCCAGCTACACATGCCTCCCTTCCCCACTCTCCTCCACCCCCACCCCCGCAGTCATGATTTTGAACAGGTTTTAAGGAAGAAGAGGTCAAGGCCATTGCTTAACCACCACTCTTACACTGGTGGGGGAAGGGAATTATAAAATGTGAGATATGCAATTAGTTAGATGGCTGCAGAAAGACCATAAAAATTACTCATTGTCAGGGGAAGGATTTATTCTAGCTTATGAAAATTACCCTACTTCAGAGAAGAGGTTTGCAGGGAATTGCAGTAATTCTGCCCAAGCCCCTGTGGGTGGAAGCCTGGCCTACCAGGTGATCCTTCGAAGGTGCTGTTGTGTGGGGAATGGGAGGGGTGGAAGGAGCAGATAGAAGCTGGTCTCCTTGCAGAACCCCAGAGCTTCTGATCCCAGAATACTGGAATCATGGAGCTCTTCCTGTTCCTGTTCCTGTTTCTCTTCCTGTTCCTCCTCCTCCTCCCCCCTCCTCCTCCTTCTCCTCCTCCTCCCCCCCCTCCCCCCCCCTCCTCCTCCTCCTCCTCCTCCTCCTCCTCCTCCTCCTCCTCCTCCTCCTCCTCCCTCTTCTTCTTCTTCTTCTTCTTCTTCTTCTTCTTCTTCTTCTTCTTCTTCTTCTTCTTCTTCTTCTTCTTCTTCTTCTTCTAGTTGCAATTTCTGAAAATACCAGGCATGCTGAGATGGGCTGAGCATCTGGAGATGGGAGTGCCTGGGCTGCTGGGTGAGGCGGGAAAGGTGGTAGGTATGGTCCAACTACAATACTGGGCTGCATTCAGGGTCCCTAGCTTCTCTGTCCATCCTAATGTGAAACTGCTGTATTTTAGTGGGTAAGTTCTTACAGACTTAGACATGATTGAAAAGTTTTTGTTAACTGGGAAGAACATTGGCTGAGGTTTTATCATGATAAAACAAAACCAATGCTTTGGCTGGCTTTTGAGAACCTATTCTTCCTACTGGATAGCCTTGCCCAGCCTTATGACAAGGGGAGGTGCTTGGTCCTACAGCAACTTGATAAGCCATGTTTCGTTCATACCCATAGGAGGTCAGCCCTTTTCTGAGCAGAAAGAAGAAGAGTGAATAACCAGGTGGTGGTAGAGGGGAGGTGGGGAGAGGGGGAGTGGATTGGGGTGGTGGTGGTAGAGGAGAGGTGGGAAGAGGGAAAGGGAGGAGAGGGGGAGGGGAAACTGTAGTCAGGATGTAAAATAAATAAATTTAATTAAACACAACAAACACCAATAAAAATCCATGAGTAAATTAAGTCATGTATTCAAGCTATTCTCAAACTATCCCACTTATTTCTATTGCTGTGATAGAGGCTATGACTCAAATTCAGTTTGGGGGAAGAAATGGGTCATTTCAGCTTACAACTTACAGTCCATCATGAAGGGAAAGTCGGGGCAAGAATCTGAAGTCAGGAACTGAGGCAGAGACCATGGAGAAACACTGTTGATGAACTTGTTCCTCATGGCTTGCTCAGACTGCTATTTTATACCTTTTCAGTGGTGGCACTGCCCACAGTGCATTGGGCCATCCTCCCACATGAAATATCAATCAAGAAAATGTCCCACGGACTTTCCCACAGGTCTATCTGGTGAAGACATTTTTAACTGAGGTCCTTGTTGCTGGATAACTCCAGGTTGTGTCAAGTTGACAAAACAAAACAACAACAACAAAAACCTGATCAGGACTTAGAGATACAAAGTCAACCATATTTATTGTTACAAAAACATCATGTGGGTTTTATGAAATGTTCAGCATGATGTTGAGATTTTACAGATGTTAGCTCGAGGTGGAGAAAACCCAATAACATTGCTGCTGTTATCATGTCTGCTTGATGGAAGAGGAAAATGAGGCCTGAAGGTTTAATATTTCCAAGAGCATCCATATGCCAAGACAGATAGGGTTTGCACCCTGGAGGGCTGGCTTAAAGTCTGTGGCCCTAATCGATGCTGTGAAAAAAACATAAAGAAAACTATGTCCTCCATCTCACAGGGCCACACACTTCTCAGTCTTCTTCCACTCTGGAACCGTGTTCTGAGGCTGCTTTTGTCTTGCCTCCAGGACCTCATTTAAGTCTTGTCACTACTTGGAACCAACCATCTCATCACACATTGCCAGTACACAGTATTTTTGTGGTTTGCTTTCTAAAGAAAAGAAGCTTACTTTGAAACCTTCAAATATTCCCAAGGCTAGTACTCTTTACTTTTTATGATATTTTCATATTGTATATGATGGTTAGGAGGAAAACTAACCATCAGGGGGGAATTTAGTCAGATTCAGCTGTTCTATCTTAAGATAAGAATTTAAAGGACCATTAATATTATTACCATCTTTACTCCTAAGATTACTTTATGACTGGTCAGGATAGGTTTGCTCGCTCCCATCTTCCATGGGCTTCCAGAAGTCATTTCCGCCCCATGATGTCCTTAAATGTCATATCTACTTTATATTTTTAGTTCTTAATATTCTGAATGTGTTTTTTTTCTAGTTTTATCAATTTGACTGCCTAAACATGAACTAATCAAGGTCAACAGCAATAGATGTACCCAAGTGGGTGGAGTAAAGCCCACAGGCTTCAACACTACACAAAGAACTACAGGCAGCTATGGAATGCTGATGATGGGAAATATTGTCTTCTCTAGGGAAGAGCACTCCAGTTGGGTATCCAATACCAAATTGTCAGCCCCAAGGAAGTGTACGTGAATGGCATTGTGCAGGCTGAGCTCCTTATGCTTGGGGATATATGTTTATATACATATAGGCATGTAGCAACATTGAAAAGAAACACAGGCCCTGAGTTTGAAAGAGAGCCAGGAAGGTCACATACTAGGGCCTGGAGAGAGGGAAGGGAGAGGAGAAATCATGTAATTATATTAAAATCTCAAAAGTAGCTGGGCACTGGTGGTGATGCACACCTTTAATCCCAGCACTCAGGAGGCAGAGCCAGGAGGATCTCTTTGAGTTCGAGGCCAGCCTGGTCTACAGAGTGAGATCCAGGACAGGCACCAAAACTACATGGAGAAACCCTGTCTCGAAAAAAAACCAAAAAAAAAAAATCTCAAAATAAAAATTAAAACATGTTTATTTGATTTTATATGTATGTTTTATCTGCATGTATGTACATACACTGCATATGTGCCTAGTGCCCACCGAGGTCAGAAGAGGGCGTAAGATTTCCTGGAACTGGAGTTACTGATGATTATGAGCTGCCCTGGGGATGCTGGGAAGTAGACCAAAGTCCTCCACAAGAGCAGCCAGTGCTCTCAATTCTGAGCCACTTCTCCACATGCCTGTGTTTTTCTGTTAAAACTGTTCTTTCTTATTTTTTTGACAGTTTCATACACATATGTATTGGATTAGACAGTTTTCAGCCCCATCAACCCAGACCATCACTTTTCTCTTGCTGAAACTTCTTCCTAGCAAAACCCCTCTGACTTTGTGTGTCTGTGCATAGGTGTGCCTGTGTTGTGTGCATGTATGCGTGCTTGCACGTGCATGTGCGCATCCGTGTGTGTGTGTGTGTGTGTGTGTGTGTGTGTGTGTGTGTGCATTGACTCAGTTTACTCATAGCTGCCTGCACAAGCATGAGTTGTTGCTATTTACTAGAACATGAGCAACTTACTCTTGGCTGCACCACTGACCAAAATTGCCCTTCCTCCCCAAGCTCCCATTAAATGCCCCAGTTCCTCAATGAGAGATGGAGAGCAAGAATACTAGTTTTAGTTTAGCTTAGTTTTTTGAATTTAAGATATTTTTAATAAAATTTATCATCATTTTAGCTACAGAGGAGCGTAAACATGAGTCTGTTTCTTGGGTTATAGATGTTCTTTACTCAGTCTGCTGTTTTATTGGTTATGCCTAGAAATGAAGTATACATTGAACAGTATTTCAGTGGAGTGGAACTTCGTATCATCCAAGTGTGGAGAAACTTCATGCCCCTGTAGAACAGTATCAGGAGAAACAGCTCTGCTGTGCCAGACGGTAGGAGCTCAAAGATGACAAGTTGTAGCCCCAAGGAGGAGTGCCAGTCCAATCCTGTTTCAGGGCTCTGGATTCTTCCTCTAACCATCACCCACCTTTCTAGAACAGTCTTAGAGCTAAAAATTGGAATCACCAGGAAGTCAGGGCCTGGGTACTCATTGACACAGTTTTCAAAGTTGCCTGGTGAGCTCCCACTGTTAAATCCTCAGTGGTGGAAGCCAGTGTACCATCATTTCCTCCAAGAATCCTACACTCTCCTGACCCTCCAACCTCATAAGAAATGCTAATTTCCATTTCATGGAGATATTCATTCAGGATCACCTCAGACATCACTGTCTTCATCCTTTTAACCTTTGTCAAGCTCTCTCCACACCCATAGCCACCCTGGCTACCTTTTCTCTGGTTTCAAGGACATGATCGCCATCTTTTCAGTTAGTGTACGTGTGGCTCCTAATTCCCAGGAGCCTGCTCCCCAACAGTCTCCTTACACATCTTCTTTCACCAAAGACCCCTGGTCTGTAACTGTGCGCCTATCTAATCGCTCATTCCTCTCCCAGCTCTGAAACATGCTTGATTCTCTGTCATCCCACAGCCAAAAACAAACTGTCTTTTGACCCTTAGTACCCCTTATCTACAAGTAATATTTTTCCTCATATGACGCTCTTTCCTCCTTTATTTTATATTAATTCAGGTTTGGGACCTCTTGTTTCTAATCCTTTATCTGACATTTTATTTGTTTTATTTTGAAGCTATGAAGATTGTGAAAAAATAAGGAAATGGGATTCTATTTTATTTATTCTTCTCTCATACAATACTTCCAAACCACAGCCTCTCTTCCCTCCCTCCCTCCCAAATCTCCCTGCTTCCTTCTCCCCCAGATCTATTGCTCCTGTGTTTCCCTTCAGAAAAGAGATGGCCAGGATCAGGAAGCTGGATGGCTCAGAGACCTGGGGAAGAACTAAACACAAACGACAAAAAAGTCAATGAGATGATTCCTACTGATGGTCTGCTATACACATAGAATAGGTGCCTAGTCCCACGTCATCAGAGAGGCTTCCTCCAGCAGCTGATGGGAACAGATACAGAGACGCATGGCCAAACCTTAGGTGAAGCTCAGGGGAGCCTTGCAGAAGAAGAGGAGGAAGGATTGTAGGAGCCAGAGGGGTTGAGGACTCCAGAACACTGTCTACAGAATCAACTAAGCAGGGCTCATAGAGGCTCACAGAGTCTGAAGCAGCAACCATGGAGCCTACATGGGTCTGTTCCAGGCCCTCTGCATACATGCTGTGGTTCATTAGCTTGGGGTTTTTGTTGGACTCCTAACAGCGGGAGTGTGCATGTCTCTGACTCTCTTGCCTGCTTGTGGGAACCTTTTCTTCCTACTGGGTTGCCTCATTCAGCCTTGATATGAGGGTTTATGCCTAATCTTATTGCATCTTGCTATTCTGAGTTTGGTTGATATCTCTGGGAAATGGTATTTTAAATCTATCTGTCCTTGTAGATGTCCCCCATTTTATACAGGGTCTCTCTGTGTAACCGTGTCTGTTCTAGCACGCACTATATAGACCAGCCTGGCTTTGAACTCAGAGACCTGTCTGCCTCTATCTCTTGAATGCTAGATTAAAGGTGTGGGCCACCATGCCAGCTCTTTTCTTTTGCAGACATTGGTCCTATAAAATTAAGGGTCCTGCTGTTACGTTGTCAATTAACTTTGATTATCTCTTAAGGATGTGTTCTCCAAATACAACATCAAAATAGGAGACTCCGAGGACACTGTTCAGCCCATTAACAGACCCACTGGTTATTTAGGAATGTATTATTTAATATGTACATATTTATGAGTTTCTAAAATTTTCTTTTCCCCCTTAATTTCTAATCTTGTTAGAATAATTTCTACACTTGTAAATCCATTGAGGCTTATTTTATGGCTTAACACATAGTTTATCTTGGAGAATACTCCATATGCACTTGAGAAGCAAGCAGATTTGGATGTTGTTAGGTGGGGTGTTTATTTCACAGATCTAGTTGATTTACACTGTTGTTGGAGTGTTATATTTTCTTGGTTGACTTCTGTTTAACAGCTCTATATTAAAGAATATGTGGCATTAAATTCTTAATTATCATTAATTGACATTTTCTCCATTTGGTTCTTACAGATTTTGTTTTATGTGTTTTGGACCTTCGTTGTTAGATGTGTATATGTTTGTAATGGTTATTTCTTCCTGATTAGTTGAAGCTTTTATTGCTATGAAATATCACTCATTGTCTTTATTAGCAATTTTGTCAAGAAGTCTCCTTAAATAATAGCAATATGGCCATCCAAGTTCCCTTTTGTACACTGATTCTGTGGTATGCTTCTGTTTATCCCTTTGGCTTTTAAAGTATTTGTGTCTTTGTATCTAAAGTGTGTCTCTGTAAGTAACATATACTTTGTTCATTAAAATAATTCATTTCACCAGCTTCATTCTTTGAATTAAGTAGTTCAACTATTTACAGTCTATGTAATTATAGTCAAGGTAGGATTTATATGGGTCATTTAGCTATTAGTATTAAGTATGGCTTAGGTCATCTTGTTTCTTAGTTTCTCTATTACTGCCTGCTTTTGTATTGAGTGGTATTTTTGAGTGTACTGTTTCCTCCTGGTTTCTCTCTCTCTCTCTCTCTCTCTCTCTCTCTCTCTCTCTCTCTCTCTCTTTCTCCATATGTATGTATATATATATATATATATATGTGTGTGTGTGTGTGTACACACACACACACACACACACACATATATATCAAGGCATGGTTTAGGGAAGTTGGCATGGACTTTCAGCTTTCAAGAGATTTTCCATGGGAGAGTAGAACACACCACAATGAGAAAGAGGAGAAACAGAGATGTTTTATTACTGTATCAGACTCAAGGTGGAAATGGAGGGGAAAGGACTACATACATACATATATGTATATATATTTCCTCAGTGGTTGCCTTGAGAATTGTACTCAGCATCTTAACTACAACAATTTGGAACATACCAATGTCAACTTAATTTTAATCGTACAAAAATCTATTCTCCCTTAGAATTACATCCCTCCTGTGCCGTTATTACAATGGTTGCTCTTTCTCAGTTGCTTTTCATTGCATAGATCTAAGGAATTACAAGCACACGCTTAAGAATCCTTTGCTATTTGCTTATGAAATTGTCTTTCCAGGTGCTCTTTGTGTCTTTATGTAGAGTTCAACTGCTCCCTCACCCCTTTCATTTCAGCTCAGAAGGACTCCTTTCACATTTCTTCTAGTGCACACCTGTCAACAATGAACCCACTCTTTCATTTAACCAAGATTAGCTTAATTTCTTCTTTATTTAAAAATAAATGCCTTGGGTAGATATGCTAGATAGCTGGTCTGGTGAATGAGGCTTTTTCAGAAAGCTGTCTGCCACGTCCAATAGAGATCATTTTTGGGGGACAGCTCCAAACCTATCATTTCTTTTTAACAGTAGGCATTAGGATGCTATTTTTTTCATGGCCAAAATGAGTGGAAAGCTGTTGATTTTTCAAGACTGCCATAGAGCTAGAGAAAGGCAGATGAAGAGAAGGTCATTGCCTCTCAATAATGGTCCTTGGCAATAATAAGGCTTTGATGGCCTCTCAATAGTGGTCCTTGGTAAGGACAAGCCTTTGATGAATTCCAGAGTGATAAATTATTTTCACAATTCTGAAAGCAAGTCCTTATCACACTGTTTCAGATATGTTTTGGAAACTTATCTCGTCTTTGTGGAGAGGGACTATGGTAGGTCTTGTTCCTTAACTTAGAGATCTGCAGATGCTGTGCATGGATTCTCTTATGGAATGCCGTCCTTTCCCCCTCCATTTCCACTTTGATTCTGAAACAGTAACAAAACATCTGTTTCTCCTCTTTCTCATTGTGGTGCATTCCATTCTTCCATGGAAAATCTCCTGAAAGTTGAAAGTCCATGTCAACTTCCCTAAACCAGGCCTTGTTAAATCAATAGTGCATAGGATGGAGACATGCAACTACTAGTTAACGGCTGTGTGGTCATTGCAGGGGGTGAGACAGCTCTGTCATGTTGTGTACTGAAGTGGACAATATGCATTGAGCAAAGCCTAAACTTCTACAGCAAGTTATTTCTGGGTGCTGGGCCCCTGTTGGCTTCCGGTGTCTATGCTCTGTATCAGTTACATGTCTAACTGTAGATGGCTTTATATTATCATAACAAATGTATAAGTGGCAATAAGAGCATGTAACAACATGTGTGTGAGAGATATTCATAGTTAAGTGTTGCAAGAAGCTTTCTCGTCTAACAGGCAACTCTACTGTATGTGTTTGGAGGTATTGGAGCCCAGAGGCACTCAAAGTTTTATCCAAGATTTTTAAGGGTCCACTGGTGAATCTGGATATTGAGGCTAAACGCAGTTCTGTAATGAATGTGTTCCTCTTTTCATTTCACTTCCATTGCTCACAGGACACTCAACTTGCCTCACCCTCGACGCAGCTCCTATGTTCATTCCGTTACCTCCTGCCTTCTCTCCTAATGCCAACTATATTTGTTTGCTTTTCGAAACTGTGGGTGGTGGAGATCAAACAGAGACCATCTGAGTAGTTTGCTGGCTTTGACTGCAGCCCACAGCAGACTCAGAGCAGAAACTGGCAGCTCTCAAGTCTTTGTGAATTACCTGCCTACTGGAGTCCTAGCAGATTGTGGAGTGGCATGGAGTAGGGTGCTCTGCTGGGGAGGGCGTGGCCTCTAGACAGGGGGCTCAGTGTCAAAGGGGTTCCTTCTAGAAATTTAGTCTGTTGAACTACAGGTGTGTACCAGCAGGCAAAAAGAAACCAGCGAATGTCTGGTCTGTGCCTGGGCTTGTGGGAAAGGATTGCATTTCTCTGGTTTTTGTCTACCTGTACATTCCAAAATCACTAATTCCTTTAATCAATAGCAAAGGTCTGTTCCAGGTGTCCCTGGGACAGCAGGATCTTCTTGGCTCAGTTAATGCCCTTTAATCTTCTTTGTCACAGAGCCTGCTCGGGATTTTTGAGAAGACGTTAGCACAGGTTAGGAATTGAGACCAGGTATTGAATGAGGCCAGTAGTGACCTTTATTTCATTAGTTTTTTGTTCACTTTCCATTTTACAAGGAACATTCACATTCACATTTCATCAGGCAGGCAGGTAGGACAGAATCTGTCATCCAAACCAAGAGAAATACTGCAAATGAGAAGTTCAGAGATAGGGGTTAGAGAGAAGGCTTGGTGCTTAAGAGTGCTTGCTGTTCTTCTAGAGAACAGGACATTGGTTCCCAGGAACCACATTGGTGGCTTACAACTGTAGCTGAAAGTTTTCCTGTATCCTGCCTGGTCAGCAGCCGCTCAGACCCAAGTAAACACACAGAGGCTTATATTAATTAAAACTGCTCAGCCATTAGCTCAGGCCTACCACTGACCCATTTCTGTTAATGTATATATTGCCATGTTTTCTGTGGCTTTACCTGTGTGCCATTACATGCTGCTCCCTGGACAGCAGGCTGGCATCTCCTCACTCAGCCTTCCTCTTCCCAGAATTCTCCTTGTCTGCTTATCCTACCTTCCTGCCTGGCTACTGGCCAATCAGCATTTTATTAAACCAGTGTACAAAAGCATTATTCCACAGCATACAACTGCCTGTAACTCCAGTTCCAAGGAATCTAATGTGCTCTTCTGACCTCCACAGGCACTTGCATATGTGTGGCATACATTAACACACACACACACACACACACACACACACACACACACACACACACACACACACACACACACTAAATAAAATAAAAATATATTTTAAAAACACCTTCAAAGATATTAAAATGCAATTGTAAAGTATGTGTGTGTGTCTGTGTGTATATGTCTGTGAGTGTATGTTTGTATGCATGTATATTTGCATTGTTTAACTCTTTTAACAATTCAAGAAGTAAAGACTTGGAGTGGTCAGATGGCATGGAGTAATCAGATAGCAAAGTTAAGTTCTGTGTTCACAAGTTCCCAGTTCTTCTAGTTCCTAGTTTGTTGACAATTTTCATATAAAGTCTGTAATATAGTACTTTAAAAAGCTTGGACATGAGGCATGATTCAGTAGCATAGCATCAGCATAACATGCGTAAGACCTGAGCTTCAGTCCCTACACTTCAAAACAAACACAACTGCAGCACCAAGAACAAAGAAAGTTTGGACAAATGATTTCCCTACCCCAGTCTTACTTCTCTTCTAGGGAGAGGCATTGGCCATCCTCAGAAGTTAAAGCTCAAATGAAAAGATGCATTAACTAACCGAGTGAGCATTTCCTTGGTATCTCTGGGTGCAGAGTTCTGTACCAGGTTCAAGCAGTTGAAGGGAGACTCACATGGCCCTGCTTTGGGGAAGGTTCCCTGGATCTAGTTTGCACATCACTTAGGAATGCAATGCACCTTGCTGTTGTTGTTATAGAATGCTGTTGTTGTTATAGATGTCAAACCCTCCAAATGGGCCTTCGTGGGACTGACAGTAGGGAGTAGAAGGTGGCATCCCATGTTTATTGAAAATGAACCTTTAAATATGACAGCTGGAATTTCTCCAGGGCCAATAAAATGACAGAGCTTCATGAATTGAGAATTTGGCCCCAGAATTCAGGCTCTCTCAGGCTGTATGAATCCTGGTTCCTCATCCAGCCCCTTGAACTTGCCAACTGTGTGTCTTATTTCCTTCCTTGCATCTTCCTGGCAAAATCCTACTTATCCTTAAGCCCAGCTTTTCTGAATATTTTTCTAATCACTCGAGACCACAGTGATTATTCGCTCAATTCCTTCAAGGTGTTCTTGCAGCCCCTGTCTTTGAGGACATATGATGTTCCTGTTTCAGTGAATGCAGATCTGTGCATGCCTTCTTCCTCCCGAAGAAAGAGCCCTATCTCATTCATCTTCTCCCCAGGACCCAGCAACCATGTGTCCACAGACTGATTTGCCCAATTAAAGCTGTCCCATCACCTTTGAACTCTACTTTTTGTAAGTTAATGTAATCATTTATAAAATTTCAAGCAAAATTCTCTGTGATGAAGCCCCTGCTAAGACTTCAGATACCTCATCCACAAATGATCTCCATGTTTAGGGTTGAGACCAAGCAACACAGGAATTTCCTAAGGTGTGTCTGAGGGCCCCACTGCACTTTGATTTCCCTTGTATTTTTAAAAACACATTCTCTGTTCTCTGATCTTAAGAGAAGAACAGATATAGTGTCTAATCAGAGTAGAGCACACAGCAGGGGAACCTCCATAGTGGTTGATGCTGTAACTGGTGCTTAATGAATATTGACTGACTTACTGATGGATGAATGGATGGATGGATGGGATGGATGGATGGACGGACTAACAAAAGCACATTGGCCATGTGAAGGAGGAGGTCAAGCAAGTGGCAGAGACAAGTAGCCTGAGATACTTAGTCCTGGAGCTATGGGGTATATTAAATATATTGCTGACTGGCTGATGACACCATTTTTGTCTAAAAGACCATTGTAAGATTACACAGCCCTCAAGGTCTTCCTTAATATCATTAAGCCTACTCCTGCATCAGAAACTCAGCTCACTATTTCCACTCCACAGATGCTGCTGCTGCTGCTTCTCCTCCTCTTCCTCTTCTTCCTCCTCCTCCTTCTTCTTTTTTTCAGATTGCTTGTGAGGTATGTCCTCTTACTTTACTCAAGACTGCTTGAAACTAAATCCTAAAACAGCTCCTTCCACCACTATCTATGTCCCAGATTGCATATTTTTCTTTCTGGAACTCATCCTCACTATATTAGTCATCATCTACATGAAAGCATGACATGGGGGTATATATCAAGCCTCCTAATACATAGCTTTATACAGTATCCCTTTTAACTTGCTACATATTAATGTATAGATTCTAACCTATGTATGTATGTATGTATGTATGTATGTATGTATCTATCTATCTATCTATCTATCTATCTATCTATCTATCTATCTATCATCTACCTACCTACCTACCTACCTACCTACCTCCCTACCTCCCTACCTACCTATCAACTTACATATTCTAGGCTGGCATGGTACTGTCTACACAGCAAGGATGACTTTGAGCTTCTCATCCCTCAGCCTCTATCTCCTGAGTACTGAGATCAGAGGTAAGCATCATCATTCCTTGTTTATGGAATTCTGGGAATGAAATCTAGGATTTCGTGTGTGCTAGGAAAGCACCCTACCATACCTAATTACATCCCCAGTCCTGACATATTAAATATGTATTTCTTGATTTGTACATTATCTACATTGTACCATTAGAAGCTACAAGTTGTTGAGATATCTTGCTGTTACTGTGGCTGTTTATTATATCCTTGATGTTTATAATAGAGCTTGATACAAAATAGATATTCAGTAAGCATGAGTTGTATAGATGGATAGATAGACAAGACCAGAGAACGATTTCTAACCTTCATCTTCACTCCCAGTCGATAATACTGCCTTTTCTCCACATTGCTTGTCCAAAAATGGAAATCAGGATACAGAAACTTCTTGAGTGCATCCATCAGCATCATGTCTGAGCTTAAAAGACATTAGTGATCATCTTATAAAAACAAGTTATTTAACAAGAAGCCAAGCCTTTGAGTGGAGCTATGGCTTTCGCTAGATCACCTAATATATCCGAAACCTGGTATTAGTATTAACTAAGACCCAGACCCTTTGACGCTGAACCCAGTGTTTCCCACTCTTCATTGTCAAACCCTCCCTTTCAGTGTGGAGAACTGAGACTCTCTAAGGTACAAAGTAGATCTATCCTTTGGAAGAAGACTTTCTTTGTTTTTCTTTTCAATGTTCCTAAAAATTAAACTACAGTTACATCATTTCCCCCTTACCCTTTCTTTCCTCCAAGCCCTCTTATGTCCCGTACCTTACCCATCGTTCCCTCTCAGATTCATAGCCTCCTTCTTTGAACACACACACACACACACACACACACACACACACACACACACACACACAGAGGAGTGAAATGCATAAGTATATATGTAAATATATAACTACAGGCTGCTGAGTTCACTTAGTGTTGCTTATATGTATATGATCTCAGGAGTGACCACTTGACATCGGATAACAAATTAGGGGGCTCTTCCCTGGGAAGACTAATTTTTCCACTGTTAGCATTCCTTAGTTGCCTGTAGTTCTCAGTCTAGGGGTGGGCTCCCCAGGAGATTTCCCTTTCCATTTTAGCATGTTTACTGATGTTCTTGTTTGTCTTGTTAGGCAGCCATATTGTTGAGGTATCATGAATGATGCTTCCCTGTCTAGGGAATGCAATCTCACGGCAGATTCCGTGGTCCTCTGGCTCTTAAAACACTTCTGCCCTATCTTCCATGATGGTCCTTCAGCCTTAGGTGCAGGAGCTGTTTTGTAAATTTGTCTCTTTTGCCCAACTGTTGTTTTCTATAATGGTCTCCATGTAGCGCAGAGTGAAGTCAGGTAATTGGCATTAATGTTTAGTCTCAAATTGGCTTTCAATCAACACTGACCATTGAGTACCCTATCTACTTTATTTTCTGACATTGACTTACTTATAATAAATATTGACCCATATAAAAGAAAACTCTATTCTACCTTAATCCACCTAGAAACTATCAGAATACTATGAAATTATCCTTTTTAGGTGTAGATTTTCAACAATATCAGTAGCAACACAACAGTTTTATGGACACAGGCAGCCACATGCCTGCTTTGACAACATGTCCCAGACTCAATAAGTTCTAAAATTTCATCATAGAAGGGAAAAGGCTAAAATATTTTCAAATCCACTGTCTTTTTTTTCTTTTTAGGGCTATTGCATACCTAATACTATATTACAATTCAGGTACAAAGATCAGGTAAGAAGCTATGCCAAGTTCACAGACCTTTAATGCTCAACTGTGATGAATTGTATTTGGGCAAGCAAGTCAGAGAGTCCAGAGGGGTTGGATGGGCCAGAGATGATTGTAAGGAGGGGGTTGTGTCCTAAGCTTAGGGTGGACAGAAGTCACATAGAAGATACACATTCAGAATGTGTGCAAACCAAACCAAACACAGCAGTGGGAATGGTCTAGGACTTAAGCTTCCAGGATCAACTCTTAGACCTCTAGAGTTCCTTTGAAGAATGTCACCAGGAGCAGGATACTGTGGTGCAGTTTGGGAGAGTGAACAATGAAAAAGAGGGATTCAGACATAAAGTATAAGGAGAGGTAGCTATGGAAAGATGAAGATGACATGATGGTGTTGTTGAGAAGTTGATATGGGTTGGTTTAAAGGATAAGGAAGAGATGACCAAAGGCAGGGAGCAAAAGGCTTGACTAAATCTGAAAGGTAAGCTCGTGTACCCAGGACTCAGCCTCTGTACTCTTATTGCCCTCTGTCACCCCATGTAGGGAGATATTTATTCACAACAGCAGAGGAATCCACAACTCTTCAGTTTTACCATTGTTCCTCCTGATCCCCAAGAATGGAACTTGCTTCATTTGCCTTAACCCTAGTCATGTTCCTCATGAGCACCTCATCCATCCATAATGGAAAGTTGGAGCCTAACTTCCTGTAGATTCCCAGAGCCACTATATGTTTATGGTTGCAGTGGTCTTGTTACATTAAGATAGCAGCATTTTGTGACATTTCGCCCCATCCTCTAACTCTTAAACTCTTTCCACCATTTCCTCTGTGATGTCCTTGGACCTTGAGGTAGAAGAGGTAATATAGACATCCCATTTAAGAATGAACACTCTTTACTCACTTACTCTCATCACTTTGACCAGATATGTGTCTCTGCATTGCCTGACATTCTCAGCCCTAGGCTGAGAGCCCCAGGAGTCTGTGGGCATAAACATTAATATGTAGAAGGCAGTTTGACAACATGTTCATTTAGGTAAACTACAGTGGTGTGTTACATTGTTGGGCCCGTCCTTTCTTCCAGCTGTCGGCTTTTGATCAGACTTACAACATCAGGTGTGTATTCCTTCCTGTGAGGTGGGCCTCACATCTAATCACAAAGCAGTTGGCTATCTCCAAATAGTCATGCCACTATTGCATCAGTGGGCACATCTTGCCTGGCAAATTGGTATTGTGGTACGTGTGGTCTTGGGCCTGTGATGCTGTTGGTAAGTTTTCTCTCTCAACAGCCTAGGTAGCACTCTCTGGCACTATGAACACTAGCTAGTATGAAGGGAGTTCTCAACTTGCTTCTCTATTGATTTCTCTCTGTCCTGAAACCAGCCCATATGGTGTCTTCAGCAATAGATTATTGCCAACTAGCTCTAGTGGGTAACAAAGAGCAATGGCAATTGTCTGTATACTTTGGGGACCTCTGAGACCTCTCTAGCCAGTATCTCATAGGGAGGCTTCGTGTACCCAGTGCTGTGGTTCTTGTTGGAAAAACCATGACTTCTGGAAATAACATCATCTACACAAGGAAGTTACCTCCATTTCTAGCACCTTTCTACTCTTATTTTTTTATTTTAATGTTTTTTTTTTTTTTTTTTTTTTTTTTTTTTTTGGTTTTTCGAGACAGGGTTTCTCTTTGTAGCTTTGCGCCTTTCCTGGAACTCGCTTTGGAGACCAGGCTGGCCTCGAACTCACAGAGATCCGCCTGGCTCTGCCTCCCAAGTGCTGGGATTAAAGGCGTGCACCACCACCGCCCGGCCTATTTTAATGTTTTATACTATATTTTCTTTTTAGTTTATAAAGTAGTGATTTTCTTTATGACCTTTTCATGAGTCCTCAGTTTTTGTAACCCCATTTACCCATCTTCTTGCCCCAACCTGATGTAAGCCTTTTCGTGCTCATGTCTGTCCCCTTGACTTTAGTATCTCCTGTGTTTTATTACTTCTCTCCTTAGTGCTTCCCTATCCCTGTGTCTCATTTCTTGTTTCTCTCAGGAAGAATTTTAAACTTCAGAAAGAGCTGTGTACTATTAACAGTTTAAATTTTCTTTTTCTTTTTCTTTTCTTCCATTTCCTCCTCCTCCCTCCTCCTCCTCCTCCTCCTCCTCCTCCTCCTCCTCCTCCTCCTCCTTTGTCTTTGAGAGAGGGTCTCATTGTGTAGCCCTGTATGGCCTGAAACTCACTGTGTAGACCAATCTGGCTTTGAACTCATAAGAGGTCTGCCTGCCTCTGCCTACTGAGTGCTCAGATGGAAGGTGTGTCATCATGCCTAGCCCTACAATCTTCTTTTAGTCCCCAAATGCATTGTTCTCCTAATGATCTGACTTCATCCTCCTTCAGGCTCTGTCATATTCCCTCTGAGCCCCCACCTGAGCAGCTGTGGGCACAGCGTTGTATGGCATCAATGAATATCTAGACTGTGTGGCATCCTGCAATCCTTCCTTTTCCTTAGCTCCACGGCTGGCCCCCTTCAGCTTAGCTGCCTGGACTGCATATGGTATAGCTTTGGATTCTAACCCCTTCTCTAATACCGTAATTGTAGGGGGGAAACCACAAGGAAAGATTTCCCATCACAAACTTGCTTCAAACACGCATACTGAGCTAATGCCCAACAGAGATTGGAGTGGAAAGGAATCTGTAGATTGATCAGAACTTATGTATACACTGTGGATCTCTCTCCTATTGCACCTAAGACACTGGCTGGGGAGAATCCTGTTTTATATCAAGATGGATTCTCCAATGCCAAGTCAATACTAGTTATAATAATTACTATTTTTTTTAACTCACCCGACTTCCCCTTCTCTCGTTCCTGGCACCCTCGGTTCCATGTTGGTCAGTATCTAATGAGAAGCAGAACATGCTTGCACATCGGAAACTTTGAAATAAGTAACCCATTTCATGCGGAAACTTGCCTGAGGGCAGAGACCAGGCTTTCCCAATGACCTCCTGTAGCACAAGCACATTCCACCAGGCTTAGCCTAGAACTTGACCTGCAGAGGTTGCCCTCTAGATTAGCTGAGGGTTAGACACACTGGGAAGGCCAAAGAATTCACAATGACTCCTCATGACATCTAGAGAAGGCATCCTTGGGCCACTCTGCTCTTCTGTGTTTAGAGTTTGAAGAGACAAAATGATCTTGTTTTCCCTTAGGGAAGGAAGGCACCAGAAAGATACCATTGATCAAGATGCTGAAGGCTATGAGATACTAGTGATGGGGTTCCTCAAGGTCTTGTAGCAGTGGATCTAGAAGGGAAAACTGCTTCCTCTCAAGTCCAGTTTGCAGGCCAGGATTTGGAACATGAAGTACTGGTCTAAAACAATGAGTTCACAAAAGAGGCCCCAGTGGAAATACTGAGCTATGTCACTCAAGGGCCGCCTTTTCTTGGCCTCTCTTTACACTTCTTGTAGTGTTCTCTCCAGGAAGACATCCATAACTCTTCAAGGAAATCAATCTTATCTAACGACATCTGCTGCTTCCATCAAGTGGTCAAGCCACTGTTTGCTCTAGGACCATCTTCTTCGTGATCTGTGACTGCATCATTATAAGGAGCCCATTCCTGAAAATTAGCGTGTCTCTTTATTTTGATTTCAAAGGCATGGTGGGAATAAAGAGATGAAAAACCCACCCAAAATATTGGCCTACAGTCTGACTTCTCATTTCTTCAAAGAAGACATATTTGTAGGCAGCACACTGAAATATTTCAGCATCATTAGCTTTTAGGGACTGTCAATCCAAAGAACTAAGAGGTTCCATTTCATACCCTCTGGGTGGCTACAGTGCAAAGGATTAGAACATGAAGTATTAGTTTCAAATGCTGAGACCTCATCAGAAGCCCTGGTGACATATTGAACATGGTCATATTCTTGGTCTTCCTAATGTTGACAAGGATCTGAAGAAACTGGACCCCCTGAGCATTGGTAGAAGAAGTGTTATAACATATAACTGGTATAACTGGCTAAAGAATCAGTCTGGCAGTTCCTCAAATGTTTAAACACAAAGGCACCATGTAATCTCATAACCCTGGTATATTAAAAGGCATACCCAAAATATATGTATAAATGTCTACAGGACTATTATGCAAAGAGTATAAATGACTCAAATGCCCATCAACTTATGACCAGAACAACAACAAACAAACAAACAAACAACAACAAAAAATAGCAAAGAATGGGACATTACTTTGTCAAAAAAAAGGAATGACACAGAGCAACATAGTTGAGTTTAAAGAAGCTTCCCCCAAAGACCATGCTTTGTATGATTCCATTTACATGACCATGCTTTGTATGATTCTATATACATGACCATGCTTTGTATGATTCCATTTACATGACCATGCTTTGTATGATTCCATATACATGAAATGTTCAGAGTTGGCAAATCCTGGGAAAGTAGATTGGTGGTTGCTGGGCTGGGAAGAGTGGTGGGAGAAGAAGTGACTGCTAACAGATGTAGGGTTTCTGTGTGAAGTGATAAGAATGTTCTGGACTTAGTGGTGGCTCCAAGATTGAATACAACAAAATTCACTGCAATGTATTCTTAAGTATTCATTTGAAGGTGAATTATGGGTATAATATATCTCTATAGGGAAAAAAAAAGCTATCATGGGCATAAAAACAAAATGAGAAAAGCAGACAGAATTTGTCCGAAAATAGATTCTTTGATTTTTCAAACAAAAAAATGTAAATGAATATCTTCCCTGACCAACTTTCCACACTCCTTCGTGCTACATTTGGGAGATACCGCACTGTGGGTCTCTGAGCTTACGGGTCACCTCCATAACCATTGCTACCATGGCCTTCTACAGAGCTTTGGGACAGCTTATTAAAGCCCATTAAAACCTTATCTGGCTCTTTCTACACCTAACTGCAAACCACTCAAGAAGCTCATGCTGTATCCCATGACTAGTCCAGTGTGGTGAGTGAGCTAGTCACATGAGTTTGTGATCCCTATTTTCCACCTGCAGGTTGCAGGTGAGTCTCTCTCTCTCTCTCTCTCTCTCTCTCTCTCTCTCTCTCTCTCTCTCTCTCTCTCTTTCTCGTTCCTATTTGCTCTCTCCTCTCTTTGTCTCCTCTAAGGATGGATGGAGGGGAGTGAAAGACTTTCGGATATAGGGACCTAGGACTCTGCCTCCCTAGTACAAGCCATAACAATGGTATTCCTTTGCGTGCTCTGGAGTTTAAGAGACCATTCTGGAATTCCTGAGGAGATACTGTCCCAGGGAGGGTGCAATTGCTAGGGTGGGTAGTATACACCTTCTCCTCAGAATACTCAGACATGTGGGTCTTGGTTTTCTCATGAATAAAATAAAGATTCCTGGGCTTGGGTGTGGCTCAGTGGCAGAGTGCTTGCCTAGCATGCCTGAGGTCCTGGGTTCCACCTCCTGCCATGAAAAAAGGGAGGATTCCCTTCCTGCTTGAATTTCACAATCATGTATGTTGTTGGGAATCTGTCACACTCTATTTCATATATTGCTTTCTCTTAGCTGTCATCTTTCATTCCCACCCACCTCCAAGAGTTTGACAAATGATTAACTGCTCTTCATCTCTCTTAAGTTGGTCAGTTCTAAATGTCTACGGTATATTAAGCTGATATGTGTCTGCTTGCAAGTTTTAACAGAGCCCTCGGATACTCTGGCTATACCTTCCATGGGACAGAGGTCTGAGGACCAAGACCAATTCCACTGACCATTTCTACCTCCAGGCTGTGCCCTTGCAGGACCTTCTCATACAGAACGATGCCAAGTTCTCCACCACCATGGTTACTTTGAATCCAGTCCCCATTCCTGTATCTACATCCTAAAAACAGTGCTGGAAAGCGAGCGTAACAGTGGGGCTTCACCTTCCTCATTCTGAAGAGTGTATACTTAAGTAGTGTAATTAAGCAGCTTAACTTTCTTGGCCACCCTATCCACAGGTGACTCACATTACATCATTCATTTGTAAGGCAATTTTCTCCTGCCCTTTCCATGTGCCTCCTAGTTTTTGAATGAAATGGTCAGGGTTGACATTTTTCTCATTGGGACCCACAGTATCTGACACTTCTGCTCTGTTGACAAACACTTGTTTAGGAAGGACTGCTGATACTGCTATGAGGACATACTAGAGATACAGTCCTGGTCCTGCTTCATTGACAAATCCATATGAGGGCATACTAGAGATACAGTCCTGGTCATGCTTCATTGACAAGTCATATGCAAATCAGCATCTATTTTAATCCCCAAACCATCAGATGTGAGTGCCCAGAAAGACACTATTTCTCAAGCCTAGGCTTGGCCCACTCTATTAAAATTATTCCTGGTCTTGTCAACCTCAGAAGTTGAGCTTGAAGACACATCAATACTCATTTGACTAAGCAGGAATGGTACAGTGAGGGGCATAGAAGGAGAAAGAGCGGAAAAGAAGAAAGGAGACAAGAAAGGATAGTGTAGGGGGATAAATTGAGAACTTCACTGGACAGCTTGTCAATAATGTCACCTTGCTGGGTGGTGGTGGTGCATGTCTTTAATGCTAGCACTTGGGAGGCAGAGGCAGCCAGATCTCTGTGCGTTCGAGGACAGCCTGGTCCACAGAGCAAGTTCCAGGACAGCCAAGGCTGTTGCACAGAGAAACCTTGTCTTGAAAAATAAAAACAAAAACAAAAAACAAAAAAGTCACCTTAATTTGGTTATCTCCTTGCTTTTGAGTTTTAGGCCACCGCCTTTCTTGCATTATAATTCACTCTTTCTTATTTATTTTCTGATTTTACTTATGGTGGTCAAATGTTGTTTCTCTTGCTCAGAACAGTTCTTTCATCCCAAGAAATCCAAAGACAGAGCCATAGGTACATTAAGGATCTTAACAAATGTGGAAACACACAAGACCTATTTAGTCACTGTTTGAAGAAATACTGAAAATTTGAGGTGCCCCAGGTTTTAAACAAAAGGCAAATGAATCCTAGAATGCTGGATGTGAAAAAGAGAATTTAGTGTCCGGAAGGTTATCAAGTGTTTCCTAAACACTAGAGGAAAGGGCTGAAGACATGGTTCAGTGGTTAAGAGCACTTGTTGTCCTTGCAGAGGACACAGATTTGGTTCCCAGCACCCACATGATGGTTCCCAACCATTCCTTACTCTAGTCACAAGGGATTTGATGCCCTCTTCTTGCCTTTGAGGTCACCAGGCATGCATGTGGTGCTCATACACATGCACACACACACACACAGAGTCAGAACACTCATACACATAAATTAATGTGTATCTAATAAATTGACTAATAAAATGACTTTTAGAAAGTGGAGTTATTTATTTTAATGAAAACAAAGGGGCTCCTAAAAGGATACAAAGACTCCCCAGATCACTAATTACATGAATATTCTAAACTTCTCTGTTAGCTGCTGCCCCAGGAGAACTCTAAATGACAGCAGGCGACCAATGACCTAGGATCACTCATCCAACCAGCATCCTCTGGACAGCTGTTATGCATGAGCAATGTGCTGTATACACAAGAAATGCCACCTATACAACCCTGCCCTTAAGAAGCTTAAAGCATCATTAGGGACACAGAACAAAATCATTAGTACACAATACAAGGCAGCGTGTAATTAATTTTCCCAAGGTGTGGTGTGACTCCACCTATTGTAGGGAGGCAGTGAGTGGAAAATTCAACCCAGTCTGGCATTGTTGGGACAGGCTTCAAGAACAAGTTTGAAACATGAAAGTATGGCAAAAATTTCCATAATCTCAAGTGATAGGAAGATAAGAGGAGAAAGATGGGGTGAGGAAGGGTGGGAGAGGGAGGTGGTATTTTAGGAGGGGCTTCAGTGTAAGGCCTAAAGTAGTAGATCTAACATGGTTGGCATGAAGAAATAAACATGCTGAAGACGGCATTTGCCTATAGTCTCTTGGACCTTATTCTTTTTTGCTAACAACCGTGCCCCCCACCAACTTACTCTGGCCCTGCTTGTCCATGGAATGCCTTTTAGTGGAGGAACTCTGAAATTCTGATGTATTTACCTCTCTCTTGTATGTGTACTATATAGTTCCAGTTGCTGTTATTTGGGATGATCAAGATGAATGTCATTTTACTTAAAAGTTTCATCTCAGTCAGCCACTGAAGGATTTGGATTGTGTCTAACTCATTCTACCCTTCATTCATTCATAGTGCAATATTCCACATTTCAAGTTCCTCATAAGCATTTTTGGTGGTCCAGGTGGACTCTGGGTATCGTTTGTGGCTCTAACCTTCTGGTTACCACTGCCTCTCTAGTTCTTGGTCTTCATCTCAAGGCTGTAGTGAGTAGAGTATTGAAGGTGGTGATGGATATAGGGAAGAGAACACAGAGAAAGGCCCTCTCTTGTTTTGGAGCAATCATCTCAGCTGTCCTGCTACATAGCAAATTAGAAGCTAAGCATCCAAGTCTTGGGTAGAAGGATAGAAAGAAGTCTAGAAGCAAGTAGGGATTCATGGGACATCACAAGGAAGGGCACCTGTAAGACATCTTCATGTCAATGTCCAGTGTGTGCTAGATATGGTAGCTGGTGTCCACAGAGCTTGCTGTCTGTGAGGGTTTGAATATGAAATGCCTTCCATAGTCTCAGGTATTGGGAGCTTGGTTGCCACCTGTGGTGGTTTGAATGAGAATGTCTGTCACCCAACGGTCTTGGGCGTTTGAACCCTTGTTTCCCAGTTTGTGATGCTGTTGGGTAGGTTTTGTAGGTGTGGCCCTGATGGAGGAAGTAAGTCACTATGGGTGGGCTTTAAGAGTTTAAAGACTCTCCATTTCTAGTTTGCTTTCTCTTCTTCATGTTTGTGTTCAAGATGAGAGCTGAGGCTCTTGCTTCAGCCACCAGGCCTGCTCCTTGCTGGCATGCTTCCCCGACATGACAGACTCTTATCCTTCTGGAATCATAAGCCAAGGGAAATCCTTCCTTCTATAAGTTACCTTGATCATGGTGTTTGATCACAGCAATAGTAAAGTAGCTAATATACCCAACTGAAGGACTTTCAGGAACTGCTTGATTAAATGGTAGAGGTTCTGTCCTAATTAATGAATTAATTTCCTGGTAGATTCATCATAATAGCATTATCTGGAGATGGCAAAAAGTAGGAATCAGGGCCTAGTTGGAGGAAGTAGGTCACTGGGACATGTCTTTGGGGTCACATCCTGTAGTGGCCTCTTCCCATAGTCCATTTCTTTCCTGTTCTCACCTGCTCCTTCTCCAATGAAAGCTCCATCACCACACAAGTGCAACACCATGTCCAAGCACATGAATCCAAGTAACCATGAACTCTGCTTCCTTGGAAACCATGAGCTAAAGCAAACCCTTTATCTCTCAGCTTGTTCTCTTGGGTATTTTGGTCACAGCAACAAGACAGGTAATGTATAAACCCATCAGAGCATTCCAGAGCTCTCTGTGGTCCATTGGGTAGGGCGTAGCCAGCACCATTACATTTAAATGTATGATCTTTTATTTTCTTTATAAATCAACCATTTTAGGTAGGAAAGGAGCTTCAGCTACATTGGCCTCTAGATATAGAAAGATCTGGATACTCTAGTCAAGTTTAGAAGAAGTAACTGCCATCTCTTTCCTGGATTTGAGACCTAGCCTAGTGTGAATCTGTTTTCATAACAGAACAGGAAGTTAGACCCAGCCCCCTGGAAGCCATGGTGATAGCCCACTTCAGCTGAGATGGAGAGGTAGAATTAGATCCAAATCTAAAACGGGGGGGGGGGGGGAATCAGACAGCTTTGGTCTCACAGTAACCTGGACTCCACCCAATGATGCTACATACAAGTTAGGAGGTCTCAGGGATGTTATTTTGCTTGATTCTCTGTCTCCTCGTCTGTAAAATGAAAATGACAATAATACAAAACTAAGTGGGTGGTCCGGGGATTAAGTGAGGTAGTATATGTATATAAAGCTTTATGCATAGCACCTGAGAAGAGTCATGATAAATGGCAGCCATCAGATAATTACCATCACTCAGTACATTCTAGAGCATCATTTCCCGCTCAGCCCTGCCCAAGCAGCTTTGCCTTGAATAAGGCTTGGGTAGAGCACAGGGGAGGTACTGAGTCTAAATGAGTAGCACATCCTGAGAAAACTGCAGTATCATGGGTGTGCCTCCTCCACAAATCAGGTCTGAAAACTGCTGACAAGGTGAGTCACGAATCTGAGTGGTATGTGATGCTCATATTCTGGGCAAGCCCAGATCCCCATTGTGGCCACAAGGCTATTTTCACAGGAAGGGATTGACAGTAACCCACTTAAACTGCCCCACTCATTCCTTCTTTCCTCTCCTAGGCCTGACTGACTTCCATCCCAAAGAAGGAACCAATCATTGTCTCTGCTTTCAATCTAGTTGGACTGGCTGGTACCTTGTTCCATGACATTCCATGTTGTTGAAAAGTTTGCTGCCATTTCAGAAGAAATTTAGCCACTTCACGGCTGGACTGACATGGACAATCACGCATTCACCTACGCATGATTTAAGAAAGCTGCATAACCCTCCCCCAACCCACCTCATCATTTATGGACCAGGAGGGCAGAAATTCTGTCATCCTAGAGTCTTTCTTAGTGTCAAAATCCTGTAAAGCTGGAAATGTCATGAGAAGGGACTGACTGCTTAGGTCAAATCAGTCATTAACTTCTTTGTGTCTATTTATATGTGTGCTCATTGTGTGTGTGTGTGTGTGTGTGTGTGTGTGTGTGTGTGTGTGTGTGTGTGTGTGTGTGTGTGTGTTTTAGGTGCATGTTCTTATGTGCGTATATGCATATAGAGGTTAGAGGTCAAATTTGGGTGTTGCTTTTCATATGCATTTCCCCAGGATTTTTGAGGCAGGGTTCAACCCAGAGCTTATCAGTTAGGTTAGGCTGCCTGTCTTTTCTTACCCAGCACTGGGATTACAATCGTCACCACACCCAGCTTTCTATGTGGGTTATAGGGATGGGATACAGCATTCACTCTGTTCTCAATTCTTCCAGAGATAAGATTCATTCTTTCTACAATGTCTAGAACGAAAAAGTCAAGCTCAGAGACTCAAGGCAGGGCCTTATCAAAGGGACGACACATGGGGCAGGATTAGGCCCAATGGACATGAATAACTTGACCGGGCTGTCACTATTGTCTTCCCAATCTGCCCTGGAGGGAGTGATCCCACGGGTTGAGACATAACCTCACCGCCAAAGCTGAAGTATGTCATGGAGCTTTTAATAACCCTGCCTGTCCCTGCCTCCCCCACTGGGGGAACAGCTGGCCTCACCCTCCCTGCTTCTCATTGTCACTTTCTCTCCTGTGTGACACCAGGGCATTGTCTTCAAGTGGGTGGCTCCATACTGAGAAGCTTGCTTTGGGGATGCGAGCAAGCGGTGCTCATTTAGAATTTCTTTTACCCTATTGTTGCTGGGATTGCCTCGCTACACGATGGTTACAAAAGGCATATTGGAGGTTCAGCCTAATTAGGGGGCCCACTGAACTTTTCGCTGGCTGTAATTTCAGCCCCACCCAGGTTTACCCAGGCCACCCAGGCCCCACTCCCCTCCTGCTCTCCACTCATGAGAACCTCCACAGAGGGTGAGCGCTTCTGGGCAGCGACACAGGCCAGGTCTGCGTTTGCAGCCCTCATTCAGTTCACCTGGTCTGCTGGTGGTGGCCGGGACTCCATTCTAGGGACAGAATTCACCTGGCAGCAAACATGAGCCTTGGTGTGAGTCAGTTGCCATGGTGCTCGACTCCCCTGCAGCGACTGTGTTTACACCACAGGAAGCATCAGGCGTCTTGACCTACCACACCATGCCCTCGCATACAGGGATCCCACTTCCTCTGCCGCCTACGGAAACTTCCTTGTCCCTTTCACACTCCATCTTCCCAGACTGGTGGCTTTTGTCTGATGTTCCTCATCGGCTCCGGCGTTCCCTGTTGCCATGTCTGTGGATGAATAGCTGGCAATGCTGGTGAAACAGCAGCTTTAACTTGAGGCAAAGCCCTAAGCATGGAGGCTAACCCTATGTTCCTTCCTCTTCGTGGCATTCTGAGTAGCTGATGTGGGGTGGAGACTTCTGTGAAGCCACCTCTCCCATGGACATCCCCCCAGTATGTTATTGGGCAGCAGAATGATGCCACCACCCTACCTTACCTATAGGTAGTCAGTTAGCAAGTTCATAGCCTTCCCACCTGACGTGCTCTTCGGTTACAACTTTCAATATGTGTGGGTCCCTCCATACTCACAGTGTTGTGAAATCCTAGTCCGTTCCTTCCTTCGAGATTCAGGGTTTCGTTCCAGTGAATTCAAGTCCCTGCCTTAGTTTCTTTTCCTGTTGCTATGATGAAAATATTCCAACAGAAGCAACTGAAGGGAGAACGGGTTTACGTTAGCTTCCAATTCCTGTTTACAGTCCATCACTGTAGGAAAATCACAGGCAGCTGGAGGCGACTGGTCACATTTCATCCATAGTCAAGACACAGAAACAACGAATGTGGTGCTCGGCTTTGCCTTTAGCCCATGAAACGATGCCACTGACAGTAGACAGGTCTTTCCAGAAGTAGTCAAGATAATCCTCCACACATATGCCTAGAGGTCCATCTCTTAAGTGGTTCTAGAATCTATCAAGTTGACAATTCATGTTAGCCATCATGGTCCCCAAGAAATAGAACCGTATTTTGGAAGAGGAGGAGCTGTGTCCTTGTCAGAGTCCTGGAATCCTCCAGCATCACAGACCTGGGCATTCCAGTCATGTTTGTGTGTCTAGCTAGAGAGGTCACTATCCACCAATACGAGACCCATACTTGGAAAGAACCGGTCACTCTGCTCAAATTCTTGAACGAGTTATATTTTCTTACCCATTTCCCCACCTCTTCACTTCTCCATGGTCCTTCCTCACCTTACGTTAAGTTCTCATGGAATAGTCTGGAAGCCCAGACTTGACAAGATCTGTCTGGACCAGACGTGAGCGGAGGATCACCACAACGTTTCTGCATGCCACTGAAGGTCCATGAGTCTTGCCACAAGATCTGGTGCCCCTCTAGTCTCCACATAGAAATCTCCATTGGTGCAAGGCTTCATTTGATAGATGTGGAATGGAAAGTTTGAAGCCTTAGTTTCTATTTCTACACTCCAGAACCTGTTTAGCTTTGAAAACGGAAGTGTCCTGTCCTTGACCGCTGATTCCTATTTCTCAACCACAGCACTCATCACAGTTATAATTAGTGATTTATGGACTACTATGTAGCCAGCCCTGAACTCTGCCCTCCACCAGGCAATCTCATACCTATGTTATGTACCAGTCTGTTCCCAGTGCCTGGCAAGCAATGGTTGTCCAGTAGTTACTTGTTAAATGGTCTTAAGATCTTTCTCAACAAACTAGATTTTAGCTCTTTGTTCCTATTTTGAACTCATTGTTCATCTTGAACACAATTGGTTTGGATTTATAATATTATTTGAACCAGGAGGCAGAATGTGCTGAAGGTAAAGGATCTTCTAAGGTCTACATCCCTGTTTTTAGTATTGTAATACCACTAGGGAATTCGGTTGGTAATCTCCACTCAAAAACCTAAGATGTACACTACCTTTGCCAACTTACTAACACTTTTTATGACTAAGTTAGCTTGGCATTGTAGGCGCCCAAAAGGGGAAGCTAAGAAATTTGAATAAGGTATACATTAACTCTCTGAATTGGGGCTGAGGACACAGGCCAATGATAGGGTACTTTCCTATTACGTGCAAGATCCTGAGTTCCACATCTAGCATTGAAAAAAAAAGGCATGCATTTATAAGGGCCATGAAAAGGCAGTGTGTATGTGGCTCTCTACACTTGTCTGTATACATGGTGCCTTTCAAAGTCTGCAAAGGCAAACAGTCCTGCATCAGCTCCTAAGCAGACTGTTCTGTGCTCTGTGTTGCAGGCTTGCCTTAAGCTGAGATGAGAACTTGAGAGCTCCTTGGTGACAAATTATGTGTCTGTCATCCTCAATGGAGAGGGAAGATGACACTACCTTGCTATCAACCGACCACGGTCTGGGCTTCTCTCAGCTCATGGTCTCTGCCTGGTAGGTATTCCTTTCACAGTGGATGTGTCAAACCAGCCCAGGGCTAAGGACACTGTCATCTGCTCCTGGTATCTGTGGGATTTTCTTAAGGTCTAGTGCTGTCTTTCAAGGTACAGACAGTGACTTCTGAATGTCCCCTTTCGAGTGCCACCTTTCTCACGTCATTAAGTGCAGTCAAGTCTGAGTTCAAGCCCTGCTGTCAGCTTCGCTAAACAGCCTGAAGCCATGATTGCAGAAAACCACTCCCACACAGTGACCACTTGGCTGCTAATTCTTCTGTGTGTTCTGTGGACTAGGCCAAGGATTCCTGAAGTGTGGTACAGCATCACCCCAAATCACTGGACACGTGAATCCCCAGGCCTTACCGCATGCCAAGGAAGTACTCGGGCTGGAGACTCCACGGCCATGTTGTCACACAATCCCCACATCTCTGATTCATGCTTAAGCTTGAGAACCACTAGATAAGACTGTGTTATAGACTTAGATTTATTGAAGTCAGAGGCTGAACTCGAATTAAAAGAACTGTGAGAAGTTCTGCTTTTTAAAAATGTATGTTTTTGCTTGTTTGCTTGCTTTTCTTTTTCTTTTCTTCTCTTTCCTTCCTCTCTTTCTTTCTTTCTTTCTTTCTTTCTTTCTTTCTTTCTTTCTTTCTCTCTTTCTCTCTTTCTTTCTTTCTTTTTGAGGTATGATCTCATTCCATAGCTTCATAACCCAATATGCCTGGGAACTTTGTATGTCATCCAGGCTGACCTTGAACATGCCAATCCTTCTGTCTTGATTCTCCAAATTCTGGGATTATAGGCATGAGCTGCCATGCCTGGGGAGGGAAGTCATTTTAAATATGGTTTTGCCTTTTTTTTTCAGGTGAGTACACTGAGTAAGGAACCACATGCCTATGAGTAAATCCTAATCTCCCTAATCTCCAGCTAGATCTTACTGGTTCACAATTCAGAGCTCTAGGGTGACTTGTTCTAGAATGTTCTTATGAACTCTGGTCTTGAAAATGAGCTCACCTACTTGGGTTAGGGAAAACAGTTTCTTGGGCCTTGGCCTTCTCAGATGAGATGCAAATCCTTCTCTCCCCTCTTCTAAGCCTTTTTCCTCATCTCTAACCATACCACACACCCCGGAGCATAACTGTCTTGAAGACAAGGCAATCTTCAAGGGCTTGGTTCAGAAGCCATGGTCTGCGTGGTCTCTTCCAGAGTACTGACAGGTGATTCCCAAGTGTAATTGTTACCCAGATTCCCTGCATGCCTAGCAACAGATGGGCAGTCTGTAGAGGACTCCCCATTGGAATTCTGGGAAACCTATTCACAGTAGTGGGGGTCCAGGGATGGCTGTACAATGTCTCTGAACAGTTCGGCTGCAAATGAGCAGGGCTTGGCAACCTTCACTGCCCTTAAAAAGGAAAGATCTTGATGTGTTTGGGGACAGTCCGTTATCACTTAGAGGGTGAAAAAAATCAAAACTCTAAAGCGCCTTCCAGACGCCTTTGCTTGTGTCCTTCCAGCACAGGACGGTCGCCAGCTTTACATTTCATCTATCATTTGAGACCATATGTGGAAGTTCTGATCAGTGACATTTTTATTTTTATCTCTCCGACCGAAAAGGCTTGTCTCTCATCCAAACTGTCTTATTAAAAAGGCTAGAGTTGCCTCCAAGGCCTGCAGGCAGAACGGAGACAAGTGGGAGGGAGGGGAACTTTGGGAAGCACAGAGTTAGTGCAAGTCCCCAGCAAGTCTCCTCTCAGGCTCTCCTGGAGTTTGCTTGTGTCATTCACAAGGGCTCCACCACTCTCCTCCCAAGACCTTCAGAAGCCTTTGACTTTCACAATCTGTATATCCTCTCCCTAAACGCAACTCTGGGCATCAACCTCTATCAACAGAGATTTGAACAGCAAGTTGCTGGAAGACATTGGTTCTTCTGCTTCCAAAATAATATTTTTTTTTCCTGCCGTTGGCATTATTTTTTTGGCATTGGGTGCCTTAGCTATTTTCCCTCAGCGGATCTGTAAGTTAATATTTATAGAGAGACTCACTACAAGTCAGCATGGGTTCACTGAGAACCAGCCACGTGGAACTAACCCTATTTCCCCATCGCAGAATGGTAACCAGGCAGTAAATTGGAAGGATGCCAAACTGTCGAGCACCCTCATTTCACGAGGGCATTTATTTCCCAACAGAAATATTTAAACGACAAACACATCCAGAGAAATAAAGGTTGTGTTTGAATACAATGCGAAAATTCATTGTTAAGACCAATTTAAACAAAAACATTCGCTTCCCCTCTTCCCATGTACTGCTGCAGTCTAATGATTCTTAAGTGATTTCTATAAAACCAGAGAAGCCTGTTTATCAAACTTGTGTATTGTATGTTAGGGATTCAGATGCTCAACAAAGACAAGAATGTTCAACCAAGGCTAAAAGATGATGCTAAGCAAATGCATTTATGCAACCAATTGCATAAGCAGCTGCAGAAGAAGGCCTGGTTTAATGATTGCCAATTAAAAAAAGAGTGGCGCTCTCATCAGCCTCCAGCTCAGGAATGCAGCTGCCAAGAAAACCAAGCAGGTTGGGACTCTATTAATAGTAGCATAAAACACAGATCAAAGGATCCATGACCCCAGTGCACCCTGCACTGGTCAGACCACAGCTGGACTGTGCTCATGGCCTCACTCTGCAGGCCACATTCTGCTAGGAACATTGACAGACAAGGGAACTTGTCACCAGTGGGAGCTGCAAGAGTGAGCAGCCTGGGGTTCGACTCATCTATGCCTCAAACAGTGGGAAAGTTCAAGTGCTCAAAAGTCCTGGGAAGGCAAGTTTTGCTTCAAAATGGCAAGATTTACTAAAACTCGAAGCTTCCTAGGAATGATGTCTGTTCCTTACAAATTAATGATCTGAGAAAAATGCTTAAAGTAAAACTGAGTGACATCAGGCAGTCTGGGATGAGGGTTTTCCCAGAGAATGACTAGTGTGGTTTTGATTTCCTTGCCCTCTGGCTTCCAGACCTGTGTCTGAGCTAGTTTCCCCTCTGTCACGAACCCAGATTGCAGGGGACCTAGTTTTCAATGACACTTAAGTGAGAACTGGGCAGGTAAGTTAGGCATCACTGCATCTCAGTTGTTGTTGTTAATTTGTTTTTGTTTTGTCTTCCATCTGGAAAGTGAGAAAGAGGAGTTTTCCTGGTATCCAACCTCAGTTCTAGAAAGAGCACCCTGTGTATTATGCCTATAATAATAACAACAACAACAATAATAATAATAATAAACAACCTAAGTAGACACAGTAGTATTGGGTGGAAGAAGACTTTTTGAGACCTCAGCCTGAAGATTAGGAATCTCAAAATCTACTTAGAGCAGCGGCTTTCAACCTTCCTAATGCTGCGACCCTTCAATACAGCTCCTCATGTCGTGGTGACCCCCAACCATACAATTATTTCCACTACTACTTCATAACTGTAATTTTGCTACTGTTATGAACTGTAATGTAAATACCTATGTTTTCTGATGGTCTTAAGTGACCCTGTGAAAGGGTCATTTGACCCCCAAAGGGTTCTTGGCCCACGGGTTGAGAACCACTGACTTAGATCTTTTCTTCACTCACAGGCCTCAGGCTCTTATAGAGAATAGTCAAAGTTACTGCCAGTCTTTTATGCAAATAGACATTTCCATCAACGATGGTAACAGAATTCTTAAAAATTACAATCCTACTACTCACATCACCAGGGAGGCTACCTGGAAAACAGAACCCCAAGAAAGACATGGGCATCACGCAATGATGGAGAAATGGAAGAGATCCACATGAACAGCCTGGACATGAGTGGGGGTAATGAAGGGCAAGGGTTGAGGGAAAGAGAGCTTGGGGGAGCAGGAGATCCCAGCTGGATCAAGAACAGAGAGGTAGAACAAGGAATAGGAGACCATGGTAAATGAAGACCACATGAGAATAGGAAGAAGAAAAGTGCTAGAGAGGCCCACAGAAATCCATAAAGATACCCCCACAACAGACTGCTGGCAATGGTCGGGAGACAGCCCGAACTGACCTACTCTGGTGATGGGATGGCCAAACACCCTAATTGTCGTGCTAGAAACCCCATCCAACAACTGAGGGATCTGGATGCAGAGATCCATGGCTAGGCCCCGGGTGGAGCGCTGGGAGTCCAATTAGTGAGAAAGAGGAGGGTTTATATGAGTGAGAATTGTTGAGACCAAGGTTGGATAAAGCACAGGGACAAATAGCCAAACGAATGGAAACACATGAACTATGAACCAATGGCTGAGGGGTCCCCAACTAGACCAGGCCCTCTGAATGGGTAAGACAGTTGATTGGCTTGATCTGTTTAGGAGGCATCCAGGCAGTGGGACCGGGTCCTGTGCTCATTGCATGAGTTGGCTGTTTGAAACCTGGGGCCTATGCAGGGTCGCTTGGCTCGGCCTGGGAGGAGGGGACTGGACCTGCCTGGACTGAGTCTACCAGGTTGATCTCAGTCCTCGGGGGAGGCTTTGCCCTGTAGGAGGTGGGAATGGGGGGTGGGCTGGGGGGAAGGTGAGGGGGGCTGGAGGGGGGAGAAAAAGGGAATCCGTGGCTGATATGTAGAACTGAATTGTATTGCAAAATAAAAAAAAAAAAAAAAAAGAAAGAAAGAAAATTACAATCCAGTTCTTCATATGCTGTGCTGTCAAAAAGCCAATGAAAAGTCCCTGCCTCCACTTCCCTTCGTCCATGTCTGTCAAAATGACCATCGTTAAAGGCACAGTAGGCACCTGATTGAGGAACACCATTATAAAGCATTTAAATTCTGAAAATACTGCACAGGAGGGAGGGACCAGTGGTTAGGAGTGTGTGGACTATTCAAGAGGACCTCAGATTGATTCCTAGCATCCATGTCACGTGGTTCACAACTTCCTATAACTCCAACACCAGGAGATCTGATGCCCCTGGTTTCTGAGGGTGCCTGTGCTCATGGGCAGACACCGACACATAGACACATAATTTAAAATAATAAAAATAAATCTTTAAACTCCAAAAGAGACTGTCAGTCATTTAGAGTCCTTTAGAGTAAACCATTCCAGCAGACCACTTAGGCAGGCTGCTAATGTACCACTGCATCTTTAAAAGTTTTGACTTTGTAAAAATGTTTTAATTGAAATTGAATTATTTCACTCTGCTCCTTTTTCTCCCTCCAGCCCCTCCCAACTCCTCCTTTGAGCCCCTCCCATGCCCCACACTCTCAAGTTGATTACCTCGTTTCCTTTAGCATTGCTACACAGATTTGTATGAATATGTACCCACAAATATATAAATAGAACCTGATAAGTCTGGTTTTGCTGTGTGACTGTATATGGTTGCAGAGCTGATAACTCTGCATTGGACAATCAATAAGGGGTTCATCCCTGGGAGAGGCTAATTCTCCTTCTCCCAGCAGTCATTCGATGCCTATAGTTCTTTGTCTAGGGGTGGGACCCTATGAAAACTTCCCCCTCTCATGTTAGCTAACATGTCCATTACTATTGTTCCAGTCTTGTTTATGCAAGCATTTCTAGGAGAGACTGATTGGTTCACAGAAGATCTCCTGGTATTCTGTCTCTTACAATCTTTCTACCGTGAGCTGTAGATGAAGGTTCTGTGGTGCAGATGTAGCCACTGGGATGGGCTCCATATGATCCGTTCATCCCTGCATCTGTCCAGGTTTTCTGTGAAGGTCTCTCTTTTCTCTAAAAGGAGGCTTCTTTGACAAGGGGTGGCAGCTACACTTACTCAAGAAAGGTGGCTTCCACACCACATTGTATTTTTAGAACTGAAAATTATGAAGAAAAAAATTACTGTTCGGATCATGGTCCTCAGAAGGACAAACCCAGAGAGGAAGAAGCTCCCAGCATCAGCAGAAGACAGGGGGAGAGGACAACAGCCAGCATGCAGCACAGGGAGAAGCTTCAAGGTCTTCCCAGGATCACCAGGTAGTGCAAAACAAGACCACCAGTGCCAGAACACCGGCTCCAGCCTCCACTGCAGATGACACTGAGATCTGATGAGAGTGAAGAACCACTCTTGAACTCTTCTACACCTCCTGGGGAGATGTGAGTGATGGAGACAGTTCTTGGCAAGCACCCTGGGGGAGACATGCCTTTACCATGGAATGTTCCGTGACATGGCTCCAGAGGGACTGTTTTCCCAAGGGTACTGACTAGAGAATCTCATTTGTGAGATGATACTGCTGTGCTCTCCAGTGCCTGATAAGATGTCCTTGTCTTCCCTCTTGTATGTACTCCCATTCTGCCCATGACTTTGTCCTTGAATTGTGTGTGTGTGTGTGTGTGTGTGTGCGTGTGTGTGAATATGAACATTTTGGTTTATGCTTCAGATAACCTGAGAAGGAAGACCGTCGGTCATTTGAGAAGCCCTACCTTCAAGGCCGTTTCTCCCAAATCTCCCTTCTTAGAGCAGCAGCCTTGAGTGTTTGACTGAGACCTGCCCGTCACATATTTATGCAAGGTGAGAATTAAGCTACATCCATCACCGAACCCTTTTCAATAAAAGGGACAATTCTTCATTGAGGGCTTCTCACATGTATGTAGGTCCCATCAATATCTGGTGGTCACATTGCATTGTGCTTTATCAAAGGCAAAATAGCATATTAAATTTTATCAGCCAAAAGGGTATGTTATAATAAGTATAGGGAATTATTTCCCAATGAGGGTGAATAGTGGTTTGAAGCAGCTATACACTTATGTAGTGGGAAGGATACAAAAGAAACATCAAGCACCTCACCCTGTGGCCAAGGATGAACCATAGCTAATGACTGAGGATACTCTGTTCACAGAAATGACCTAGACACCCTGTTTCTGCTTTGTGACCTAACTGAACAGGTACAACTCAGACCAGGAGTGAATAGCTGATTAAAACTGAATTCCACATGGGTAGATAATGCTGCTCCCAGAAGCTATAGGTTTTTAAATCAAAATCTCAGTATCAGATCAGGATACCTGGCAATGATTGTTGGACAAGGAGTCTCAGAGGTTTCCAAAGCAATATAAGCTATTGCCACTGCACTTGGATGCCTACCGGAACTACAAGGAAAGACCTTATTGCCAAAGGCATGGCATACTTTGAATACAGAATGCAGAGGAATCAAGTGGGAACTCATCTATTGGTGGGCCATGGATGCTACATTATCAAATTGTCAGGTAAAACATGCCCACTGGTGTAATAATGACATGAATGTCAAGATGGCAACCAACTGCTTCCTGATTGGATCTGAGGCCTGCTCCACAGGAAAGAATGCATGCCTGGCACTGTAAAACTTGTCAGGAGTCCATAACTATAGTTTTCTCATTTAGGGCTGGACATTCTGCAGCCTCTGGTTCTCTGCTTCTTGACCAATGTGGGTTTCTGTGTTAATTACTACTGGAAAAAGAAGCTTCTCTGATGATGGTTGAGAGATATACTCATCTATGGGTATGGGAGGAGTTTGGGGAGGGAGTTGAATATGATCAAGATACATTCTACAAAGTTCTCTAATAATTACTAATAAAAAATTAAACCAACAAAAATGAACACAAAGCTTATGGTTAGAAAGGTCATGAGCCCTAGAAGAAAATGTATTACTACTATTCTGCTAAGTAAACATGCAGCTTAACTGTCTTCTAAATACTTATGTTTATATGGATAGGCTAGTGCAGTACTCAACACTCAGAGAAGCCTCTTTGGGAAGTGGATGACAATTAATAGAATACCATAAATGTTCAAAGTCCTGAAAACGAGTAACTGCTAAGCTTAGCTCTAAGCAGATGTCCTGGCCAATTTGACATGAACTGAGTCATCTTGGAAGAAGGAACCTCCATTGAGGAATTGCCTCCATCAAATTGGCCTGTGAGTATGTCAAAAGAGCATTTTCTTGATTAGTGATTGAGATATGGATGGGCAATGTCACCCCTAGGCCAGTGGTCTGGGATTACATGAGAAAGCAAGCCAAGCAAGCCATGGGAAGTGAGCCAGTAAGCAGCTCACTTCATGGTCTCTGCTTCAGTTCCTGCCTTCAAGTTCCTGCTTGAGTTCCTGCCCTGATGTATTTCAATGACGGACTATGATGTGGAAGTGGAAGATGAAGTGAGCACCTTTCCTCCTCCCAGCTGCTTTGGTCATAGTGTTTATCACAGCCACAGGAAGCAGACTCAAACAGCAGGGCATCTAAACCACTTCTGAGGCCCAGGAAGCACCACGGAAGAGGAGGCAGGAAGACTGTAGGAGCTAGAGGATGGGGAGGAGTACTGAGAACCACTGTCCGAATATGATGACATGGCCACTTCAATGGTGAGCACACAGCAGCAGTGTCCATCTGCACGAGACCTGTGTCCTGATATATGCATGTGCGCGTGCACACACACACACATAAAAATAGGAAGGTAGATAGGAAGGAAATTAGTTGGGAGGAAGAATGGGGGCCAAAGAAACATGACAGGGAGAAGAGAAGGCAGTGGGGAGTGGATATGATCACAATATATTGTATACAGGTATCAAATTGGCAAAACAAGAAAATTAGAACCAAGAAGCAGAGGCTGGGGCCTGGGGTGAGTCAGTGCAGGGCTGCAGGACACATCTCCTCAGGGTAGATGGCTGCCTCCTGCCCTTGCACAACTGGATTATTCTAATTCTCTTTGAATTCCGTGAGTTCAGTTTTGTTTAAGCATACTTTGATTTCTGTAAGCTAAAAGCTAATAGGAATCGAAGTGTAATCAATGCAGCAATGTGTTTTGTTGTCAAAAGGTCTTCTTTGCCCTCTGTAGTATGCTTCCTTTTCTGAAGGCAAACACCCAGGCGGTGCCTGGGAAGCTGCAGGCTTGGAAGTCAGACAAAACTAAGTTGGATCTCGACTCTGTGGCCTCCCAAGAGCTCTGTGACCTTGAGAATCCTACCCAAGACCCCCAAACCTCAGTTTCTTCATCTTCAAAATGGAGTCAGTGATCTTCGTGTCATGAAGAAAAGAAAGGAGCCAAGATGGCGCCAGTGGTCTGGCATACAGCAGCGGCCAGATGAAGGCTCTTCATGGCTGCTTTTTCTCCTCTCTTGCTACTTTCTTTCTTTCTTTCTTTCTTTCTTTCTTTCTTTCTTTCTTTCTCTCTCTCTCTCTCTCTCTCTCTCTCTCTCTCTCTCTCTCTCTCTCTCTCTCTCTCTCTCTCTCTTCCCTTCCCTTCCCTTCCCTTCCTTCCTTCCTTCCTTCCTTCCTTTCTTCCTTCTCTGCCTCCTTCTTCCTTTCTTTTCTTTTTTTGAGTCATTCATCAGCTGTGTTTCTAAGGGTGTTTCTAGGTCAAAGCTGTTTCTCTAATGTGCTAGTGTAAAAAGAATTAAGACTGTGTACACAGACCATGGTTCTGAGGAATGGTTCCACATGGGTAAAGATGTAAGCTGATTCTGGGGCGGATTCTGACTCAGACCATGCACAGTTATGGGACTTTGTGCAGGACATTTCCTCTATTTGAGTTGGTTCCCCCATCTAAACATGAGTTGGTTCCCCCATCTAAACATGAAGGAATTGGTTCAGAATATGATTCTTAAATTGCAAATAAGTGTGTACCCAATAGGGGTGCTACTACATTTTGGGTGAAATAATTTTTGAATATGTGAGGACTGTTTCTAGTGTTAATTGATGCTTAGCCTTCCCAGACCCCAACTTCTAAGTGCTAATAATTCTTCAAACACTGTAAAATGGTTCTATTGTTTTCAGACACAGTTAGGCTGGCAGTTGTCAAAACTGGACACCAGTCTGCTGGGCAAAACTCAAATAGTTTCAGTGAATCAGGTTTATGATATATCTCATGAATCAAAATAAAATTGAATTCATGTGTGTGTGTATGTACATGTGCATGTATATGTGTGTGTAGTGTGTGTGTGTGTGTGTGTGTGTGTGTGTGTGTGTGTGTGTGTGGTGTTTCTATACTGTGGAGGCTCTTCTTTAATTTTTTTTTTCCCTAATTGCTCTTCATCTTGCTTTTGAAACAGTGTCTGTCACTGGCTGTTCACTAAGCTCGCTAACTGGTCACTAAGCCCCAGGAATCTACCTCTCTCTACTTCTCACATGTGAGGACTTTAAGCATGTGCACCACCACACACGGCTTTCTAACGGGTCCTGGGAACTGAACTCAAGGCCCCATGCTTGCACATCAAGTCCTTCATCGCCTGAGTCATCTCCCCAGCCCCAGACTTGTTTAGAGTAAGATTTCTCTAGAACCTTCACTGTATGAATGTCCACAGTGGATGACTCCTTTTCTCACCTATCCCAGCTTCTACTCACATTCAGGCTTGAGTATTCTAAATAGGAGACCTGTGTGTCCTAGAGAGATATTTCCTGTGATCAGAATGAATTTCATGTTTATACACTTTGTGTTGCAACTTCACAGAGCAGTCGTTGTCTAAGAGAATGCAACAATATTGTGTTGCTAGAAAAATCTGATCAAAGAAAACTGGCTGGCACACCATTTTTAAAAACCTCTCGACAAGTAACTCTCCCTCAGAGAAGAAGAGCGTGAGGGAGAAAGGCAGGTGGAGAAGCCAACTGGAGCTACAGCTTCAGAAACACAGGCAGCCAGCATGGGGATGCCCAGTCTCCCTGTCTCATTTAGATTTTGACACTTAAACTCACTAAGGCAGCCACAAGTGTAAAGCAACATTCCCCCACCCACCCACCCTGCCCCCATGGTGACTACACTCATTTCACATTCCATAGCCAGTAAAGCTAAAGCTTCCTTTTGCAGGTCTTACCTGCTCATTCACACTTAGCTCTGTTCCACAAGATAGGCAGCTCAGTCAGGGAGCCAGAGGACTGCACTGAAGGTCAAGAACAGACCTTCCCTGATCACCTTGGCTCTTTAACTCAAACACATCACAATGGTTGGTCCTTTCCTAATTCCTTGCTTTTCCTGTAACTGATGTCAGCTGATTTGTGAATAGTCACAAATTGTGAATTGTCAGCAAAAGTGAATAGATGTGGGAGTTCACCAGGGAGGTATGTCCCAACAAGAGACCTTGAAGGATTTCATGGGAACCCCAAGAAACCATGAGTAAGACTGTCCACAGAGCTCGGGGGAGAGGGGGCACTGTGACTAGTCATTTTAGTTTACTGGGTGCTAAAAATACCTTTGGTATGTTTATTTTTTTTACTATATTTTTCCTAATTAATAAATTAAGTGACTTGTTTATTGAACAAATGTATTATTTGTTGGGAATATACTGTGTCCTGGGCACTACTCTTGATACTAGCAAGAGCTGCAAGCTTGATAATCAAGGTCCCTGCTATGGCACAGATGTAGACAGTGAAGCACAATACTGGATAATAAAATGTCAGAAGTGGGTAAGTGCTGTGAAAGAAGAGCAGAGAAGGGGCTAGCAGATAATGAGATGGAGCTAGGAATTGACTACTTTACACAGAGTGTTTGAAAACATCCTCCATAAGAGGGTAATGCTACGGAGAGAGTCTTAGTAAGAGTTTCTATTGTGAAGAGACACCATGACCATGGCAACTTTTATAAAGGAAAACATTTCATTGGGACTAACTTACAGATTCAGAGGTTTAGTCCATCAACACCACGGTGGGACATGGTGGCATGCAGGCAGACATGGTGCTGGAGAGGGAGCTGAGAGTTCTACATCTTGATCTGCAAGCAGCAGAAGGAGACTGTGTGCCACACTGGGCATAGCTTGAGATTATGAGACCTCAAAACCCGCCTCCACAGTGATATGCTTCCTCCAACAAGGCCACACCTCCTAATAGTGTCTCTTTTTATGGGCCAAGCATCCATACACATGATTCTATGGGGGCCATACCTTTTCAAACCACTACAGAAAGGCACATAGGAAGGGGAAACCATGTAGAAAGGATGCTCTAGGCAAATGGACTCATTAGCCCAAAGGATAGGGATGTGCTTATACTTAAGAAGGGCTTAAAGGTCATTGTGGTCAATGTGGAGTGAACCAGGTTGGAAGTGGTAAAAAAAAAAAAAAAAAAAAAAAAAGGAAGCCAGAGAAGGAGAAAAAAGTCAGATGGGTGCTATCAGATGCTGGCTTTTGAGCAATTGAATAAAGCAATGATACCATCTATTTTGTACTGGACAATCCATTTTAGCTGTGAGCTGGAGAACAGAGAGCAAATCGTTGAAAATGGTGCCAAGACACACATCCAGAGAGGTCCTTGGCAAAGGTCGAGAGATTCATTGGTAGATTTATCTAGTAGAAACTGGGTTTGCTTCAAGTGGTAGACAATCCAAGTAAAATAAAACAAAAGACATAAAATAAAAGCTAACAACTTAAACAAGATGGGAGTTTATTTCCCCTACTCTATAATGAAAGGCAGAGCCAAATGCTTCAGGACTGAGATTACAGTTGTAGACATCAAGAACAGGGCCCTCTAGGCTTTTCAAGTGATATGTCCAAGGTCATGATGCTAGGGAAGGGGGCTGGAGAGGTGATGGCTCAGTAGTTAAGAACATATACTGCTCTTACAAGAACCCAAGTTCCATGTGCCCCTGCATCCACATGGAGCATCTGATAACCTCTTGTAACTCCAGCTCCAGGGGCTCCGATGGCCTCTTCTGGTTTCTGGTGGCACCTGCAGTCACACATATGCATACCCACAAACAGGGTCCTACTTTGCTTTCTAGTGCTCTGACAAAACACCATGGCCAAAATCAATTGAAGAAGAAAGAGTTTATGGGCTTACATGTCCAAAACACAGTCCACATTGAATGATGCCAAAGCAGGAACTCAAGGTAGAAGCCATGGAGGAATGCTGCTTACAGGCTTGCTCCTTCAGGCTTGCTCAGCCTGCTCTCTCATATCATCCAGGACCACCTGCCCAGGGGTAGAACCTCCCTAAATGGGCAGGGCCCTCCCTCATCAGTCATTAATTAAGAAATGCCCTACAGATTTGCCATAGGCAATCTGATGAAGACATTTTCTCAAGTGATGTTCTTCTTCCCAGATAACTCTAGTTGTGTGAAACTGACAAAACAAAACAAAAACAAAAACAAAAAAACTAACCAGGACCTCTCTCTCTCTCTCTCTCTCTCTCTTTCTCTCTCTCTCTCTCTCTCTCTCTCTCACACACACACACACACACACACACACACACACACACACACACACACAAAATTCAAATTAAATAAATCTTTCAAAAACACTAAGAAGCTTTCCCACCATTCACTTTAAGAAGGTCAACAACTGTTCACTACAGAAAGTTCTGTGGCAATTTCAATGTAGGCAGGTAACAGACAGATGGTGATTTGTGTTTGTACAACTGCTGCATAGCATCCTTGCTTTCTAAGGTAGTCATGCTCATTCTCTTCCTAGCCTTGCCTTGAAATATATATTTTGTGATTTCAAAAGTCCAATAATCCAGTGCAATATGAAAATATGACCTTATAACTCAGGCTGGAGCCAAACCAGAGAAACTCAAGTTTAGCTTTTGGAATTCATTTCTCTTAATATAATAGAAAGGATTCTTTCTGCTTAGAAACTAAGCTGAGCTGCCTCCTGATGACCTGTAACTATTTTCATTGATGATGCATCTAGAGATTGGGGGGGATCTGAGAAGAAGAGGAAGAGTAGACAGTTTTGTCCTAGGATCAGGGTTCATCCTGAAATCCCTATGTCCATAATCCCTGACCTCCCAGGTCCCTACCCTAAACTGTGGTGGCCTTCTGGACTTTGAAGACGGTATTAGAAGGACATCCCAATTCATGCTTCTACTTCGGAATATAAAAAAGCCAGCTTCATATAATTATAAAAATAGAGTGTGTAGGCTGATCACCATTCTTAAAATGGGTGGGGATGAAGTTAGGAAGACATCCAATTGCCAAGGTTGAGATAGACAAAGAAAAAATGTCAGAGAGAATTTATTCAGTGGGGCCACTCCAGGTACCAGGGAAGGGGGGAGGGATGAATTGGAGAGAGATAGGCAAATAAAACAATCCTGGTGCTTATCTCTTATCTTCTATACTACAAGTTCTAATGAATAGAGAACTATTCTGATATAGGACAGCTAATAAATGCAATGGCAAGAGGATAAAAAAAAGATAATTCCCAAGCTTCATTCACAAAAATGGAAGATTTAAACAAAGGAGGTATATTTGAGAGTATAAATGTCCTTTATCAAAGTGTTTCTACATGGAGAGATGTCCATTAGTGGAATACACAGGGCCTAGGTACAAAACGGAAACTTGGAATGAAAAATTGAACATGTATGGCTTGTATCTTCCCTTCTTTGAGACATAAACTGTTGCCAACCACCCAGTAGAGTCCCTACACTTCTGGAATGGATGATGACTATCCAAAGATCTTTGTTCCTGGGGAGGGGGTACACCCCCACTCAATCTCTTCTAGCCCCTCAGTTGGGAGTTTGGTGTTAGAAAGTCTGTTATTGCCACAGCTCTAAACTGTGTCCCTTAAGAACTGACTCATATAATGAAGGCACCTGACTCCATAAGTATACATATTTCCATCTCAAAGTAGGAAAACTGGAGTGTTACAAACCAATCCACTGACGTTCCCAGTTGCTTTGTTACTTGCTTTGCATCATGCAGAGCGTGGGGTAGCATCTTTGGTAGGACCAAGAAAGCCTACCTTGTGGGGATCTAACAGAATCCAATCAATATTTATGAAGACAATTATTTATTATGGTATAAAATACTAACATGAAGAATCAGGAACAGTGACAATGGGGATGGCCATGATGAAATCTATGAATAGAACTTGTCATCCTGGTCCCTGCACTGATCCTTACTTCTTGGTGTTCTCCACAACTCTGCATCAGCCAATGAGTCAGTGATGTGCTTAATGTCCTTAACATGAACCATTTAAAAGATGATTATCTCTATGGGGCTCAAACACTCTTCAGTGTTCAGTTCTAGGAAATGTGGAATGCACTTCCTGACATTTGGGAAGCATATACAAATGACATTTGGGGCTGTGAAGATGGTATAAGCACTCTCAACAAATTGTATTTTTAGGAAATAATAAATGGAACACTGCTGGAGTATTTACTTGAGTTCCTAAGAGACCCCAAATACGCTAGCTCTGATAATCTCAATCAAAACAAATGTTTCCATGTCTTAAACAGAGCCTTGTATGCAGAACCTTTCCCCTTACTTAGAAGAAAAAAAAATGGTTTAAGCGGTAAAGTTGTGTTGAAATTAATGGTGCTTGAAAGAATGAGCAATTCTGTTTAGAAATTCTCTACAAAATACATCTTTACTGCCAAAATTTCTTAACCTTTAAAACAGTGGAGAGAAAATAAAGTAATATTTTCTCCCCTGCAGCTGCTTTGAAAATTAATGAATTAGTATTTATTAAATGTGTGGCTGAAAGGTGACGTGTGGGATAGCAGACACCCTCTTTCTTCCTCTGTTCCAATGCTCATCTGCCACTAATAAAAGCCCGAGCCCCAGGCACAGTCTTTTGTATTGTTGTCTTTAGAGAGAGTCGCCTACATGCCCCCCTTATCCTGGCGATAGAACATAATTAATAATTCATCCTTTATGCTATCACAGACACGAGGCCAAGGATGTGCCGCGGTAGGTGTGGGCAGCTTCCTTGCTGCTCCGTCCTGCCCTATCGCCTGCTATTTGTTTGTGGTGCGGAGATGAGTGCATGGGAAAGACCCACGGGTACCGAGAGCGAAAGGAAAGGCAGTGGTAGCTGGTGTGGACCCACTGCTTTGAGAGACCTACTTGGCACCTTCCATATTGAGGACCTCCAGTAGGGATATCCATAGATGGAGAGGAAGAAGGAGTCAGAAGGCCAGAGGGGTAGAAGCTAAAGAGAACACTTTTTAACTCTGCTCTGGTTTATGGAGGACTTGTTTGGGGAATTTGAGCTCCCGGTGGCACCTGGTGGGCTTTACCTGATCATCACACATGTCCTTCACTCAGTAGAGACCCACTGAAATATTTCACACTGAAGGGAAATGATGGTCAGAAGTTATTCCCAAGAAACCACAGGTTGCAGGCTAGTGAGATGGCTTGGGGGTAAAGGTGCTTGCTACCAAACTTTGAGATCTAAGTTCAAAATCCTGGACCCACATGGTGAAAGGAGAGAACTGACTCCTGCAAGCTATCGTCTTATTTCCACATACGTGCATGCCCCCCAATCCATCAAAATAAACAAATACAAAAACTGAAAGAAAGAAACCTCATAAGTCTAGGATTTAGAATATAGAATGGAAAGTCCCAGGGAATCATTTTGACTTGTTGCTGCCATGTCCCTACATCTACCAAGTTGTCTCTGCTTTTGCTGTAAAAAAGTATCTGCTCTTAGGCCAGGATGTGAAACAGTGTGTGTGGATCTGCGGAGATGGCTCAGCACTTAAGAGCATGCCCTGCTCTTGTAGAGGAACCAAGTTCAGTTCTGAGCATCTACAGCAGGCGGCTCACGATTGCTTGTAACTCCATTTCCAGGGAATCTAACAAACACTACTGGTCTCCACAGGCACCAAAAATACACACACATACCCCAACTCTTACGTACCCTAATTAAAATTAATAAAAACTAAATAGTCTTTAAAAAAAATCTGAATGTGTTGAGACAACCCCAAGAGGGAAACATCAGGACCAAAGGAGCCACTCATGGTCTGAAAACTACAGAAAATTCTGAGCTAAGTTGCCCACTGATGGTTGACCAGTCGTCAAACTTCCACAGAGGGATGGCAGAGCAGACTTCCATGTTGATTTACAAAGATCACAACCAGAGAATCATGGGTTCTATGGACCACTGGAAGGCCACTCTGTACAAATACTACATTTTATCGAGAGAAATTGTTTAAGCGGAATTTCATGTTTATTGGTGCCAGAGACAAGACTATCATGGCATGGGAGTTTCCCCACTATGTCAGCTTGCTCTTTTTAACTCAATATGCCCTTCTATATTGCCATAAACTACATTTTCTCTAACTTACTCATCTCTTTTCTCATTCTACAAAAAAAAAAAAAAATAAACACCATCTTGTGTGTTCCCACATGCTTCTTTCATACTTCTAATCTGTAGGTAAGTTGTCAAATGTCTGCTTGCCTTTACCAGGCTTCCAGGTCATGTCTCCTAACACAGTAGGCACTTAATATGATCTTGCATACTTGAGTCGCATCAACCATGACATGTGGAAAGAAGTTAGAAAACCCAAGCTGAGGGGAAAATATACAGTTTGAAAGATTTGAGTTTAATGGAGAATCTGGCCCAACTGCTGAATCCTGAGAGATGTGTCTAGGAGGTAACATCTTGGTAGCTGTAACGTGATTAACTGCTTAGAGTTTGTGCTGTTGCATGACATTTCCAATTTCAGTCATTTCATGTGTGGTTTGTTTTGAGCTCACCCTCAATTTTACTGCATTTTGGGTCAATTTGAGAGGGAAAGCAAAATCAAGTCAAGATCAACTGTTTTTGCAATGGGGTGACGTCATCCCGGCACTTACCCTTGGTTCCACAAATGCTGATACTGTGTTACAGGACTGAGTTAGAGCCTTGTTTCCAACACGGCTTGCAGCCACAAAGAATGTGAGTGAGGGCTGAGGGCATGACAGTACCCTCAACAAAGACTGGTGGCTTTGTGACTGGGAAGCATAGGGAAAGTACAGTGATGATAGCGTTAGCCTGAGTCAGGATCAGAGACAAGTGTCATTTTTACCAGCTTTAGACCTGTAATCTTGGAAAGCTCTCGTACAACATGAAAGCCCAACTTCACATCTTATGGGCTTTCTCTGAAAATACAATCCCAGTAGATGGCAAACACTCAGTCCACGGATGTTATGGTGGTGGCGGCATTGTGTGTAATGGCCGAAGAGATCTAAGTTGGACACTTTCTTAATACTTTACATATCCTGTCCCACCATGCTCTTGTTCATTTACCCACCAAAGTAGACAAAAATAGCCTTACACTTGGCACTATTTTGATGTGCTATTAGGAGTCTCGGGTCTATAGAAAAACCAACAAAAGTTACCTCCTGGCTTAGCCACTCATGAGCTATGAAAGCAAACAATTTGTGTAACTTCTCTTGGACTTCAGTGTTCATATCTGAAAATGACAATGATGCTAAAGTCTACATTGTACTGTTGCAGAGAGATCAGTTTAGTCAGTGTGCTGGTGAGTTTAGACTGTTAACACAACCCGGGAAGAGTTAAATCACCTGGGAAGAGTGTCTTAATGAGGAATTATCTAGACCAGGATGCCCATGGACGTATCTGCAGGGCATTGTCTTGACTGTGGATTAAAGTAAAAGACTTACTCTGAATGCTGTGGGCTACCATTTCATGAACTGGGCTCTGAAATGTAGAGGAGTGAAGAAAGTTGGCCACCCGAGCGGGCAGTATGGGTGTATTTGTTTCTTTCTGCTTCCGACTGTGAATATGATGGCTAACTGCTTGAGTTCCTGCCTTGACTTCCCTCCCCACAATGATGGGTTGAAGCCCAGGATTAAAAACCCTTTCTTCCCCTGTTGATTTTGTTCAGGATATTTTATCACAGCAATAGAAATAAAACTAGAACAGTTAGCACGTATTGGATTGGGGGGACATGATTGATTTAGAATAGGTTCCCCTAATAAATGTTAGCTAGTTCCCTTTTTCTAACTTTAAGACAACACAGAAGAAATTCCTACAGTGTGTGTTTCTATTCTTCCCAGTTACATCCTGTTGGCCATCATGTATGGAGATCCATGCATGTGCCATGACAAAAGTGAGTTTTTCACATGAAATATATATATATATATACACACACACACAATGGAAACATTGAAACCAAGGCAAAGCTACCCAAAAGAGAATAGACAAGTTCTATTTTCAGAGATATTCCAAATACTCACTATACAACCACATATAAGAGGCAGAAATTATTGGTTATCTTTCATTATGTAGGTAATGAGAGCTTTGTGAGGTACTGGGTACACATGTAACAGTGTGTCACATAGACAAGTGTACCTGCTTTCATGGATTAAATATGCTAGTCAATTTCTTTAAAAGATTCATCCATAAATAAAATGTGTTTTCAGTGATAGACCTCAACTGAAAGCTCAGTGTCAAAGAAGAAAGACAATAAGTACTGTACATTGACTTACCCTCACCTTTACCCCTTCAGTAATTTCTTTTTCTATGTGTATGTGTCTGCTGTGTTCATGTGTATGGGTTCACATGTGCATGTGTGTGTAGATGAATGTGGAGGCCAGAGGTCAACCTCAGGTGTCATTCCTGAGGACTCCATCCACCTTAATTTTTGAGGTAGGGTCTCTCACAAGCCTGAAACTCATGGACTGGAGTAGAATAGCTAGCCAGCAAGCCCCATGGATCCAACTGTCTGCCCTTCCAGCACTGGGCTTACAACTGCATACCAAGTCTGGCTTTTTTTTTTCACATAGATTCTGAGGACTGGTCTGTCTCAGGTCCTCATGCCTACATGACAAGTTCTCTACTGACTGATCTAATCTCTCCAGTCCCATTCAGTGTTTTCTATTTATCAAGAGTAAACAGTGAAATGGGACAATATTTTAATTGACATCATTGGTCCTCTCTGGTTTTTATTCAAAATAGACTATTCACTATGACTAATAAAATTTTGTTTTCCAAGTTTATATCTGATCACCCATGTCTTCTCCCCAGCATGAGCTGAGATACAAGTTTTGAGGTCTTTGGCTATAGCCATTGGTCACTCTTAGAAGGTTCTGGAAGGGTAAGATGCTAGCCAAGACAAACCACGTAGGTGAAACAACGCATAGCTCTTGGGACAGTTCATGCCCCACCAGCATTATAGAGACTTGACGTGCTTCTTCTTGTACACCTGGTCAGCAGCCCCATACTCATTCCCAAGTAGCTTCTCAGTGTCCAGCCTGTACAAGGCCCAAGTTGAAGGCTGCCTTCTTGTGTGCTGATGTCATCACTGTCCCAGTATGACCACTGGTTCCCCAGAATCTCACAGTGATAGGAAGAGGCTGCTCTGGTCTTTTGTAGATTTGGTGGCAGTTTCTGTTGTTTCCCAATTACTATGGAAACCCCATCCAACAAATAAATATTTAGATAAGGATGAGGAACAAACCTCCTTGAAGATTGTGTGTATCTTATTTAATGCTGAAACTATTTAGTTACAAGAGAGTTTAGCTTCTCTGGCAGTGGCCAACCTTTCTCAGGAGTGTTCCTTCCCTGGCCATGCGGGCACCTTCCTCATCCATACTGGTTCATAGGCCCCCTCCTTCCTTCCTTCCTTCCTTCCTTCTTTCCTTCCTTCCTTCCTTCCTTCCTTCCTTCCTTCCTTCCTTCCTTCCTTCCTTCCTTCCTTCCTTCTCCTTCCCACTCTTCTGTCTTTTATCTCCATTCTTTTCACCTTTCCTTTGTCCCTTCCCATTTGCCTCCTCAGCAGTCTTTTCTTCATCCTTGATTCTCTTTCCTCTCCTTTTCTTCTGATTTGTCTTTTCTTCTATCTTGGCAAAAGAGACAATTAAATCTGTAGCTGTTTGATCTACTGTGGTCCTTGAGACCATGAATGACAGAAGACTGTCCCTTGGCCACCTGTCACAGGTTAGGCCTGTGGCCAAGACCCACTTCCGGTGCTTGCTGGAGATGCTAAGAAGTCCTCCTGGCACGTGGACAGATGGTGGGTGATGGAGTCCGGATGCCGAGACTTAGGGTGGGTCAAAACAATGATCGCTCAAGTGTAAACTGTGCTAATTGCCTGGGACAAAGGGAGAGCCAAGTCCCAGCGGAGTACATGTGAGGGTGGAGAATCGGAAGCAAGGATGGCTGACGTTGCTCACAGATTAGTATCCAAGGTCCCCAGCCTCAGCTTCTGGTGGTCTTCATTTTATTTTTCATGTTATTGATGCAGATGGGTACAGAGGTGGGGTTCTATCTTTTAAACCCAGTATATAAAAATTAATCTTGATCCTTTATAGAATTCTTTACAATGTGAAAGATCTTTTCTCTGGACACATCTCATTTAAAGCATCACAGACAGAAAGACAAATACATAGATGACATATGCTTAAGACATACAGACACCCATTTGTTTATATACACATACATCTTATTGCAAAAATAGAACAGAGAAATAGAAAATATTAAACATGCATAACTTAATGAATTACGACAAGGGAAACACTTTTGCAGCTACCTCGACCAAGTACTCCGTGGTGAGCTAAGCACCTATTCTCCTTTGCCTTATATTACTCTGGTGCTGATAATCCTTATGGCTGCTGGTGATTGGACCATCCATTTCTGCAGTATCAATTAATTGTAGTGTAAGTATTGTTCATGGCATTTTGCTATCTAGTTACTTTAACTCTGTTCAATGAATGGCTTTGAGAGTGTCCAAAAATTATGCTGCTGCCACTTTTATCTTTCTAAATTTCAACAATTAATTTTTTTCAGGTGATCAGTGTGTGTGTGTGTGTGTGTGTGTGTGTGTGTGTGTGTGTGTGTGTGTAAGGTGTGTACCTACATACTACTTAATGACATATAAAGGCCTTGAGTGCTCATTCTGATGAGTTATTTTAATTTTCCTGTTGGAGTAGTATTTGTATTTTCAGTGTGTGTGAGGGGGAATCTTATAGCTTAATATAAGTATGCAATCTGTAGTGGTAAAATCTAAGTAACTAGCATTCCTGTGTCCTCAACAAGCGTGGGAAAGCCTAGAAGTTTTCTCTAGCTGTTTTGAAATGTGACATAGCTTCCATTGTGTTCTCTATAACATCAGAACTATGTTCCTACCTCCAAGTGCACTTGAGTCCCATTATCTACCTTTTCTCTAGCCCCCTTCCTGTCCCCTAGTGGCTTCTGTTCTACTTATGATGTCTAAGTGACTGCTTGATGAGTTCTGAAAATGACACACTTCTATCTCCACCACCCAAAGCTCTATCTTTATACTGATGTCCTCCACGTCCCTTCTAGAATCGTCCCTGGCCCAGCCCCAGCTCTCACCACAGTAAGCCATTTTATGGGTTTTCTAGGCGTGTATTAATTTTTACCCGTTCTTACACTTTATAAATGGAACCATATATCTTCTTCTACTTCTAAATTATTACTGCTTGTTTTTTTTAATGCCTTGAATCATATTAAATTTTATCAGCTGTAATTCCCGCATATATGAGGCAGTCATATTTTTTTTCATTCACTCTTCTTTTAGTGCCCTGAATTATACTGATTTATCTCTCAATCCTTAACCTGATTTGTACTCCTGGAATAAATCCCATTTGGTAACAAGATATGATTTTTTTTCTATATTCCACTTTGATTTGCAAATGCATTACCAAGACATTCCATTTGTTTCTTAAGGATATCAGTCAGTATCACAACTATTAAAATAGACTTTCCAGGTTGTGGTTTCAATACAATTTTATTTTCATAAGAATGAGTCAGAAAGAGTAGTTCCTTGTCTGCTTTCTGAGCTTATGTGGAGTTGGTGATATATATTCTAGATGTTTTAACAGGTTTACCATCTTAGCTCAGACCTTATTTTGTCAAAAGATTTTACATTACAGACTCAATTTACAAAAAAGATATAATACTCTTCAAATTTTAAAATTTCCCCACAAGTTATGTTTAGTAACTTTTGCTTAACAAAGATTTTGCCACTTTATTTGTGAATTACATTTCCATAAAATTATGTATAAAAAGATTCTTTGTCCCTTAAGTGCCCATATGATAAGAATTGATTATAGTTTATTTGTGATATTTATAACTTGTCATTATTTTCTCTATGCTTTCTGTAGGGTTAGCAATAAAGTAAATTGGGGTTAGAATTTCTTGGGGAAATTTTTAACTGAAATTCAATTTCTTTAAAATTGTTTTTACATATTTCTTCCTGCATTAACATGGATAGTTTCTTTCTTACAATAATTTGTTCAGTTCATCCAGATTGTTTAATTTATTCATACAATGCTTTTTACAGTATTCCTTTCTGCTTTTAATGTCTGGAAGATCCACTCTGGTGCCTCCTCCTCAGTTATCTTTATTGGTAAACAATATCTTCTCCTTTTTAGATTTTCTGATTGTCTGAGTAGATCTTTATCAGTTTCACTGATGTTTTCAAGTAGGTCTGGGTTTATTCGTTTTCTCTCTTGTTTTTTCATTTTCTTTCTAATGCTCCTGTTTTCTTTTTCGTATTTTATAATTTAATTTAATTTTACATATCAGCCACAGATTCCCCTGTCCTCCCTCCTCCCGCTCCCCCCTCGCTCTCCCCGCAACCCACCCCCCCATTCCCATCTCCTCCAGGGCAAGGACTCCCCTGGGGATTCAACTCAGCCTGGTAGATTCAGTTGAGGCAGGTCCAGTCCCCTCCTCCCTTCACCCAGGCTGAGCAAAGTATCCCTGCATAGGCCCCAGGTTCCAAACAGCCAGCTCATGCAGCAAGGACAGGTACCGGTCCCACTGCCTGGGGGCCTCCCAAACACTTCAAGCTAATCAACTGTCTCACTTATCCAGAGGGCCTTTTCCAGTTGGGGGCTCCTCAGCTATTGGTTCACAGTTCATGTGTTTCCACTAGTTTGGCTATTTGTCCCTGTGCTTTTTCTAATCACAGTCTCAACAATTCTCGCTCATACAATCCCTCCTCTTTCTCGCCAATTAGACTCCTGGAGCTCCACCTGGGGCCTGGCTGTGGATCTCTGCATCTGCTTCCATCAGTCATTGGATAAGAGTTCCACCACAACAGTTACGGTGTTTGACCATCCGATCACCAGAGTAGGTCAGTTCGGGCTTTCTCTCGACCATTGCCAGTAGTCTATTGTGGAGGTATCTTTGTGGATTTCTGGCGACCTCTCTAGCACTTTGCTTCTTCCTATTCCCATGGGGTCTTCATTTATCATGGTCTCTCTTTCCTTGTTCTCCTTCTCTGTTCTTGATCCAGCTGGGATCTCCCACTCCCCTAAGCTCTCTTTCCCTCGACCCTTGCCCTTCATTACCCGCCCCCCCACTTCACGTCCAGTTTGCTCATGTAGATCTCATCCATTTCTCTGTCATTGGGCGATCCCTGTGTCTTTCTTAGGGTCCTCTTTACTAGGTAGCCTCCCTGGAGTTGTGAGTAGCAGTCTAGTCATCCTTTGTTTTATGTCTAGTATCCACCTATGAGTGAGTGCATACTCCTGTTTTCTAATTACTGTTTTCTTCTTGTCAGTTTATTGTAAGTAGTAAATCAATTCATTATGTATGTATGTATGCATTTATTTATTTATTTATTAAGGTTCAAAGGTTTGAACCAAAGACCTCAAGCATAGTAGGCAAGTACTCTACCATTGGGCAACATCCCAATTTTCTGTTTTCCTCTTCACTTTCTGTGTGTCCAGCATTAGATCATTGATCTGAATCTCTTTGTAGGACACCTGTATATTTGTGGACTCTCTGGATTACAATGAAGAAGGTGGAGGAATTTAGCCTGGTGTTTGGCTGGAATGATTGGTTCTCTGAACTCACTCTGTCAAGTGCTTATTTTGGAATCTCTAACAGTTCATCCAGATGACAGACTCTCCTGTATCTGAAGCATCTCCTAGGAAATTCTTCATATGTGCCTTAATTTTGCATTTTATCTTTTTCTATGTCCCTTCTGGGTATTTCTATACATTCACTGTGCACACTAAGCCTTAAATTATAGTTGAAAGCAAAAATAATGCATAAATTTACTGTATAATATCACTTCCTTCATGAAAGAAACCATCCAATCTTATGGCTTTAAATTCCATAATTATAGGCTGATTTGCATACCAATGACTACAGGTCATAACAGGTCTTCTTTATAATATTGCAGAGAGTGGGATTTATCATACTGTTTTGCATAAAGTTGGTATTGAAGGCCAAGCTGTGGTAGACCCTGTCCAATCCCAACAATATAGTAGACACTTTACCAACTCCAAAGTCTAGGCCAGTATGTAGTTAGTAAACCATGAGATAGAGCGGTCCCTAGCTCCCCAGCAGGAGTTGTGCGGTGGAGAGATGCCAACAAGTGACACTCAATACTCAGGCCAATCAAGTGCTGGAAGCTGCTGCTGGGATGATCTGACAGTCCAGGAAATCCTATCCATCAAAGAAAGTCTCAGGGGGAGTTCTGCTCTCTGAGAGAAACTCCCAAATGCAATATATGGCTCCTGTCTGCAAGGTGGCTGAGGAGTAAGAGAGAGAAGCAAGACAACACGTTGATGAGCACATCTGACAGGGGTAGAGTGGCTTTGAATCCTGGATAATGCCTCTCATAGCTGTGGTGTCTTCAGCCACTTCTCTCACCTTCCTTTGTTCTCAGTTTTCTCCATTTGCAGAATGGGGCTGATGACGTCACTGATCTTCAGGGAACTCACGAAAATAATGTGGAAGTCCCTGGTTCGTTAAGGGCCCTTTGACCTTTTCTCTGTCTGCAACTCTGGCACTTGGTCTTGGCTGTGACCAGCTTAACCAATTAGATTACGGGTTTCTACAACTGATGTTGTCACTCACCATCATTGTCGTTGTTACTCATGATGACCAGGTTATAGCAGAATTTGTAACATTTGAACAGAAGAGGTGATTATTTGACTGCCATAATATCTGGCACTGTTGACAATCACTGTTGTCCACCATTTAATTTGTGGGACTTGGGAGACAATTTTAGATCAAAGAAGTGGCTTTGGGATGTTTTTATGCTTGGAAGCAATTAAAATGATGTCGGCCAGCCTGTGGTTAGAGAAGTTTCCCAATTCACACATGTGCATAGGGCATACAGCCTTTCTCCAGCCTCCTTAGCTGTGCTGATGGCCTGGCATCCCTTTCTGAGAAAGGAGTGGTGCAGCAGCTTGCTCTCAGAACCCCTCCTAGCACCTCAATGGAAAGACACATGCTGTGCCAGAAGGACAGCAAGCAACTTAAAGTCACACTGGTCTGCATTTGCGTAGCTTGTTATGGTTGATGAACTGGATAGAACGCATGGAAGGAGAACAAAGCAAAGCCACTCTTTACAAAAGCCATTCCTCAGACTCACTCACTTGCCAGAGCCTGGCTTTGGATGCTATGAAGAGGCTTTGAAACACATGTTACCAGCTACATCTGCACAGAGGAAAAAGCCAACATCCTGACAAGCTCATCACCCACTTTGACTGACCACTGACCTAGCTGCTTCTCCTGTCTTCACTGGATGGTCTCCGAGATGGAGTTTTTCAACTCCCTTTCCACTTTCAACCTCAGAAAGAAACAGCAAAGAAGAAAGAATCATTATTTTTTACTATGAACTTACCTCTTAGCAAGAAAATGTTCTAAGAGGACACGTTATATACAGAAATATAAAGCTTGGAATAAACAGGCTTATAGCTATACATACTCGGGTTACCCAACAATGCTTTGACTCCTAACTCTACTCTTAAATTCCTTTTTGAGTTCTTACTTCTGTGGTGCTTTGAATCTATTTCTGTATCGCATATTGATCAGTACTGGGACAGGCCAATCTGGTTGTTTCCTTGTATATGTCCACTTTCCTGAAGGCAGAGCAATCTCAGCACCTCTCCTTTATTTTGGATGTGTTGGGTGTTTGAGTATGCAGCCATTGACAACTACTTGTCTATAGTCTCATCTCTTTTTATTCATTTTTAATTTTTTAAATTAAATTTATTCATTTATTTTTACATCTCAACTGCAGTTTCCCCTCCCCCCTCTCCTCACCTCTCTCCCCCTCATCTCCCATCCCCCATCCTCTGTTTCTGTTCAGAAAGGAGAAGGCCTTCCACAGGTATGATGAGCATCCTTTATATTTTTATTCTTAATAAGAATGTAGACTCATGCTAGAGACATGTGCTTGCTCATGAAACCCAAATGCTAAATGGTTTTCCCTTGATCTGGAAGGAAGACATTCTATAAATGTCCCCAACTTTCACGGAATTCTCAGAAATCTTTGGAAGTTCTTTCTTACATTCCTAATGCATTTTTTTCTTGGAATTTGACTGATCACCTTTCTACTTTACATATTGCCTGTCACTTACTGACCAACCCCTGCTCTGTAGTGCCCTGCTTAGAACTACCACCCAGTGGTCTTACTGTCTGATTCTCACTCCCTGGTAAACAGGCTACTCCATTTCTTTTCAGCAAACGCCCACAAGACAACTTCAGTACAGTTGGCCACTTCCCTCGTACACTGTAAGTGGAACCTGTTTATTTTCTTTTTGGTATTACAAAAAACGTATTTTTAAAGTGAGAAGATAAAATGAAATGACTCTTTATTTAATTATTGGTTAGCTTGCCATAAAACTTTAGAATAGCTTTAAGTGGGCCTCCATAGTTCCTGCTGTCCTCAGTCCTATGTGATGGATGCCTCTTACAACATGTGTGGTCTCTAGAAATTATTATTCAGTTACTTTCCCCCTAAAATATATCTTCAGTAACTTTAAATTTTGTATAAATAGTTTCCAAATTTTTATCACCAGTCTCCCAAACAGCATCACTCATCATATTTATTTTGTAGGTAGGCATTATGCGTCTCTGGGGGGACATGATATTTGGTTAACAGACACACTTTTATTCGTTCAACAGCACCTGATATCATACTTTCCATCAAAGAAACAATAAACTGAGAAATGATGAACTGATAGGATCTGGGCATGGTGGCACACACTTGCAATCTCAGAATTTGGGAGGTGGAGGCAGGAGGATTGTGAGTTAGAGGTCAGCTTGTACTACATGTTGAAGTCTTGCTCAGAAAAAAAGCCAAAACAGAGTAAATAAAGAGGGGTGGAAAGATTTCAGACAGACTTGCATGGGAGTTTGGTGGCGAACGAAACACAGAACAAGGTGGGAAGACAATTATTGCTCCCTGTGAATAATCTGTTGCCATTGTTCTATATCCTTGACCCCAAAATTTTGAGGGGACCTTGAACATCATCTAGCCCTCACTCTTGTTTGTAGATGAGAAATCAGTGGCTCAGGGAGAGGTCGTGACTTTTACAGAATCACGCATGTAAGGGGAATTTCTAGGACTCAAATCCAGATTTGCTGAAGTCCGAACATCTGTTTAAGGATGGAGTCACTCCTTCCCCCCCATTGCTGTGTCCTTCTCTAACCATTTCTCTCAGCCAAGGAGCAGTTCCTAATGCTCTGTCATTGTGCCTATCCTCAGAGGCAGGCCACATCCAATGACTGATGGATAAAAGGACACAAAGGCTGGCCTCTGCCTCTATTTGTCCACCTCTGAAGTCTCACTGAAACTCTAGAGCCCCCCTGCTAGGGTGACTGGTACCTCCATTGCCCCTGTTTCACAGTTCAACTTCTGCTGAATGGGGTTCCCCTTCCGCCCCACTATACCTCCTCCACACAAATCTCAGCGTTTAATTTGTGAAGAGCCTTGATGGGGTGATCATTCAGCAGGCTGTCCTTCAGAATGGTGGATGGGCAGAAACAGTCATACTGTGTTTTGCTTCTTCCCTTTCCTCCACCCACTCCCTCCTCTCCTCCAGTGCTCCCATTCTTCCTAACATTTGGTTGTTTTCTGACCCTAGTTAGCCTAGTCCTGTGTTGGTGATCACTTTCTGAAGTCCTCCTCTGAAAGCATTTCTATTTGCTTTGTTACATTTTAATATATCGTGTGTGTGTGTGTGTGTGTGTGTGTGTGTGTGTGTGTGTGTGTGTGTGTGTGTGTATGTGCCTGTGTTTACATGTAGAGGTCAGATAAAAACTTGCAGGAGTCAGCTCTCTTCCTCCACTATGTGGGACCTGGATTGAACGCAAGTTGTCAGGTTGGTGGCAAGTGCCTTTACCCACTGAGCCTGTTTGCCCAGTGTTGGTGTTTATATCATTCGGAATTGCTTTTACAAGAGTAGATCAGTCAAAGTTGGCTTATGTAATACTGCTAACTTCTCTCTGTAGTGCCAAAAGGTCCCACCTGCCTTCCAGGGCTAGGCTGTCTCTTTTTAGTTGTCTTCCTTAATTTCACTAATGTGCTGATTCCACAGAGATGGGAAATAGAAATGAAAAGTGCTGTTCTTCATCTTAATATAAGTTGCTTCTGCCAAGCCTTCTTTCTGTAGTTGCCCAGGATCACAGTTTCCTCCCCAGGGTGAGAAAAAACACAGGCCTTACAGGCAGTGGTAGTTGGGCAAGAATCCAGGAAGCTAAAAACTCATAGGCGAACTCTCTCTGTTGTCCACTAAATAACTTCCAATTCAGTAGATGGCCACCTTTGTCCAGAAAACTCCAGTGCTTCACCTCTGTCCATTGTGTCATCCAATGGCACCATTTCTACCTAGCAAGTCCCCTTCTGCCCCCTCACCATGTGAGCAGATAGTAATAATTAGCTGTGGTGGTTATCACTGGGTGCACACATGGATGTAGCCTCCAACGCTAAGTACAGACTCTCCAGCTGATGGGACCAGAGTTGTTTAACTGCCCAACCCATTGTCCCCAAGACTGTACTTGCAATAACCCTCCTGGCTGCATCTTTCATCCTAAAACTCTTCTCAGCGTGTTCCTTTCCATTTTCCTTCCATCCACTTCTTACTCTCCACAAAGCTGTCTTCCTAATTCGTCTGCCCCTTGGAGGGGTAGGGATCAAATGAGTCTTCTTTGCATTCTGTCTATGCTGTCCCTGCTCCATTGCTTCCTGTTGGCTGCACACTGCATACATGTTCCAAGAAATTCCTTAATCAATATTTAGAAGCCAAAAATTAGAGTCTGTTTCTCAGGAAAGACTTCTCATCAGTGAATGCCACCGACGTTCAAAGTCACTTATCCAATGGTTTATTGTTCTACTATTGACAATAGCCAAGAGATGGGGCCAGTCTAGATGCCCATCAACAGATGAATGGATAAATAAAAGGTCACACACACACACACACACACACACACACACACACACACACACACATCACACACAGAGAGAATTGTTCTAAGGTGTGAAGAAGAATGAAATGAAAACATTTGCAGGAAAATGGGTGGAACTGGTAATTATTATGTTAAGAAAAAATAAACCACACACAAACAAATATTACATACTTTCTCTCACAGTGAATCTAAATTTAAATTTATGCATATGACTTGAAAAGAGGAAGGAAACTATGAAGGGAAAATAGAAGTCTTAAAAGGAGGAGAAGGGGAATAGGCAAGGGTAAGGGAATACATGTGACATTAAAACAGAAAGAGGGGCTGTAGCTGGAGTTTTCTCCAGTCCTGCTTGGCCCATAGTCAGGACAAATCTCTCTCACCTGCCAGTCCTGCAGCAGCTTAGACCCAACCAAGTAAACACGCAGAGACTTATATTGCTTACAAACTGTATGGCCGTGGCAGGCATCTTGTTATCTGGTTCTTATATCTTAAGTTAACCCATATCTATTAGTCTATAAGTTGCCACATGGCTCATGGCTTACATCTCACTTTCCATGGTGGCGGCTGGCGGCGTCTCCCTGCCTCAGTCTTCCACTTTCCAGAATTCTCCTCTCTCCTTGTCCCGCCTATACTTCCTGCCTGGCTACTGGCCAATCAGCATTTTATTTACACAGAGCAATATCCACAGCTAGGGGCTGTTTTAGGGGAGGAAGGAGAACAAGAGTGGGGGTGGGCATGAGAGTAAAGGATGGTGATATACTCAGACTTGTCCAATCCATGACCTATGGGTCACATACATCCCAGAAGGTGGCCCAACACATCTGTAGAAGACAATGCCATGTTGCAATGTCAAAATATCAAATGCTCCTGAATATATCTTACAAAATCATAATGAAATCCATTACTTCATAGAATAACTGAAAGCAATAATTAAATAGTGGTATGTTAGAGGCTGGAAAAATGGCTCAGCGCTTAAAGAGTGTTGCTTTACATACAAAAGATCTGAGTTCATTCCTAGAACCACCCCCCCACACACACACATACACACACTTTAAAATAAATTAATTCTTTCTTTAAGTGGCATGTCCCATGTGTGAGTTGTCACACTGCTAAACTTCAGCTCCTAGGTTTCCACGTACAATCATGTAGACATGTCTCTATAGCAATAAAGCATTAGTGCTCTCTAATGCTACATCAAATATTCTTGTCTATAACACTTCACAACCCTCTAGGTCCTCAGATGACTTAATTAAAAACATTGGAACCCATACCACTCAGTCTACAAGTGGCCACATGAGTCTCTTTTCTGTGTTTAAACCAGATGTGAGGTAATCTCCTTCACAAGAGTAACTTGGCCTCAGTGCAAAAAATGTAATCTTTTCAGAGACTGAATTAAAAACCACTATTCATAATAGTATACAGGCTTTTGATTGTAGTTTTTGTCCAACCTTTCCTTATGACTATTAGGATATGCAACCCAGCCCTCATCTTCAGATTTGATTGAGAGGTTGATAAGAAGGACAGGTATATCTGCATCTTCTGTGTCATAGTTCCAACGAACAGCTATGACCTTCTTCTACTCCAGCTCATTTGCAAAGTTCTTGAGCAAAGTTTATTGCCTGTTTATTATTTTGGTATTCCATTTAGCACTATGTTGTACAGCACTTCCCTCTGAGATTAAAAGCTTCCATTGTGGAGTTCCTTTATTAGGACACACAGTGTTTACAGGGAGAGAAAACATTCCACCCTGCAGGAAGTGTCTTAAGGTCAGTAAATAAACAACTCAATAACTTCAGGAAGGACCTGAAACTAACCAGATTCATTAGGCCTCTCCTTCCCCAAACATAAAGAAGCAGAGAGATATTCTCAGAGACACTCTCAGACAAACCAAACTGCATGGACAAAGTGGAAACCAGCCAAGCTTCCTGGAAGAGGCTCAGATGGACTGAGTTGCTTGCAAAGACTACTCTCTAAACTATTGAGCTGCCTGAAGGCTGTGCAAGACACTCCAGGTTTCCAGTTTTCATGAGCTATCACCCAGTCTGGCATAAGCTTTAATGATAGAGCCATCTTTGAGTTATTTCTGCTCCTATAAGGTATCACTCATCCATATTCCTGTAAGTAACCCCAATAAAACTCATTGGTTCATAAGGTTGGACTTGGATGGTATCTTACTCTGGTCTGTTGTTGGTTCTCCATCTGGGGTGAATAGTTGTTTGTATCCCCAGGAGTGCTGTCACATGACATCACATCGATTTTATTGCTGTGTCAATAGTCCTTGTATTGTAAGAAACAGTGTCTCATCTGAGATCACAGGAAAAGAGTCAGCAGCCCATGTGACCACAGAAGCATTGTATCTCAGAAATAGGGAGAGTGGGTCATCAGTGTGTGTTATAAAGACATGCAGGAGATTACAGCAAAACCCAGGGCTTTTGTCTCAATATTGTAAGTTATATTGGATTTGCACATAACAGATGTAGCTTTTTATGAAGACGTATTGAACAAATAAAGAGTTAGTGAGGCTTTGGTTAGTTATAACTGCCCTCTGTATTAGCTTGGGCAGGTTGTTGCAACAAAATATTTTATTGGGGTCAGAGAAGCAGAGGTTTATTTTCTCATGGTTATCAAGGCTGGAAACCCAAGACTAAGTGCTTTGAGGGTTCGTTTCTCTGAGGTCTCTCCGCTCGGCCTGTAGAAGGCTACCTCTCTGGGTGCTCACAGGACCCCTCCTTTGTGTGGCTGTCTGAGTCTCATCCTCTTCTTCACCTTGTTGAACTCAGGACCTCCCCATGAGCACCGTCAACCTCGGCGGCCCACTTAAAGCCTCTGTCTCCTGCTAGGAGTTAGTGGTTCCATCTGGAAATGAAGGAGACACAATTGCACCCACAGTACTCTTCAAGCCTGGTGCTTTGAATGAAAACCACAGAAATAACAGGGCTAAACTGAAAACCCCTAAAGTCACCACAGCACCTCTTATTCCAGAAACAGGCTGCAGAGAGGATTCAACTCCACCGTCAATCAAGAAGCCATTTGTGCCCACCCTTAGGTAGGATTTTTTATTTTTCTCTTGTTTGGGACCAGGTTGAATTTTCTGATTAGTTCCCCGGTCTGGCTTCCAAACCTGTCTCAACTTTCCCTCTGGCCTAAGGAGTCTTGTTTCTACTGCTTCCAAGATACACCTTGGTTTAACTGGTTAATCCAAACCAAATGAGATTATAAAGGACCATGACTTTTTTTTTCTTTGTCTCTATTCAAACAAAGCCTGAAGCAGCATAATACCTCACCATGCCAAAATAACTCTCTGGTGAAAACAATCATTGTAAAGTATGTTAAATCTTTGCTGTTTTCTAACTATTCAAGCAAATCCAAACCCAGGCAATATCCCCATCAAAATAAAAATGTTCAGAAACAAAATCACTCACTATAAATCATTTTAGATTTTTAACTTTTTCTAATTATACTGAAGTAGAACCCAATTTATTCTCCAAATCCAAATTTTTAAATTTTATCTTTTATAATGCTTATTAATTTTTGATAATTCCACAACACATTTGGATTATATTTAACCCCCTCCCCAATACCTCCCAGATCTTCCCCACCTCCTACCCATCCAGCTTCATGTTGTCTCCCCACCCCTCACAGACACATCGGTACAGTCAGTGTTGGCTGACTACTCCCGGCACGGGGCCGATCCTGGAGTATGGTAGATACACGAGGTCTCACAGCATTAAAGAACACTGACGTTCCCACTCTCAGCAACAATCAGACACAAATAACTCCTCAGACAGGGCTAGGGAGTTATGTCCACCTCCTTTCTTCCATGGCGGAGCTGTGTCTGTCTCGAGCTTGTGCAGGCTTTGTATGCACTGTACAATCACTGTGAGTTCATCTGTGCATCTGTACAATCACTGTGAGCTCATCTGTGCATCTGTACAATCACTGTGAGTTCATCTGTGCATCTGTACAATCACTGTGAGCTCATCTGTGTATCTGTACAATGGTTGTGAGTTCATCTGTGCATCTGTACAATCACTGTGAGTTCATCTGTGCATCTGTACAATGGTTGTGAGTTCATCTGTGCATCTGTACAATCACTGTGAGTTCATCATCTGTGCATCTGTACAATCACTGTGAGTTCATCTGTGCATCTGTACAATCACTGTGAGTTCATCATCTGTGCATCTGTACAATCACTGTGAGTCCATCTGTGCATCTGTACAATCACTGTGAGTCCATCTGTGCATCTGTACAATCACTGTGAGTCCATCTGTGCATCTGTGCCCAGTTGTGTCTGGAGAACAGTCTCCTGAAGTCACCTGTCCCCTCTGGCTCCTGCAGTCTCCCATCCCCTCTTTTGCACTGCTCTCTGAGCCTTGATAGGAGGGTGTGACACAGATGTCCCGTTTAGAGCCGAGCACTACAAAGTCTCTTTCTCTGCACATTGATGAGTTGTGGATTTCTGTGTTAATTGCCATCTACTGCAAGAAGAAAGCTTCTCTGATGAGGATTGCATGATCTACAGTATATCAATAAGCCACGAGATTAGGAGTCATTTTATTGCTATGTCCATTCAGCAGGGTAATAGGAGCAGGTTTCCCCCAAGACCATGACCCACCTAGCTACTGGTTCTTGGCCTCATTGACAGTTTAAGGTATGGGTTCTATCTCTTGGAGAAGGCCTGAAATTCAATCAAAAGGTAGTTGTTTGCTGTGGAATAATCTTCATACACTGTAAATACGTGTTGCTCTCATTCCTAGTAAAAAGCTGATTGGCCGATAGCTAGGCAGGATTTTTGGGCACAGAGAATGCTGGGAAGAAGGGCATAGTCTGCAGAGTTGAGAGCCAGATGCAGAGGAAGTGGGATGTGTAGAAAATGAGGTAACACGCCATGAGTCATGTGGTAAAACTTAGATAACAAGTATGGGTTAATTTAAGTTGTAAGAGCTAGTTAGTAACAAACCTAAGCTATTGATTGAGCATTTATAATTAATAATAAGTCTTTGAGTGGTTATTTGGGAAAGACTGCCAGGACAGAGAAGCTCTGCCTACAGTTGGTTACTTCTGTACCATTCATGCCACTATTGCATCGGTGGGCATATCTTGCCAGGAAGATCTTTGTTGTAGCACACAGAATTCACAGCTGGATGAGACCAATGATCATTTTTCTCCTCTGGTAGTATGAATGGCAACTTCCAGCACAACTAGATAGCAGATATGAAGCATCCATTTGAGTACAAGCTAGATTTCTCAAGTATTCCCTGTCTTTAGCAATAAGGTCTCTGGTGGTTTGAATAAGAATGGCCCCCATGGGCTCATATATTTGAATGCTTAGTCATCAGGGAGTGGCAATACTTAGAGGGATTAGGAGATATGGCCTTGTTGGGGTAGGTGTGACTTTGTTGAAAGAAGTGTGTCACTGGGGATGGGCTTTGAGGTTTCAGAAGCCCAAGTCAGGCCCAGGGGTTCCTTTACTTTCTGCTTCCTTCATATACTGATGTAGAATTCTCAGCTACCATATCTGCTTGTATGTCACTTTGCTTTCCACCATGAGGATAATGGACATAACCTCTGAAACTGTAAGCAATCCCCAATTAAATGCTTTCTTCTATAAGAGTTGCCATGTCATGGTGTCTTTTCACAGAAATGGAATACTTACTAAGACAGGATCTTACTGCTAAGCTCTGAGGGTGACCAATAACATTGGCAACAGCCTATAACGTCTGGGAAGTCTATGGGAATCCATTGGCCAACAACTAAAAAGGAACTAACCCATTCCTGTTACTGGGTATTTTATTTGGTAGCATATAGTAACTAGTTGGGTCTCCCACTGCTTTATAGGGTAACCTCACTTAAACTTTTAAATATATGTGTTTACATATATTTTGGAAAGTTTCTGAAGTAGGTTTCCATATGGTCATTTCAAAAAGCCTTTAGTGTTGGGTATCTCTCCTTATATTACCTCATCGATCCTGCCCTCCAATCCCCCACCCCATTTAATTCTTCTTGATCCATTTTCTCTCTTTATAACCCTTATTCTATCCCCTCTGCCTTGAAAGATCTCCCCTACCATGATAGCTACTTACTAGTTACTTAAAGTATCTCCATGCTCATAGTTCTTAACACTTATAGCTTCCTTCAAAGACTCTACTGAGACTGTATTTTCAACTTCTTGAAAATGCTATACTTAAATTAGCCAGTACAGGGTCTCTTCAATTGCTTTCAATCTTCCCCTATATCCATCTTCTTCTCCCACTCCCCCCTCCATTCCTCCTTTTCTACCCCCTTAAGTTATACAGTATCTGCCTACTGTTTAGACTACTTCTATATTAACAATCACTTCAAATTCCTCCCACATAGATGGTACAAGTTCCAAATACCATCCAGAAAGGATGAAGTACACCTTAGCAGGAGGAACTGGTAGCAAGGGACAAAAGCTTAGGTGTGTTTAGTGAGTGTCCTTACAGCACTGTGCTCTTGTACACTGTCTGTTACTCATGTAAGCTTATAAACCATTGCTGGTTTGAGTTAGGACTTTGATCAAATGTTTTCTGGTCATGTTGTTTTTCTATTAGGGCTTATCATCTTCAGGAAAGCTTCCTGACCATTTTGTATTCCCTTCCTTGAGCTCTTACTAAGTCAGTCTAGTGTGTGGTGGCATTGTGTTCCCCAAAATATTGTGCACCCTAATAAATTTATCTGGGGTCAGAGAACAGACAGCCACTAGATATAGAGGCTGGAAAATGGTGGCACTCACACCTTTAATCCTAGCATTCCAGAGATAGAAATCCCTCTGGATCTCTGTGAGTTTAAGGCCACATTGGAAATAGCCAGGCATGGTGACACACGCCTTTAATCCCAGAAAGCGAGCCTTTAATCCCAGGGAGTGGTGGTAGAAGGCAGAAAGGTATATAAGGTATGAGGACAAGAAACTAGAAGCATTTGGCTGGTTAAGTATTTGGCTGGTTAAGCTTTCAGGCTTCTAGCAGCACAGTTCAGCTGAGAGCCATACGCATATGAGGACACAGAGGCTTCCAGTCTGAGGAAACAAGACCACCTGAGAAGTTGGCCAGGTGAGGTTAGCTGTGGCTTGTTCTGTCTCTCTGACCATCCAGCATTTCACCCCAATAACTGGCCCCGGGTTTGATTTTATTAATAAGAACTTTTAAGATTCCTGCTACACTAGTGCTCACTGGACACTCTCATGTTGTTAGCTGTTATTTGTTAGGTGTCATGCACCCTCCATGGGACTAGGAGTTTTCATAGTAACACCCAGTATTTGCATGATTTCTGTGATGTGCCCCAATTCTAGCATGTAATTCAATAAGATTGTTGATTGATGATATTTTGCCAAAGCCCTCTAGTCTAGCTCTATAATACATAAATGAATTCTTAGTCTAGGAACACGTTACAAAGAATCATTCTGAAGAGTAGAAGAAGTTAGGGCTAAGGTACATGCTTATCTCCAAGAATGATTATATGCAGAAATCTTTGTCACTTGAGTCCATGAAGAGTCTGTGAGAATGTAGCAGTAGATTGGGCTCCAGTCTGTGTCATCTTTAGCTATTTTATGACTATATATCATTTGTTAATAAAGAAATAGGAATAAAAGTAGCCATTGAACACTGTCTTGGCTAGTTTTATGTCAACTTTACACAAGCTAGAGTTATCTTAAAGGAGCTAATCTTGACTGAAAATGCCTCTATAAGATCAATAATGGCATATTCTTAGTTAGCGATCAACAGGGGAGGACCCAGCCTATTGTGTGTGGTGTCATCCCTGAGCTGGTGGTTCTGTGTTTTATAAGAGAGCAGAATGAGCAAGCCAGTAAGTAGCACCCCTCCATGGCCTCTACATCAACTCCTGCCTCCAGGTTCTGGCCCTGTTTAAGTTCCTGTCATTACCTCCTTCAATGATGAACAGTGATATGGAAGTGGAAACTCAATAAACCCTTTCCTCTCCATCTTGCTTTTTGGTCATGATGTTTTGTTGCAGCAATAGAAACCCTTAGACAAACACTGTAGAAATTCATCAGGAAGAAGAACCTAGGCAAGTGGTCTAATTTATCTAGAAAAGATAGAAAGCCAGGTCATAAGAGTAGTGTAATGGACAGAGCCAGGAGAACTACACTCCAATTTCTTCAGACTTTCTTTGCCACCTGGGAAAAAGGTAGTCTGCAAGAATTCCCTGAGAGAGAAGCCTCCAGAAGGAGAACTTGTGGATCATTGGCAGAGAACAAGAGCCAATGCTATTTCTGGGTTAGGTTCTCCCTTCACTGTCTTGCTGTTCAAGGGGCAGCTCAGCAGACCCTGGATGTCCTGTTTTCTGCAAGGAAGCTGCAGGTCTAACCAGTTTCATAAAAACAAAAAACAAAAAAAAAACCTTTTCTATATGTAGGTTGTGGCCAAGGGACTTGATGCTGATGTTTCCCTTCTGTATGCATAGCTGATCTGCCTGGGTCTGTCAAGAAACACTGTATTAGCTTGTACAACAACCTAGAAGGGATGGGATAGGATTCATTGGACCAAATCTAGTCTTTCTGAAATGCAGACAAATTTGGCATATCTCAATGAAAGCAAAAGGGCTCATGAGGAAGGTTTTTGAGATGGTCCTTGGATAGTAGCTTCATGGCTGGGCCCTTCACAGGAATTGTTTTATGAGTGATGCAGACAATGAAGCAGCAAAAGACGGTTGAAAATCTCATTTTCACGAGACTGTTAATCTAAAGGGGGAGAATGGTAAAAATAAATAAACATCATATAATGAGTTAAACAATAGAAAGTTCTATGGACATTGTTCAGCAGAATAGAATAAGAAACAAGAGCAGTCCTCCCCGTTAGTATAGTGGTGAGTATCCCCGCCTGTCACGCGGGAGACCGGGGTTCGATTCCCCGACGAGGAGACGTGCCATCTTGCCGGGCGGTGGTGGCGCATGCCTTTAATCCCAGCACTCGGGAGGCAGAGCCAGGCGGATCTCCGTGAGTTCGAGGCCAGCCTGGACTACCAAGTGAGTTCCAGGAAAGGCGCAAAGCTACACAGAGAAACCCTGTCTCGAAAAACCAAAAAAAAAAAAAAAAAAAAAAGAAACAAGAGCAGTCAGGACAGGGATTGTTGAAAAGTATTGAGTGAAATCTATGTCCCTTTTGGGAGACATAGAAGCCTTTTCACATGCTTTACGATTACAATTTGTCCTATGTATCCTTTGAGCCCAAGATTCCCTGGGAATTTAACCCTGAGTTAAACTTCTGGCATTGTTCATAGGCATAGTTGACTAAATACTGTACAAGTTGTACCAAAATAGCTATCCAGGCTTTCTCTCCTTCCTTCAACTTGTGAGGGTCTCCATTTTCCAGAATTTGGCATTATCTCAATACTTGATTTATTTTCCTATTTTTTTAAAAACCAGTTTCACAGGTGTAAAGTGGTGCCTCCAATTTGTTATCTGAGTTTAAACTTTCTAGACAGAGTTAGACACATCTTATGTTTGTATTGTCTCATCAGCTTGCTCTTTCCACAAATGGCATATCTAGTTTCTTGGCCTGTTTTTTAATCTTCTACTTGGGTAACTGATTCTTTTCTAAAAGATTCGTACAACTTCTCACATACTGGAAGTCGTAATCACTCAGGAGTTTTATGATGTATTCCTCCGTCTGGCAACTCTAGTTTGTGTTGACCCATCAGTTTTTCTCCTTTCTTTTATAACATGCTTAATATAACTTTGTTCAATACAAGAATATATTATGTCTCAACTTCTTTCTAAGTTGATTCTATAGCTTCAAGTTTTACACTTATGCCTTTGATTTTGAATTCATTATTATAAGAAGTGTAAATTTCAGTTTTAAATCCAATCTTCTCCAAGTTTTTTCAATTTTCCTGTCATAAGAGACTACTTATCCCCTTTTTGTTGATCCATTCACTTTTTCCATGACAAACCAGGTTCCCATATGTATGCATATAGATATAATGTATATTCATTATAGATTAATAGGTCATATCTGAATTAATTAATTCACATTTGCAACATATTTGAATATCTGGTAGGATACAAAATATGATATATTTTATTTACATTTGTGTTTTATAAATATAAATATTTTTATTTTAAAATTTTATTATTTATGGTTTATATTGGTATAAAGAGAGTATCTTTTTCTTATATTTTTCAAAACACATATATTAGATGGTAATACCATGTAAATTTTAGTGTTACATTAACTCATTCACCTAGGATTTACCCTGAAACTATCATCTTTACATATTATTTGGGAATTAATTAGAAGTATATTTCTCCTTATTTACTAATGTGATTTAATTCTCTACTTAACTTTTTTCAATGTCCTATTAATTATTTCATTGTTTCTTTTCATATATGCCTTGTGTATTTTTTTTATCAATTTCTAGTTCCTTCGGAGCTTTTAAGTTCAGAGTTTAGATGGTATTTTCATTCTTAGACTCCTTATGATTTATTGTAAATGCTATTGGCTCCTTCCGGTGTTTCCCAGTTGCTTTTCTTGGGTGTATAAATCATTAACTGGCCTTAAACTCAAGGTCCTCCTGCTTCAGCTTCCTTGGTATTGGGGTTACAGGAGCTAGCAGAATTGGCTTGTGTCACCACACTCAGAGGTTCATGTGTGTGTGTGTGTGTGTGTGTGTGTGTGTGTGTGTGTGTGTGCACATGCATGTGGAGGTCAGAGGTCTGTTTAGGGTGTCTTCCTCAATCACTTGTCTACCTTACTTTTTGATGCAGGGCCTGTCAGTCTGATGCTCACTGATTGGCTAGAGTGGCCAAGAATCTTCTGTGTTTACCTCTATGACACTGGGATTACAGGCACTCACTATTATAACCAGCCTCTTTTTTTTTTTTTTATGTGGGTGTGGGGATTTGAACTTGGGTTATCATGCTTGTACAGCAAGTACTTTACCCACCTAACTATCTCCCAAGCTCCCACCCAGAGGTTCTTACTTCTCCATTTTTATGTCTCTTATTTGTCTGATTCCAGATGCTGGAAGTGGCTAAAGCTTGTGGATTTCTGAAGACTCCTTACCTCTAAGCTGTCATCTTCCATTTTGCCCACTGTCGCTGACCTAGCCAATAAGGCAATCTTCCTCACTTTCCTTGATGGGAGTTTTCCTTTATGAATTTCTTCCATCTGACCCCGGTGCAATTGGAAGAGCATCTGAGACACGCCAGCAGCACCATGAAATGCTTTTGAGGCATCACACCTGCACACTGTGAGCACCAGCCTTGTATAGACTTAGACTTGCTGCGGAGACACAGCCTGGCAGCTGAGTACTCTGCTCACCTCAGCACTGCCTGGTCCTCAACTCTCCCTGCTGTGCCCCGCTTTGACTTTATCTCTTCCCCCAGGTGCCTTCTAGGGCATCTGTGGGGGGTCCCGATATCTCTATGTGTGACTTGGTTCACTAGCTTCACTTTTCTCTTTATGTCACTTGTGTGTTAATATCCTCTCTCTACCTACCTTATGCCACTCTCCTAGACCTGACCCCTAGTGCACTTCTGATGTCCTCTCTACTCACAGCTAAGCCATCACAACATCCCGTGATGAACAATCCTGACTCTCTAATGTGTCTGCTCTACAGAAGAAGTCTGTACTCCTCAGATGATCGGAAGACTCACGGCTCTCTACCGTCCTCCTGTCTCCAGTCAGTAGCCACGCTCATGTAAGTCATGTTCTCTCATGCCTCTGTGTCTTGTGTGCGTGCCCTTCTTTTATATTGCATACAATGTTCTCCCACTTTCCTTATCATGTAAGCCCCCATTTATCCTTTTAAATGTCAGCTCTTCTTGGCTTTTCCTCCTTAACTTGGAAAGTTACTAATTCTTTCTTTTGTGTTCCAATAGCTTAGTGTTCACACGTTCATTATTGCCTTACATTACTTTTGGGCTAGTACAGATTTCCAAGTCTGTCTGTTCAGACTAGTCTGTTTTCCCTTTAACTTTTTTCTTTTCTGGGAAGTCAGATCATAAACATGAAGCATTTATCTTATTATTCTTTTGTCAATAAAAACTTGGGAGTCAGTATCAAAGTAAAAACCTGGTTGGCCAGAGAAGTAGCAGAGAAGTGACCAGTGATCTCTTCTCTCTCTCCTTCCTCAGTCCAAAAAGGCTGAGCCTCTTTCTAAGTCCCTTCCTACTACTTCCTGTGTCTCTCTATAGCATGGGTCCTCTATGGCTAATTCTGGTCAGCTAGTAGCTAGCTCCGCCCTCTGATTCAAGATAAACTTTATTGGCAATCTCAGGAGTGTCAGAGTGTGATCAAAATATCCCACAACATGGATAGGGATTTAACACTTGCCAAAAATAGTTTGTGTAACATGAACTATTTAGGAAGATGGAGTTGGTGGTTATATTCAAGACAGTTCATAAGTGAAAGATTGAATAGAGTACCCAGAGGTGAAGACTGTGTCCTGTAGCAAGATTTACATTTGTCCTAGTGATGTGAGATCTCAGAGCAGAGCAGCTCAAGAGGATTTTGGAGAGAAGTAGCTAGAGAAGAGAATCATTTAAATTGACTCTGAAATTTCTGGTGTAGGTGTCAGGAGAATGGCAGACTATGAACAAGGGAGTAAGGACGAGGTACCCTTTAAGAAGAGCCATATTGGTTTTGCAGTCATCCAGGACCTAGAATTCCAAGTCCCATTGGTACGTCCCCATGGGAGCCCAGCACTGGGGTACAGCCCGAGTATGGAGAAGACGGGGAGTTAAAGATAAACATCTCCTGATGTTACTCTAATAGTGAAGACACAGTGGGAGAAACCTCCCATGAGAAAACAAGGAGAGAACAAGAAGAAAGGGCCAGAGAGAAAGTTGGCACGAACCAATTTAATTGTTCTGGAGAGAAACTTTTAAGAGCAAAAAGTCAACAATATTAAAATTAAAGTTTTTAAGATGGGTCTGAAGAAGTCACTGGTTTGATCAGGAGAGGGCCTTGGTGACCTTCAAGAGAGCCATTTCTGAACAGGTGAGGGGGCGGAGACACTGCCGGATATGAGGAGAAGGTGGGTGGGAGGAAGCAGAGGGGGCAGGTGTTGTCCATTCCATGGAGAATTTGGCCTTGTGGGTAGTGTAGGCAGGCCAAGAGGTGAAGGAGTTATGCTTCGTGTCACAACTGCCCTGCCTCTCCCTCGGCACCCAAACGGCAAACCATCCAAGCCAGGTGGCACCCTCCTCTCAACTGTATCCTGTTTTCCCATACTCCTTGCTATTCCAGTGTCTGTCACCTTGACTCAGAAAAGGCTGCGACTCTGTCCCCATTTTTCTTCACTCTGTTGCTCCTTTGTGCTGAGAACAAAACTTCTCAAAACATTTTCCACATCCCGTCTCTTGAATGGTCAAAGATGCAAATATTCACAAACTTCCCCATGCACAAGTCTCAACAACTCTCAGTTCCTTGCGGGGAGCCCACCCTATCCTACCCTTCTGCTCCACAGAGCTGCCCCCTCCCTTGCCCATTCCTGCTTTTCCTTCCAACCTTCACCCCAGAAAACCATTGAGCTCCCACTTGAGTGACTGGTTGAACCACACCCCAAAGCCCCTCTCAGGCTTTACTTTCTAGAAATTCTCACAGTTCCTTTACTCTCTGCACTGGAAGCTGATCTTCTAGAGTAAGTTTCTTTGACAAGACAGACTTTTTCTGTGTGTGTAAAATATGTATGCACAACTATGAGTTGAATTTTTCTGTACATACACCTTTCACAACACACATAAACACACACACACAGAGAGAGAGAGAGAGAGAGAGAGAGAGAGAGAGAGAGAGAGAGAGAGAGAGAGAGAACCTTTCTATCAATGTAAGCGACCTGTGTATTATCTACTTATATCCTCTAAAGCCTACTGCAGACCTATGTCTAAAGACTTAAACTCAAATTATGAGGAAAATGAACCTCCAATACAGGAATTGGCTGAGAGGGTGAGGACATGGGTGGACTGTGGAGAGATGGAGTTTTCCATTGCCCAGACAAAATGACTCCAAAGTAGGTGTTGAGCCCTCCCTCTGTTCTGGAGTCAGACAGAGGCTCCATTGTTGACATCCTCCAGCAGAGCAGTGGGATGAGGGAGGCAGTCAATGCCACACAGGTTAGCACCTCATGGTACTTAATTCAGCACTTAGTGGAAGTACCTTGTGCTGTTCTTTGTTTCATGTGTGGCTGTCTTTTCATTCCAACAAGATTCGACAGCAACAAATGGTGACTGTATTATGTACTGTGTGCCAGGTACTCTCACATAGCTGTATGAAAACTCACAGGAGCACTGTGTGGTTGGTTTCACTCTTGGCATTTGGTTTTCAAATGAGAACTTGCGTTTTGGAATGAGGTTCCTGTAACTAAGGTCAGGACAAAGTCAGAAGCTGAACTAAGACAGCACTTCTACCTGTTAGAGGCTCATTGGAAGCCGAGCCGAACTGCCTCACTCCCAACTTGGTGTCAGCCTTTGGTCCTAAGGGGGCCCAGTACCCTGTAGGACCCAGTATTCCATAGGACACAAACCACAGTAGGATCCAACCCATGACTCACTCTACATACTTTGAATTAAATGGCAGGCAAATGTACCTTCCTGCTGCTGGGTGTGGAGGAAGAGAAACACCATTCTCTTGTTCCTGCCGATGCTCGGTGCCAAGCTAAGCCCCTGCAGGTGCACAGGCAGAGCTATAAATACTTGCTGCATTGTTCTCCTTGTCAGTGCCAAACAACACCAGCTCCTTCCATAGGGAGCTGATAAATAAATGAGAGATGCCACCCAAACAAAGGCAGGCTTTGCTCGGGGCTGTGCCCAGGTGATCCCAGTTGTTGTGTGACCTTTATGGTCAAAAGAACTGGAAACCTTGACCAACATCATCTGACCACACAGTCTAAGCACAGTGCTTTCACCAAAGGGAAGCTATTGGTAACTTCAGTCAACCCTTAGTCTTTGGTGAATGCTACTCGGGTTGCCTTCCTTATTGTCCGAAACATCCCATAGCATCCTCCTAGCAAACTGTGGAGCATTGTGTTCTTTTTGTCTCAGGCATGCAGAATTTGGATCAAAACCTTCATCTTCTGGCTACAGTTCCAGGTCTCTACCTGGTTTTCCACTACTGCCTCTCTTGGTAGAAGTTTCTGGCGCACATGGTGAACTGTGCCCTTCCGATCAAGCTCACCATGGGAGTCCTATATGTCTCCTGTCTTCCCAGGTAAATGTGGCTACAACTGGACCATCCCTAGAAGAAACCACTCTACAAACTAATAGAAGGAATTTTAAATGTCTGGCAGAAATTTCCATGTTTCTAGTGAAGTCACCAAGGGTCTCAGGAATATCTGAGTGGCATTGAGCCAAGAAATAACTACCACTCGGACCACACTTGAAGATCTGGAAGCCACTTAGAGGAGATGGGTCTACACTGCCTTACAGATGGCTGCTATCACAGAACCCTCCTTGATTTCTAGGGGAATATAAATATCCTCTGCTTTACATATATCAACAAGGTAATAAGATCAGTATTAAAGTAATCTTCAAGGGTGTGGCTCAAGTGGTACAGCACTCACCTAGCATGTATGGGTCCATAGGTTCGGTTCAATCCTTAGTACTGCCGAAAAGATACTGATTTACACTTGGCCAGTAGTTAGCTCATGCTAAGGTAGGTAGATATCTTGGCCTGACTCTGCCCTCTAGTGAATCCAAGTTTAAGAGTCTTAAGGAAAGCCTCAATCCTTGGGAAAGACCCTTTCCAAGGAATAAGTGGCATTCTGTCTGGTACCTTGATTCCTCCAACTTGCCACCAGACAACAATAGGAGTACTTTGGGAGTCATAGAGGACAGAATTTGGCCTCAGCTTGCACTATCATGAGCTAATTTTGCTTCTTTTTCATGTTCAGGAATCTATGCCATCCGCAGACTTCCATCATGCTCTTCTGTCAGGTGTTCAGAAAGGCTGGGGTAGAGCGGGATGTCCAGAATGCAGCAGGACATGAAGGTTCGGTGTCGGGGACTCTGTCCAAGGACACTTCCACACACTCAGACAGGTCCTTTTCTCCCCCACCACAGAGAAGGGGCCTTTCCTACCTGCTTCTTTGACTTGTAGTCACTCATTTTGCTACTTGTGAGTCCCTAAGATGCTAGGAAAGTTTTTCAATGTTATAAAGACAGCAATTAACTAGGCAGATCAAATCCTTCCGCTTGTGGGACCTGCTTTCTGTTGGGAATATCTTCTGTGGCATGTTCAAGATCTAAATGCTAAATCAGAAAAGCAAAGGAATGGTTATAGGCAGCAAATGTTGTCGACTGCAGGGGCAGGGCCATCTAAGCCCTTTGACATTGAATATGGAGCTGCAGGATTTGCTGTTTGCCCTGCTGGGTTTTAGGTCTTGCTTTGGTCCAGTATTTCCTCACTGTGCTCTCTTTTGGAATGGAAATGTATACTTTGTGCCAATGAATGTTGGAAGCTTTTTCATTTTATAGGGGGTCACAGCTAAGATATTGCCTTGAGTCTCAGAATAGACTTTGGACTTTCAAGACTGTTTAAGACTATGGGGACTTTTGAAGTTGGACTAAACCCACTGTGTGTTATGAGATGGCCATGAGCCTATGGGGACCAGAGAGTGGAGTGTGGTGGCTTGAATTAAAAATGTCACTCATAGGCTCAGGTATTAGGACACTTTGTTTACAGTTTTCTCACTCAAACCACCCCAGAAATGTACATACAATAAATCGTATGATGCTGAAAGCTAGAAAATTCGGGAGATGCAGAGCATCCTAATCGGGGCTGAGCATTTCAAGGAGAAGGATTAAAATTTCCAGTGCAAGCAGTTAGGATAGGTGTTGCTAAGGCAGATTTGAGAAAAACTTGAACACTGGGAGAGATGCAGACATTGCAGGAACATGGGATAACACCGCTGTAGGCAGAGAAAACCACTGGAGGCATATCTAAGTTGGGAGCATACTAGTGTGTTTGGACAGTGAGTAGTACAGCAGCCGGGGTGACAGAATGGAGGGCCGCTGAAGGAGGTGGTCAGAGATCTCAGGGGAACACCCTCCTAGGCCACCAGAATCATTGGGGTTGACTGTGCTTTTCCCTTTGAGAAAATAAGGAATCCTTGCGGAAAGCCTTATGATCTGACAGAGCCCCTAGCAGGCTACACTGGAGGCAGGCTGTTGGGAAGCAATGCCGATGCAGCAGGCCTCCACAAGGCTTTTCGGTATGCTAGGAAGGGCTGATGGAGACCTTGAACAGGGAGGTAGTAATGTGAGACATGAGTCATGTCACCACTGGAAATCTCCTGCCACACTAGGTAGGTGATATGAAAGAGTAAGGACCAAGTTTTCATTCTGAGCAGTTGGAAGGATGATCTTGCGATCCCGAGACAGGGAAGACTGTGAGTAGAAGAGACACGAGGGGGTACAACACTAACTTCATTTTGGACATGAATATTGAGAGAGAATGTGCAATAGAAAAGGGGTTCACAGCCCTGCCACTACCTAGCTAAATGGCTGGGCAAGTCAGTTCCCCTATCAGGGTCCTCCTCTCTTCAAAAGCAAAAAGCAATACTTTTTCCCCCGAGGCAAGTTGTGGGGGCTCAAAATCATTTGGAGTTCGCACAGTATCTGGAGCGTGACTGGACTAAATCAACAGTGGTTATGGCTACTATTCACAGCAGGGCTAGGGTAATGCAGTAGAGCAATCAACATTTTCCAGTCTCCAGAAGGCACCTTCTGTGAAGTTTGTAAAGGTCAGCGCTTTGCCAGCTGCCTGCTGAAGACAAAGGACAGCAACAGCATGGTTTTCGCCATCACGGCTCTTTGTGTCTTGCTTGCCTACCTCAAACAAAGGACCTGAGGCCAATTCCCTACACTGCTGGGACCATTCCACAGGGAGGCTCCTTCTTATCAGCAGACTTGAATGTCCTTGGTGCAAAGAGAAGGCAGCACTCCTGACACTCTGTCCTGGGCTCCCCTAGACAATCTGCATGGAAAAGATAGTGACCTTGAGGTCAAAGTCTTGGGTTCGATTCCTACCATTTGTTGGCTATGTGGCCTTACCAAAAGTAATGTTATTGTTCTGAGCTTGTTTTTCTCTTTTGTGGAGCTAAAAATAAGAGAACGCAAGTTCCAAGCCTGTTACAGATGTGAGTCATGCCCTGGGGCTGTAAGTTTGAATTCTAGCTTCTCATTTCTTAGCTGTGTGGTCTTGTATAAGTGACTTGAAACTTATGAGCCTCAATTTCCATATTTTAGCATGGAAGATATAATAATGTATATTTCTCGGTGTGGTTGTGAGAATCAAGTGAATAAACAGAAATGTTTAAAACACAATGGAATGGAATGGGCTCTTTTACAATTTTGACGATTGCAATTACAGATAGATGATCTTAGAGTATGGAAAAGCATTTTCTATGCATGGCATGATGTTTTTTTTGTTTGCCTTATGATTTATGAAGTTCTTCAGTCTCTGTTTCTGATTCCTGCAAGTCTTTGCTTCCTAAGCTAGCTCACAGGAGCATCTAGATTCTCTCAAAACAGTAAGCATTTGATTTGGAAATGTAGGACAGAAAATGCAGGACATATGTAAAATAATCTCAGGAAGATTTTACAGCCAACCCTTCAATAGAATAAAAAATGCACCCCCACATTTTGTGCTTTGTATATCGCGCTGTTGAATTTAGTTATTTAGTTATTTATTTTTAGTTCAGAGTCCACTCTTTGGCTCTGGCCTGTCTCCACGTACTGTGATTGCTATGAAATCAGGGTGTGTGTGAGAGCTGATGCTTTATAAGTGACATGTGTTCAGGCTGAGCATTGAAAACATGTGGACATGTGTCAAAATGGATCTTTAGAAAAACAAAAGAAGTATTTGAGCAGCGCTGAGATTTGCAGTCCCAAGAGCACTAAAGCATCAGTAGTCAGCAAGCATTGTAAAACAGGACTGGGGGTTGCCAACTATGTGTCTTGAGGCCTGATTAATCCGTGCTCCAGACAGATGTATATGACATACCCCACACAGGAGGCTGCCGAATGCCGATGCCTCTTTGCTCATCCAATTTGTTCTTCAACTACTGAATTTCAGGCTTATGTAATCAGGGCCTGGGCTGGCCTAGGCCCTTGGTAGGCTTTATGCAGAATGTATTTGTTGCTGTAGGTCAAGTTATTTGCAATTGGTGGAACTTGGCTCTGCTTCCAAATGCTCCCATCTCCCAGCTAGGTGACATGAAGCCTGTTGTTCATATGGTCGGAACCTGCTGAACCTCCACCCTGCCACATGTGAACTCATAATCTTACCATCTATTCCTTAGGGTAATTGAGAGGGCAGTGAATCCATTCAGTAAACAAGCAGTCAACAATCATAGAAAGTACTGCTACCTTGCTTGCCCTTTGTCTTTCTGCATTTGTTAAGTTCCTCGTCTGTAGACAAATAGCTTTTTGTCACCTGGAACATAAAGGCTGTCATGGAGTCCCACAGAAGCCATGGTTTGTATTTACTTTGTAGCTTGAGTTTTCCTGCCTGGCCCACAGTCAGGACAAATCTCTCTCACCTGCCAGTCCCACAGCCGCTCAAACCTGACCAAGTAAACACAGAGACTTATATTGGTTACAAACTGTATGGCCGTGGCAGGCTTCTTGCTAACTGTTCTTACAGCTTAAATTAATCCATTTCTATAAGTCTGTACCTTGCCACATGGCTCGTGGCTTACCGGCATCTTCACATGCTGTTTGTCATCGTGGCGGCTGGCAGTGTCTCTCTGACTCAGCCTTTCACTTCCCAGCTTTATTCTCCTCCTTGTCCCGCCTACACTTCCTGCCTAGCCAATGGCCAATCAGTGTTTTATTTATTGACTAATTAGCAACACATTTGCCATACAGAATATCCCACAGCACTTCCCTTTTTTTTTTTAAAAAAAGGAAGGTTTTAACCTTAACAAAGTAAAATTACATATAATTTAGGAATTTGGGCGTAGCTTCTCTTACTACTTCCTGCTGGAGGGGGGCGCTGTATCTTATGGGGAAACAAAGAAAATTTTAGGATTATGGAATAGTCCATGAGGGTGTATCGTCTGAGCCAGTTGCCTTCAAACCATTCTGGATGTTGGATCATCTGGGCCATGGTGTCATCGGAGACCTTTCAGGGGGTCTTGGCTGGTCAAACCTGATGTATCTTAATCTTGAACAAATCCATAGCCTCTGGCTTTCTGTGGAAACAAAAGAGACTCTTTTCCAAAGCAACATATCCTTATATCCAAATTTTGAAGTCAAGGTATCTTTAAAATATACATATTGGTTTAACTCAGCTTCCTTTACAATCAAATATCTCTCTGCAGTTAAGAATTCCAAAGACAACACAATCCAGATTCTCTGTGTAATATTCATCTTCACGTGGCTTATTTTTTATATTAATTTTACTGTCTCTTTAAAGACTTTATTTTTTTAAACTATGTATTTCTTTATATAACTGTATATATCACCTTTTTTTTCTCTTTTAAGCCTACGTATATTTTACACACATTGTAAACTATTACATCTGAATCTGTCTTATTGTGTATCTCTTGCTTTAAACTGCAGCAGCTGTGGCTGCTGGCTCTGCCCACCTCAGCTTCCCAACATGGCTACGTTTACCACCAGCTCTGGGAGCTATCGTGGGTCTATGCTTTTATCCAAGCAGCATGTAGCCGAAAAACCTCTTTTGTTTTGTACTAGCAAAGGCTAAATCCACAATGTAGCTTAATGTGCCACTTGCAGAGGCCTCATTCCCGCCATACTGCAGGTCGAGCGCGCACGCCAGCAACCCGCCAGTAGCTCAAACCGGCAGCTGCCGCTCATTTGAGAGAGAAAATTAGGAAGCTGTTTTTAGCTCCGTTTTAGAATCTTTTCTCAGGTTTTAGTTGGAAACTCTTGCCACCACGTTGGACGCCATTTGTAGCTTGAGTTTTCCTGCCTGGCCCACAGTCAGGACAAATCTCTCTCACCTGCCAGTCCCACAGCCGCTCAAACCTGACCAAGTAAACACAGAGACTTATATTGGTTACAAACTGTATGGCCGTGGCAGGCTTCTTGCTAACTGTTCTTACAGCTTAAATTAATCCATTTCTATAAGTCTGTACCTTGCCACATGGCTCGTGGCTTACCGGCATCTTCACATGCTGTTTGTCATCGTGGCGGCTGGCAGTGTCTCTCTGACTCAGCCTTTCACTTCCCAGCTTTATTCTCCTCCTTGTCCCGCCTACACTTCCTGCCTAGCCAATGGCCAATCAGTGTTTTATTTATTGACTAATTAGCAACACATTTGCCATACAGAATATCCCACAGCATTACTTCTTCCCATTTTTTTTTTTAAATAAAACTACCTATTGAGTTTTTTTGGCTGTTTATGTTACAGGCCACCAGGGAAAGGAGAGAAAGCATTTACCCACCTCTTAGCATCTCAGCCACACTACCAGATTCCCTCTGTGATGTATCCAACATGACAGTGGGTCCTGACTCAATCAATGCCACTCATTCAGGTAGCCCTGGGCAAATTAGTGCTCTCTGTTGGAGTTGCAACTTTCTGTTCTGTGAAATAAGGAAATCTTTAAGAAATCTCTAAGGTTCCTGCTAGCATCTCATTACTGAGTTGTGTACTCCTACATCATCATCTCATTGACAAATACAGACTCATTAGTCAATCTATTCAAAGTCATCAACCACATCTGTAACTCATGAAAATAACTAAATCCTTGGGTTCCACAGGTCTACACGCCTTAAGCACTTCGGCAAATTCTTAAAAGGAAAGCAACCTGAAGAGCCTTCCATCACAGGAACACTCCCTATGGCCCGGTTCCGCTGTCTGCCCTGTGGATGCTTCCACCTTTCTTCAAACTAGAAGAAACAAGAAGCATCTTGCTTAATGAAGAAAGAATGAGCAATCTAGGCAGCCTAGGGACTGTCCATTTGACAGAAAAACAAACATCAAGTCTTGGGCTTTCTAGTAAACTCTGAGTCCCCCCAGATGGCAAAAGAGACTTGCTTGTAGGAGAGAGGATACAGGAGGAGAGAACGCTCCTTCAGCTCCATTCTCTTCTCTTTCTGAGCCTAAGCTACACGTCTGAGAGAGTGTTTCTCTGGAACTCAGTCCTTTGGTTTCTACTTCATGTTTCCCAAGGAAAGGTGGCTTTTGAAAGGAGAAGCCGATGTCAAATAGGCGTTCATCACAGTGTTATATCGCATTTTGCCATTATTAACAAGTAACTTCTTTCCATTATGCAGTAGGGGATACTATGCATACGTCTGCACTAATTTAATTCAAGAAATTTTGCCAAAGTCTCCATAAATGTCTAGTTAATTTTGAGACTCAATGTTCCAAACGTGTACTCTCTTTGCTTCTTGGGAAAATCCCAACCTAAACATGCACACAGTTGTGAGCCTGTGCTCAAATACACACATCCACATGCACCTGCACAAACATACTCATTCAAGAATGTTCACATGGTACCTTTGAAAGTCCATGTGAATTTGTGGGTCCCATAACATGTCAATGGCCATGAGAGCTGCTTCCTTTCCAAATGGTGGGGTTCTGAACTTGGTGCCCTATCTAGCTCTGGAAGTTATAGTGTATGGTGATATTTTATTTGTGCTGAAATGTGATATTTTATTTGTATGTTAATAAATAAAGTTTGCCTGGAGATCAGAGATCATAGCAAGCCAGGAACAGAAGTCAGGTGGTGGTAGCCCACACCCTTAATCCGATCACAAGGCAGGCAGAGTCTCTGTGTGGTTAAGGACACAGCCAAACATGGTGACACAAGCCTTTAATCCCAGGACCAACCATAGAGACCTGGAGGTCTGTATAGATAGGCAGTGACAAGAAGGTTGTGTGGCTGGGCTTAAAGCCAATGAGAAGGCAGAATAGGAAAGCAATAAAAGTGCAGGTTAGGCAGGAAGAAGCTCTCTCGTGTGGGAAGCTATGGCTTTGTGGTAAGTTAAAGGGTAGTCAGTGGCTTTTCGCTAATTCTCTGATCTCTTCGGCTATTACCCCTGTATGTGGCTCTGTGTTTCTTATTTACTACAACTGTTTAGAATTTCATCTACAGTAGTGTGTGGTTCTCTTTTCATGAAAGAATACATGAGGACTTCCAGTTCTCTGATAGTACCCAGTGGCTTTCTAAAGATGAGATGGGGGCAGTCCTGTTGTTCTTGACAATGATCTTCAGTGTAGAAATCATCTAAGGTACATCTTTCAGAAGAACACAGGTTTGAAAGTCATGGGCGCCACAGGCCTGTTTCTGTGCCCCAGTAGGACACCAATGCATAGCAGAAGGTGATGGCCACGTCTACAGTGATTGCTCTCTGAATATGACTTCCATTAAATATTTTAGAGGTAATATGTTAGGTCCTGAAGTAATGTGATACTTGGTTTCTGCAATTGTGCAGTTATGAAAAACACATTTTTAAAAAAGTATAAGTATGTGTGATGAACACTGAACTGGAATATAGATATATAATGCACTATGAGATAATAAAAGGGAAAATAATTCTTTGGATGACTTTCCTCAAATATTAGCACAGGGTTCACTCGTTTGAGGTAAAATCCTCTTGGGGTGCACTTCCCTTCTTAAGTGCACTCCACTGTGTGGAGGTGAGAAGAAGCAGTACAAATAATCCATCTGAAGTGGGGAAAGGAGACCTAGAAAACAGAGTCAAGTCTCCGGATTCCCTTTCATCCATCCACTCAAAATTGCCTGGGCATAAACACTATGTCAAGAAGTGGCTGGACTTGCAGGAGGTAGTATAAAGATGTGTAAGAGAGGTTCCTATCCAGTTCTGGTCAGAGGATCCTCCCTGTAGACCAGCCTAAGTGTGTCCATGAGGGTCAGGCTGGCACCAGCACCACACGATGCTATTCACAGAACCCACCTAAACCAAGTATGCCTAGAATTCCACTTGCCTTGGTGTTCTCTCTGTGATTAGCTTTGAGGATAGATCTTTCTACAGATCTGCTTTGGGTATGTAGTCAGATTTGATAAGTTCTATAACCATTCTTGGCTCCCGACTTTGCCAATTTCTCATTGTGCCTTTAGCTCGGGTGTTGAGTTGAGGTATCTTGTACCATTCATCCCTGGGCCTCATTGTACTGTGTGTTAAGTGCTGTCATAGCCAGAGGAACCTCCACTCATGGCTGGTATGGCAGACACTTGGTTGCCTGCCCTCTGTAGTTCATAACCATGCCTGCCTAGGGCATGCTTTGTGAGACTAGGTGCCAGAGCAGGGGCGCCATGGATCCACACTGTGCTCTACTGAGGTCTTATGAGGCAGAAGTGATTTTCTCAATCACTGGCCACCTGTGAATCATCAAAAGTCAAACTGTGTAAATTGAATGAACTTCTAGGGATCAAATATGGTATAGGACCTTGTACTTAAGAAAAGAATGATATTTCACAGTATCCCATCACAGCTAAGATTGGGTCTTTCTTTACCTCGCATGTGAAACAAATGGATCTTGCCATTATGGTGGGAAACGCAGTGGACCTTCTATGGTTCCCATCACAATTAACTTCCTGGAGATTTTGCCTTCCAGCATGAGTGTGGAGTGAGGCCTTGGCTGACTTGCTTACTTTTCTTCCAGGCTTCAGCTTGGAGCCTGGAAAGAAAGTAGCAAGAGAAGTCTTAAGGCTCCCTTCTTCCCTAAGAACACTTAATTAGAACATTCCAGCCTCCCTAAGATGTGGTTTTGAGCTATGAACTCCTCAGACAGTAAGTTAATGATGAGGGAGAAATTTCTGCCTTTCCAATGGGGCTGGTCCAGGAACATCAGCAGAGTTTGATTGAAGAAGTCAACCCCTTTCCTGTCTCTCTGGGTCAGGTCATCATAGGGTAATGACTTACAGTTAATTCAGCATGGACCAGATGGTCTGGTGCTCAAACAGAACCTCAGGAATAGTAAAACTGTCTTGTGGAGTTGTGGAGTATTTCGCAGCTTACAAAGACCTTTCATGTATTATCTTACTTGAGTCATGGAAACCTTAGACATAAAGCATTACTACTCTCATTTCATGAAGAAGCAGTCCAGAAAAGCTTCAATGATTTTTCCCATGGCTATATACTCACTTGGTGACTAACCATGACTTAGTCTTAAGTCATCTACCTTAAAAGGGCCTTTTCACTTAATGTGCATTCATAGCCAAAGAGAAACATTTCTTTTGGATTACTAGGTCTCTAGAATTGTATGTATGGGGGATGGAGCCAGTAGAGAAAATACTGGTTGTTGAAGAAAAGGAAGTACAAATGAAGTTCTGAACTTTGGAGAAGGTTATCCAGAATTCTGACCTGTACTTTGGGTATTTTGTGAAGTGTCAGGATTAATGCATCTTGGATGGTTGCACTGTAGCTTGCCTCAATGTGGGAGGAGAGATAAAGTGAGGTTCATGTTCTCATCTAATCTGGAGAAACTGCAATTCTTTCCTTGGGATTTTATGCATTGACTATATCATGGGAGGTCACTGTGGCCCCTGAGAAGCCAAGTGTCGCCAGGCAACAGTGTGATTTGTGCTTTCCATATAAAAGGCTGGCAGATTTAAAGATAGTAAGAAAATACAACTTTTGTTTTAAAAAACCTTATATCTTGGTCTACACACACAAAAAAAATGTTTGAAGTCAATGTTGAAACTCCTATCATTACAAATGGGAAAATTTAATGTTAATATGTTTATAAATACAAAATATTATACAATTATACAAAATACAAAAATATTATACATAATTCTTTGACTTAAAAAACATTGACATGTAAATTTAGGGTAAGTAATTTGCTTCTGTGTTCTAGGGTATGAAGTAATTGACACAAAGATAATAAATTAAATGTTAAAAATAATAAATCATTTTTAAAGAATGCTTATCAATGACTAATAATGAGCAAGACATTCCTTATATGCAGTAGTATAGGCGAACCATGCTACATTTAATCACTTGAAGAAGTTAAAATGAGATTGTGCTGTAAGAGTTTAATATTAGTCATTCGAAATAGGCCAGGTTCCTCAGCAACACTGACACCAAAGAATGCCATGAGGAGGGAGCTATGAAGACAGCTCTGTTCCTTTTAGATGTTTAATGACATCTTTAGGGGATGACCACAGCTAAGACCTTTGGGGTACTTTACTCCCTAACTCTACTTGTTCTGGGGATATTTCACCAAGGAGTCTTTTAATTATCAGTTATTGTCCAAAAACCTTTTCTACAAAAGAGGCCTTCCTTGTCCAGAGTTGGGAATGAACATCTGGTCTACCTGGAAGCAGTATCTGTTGGTGCGGATGAATAGACATTGCATCTTATCTTTCATTCTCTGTATGTTTGAGATAAATCATTATTACCTGGTATATTCTAGGGTCTTGGTGAGACTGAACAGTGGAGTTTTCACAATTTAATGAAAGACATTAAATCATACATTTGAGACCTTAGAAATTTCTGCCTTGTTGCTTTCTAATGCTTGTCTTTTGTGATATTCCAAGTGTGTTTGTGATAGTCTACTGTTTGAAATGTAGTGGGTTAAATCAGCAGTCATTTTGATGCTCACAGTTCTACAGATCAGAAATTCTGGCAAGACTCAGTGAGTTCAGAGTGTTGCTGAGGTGACTCATGGGTGACAGTCATGCCTGGAACCAGGTGCCTGCCAGGAGGCTGGGGTGACTCAGTGATCCTCCAAGTGGCCTTTCTCCTGCATAACACTCTGGGTGTCTTCCACTAAATGAAAGCCTCTAAGAGCACGAAAATAAAGACTTCTATACCTCTTAAGGCTTACTTTTATGATTTAGTGAGAGGTAAAATACACTCTAAATCTTTATGGGAAAAGGTATGTTAGATGGGCTGGGAAGATGGCTCAGTTGGCAAAGTTGCTTCAGTTCCCCAAGTGCTGGGATTGCAGCTTGAGAGTCCATGTCTGCCTACTCCAAGTTTCTGAAGAGTGGAAAATGGGCTAAATCTGCTGTGCTAAAAACAATCCATTTTTTTAAAATCAAAAATGAAAGATGTTTCAAAGTGTGAAGCTCAGAAAGCATCCAAGAGCTAAGGCAAACAATACATTTGGGAACCATTTGCAGAAATTAGGAAAGGACTAAAATCAAGTGATATTATTTGGCTTAGGAGCAAGGGGAACTGAAAACATATACCAAGATTCCAGACTCATCTGAGATCAGGGATGGCTTTGGGTTTTCCAACATTTCCGTTTTGGGAAGATGGTTCCATTTCTGTCTTTGACTATTATGTGCATGACAGGCAGATACTCTGGCTTTTCAGTTCACAGGTCTATAGGAATCTCATTCACTTTGGAACCTGAATGAAATCACAAAATGCTCTATTTTGAAACTCTTTGTTTGAAAAGTCCTGCCTAATGGGAAGAGAGACCATGTGGAAAGAGATCTAGACATCCCAGCAGACCTATGCGTTGTGATGAAAGGTACTGTGCAGGCTCTCCTCCTGGGAAGACCTGTTCAATACCAAATGGGACGCACGTAAACTAAGCCATTCCTACTGAGCCTTGCCCAACTGCAGAGTCATACAATCATCAACCAAGTCAATGGTTATTTTAAGCCACTATGTTTTAGAACAGTTGATTATATCAAGACAAACAACACTAAAACATACCCTATCCTCACAGATGCCATTTCTTATATCCAGGTTTTCCCCTAATATTTTGAAAAAGCAATCTAAATCTGAATGTCAAAACAGGACCTTGGCCATTCCATTGTTGAAACAGTGTCATAAATATCAGATAAGCACAGTGATGCTAAGAGATACCCTTAATGCCACTGATACAATGATGGACACTGAAAAGACAAAAGGACAGAGACTTAACAGCTGACAGTGGGCTCAGACAGGCATGGAAGTCAGAAGTACATACCAGCAAGTTGAGATTGCACCTCTACCCTCCATCAGGTCAAATCATGGAGATGCTGGAGGGCTCATGCCTGGTCTTCCATCATCCTCTTCTCTTCCACTCCAGCAAATGCCCTCTGTTCTGATTGCAATGATTGGTGTCCTGTCTATTTCTCTTTGCAGGAATTTGTTGGGGTTTCCACCTCACAGTGGACAAAAAAATCAACTGTGTCCATTACAGCTTGTGTTTATAGATGAATTTTGAGTGAGTCTTAGCCTCTGTAGCTGCTTCTAAAAAAAACAAAATATGAGGTACAGGTACCAGTCACTGAAAGCAAGAATTGATTCTGGTTATACATGATGGTATTTATTACATGATAAGAAAAGAGGTAAAAGGGAGATTTGAAGGGGTCCAGACTTGCCATAGGATTGAAGAAATAGCTGTGTTGAGAGGCCAGCTGATTTTATGTTGGGACAGAGTCTAAAGTGAGCTCCTGTCTATGAGACTGGAAATCTATATTATAAACAGTGTTGCAAATACCCATCCTTGACATAGACTAAGGTTCAATTTTTCCCAAGCTGCACAGACACAGATGACCTGTTTCAGAATCTGATGGAAAACAGGGAGACTAAAGATAAGTGGTGGGGAAATACCATCAAGACTGAAGACAAGCACTCCAACACAGCTATGGTCTCCCAGGCAGCTGTAAGCCTGAGCCTGGATCCCTGAGCCTGGATCCCAGCATTTCCTAGATAACATCACCTTTGCTTTCATGGCATATGTGCATGCATGACTTCATACATCCATATAAAATCTAGGAACCACAAATGAGAGAAAACAGACAACACTTATTTTTCTGAGAGTGGCTTAGTTTGTTCCGTATCATTACATCCAATTACATCCATTTTCCTGCAAACAATGCAACTTTGTTCTCTTCAGGGCTAAAAAAATTCTCGTGTGCCTGTCTACTGCATTCTCTGTATTCTCCGCTGTGGGCTATCTAGGTTGGTTGTCTAACTTAGCTGTTGTGAATAGTGCTGCAATAAACATGAGCAAATAGCTCTGCAACGTGTTGAGTTGGAGTCCTTCGTGTAAGTACCCAGGAACGGTGTAGCTGAGTCAAATGGAGAATCTGTTTCCTTCTGGAAACTCCCCCCCTCCCGACTTCCCCAGTGGCTGAACCAGTTTACGTTCTCACCAGCAGTGTAACAGGACTTCTGTCTGCACCCCTGACTGCAGTGGTGCTTGCTTTCTTAACGACTGTCATCTGGACCTAGGTCCTTGTGGTTCTAATATCATCCCCCGCTATTCTTTCAGGACTTTCCCCCCAACTACTGCCTCTTTATTTTCTTCGTTTTCAACCTCTTTTATTCTGCTGGCTCTGTTCTCTGCCAAATGCAAACCCAAGTCTCCATATTCCTCATGAGAATGCTTTGGGGAACCTAAGTCCTCCTTCAACCAGTAACCTGTCTCTCATCCTTTTCAGGGGAAAAACCACACCCTTCTCATGCTCCCATAATAGATGTCTATATTCACCTCTACTGCTCACAACCTAATCACTTCAGATTCTTCAGGTTGGTCCTCACTCGAGGGTTTACTTGAAATGTTCTAGTCAAGGTCAATATGCAGCAAGGCTCATTCTGACCCCTACCTTGGTGTTTTCCAGGCCTGTGATTGGAAATCGCTTCTTCATTTGAAGTTGAGACCTCAGGCTTCTTACTTGGGTGGGATTCAAGCCCTTCGGTTCAGCTTGCTCATCTCTAGGGATTGTCTTTGACCTATTCAGAGCTGCCGTTCTTCTGCATAACCCTTCCATGACTACATATTAGCTATAGGGATCACTGTCCTCCCTTTGCCAAGAAACAGAAGGCCTACATAATGTCTCCTTCTGCCACCCTTGTTCTGGTACCAAGAGTCCCATACTGTCAGTCTGCTGATGGTCTCTTGTGCTTGCCTTGTTCTTGCCTGCCTATGCCTTTGCTCATGTACAAAAGGTTTTCTTCCTTTTCACTGCCTAACTCAGTCTTCAAATCTCTGGGTTGAACTTGGTGTCGCTCCTCTGCTCCCACAACCTCTCAAATGTGATGTTTACCTCTCTCTCACTAACCCTCATTGCCCAACAATAGCTATGCTCTGTTTGTAAATAACTTTGTCTCTCAACATGGCCAGCTCCTTAATAACAGGGATGAGTTCATCAAGTGGCCTTGTAACAGGCATGAAAACTAGGCACAAAGGGCTCTCAATCACCACTTAAATGGAATAGAAATGCCTGGCGACCTCAGGAAGTCAATGCTCCCTACCTAGGTCTCAGTTTTCACTTATAAATAAACAAGGTTGCACATGTTTCTTATTTTTTTTAAAAAAGGTTTTTCCTTCCATAAAAGCCCTCAATTTTGTGCATTTCTAGCAAGACAGACTTGCCCTAATACCTCCATTTTTTAAAATTCTTCTGTCTGGCTACTCCAAAGGTTGAAACATGAGGATCTCAGTTCAAATCTCACCTAGCTTATGAAGTGAATTCAAAGCCAGACTGGGCAATTTAGAATTGACATCAAAGCAAAGAGTAGAAGGAGGGCTGAACATACAGTTCAGTGGTAGAATAAATGCCTGACTATCAAGAGGCCCCATGTTCAATCCCCAGGACCACAAAAAAGAAGAAAAATTAGTTCATACTATTTCATGCCATTCGTACAGACATAACTGAAAGCCCCTTGAATGTACTAGCACATTTGATAATCCTAGCTACACTATAAATGGGTAATCTCACTTTATATGTAGAGAAATTGAGGTACGCGTGTGATATGAACAGGAAAAGGCAGAGGAAAAATACGCACAAACCCAGAGTGTCTGACCTCAGAGTGTTTGCGCACGGCCATCACACTACAGAGCCTGGCTATCCAGATCTAAGCATTGAAGGCAAGCCTCCTGGAGACGGTACAGCTGAATACTACCCTAATAGTAGAGGGAAGAAGGTTGGAACTCACTCTCTGATGCCCACAGAAAGCCGGGCATAGCTCTGCACCTGGAGAAGCAGTCACAGTGTGGTATGTCAGCCACTCACTGTGTTCGAGGCTTGTGGTGGTTAGGGGAAAGGGGGGTGGGGAGTTTGTAAAAGACTCCTCGTTTATGAGAGGCCTTTGAGCGTAATGAATTCTTCCTGCATTTGTCATTATACCACTAATTAGGCTACATTTTGTGGGCTTTAAAGTGGCTCTGGCCAGAATTTCCTAGATATTTTATTGTAATTTAGCATTAGTCAGGCTTGAGTTAATGGACACAGGCGGCTTTATTCACCCTGGTCTGGGCCTCACCATTGCTATTATTTCTTTTGATATTCATCCTCCTGACAGTAATCAGTGAGTATTGATTTAGACATGGTACATCTCCATAGGAATTCCATTTTAATTCAACATTAGCTTACCATTAAAACGTAAAAGAAAGGGCAGGCCAAAGTCACCTTAAAGCATTACAGGCTGGAAAATTCAGCTGCTTTGAGTCACTCTGCTCCACTTGGGGTAAGACGAAGACCAGGACACAGCGAGTCACCTCGGGTTGTTGACTCATTGTGGCCCTGTAGCTGCTTTAGGCCATAGCCTGTTGGTTGGCGTTGCAGGAGTATTGTAAGGAAGGATGGTGGTGGAGAGTGGGCGTACTCCTTTCTAACTTTGCCCACTAAGAAGCCTAGTAGTGCCCTCAGAGAAAGATGGAAATGGAGACAATATGTGGAGAGACCTAGCCTGACTTTTAGCCCAGTAGGAAGAACAATGGAGTCTAGCTGAAACCCTCTATAGAGAAGGACTCTCTTACAGAGGCCTCCATCTTTTGATGTTGTGAATGACAATTTTGTCTACACATGTGTTTAGCCACATTCATGATAATCTAGAATACACATGGCCTGTGGACTGCAGGCTGGACACCCTGACATCTGGGAAGGAGTCTGAATAAGGCAAGTCAACTACCTTTTCACTTTTCTCCATGAGACCAATAGGCAGGCTGCTCCTGCTTCATTCCCCATTTCCTGCTTTGACTTACCCCACACACTGTGGTCATCTCCACACTATCAGTCCCGAGCCCTCATCTCTCTCTCAAGGCCCACATTTGTGCCTGCACCAGCCTCTTCTTTATCTCCTGTATCTCACTTGCAGGTCTCATGGGAACCTGGAACTCACTATGTACAAAGCTGACTTGGTGTTCTTTCTTGCAAACATACTTATTTTCTAGTGAACCTTGGTTGTCTCCTTGTCCATTCACTCAGTGCTCCAGAAAAGACTTGGGGAGAATATCTTAGACTCATCTCCTTCTTGTTCTGTGAATTGAATCATCTCCATGCTCGACTCTTCAAATACCCCTTCTTGTGAAGTTGCTGGTACAGCAGGGACAAGCACTGCTAGGACCCCTCTGATTCATTAATTGTTCGGTTTTGAACTGATTTTTGGTTGTTTGGCATTCAAAAACCTTTTACTGTTGTCAAAATTTTCATACATCTCCTACTTAGGGTCACAACCCACAGTTTAAGAAATATGTTTGGGGGCTGGAAAGATGCCTCAGCAGTTAAGAGCATTTGTTGGTCTTCTAGAGGACTGGGAATTCAATTCCGAATTCTGATACAAGGTGGCTTACAACTTCCTGCAACTTCATCTCCGGGAGATCTAATGCCCTCTTCTAGCCTTCACAGGTACTTGCAAACATGTGGTGTGAACATCACCAGATTCACCCACACATTCACCATCTGTCTTTATAGACTTTGACTAAAAACCTCAAGGAAGACAGACAGAGCATTTGTTACACATCCAGTGATACACAAATCTCCAATGTCCCCACAGCTTCAGACCCACAGACCTATTTAAAAGTCCTATTGAGAAGAAGAGTCCTAGAGGATAGGTACTGAATAAATCATTGGCTGTGTAGATGGATCTCTTAGGTAGTTCCCATCGGATCAGCCTCCTTCACTACAGTGTAATGTACATGAGGGCAAGTAGAGCGTATCTTTGTCACTGCCAGGAAATCAGTACAGAGATGTGGCATAGCTGTCACTCATATTTGTTGGTGGTATGAATGACCATAGCTATCTACTTCTGGAAGCACAGTTGTTCCCAGTGTCAGACTATTCAAACCAGCTCATCTTCAGACACATCTCCGGATGCTGCCCTTGTCTTTGTTCTTGCCTGGATGAATATCTCTTGCCATGAGCAGAGACCAGAACCTACTAGTCCCATAAGCCACAGGATTCAGCTAGATGATTCATGTTTTGTGGGCATGCTGAACATGTTTGTAGACTGAAGCAAACAGTGGGTGTTTGATAAATGCTTGCTAATGTGTGAATTCGAAATGAAGAGTTTTCATCTCAAAGCAAACAATAACAGATAGGAAGACATCTGAGTTGTTACTACAGTGAGGTTCTCTCTGTCTTTGCTCTACCCTCACAAACACCTGTGATGGAAGGACAAAGAGTACTGAGCTGATGCCTTATGTACAACCTGGAGCATTATCTTGCAATAGTAGTCATGTGCCCCAGGAAGAGCACCAGCCTAAGCAGCCCAGAGTTTAGGGGTTGAGATCTGGCTCCGTCAAACACATAACCTATGACTCTAGGTGAGGTCCTTTCCTGGCTAAGTGATACTGAAGTCTTTTGGGCTAATGGTTCTTAGTTGAAGACCTAATGTATTCTTAGGTGGAAGAAGTTAATGACTAAGCATTGTTCTGAAGCCTAGAGAGTTAAATATATGCGTGCTACTGAACAGCAAGGAAGCCAAAGAGCTAACATGTGGCAATGTATTTGAATGCCCAGTTCAATAAATCTCAATCGAACATAATGAGCTGATTAATATTAATTGCCTTCTCTTTCCTTTCCAGGCATGGGGGGTAAGGGTGGGGCAGAAAGGGAAAGAGGAAGGGAAACAGAAGGGACTGAATTCCTAAGTAGTGTGATTCAATTATCTCCAAAAGATCCCGAACAAGCATGCAATTACTACTAATTGCAAGCAGTACCGCTGATAATGATCATAATCAATCACCTTGCTTGGCCCCAGTCTAAACAAGACTGTAAGCATTCTCACAGCTCAGTAGGAAGAATGGTTAGCATAAGGAAGCCTTGCCCAGAAGGATTCCATATTCTGAATGGTAGAATAGCAGAATCCAAGAGCTCCTGTAGATCATTCAATGCTACCTTCACCTCCAGCCCACCACTGCAGTCTTCCTAGAGCCCACCTCAGCAGTCTCCCTACAACCTACCACTACAGTCTAGCTACAACCCACCACTGCAGTCTTTCTACCAACCTCTTCTTTCTACCCACAATCCATCTCTCTTCAGTCTCCCATAGCCCACGACTGTGTCTTCCCACAAACCTCCTCTGTAGCCTACCCACAACACACCTCTGCAGTCTTGTCACAACCTGCTTCTGAGCCTACCCACAATCCATTCTACCAACAAACCACCGCTGCCATCTTCATGCAACCAACCTCTTTCGTCTACCTACAACCCACCTCTTCAGTGATATGGGGGATGTCTTTCTGTATGCTGTGAATATGTGTGGCTCTCATTGGATAATAAATAAAGCTGTTTTGGCCTATGGCAAGAAAGCTTACAGCCAAGTGGGAAATCCAAGCAGAGATACAGAGAGAAGAGGACAGAGTCAGGAGAGATGCCAGCCACTGCCAAAGGAGCACAAGATGCCAGTAGACCAGTAACGCCGTGGCAACATGGCAACATATAGATTAATAGGAGTGGGTTAATTTAAGATAAAAGAGCTAGTTAGCAAGAAACTGAAGCCATAAGCCATACAGTTTGTAATTAATATAAGCCTCTGAGTGATTATTTTATAAATGGCTACAGGACTTTGGGGCCAGGTGGGACTAAGAAACTTCTGGCTACACTTCAGTCTACCCACAAACCACCTCTTCAGCTTACCCACAACCCGCCACTGCAGTCTTCCTGGTATCCACTTCTGTGGTCTAAAGACAACTTGCCTTTTTAGTATACCTACAACTCACCTCTGGAATCTACCCACAATCCACCTCCACAGTCTACCACACAAGAGCAGCCTTACTTATAATAACCTCAACAATGTTTTCACACTCCGGGTTTCAGGGTGATTGTATTTGAAAATTGATTGTGACCAATCTCCTGATGTGGTTTTTCAGTCACTGGGGACTATAAGTTTGAAGGGAAGACATAGATGCCAGAAAGCACATCTCTGTTTTCATCTCTATGGATCTAACCAGTAAGAAATGAGACCTTGATCTTCATGCCTATGAGACAAGATGAAGTCATTATCTTCCTCTTCATTCCTGTTCTGTTACAGTGGAACTTATATGGGAAGCCATGGCATGTCTTTGAGTAAATTACTGTCTATTTGTAAGACAAAGATTGCTCTGGTCTTTCTTCTGGTATTTTTAGGGAAATCTCTGATAACCATTGGTGTTAGGAGACTAATGGACTCTTCAAACTTAAATGAAAGCAATCCTATGCAGACTTTGTAGTTCACACACTCTGTGGGCAAGAGAAAGCCTGTGAGCATCTTGTACCATGAAACATACAAACACAAAGATCTGAGGAGGCAGCTTCTTCAAAGATGTTGCCATATCCACCACAGTCAAAGGTGCAAACACATAGCCACCCCCTCCCCTCTTTTCCTCCCCCAGGGAAGCTTTGAATTCCTGACTTATTTCTTCCTACTTAGGAAGAAATTAAAAACTCACATATCATTCGAAACTTATATGTATTTAACACCACTTCAAGCAAAGGAAACACCACATGTATGCAAGCAAAGGGATGTGTAGAATATGTAGAAACAAGGTGGTTTCTCTTTGTTTTATCATGTGTCTTGGGTGTCTACACAACAGTCTGAGAATATCAGTGGAGTTCCACCTGATTCTATCAGTTGTGGGACATCAATCTACAGTGTTTCTGAATAGCAAGTTGTTTCTCAGTTCAATAGAGCTAACCTCCTTGTGGGGAACAGAAAACTGTAGCGATGTTAACTATACTAGGTGATGCTATCCTAGACTTTAATCCTGAAATGTGGAAGCTTCATGTGAACTAAGAGCCAAATGGCAGAGGAACCTACCAGAGACACACCTGCAATGCTAGGGACTCACAGAGAGCTATTCATTGTCCTCTTTCATCTAGAGCCAGGCAGAGCTAGCCTTTTAACGTTGTGATAGGATATTGTCATCTCAAGCTCATTCTCATAAGCCATGCAATGTAATTACCAAAAAGAAAAAAACAGCACACTGTTCTCATGGTTTAAGTCAATGTGTGACTTTGGATGAGGCCTCATCTGTTCTGGGTTGTGTACAGGCTTCAGGTTGAATACACTTGCACCCAAATCATCACCACCACTTTCCTTTTCTTACACATTTATGTGCTCACCTCTTTCACAAGTTATCAATAATTGGACTAGGTTGTTCTCAAGATGAAAAATAATGAGATAATTGCAGAAACACAGTGTGTGTGTGTATGTGTGTGTGTGTGTGTGCATGTGTGTGTGTGTGTGTGTGTGTGTGTGTGTATGCCAAGGCACATGAATGAAAGTCAGAGGATAACCTTTGGTGATGCTCCTCATTGTCTACCCTGTTTAAGATAGGATCTCTCCATTTGATTTTGTTTCTCATTTTTCATTGTTCTTGTCTGTTTTCTTGCTCTGTGTACTGGGCTAGCTGGCCTGCAGCCTTCCATGAATTCTCGTCTCTCTGCAGGAGCATTGAGATACACTTGTGTTACATACCCAGCTTTTACCTGGGCTCTCGGATTCTAATTCAGGTCCTCATGATTGCACAACAAGCTCTTTTACCCTCTGAGCTATGTCTCCATTCTGCCCAAAATCACTTTATATCCATTTCACAGGTGCTAATATGAACACAAAAGAACCTTTATAAAGATAAAACCTAATATTGGAACAGTAGCTTCACGTGGTGCATCTCAGGACCCTAACATCTATCTTGAACTTTGGAGGTAATCCCAGAATCTGTGGATTAAAAAGATCTATAAACATTGTATTCAGTCCTCACAAATCCCTCACTCTTCCAACCTCAATTCAAGCCTGTGGTCACAGCCACTGCACACAGTTGTCATTCTTAAGCCACCAGGAAAATTGTGGTGATGGAAAATATCTGGGGCTTTGCTGCAGTCCTGAACACAGCTTCTCACGCAACCAGATGCTGGGAGCCAGCGACTTGGTGCCTCTCATTATCCCATCCCAGCTCCATGCAGGTTATAAACCTATGCTCCTGATACACCCTGACCCATTGCTCTCAGATCCAGTCTCCATACTCAATGAAGCTTCTCAGACTTCAGTGATCATCAGCTTACCCACTGAGTCTGTATGACAACATGCTGAAATCCCATGCAGAGAATCGCCAGGAGGGGATAGAATGGAGAAATCTGAATTCCACCCATGTTTCCAGAGGCTCAGATACAGATGTGGGCCTTACAATGTGGCCCCAGTTGAATGAATGGGTAAATAGACATCCATTTCCACTGGGAAATCCGTCCTGGAGAGCTGAGACTCTGTGCTGTCCTCTCCTGTGTTCTTCCTAGGGTTTGATGTCTTTTGTCTGCCCTGTGGGAGAGAATCATTCTTCTCCTGAAGTTCCATTCATCCTGGGGATGGCATGCCTGCTATGGTCTGGCTTTTATACCCCAGTCCCGAAAGAATACCTGAGTCTCTATGCGCAGTTAATAGACACTGGGGATGGAGAAATGTTCTCTTAGGTGGTGTAATGACTGCTAAGGAGCCCATGCTCCTGTAACTGACTCCTCTCCCAGGATCCTGTGCAGAATGCCAAGAAAGCACAAGGGGTCAGGGAAGAAAAACAAAACACAGAAGTAGACAGGCAAGTAGATGGGAGGGGGAAGGAAAGAGGGTGGGAGTGGGAGAGAGGCATAAGGATGGTGTGAGCGTGCCCGAAAATGTCACAATGGAACCCGTTATTGTAGATAACTAATAAATGCTAATAAAAAGAATCTAGAGTAATATGCCAGGATGCTAAGCCCCTGGGAACTTGGATGTGACAATGTTGGCCAGCACAGTATTTGCTGAGGTGATCAACTTGAAATGAGGTCAGTAGGGTAGTTCAATAGAAACAATGTACCATGAAAGGAAAGTGGGAATTGGGTTCAGGTAAACATGAACACAGAGAGCATGCTTAGCTACTGCAAGTCAAGAGTGCCAGAAGCCAGGAGAGGGATGTGGAACAGGTGACCCAGGATCCCCAGTGTCCAGGGCTGTGAGGTGATGAATCTCTGCTGCGGAAGCCTCCTAGCTTGTGTCCCCGTGTCTTGTCAAACCCAGGGCGTTAATACGCCTGTTCTCCTGGCACACACACATGGGCCTGATGAGTCTTCCTGCCTGTGATGCTGAGTAGGGCCGTAGAGTCTTGTCTGGAGCCAGCTGTATCCAACAGACGGCTTCAATAGAAACGGGACCGGAGATTAGTCCCTGCTACGCCACTCCAGGCAGCATGGAGATGCATGGAGATCCGCTGTCAGAAGTTACCTGACAGTCTCTTTTCCCCCACTTCTCTTTGGTTGCTCTGAGTAGAAGCATCAGGCATCAGTGCTCTGAGTTATTCAACCAGGTGCAGCAGCAGCACATCTAAGAGATGAGATGTATCACAGCAGGAGCCTGGGAAGATGCGACCTGTCAATTCCACTGAGCTCCACTTTAGGCCACACCTTCGCCTTGCTGTAGGTAGGTATCGGTTTTACGTGGATGTTTCAAAAATTGAGACACAGAAAGGTGAAATATTCTATACGAAGTGACCACCCCTTACACAGTGAAGCAAATGTCAAGCAAGGTCATTTGGCACTGAGAAAATAATAGCATGTGAACCAGAGACCCATTTACAAAAGCTTTTGAACTTGTTCTTGGTGAAAAGGGGTTTCTAGCCACAAGTGGCTGTGGGGAGGGGTGAAAGAGAAGATGCCTAGGGGAGACTGAGGGTCTCTCAGGTGGGGACTGGGGTACCAGTTTGAGAAAACCTGGCAGTTTTCTTGGAGAGAGGGTGACATGAAGCTGATGTCAACCCATACACCCAGCCCCTGTTCCTTCCTGATTTCCAAAGCTGGTCACCACAGATACGACGCACTGTCATGTGGCAGCCTGCATGGCCTCCTAAGATGTCATTGCTAACACCAGGAGTGCCACCATGTCACTTCCTCTTGCATTAATATATTGTGTTACAACTGACTAAATGTTTTTCTCAAGATTTGATTTGACCATCAAAGCACTATGAAAGAACCTTAATGCAGGCTGAAACAAACAAACAAAAACAGACTATAAAAAAGTTCACTGCTATCTATCTATCTATCTATCTATCTATCTATCTATCTATCTCTCTCTCTCTCTCTCTCTCTCTCTCTCTATATATATATATATATATATATATATATATGTTTTTTTGAGGGCCACAGTGGGCTTCTTTTAGAACAAGGTCTGAAATCCAGGAGGGTTGACCTGCTTTGTATTTCCAGGTCCTTCACCAGCACCCTCCAACCAGCTTCTCCCCTCCTGAGTTTGAGGCTGCTATGAACTGTCCTGCTGAGGGTAATCTGTCCTGAGCCCCACCCTCTTTGCCCTGTTAATTATCTCCAGGCTCCCTCCCCAGAGGAATTTAGAACATGCTGAGGTTATTTGTGGAGCCTTTTGTTTCTGGGAGATGGGGGCTTACACAGCCCAGAAAGAGCAACACTTGCCCACACAGACAGTACTGCTGCGCTATTAATATCCAAGCACAATAGCTTCAGAACGAGGTGCAATGTGGCTTACCCCAGCCGTAAGTCTTCTCAGCCACAGAGACAGTATTATTTTACAGCAGCCTTGCTAACACCCTTGTAGTAAGCTTCTTGCCCCACCTTCTGATCCAGTGTAGAAGGTAGAAGGGAGGGAAGGGCACACGGGACTGTAATTACCTCCCCCCACCGTTCTTACTGGAGATAAGGGCAAATGGAGACTTGAAGTCTCAAAATAATATTTGATTAGTGCCCCCTCTTTCTTTTCTAAGCATTCCAAGCATTCTGCATGTGTTGTCTTTCTGTCTTAGTTATCTTTGTGCATAAAGGCTAAACATTTTAATGCATTTTATTCACTTGCAATATTTGTGTTATATTTGTGTTATTGCCATGTGCCTGAACCTTCAAGGGTCTGATGGTGCTAAAATGATGATACAATGGTCTAGTTCGTTCCCTGGAGCTCAGAGCTTTGTGGAGAAAGTCTGAATATTTCTGTCAGCAGGCTAAGCAGAAGGGCTATAACGAGACAAGTGGCAAGGACATCAGCTCAGTCTTGAAGGGGCAAACTCAACCAACACTTCAAAGAGGAGGAAGAAAGGACTGTATGAGTCTTAGGGAAATACCATGCAGTGAGACAGGGAGGGAAGAGAAGCGGATAGTGAAGGATGAGCTTGACAGCAGGAAGACAAGGATTAGGTTGGTGGGCGCTGTAATTTGAATCTAGAAGGGGCTCAACAAGTTTCTATAGCTAAACGCTTGGCCTCTGGTTGGTGATGTGTCTCAAAAGATTGTAGAACTTTCCAGAAGTGTGGCCTAATTGGTGGATGTTGGTTTTGAAAGCTGTGTTATGTCCACTATTGCCTCTAGTCAGCTTTCTTGACTGGCCTCCATGAGAGAGGCTCATACACCCCCTTTCCCATGGAGTCACTCCGTTGTGACTCTCCCACCCCTGCCACCATGATTGACTAAGCTCCCTGAAACAATAGGCCCCATAAGCTGCACCCCCACACACTTGTTTCTGCCACACATTTGGTCAAAGCAACCAGAAGGTAAGTGAAAGCCCATTGAAGAGCTCTGAGTAAGTCCCAGAGGTACACAGACTGGAGAGGGACTTCCAGATCACCTGATGTTTCCAAGGATAAGATGCTCACCAGTCCCTCCAGGTGGCTTTTGACCAGGTGACATTGTCTATTGTGTGTTTCTATGTATTCTTATAACTCAGTGTCCTGCAGCATGTGAGGACCTCAAGTTTGCCTGGTGTCTAGGGCGTCTCAGAGACCCTGCTGCTGTCTCGAGGCTGACAAGCCTCTGCTTTCAAGAATGTGGGCGGCAGGATGATGGCGGCCCAGTGAAACTGGCAACAAAAGCCTGATGCCAGTTGTGACTAATGAGTCCCCAGCTCTGTTCATCTGCTTAGGAGCTGGAAGGCTGAGAAGGGCCCTCTAATTGGCACACTAACCTTGGGGGCCCACTTGCTCATTTGTGAAGTTTAGGAACCCACTGGCAGACCAACGTGTTATTAGTGCAAATTACCCAGTCACCTGGAACCCCAGCTCTTTGTTCCAAGAAAGATTAAAGGGCCTGAGGGACCCCCAAAAATTGAACCATGAAATGTCATTAGCTAAATTGTGATCCTCACAGCTCCCAGAACTAATTATAGAGCTAGGAGTGGCTGGGGCCAGACCCCTCTGATATAAAAAGATTTTATGAAAGGCAGTGTCGGGGGGAGGCCACAGTAATGCTCACCCTAGTATATTCCTTTCAATTATTTACAGTAGTAGACGCTGGTGGTGAACCTATATAGAGCCTGGAATCCAGTGAGGTCACACAGGCGTTCTGGAAGCTAAGGAGGCCATGTGGAATCTGGGACACAATGAGGCAATGGTTCAGCTGCCCCAGCATTCCACACCTCCCAGGGTCCTCTCTCTGCTCCCCTCCCCTGGACACCCAAGTCAAGAGCACAGACCCCATGATGAAGACAGCTTCATCCCTGTCCAGGATTTGCAACCATATTCCTCCCGTCAAGTGTTTTAATAATATATTCACCTTACTCTCCTAACTGAACCCAGTGGGAGAATGAGTGCTGGAAGTCCAAAGGTCACAGCAGGTCATGACAGAGGAGTGCCACATACAGGCCATATGAGTGTCCTTTGACTGCTGGAAAGAGCGTAAGCAAAAGGTCTGTATCCTCTTTGGATCCAGGAGCTCTTTCATTACCCAGCATCCCTTGTATTAACTAGGATGCATCCTCCTAATTAATTACCTATTCCTGGATAATACAGTGCAGTCAATGGTCTAAACCACCGAGACCAAGCCCAGTGGAACTGTGACGCATAATCCTCAGGCCTTCCTCAGCCCAATCGGCCTACTGTGCATATGCCAGGCGGTGGAGGCACAATATGGAGAAGCCTCCTAACAGACCAGTTAGCAGGCTTTGCCATAAGCAAAAAAGATGTGGTTTTAATATTGAGAATCACTCCATGTTTGACTCTGTCACATGTGGCCGTAGTCTTCTCTTTCCTCTTTTTCCCTTGCCCCCACTCTGTATATGCATGTGTGTGTGTGTGTGTGTGTGTGTGTGTGTGTGTGTGTGTGTGTGTGTGTGTGTAGGTAAGAGAACAATCTGAGGTATAGGTCCTTGACTTCCATCTTGAGACAGGGCTCCTTATTGTTTGCCTCTTTAATCCCAACTTTTGTGCAGCTGGGTCCCTACACTTATATGACAAGTGCTTTAGCCATTGATACTTTTCTCCAGCCCAAGTATCCTTTCGTTTGTTTACATCAATGACACATGTCCCTTAGAACACTGACACTAGACACACATTCAGTAAAAGATCAAAATAGACTACATTAAACAATCTCTTTTCATTCCTGACCCAGTTTTGCACACTTAAGACTATCTTGACCCACAAGGTAGGGGAGAAGTTATAAAGGATGAATGGTGGAGATAGACGGGCCCCTGCATCATTGCCTCAGAGCATTTCAGTTCCCCCACGGGTAGTAGGGGCAGGGAACATCTAGTGGGCCTCCAACATGCTCTTGAGAGTTCTAGGCAATCAGCCATGGTGGGCCAAATGACAGTTAACTTTGTAAATAATTTCAAGTGGCCAAACATGCATGCAATGCACATGTGCATACAACACACAAGCCCTCCATGTAGGAGTCTTGGTCATGTGTGTTCATCATTGGGAAGTTATCCAACAGAGAGAGCTGGCCGGTATGACCAGATTCTTTGTTAGTGGCTGATCATGTCCATATTCCTACATGGCCAAAGACAAAGGTTTAAAGGGCCTACGTTTCTATTTTCACCAATGGAGTGTTTGTTTTTTCATATGGCAACTCTCTGTTTCTACCTACCCTCCTTTTTTTAAAATTTTTAATCTCTACCCCCAAGCTCCTATCTCTAAAGTCAAATCACTAACCACGTTGCTGTCTTCTAGAGTGATGGTCATTCAGCATTTTAGAAAAGAAGATTCCCATGATTGCAGCCTGGCCAGACAGGCAGCTTCAGGAACCAGATGCCTCAGATGGGAGTTTAGGACTTCCCTCAAGTCTGGCATTTGATGGCATTTTGTCATTTCAGTCACTGAGGCAGAAAATCAGCAACAGAACAGCACTGCCTGGCTCATTCCATTTTGCTCTTCTAAGCACTGTCTCCAGAATCATTAAGCCCAGGGATTGCTCTGCCGATGATTCTCTGCCATGTTGCCCATAAACAATATCTCATTCCTCAATGGATGGCTACCACTCTGGTGCAGGGGCCAATGTACCCTCTCCTGCTGACACTGCAGTGGTCTTTTATCTGTTCCTCTCTAGTTTAACTTAATTCTTCCTTTTAGTATTCTATCAAGACACAACATTGATCATGTCCCTGCCTCTAGTTAAATGGTTTGAGACTTTTTTGCCTGGACCCTTCCCTCAAATTCCTCATAGCAGAGATTCAACCTGATATTCAGAATCTCCACCTACCCCCTCCTTATCCTCCAACCCTGTACTGAATGCTTTTCTTTTCTTTTACTCCATATTCTAGTTATGGAAGTACATCTCCTGCATCTACACCACCTCCTGAAAGGCCACCAAGTCATCCCTATTTGGGAAAATTGTACAAATTGTTCAAGATCTATAGAGGTTGTCTCTCCTCTGACCTCAACTCACTGTCCTGCCTGCATCGTCTCCCTCAGTTTGAAACAGCACAACCATTTGAGCTGCCCGTGTGCATTTAACACAGTCTACCTTGTGTTACTCTTTGCAAAATCCTTTGTTTTCTACGGTGAGAGCCATGTCCCTAAGCATCAGCATCGTGCATTATTCATGGTGATTTCTTTCAGGGAGCTTGCCCTATCTCTTTGCGGGGTAGTTGCCCTATAAATATATGGGCCACTGGATTGAATCTAGTGTAGGCTAGCATGAAAATTTAACCAGGCTATTATCCGGAGTGGGAATCAAAAGTAGACTGGACTTTCTTGAAATGTGATCAGGCACATCTCTAAATAATAGGCTTTCCTGGAAAAAAATAAAGGGAGGAAGAAGGATGCATGTTATCTGCAAAATGAACAGTCACCACATCTCAGATCTCAGCCAGTTTGTCCATCTATTTAAAAAAAAAAAAAATCTGAGCACACGGTCCAAATGGCAAACTGGAAGCTTCTGGTTCGAGGGTTTGCGCAGAAAGGCTCCGTGCTTCCTGGGCTACATTTACCAACTGTTTTGTGACTCCTTCCACTAATCAGGAATCTGCACTAGAAAACGACACCAGGCGTATGTCACAAGGTTGGCCTGCTCTCATGCCTGCTGGTGCCTCCCACGCCCTTTGATCTTCTGCGTCCATTGTCCCCTGAAAGCAATCCTTTCCCTTCGGTAGTTTTCCTCCTGGATCACCTGATACTTCCAAGCAGCCAGGTGTTCCTTTCAGAATCGAGAAGCTGATAACCTGTGCTTTGGGATCTGACCTTCAGCCATGTTCTTTGCCATGGATGTAGGGGTAGGATTCTTCCCACTGTGTGTGAAAGCCGATCAAACTTGTCTGTCATCAAGCTAAGGAGGGTACCAGACAGGACGGACATAATAGAAGCAATGGGAGAATAAGCAAATTAACCCTGTGATAGAATTATCCTAAGGTAGAATCTCACTTTAATGGGTGAGTTTTGGATTGACAGGAAATAAAGGAAAGCTAATTAGTGCTGTTCCTCTGCAGATGTCAAGGGAGTGGCTATCTTCACAGGTTTGTCATAAACACTTCGATACACAGGCTATATTTTATTGGTCTTTTGTGCTTCACACTGTGCCTCGCCTAGAACTGAAAATATATACACCTTGTGGATTGACTACTCCTACAATTGTTTCTGAAAGGGACATTTTCTTAGCTTTTACACCTGATCTCTCTCACTAATTAAAATAGCCAATTAAAAATAGTGGCTCGGAATGTGATTACTCACTACAGTAATGTTCATTATTCAGTGGACAAGTTGGCATACTGCCATTCTCCAGATATTTGGGGATCAAAAGATTTGTGGTCCAGACCAGAGAGTATAAGTGATTCAACAGATAGTATTTGGGGATAGAAACTCCTCAGCTGGGGACAAACTTCCCAGAAACATAGAAAATGTTTAGTTCCAGGGTTGGCAAACAAATTGATAAACGTCCTTTAAAAAAAATACATATTTTGCCTAAATCCATCTTGATTTCAACTGGCTTCTCTAGATCTAAGGAGGTATAAAAATGTACAGCTGGGGTCTCTTACACATTCCTGTAATTCAAATGGACAAAATATAAACACCACCACAACAGATCAACCCCTGAGAGCTACGGCAGTGGGATAATGCAAAGGGAAGCAGAGGAGGCCTGAGGCTTGGCTTGAATTCCTGACCTGTTTTTTGGGGGGTTTCACCTGAGTAACAACTTATTCCTCCATGTTTCCCAGAACAGACAGCCTTCCTGTGGCTTAAGTAAGGCTTGTCCTTAAGTGTGTTCACAGTAAATAGGCACAATCTCAAGTTGACAGTCAATGTACTGCTTAGTCGTCTGCTGTGGGTCAATATCCACATTGAGGAACACATACTGCATTTGCCCAGAGGACTCCAGATTCCTCTAGTGTCAATTCAGGCCAGAGCATATCTGTAACCTTTGTTTAGCTGGTCCTTGGTCCTACCACCCCAGGACCACTAGCAAAACATAATTAATATACTGGTTCAGCCATCTTCCAGTCCCTGTTGCAATCATTATATGGTATGATGGACGTTCAGATTTAAAATGTCTTTCAAGTTGGTGTGAGGGCAGCAAAGCTTACTGCTAGATGCAACAGGGCTTGGAAATTGGTGTTTCCCTCCAACGGATCCAGTGAAGTGCCCAAGATAGGATTTCTCCCATGCATGGATGAAGAAGAGAATCTGGAACCTGAACAATTGTGCTGGCTGTAATTGTTTATTAATTATATGATTTTGAGCAATTGTTTTCTTTATTTGAAGAATACGAACCTAATACCCACTTCACCCTGGCATGAAGATTAAGCGGGATAATGCTTGCAGAAGCACTTGGGAACTGGCGAAGAATGCTCCCAGTGAGCACCCCCCACCCCTCCCCTCCCCAACCCTCCTGCATCTACTTAACCCACTCTCTAAGAGCTAGAGTCAGATTCCGACCGTATGGAATTATCCTCAGCGCAGCAGATGGGTTTACAAGTGTCTTGGTCTCTTCGTGTAATTAGCAGCCAAGGAGTCTAAATCTTGCATTGTTTACATGGAGAGTGTTTCTTGCCTGTTCCCACGTCATACCATCTGAAACTGTTACCTTTTATAACTGGTGAGTGCAGTTCTTTAACTTTGTGGGATCCTCCGCATACAAACTCCACTGGAGTAAGTTCCTTACTGTGGATGGCTAGTGCTCCATGAGCTGAGCTCTACAGCTTACAGAAGTTTCTTAGTTCATATTCACTGTTTGAATCATGCTTTATGAATCCCTCTGAAACACGGAAGACAGAAACCACCTTTCTATTTACGAATAGAGAAACTGAGGCACATCCTGTGTTTGATGCTGTAAGAGGACAAATAGCTCAAGCCAAGCAGAGTGTCTTCCGCTCATAATCCCAACACTTGAGAGGCTGAGGAGAGGGGGTTACCATGAGTTTGAGACCATCCTGGGAAACATCGCGCATTTATGGCCAGCCTGGGCTTCAGAATGAGACCCTGTATCATAAAACAACCAAGCAAGTGAACAAACAAAACCACATGGCTTGTGGGATTCCCAATGGGAAGCCCCTTTTCTCTGGCTGAGTGGTCCTTTCTCCAGAGAAGAGTAGTATCCAAACCAGGAGAGTCAAGAGACATGTGCACCTCACGGCAAGAAAACGAAGACCCAGAGGGGAGAAATGAGTTTCAGATGCTTCCCTGAGGCCGTTGTGCCTGGGCCACTATCCTGTGGCATCCATGTGGAGTTGTCTGTGCATTTGTCACGTGTGCCGGTGAGATGGCTGACGCAGGGGAGTTTGAGAGACTGCCCAGATCCTAAGGAACTCAGTCAGAAAGCGGGGAACACACAGGGTACTTTAAACACCCAACGGTGATCCACCACCAGTGCCACAAATCCTCCCCTTTGATGGGAAGCCTGACCTCCTTACTTAAGGTCCCAAAGTATAAGCCATAGCTTGATTTGGGCCCAAGCCCCTTTGTTAAATGATCACATTCTCACTTCCCACAGGGGTCGCCGGAAGTTGTTTAGCTCCCTGGAGGGACTTCCTTATTTTTCAGTGAGTAGGTGGGTATGTTAGTAAGCCTTCCCTTACTGTGATAAATAGCTGAACAGTGAAATGATTGTTTCATGCCAGGAGCATGTGGCAAATGAAAATGGAGAAAGAAAGAAGAAGGGTGTACCTCTGAATCTCACTATCCTTTCAGTAAGCCAAAGAACTCCCAGTAGGCTCCACTTTCTTAAGGTTCTGACATCTTCCAATAGCACTGTGGACCAAGCCTTTATTACATGGGCCATTGAGGGACACATAATATTCACAGTGGAACACTGAGGATAAGGAAAGAGTAGAGAAATTTATGCTCTTCAGTAGCATTTTTCATGAGCTATACAGCCTTCTTTGTAGATGATATCTTCTTGGAATGGCTTTCAATTCCTTCTTAATTAACCAAGAAAGGACTTCTTTTAGTCTTTCTTCTATAGAGGAATTAGCTATTGAACTTGGGTGGCTGAGGAGGCTGTGCCTTCTCCCCCTGCATCTCTGGGAAGAACAGTCATGACCAAGTCCTAAACACCTTTACAGGACATTCATTCTGTTCTCACAAGAACTGATCTATCAAAGCAAGGCAAGCATCTTGGTACTGTAGGTACTGGTGCCCTATTCGTTTTCCTCTCAGACAGAGGCTTAGCATCAGATTGTGCACAGGGGATCCACAAACTGGAATGAGAATCTTAAACATGCAACCTCCTTATACTGTCCTGAGTGAAGTGAAAAGTAGTATGGAGCGCCTCTACTGTTCTAATACTCAGCCAGCTAAAGCAGAAAGATGAGTTGCCATGGCTGTATAGTGTGGACACTTCACCAAAAGCCACCTAGTCCACAGGAAAACCACAGTGAGGAGGATTCTAGATCTGTCATCCAACATGGGACCAAACCTAGGGAATGGAACACAATGTAAAAGGTTCTTATGGGAATGGATCTTGCAAACCCCTAATAAAAGCATGTGACATGGCAGTGCTGGCCGGTCAAATCTCCATGGCTCTTCAGCATGGCATTTGGAAAAAGCAGAAGAAAGCGCAGGTTCTGAGAACTTACTCTTTTGCATACCCTCTTATGACCTTGCATGAGCTAACTTGGAAATCTGTATCTGGCCTGTCTCCTGGGAAGACTACATTAGTTAAAATGTATGGGGACAATTAGAAATGCTTGCTAGCTGTCAGCAATTTTATCCCATGCCATGTGAACATATTAACATGGCCCAATAAAATAGAGAATGGCAAAGGTCATCATAGAGAACAGGGTCACATGACACAAATCATGAAGGTATAAAAGCTGAAAGGTGAAGGGTTAGCCTTGCCCTTGGTTCTCCACTGTCCAGTGGGCTAACCTGGACTAATCATGTCTTTCTCAGGTCCTTCATCTGTTGACATCTCCTTGTCTGCTGCATGTAGAAAAATCCGTAAGGGGCGAACACCAGCCCACATGTCTAAGGGTTCTGACAGGATGGAGCTCTGAGATTTTTCATTTTTGGCTTTTCAATGTCCACTCTCCACAGCCTATCACTATACTTTTTAATTCTTTGACAAATACACACACACACACACACACACACACACACACACACACACACACACACACACACAGAGTCATTTTCGCCTCCCATTAACCTCTCTCATCCTCTTCTCTCTCCCACTGAAACTCTTCTCCTCAACAAGCCCCCTTCTTCTCTGACAGTTTTGTTTTTGACCCACTCAGTTGAGTTTGCTTGCACGGGCATGAGTGGAGGGTTACCTGCTAGAACAGACTATCGGTGTCAATGTCACTGAAGAAAATGACATCTCCTCCTCCGGCACCCATAGACTGCTCATTGTCCTCCAGTGAGGGCTGGGACCTCACACGCCCCTCACTCATGCGTGATGAAATGGTGCAAGTGATAACAGCTACAGTGAGTGAGTGAGTGAGTGAGTGAGTGAGTGAGTGAGTGAGTGCAAGGGCGGCTATGTCCTGTCTGGAAGACACTGCTTCCCAGGACTCCTCCCCAGTCTCTGCTCTCACATTCCTCCTTCAGCGGGCCTTAGACGGTTTCGTTTAAGGTCGAGCACCCCACAGTCCCTTATTCTGGGCACTCTGACTAGCTGTGAGTCTCCAACCACCACACACTGCAGCAAGAAGCTTCTCGGGGGAAGGCTGAGAGCAGCACTAACCTCCAAGCCTAATTAGAAGGCCATTGGACAGCAAGCCTCTTTAGCAAAACAGCCACAGTAGTCCCTCCCTGGCGGCACTGCCCTGCTTGTCCCCCTTACTGCTCAAGCCCTCGGTGTCGTGTGGGGCTTTCACCAGCATCACACACCAGGAAGGCTTCTTTATCATGGGTGTAAAATCGCAAATACAATACTGATCTGAAGGAGAGAGGGAAGACAAAATAGATTGTTTAATGAATGATCCCCTGGAAGGTGCCAGGCACAGCACCCTTTGGCCACCGTGGGGTTCTGCTGTAAGTGGTGCGGGGCCTCAATATATCCAACAGCTCTCAGTGGCCCTGCTCTGGGTCATCTGGCCCCTCCCTTCTATCTGTAATGCTTTCCTTCCCTCAGGCAAGCACTGCCTCCTTTAAAGACTTTCTCACACAACTCTGGACAGGAGTCCCCAAATGTTCCCTCAGCCACTCCAGGAATTTGCCCGTATTGGGTACTAGATTCCTCATACCAACCCCGAGAATGCCAGGGCTGTGCTGGCAAGCTGAGGGCCATCTATAGGTCCTTCAGCTGTTCCTCCGACAGCGTTGGTTCGAGACAGACAATATGACTATAAAATTCCTGTCTTAAACTAAAATGACTGTGGATGTCTTATGCCTCAGGGCCACGATGCAGTGTCTTCATGCCTCAGTGAGTATTTGTGACAGAGAGTTACATGTGGCTAGAAACTGGAGATCAGGGGTGTGGAACAGAACTAGTCTGGTTCTCTCAACAGCTGCCTGGTCTTCTTGTGGGTGACCTATGGCGTCTAGCCAGGTAGGGCCCTCCATGCAGACTTACCTACAGATCCCCTTCTTGGAATCTATCTCCCCACATGGCCCAAAGAATTTGAAACAAATTGTGAAATGCAACGGGATTTCAAGAGCCTTGTGAGAACTAACTCTACAGAGGTCTACCTTTTGAAAGTCAACTTTGCAGGGGCCTCGGAGGTGAGAATTGTCATGAGCCTAGCGTCTCAACGATGGAGTGGCATTTTCCACAAAGGTGTCGAGCTTCCATGTTGAGGCTGGAATTCGCCTTGATGCTGAGGAAATCAGCACAATTTGATTGAGATGCTGCTTGTTTCACGGCAGAGGCTGACACGGCTCAAGGGGCTCAAGGCGTGGGATTAGCAAAGGTCACAGAGGCAGTGGCCAAGCTGGGTCCAGCCCCTGGTGTCCAGCGCACTCATGACTGCTTTTCCTCTCAGCACCCTTGAGCGCATTAGCAAAGAGTGAGCAGTGTATCAGACAAGTGATACAGGTGAAGTCTTGGCACACCCAGACCCTGAACATTCTAGAAGGAAATGTCATATTCCCAATGTCCCTTTCCCTCTGCTTAATCTGAGAACATTCTCTGTATCAAACGGTTGCTGAAAGAGAAGCTCGCTACAGGCTACAGTCAAAGACACTGTGAACAGTGGAGTTGTGGGGGGTATTGGGGAGCAAATGAAGAGACACTGTGGTAGGTCTTTGTGCTGACAACATCATCCAAAACGCCCTCCTGAATGGAAAACGATGAAATGCTGGAGAAGTGATAATTGAAGACATCCTCATAGTATGCCTACACCCCTGTGGTAAGGACTGGATTCTCAGCCTAACAAGAACTCCTAGGCTGCTCTCCTCACATCCAGAGCACATCCCACCAGCCACCTTCCAGCCCAGCTAGTCCTTCTTTTGAATCTCCTTCCACGGACTGGACGTCTTCCGTGAAACGCAGGGACAAGGAGATCTCTCACCCCCGTCCTTATCTTCGGACAAGAGGAGTGTCATTGCCATCAAGATGGAGCCCATGGCAGAGGTAAGGAGGAGTGCCTCTCTGTGAATGTGGCACTGCGCCAGCTTCCCCTACATGGTGCTCTGCCTGCTAATTAGCACATCCGTCCTTCCCCACAGGTGGGGAAGTGGCCTGTGACTGATGTCTGGCTGCCTGGAGCCAGCAAGGCCTGACCCTGCCACCCCACTCAAGGACACACTTTGGGAGTGGGTGGCTCCTCAAGAGAAGATCCCTCTGGTCCAGAACCAAGCCTTCCTTCTCCTTCTTGCAGGATGGGGGGAGAGGGAGAGGGCAGGCTGCGGATGGCAGAGAAACTCGGGGGCTGGTTTACGGCAAACAGACTGAGCTGCTTACGGGTTGGTGCGGCTGCCAGCAACCCCAGATGGCTCAGAACCTGCTGCTCTTGCTGAAAATTGATTTTGGAGGCAGTGAGGGAAGGAGGAGGGTGGGCAGGGGAAGGGGCTGCAGGGCAGGGCGGGGGATGGGAGGGTTGCCAAATAGAGGGTGGAATTTATAAGCTCTGATAAAGCTCTTGAGCCAAACATGCTCTGGGCAGACACGGAAAGATCTATGCAGGGAGGGCATTTGGTTAGGATTTCTGCCTCTGTGGTGTGTGTGTGCGTGTGTGTGTGTGTGTGTGTGTGTGTGTGTGTGTGTGTGTGTGTGTGTGTTCTGATGTGCTTGCCTGTGTGTGCACATGTGGAGGCTAGAGGCTCATCTCAGATATCCTCCTCTGTACTTTTCTTATTTATTATTATTAATTGTGAATATTATTTTGGATAGGATCTCTCTGAATCTGGAACTCACTGTTTCCGATAGCCTGGCTGGCCAGTGGTCTCCGGTCTCCACCTTCTAGCACTGGGGGCACAGATTGCACTGCCACACCCAGATTTTACATAGCTGCTTGGGATCCTAACTCAGGTCCTCCAGCTTTCACAGCAAGCGCTTTACCCATGAGCCATCTTCCCTACCCTCTAATTCTTTTTTACCTGACTGCCTTCTGCCCACCTCCTCCTGATTTCATTGATACTCCCTGGTTGACCTTGTGTTATGGGGTAGGGGAAACTGAGAAAGCATCCTGTGTGACTTCCATTACTCTGACTCAGTGAAGTAACCCAGAGCTGGGGACGCTTAAACCTTGACCTGCTGGTTGTAGTGGTTTCTTAAGGACTCTAGATTCTACTTTATATTCATATTTTACATTATTTTTATTAACAATAGCACATGGTCCTATGACCCCCATACCTGCCTCCACTTCATCATCCCCCCAAATACTAATGAGCTCCAAACACGAATGCTAAAATGCCCATTTCTGGACACAATCCTCACAGAGCTCATGAGACAGTAAGGAAAAGAGACAAATTCACCCAGTCCACATGAGCAGTACCATACAATGGGTGGAAGAGGGAGAGAAGAGTCTCCCAGCCTTATAAGGGCGAGGTTCTCAGTGGAGACTGTGTCTGAGGTGGGATTTCAGTGAAGGGTGGCTAGATTGGGAATGGGTTTGTTTCTCAGGCAGGGACAGCCCAAAGCCTGGAGTGGTAGATTGGAAGTGGCAGACATTTCTGTCCCGAGGGAGATGATGGGAGATGTAGATGGACCCGTCAGAGGCCTGACTATGACTGCTTCTAATATTTGTGCTCCTGTCTATAGATCCTGAGGCAACTGAAGACTCCAGGACTGGACAGCACCCGTGACCTCCTGGGTCAGAAAGCTGTTAAACAAGGCTAAAAGGACAGTGCTATGGACTACAGATGAAACTAACCAGGAAAGTGGGCAGGGGGACAAACGACATTCACAAGGGAGAGTTAAGACGGGGCTGACTTTTCTTCTTTTTAAAAGGAGAAAGAAATGCAGGAACCAAGCGAGAGCAATGGGCCCTGCCAGCCAAATGACAAAGGTGCCCAGCCAGGCAAGCAGCTGGGATTTCTGTGCACCCCATGGATACACTCCCAGATTTCAGTGGCTTCTCCCAAAGCCTAGGAGAGAGCTGAACCCTCTACATTAGAGCCAGAAGGCTCAGAGGAAGGACCAAGAAGAGAACTCAGGTATATACAGTTGGTGGCTCCTCCCATTTTAGATGGTGGGAGGAGTCACAGCCCAACCCTGGGCATTCTTCACCACTAGGATGCCTGAGTATGTCTGTCCTCTCTCAGTGTGAGGCCTGGAGCCCATGGCAACAGGCACCATCACCCCCAGACACTGGGGTCTAGAGAGCTTGCCTCAGTGGCATGACTCTCTTCCTTTCATTTGATTTCTTGCCTAGACAAGATCCCACAGTGTGAGAAGGTAACAATCTTTAGCCCTAGCCAAGCCCCCAAGGAGGAGAAACACAAGCCTCCCTTGAATGAAAGTGTGTGTGTGTGTGTGTTTGTAAAAGACATGATTAAGAGTCATTAAGAGTCATGGCAAAGCACCTGCCCAGCTTGGGACAGGCCACTCTCCTCAGAGACATGCTGCTGCTTGTCCCCAGTGCTCGAGTGCTGGCAACAAATTCTTAATCTGTTCCAGGGTGTGAGCATCCATCCTAACCAGTAAGTTTCCCCCTCCTTTTGAGCTCATCCTACTCTTGGAGAGAAAAGGGAAGGGGGACTCGACAACGACCTTCCGCAAGGTTCAGCGGACACTACTCCCTTCAGGCCTGAGAAGATTCTTCCTCGTAGCTACTCGAAGCCCTTGAGAGGCTTCTCAGCAGTGGAGCTTGCAACCAATCTGTCACCCAGCTTGTGACACCCACCTGTGCTGACTGCAGGGGTCATAAAGCAGAGACAGAATTGTGTTTTCAGGGACACTAGTTTGAGGAGTTTCTCATCCTCTGCCCTGGCCCTGAGGAAAACCATTAACAACAGTGAGTAGTACCCTGGGTGAGCATCATCCAATCAGGACCGATGACCTGAAATAAGAGGGTGTCTTTCTCAGCTCTGCTGGAAAGCAATGGACCAGAAGGTCACAGGCCTATGGACCCCTGACTTCTTTCTGGACATTTTATGCCCTAGTGAAAACTAGGTTATTGACTCCATCTCTTCCTTCTTCTTCTAAAGCTTCCCTCTGGAATCATTTGATGAACACACTGAAGGTCAGACACAAGGTTTATGGTCGTCCCTGAACTGGGATAGGGAACACATTAGCACTGAGGATTCTTTTGAGAAAGCAGGCATCCAAAAGATGCCTCCCAGAGGATGACAGTGAAGAGAACATAAAGACTAGGGTCCTGGGAGGATCTGGCATTCTGGGAAAATCAGCTAAGCTATGCATCTCTCAACTTCCTCTGTGAAATAGCATGACAGACCAACCCAACATGATTCATGATGAAAGTAGGTAAAATATTTTAGACTGCCATGGAGAAATGTTGATGTTGTCAGCCCAAATTCATGTTAAGCACCACTGTTCGGTGTGACAGCATTTGGAGATGGTGCCTTTACGAAGTGTATGAGATCTAAATGATGTAAGTAGTGCTCTTCTATAAAGAGACCCCAGGATTCTCACATGCTCCTTCCACCACACAAGGACACAATGGGAAACAACCATCCATGAATTAGGAAGTGGGCCCTCACCAGACACTGAACCTGATGGCACTTTGATTAGGGAGTTCCCAGCCTCGAAAATGGAAGGAGTGGATCTCTATTGGCTCTAGCCTACTCCACGTGTGGGGTTTTGTGATGGCGTCTTAGGCCCATCAACACAAGCAGCTCTGCCATCCCCATGTCTGGTAAGCCATAGGACATGCTGAATCTGCCTCCTCTTCCCTGACTCAGTTGCTCACAACATCCACTTGCAAACTGACCTTGAACCTCCAGCCTATTACATGCACACGCGCTGTATTCCCTCCTATAGTTCATATTCAGCTCTTTGGGAAACTAGAATTCCCACAGACAGAGGGCAAGGGGTCTTCCTGAGGACTGGCTGGAAACAGACTGGATTAGAAGGGCTGGAAAGAGGAAGTTAAAGAATAAATCACATTAAGGTCTCATCCCTCCATACGGGAATTGGCAGTTTTTAGCCTTTTCCAAAACAGATCCCTGCTCAATGACCCCTGAGACAGGGTGCTGCCTCTACCCCCACCTCAGCCTTGAAAAGGATGGGGTTCAAGAGGAGCTGGACAACAAGCATTCTGGCACTCCTCCAAAGCTACAGGGCAGGCTGGGGCAACCCTTCACCCCAGTATTGCTACCCTTTCAACTCAGAGTAGCCATGAAAATTATCATCTAGAACATCCTTGGTTTTCTCATTTTGAAATACCAATGATGACATGTCAAAAACATTCATTATGAGGCTCTGTTATTGTGGTCATTAGAAAGTTCCGGAAAGTGAGAGATCTTGTACTGCCAGACTACAAGGCTCTGGCATCTCTTTGGTGTTTCTTTTGACATCTAACTAGAATTTGTGTTTCAAGTTCATGTTTGGAATCTGGCTTCCCAAGGCAAGCTTACGGTGGCACTTCTCAGCCCTCTGTCAATCAACAGCACAGTGTGGGAACAAGGCCATCCTGCTAGGTGGAGGTACAGTCCAGAGTCTGAGAAAAAGCCTTCAGAACCAGCAGAGAAGATCCCAAACAGAAGCCATTGGTGGGTAAACCACACCCCTGAAATCCCAGCTTCCCTTCCTTCCAAAGTGTCCTTAAATTATTGCTTTTCTGCAAATGTGAAATGGACTTTAAAGTCTAGTTCCTTGATCAGACAACTCTCTCTCTCTCTCTCTCTCTCTCTCTCTCTGGTGTGTGTGTGTGTGTGTGTGTGTGTGTGTGTGTGTGTGTGTGTGTGTGTGCGTGTGCGCACATGTGAGCAGGTGTCATGTGTGTGGAGGTCAGAGGTCAATCCCAGTTCTTGTTTCTCAGGTGCCATCTACCTTATTTAGGTGGACATGGTCTCTCACTGGCCTAGGGCTTGCTGGGTAGGCTAGGTTGAATGACCAGAGAGCTCCAGAGATCAGCTTGCTTCCACCTCCCTAACTCTGGGATTAAAAGCACACACCACCATGCACATCTTTTCATGTGGATTTGAACCCAGGTCCTTGTACATACAGGGCAAGCAAGGACTTTGCCAGCCAAGCTATCACCCCAGACACATTTCTTAAAAGGAAAAGAAAACTAAGAGGCCTTGAGGAAGGGATGTGGGGCAACTCCATTTGCCACCAAATCCATGTCTCAATTGTCTTGCTGTATCTAACACTGATGTCTTGGACAGCTGAGGCTGGCCTCCTGCAGAGTTCTGTCACAGTGCCTGTTGCAGAGGGTCTTTTGGTGATGGTTCCAAGTATTACTGGTGATACAAAGTAGTTCCTTTTTCTGCAAACTCTGCTCTGTGGCCATGCTTTGGGATAGGAAAAAACAGACCAACAAACCAAAACTGTGTGCTGTTCTCACTGAGGAGCGAGTAGCCGGGAGAGGTGGTTCTGCTCTGCTCTGGTCCTCTTGGGTGATTAGCATGCAGCCTGCATCCTTTACCACGGCACGAGGTTCAGTCTATTCCTGAGTGATCTATGAGCTGCCGCTTGTGCTATTAACAGGCATTCTCCATTTCAGCACCCTCAGCACATTTAGCTCCTCTTCTGTAAGATCGCTGTTCTGTCCTTCATTAATAACCACTTCCAAACCCTTCCAGAACCTTCCTGGACAGTTCTCTCTTGTGTCATCTTCATGGGTCAGGATAGGAGGACTCTGGCCAGGGTGATGAGGGGAACATTTTCTGTCCTAGAAGGAAAGCTGCTACTTGGCAGCTTTGCGAAGCACAGGGCACAGGGCAGTTTCCCTCCATATCAAAGATCTTCCATCAATTTCTATTAGTGAATGAATTGTTAAGAGACAGACGCGTAAGAGGATTTCATGGTTTGGAGGTTGGCCATTGCTTAGAAAGGTGTTGTCAGTTATTTGGATCAGGCTGAGGAAGAAGAAAAGGATGGAGATGGAGCAAGCTCTGCCTTGTTGATGCCTTTGCTTAGCAAGAATAGAGAGGCTCAAATAACAACACGGAGTAAAGGGTCCCAGAAGGGGGATTAACCTACTACTCCTGGATGATTCTAGGCATGACAGAGCCTGTTGGAACATTTCAGAGAATGTCAACAAGTAATAATGAAACCTTCCCCATTCTCCATGCTCTTCCAATTTAAATACTTTGGTTACTCTTTGCCAGAGTCTCCCATCATTACAGAGGGAAGCCCTTTGCCCCCCACAACGGATTTCTAGCTTATTTGCCTGGTTCCACAGGCTTTTCCACTTACTAGTGATAGAAGATGGGATACAGGGGAATCATTCTTAAAAACTGTTCTTGATTAATTAAATACTGCATGTCTCCCAAAATGGACTTGCAAGTTGCAATCAGATTCAGATATCCCCTTGGCATTTGAAGCTCTCCGATCACATCATATCAATTCAGCCTTGGTCTCTGAAGAGGCTGCTGACAAGCCCACCTTGGGCATTACTGTCTTGGCATGGTTCCCTTTCATCCCTCCTGTCTCGGGCCAACCAGAAGCCCCTTCATCTTCCTTGAGGAGCCTTCCCCCTGTATCCCAGGGCATATTCTTCCTTTAATAAGTTCCTACAGCGTAAGTGGAGTGCTCTTTTGAGTTGGCAGGGCGGCAATGCCTTCTCCTTGTATCCTGCACAGTGTCATGTCATGATCAGCACTGTGACGCACCTTGGCACAAAGGGCAGGTCACTGAAAGCCTCATTCATGATCTATGGGTGACATGGGAGAGGGGAAGACAGAAGAAGAGGAAGACAACTTAAACAAGACTGCAGAACTGAGTTCAGCTGCATCCCTTACACCATCCATTGGGAGGCAGTGGCTGAGCCAGCTCTAGCCTTCCCAGAAGCTCCAGTGGCACCAGGGACCCAGAAGGAACCTGCAGGTGACAATTCAGTCACCCTGCTTTCCTTGCTGAAGGATTCAGAGCTACTCTGTGGCACCGATTTGATCTCCCTTTCAAACTGCCAGATATTTTCCCTGAAAACAAGGACCAAAAAAAAGAGAGATAGATGTATCTATGGACCAGGAGGGAAACAGCGAGCCAATTTGGAACCAACTTTGGCCAAGGAAATGGTACAATCTCGCTGTAATGCGATTAAGTCAAAATTACTTCCAAACGGAGATGTAATTATGACAGCAACTTCTTTGGGGGCAGGCTGAGATTTATTCTTTTTTGGAGAGCCAAGACCGGATTTAGTTGTTCGTGAGCCCTGGGGCAGTGAAGATATGGGGCAACTCAGAATGTTTTCTTTCACAGAGAAACATTCCAAGCAAAGGAGAAGGCTGAAGATGGCCTAAGGAGAGCTCTGCTGACAGGATAGCTTGGGAAAATGAGCTGTGGACTCCAACCCTTCAGCTACACGGGATGGACAAAAACATGGGAAGAACCCTCTTCTGTGGTCAGCCCTGAAGAGTTCATGGTTCTGAGAACAGATGGGATGACATCATACATGCAGGCTGTATGTAGATGTATGGATGTCTGGATGTCTGGATGCCTTCAGAACCACTGCACTGACTGGTGTGACATTACATTGATGCAAAAGCATAGTATCCGCAAAAGGAGCTTTTGATGTGGAATACTTCTTATGAGCTTGGAACTAGACCAAGAACGTAAAACTTATCATCGCATCCTTGCAACAGCCCAGTGGCTGGGTGTTCTACCCATGCTATGAAGGAGAAACAGCCTCAGGGAAGCAGTTTGACTCAGAGCACCCAGCACACAAAAGACAAAGGCTGAGTGCAAATAGCAGCCTTGCTGACTCTGCATCCTTTCCTTGCACTTGCACCTCCTGATCCAGTCCTCGAGTCCACGTGGAGACAGGCCCGAAGCTCTGGCTGTGCCGGCTGCATGTAGGTGTGTTAGACCTGGCGAGAACTGCTTATTTGCTTGTCTTCTGCCTGCCAGACAGCCAGCGAGCAAAAGCCACTGAACCCTGGCACTTAGCAAGGGTTGCTCTCCTGTACGAGGCTCTACAGAAACAGACCCAAGAGAAAGAGCTATATACTGGTGATTTAAAAGAGTATTCTCAGTGAATTCTGATGATGGAGGAGGAGAAGTAGGCATTAGTCAGTCAACATTAGTCAGATCATGCAAAAAAAATATTTGGGGTGCACATTGTAAACTCAGAATTCACTGCCCCTAAAGAGAAAAGAGCTACAAGCTGCTCTTGGGGCAAGATGGGACTGGATTTTAAGCTTTCAAGCTGTCTTAGTTAGGGTTTCTATTGCTGTGACAAAACACCATGACCAAAGGGCAAGTTGGGGAGGAAAGGGTGTATTTGGCTTACACATCAGCATTGCTGTTCAACACTGAAGGAAGTCAGGACAGGAACTCAAACAAGGCAGGATCCTGGAGGTAAGACCTGATACAGAGGCCATGGAGGGGAGCTGCTTACTGGCTTGCTCCTCATGGCTTGCTCAGCCCACCTTTTTTTTTTTTTTTTTTTTATTTTGAGACAGCGTTTCTCTGTGTGGCTTTGCGCCTTTCCTGGAACTCAGTTGGTAGCCCAGTCTGGCCTCGAACTCACAGAGATCCTCCTGGCTCTGCCTCCCGAGTGCTGGGATTAAAGGCATGTGCCACCACCGCCCAGCTCAGCCCACCTTCTTATGGAACCCAGGACCACCAGCCTAAGGCTGGCACCACCCACCATGGGCTGGGCCCTCCCCCAATGATCACTAAATGAGAAAATGCCTTACAGCTGGATCTCATGGAGGCATTTCCTCAACTGAGGCTCCGTCCTCTGATGACTCTAGCTTGTGTCAAGCTGACACACAAAACCAGCCAGTACAACTGACCCCTTGTCAACAAACACATCATTATTAAGCTACAACTCTTCCTCTCTTATTCATTCTCAAGATCTCACATTAAAATCACAAATAATTTTAAAAGTACCGCAGTCTTTCCAAATTCAAAGACATTAAGATTTCAATCTCTGCCGGGTGGTGTTGGCGCATGTCTTTAATCCCAGCACTGGGAGGCAGAGCCAGGTGGATCTCTGTGAGTTCGAACTCACTGGGCTACCAAGTGAGTTCCAGGAAAGGCACAAAGCTACACAGAGAAACCCTGTCTCGAAAAACCAAAAAAAAAAAAAAAGAAAGATTTCAATCTCTTTAAAACATCCAATTTCTTTTAAAAGTTCAAGTCTTTCACCTATGGGCTCCTTTAAAAATAAAAATTAAACATCTCCTTCAAAAGGGAAGAACCAGAGTACCATCACAATCTGAACCAAGCAAAATCAAACTTCAATAGAATAAATAACTCAATGCCAAGTTATCTGGGACTCACTCATGATTTTCTGGATTCCTCCAAAGGGCTTGAATCACTTCTCAGGCTCTACCCTCTGCAGCACACACAGCTTGTCTTCCAGTCTCTGGCAGGCTCCACTCCACTGCTGCTGCTGTTCTTGGTGATCATCCCGTGGTCCTGGCATCTCCAACACGCTGGGGTCTTCTACTGCAACTGGGCTGCTCTTTCACTAACAGACTTCCACAGGCACTTTTCATGGTGCCAAGCCTCAACTTCTTTGCATGACCCCTTCAGTTCTGGGCCTTCAACTGCCACTGAGGCTGCACTTTCTCCAGTGGCCTCTCCTGGCCTCTCACAGTGCCAAGCCTCAGCTGCTCTCCATGACCCCTGCATGCCTTCAAAACTAGTACCACTTGGGTAACTCATACACATTACCAAGTCCGGCAGTCAATATGAGGTACAACCTTGGCCGCCTCTGGAATGTAGCTGTTCTATGCTCTTAGGAATCACTTTCTAGAAGATTTTCCTTCAGTGATGCTGGTCTCTTCTTAATCATCGGTAATTTCTTAGCTCCAAACGACCAACATCAAGTAGCCCAGCAAAACGAGTTTTGCCTTAGTAGTTCTGGTATCTTGTTAATCACAGCTGATTCTTCAGCCCCAGCTAACCAGAACCATAGGATCTTTATTCAAAATAACAAATGGCCCCATAGAGTCTTTAAACGTCCCCCCCCCCCGAAAGTTCACAAGCCAGGCCTCCATCTTCTGCACAGCTCTTGAAATTCTTATCTTCCAAGCTCCTAAAGAACATCCCACTGAGCTCTTAACACTCAATGATTCTTTTAGCCCGAAATTTCAAATCCTTCCATAATCCTCCCCAAAACATGGTCAGATCTGTCACAACAATACCTCCCTACACTGGTACCAACTTGTCTTAGTTAGGGTCTCTATTGCCGTGACAAAACACCGTGACCAAAAAGCAAGTTGGGGAGGAAAGGGTTTATTTGGTTTACACTTCCACATTGTTGTTCATCACTGAAGGAAGTCAGGACAGGAACTCAAACAGAGCAGGATCCTGGAGGCAGGAGCTGATGCAGAGGTCATGGAGGGGTGCTTCTTACTGACTTGCTCCTCATGGCTTGCTCAGTCTCCTTTCTTACAGAACCCAGGACCAGCATCCCAGGGATGGCACCACCCATCATGGGCTGGGCCCTCTCCCATTGATCATGTGGTAGGGGACTGGAGGTATTCAATTAATAATATGTAGATTACTCGAGAATATGTCCATTGCTGAGCCTTTCACCTCTGTGCCCGGAGTTCACTGTGAACAGAACAGAGAACTGATCCATGACTTGGCTGATGTAGAGAAGGCTAAGGGACTGACTCACTGAAGGAAATGCCAGATTGGTTAATCGACACTCTATGGAATCCATGTTTGTAGACTCAGCTACTAATAATGTTTCAGAGTTTCCAGGGCTCTTCAGAAAGTCGTGCATGGCCTGTCCTTGCTGAACCCCCAGTCCAAGAAACAACCCTATCTCTAAATCCAGCTCCCCTGAAACAGACCATTCATCCATTTTCGCTCCCGTCTATGGGTCTCACTGTGCTCACTGCAGTAAGGATGGAGCAGTCTTGAGTGGTGGTTGGAGGCCAAGGGACTCTGTGTTCCCAGGCAAGTCCACAGAGACTAGCTCAGTTTCCTAAAAACAAACAAAAAAACAAAAAACAAAAAAACCTCCAGGAATTGGGAGCAAGAGCAGGGAGGTGGCTCTGGTGAAGAGAGAGTGGACGTGGTCAAAGGGCTGCTAAGTCAGAACAGAAGAGAACAAAGGAGGGTGAAGGGTCTCCTTGGCTGAGAGGCTGGAGGACGCTAAAGCCAGGTCTCCCCCCTGGGGTGGTGGGGGATTACAAACCTTTTGAACTGGCTGACAGCCAAGCTGCCCCCTCTGCCTAACAGCTTTGCTTCCCAGCAGGGGTCTGGCAACAGGACAGAGGCCCTTCTCTCTTTTTCCTGGCACCATTAGCCTGTATCAATAGGCATCTTCCTCTAAGACAGGAATTGGGAAACCCCCTGAAACAAAGCCCCTCGGGAGCGGTCTCAGTTCTGCCAAAGTTACAGCTGATCCAAAGGTGCTGCAGCCTCCACCCACCCCACCTCTAGCCCCAGACTCCAACACTCAGATCATGTTTTCGAGAAAACTATCATAGGCTCCCGGTGTTCCCTTCATCAACATCTCTTTTGTTTCAGCTACCTTCTCAAGTCATGTGATGGAATAGAAGAGTCACCATACGTGCATGTCAAGGGTCTCTGTCCAAAGGCCATCCTGCCCACCTGCTGGCCTTGGGAGCCTGAGAGCTTCCTTCCTTTCCTGCCTCCTCCCTAGCCTTCCCTTCCAGCATCCTGCAACCGCTGCGTGGCCATGCACTCGGTGTCCACCAGCCAGGAGGAACTGTGAGTGTGCTTCCTGCCTCTCTTCCCACACCTTCCTCCCTGGCAAGATGCCTCAGCATCTACAATGGTCATGAGCATCTTTCAGTTCCTGCCACAAGTAGTTAGTTGTAAGGTTTTGTCTTGCACTGTGGACTCAGAAGTTAGCCTGTCCACAGCCTGTCCATGAATGAAGCCTAAATGGGAGAACTGGGCTCTGATTTACACAGACTAGAGCCAGATGTCCATATAGGCAGGTGGTGCACAATGAATTCAACCAACTGAAGGCTGAAAAAAAATTTTTTTTAATTGTGTCTATACTGATTACATTCAGATTCTTTTTTCCTTGCCATCATTCCTTGAAGTGTTTACATTGTATTTGGTATTACGAGTAATCTTCAGATAATTGGAAGTACATATTAATAGTTTAAACCACAGAATTTTGTGTGCATCCATGCTAATTGCAGCACTATTCACAACAGTCAAAGAGTGGAATTGGCCTAGGTGTTAGTCACCAGATGAATGGATAAAAAAAAACATGGTACATATACACAGTGGAGCAGGTATTTGTGTGTGTGAGAGTGTGTGTGTGTGTGTGTGTGTGTGTGTGTGTGTGTGTGTGTGTGTGTGTGTGTTGCCATAACAAGAAAGAAGTTATGCCGCTTATGCCGCTTGCTGGAAAATATATGCAACTTGGAGATCATGTTAAATGAAACAAGTCAGACTCAAAAAGACAAATGTCACATATTTCTCTCATTTGTGAAACCAGTTTATACAGATTGATAAAACCATGTATACACTCATATATATCTGTATCTTCCTATGTCTGTATCTATATATGGCAAAGGGAGGAAGGGAGGAAGGAAACTAGTAGGGAACAGGGAAGGGAAACGGAATGGGGGTAGAGATGGTCAACATTCATGATACACTTGAAAGAAACTGTCTTTATAAAGCCTATCATTATATGCAATGAGTATGTGCCAATAAACTTGTTTTTAAAATATGTAAAAGTACATAGAAGGATGTGCGTAAGCAATATACAAACATCACATCATTTTCTATAGGGAACTTGAGCATCTACACATTTTTGGATCCACACAAGATCTTTAGAAGCAATGCCCTAAGAGGCTGCTGCACTAACAGATGATTGAGTGCATGCTAAGGAGGTGAGAGTGTTAATGCGATGCATGTAACAGCCAAAAGATGTAAAAGAGACAGAGAGACAAGGCTAAAAATCTGTGGCCTCGGGTATGCACCCTGCATGTAGTGTAGTGGTAGAAAATTTGAGGCAGAATAAGACAGATCGGAAGACGGTTGCTATCAAAAAGGAACTCATTTACCTACAGTTCCCAGGAGGAAGAGGGTGCCATGGCATCAGAGCCCACGGGAAGTCTGTGGTCAGTCCAGAGGCAGAGTCAAAGCAGGAGGGATAGTGGACTAACATTTTATTATGATGTCCCACGGAAGGAGTATGCAAGGCAAGAGACAAACAGGCTCAAGCCTGATCGCCTTGGCAGGTTCTTGAGCTTTGGGGTTGTCTTCCATTGTCTGGAAGCTAGTTTTGGCATGATTACAACATTTGGATATTAGCCTGCTTTGGGGGAAAAAAAAACCACCAGAGAGGTGATTGGGGTGTGGGCTATGGTTGGGTTGACAATAGGGATTTTGAAGCATGGTCTCTCTAGAGCCAACAAGACCATAGATGTCAGTGCATTGAAATGCATAAAATAAAAGGCATAGTTAATACAGCATGGCCAGTTAAGAAGGAAATAAGGACATTGCTAAGGAAGCCATAAGAAGCAAACCTACATGTGCTGTGTGTTTTATAGTTCTATCCCAGGGGTAGAGGAGACATCTCATTGAAACTGGAGGAATAGATACACCACAAGGGGAAAGCTAGTGAAAGTCTTGGCAGTTCATGCACACTCGTGAAAGCAGAGCAGGATGTCTCTCATTAGTGCTTGCATGTATCAATACCCTCAATCAAAACAAAATTCCAGTTGTCCGAGCAATTCTAACTTGACTCCGAATAATGAATGTGTTAATTGGGTTCTTTTCTTATCATAAATTGAATTGCAAATATGAAGGACAAGCATTCATGCACATAGGACAAGGGGACTAATTACCTTTTCAAAATAACAAGTGTGTTACTAGTATACCCCCATCCCGGGTCATAAGCAGGCTTCTTTCTGATAGGAATTGAAGGGTGACAATTGACTTCACTTGATTATTGTGTCCTGTTGTCCCCTGTAACACAGGAGCCATAAAGAAGGAGGTGTGACATAGAACCCTGTGGGAAAATGTAATATAAACGTATGGGTGATGGGTGTGCATCATATCTGAATTCCGAGTATATATAAGATTGTATGACTCCCACAGCGCCAGGATGTTCACATAGATTAATTCACTGTTAATATTCCAGTCTCTCTTCTGGATTTACAGAGAATATAGGAGTACTAAGCCTTAGGAAAGCAGTCCTGTTGCATCTTTCCTGAATTCATACTTTTCATGGGGAGAGGAAATAGCCTCCTTCCTGCTCCCAGGCGGTCGTTTTATCGTCCTGTGTATTCATGGGTATGAGCATGGGTATGCACATGTGAAGACCACAGGGAGAGGCTGGGGTGTCTTTTCAACAGCAACTCTCTACCTTGTTGTCTGAGATAGCGTCTTTGCTGAGCCTGGAGCTCACTGATTAGTCTAGGTTGGCTGACCACTGAACCCGGGGATCTGCCTGGCTTTGTCTCCCCAGTGCTAGGTTTACAGGCGAGAGCCATGGCATCCGACTATTTATGTGTGTCCTGGGGTTCTGAACTCAGTTTCCCGTGCTTGGACAGTAACACTTTACCGGCTGAGCCATCTTCCCAGCTCCCTTTGTTCTGTTTTCTATTGGCGTATATTCACTGTACTCAGTATTGGGGTTCCCAGAGCCGAGGGCCTCGACCACATTGATTCCCTTGTGTTCCTCCCTTTCGTCTTGCCCTCTTCCCTCACCACACACTACTTCCCGCTGTTCCCCTAGTCTCCTTTTGACTTCAATATACACATGTGTGTGTATACGCAGGCACACATAAAAATGGGGTTTTACACACCTGTAAGGGATTCTAGCTCATTAATGGGTAGAGAGCCAGCCCACGGTGTAATTTGAATATCAACCTTCTTCTTTAGGCGCGTTACGAGCTTAGAATTCAGCAAAGCTACTTTGGAGAAGGCGAGTGTTGAAATGATGGGTAGAGCCAGCCTCTCCAAACCCTGTAAGAGGAATCATTGGTGGCCCAGAGCCAAGGCCATTTGGCAGCTCTTGAGCCGCGGCCCAGCATGCTTGACAGGGCCAGGGGTTGTTGAGGGGTGGGAGGGGTGAAGGGGGGTGGAGCTCAGGTTGTTCCTGCTGGGCAGTTGGCAAAGATACTCTCCAGTCTGCAGCGATGCTTCTTGATCAATACAAATAAGGAACAAGATAGAGGACAGCCTGCCTGCTGACTGGTCCAGCCCTCAGTGCTTAAGGAGGTTGACGCTAATTGTCTAAATATCATGTCTAGTAGGAAAGGTGTAACCAAAGCCGTAGGAAGCATGCTTTCTGTCTTTTTTGTCAGGCAGCATGGCACTTGTCTCTCTCCCTTCCGCAAAGAGGTGTGTCTGCTTGGATGCAGACGGAGGATGTGTGAACTTTCTGCCTAAGAATCTGCAGGTGGAGCTTCACCATTGAGCTATGGCAGTTCTGAGAATTCTCCATGATCCAGGGATCGTTCTCAGACTGGCTCTAATCTTTCTCTGTGGAGAACTGAATTTCAGTGGATAGAATTCAAGGCAGAACGTGGGGATACCATGCCTGAATTCCAGTAGATGGGTTTTTGTGACCTGAACATACAAGGATCCTCAGATGCCAGATCTTACTTATGACAACTAAGAACTTTCATCTCCAACTACCTTTCGAGACGTGAGTTTTCTACAGTGTACATTGTGAAAGGCTCTGAAAAGTGTTTAGAAATCTTAGCCAGACCACTACAGTATGATAACCAGTTTATAATCCAAGAGGAAAACCCAGATGTATGTCCTAATAAGGTCTAAGAGTCCCAAGGGAGGCAATGTGCAGACTGGGGAACCAGAATGGCAAGATGGGGTCCCTCCAGGAGGCCATATGTAGGAGGAGCCCCTGACTGTGCACCTGGGCTCTGCCCAGCTGCCAAGTGTGGGTGTTACCAGCAGGAGGGCCCTCCCTTCTCAGTGATTGGCACATCTCGATTACATGGAGCCAGCTGGTCCACCCCACCCGTGTGGGAAAAGTTGGAAAGTGTGGTATGTGTTGAAGGAACCTGGTTCAGAACTGAGATGTCTGTAAGTGTTTTCCTTAGGTTTAAGTGAAGAGAAGGACCTAGACTGAGCTGACAATGACCTTTAGGACTAGTAAAAGTTTTGAAATGGGAAATCAAAAGAACAATATCTTAAGGATGGAGATTTGCCTGCAGACCATTAAGCCCGAAGTTCACACATCTCCCTTATGCATACAACAGACAAATCTCTTTTCTCTGTGGAAGGAAGAGAGATAAGTTCACATGCAGCCAGACAAGAAGGACAAAAGTCATACTTCCTAGTGCTTTGGGGTTTCATTTTTATCCCTTTTCAATCTTCTTTTTCTCATCTTCCTTATCCCTGTCAAGAAACCACAGCAGATACCAAAAATCTGAAGGAAAATTGTGCCTTCCCTGCTAGTCACGAGTCTCATGGCATTGGTACAATTACCATCAACCCCTGAAGTGGATTGGAAAAAATCTTAACTGTCTAAGAAAGACTATTAGGATGGGTCCTGGGAGAGATGTGGAGAGACACTGTAGTATCTGATGGCATCGCCTATGTACCCACACCAGGTTAACATCTCATCCATGTCCTCAGGATCCCCACTTGTCAACTGAGGGATTTTGATGCACATTTTCTGTCATAGAAAATGTCCTCAACCTCTCTGCTCACAGGACCTCCTCTAGGCTAGTAGCCATGAGAGCAAAATCTTCCCCCATGCGCCCCTGTCTCCTCTGTTCTCCTATCCTTGAGCTTCTCCTTCCCATTCCATTCCAGGGAAGTCCCCACCCCCACCCCCCACACCATCCTTCACTGCTGTGCCATTTGTATAAACACATTCATCACTAAAATTAAGACTACTGAACCACTCTTCCAAGAAGCGATCCGGGAACTACTCCAGAAGGTTAGGAAAATCTTAACTGTCTCACCCTTACTCAAGGAGCCTGGCATTTCCATGTCTTTAGCTCTGAGTTCCTGTCTCTGTGCTGACACCTGGTTGGACATGCTTATCTGGGCAGGCAGTACAGCAACAGAAAACACACCAGTTGTGGTGGTCTCAGTAAGATGTCTCCATAGGTTTGGGGCATTTGAATATTTGATCCCCATTTGGTGACTGTTTGGAGAACTCTAGGAGATATGACTGTGCCTGAAGAAGTATGCAACGGGGCAGGCTTTGAGGTTTCAAAAGGCTCATGTCATTTGATGTTAGCTTTCTCTGTTTCCTGTTTGTGTTTTGAGACATGAGCTCTCAGCTGCTTCTCCAACTGCCTGCTGCCTGCTACGTCCACTCTGCCATCATGGACTCTAACCCTTGGGAACTAGAAGCCCAAACTAAACTCTTCCTTTTAAAGTTTCCTTGGTCATGATGTTCTATCATAGCAATAGAAAAGTAACTCATACAGAAGTAGACATTGGAGAACAGGCTATTGCTGAGAAGAACTTGACCATGTCAATTTTTTTGGAGGGATGTGGAAAACTTTGGGACTAGAAAAGTGGTTGATCACTGTATGCAGAGCTTAATGAGCTGTCCTAGTAGGACCTTGGAGACTCATAGTGCTGAGGGCAATGTGGACTATGGAGGCTGGGCTCAAGAGGTTTCATAAGGGAGTAATAGTAGCAACTGAGCTAGAAGCTGTTCCTGTGATATTTTGACAAAGTGTGGCTGCTTTCTATCCTTGTCCTAAGAACTTGCCTGAGGTTGAATCAAAATGTAATGGGCTAATTTCTTCAGCAGAAGGCATTTCAGTCATCCTAATATTGACACTATTGAATAGTTATTCATGATAACTTATGCATGTTTACAGTGAAAGAGAGCAAATAAGGAAGAAATAAATACAAAAATTTACAGTTTGAAGAGATACAGGACATGGCAAGGTTAATGTTAAAGCCAAGACTTGTGCTGGAAGAGAGAGAAGAGAGATTGTAATTGTTAAGAAGATAGGAAAGGGCAAATTTGCACTGGAGTAAAAAGAAGGTACCCTGAGGGCACGACCCCACCCAGCTGAGCTTCAAACTTGTGAAAGGAAAATATCTAAGGAATTTACTACTTCTAGAAAGGAACAACAAATTAAAGCTAATGCAAATATATTTCAAGGTTCATTCCAAACTGGCAGTCAAACTTAGTAATGTGGCAGAGAAATCCCTGTGTGAAGGCCATGAGAGGGAAAGGGGTCAACAGAGGCCATTGTATGAAGCTATAAAAGTGAAACCTGGATTGCTTGGATGCCCCCACTCCAAGATGCTGGTCCTGACAGCATTGTAGGATATCTGCCAAGGAGAGCTGCAGATAGGAAGTAGAAGGGCCCAAGAGAGAGAAGTATATTGTAGGCACCAAAACTGGAAGAGATGATCTCTCAGCCCCTTGATATTGGACATAGAACTGGACATTGGACAGGATTTAGAGTTTGCCCTGCTAGGTTTCAGTCCAGTATTTCCTCACTATGACCCCATGGCCCCCTTAGGGAATGATAATATATATTTTGTGCTGCTGTATGCTGGAAGTACTCAATTTGCTCTTTGCTTTCACATGCAATTCCAATTAAGAGGTTGCCTTGAGTCTTGGAAGAGAGTTTGAACTTTTAAACAGTGTTGAGACTTTGAAAGACTATGAGGACTTTTGAAGTTGGGTTAAATGCATTTTGCATGATGATATGACCACAAGACAATAGGTGTCAGGAAGTAGAATGTGGTAGTTTGGGTGACATATCCCCCATAAGTCTTGAGCATTTGAATACTTGGTCCCCAGTTGGAGGCTGTTTGAGCAGTATTAGGGGGTGTGGCCTTTTTGGAGGAGGTGTGTCACTTGGGGGCAGGCCTGGAGGTTTCATAAGACTGATGCCACTTAGAGTTGACTCTCTCTGTTTCCTGTTTGTGGTTAGAGATGTGAGCTCAAACACTGCCTGCTGCCTGTTATCTCTGCCATCATGGACTCTAGTCCTCTGGAACCATAAGCCCCAAATAAACTCTTTCTGTGCAGCTTTCAAAAGAGGGAAGGGGTCACTCCTGTGATTCCAAACCACTAAGCTTCAACACTCCTCCTCTGACCTTTTCTGTTCAGGAGGCACACGAGGACAAGGACCCTTCATGACATCTGAACTAGGAAATAGCTGTTCTCTGTGGGATCCTGCTCTGGCCTAGAGACTGATGTCTGAGATGCTACTTTTCACTCCGGAGCTTCCCTGGAGGCATCAAGGACTTGGGCAATTTCATTGCCTTCACTCACTGTGCTTATTCTTTACCATGCCCAAGGCCAGCTGACCCAGCACTGCCGTCACACCACCCTTCTTCATCTATTCTACCTTCATTCAGAGGAGTGGAGTGTGCGCCGTGAGGGTGAGAGTAGAGAAGGACCTGAAGAGACTCTCCCCTTCTTCAGTGCTCTAAACGATCTGTGTCAGTCCTGACTTGCTGCTCAGTCGGAAACCAGAGGGTTGCAAGGAGACGACAGGAGCTCCAGCAGTTTCTTGCCTAAACCTTTTCCTTAGAGGGTTGGTAGAAATTGCCCAGAACTTATGGATTACTGTCCTTAGGAAGCCTTTGGGGAGCCAAGTTATAGTTTGCTCTAAGAGAATGTCTGTTGGCTTCTTACGACAGGTTTGGGGAGGGGGAATGAGAAGGCAAAAGAAGACCAAGCAAACACTAGGAACTAGAGGGACCCAGTTTTGAAAGTGATGGCAGGTATAACATATCTCCTCAGGTTCTGAACCTAGATCCCAAGAACTGGGAAACTCATTCATTTGAGGGTACGGTCTTTATCTGATTCAGTTTCTACATTCTCACCAATTATAGTCGCCAACACCCAGGGCCACCAACACCCAGGGTCATCAATACCTAGGGTCACCAACACTTAGGGTCACCAACACCCAGGGTCACCAACACCCAGGGTCATCAACATCCAGAGTCATCAACACCCAGGATCAACAACACCCAGGGTCATGAACATAGGCCCCAACAGGCTCTTCTTCCACTGTCCTTCCCCCAGAGGAAGAGCAAACACAGTGGATAATCATTCGTCTGCTTTGTTTGTGAAGTCAACATGCTCAGCTCTGTTTTGTCTAAGGAAGAGGTTATGTAGATGAAAGGTAAGGGATAGGGAGGGCTAGACCGGACAAAGAAGACACCTTCTCTTCTTCTCTTTTGTCTGAGTGCTACATCAGGACAAACAACTATGACACCTGAACTGACAAAGAGCTATTTTCTGTGGGTGCTGCCGGAGCTGGGCAGAGAACTAGGGCACTTAGCCCTCAGAAGCTTTTGGCAAACTGTAGTAAGTTCAAAACATTCATAAAACTGCCTTTGAGGACTTCCCCTACTGTCTAGAGCTGGGTGGGCAGGGGCCTTTGCCATCTCTTGCAATGCTTATCAGTACTTGAGCCACACCCCTGTCTCTTCCCTAGCTGGGTTGGAAGGAATGAAGGCAACTATTAGTCTCAATCCTCAGAAAGCCCCATCTGCAAAGCAGCTGAACTCTTTCACCATATCCACATGGTGAAGGCATGTGAGAATGAGCAGCCAAGACGTCGGGGCACCCTGTCCCGGGTGTTGGGCCACCCCGTCTCTCCCTGTCCGTGAGGTTTTTCCTGGAGCCACTCATTTAAAATGCAGGAGAAAGTCACTATCAGGGCTGCTGATATGAAAATCAAAGGAGATGAGGTGGAAACACGAAACAGACAGACACAGGAGATTCTGGTCCCCCAAAGGATGACACAGGGCCTTCCCCAGCCTGAAGGCTGGCCTCATCCTGCCAGCAGGGCCTGAGTCTGCACCTCCCACAGACGCTTGATTTAGAGATCCTGTGGAGGAGTCCTTGCTGATCCCTCGAGACCCACGGGGCTATTTACAGCCCTCCGGTTGCCTCTCCCAAGGCCAGGACCTGAGCATCAAAGCGACCAGGGAGACTACTTACTTGCTTTTTTTCTCCATCCCCTTCAGAGCTTAGGAGCCAATTCCTGCTCCCAAAGCCTCTTTCCTCAGCCGATGGCTCAGAAATTCATGGACATTCAGAGAGCAGTGGCCTCACAGGTCATTTCTGACCTCTACCCAAGCCCAGATAATGGGGTCTCTTGGCAACTTACACAAGGTAACATGGCAGACTGGTGGCAGAGCCCACAGGCAGATGGACAGAGCTCTATATACTGCAGTGATCTGCATGAGAAATGTCCTCCATGGGCAAAGATATTGGAGCACTTGGTCCCCAGTTGGTGATGCTGTTTGGAGACATTGAGGAGTCCCTGCGAAGTGGACCCTGGAGGACGCACACCACAGGGGCAGACTTTGAGTATTTACAGCCTCATCTCACTGACTTGTTCATTCTCTCTGCTTCATGCTTGAAACTGAAGATGTGCGACCTCAGTCTCATGCTCTGGCCACTGTGCCTGCCACTTGCTGTTACGATTTCCTTCCAGGATGTACTCTTCCACCACTGGAACCATGAGCCAAAATAAACTCCTTCTTCCATAAGTTGCATTTGGACAGTGTTTATCCCAGCAGCAGGGGAACCTAACTAGGACATATACCCATTGTTAAATTCAAACTACATGGGAACCTCAGGCAAAACTACAGACGGTGGTACAGGTGTGTTCCAGAGACCTCATGCATCCCATACTAGATCTGACTTTGGAGTCTTTCACCTCATCCAGGTATTCTTTCTTATTTTCCCTGTGTCCTACGCCAATTTGTCCCTGTTCATGGCCTTGCCACATGTTAGAAGTAAAGTTTGTGACTCCTAGGAAATGGTTAGATTGTACGATTTAACATCAGAGAAGCCAAGGTTCCCCTGGCTGTATGATTAACCACAATTAACTTAGATTTTTCTATAAAATGAAATAATGTAAACCTTGTGCTTGTGCAGACTATACCTGTGAATCAACCGTGCAGAGAAGTGCTATTGACTCCAGAGGGTCAAGAGAGACACTTCCATTTTTCTTTTACCTTTTGTATCAAAGGCTAGTTTCACCCAAATGTTGAGATTCCTTGTAGAAATGAAGACACGAGTGTGGTGGTATCTGGGTGGGGACAGCATTGTTCAGGGATAGATGCTGCTGTTCCATCCATACTATCTGCAGAGCTTTGGTCCTGGGAGAATGGAAGGAGACAGTTTTCCATTGTTTTCTGGAGAATAAAAACTGGAGAGTTGTCATGGCCTTAGAGGACCCCAAAATATCTGCTCTCTGTTGGCTTCTCCGTCAAGGTCTTGTTTGCTCTGTTTCTGGCTGCAGTTCTAGATGCCTGGATCAAACCCACTCTGTTATTTTACAGCAGGAAATTATTGACCCATAGCACAAGCCCATAATAAATAGCTTCACATCCTAAAACACGAGTCCTCCACAGCAGCCCTGCATTTGGAAAACCCTGAGGCATTTGTGACTTGCTGTCCAGAATATATTTGGTATAGCCCTTCTTGAAGAGCACATGACACAGTCCAGGCAGGATAGCCTACCACTTGGCAGGAACCTGATGGGTCACCCACAGACTACCCACTCAGGGAGGCCCATCACATTGGTTTTGCATTGCATGTTTAGTACCTTTTGATGACATGTTGAAATGAATATATGTGAAAACCATGTCCCACAAACAGAAGGGGCAGCTTTCGACAAACCAAGTCACAATCATTTTCCCAGCAATCGAGTTTTGCCAATAGAGTCCTCACTATTGTCACCAGGGCAAGGAAGCATTCCCAGTGCCAGTGTGCCCTGTGGCATTTCCTTATCTCTGATCCCAACTCCAATCTCTAAAGCTGTGTGCACAGGATGAGAGACAGACTGGTGCATGAGGGACAGAGCTTCAGGGGGAAACGGACATCCATGCAGACCTGACCTTCGCACTGGTTGTGCACCCCTCCTACCAGTATGACAGGAGTCTTGGGGAAGCTTTCTCTGAAGCCTGGTTATTGAAGTAAGGAGACAGGGCAGAGAGTACGGTGCAGCATGCTGTGCTCCTCGAATGGACTTTTGTACTCAGGCATTACCTGAAGCATCCCACAGTCTCTCCTAAGATACTGGGCAGTGTCATTGTGTGTGCTTAAGTAAGACTTTTGGTGATACCTTTTGTTTGGTTCTGATGAAGATGGAGAGGAGCTGCTCCCCATTATCATTGTCATGGTATCTGGGTCAGCATTTACTCTTGAGCATGGTGTGGGAGGAAGCAAGCAACCCTGTTCCCTCAGAAGCCTGATTTCAAACCAGTGGAGCTTGCTTGTGAGTGCAATAATCTCATTCAGGAGGGCTCCCTGTCTGCTGGTGGAGATACAAAAACATGCACATTTCACTATGTATCCTGAGAGCAGGAAGAGAGAGGGAGCAAGAGGGGGAACATCCTAAGCCCTCTTGTTGGGGAAATGTGAGTTTCAAGGTAAAAGGAGGCTGCTTAGGAAAGTTTTGAAAAAGTAGGGTATGAAATTTGCACAATTGAGAATGAGTATTTGACTTTGATTAGGATCCTAGTCTCTCAGTTAGCTATGGTTCCTTTTGAGCCTCAATTTCATCATCTATAAAATGAGATTAATTATGCCTACCTCACTTGCCTGCCTCCCAGGGTTGTCTCGGGATATAATTGGACAACAAATGTGAAAAGGCATTGTGAAGTGTAGAAGGCTCACCAAGGGCCATGGTTCTTACACAGAGCTGTTCCCTCTGTCCCTGCCAACCCACCTCCTGTCTTTCTGTTAGTTCTTTCCCATGGCTGCTGTTGGCCAAGCTGTGGACCTGCAGAGAGGATGCAAATCATACTCCATCCCCTCCATCCCTCCCACCTTCCAAGCATCAGCATCCCCCTGGGCACGACCTGGTGTCTGTCTCAACCCCACAAGAAAACAACCAGTGGAACCCCCAATGTCAAATTAGGGGCAGCAGGCACTGCTCACTGTTGTTGCTGCGCAGAACAGGAGGGATGGCAGAAGGGAGCCTTGGGGGGCGTAAATGCCTTGGCCCCAAGCCCTGCCTCTCCAAAGGGCCTGATCTATGTCTTCCATGGCAATGGCTGCAGAACAGGGCCAGGCTGCCAGGGCATGATGCTAGGAATAAGGGAGTCTGCCAACCTCAACGCCAGCCAGTCACGTTTGCCATCTCTGGGAAAGGGGAAGGGACATGTTCTCACAAGAGTGAGCTAGGTCTAGCCCAAGGGCTGAGAGGCTAGGGACAGAGTCTCTTCCCTTGGGCTTCTCTGTGAGAGTCTAATTTGTGAAACAAGCTGAACCTATCCTTCACATCCCTAGACCATTCTGCTTTCATATTTCCTCTTTTTTGTTTTGTTTTGTTTTGTTTTTTGAGACAGGGTTTCTCTGTGTAGCTTTGTGTCTTTCCTGGAACTCACTCTCTAGTCCAGGCTGGCCTCGAACTCACAGAGATCCGCCTGCCTCTGCCTCCTGAGTGCTGGAATTAAAGGCATGGGCCACCATCACCCGGCTTCATATTTCCTCTTTTAACATGACTAGAAATGGTATTTCCTACCTCTAAGATATATACCCACTGCAGTACTACAGAACTCCAGGGCATTCTCTCTCTCTCTCTCTCTCTCTCTCTCTCTCTCTTTCACACACACACACACACACACACACACACACCACACACACACACACACACACACACACACACACACACACACACACACACACACACACTGGCTCTCTTATAGCTCTAATTTGGACACACAGTGGGTCAAAAGGAGGATCTAGCTCCTTGTGTTTATCTTAGGAAAGCAACTTTTTAATTACTTAATCCATCTGGAATTTATTTTTGCATTCACTATGCAGCATAAATATAGAACAGATAGAAAGCTACCCGAATTGCCATAGAAAGATACCTTTATCCTGTTCTGGAACAAACAAGAAAATTGTATATAAGTTTCCCCCAGGTTTGAAAACCCTCGAAGGATGCTTGCAAAAGTTTAGTACTGCACACTGAGTTTTGCTATCTGTTAAGGGAGTTGTGTGTTCTGTAGTGTGTACAGAATATGGAAGGCAGGGAAGAAGGGGGTCTGAAAACTACCAGCATTTATTGAATTTCTTCAAGTGCTTGGTATGAAGAAGGCATCCAAGGGGTCTTGGGACCATTTGAGGCCCCTATGAGTATCCCTGCCAACCTCGTAGGGAAAGGCCAAAATGCCAAGAGTTTGGGATGCAAGAAACAGCAGCCGATGTGGAGCTGATTCTGATCGTCCAGTTTGAGGGCCCTGGAGCTGAGCTCCAGGAAGATGAAAGATGGAGATGGTGGGATTAGCAGAGTTTCCCATTCAGGGGCTGAGTGTAGAAGGCAGTCCCCGACCACCGTCAGTGTTGCATGATAATCTAATATAACTAATGGCAGCTTCCGTGTTCCCATTCCAGCCATGCTCCATGCCGCTGCCAGTGTGGACCTTTGGTGAGAGGTGCTTCTGACTTCATGTAAATGCTTCTGTAGCCCCATGTCACCTTCCCATCAGCATCATTTTTGACACTTTATATCCTGAGTCTCTGACCATGGCTTCCATGGTTTTATCTATTAAAATCTGGTACAAATCAGCCTCCTTAATGAAGCATAAAAGACCTTTATTACCTGGCCTCTGCTCCCTCTTCTGGAATCATCTTCTATAACCCCTCTTCTGTGGTCTTCTCTAATTGTCCATTTCTTGAGTATGTCCTGTTCTTTCTCACCTTGTTGCTTTCTCATGTACTCCATGGCTTGGAGTTCCCAGCCTAAAGCAATTAATTAATTGTTCCTTTTCTCTCTTCTTGATTGGGTCAGCGGCCGGGTCTTAGCAATAGTCACTGTAATTATTGAGAGGTAGTTGCATATTGAGTCACACTCTCTTGTGCAATGATACCCATCCAAGGCTGGGGGGCATATTTTAATCTAGTTGTGTAGTTCAAGTTCTGGTGCAATGCCTGGAACATGACAGGCGCTCAGTATAGTTTGCCATACTTTATTATGTTCGCATTTAGCTCTTTCCCTGAAAAGCTCCATAGCATACTTAGGGAAGACAGAATGGGGATAACTGCTAATAGACACAGGTCCAAAACATCGAGACCTTGCCAGGAAAAACAGATAGACAAAAAGCTGTGGGAAGTGAGGCAGTTAATACGAACAAGAACCCACATTTTTAATTCTACACTTATTATTCAGCTTTGCCATTTCATTCATTCATTTATTATCTACTCATTCACTCATTAGTATTTTTAAACAAAATGTATGGAATATTCTGGCAATCACAATCAGTTACAGTACACTGCAGTAACAAATAGTTCTAAACATCTTAAATTTAAAACAAACCTCATTTAAGTTACATCTCTAGCTTGGGTTAATGGGTAGCAATAGTCAAGATGACCTGAGGGAAATTCTACCTCCTCACCTTTTAAGAGCACAGGACCTTTGGCTGCAAAGAAAGCAGTGCTTAGAAGGTGTCACACCAACTCCTCTGTGTATTGACACGGGCTCCACACATCCCGTCGACCTCCCAGTTCAATGATCAGACCATTCACATAGCACTGCCGGTAGAGGAGTTGGGAAATTTTATAGGAATTGAGAAATGAAGGACGCTATGATCAAATGTTTCTAAAGCAGCAGCAGCATTCTCTATGGCCAAGATATTGAATTAAGTATGGAATGAATGAATATATCCTTTACCTTCTACCTCAAGGAACTTATAGTCAATTGGGTGACAAGTTTAATAATGTAATTAAGGCAGTATACGGCAGGATATTCTCTGGGTTTCTCATACACAGCCATTGTCCCACTAATGACCCTTTCTTCAGTGAAGCATATTTCAGAAGCACGCTCATAAGGGTCCCACATTGCAGGCACTCCTATGCAGTGACCTTTAAGTGCATTTTTTTTTCACAGTGGATTTCTGGTTTAGATCCTGAGAAGCCCTTAGGCTCCCTGCCCTTTGAATACATGTCTGTTGAGTCCTCATCATCTCCTCCCTTCCCTTATTCTGTAGGGAGCTATATTCCCTTTCTTAAGAGTGTACTCCTGGTATATTTCTCTATTCAGGGCAGCGGGCAGCCTAATAAGAACCCAAAACATTCTAGTATCATGATAGGCTAAGGAATTAAACCAAATCTCCCTTTAATAATATCAGAGAATAAGACTCAGAAATATGACAGAAAGTCCAAAGTGCCATGAAATATACAGATAAATCTTTTCTGAGTTTGAATTCCTTGTGTGGAGGCTAATGGCAGAATAACCAAGCTCACTTATGACCTCTTCTGTTCTGCACACAGCTTCTGGTTCTCACCCTCTGCCTATTGTCTGGTGCCCTTCTGTTATTGTACATCCTTCTAGGCTTCCACCCATGCCTGATCCTCGAGACGGCTGCTTATTTCACACCAAATCCAACCCTCCATTTCCTAGGAAAATCTACCTGTCCCCAGTCCCTTTCTCCTCAGATGACCTGTGCACAGAGTGGAGCGAGCTAGCCTGGCCAACTGGTCAAACACCGAGAGGTAAAAGATTATTTGTGGGGGCTCCAAGGTCCAGCTCTGCTCAAAGTAAGGAGAGGGAGGTCTGGCCAAGAGAAGCAGCCAGCTGGCTCTTTTGGCTGTGTCTTACCAAGAGCTCTCCTCTATGGAATGGTCTGTAGATGAATGTGCTTTGAAGTCATGGGGTAAAGGAGAAAAAGACCTCTTGGGGGCTACCTTGTGCTCCTCTCAGCCATTAGCTGCAGACATAGAGCTGTGCAATAGAGACTTTATTTTTTCACTGCCAACTTCCTCTTTAAATACTCCCCTCCTGTGTTTCTTAAACATTTAATTTGTTACCTTCCAAAGGGCGGTAGCATTTTCACAAAGAGCCACTGAGAAAGGACCATGGAAAACACAAAAGAATGAACACTAGTGGTTGAATCTTAGGCATGTCAGGCATCTGAGATTATGTCAGTGAGAAATACCTTTTCATGAATGGGGACCTCCCAAGTCTAAAAGCACAAAGCAATTAGCTAGCCTTAACCTGTCGTGAAGCATACCTGAGGTTTCCACTGAATGCAGTGCCATGTAACAGCTGCTTCTGCTGCAGTTCATGGGGGCAAACTCCTCAAGACGAGCTTCTGATTTTCCTGGGGAATAATGTAAAAGCCAGTTACTGGCAATCCTAAGATTCAAGTATTTCAAGTCCACCAATCAAGAGGATAGTGAAGCAAAATGAAAATGGCTGACATATCACTTAAATCATGCTCAACTTTCCTTCTCTAAGCCTTTTCTGGGGAAATACTTAATGAAATAAGACCTTAGAAATTATTCTATGGCAAATGACCAAATGGCACAGGAATCAAAATAAGAACCCAGTTCTGATGTACATGGGACCTGTCCACTCTGTGTCTCTAGGTCCCACTCACAAGGGCACACTCATTGTTTCCTGAACCACCCATACCACTGCCAATCAGGGTAGCAGAGTAATCGAGCTGTTACTTGTACCAGGATCCACCCCTCCAATTTAGTAATTCTTACCATTTTTAATTCATCCAGGTAAGTACTGAAGAGCCTGTAACCATTTTGCTTAAAAGCAAGGTAGGAAATAGTGTGGTTGTTGTGTTGAATTATATGTCACTAAGATGAATGAACTCCGTTTCCATAGCTGCTCACAGCCTTCTCTGGTCCCTTCTTTATAAGCTGTGGCTCTACGTGCTACACAACACTACAAACTCCGGTGACTGTAGCCACCATGGTTTGTTCCTTTCACAGCAGTCTAGATCCCATGTTGGCCAGGAACTGACGCCCCTCGCTCCACAACCTCACACAGACACTCAGCTCCCTTCCCTTCTGCGCCTCTTCCTGACCGAAGTGACATGACATTGAGTTGGCACTCCAGAATACAGAGTACGCGGAGACAGTTTTGTTGAGGCAGGGATTACACACCTCGGTCTTGCCCGTACTCCAATGGTGAGAACCTAGACCTCAGGCCGTGCCTCACCACCAGGAGACCTGGGAGTCTGGTTCACAGTGGGGAGAACATGAGTCCAGGAGGCTTCGAAGGGACAATGATCAGTCTCCCACATGTTCTATGTCGCTGTTCCTTCTTTGTCTTTCTTTCTACTTCTTCACTCTCTTACCGCGTTTTTCTTTCTCCTTAAACTAGCCACAGAGTGGAAATTGTGTGTACATAAAGTATGTATATATAGAAAGAGAAGGTGTGTATGTGTACATAGAATATATGTAAGAGAACACATATATGCATACAGACATACACATATATGTGTACACTGTATGTATATACATACCACAGAACCTATGTGATAGCATGTGATATATACATATATATCCCCTTTTCTACATATACACATACCCATATCCACACACCAGAATACACATTAATAGAGGCTGAACTGAACCTACGATGTACCTGTCATCTGCGGAGAGGGCACATGGCCTTATGGCCTCTCTGTGAGCTGCTTTTCTTTTCTGCTTCTTGGCTTGTGGTTTTGTCTTCCCAGCAGGCTTCTCTTCCCCACAGGTCCCAGGTGCGGAGAAGGAGGGGCTCTGTCGGCTCCAAGTGTCCTGCTCAGCTTCTGAGGGAATAGGCTCAAGGCTCACTCTGAGGAAGAAAAGAACTCCAAGGGAAGAGCCAGCCCTCAGTCTACACTCTTTCCTTTGTTGTATGAGGGGTTTGATCCCTGCTATTCATCCCCACAGCAACCCGGTCGGACCATCTGACAGAATCTGTTTATGCTCAGATGAGCCTAATCCCTTGGGTCAAACAGGCAGCTCCTGCCACTGAAATACCATTTTAAAAACTAGAAAGCGGATGCCAAAGAGAGGGATGGTAGAATCCAACTTGGAAATACAGGCAGTAGGGAACAAGTCGTATTCCAGCCATTATGCATGCAACAAATGTCTGAAATAGTTTCTGAAGTTGTTTTGGAGGGCGGCGGGGAATGGAGTACAGCGATGACTTCTTTTTAAGTTCTCCAAAATGTTACCTGCATAAGGAATGAACAAATGTCAGGGAAGGCACATCTTGGATTGAACTTCAAGTGAACTGATGGCAGGCCTCACTGTTCTGAAAATATACAAATTGAGAGCTGCCAGGGCTCAGAGCAGACCAGGCATTTGCATCCTATTTGAATAATGTGTAAGAATCTTTGGTTGAATGAGGAGTTTTTAGCCTTGTCAGAGAACTTTGGAAGTACTTAGAATGGAACTGCCAAGGATACCCACGGGCCATGTCACTCGACAGTTTGACACCAGCCCAAGTACTCCCAATGAGACATTCTGCAGCCTGCTGGAGATGCTTCGCTATTCCCTGGGCTGGTGAGGTACACCTGGCGGGAAGCATCCCCAGGTGCTACTGCTCTTGAGTGGTATTTTCTGGTACTCGAATTAGGAGACAGACTCTCCCTTTGCCATCTGCCCAGGGTTGTTCAGTTTCTGAGGTTCACATTTTAAGGAAACGTGTTCTGCCAGTGTGCTCCCACCGTGCGTATAATCTGGGCCCACCTGCAGCAGCCCAAGATTGAAGCCAGGAGTGATAGCAGCATACGTCAGTCTGAAGAATATCTTGCACCAGGACTACCACGTGCTTCGAAGTTACTTTCCTACTGGTGTGACCAAAACACACAGTACAGACAACCCAAGGAAGAAAAGGTCTGCTTGGACTCACGGTCTCAGAGCATCTCAGTCCCTCTCAGCTGTGGGGAAAGCACGGTGGAGCTCATGGTGGTTAGGAGCACATGACAGCAGCGGTTCCCATTGTGGGGCAGAGATCAGCCTGACCTCGGGCTGTGCTGGTAACTTTCAAAGCCAGCCAGCCTCTGGAGGCCTACTTCTGTCCATAGGCCCCACCTTCTAAATATTCCACAGCCTCCCAAAATACCTCCACAAACTGGCAACCAAGTCCTCAAATGTGATCCCGAAGGAACCATTTCATATTCAAACCGTACCCATGTTGTATGTGCTCACTCAGTATCTGCCAAGCAAAAGGAAAGACAGTGTCCGATTTAGAAATTGTTCTTTCAGATCAATGACTATGGTAGACGGCTTGCTCCAGAAAAGAATTCTTTGCACAAAGCTTGCAAAGAAAATCGCAGAAGCAACTTACCCAGCAGTAGACCTGAAATGTAAAACTATGGTAAGGTCACCTGGCTACCCCAGATAGGGAACAGGCCAAAATGTTCATAATTCTAATTACTGATGGACATTAAAGACAATATGGTTTTATTTTGTTACATTTATGCCCCATCACTGCATAAACTTTGCATCTCCTTATATGGCTTTAAAACAGCTCTCGATGCATTGGTCCCCTGTACTTCAGGCCTGTTGAGAGGAGCTTTGTGTTAGGAGTGCTGGAATTGTGCCTAGAACAAGACAAACAGCCCTCGTTCCCAGAGATGGATCATTTCATCAGTGAACTGACCTGACAGCAGATTGGGGATGGCTACAAATCACGTGATACTCCTGCAGCTAGGCAATAGTGTGGTAACTTGAAAGAAATTGGCCCCTAAAGGGAGTGGCACTATCAGAAGGTGTGGCCTTGTTGGAGGAAGTGAGTCACTGTGGAGGTGGGCTTTGAGGTCCCACAAATGCTCAAGCCTCATGCACAGTGAGACAGACCACCTCCTATTGCTTGTAGGTCAAGATGTAAGAACCCTCAGCTCCTTCTCCAGCACCATGTCTGTCTGCATACTACCTTGCTTTCCACATAATGATAACAGACTGAACCTCTGAACTGTAAGCCACCCCAATGAAACATTTTCCTTTATAACAGTTGCCGTGGTCATGCTGTCTTTTCACAGCAATAGAAACCTTAACTAAGACAAACGGCACCCATCTCTTTCTTTTCCCCTTGAATGTGGGTGGCCTGTGGCCATTTAGAGTGATCAACAATGTTGGAGGTGGTGCAGGGCTACTTTGTGGGCTGACAGTCCTTGCTTAGTTTCTGGGCCTCAAGCCACCATGTGAAGCATCCAACTATACTGTTGTAGGGCCACATGCAGATGCCTTGAGAATGTTTGGGGAAAGACGGATGACCTCAGCATTCTGGTCACACACACCCAAACATTAGGTCTATGGTGTGGGGTGATACAGGCCATCCCACTGAATAACCCTAGCAGGAGCGAAATGATTGTCCAGGTCAAACTCTTCATCTACAATTGTTTTAATTCCATCAAGTTTTGTAGGTGCATCTAAAATAGCAATAGTAACCAGCAGATGGATGTTAGGATTATAACGTTGTATTGAAACCCCACCCACAACCATAATGATGTTATTTTTCTAATTTCACAGCAGGAAGTATCAAGTAAGTTTGAGCTGCTAGACAGAGGAAGCTGTCCAGAAACCAAGGAATCCAAGGCATCACAGCTAGAGTAATCAGCAATAAGTTTAGGCACTCAACAAGAGGGTAGTTGAGAGTGGTAAAGAATGCTCACACTCCCAGCACTCCTGCTGAGGCATAGAGACAGCAAATTTGAAGAGGGTTGAGCAAGCTCTGTCTCAAAATACCAAGTGCTAGGGATGTAGCATCAGTGGTATAGTACATGTCTAGCTTGCTGAGCCTCTGGGTTTGCTCCCCAGCAACACACACACACACACACACACACACACACACACACACACACACACACACACACACTGCCACCACCACCACTAACACAAGAAAGTACAGCTCTTCAGGCTCAGGTCCTGCCATCTCTCTCTCTGTCATCCTGACTATAGGCAGCGTCACTCTTCATCCACACTCCCCAGGGCCCAGAGCTCTCTCGCTCTGATGCCTCCAAGTGTGAGAGTGTCATCCGGCACCAGCAGTTTTTCTTCCTTAGGAGCTGGCCAGATCGAAGGCCTTCCTGGTTCTGGGAGGAGGAGCTTCAGAGGCTATCCTTCGCTGGTCTGCTGAGTGACGGAGCACACAGCCATATTAGAATGAAACTGGGATAGGCGAGGGAAGGCTGTGTGAGCAGAATGGAATTACAGCAGCTCATTTTCTAAAGTGCCAGGAGACCTGGGGATGAACCTCTGGTGGAAGGGAAAACCACAACTGCAGGCCCCTCCTCGAAGCAATTTATCTTGGGCGTGACGCGCCGGCCTGTCATCAAAGAGCGCTCTTTGCCGACCATACACAAAAGCAATCTCATCGCCTCTGAGTTGTGGCCGAGGACCCCTGGGATCCTTCAGACCCCCGGGTGTCAGTAAATAACCAGTCCTTCTCCCCACTTTCCCAGGAGACTTGATGGTAGCTTTCATGTGGGGACACAGGACAGAGGCGGGTGAGATCTCCGCGCCTAACTCCAGGCCATATTTCATCTCTGGAATTAAGAACACAGATAGTTTGTGGTAAGGGTCGTTGGCCACAGAGGGTGATCCAATTATCCTTGTTATTTTCTAATGGAGATGTAACTTAGACAATTTTTAAGGAATTGAGATATTTTTACTTCCTGGGGAACTGAAGCCAGAAGGCTGATTAGAGCCTGGGGAGGAGACCAGGTGAGGTACTGGCTGCCATGTGCTAGCTACTCATCTCCCATCTAGTGGAGTAAGCCCTTGTGACCCCACGGAGCCCCCAGTGCCCCTCATGAGACACTCATGGTGGGGCACTCAGGCCAACCTCTAGCTACCTCTCAGCCCCGGCCCCAAGGATAGTGCCCTTTGGCCATCCTCAGCCTCTAGGCTCTAACCTGTGGGGAAGGAGGACCCAGAATGTCCTGCTGGGACTAACAGTTGTGCTGTGCTTCTGAGCTGATTTGGTATACATTTATTCTAGAAGGAACCACTTAAAATAAGAATTGCATATCCTTCTTTGGGGATTCCTACCTAAAACTGGCACTCTGGAGGTCCTGGGGGATGCTGGGAAATCTCTGAACAGCTCATTACTTGTGCTTGGAGGTTTCCCAAAGGTCTCTGAGGTCTGATGCCCCCTTCTCTTCCTTGGCAATATGCACTCTGCCCTTTGTGATGGCTCACACCAGGAAGCTTTCGATAGTCAATTTCAGTGTTACTTGGTAGTTCGTGTATAGGCACCCCCCCACACCGCCACCCCTCCCTCGCTATCCCCCCCCCCCCCACGCACTCTGTATAGGGTGGAGGTCGAGCCCCCTCTAGTGGTCAGTGTTTTCAGCCTCCCTCCCCCCTGTTAATGTAGAGAATTAAGGTAATTTTTAGGGGCTGGTGTTAAATCCAGAACCTAAAACCTTAGAGAAAAAAAGATGTACCTACACTCTCTCTTTCTTCTTTTTCTATCCATAAAGGGTACCATCGGGTTGCTTCACATTCCCCTAATGTTGTGTCCACATAAAGAGTAGAGGTCAGCTGATAATTGATTTCTCTGGGTCTCAGGTTCTCTTATAGGAGAAAAAAAGTAATTCTGTAGCCATAGTCTGCTTTGAATTATTCACTTCTATTTTCTAAGGGTCTCTTCTGCTTTCTTTCTTCCTGATGTCCTGGGAGCCAATAGGATGCAAACCTCATTCTCTTTAAAGCTTTCTTGATCTGGAGCAAGGTCAAGTCGGGACACAGCAGGTGTCATATCACTTCGGTATGAATGGGCTGCAGGGAGGGAAAGTCTTCAGGGGATTTTTAAAAAGTTGTTCTCTGAGTACTGTATGGGGCAATCCCTCCTTGCTCCCTAGCCCTCTCCAAGCTTCTAGGCTGAAACAAGCTGGGTAGAGAGTCTCCAGAATTTCCTGATGTGTGTGAGACAATAAGCAGACACATAGTCGTTTGGGTTTGCACCTTGAGTTGCCCTCTGCCTCTCCAGTGAGGCAACGTGCTTCACCGTGCCCCACCCAACCCAGTTCTAACAGGAACACCCCATCATCCAGTCTCCATCTCTTTCTCCTGCCTTCTCTTTCCCAGATCTTTCCACATGGAATTTCACCGAGTTACAAGAATATCCCGGAGGAGAGATGATGCCTCTCATCCTCTTGGCCACACACATGATACCTCCCTCACCTTCCCCAGGTCCTCTTCTGGTCTCTCTGAGTACTCCCATGGAGCATCCTCATTACACATCTTCCCTGCATGATCAGGCTGGCAGAGGGCCATTGGTATTGGTGCACATGTTGGAAGAGCACTGACTAACCCCACTTCAAATGCCTGTGTGTTTGACTGTCCCTCGAGGCACATGTGGAATGAGTCACAGATTCAAAAGGCAGATAGGAGCCCCACAGACTCATGCAGTTCAAACCAGTTATTTCTAGCTGAAAACCTACCCATTACATGAAAAACTTACAGAAAAATCTGGTCTATAACTTCCACCATAACACTGTGTATGCCTTACAACTCTAGTGCTGTATCCACATGACCTCACCCTCCGTGATGTCCATACTGGAGTTCTGTTGCTACAAAGGACCACTCTTTAGAAACAGTCACTTTGTCATCTTTGGCACCATGATTCAGCTTTAATCTCCCTACTCACATGTGAACTCTTATCCAAGCAAAATTATTTCATTCCTTCAAACTTTAGCTTTGCTTGGAAATCAAAAAATTGGAGATATCTTTGTGGATTTTTAAAGTTGGAGATTTTTGCCTAAGAATACCCCACCATTTTGTCTACGGGGATCATTTACAGAATATAGTAGCTTAGTACATATGAGTAATAGGGAAAATACTTAGGCATACGCCCTGCTGAGGATGGAAGAGTGGGGAGGAAGAACAAAATGTATTTTTCTTGGTCTGTGTAGAGAAGAGAAGTTGGTGAGAGGAGGAAGCATGTTGGACGCCTTCCTGGGAGCACACTTGCATCCTCTCTGATGATTTGGGGGGTTCTATTACCCCAGCCTTCAATTGCTAAGGCAAAGGATGGCCTTGTATTGGTTCATGACAAGCAGGGGACACAAGTCCAGCCAAGCTTCTGTCTACTGTGAACTTGGGAGTCCCTGTATTTCAGACCACTTACAAGCCCTCAGTTCTTCCATTTTTTGTAGCTCTGTTGAGCTGCAGAACTTTGGCCACACTGAACAGACCCCAGTGAAAAGCTCTCAGGTTTCTTCCTTACAAGGCCACATCGATATGCCAGGTGTAATGTGGAAAGCAGCCTTTTGGGTCCTAGGATTAATCAAATAATTACTTCAGAGTAAAACAACAACAACAACAAAAGTCACAAACCCGAGTTGTGGTCCTGAGCCTGGTTGAGTCCTCCTATAGCACCTAGGGAGGACTCTGAATAAGGATACTGTAACAGTTTTTCTGTGGCCATTCCAAGATGCTACACAGAAAGGTGAGTGTGGATAGACGTAACTGATTCTCTCATGGGGGGGAGGGGGGGGAAGTCCTTGAATGTTGCTGTCACCGGGCCTGGTAAATACTTTCAGTCTTTGGGTTTGAGGTTGGAAATGTCAAGATGCCAAGAATTTGAGATCTGGCCCATTGAAGAATAAGTGATATACAAAACTGGTGGGTGGCCTTATCATATATACTTTCTGTAGCAGAGATTTGAGGGTTGAGAAATGGAGACCGTATGGCTTGGTGAGAACTTCACAAAACTTATGTAATTCTCTCCCCTTGGTTCAAACACAAGTGCGCACACAGGGCTGGAATGAGCCAAAAGCTTTGGTGTCAAAATTAAGGGGCTGTGTGGCACTCTGGAGCCAAGCAACTTCACATCAGAGTAGACACCACGCTGAGGGACACCCTGGAAGGAAGCTGAGGGTGGAGGAAAGGGGTGGGGACGATGAGTATGTCCCCCAGAAGCTGAGGACACACTGGAGAGCCTGCTGCTTGGGGTTTACCAAGATATTTGCCCAGAGGAAGACCCACATTCCTGTGGCGTGTGCCTTCATGCATCTTGCCTAACTCGGTCTCTTCTGCCTGGAGGGAGAAATAGACTTCATCGGAGGAGGCTCTGACAGTCCCAGTGGGTCCTGTGAGCAGATTCTTTCCATGGGTGGTAAATGCATAGGCACTTCAGCCAGAAGAATCTGCCAACTGAGGGCTGGATTTGCTGTGACCCCCTGTGCTCACCTGATAGACACTCGATCCGGTCATTTACAAACAACGAATACGTGTACAGGTTTTTCTTTTTTGCTAGGAAAACAATATCCTTTGTTACTTATTTTAGGGTGGTGTATGCATTTTCCTCACTAGAGATAAATCAATGCCACATAGACTAATAGAAACACATTTTCTTTCTGTGTGTCTGGCTGACTCTGTTTCTCCCTCTCTTTCTCTGTCTCTCTCTGTCTCTCTCTCTGTCTCTCTCTGTCTCTCTCTGTCTCTCTCTGTCTCTCTCTCTCTGTCTCTCTCTGTCTCTCTCTGTCTCTCTCTGTCTCTCTCTGTCTCTCTCTGTCTCTCTCTGTCTCTCTCTGTCTCTGTCTCTCTCTCTCTCTCTCTCTCTCACACACACACACACACACACACACACACACACACACACACACACACACACACAATGGGCTTTGTTCATTTTGGCCAAATAAGGACACTACAGTGCACTTTCTTCTTTGAACACCCTACTGAGCTATAGTAAAATGGAGTGTCTACTAGGCAGCATTTTATTCAGGTTCATCCAGGCATTAATTGCTCTGTGGTTTCTGACTAATTTCTTCCTTCCTTTTGGTGTAGCTTGTCTTTTCATGGTAAGAGGGCCTTGAGGGATACTTGGAAGCACCATAACTTCCATTTGCTTAAAAATGTAGCAATATCATCTAGAATATTGAGGGGGGGGAGTGTCACAAGTGCAGTTGCTTTAGGGAAGTAGAGGCATCCAAGCCCATATATTCTATTCCAAGAGCATCCAGCCACACCATGCCTCCAAGTGAGACAAAGCCTCCTGTTTGGGTGCACAGATGCCTGATTGGAGGGACCCAGAGGAGACTCTCATCAGGGTAGAATAAAGGAGGTCTACAGAAAAGGTGAAGAATGGGCAACTAACACTGAGATTTACTTTGAATCATGTTGAAAGTCCTTGTGGGAGTGAAGAGGAGTTCTGAGTCTCATCTAAGACAGATGTGGGGCTCTGGTTCACAGCAACCATATTCAACAGCTAACTTCCAGTATAATGCACCTTGATTTGGTTGCTAATATCAATACAAACCGCTAATGTCACTGATGTCTGACTATAGATTCACAAGTTATAATCAGCCATTTGAATGGCCATAACAAAGGCTAACTACTCTTTGTTGTAGAATATTATTTTAAGATGTGTTACATTCATTTATGTTGTGTAAGATTTCTTTAATGATGCAAAGATGTGTTATATTCTCTTATGCTGCATTTGTTTAACTCTGTGAAGCTGTGTTAGTTTGCCTGTCTAAAACTCCTGATTGGTCTAACAAAGAGCTGAATGGCCAATAGCTAGGCAGGAGAGAGAAATAGGTGGGGTTGGTAGGCAGAGAGAATAAATAGAAGAGAGAGGAGTGAGAGAAGACAAGAAAGAGTGGAGGATGCCAGGGGTAGCCACCCAGCCACACAGCCAGACACAGAATAAGAAGGAAAGAAAAGATATACAGAAATAGAGAAAGGCAAAAACCCAGAGGCAAAAGATAGACAGGATAATTTAAGTTAAAAAAAAAAAAAAGCTGGCCAGAAATAAGCCAACCTAAGACCAGGCGTATATAAGAAAGAATAAGTCTCCATGAATTTATCTGGAAGCTGGGTGGCGGGCCCCCAAAGAGTAAAATAACCGATAACAATTCTTTATTCATTGCACACAACACCACAGGACAACATCTCTTCCTTAATTCTCACAAGGTTTCTTTGAGGTAAGCACTAATAATTCTTCCATTTCCTAACTGGGGCTCAGAGAAGTTGTATAATTTACAGGGTCACCCACAGAAAACTTCAGAGCCAAACAGACTGCAGAACAGAGTCTGATTCCTAACCTTTAAGTTACTCCAACCTTTGCCAACTGTAGACCTTAATGACAATGCTGAGAGAAACCATGGCTCCCTCACCCCATGGATCTGATTAGGCCGATGTAATGGTCTTCCTAAAGTTAGAAATTAGCTTCTCATTTTCTTCCCTTTCCCCTCAAAGTACTCAGCACGGAACTGTGCACAGACGGGGCTAACGCACATTGCCTCCTTCGCTCAGTGGGGGAGCGTGGCCAGCAGGTCACTTGTGTCTCCCGCCATCCTCCCTCACTGTGGGCAGTTCGGCTGCACCCTCAGCTGGTGCTTACGGCTGTAAAAATGCTAAAGGGGGAGGGGGGTTGGAAACAGGATTGTGTGTTGATAACTATTTCTCCCACATAGATAATAATATTGAAGAGATGAGAGCTAAAAATAAGTTGTTAAGGGAGAGGAAAATGGTTAAGCCAGGAGTCTTCAAAAGATAGGAAGAGGAAAGAAGCAGCGGGCATGAGCGGTGGCTGGAGAGAGGCACCAGGTCAGTAAGAAGGCTCCGAGGACTCTCACTAGAGTATGTTTATAAGGATGACACTTGAAGTCTTTGATACCCAGACTTCTGACATTTTGTTTGGATAGCTTAAGCTTACAACAACTTGGCTCCGAATCTAGGCAAAAGAATAAAAATGTAGCACACAAATTTGACACTAAGAAATCTGGGGAAAGAATGAAGGACTCACTTTGTGGTCCCCATATGCTTGCAGTAGAGACTAGTGAGATGGGTTTCACATTCAGCCCCCTTCCCATCTCGCATAAGGAAACCCTTTTCTCCACGGGGATAGAAGAGTTTGGCAAAGCTCTTTGCTGTCACTCTACTGGGCCATATTCTCTTGACATTAAATGACAGTGTTCACCCATACATAAATATCAACTAGACAGTCCATACATATTTATCAAGTACCTGCTTAAGCTTAACATAGGAGGATCCAAAAGACGTTCATTCTGGTGCCTTCCATAGAATCTAGTTGAAAGACCTCAAAACAAGGGTAGCAAATGCATGGTCCATATCCCACCTTGGTTCATGCTTATCTTTACAATAGAAATCTTAAACAGATTGTGTTACACTCTCATTTATTTAAGATGCTGCCTCAGGACCTTCTCATTTTAACATTCTATGCAAGCCCTACTGGTTATACAGACTGAAACAAGCTTAAAAAACAAAACAAAACAAAACTGTTTGTTGCATTTGGTCTGAACTGTCATATGTAGAACAGTAATCTAGTATAGCAGGTATCCCTGTTATGAACTGTGTGATCTAAGGAGTTTAGAAGGATTATAAATTATTCAGGGCTATAGATACCAATTGGACAGAAAAAATAGCATTTACCTAGCAACAAGAGCATGAACAAGGACATGGCAGTGACATAGCAGGGTCAATAGCCACCTAACCCAGGTAAATCTTAGGGAATGACTATCTAGTCCAGAACCACCTAACAAGGGACCGAGGAGGTCAAGCTCTGGTAGATGCTGAAGAGGACACAGATGGCTGCCTGGCAACCATTGCTAAACACTGCATGATTAAAAAAAAAAAAACAAGGTGTGGGGGGGGGGGGGCAGGAGGAAAGGCCAGGGGCCAGGAAGTGTGTAGTCAGATATCAAAGCAAAGCTCCGCTTGGGGCTACCAGCCTAGAGAGTGTTAGAAGTGATGAAGCGAAATGATCAGCTTCCAAAAACAGTGTATGGGAATCTTCTTCAAAGAGCTAAATCTGCTGTAGAAAACATGCTGGGAGTGTAAGAGATCACGGGACAATGGGAACACCTTGTGGTTTTTCCATCACAGAGACGATAAAGCAGGGCAGGGCAAAAGGTATTTACAGCTGCCTTTACAAGTTGGCCCAGAACCAGCTGTTTTCACCTCCCCAGAGAACAGTATAGAAGGGTTATCTTATAGCAAGAGAAATTTAGGAAAGATATATAAAGACGTTTTATAATAGATCTGTTGGAAGTTGGTTTGAGCCAGCAAGAGTACTGGGGTGTGTCCTTTATTGACTGTAAAAAAAAAAAAAAAAAAAGGAAAAAGAAAAGAAACAGCTGTTAATTTAAACTTTGGGCTGTGGTATGTTCAGTTCTCTCTAGAGATGGTGAATAGTCTTCATAGCCTCTGAACACCCAGCATACAGTACTCAGTAAGGCCGTATTTTGGAGACATTCCTCTGTCCACTGGGTGACATCTTGTTAACTGTCCTTCCTTGCTCTGTCATCCCCACCTGTACCCACCCAGCTGTTCACGTGACTCAACTAGAACAGAAAGAATCAACTCACAAACACTGAGTATCTCCAAACGTCTCTTCCTCGGCCTGTGCTGCTGACAGCTTCTCATCATAGGTATTGCCACCCTCTAAGATGAGTGAATTCTAAGGCTGGAAATGAGGGGGCTGAGTGGAGGTGACATCATTTTTTCCCTTTGGAAAAGAGATGGAGTTGCTATGTAGGACATGTCCCTACAGCATGCTGAAGACGTGGTGTGGGAAATGTGGTTGGAAGCCTTCAGGAGAGCTGGTGATGCCTTTGATCTAAACATTATAGGCAGACCTGTGTTTAATGTAGACTCTGAACCCTAGTGTTCCCAGCCAAAGAAACAATGCAGGGCACAATGGCTAGGGCAAATTCTTGGAATTCTGTTCTTGACCTTCCTTTAATAATCTTGAATAAGGAATTTTGACTTCCCCAGGACTCTGTATTCTTTCCTATGACATTGCGCTAAGTACCCACTTAATTATCCAAAGGGAAAGAAAGGGATTGTGGCCTGACTGATCTAAAAGCCACCAAGACAAACCCATTGAGCTGATATGAGGAACAAGGAAAGAGATAGAAAAGGAAGGAGAAGGGGGAGAGGGAAGGAGAGTCAGAGAAGGGAACAAAAGATATCGAGTGTTGGTGGCTGAGATACTCAGGATCTGAACACCATACAAAGTATGGAGGGCAGGCTCAACCAGCAAGTTCAAGGCAGAAGCTGACACCAAGAGCAGTAGGAAGACCACTAAAAGTATAGCACAAAAATCACCAAAATACAGCTACAACATCATTTGAGCACAAAACAACTGAATTCCAGGATTCTATAATGGCAAGTAGACTCTCCCGTGCTCTGGGAAGTCACAAGATCTCAGGATCTATTTTTCCCCAGCTCCTCTGGTTGCTTTCTTTTATAAATATTTATGTATTTTATGTATGTGTGCCAGCATGTGTTTATGTAAATTAACTCAGGTACTCCTGGAGGGCAGAAGATTATGTCTAACCCCTATAATTGGAATTATCAAGTGAGCCACTGGATCTGGGTCTGGGTGCTGGGAACTGAACCTGGGTCCTCTGTAAGAGCCATATGCGCTGACTCATCTGTGCTGGCTGTTTTTGTGTGTCAACTTGACACAAGCCTGTCATCAGAGAGGAAGGAGCCTCAGCTGAGGAAATGCCTCCATGAGATTCAGCTGTGGGACATGGGGGAGGGCCCAGCCCATGGTAGGTAGTGCCATCCCTGGGCTGTTGGTCCTGGGTTCTATAAGAAAGCATGCAGAGCAGGCCATGATAAGCAAGCCAGTAAGCAGCACCACTCCATGGTCTCCAGGATTCTGCCCTGTTAGAGTTCCTGTTCTAAATTCCTTTAATGATGAACAGCAATGTAGAAGTGTAAGCAAATAACAGCGAACCCCACCACCTACAACTTGCTTTTTGGTCATGGTGTTTCATTGCAGCAATACAAACCCTAACTAAGACATCATCTCTCCAGTCTCCTGATTGCTTTCTTTCCTTAAAGGAGGTGGGGAGCATAAAAAAAAAAACCCTGCTACTTACAGAGTGATGACTCCAAGATGTATGGAGAGAGATCGTACAATCAGGTTGACCAATAAGATTCATGGACCTTCTCAGAGGAAGGGAAAGGTAAGCATAGTAATCCACAGAGGAATACTTTTTGCCCTTAGGATTAGGAAAGGAAACATTTTCAAAGGGAACATACTGAAGAAGTAAGAGACAGAAACCTGTAAAAACCAAAATGTAGACCCTGAGGATTTAAGAAATTGTTAGACAAGGGCTAGGGAGATGACTAGTCAATAGAGTGCTCATCAAGCAATCATTAAGATCAGAGCCCAACCCAAGAACCCATGTAAAAGCTAGGAATACTGGTGCACATTTGCCATCCCAGAACCCAGCAGGCAAAAGCCAGGGCTTTCTGACCAGGCAGCCTAGCCTAGTCAGGGAATTCTAGGCCAACAACAAACCCAGTCTCACACATCCAGTATAATGTTTTCAACCTGATCCTTACTGGTACACTGTTTAGTTACTCTGCACAGTGCACACTAATGAATGCTCAGACTCTCCAGTTAAGGTTTGCTCCATTGTTGCTGCTGCTGCCGCCGCTTCCTTCGCTGAGAGTAGACGCAGCATCTCCAAGATCCGTCATGAAATATGGCCCAGTAGCTCTCCAGGAAAGGACTACTGAAGCATCCTACTTCTCATATTGAGTAACTACTGATTGTTCACAGAGAGAGAGAGAGAGAGACAGAGACAGAGAGAGAGAGAGAGAGAGAGAGAGAGAGAGAGAGAGAGAGAGAGAGAGAGAGAAAGGTCTATAATGAAACTATTCTGACTATTGAGGCATTCAGCCTGTATGACCAAGTAACTAGCAGGTTCTCTGCTTCTCAGGTATGATTTGGCCGTTGTTATGTATATTCACCCCATTGGCTCTGTTCTAGGGAAACTTGACTAATACGTCAACCATTCTAACAGATAGTTGTACAAAATGAAAATGTATGGTGGGTGTTTCTCTCAGCCTCTTCTTCTATGGAGTTACTGTGTCTATCCAATTAACTCCTTTTAGCTTGTGAATAGTGTTTGGTCCTGAGAACAGATTCACTGGGGAACAGGTCGGAGTGTGCATGGTGCTTAGGGCCACCCTGCATTCTAGCCTCCTGTGGCCACATTGTTCTGGTCTGCTCTGCTGGGCAGACTCCCATCTCTGTTTAAAAGTTAATCTCGGCTCCTTTAGTAGCCCTGCCACCTAAGGATAGATGGTAAAACTCAAAGTTGGCAATGAGGATGACAGGACTTCAAAATCACTCCACTCTCATGGGTGTCTATGGTCCTGTTGGATCGGGTGTATTCGTTTCCTGTGTAACAAGTTACTACAAATGTAAGCTTAAGACAACACAAACATGTCTCCTGTTTCCTGAGGTTCAAAGTCCAAGTTTCTGCAGAGCTCTAGTCCTTCCACACATAGTAGAGGAGGGTTTTCCCTGATGCCTCTTTAGCAGCTGACCTGGTATTCTATGGCTTGTGATGGCTTGATCCAATCCCTGCCTCTGCCTCTACACCCTCCTCTCAGTATGTCCTTCTCTTCTGGAACCCTGCTTTGAGGGTATACAAGTAACTCTGTCTAGGGTGACTCAGGTAAGCCAGGATTGGCTCCTTCATTTGACATCCTTAGTTTAGTCTAAGCCACAACCCTTTTTTTTTATGTAAAGTGCCAGCTTTCCTATCAGTCATCAGTAAGGTTCTTAGTATATAATTTCTAAGTATCTTCCATTGTTTACAAGTACTCTAGCAGCATGCAGTACACTCCATCTGTGTGTGTGTGTGTGTGCGTGTGTGTGTGTGTGTGCGCGCGCGTGCGTGCGTGCGCGCGCGCCCATGGGAAGGCCAGAGTACAACATTGCTCCTCAGTCACTATGCACATCTTTTTTGAAACAACATCTCTCACTAACCTGGAATTTGTCAAGTAGGCTGGCTACTTGGTCAGTGAACTCCAAAGATCCACCTGTTCCCGTTTGCCCAGTCCTAGGATTTAAAAAAAAAAAACAAAACATACAAACAAACAAAAACAACAACAAAACAAAAACAAAAACCAGCCGTAGGTTTCTGAATGGGTGATCTGGAATTGACCTTAAGTAATTGTGCTTGTAAGATAAGCAGTTTTCTGACTGAGGCCCTCCCTGGTCCACTCAATACACTTTTAGAAACCCCCACTTGGGGCTAACAAGATGGCTCAGTAGACAAAAACTCTGGCTATGCAAGCTTGATGACCTGCATTTGGTACCTGGGTGTCATGGTGGGAGGAAAGAACCAACTCCTAGGCGTTGTTTTTTGATTATCATATGTAAGCCACGGCATGAGCATCACACACACACACACACACACACACACACACACACACACACACACACACATGAATTTTTAAATTAAGAAAGTCCTAGAGTTGAGGATGAAGTTAGGTAGGTAGAGTGCTTGCCTAGGTCTTCATTTAAAATAATGAAGAGAAGAAAGGAAAGAAGGGGGAAAAAGGAAGGAAAAGCAGCAATAAGACTAAAGAATTCAACCAACTTTGACAATATGCATTAGTTAATTCTAGGAATCTAGAGAGTGGTGGTTCCCAAATATTGGTGTCTATGTCAAAACCATCTATCGGGCTTGCTATAGCAGAGACCCTTATTTGGGAGGTCTGGGATGAATACTGGGATTTTCATTTCTAACTATTTCTGAGTAATACTGATACAGACATCCCAGGCTAACACTTGGAGTATCTCCATTCTGGGCAAACAAACCCTAACTGGGGGCTTGGGGCCTCTCGGCTGCTGTGGTGTTTTATGAGCAATGAGTATAGTCTATTGGCTGGTTAAATACAAGTAAAACTATCATTATGTGGGCTTGTTTAAATATTTTGATGTTGAAAAGAAATCTTCTCTCTTAGAAGACTTTAGTAATCCTTGAACAAAAGCCAGAAAGCCAATCAGGCTTCAGCCTCTTTGCCAGCGCTGGTCTATTGGCAGGAGTCTCATCAGTGTGGTGTTGGGAATGACTCAGACTTCACTTTGGTGCAGAGGAAAAGGCCACAGTGTATCAGAAGTATTTGTCTAGACAAGGGCAAGAGAATGGCAGTACCTGTGCCTTCTATTTGCTATGATTTCATTTAAATAGTGAAGTTGTTGCCATTTAGAGGTACATTCTCCTCTTGCAATTCTTGCCCCTGGATCACCCCACTCATGGCTTGGCTGGGAAGATCCTGTGCAGGCTGATAATGCCTGAAAAGTTTAAATCCACTGGTAGTAATGCCGCCAACGTAATAAGTCAGATCAGGCCAAATTAATAAGTCCAGGTTTAATCTGAGCAGAGCATTCCTGGGTGGTCCCGGGGAAGAGAAGACACCATGAGGGGAAACCACCAGGGGAAGTCTTGGGCGGGACCTTAAATACCCTCTGAGGGTGGAGCCACTGCGTGGTGGGCTTTCTCGGCGGCAGGGTTTGGAGAGGGCAGCTCCAGGAGATATTCCCAACATCACCTTTTGCACCTCTTGCCCGGTCACCCCTCTCACTTCCAGAGATGTGTTTCTGACTATCTTTTTGACATCTTCCAAGGATATTGCACATGCAAATTATACTTTCAACAATAAATGGTTGATTTTTTTTGCTTCAACTGTTCTAATCCCATCCTAATAAATGTTAGTATCAGCTACCTCCTCCTTAGTGGTATCCAATCCACCGTTAAGACCTATTGACAGGGTTAGAGAGATGATTCGGCAGTTAGCCCTGGCTGCTCTTCCAGACGACCTGGGTTTGATTCCCAGCACCTATATGGTGGCTCACAGCTGTCTCTAACTCCAGTTCTAGGAGATCTAATGCCCTCTTCTGGCCTCCATGGACACCAGGCATGCATGTGGTATATAGTACATGCAGGCAAAACACGGCCATGCATAAAACACTAAATTTAAGTTTAAAATTTAAAAAGACCTGTTGATTTTACTCTCAGAGCACAATTTGAATGCATTTGCCTCTTGCCATCATCACACTCCCTCAAAGTCATTGTCATCTCTCTTAAAAGCCAGTGTGCTCCCAGCCGGTATTCCTACTTCTGTTCTTTCACCTCCCCAATGTGAGGCCAAAGTCAGACCTCAGCTCGTTAAGATCTCTGACTATTTCCTATTTTGCTGGAGACAAAATCTCGACAGTCACACATGGCCCCATATGGTCTGAGGTTGTCCAGTCTCTGCCTGGCCCCATCACAGCGCCACACGCCTCTTGCTAGTTGTGCTCTTCCTCTGTTTCTCAAGTGTCTCAAGTACTTCTCCACCCCTCCACTCAGCATCTAGTTCAGTGTCAGCGGGAGCCTCATTAACGAAAGAGCCGGTGGAGCCAGTGGAGTGGATGCTCCCACGATGCTCCTTCCCGTGCGTGCTTGCACAATTGCTTCAGTTCTCTGCTTCCTGCAGACCTTGAGTGCTCACTCATCTGATGCTGGGCAGAGCGGGTTAATGCCAAGGTGGCTGGTGCATCCAATGACGCCAGCTCCTTTGCAGAGGTCCCAGGGTAGGAACTCTAAACCACCCAGCTGCCCTCAGAGGCCTCAGGAGACCATCCCTCTGGCTGCATTGGTGGGCACTGCGGTATGTCATGGAGGGATTGCATTGCCTCTTACTCCAGACCACAGTGTACACTGTGGGAGAAGGGACCTGGCTTGAGGCAGAAGGCTTGGGACTGTCTCTGTGTCTTGGATTTGTTTGGGGTTTGCACTTTAGAAGCTTTATGACTCCCTAGGCATTTTTAACGTCATCCAGTTTGGTCGCAGATTCCATGGGCCAGCTTTGAGAAAGCAAAGCACCTCTTACTTTAAGACGAACATTGAAACAAAGAGCAAGTGAGATGTAGTGATGGAGAGTGTTGTTGACACTGGGAGTCTGGGGCAACTGGAATAGAAGAGGACAGAGAACAAGGATAGAGTCCCAAGGCTTTACCTGTGAAGCTGTGCAGAGCCTGCACCAGTAGCCTGGTGGTCCTGTGTCGGAGGCCATGCTCCTGCTCCAGGCTCCTGAGGTGTGGGTAGGGGCAGTCCTCTGAGCTGCAGCAATGCCATTTGAAGTGGTTGCTCTAGCTCTGGAAATCCTGTTCCATCCCAGGGCAGGTAGAGAAGCTAAGACGAGCTGACAAGAAAAGTCATGCATGAGGCCTGAGGTCTTAGACATCACCTTTTCCTGTTTGCTGAATGTTTGGTTTCCAAGGGCGTCGGTGATTAACAAGTTGAGCGTTTAGCACTGAAAACTGGAAAATATCTATAGCTGCTTCCATATCAGGGAAGCCTTTATCCCCATCACCAAGATTCCTAGAGCCCAGGGAAGCTGAAGTTCCACCCTCTAGTGTGGCTGGATTAAAAATGAGGGCCCAGAGAAAGTAACTAAGAATAAAAGAGGTCATGGATAACGCCTTGATCCAAAATTCCTAAGAAGAGATACCAGAGAACAAACTTATTTGTGTTTATCTCTCTCCCTCAACTCTTTCCTCTCTCTCGGTATCTCTCCTCTCCTCCTCCCTCTCTAGGCTCCACTCCCTTCTACCCCTCTCTCTCTTCTCCCTTTGCTCTGTCCTTTTTCTGTCTCTCCCCTTCCCCTCCCTTTCTTGACCCTCTTTCCATGCACATAAGGGAAAGGCCAAGAATTCACTGCTAAAGAAGTATGAGAACGTGAGTTGAGATCCTCAGAACCCATGTAAAAACCAGTGTGGTGGTGTGTTTTGTAACCTCAGCACTGGAGAGACTGGCAACTTCCGGGAGCTTGCTGACCTGTCAGCCTAGCCAATCAGTGAGCTCTCAGTCCAGAAACAAGGTAGAGGGTGATTAAAAAAGACATCCAGCACCGATCCCTGGTCTGTACACATGAATGCACACATGTACCCCCCACACACACACATACACACACACACACACACACACACACACAAAATGAGAAGACAGTCATTGGCAAGGAAGAATGTCTTCGTCAGAAAATGGTCCTGTTGATACTGTGATCTTGGGTTTGTAGCTTTCAGAAGTTCAGAAACAACATGAATACCGTTGTGGAAGCCTCCTAGGTGGTGGCTGTTGAGCCTTCCTGAACAGACCAGGACAAACAACCTGCGGATCTCCTTTTGCCTTTGTTCCAAAACTCACCTGTCTTGGGCCTTATGCAATTATTCTTAGTTTAGCAAACTGGTTAGTATAGATATAACACTTGGAAACAAATTTCAGTCCCCTTAATTTCACAAGATATGTATCAGGAGGTAAGACTCTTGACACTCATCAAATCAAGCCATGTAGGGACTAATTGCTTGTCTGGTACACTATGGCACTGGCTAATTCTGGCCGGCTGGGCTACTACAGAGAAAGCAAGAAGGGAAGGTTTGAGGGACAGCAGACACATTTTGCAGACGTCCCTTTATCTATGACCTATTTTGATCTTAGTGCTTTGCTGCACACTGGGAGAGCAAAGGTGAGTAAAGTGCCCCCTTTCCTGTGGCCCCACATTTGAAGAAGCCAAGGTTATGGAAAGGTGAAATGTAATTTCTGGGACATGCATTTTTTCTGTTACCTATGAAAATCGACTTATAACAAGTCTTAGTTATAATTTTCTCCCTTAAAGTTTTAACTATTATTCAATTCTTTCATTTGTTCAGGAGAGAAAAAGAGGGAGGATTTCTTTAATCTATTCTACCTGGAAAGGAGCCAGAACTATCTAATGAGGAATCTTCAGAATTCCAAATAAAAGCCTGTATAACTATCTATCATTATCTATCAGTATATCTGTCTATCTGTCTATCTATCTATCTATCTATCTATCTATCTATCTATCTATCTATCATCTATCTACCTACCTATCATTTATCTATTTGCTAAGCAAGCAATGTAAGAACTATAGCATTAGACAAATGAATTTTTTATTGAAGAGATGATCTTCCAGGGATTGAACCCTGAGAAACCATCTTTGTGGAAACTGTACTTTCTTTCTCCTTCCCTCCCTCTGTTCCTTCCTTCCTTCTTTCTTCTCTCCTCCCTCCCTCCTCTCTCTCTCTCTCATTCTTTTTTTTGAAATTATAATAGGAAGCCTATGATTCTCTTTTGTCAGCGAGATGAGCCTACTTCTTCAAGGAGAAGCAGCAGCAGACAGTTTAGCATCTTGAAACCTGTCAACAAACATAGCAAAGCAGAGGTTGGTTCTTAGCAGGTTGATCAGAGGGAAGAGAGAGCTGAAACAAAGAAAGCCACCTTATTCTCAGCCTACTTTTCCCTCAACTCCAGAGCTCCTCGGAGCAATTTCCAACCTAACATGTTCAGGGGAGCCCGGAAGTTCCTTGTCTCTGATTCCAGGTTAGGAGGCCATGAAATTAGTCAGGAAGATGCTTGACTACATCTCCTATTTGTATGTCTTTATAGACTATGATTTATTGAAAATTTATGTAAATGCTTATGGTGGTATTTTATTTGTACTGAAATGTGATTTTAATTGTATGTTAATAAATAAAGTTGCCCGGGGTCAGAGCTATTAGAGCCATAGCAAGAGCATGGTGGTGGTGGTGCACACCTTTAATCCCAGCACTTGGTAGACAGAGCTAGGTAGATCTCTGTGTGTAAAAGGATACAGCCAGCATTGGAGACACACGCCTTTAATCTCAATCCCAACCATAGAAGACCTGGAAGTCTCTACAGACAGGCAGTGACGAGGCAGTCATGTGTTTGGGTTTACAACCAATGAGAAGGCAGAACAGCTAGACTATATAAACACATGCACACAGGAAATAGGCCCCCTTCAGAGAGCTCTCTTGGCTGAAGCAGGAAGGGTAAGGCTCTTAGTTCTGACCTCTTGGCTTTCTTCTCTGAATCGGCTCTGTGTTTCTTATTTAATAAGACAGTTGGTTACATCTACAAATACTTAATGCAATTTTATGCTTAATGTCAACAACAATAATACAAATGACTAGGGAAAGCAAGAGGAGCTGGACCATGTGGGAACCAAGGGAAACCTTCCAAGTTAGAACACACAGTTGTATCCCCAGACATCCACCTCAGAAGTAGACAGAAGCACTCAACCCTGATAAGGAAAGCAGGGTCTATCCCTGAGCTTGGGTTGGTGAATAAGAAGTGGAAACAGGTCACACTTTCCTTGCCTGCCAGGCAACACCTCATGGCCCAAGAAGGTTAGCATCCCCTTAATGCTTCTTCCTTCTCTCAGCTCAGAGATCTTACAGGACGGGGCCTGACTTGTCAGGAGAGCAGAAGCATACAGTTTAACTGTGAACTTAGACTTTCAACACAGGGTCCCTGGTAGGGAATAGAGGATGGGTTGGGGTCAGGGGGTATTGAGGAAGGAGAAACCAGAAAATTCTCTGAAGGAGAGAACAAAGCAAAGTAGGGTTCACACCACTTCATCGGACACCGACACAGAAGTTTGTTTGCAGACAAAGGGGGCTAAGGATTTGTGGGAAGGTCCTAAACAGAAACTCAGTTGAGGAACCGAGTGTGCTGTCTGTCACACACAGTCACAACACACCAGAACGGGGAATGCTCTGAGGCCGGAAGAGGGGCATGAAGAGCCTCCAATTGATGCCTTGAGGTTTTCTGATTCTGAGAAGATACTTCCTTTGGGACCAAGAGGAGACCCTCCTTCCCATGTGCTCTCAAAATCTGAAGAGGCCAGCTGTGAGAAGGGGGGCAAGAGTAGTGATTTGGCAGAGACTCTGCATTCAGAGTGTGTGGTGCTCCCACACAGAAGGGTCTAGTGTAGCCTCGAACTTAGGACTACCTGAAGAACTGAACGCTGAACACGCTTTCATCAGCCAACCATTCAGTCCCATGAGCCAGACTTAAGAGCAGCGTGGCTCTGCTGTCTGCTTCATCTCCAGAACCCATGTGAAACAAAAACAAACAAAAAACCCGTCTGCACCCTGTCTGAAAGAAAGAAAAAGGTGGACTGAGGAGCAACAACTGGAGGCTGTCCTCTGGTCCACACACACACAAGTCCACGTCTATAAATTCACCTACACTCTGTATTTGCACATGTATATGCATGCATACACACACGCACACCGGTGCACACACATACACAAGAATGTCAAGAAGGGGATTGACCGCATGATTGTCCTTCAAGATGTCTGCCTGGAAATGCCACCACCTTGTTTAAGTAAACTTAGTTGGCTTTTGTTTTTTATGGCCACAATCCTAAATAGTATAGGAATTGGTACTGGACAGTGCTATATATGAATCTATAGTTTGGAGAGTTGGGCCTGACTAGGGCAAATGGCAGTGTAAACAGTACTGATTTCACAATCATGGAAATGGATGACAGGATTATTGTCCACAATTTTTTAGAATGGTGCTGATTTCTAGAACGAAGCCTTTCAAAGCTTTGGGAGATTGAGTAGCTACTTTGAAAGAGCATGGAGCATGTGAGGAATTGGAGGCACAGGAGGTAGAACTCCTGTTTCTAGGTTCAGGGTATATGGTGAGGCTCAAGGACTTTCCGTGACTGTGTTAAAAGAATCTTCACACAAAAACAGCCACGCGGAGTAAGCCTACAGGACGGCAACACACAGCAGCTGAATTCACAACCTTACGATGTGTTCTAAATGGAAGTAGGGAAACTAGTTATGAATGATTGACAAGCTGGGAATTAGAATGGGACATAAGGGGAGGGAGCCCTAAGGGCCTTTGGAACCATTCTCGTATCCATGAGCAGAAGGCTTTCTGTCATCCTGAACATCAGTTAGGCTTTGCCCGAAAACCATGTAACTGCTTTGACAAGTCAATTCTCTCCATGTCTCATTGCAATGGCCCATAACTGTCTGCTCACCTATAACTCTACACAGAGTCCCTGATACCCCAAGGAGTTCAATTACAAAGGAGATTCAGTGGAAGGCTGACTCACCTTCCTTACTTGCGTTAAATGCATCTGGATGATACCCAGAGAAATAACTTTGGAGGGTCCCAGATGAAGGAGGGATAGGTTCACTTGGCCTCTGTTGTTGAGACTCAGTATGCAAGTCTTAACAGCCAAGGTCTATTCTTATATTCTTGGTTGGCATATGGAAATCCATATTATATTGTACCACAAGTAAAATACAGCTTATATGCCATAAATTCTCAAGTGTGTTGGAGAAAAGAGTCTGAGGAATCTGAGAGATGGAAATGCTGAAAAGGTTGATGACGGGTGAGTGCCTGTGAGTGCCTTCACGATGTAATCGAGAGAAATTGGAAGTTGGGGCATCTCTGGCAGGGAGGTAAAATGGTGTGGTCATTGTATTAAAAAGTACATTAGCTCATCAAAAACCTGAAAATAGAACTATCCTAAGCCCAACAATTCCATTTCTGCATGTATGCCAGAAGAACTGAAATCAGGGATTCAAGCAGATCACATGTGAACTTGTATGTTTGTAGTAGAATTAGTCACTGAGGTTAAAAAAACAACACAATCTGTCCTCTACAGATGAGTCAACAGAATCTGAGGTAGTAGGCACTATGTACACACATAATTATAAAGTGATGTGTGCATTTAGTCTTTGAAAAGGCACGCTAACACAATCTACGACACGGGTGAAAATAAGCCAAACACATAAAACACAACTTCTATACGATTCCACTCTGTTATGCACCAAGAGCAGGAAAATTCTTAGGGGGGGAAGCTAACATGGAGGTTCCTGGTCCTTCCTGGTCCTTGGAGTGAGGGCAGAGTCTAGGTATTATTTAATGGGTAGGGAATTTCAGTTGAGAAGACAGAAAAAGTTCTGAAAAGGGATATTCAGTGATAGATGTCAAATCACACAAATGTGCTAAATGCCACTAAATTTCGTACTTAAACTAGTTAAAATAGTGATTTTATGACATGTATGGTTTACCACAATAAATAGAATAAAATTTCTAAAATTAAGAGTCAACTCATGTTTGTTTAATAGACTCCTGGTTGTCTTAGTCGGATCCAGTATAGTCATGTTTCACTTAATGATGGGGGTGTGTTCTGAGAAATGCATCCTTGGGCAATTGTGTCATTGTGCAAACATAATAGAGTGTACTTAAACAAACTAAGATGGCTACAGTATCAGGAGGCAATCTGATCTTGTGGGACACCATTGTGTATGTGGCCCATCACTGGCTGAAGTGTCATGCTGTGGTACGTGACTGTATTTATTGCTGGGTTTCTGAGACTACAACAGTATTTCTCCAGTGGTGGTTTCATGACCAAACCATGAAATGAGTATTTTTATTATAGGAACCATTAAGTCAGAGAAAAGGCCAGATGACAGTTCTGGGAACTCCATTTCCTTATGAGAATACTAGATCAGTAGCACCATCACACCCCAGAATGGACTTCAGAAATTAGAGCTGTGAACAGTTTTGAACACTACAAAGGTGGTAATTTCAACAAATCCCTCTCTAGTACATGCACATAGATCAGTATTGGTGAAATTATTAAGGCCACTTCACGTAGTTAAAAGGAGATTTGTTTAATGGCGTAACTTACAAATTAAGGGATAGGTAGGTCGCAGGGTCTGGGGAAAGTGTATCGCAGTCCAGCGGTGTTCTCTGGAGCTCTGCTTGGGCCACCTCCACCATCTAGGGTCCCGCAACCGAGAGAGCACTCTCCCATCCAGATCTCGGGTCCCCAGGCGCCTCCCTTGGCCCCGCCTTGTAGGCGTGACAGTTGCCGAAGTCTCAATGGGGGATGGAACTTCCAGATCCATGCTGGAATGGCTACCCACTACATCTCCCCCTTTTTGTCTAAATAAGAAAGTTCTAACCTAATACAAGACTATATACAAAGGAATGGTTATCAAATATTGTCCAGGAATAATGAGGGATAATGACCTAGATAAGATGGAACTACAACCAATGAAAACAATATCAAGCAAGAAACACATACTAAAATCCAGAGAAGTATAGAGCATAGGTAAATGGCATGTTACAAAGATCATTCCAAAAGGTGTCCTATCCTAAAGAACCTGAATCTAATACTTAATATGTTCTATCTACTAAGTTGTAACTAAACTGCTAGTCTTCAATCCCATCAGCCTTTAGAAGTTTATCAGTTCATCATGGTATGAAATGCCCAGTGGCTGGAATAGCTCAATTCATGTCAGGGGGAGCTTGCGACACAGCATGTTCACATCTTAGTGGGTCAAAAATGAAGAGCTCAGAACAGAATCCGAAGTGCATGGTACCTTTAAGACTTATCCTCAGGAACCTATTTCTGGTAACTATGACATAGTCCAAAATGTTTCACAGCCTCCCCAAACAGCTGTGTCAGCTGGGGAACTAATGTTCTAACACATGAGCCTGTGCAGGGAAAGCTCATATTCAAAACCTAAAAGTTAATAAATGGGAAAGAATTTTCATGAAAAAGAAGGCTGAGGACTTCAGCATATCAAGTGATCCTATTTATCTTGTCCACTGGAGGATTTCTGCTCATTAGAGAAAATAAGTCCTTAAGACCTAGCTTGTAGCTTTCTCTACTTAAAAAATAATCATGAGTATTAGTGTGTTTTCACCACAAAGGGACAGCAGTCCAACTTTACTGTCTGTCTCAAATGGTACATAAATCCTGTGTGTCTTAGTACAGTCCATAGGAAACTCAGTCCCTCATTGTTTTACAGGACATCATGCTGGTCCATTGCTCTGGCGGCATCATGATGGAGGAGGCTCTTCTGTCTTTCTGTTGTCTTTCCATGAATCCTTTGACCCCCTAAGCATCATTCCTGACACTTATGAAAAATTTTGTATGCAAATTTGGGTTTATCAGGCCTTAGAAGTTTTTAGTTAGCCGGGCGGTGGTGGCGCACGCCTTTAATCCCAGCAATCTGGAGGCAGAGGCAGGTGGATCTCTGTGAGTTCAAGGCCAGCCTGGTCTGCAGAGAGAGTTACAAGATAGGCTCCAAAGCGACACAAAGAAACCCTGTCTCAAAAAAAAAGAAAAAGAAAAAGAAAAAGAAGTTTTTAGTTGGTCCAAGAGTCTGGGCCATATCATAATATCTATTTCAAAAAAGGAAAAGCTGAATTTTCTATCACCTATTGTTAAGAAGGAGATCTAATTATCCTGTTTTGATCTTACAGGCAGCAGCAATACATTTGAGTGTACAGTTCCAATCCATTGTCCAAGTAATCCAAAGAGCTGCCAGCTGGGATCTCAAACCAGAGAAGTTATTCAGATGGTCCAGGCTCACAACTCTGTTCTGAGTTCTAAAGCTGCTAAGAACATCAAAGACAGATAGTGGTTCATGTCCAATACAGATGTTAGAATGCCTGTGGAGCCTTGGTGAGATCATTATTGAGGATAACCTAGGATGTGTGAGAAAACCAACTAATTATAAGCTTAACATGAGACCTTAACAAAGGGGGCTAAGATGTTCCCCATGCCCATGGGATTCCAACATGTAGTAAAGGTTAGTATATGGAACCAGGGTCCTTCACATTCCTGAACACAAACTCTTGACTCACTGCCGTTCCTCATGAATCCTTTGACACACTGGAGGCTCTATGTGATCACATGGTCAAAGATGAAACACAGTTGGAGCCTGGTTCATGATTCTGAAGAATGTTCTAGTTCACAGCTGAGCATGACAACATGAATCAAGGATGGGTCAGTTTTATCGAAAAGGAAAACCGCTCCAAAGAGGCAAACCAACAAGTTTTACCTTCTTAAAAAAAGAAAAATAAAAGAACTGACTCCCTGAGGCCTACTACTGGAATTATTCAAGTCCTAGGAATGGGATGGTCTATCTCCCCAATCTCTACCATGGCCTTAAGAAACCCACAAAGGTATACTGTGATCCAGATATCAACGTGGACCTATTAAACTTTTCATCCTCACCATAAGATAAGGAAACATGATAGCCTTCCAGATGAAGACCTCAAGTCCACAGTTGTCTTCTCCAAGTAACTAGAGAAAGCAATTCAAAGGGAGAATTGCTGCCCGTGGTGTCTTGGAGCCCAGCACTGTGTCTCTGCAGTGCCTTAAGCAGATTTCCTTCCTGTGATGAAATTGGATTCCTTGCATCTTGTCACCAGAGATGCTGATCCCCAAACCCATGGAAAATCAGAAATCGTGTGTGTGTGTGTGTGTGTGTGTGTGTGTGTGTGTGTGTGAGAGAGAGAGAGAGGGGGGGGGGAGAAGAAGGGGTGGCCATTGTCAATGCCCTTAATGAGGATAACTTATCAGTTAACAAGCACAACAGGACATGAGGAGCAAGTCGACTGGTTGGAAGTGGCTTAGAGCTCTGAAGTAAAAGAAGACTGAAGAATAAAGCAATGTTTGGGGGAAGTTTCTTTGCATCAAAATATATTGGCAGACTGGTCCCATGTTTCTTGTCAGAATGTAAAGGCTCATGTATGGCTTCATCATTCATCACCACAAGACCTGAGCCAAGCAGTAATGATCATAATAAACTAAGGAGACCCTGGGTTAAGCAAATCATTACAGTTGACAACTGAGGTGTAAACATGACCTTAATTAATGAATCTATAATCTCTCTTTCAAGTTTCTGGCCTTTAGCCACACTTCTAATTGAACTGCATGTGGGAGCAGCAGGTCATTTCCCGTTGTGGAGAGATTCCTGGGCAGCATGACCACCCCAGGCTTAATGTTTAGTTTCAGTTTTGTAATTTGATGTAACTCACATATGGCATCACTTGCTCTCTCCTCTGCAGCCTCTGTCTAGCTTTATCTTTATTCTGCTAGAATACAGAGCATCATGGATGGAGAGCAAGAGTGTACTTGCTGTATATTCATCCAATGACCCAGTCATAGACTAGTGAGACCAAAAAAAAAGTAAGGGAAAGGTGGACCCTTGTCTGCTTAGAGAAGTTACAAGTGTATTCTTAAAAATAAGAACAGGGGCTGGAGAGCTGGCTCAACAGTGAAGAGCGTTATTCCAAAAGACTTGGGTTCAATGCCCAGCACTCACATGGCAGCTCCCAACCATCTGTAACTCCAGTTCCAGGGGATCCAGTGCTTTATTCTGGCCTCCTCAGATATTAAGCATGTATGTGGTGGACATACATACATGCAGAGGAAGCACACATACACATAAAATTGAAAAAAAAAATCAATGTCTTTTTACAAACAAGAGTAAAATGGTGACACTGTGTCCTCCTCCCTCAGAATGAGGGAAAGGTTAAGACACTCTTGCGGATTATTTGCTCTGCCCTGTCTCAGAGCATCTGTGTCTGCTAATATGTCTATCACGATAGCATAGTTGCTGGAAGCTGGCACTGCACTGGGTCCATTCCTGACCTCATGAACTCTGTTTCCAGAACCATTTCAGACTCCATGAACCATGTGGGATTGAACCACACCAAAGAATTAGTGATTTTCTCACATACACTCCTTGGCATCCGTTCTTTTGCCTGACAGCCATTTTTGATGCTGAGGGAGGAGAGAGGGAGAGAGAGCTGTCTTCCAGACAGAATCTTTTGCCATACATCTATTGTGTGGTGTTGACAGTCCCTTCATGCAGTGCCATGCGGGGGCACTGACGTCTCAGTAAAAATTCTCCCTGAGATCCAATGATTTATTTAGCTAACAGCTTAGTTAATTATGTCACGTTGACGATTTCAAGAGGGAATGAGAAACACACATGGGCTGGGTGAGGAGTCTGACTGCCAGCAATATTTAATGGCGTGGCATGGCTAGCAAAGCCAGTGAGTTCTTTGTGCAAAAATCTATGTTGAAGTCATCAGGCATTCCCCTAAAATCAAAGGCCACTACTACATTTCCAAAGAAATGTGTTTTCTCCTCATAACAAGACAACAGAAAGTCAAACACAAAGCCAAAGGGGGAAAAAAGAGTCAAATATTTTTCAAATTATGTAAATTTTCTCTAGAAGGAAGAGGAGCATCTCTTTTGGAATCTAGAGGAATCTAGAAGCATCAATTTCAGTTTCCTGTCTTCTTCATAGTCACCCACTCCTGGCCTTACCCTTGTCATCTCTACAAGCAGAGGACCAGCCAGGTTGGAGTCAAGAAGCTCTTAAAGGAACGTATAGCAAGATGGTGTGAGGTCTGAAATATTAAGAGGACAGAGGGACCAAGCCGCCCGCCTCATGGGTTCTCTGTCCTAGGGTGGCTGGCCTTGACTGTCAGCATGACCTCAGTACCTCTACTCCATGTAAAATAGAGTATATTTTCCTTATACTAAATTTGCTCAAATATTTCACCTTTCTTTTTCCCCCACACATATTTTTGTGTACCTGCTATAAGAATGACACTGTTCCTAGTACCAGGGATACAGGGCAAACAAAACAATCTCTGTTGTCATGGAGATGTCTAGTAGAGTTTTAACACCTCTCTGCATGAAAGATGGGCCAGGTGTCAGTTCTCACATTAGGACTGGGAGAACAGCTTCAGCACTCTGGAGGTGGAAGACAAACACAGCCCGCCCAGAGACCACAGCAGAATCATTTGTAGAGAGTGTGTAACGGAACAGCATCAGCCGGGCGCTTATTCTCTAGCACCGTACAATAGTGGGCGGAACAGTAATAACTAACATATGCACGGCACTCTGCAGCCGAGAAATCCCGTTTACAAACACTCCACCATTTTCTTTAACAAAAACCTTTCAGGGTATTAGTACACCCTTTAATGGGTGAAGTTGATGAATGTTCAGAGAGTTTGAAATGACTGGCCCAAGATACTGATTAAACAGCAGAGCCGAGATGGACTCCGATGTTTACTCAAATCTCAGACTTGTTCCATTATGATAAAACTTCACTGAACATTTCTTAGTCCATTTTCTTTCCTCAAGGACTGTTTTAGTAAACTGAAGCTTGCCAAAACCTTGTTCTGACTACACATCATGAAGCCCTAACCCCCAACCTGAAATGACCAACTGCTCCCCCTGTTAATTCTTAAACCTTGTTTTAGACATTAGCTTTTGGTCTCACAGGTAAAGCAGCCTTTTAATGATAGAAGAGGAAATACACTAAGGAAAAGATGATGATCAAACTCTTCTGTCACTTGTTGGGTGAGACCAAAGAGTTCAGAATTCAATTTAGAAATGTATCTGTGGTTCTAAGGATGATGCAGTTGGCAAACTATCATTAAGAACCATATATGATGTTTTGTTTCATGTCCTAGGAGGATGGAGGAAGATTGAGTGTTAAACGTATGACACAGGGATGTAAATTAGAGACATAATAGGACAGTCAGATCTGTGGCTCTTTGGAATGACTGCATGGATGATGGAAGAGCAGGCAGAACCTGCTTGTCTTGACTTGTGATTCTTCTACAAGGATTGAGTTGGAGGATCGAGAAAGGAAGTTGACTGAGATGACTTCGTGCTTCTACTCAGTCTTCATTGCACAGTCTCAAGGTAATATGGTACTGTAGAGAGGATCTTGAGCAAGGACTTGGGTGCCTACATGCTCTAGGGCTCTGCAGCTCTCCATCCCTATACACTTGGGCAAACATCTGCCAACTATGGGTCCTTCATTTGGGCCTTGAAAAGAGACTGGTAGTTTTTGTTCTAGTCTCCCCAATGGTTGCCAATGAGAAGCACTTGAAATAACCTTTCACCACAAGACTCCCGAGGGCAAAATTCCTTTGTTCATTTGTATTGGTGCTATGTCCTGAAAAGAAGGCTTGGATATATATATAATGGACTTGATACATGGTAGGCATCCAGTAAAGGGTTGGCGAATGGATGTATACACAGCACATGTAAAAATACTTTGAAATGTAGGAAAAACTGAAAAAGGGGAATTCTCATAACTATGTCCACCATCTGTGGTAATATTTTAGTGTAGGCCTAATGAGCTCTTTCTTTTGCACAGTCTCATGGGGACAAATTCAAAAGGATCAAGCCAACAACATAATCTCTGTCTTAGTAACTTTTCTATTGCTGTGACAAAACATCATGGTCAAGGCAACTTATAGAAGAAAGATGTTTTTGAGGGCTTACAGTTTCAGACGTTGAGTCCATGACCATCATGGTGGAGAGCATGGCAGCAGGCAGGTCTGGTACTGAAGCAGTAGCTGAGAGCCTACATCTTGATCCACAAGCACAAATCAGAGAGAGCTGATAACTGTGAATGCTGGGAATGATATGGGTTCTTTGAAACCTCAAAGCCAACCCTCAGTGACACATCTCCTCTAACAAGGCCATGCCTCTAATCCTTCCCAAACAGTCCCGACTCCTGGGCACTGGGCATTCAAATATTTGCCCCTATGAGGGCATTCTCATCAAACCACCACAACCTCCATAAAATAAAGTCAAGGTGGCAGTTATGTGAAGCAAAACACAGAAGCTACATGGCATAGTTGATGGCAGATGGTGGGTTTGGAGCAAGGCTCCCTGAAGGCAGACATGGCTTCTCTTCTGTTTTCCTTGAGCTTGGTGGAAGGTGGTGTGAAGAGCTCCTACCCACCAGAGCTCAGTAGAGATATAGGCCTGGAAATGAGGATTGAAAATCTCCAAGCTTATCTCCTCTGGCACATCCTCTTTTAGACCCTAGAAGGGGTCGTGGTATAGTTTGTGTTGTACTTCTGTGATAAACACCCTGACCAAAAGCAACTTATGGAAGAAAGGGTTTATTTGGCTTAAATGTCCTGATCACGGTCGACCACTGAGGGGAGTCAAAACAGGAACCATGATGAAATGCTGTTCAGTGACTGGCTCAGCCTAATCCAGGACCATCCACCCAGGTGTGGCACTACCCAAAGTGGACTGGACCCTCCCACATTAATCATCATTCATGAAGAAAATGTCCCATAGACATGCCCATGGGCCAATCGAATGGACATAATTCCTCAATTGAAATACCCTCTTCCCAGGTGACTCTGGTTTAAGTGAGCAAAACTAACCAGTGTGGTGATATTATGTTCCCCAAAATATTGTGCACCCTAATAAACTTATCTGGGGTCAGAGAACAGAACAACCACTAGACAGACATAGAGGCCAGAAAATGGTGGCACACACGCCTTTAATCCTAGCATTCCAGAGGCAGAAATCCGTCTGGATCTCTGTGAGTTCAAGGCCACATTGGAAACAACCAGGCATGGTGACTCACGCCTTTAATCCCAGGAAGTGATGACAGAAAGCAGAAGAGTATATAAGGTGTGAGGACCAGAAACTAGAAGCTTTTAGCTGGTTAAGCATTCAGGCTTTCAAGAAACAGTTCAGCTGAGATTCATTTGAATAAGAACTCAGAGACTTCCAGTCTGAGGAAACAGGATCAGCTGAGGAACTGTCGAGGTGAGGAAGCTGTGGCTTGTTCTGCTTCTCTGATCTTCCAGCATTTACCCCAATACCTGGCTCCCTGGTTTTTTTTTTTTTTTTTTTTTTTTTTTGGTTTTTCGAGACAGGGTTTCTCTGTGTAGCTTTGCGCCTTTCCTGGGACTCACTTGGTAGCCCAGGCTGGCCTCAAACTCACAGAGATCCGCCTGGCTCTGCCTCCCGAGTGCTGGGATTAAAGGCGTGCGCCACCACCGCCCGGCCCTGGTTTGTTTTTATTAATAAGACCTTCTAAGATTTGTGCAACATCTGGCGCCCAATGTTTGTGGTACGAATTCTCGAAAAAGCCACTTGCTTGTGGCCTTGCCAGCCCCAGCTCAGACCGGAGCTACATGTTGCCAGTTGTGGTGGCACACTGGTTGGATTTACTAAAGGAGGCAGAGGCAGGAGGATCCCGGGTTTGAGGCTGGCCTAGGAGGCTTACTGAGGAGAAGCTGCGGCCAGAGCCAAGCCGTGCCACAAACGGTGGCGGTGGGACCATGTAGGCAGAAGCTGCTGCTCTGAGTTGCTGGCTCCTTCTCATCATGTTGGTGACTTTGGTGATGCTGCCACCTAGAACAAAGGATTTACTGCTGCTTTTTCAGAGAATTGGCAGGACCATTGTGTTACAAGAAAGCATCAGCAAAGGTCAGTTTGGAAAAGTTTGGCAAAACAAATGGTGGGGAGAAATTGCTGTGAAAATTTTCTCTTCACAGGGAAGAACGTTCATGGTTCCGAGAGACAGACTGTGATTGCTCCAAACCACAGAGGAGGCACAAAAAAACAAAAACAACAACAAAAAAAAAGCTGCAGGGAACCAATGACCACACCTAACAGCGACTTCAAAATTTGAAATCTTCAAAAGGATGATGGGACCCCACAACGATGATTCCACATGGAATATGGTATAACCATTAAGCTGATTAACACCATGGAAAGATCGACTTTGGACTACAAACTACTCAGGACAATTTTGAGATGACTAGCTGAGATGATCCAGCCTGACAGACTACTTGAACAAGGACTTGAAACAAGCCCTGGACTTTCTCATTATGCAGTGACTGGACAAATGATACAGGACTTGACAATTAACCCCAAAATTTTCTTTTCAGGATTCCCTAAAGATGTCTTCGCCCCTAGAAAGCAGGGAAGTAATTTTAAGAAAACGACACCCAAATTCCCAAGAGGTGGGATGGGAGGTTTTGGGTCATTTAATGAGTTAGGGATATTGTCATTGTTTACAATGGTTGGTTACAAGTTGTTAATTATTAATGGTCAGGAAAAAAGCTGAACAAAGATTAGATTTAGTTTTTGTTTGAAAAAAAGAAAAAAGAGAATATAGATATGAGGTAGAAAATGAATCTACTCTGAGAAAAAAGATGAAGAAATAATAGGATAAATGGGTAGATGATTGAATCTACTCTAAAAAGAATGGGAAGATATGAAAATGACAAAAGGTAGATTATTGAATCTATTATGAAAAGAAAAAAGAGAGAAGATGGATATAAGATAAAAAGGAGACTATTGAATCTACTTTTAAAATGGAACGACTTGTTTTACATAGGGTAAGTAATGAAATTTTTTTTGTCTGAGTTTATCAAATGTTACTGGACTGGACATTGTTACATATTAATGGAGTTTTTCATCTAAACCTGTCAAACCAGCATGGACAGTTAGTTTGTAATCCTATTGACTATAAGCAGTTCTAATAACACAACTTAATGAGCGTGTGCAGTGTGACCAAAAGAAGCCAGTGTTTAACTCTTTGCTTGATATGAAGTTAGCATTTTTCTCGGACACCTCCCTGCCTGATCACAGAGTTACCTCTCAAATATAAATGTCAAGTGAGGCAAAAGAAATTAATTTAATATGCTTTATGGGCACTGTGTAATACCCAGAAGGCTAACAATGGCAGAACAGAATTATAAAGGATTTGGGAATGAGGATGCTTTATAGACTCTGGCACACTGCCCAGGGCCGTAGAGTAAGTGGGGGAAGGAAAACTGTTAATTGGGGTCAGTGGTCAGCCTTTTCAGCCTGAGTAGTTTTTAGAAACGTCAGGACTTTTCCTTCCCAAGATAGCCACAAGCTTTTGTTCCAAAGCCTTCCTCTGACACACCAGCATGCTCAATTTTCTAGTGTGCAGCTACCAGGCTGCTAGAGATGACTCAGAGCCAGTGCTACCAACGGAGGCTCTCTCTCGGTGAGGACTGCAGTCAGAGGAAATCAACTGGCCCTCTCTGCGGTGAAATGCCTTAGTCTGTAGTTGACAGTCTGGGTCTGAAATTAAATAGCCAAGATTTAGAACATCAGCTCTGTAAACTTAGGTAGATCTGTGTTCGTGTTCATCTACCGCTTTGATTTTTATATTTATAAAGTAGAACTAATGCATCTAATTCACAGAAGAGAGGACTACATCTGTTGATGTCTGTACGTAAAACAGTTCCCGGCACAGAGTAAAGACTCAGCCAGCCTTGATTATAGCAATCATCCTGTCAATGGAACGTGTGCCGTTGGAGCTTTCCAGCTTTAGACTGGAGAAGGTTATCTTCTCCAGAATCCTCCTTTGAGACTATGCCGCACCTGTGATTCCATGACCCCCCTGTGAGGAGATCTCAACCTTCATCAATGAAAGACAGAGTTGCAGAGGCCTTTCTGAGAGGCAGAGTTCTGTTCCGTTACTGACTACTCTGATGATCACAGCGTAGTCTCCCATGGAATCTCAAGTAGTCATTTTGATGAGACTCTTGGAAGAGCGAATGCTTGAGTCCCAGTGCTTAACACAACAAGTGCCTCCATAAAAGCTTGGGCTTCACCTTAGGTGACTTCTCTCGGCTTCTATTTTGTGTTGAATTCCAGAGGCATGTCACCAATTCTCCTTTCTCAAGTTACATTTTCAACATACTTTCTGCCTCCCACTGCTCCTCTCCTTCTCTGTCACTTAGCAACTTGGGGGTCCCAGTGAGGGGGCGGAAACAGAATTTCCAGAGACTAACTACCCTGAAAAAACGTCTCCATCCTCTTTCCAAGACCACCCCGTGTTTCCTTCAGCTTCTGGACTCTTCATCTCTGGAGCATATTCTCATTGTTGGATGAGAAGTTATATGAGGGGTCTGTCTCATGTATTCACAGAGCCATCACCTGTCCCTTAGTTTATCACCAAGTCAGACAGAAATTTAAAATCCTAATATCATGTGCAGCCTGTGTGTGTATAAGACCTTATCATGATAGCATGATTCTCTCTCTCTCTCTCTCTCTCTCTCTCTCTCTCTCTCTCTCTCTCTCTCTCTCTCTCTCTCTCTGTGTGTGTGTGTGTGTGTGTGTGTGTGTGTAGTATTCATGTGAGAGGAAATGTGTAGGCATTTTTGTGTGTAAACATGAGTACATGTTTTTATGTGAAGTTGTAGGTATAGTGTGTGTATATGTTCTTCTTGTATATGTGGGTGGCATATTACTGCAGAAACGTGTGTGTGTGTGTGTGTGTGTGTGTGTGTGTGTGTGTGTGTGTGTGCACGTGCACGCGCGCTAAAGGATAATGGATAGCCTCAGATGTCAGTCATTCCTTGCATATTATTCATCTTTTCCTTCTTTCCTTCCTTCCTTCCTTCTTTCCTTCCTTCCTTCCTTCCTTCCTTCCTTCCTTCCTTCCTTCCTTCCTTTCTTCAGATATAGTCTCTCATTGAACTGAAAATCACCAAGGAGGCTAGGCTGGATGACCACTGAGCCCTGGAGATCTGTCTATCTCTGTTTCCCTGGTGCTGGGATTAGCATCACATATTACCACACTTTTACAAAAAATATATGGGTTTTAGGGATCAATTCAGGTCCCTGTGTTCACAAGGTAAAAACTTTACCTATTAAGGCCCCTCTCCAGACCCTACAACATAATTTTTGACTTAGGACTCTGACATACAGAAATGATACTGTAAAAATTATTGCTAGTGCTTCCAATCAACATCCATGTTTTTGTTTGATTAGTAATTGGTTCCCCTACCAATATATAAGTTTCATGGAGTCTGGTACTATATTTTTATTTACCCTAGCATCCCCAGGGTTAAACATAATACCTTATACATAATACATTGTCAGTAATTATCTGTTGAATGAGTGATAGAATGAATGAATATAGCTTAGTCATTTGGAACCTAAAATTGTACAGTTTCCACTCTTGAGAATTTCACGGAGAGGAAATTGTACCAGGAATGAATGGAAATAGTATAAGCCAATACCTTCTGATTCTTCATTTCAAATATCCTGGTACACTGCAAGAAGTTTGGCCTTGTGGACTCACACTACCTCTGCCCTCTGAGAGTGAACTCAGAAGACCATATCTAACAAAGGAACTGACACCCATGAAGATAAGGGACCTTCTAGGTAGGTCTCATAGAATAGAGCAACCAAAATGCAGTTAAAAAAGAACACAGGCATAAAATGAAAATTTCAACCTGCCAAAGTGGAGCTTATTCCAAGAATGTAATATTCAAATCCAGTCAGTAAAATCCATCATATTAAAATGAAAGGGAAAAACCCACAAGATACATTGTCTACTAATGCCAAGAAGCATTTGACAAAATTAAATATCCATTGGTGATACAAACTCTCAACGAGTTGAGAATGAAAAGGAAATCTCTCTGCCGATAAAAGGCATCTGTACAAACCTTGTGAGTCATATTACACTTAATGATGAAAGACAGAACACTTCCTCTCTCTTATCAGACGAGGCGGGTATGCATGGTCTCATCAGTCCTATTCAACATTATACTGGAAATCTTAGCTCAGTAATGCAAGAAAGCGGACTGATAGTCTTTCGAATTAAAAGAAAGAAAGCAATCCCAGTTTTGCTATAATCTAAGGATTAATCAAAAGACATCCACACAAAACTTCTTTGAACTACTGAGTCAACTTACCAAAGTGACGGGATACACGGTCCAAGTGCAACTATGCTTCTAGATACATGTCATGAACAAATGGAAACAAATCTAAAAGAAATGATGTTGTTTACCATAGTTTTAACCTGTATGCACAACCTATGAGCCCAACACACATGTACAGAATGTGCATGTTTTCTAAAATACTGATGGGGAAGAAAGCAGACTTCCATAAATGAAGAGATGCAGTCACCATGTAAAGATGTAAATCCTGGTCAAAATTCCAGGAGGCTGTTTTTAAAAACAGAAACTAAGAAGCTAATTCTAAAACACATATGGAAAGATAATACAATCAGAATAGGCAAAACAATGTGTATAAGAAGAATGAAGTGGGAGTACTGACCCCCTCTTACCTCAGACTTATTCCAGAGCTATAGTAACCAAGGGAGGTATTTATGGTAACATACATAAATAGATCAATGAAACGGAACGGAAGTTTAGAAACACTCCCACACAAATATGACCCACTGATTTTCAGCCAAGGTACCAAGGCAATTCGATGGTGAAAGATGGTATTTTTAACACGCAGTACAGAGACAATAGGATATGAATATCCAAAGAGAGGAACTTGGGCCCATACTCACACCTAGTGCAACTCAATGAACTCAAACTGGTTCACAGATCTAAAGGTAAACATCTAAAACAACAAAAATTCTAAAAGAAAGAAGAAGAGATTTTTTTTTTAATCTGGGGATTTCTCTGATAGCTACTGAAAGCAAGACCCCCTAAAATAGAATATTGGGAAATTAACCTTGATCACTATGTACTTCTACTCTTTAAAAAAACTAATAAGAGCCGGGCGGTGGTGGCGCACGCCTTTAATCCCAGCACTTGGGAGGCAGAGGCAGGCGGATCTCTGTGAGTTCGAGGCCAGCCTGGACTAGAGAGTGAGTTCCAGGAAAGGCGCAAAACTACACAGAGAAACCCTGTCTAGAAAAACCAAAAAAAAAAAAAAAAAAAACCTAATAAGAAAGAGAACACTTGTCAAAAAAAAAAAAAATCTAATAAAGGGCTTCTGAAAAGAGCAGTCAACACCCAGACTAGCAGCCTAGGAGTGGGAGATTCTCCACAGAGCAAATTGGACAGTAAGCCGGCAGGGGAAAACATGTCCACTGCTAATTAAAGGGATTCAAAATGAAACAAAATAGCTGTTGCCACTTCCCTGCTTGGGTGGCTCAGTATTTTCTCTATTTTTGTTTGTTTGTTTGAGACAGGGTTTCTCTGTATAGCCCTGGCTGTCTTGGATCGTACTCTGGAGACGAGGTTGATCTCGAACTCAAGAGTTCCTCCTACCTTTGCTTCCTGAATGCTGGGATTAAAGGTGTGCACTACCATGCCCCACTTTAGTATTTTCTGTATTGACAATGTCATGTCCTACCAAGGATGTGATGCACCTGGGACTCACACCCTGCTGGTAGGAACACAAACTATCACAGCTTCTTTGGTGACCAGTTTAGCAGCTTCTTGCAGAATTCAAGATATATTTATCATATAACTCTGAAGTCCTGTGTAGTGGGTAGCCATTCCAGCTTTGATCTGGAAGTTCCAACCCCCATTGAGGCTTTGGTAACTGTCACTCCTACAAGGCGGGGCCGAGAGAAGACCCTGAAGACCCGAGATCCAGATGCGCCGGCTCTCTTGGTTCCTGGACCCTGGACGCTGGAGGTAGACGGAGCAGAGTTCTCCAGAGAAAGCCGGACTGCGACACACCTCTCCCAGACCCTGTACCCTATCCTTTCACTTGTGAGTTACCCCACAAAATAAACCTCCCTTTTAACTACATGGAGTGGCCTTAGTAATTTCACCAATAGTCCTGATCCTCAGTACTCGCCTGAGAGAAATGAAAACTTATTATCGTGAAGATAGCCGTTCCAGCCACCGTCGCACAAACAGTGGAAGCTCTCCAGAAAGCCCTTCATCAGTTGAGGGGATAAGTAGTGTGACTAGTGCTCTTCTGCCTTAATAGCAGCAATAAGACAAGGAACAGTGATAACTGACACGGATAGCCGGGACACACAAGTTGGAAGCGTCTCAGAGGCTTTATGCTGAGCCACAGAAACTGAATTTAGAAAGTTACAAACTGACTTCATTCATACGCCTGTCTCCAAGTCATAAAACTGTGAGGACAGAAAACACTGGTAGTCCTAGAAGCCGGAGAGCTGGAATGACTGGGGAGGGTGGCATGGGAGTTATGGAGTCAGAACTGACCTGTGTTCTGATCACAGCTGGGGTAGCGTGATCCCGGGTGTGCTGAATTCATAGATTTCCAACAACTACAAATGTGCATTTTACTACATTTTATTTTTGAAACAAGATAGACACAGCTATTTCGAGGAAGAAACACAAAACAAAACAACAACAACAAAAAAAAGCAAAGTATAACCAAAGAGCATCCAAGAGGAGAGGCAGAGGCAGAATTCTCCTGGTTTATCAGCTGCCTGTGGAAAACAAGCCTGTGGAAGCTACACCCATTTCATGCATTTGGCTTCCTCCTTAGGTCTGTGTTTCCCTCCTACCAAACAGAGCAGGTACTCCACAGTGGAAGCCTTCCTGCAGGATGCAAGCATCAGGCATGCCAAATTGTCAATCACACTACCAACTGACAGCGGCAATGTCCCTCTTGCCCATGCCCCTTCCTCTCATGCACCCTGGATGCCCTCTCAGTGGCTCCAACCCAAACCAAAGACAGTAGCTTGTCCACTCACTTGCCTGGTATTTACGGAGTCCTTGCTGGGTAGCAGGCTCAGCCAGGGGCCCCGTTGCCAGGTTGAGGCCCAAGGCATGTTCTAGAGAGCAGCTGCTCTCTTGAGGGCCAGTCAGGGTATGCCCTGCCCTGTTATCCTGGCAGTTATCTCGTTCCCCATCTTGGCAGATTTCAAATGCTTTCCAATACTTCATTCCTTTCTTGGGTGAAGATTTAAGGAAAGGCAGATCATCGATCCACTTCCAATATGGCAACAACTCCCTAGGGGCTCCCTAACCCACCAGCGCTTGCTTCTCTGACTCCCCAACCTGATCCAGTCTGTACTGTTATGTAAAACCTTTTTTCAGGCTTCCTAGAAGTACAGCCTGAGGTGGGTGAGAATTGGTGGTTTATCAAGGTTACACAGCCTATTGGTCTGAGACCAGAGTTTAGACCACGAAAGCTCTAGCTTCCTTTTCAAAATCAGACTACAGAGTGAGATTCGCACACACTGAAATATTGCTCAAATCCTCCTCCGAAAACTAGGCAGAAATGGAAGAAACACTCTCCCAAGTATCTGCACAAGCAACTTTGGACAGAAATGCTTTGAAAACATAGTCGTGTCCTGGGGGCAAGAGATGTTTTTGATATAAACCGCGATGACAGCAGTTCGTAATAGACCCACATTCAGGGAACTGTTCCAGCATGCCAGAGGTTTGGAGGCTTTTAACTCTCATAATTCACCCTAACACACGCCAACAAAGCTCCAGCAATGTTAAGGAGCTGACAAACCACAAGGACCAGGAAATGCAGCTCCAATGCTGATCGGAAGAGCAATAGGAGGTAAACGCTTATCAAAAGGCAATCTGGGAACAGGGGCTGGACTTACGACATGATGCTTGAAAGCAGTTCTATGGTTTCCCAGCACAAAGAGAGGCCTCGAGCCTGAAGTTGCCCAGAGAAGGAAGGAAAGAAAAGGGACAGCTTTGCCCACTTGTCCAACAGTCACTTCAATTGTGCCCCTCAGGTGGAGTGTGCAGTGAGGCTGACCTGAAGCTGACCTAAGGCCAGGGCCATTTCAAGCACTCCTTTGAATTAGCCAGCATTTCCTGGGGAACAAGAGCAGAGCTGAAAAATCTGGATTAGCGTGGGGTGTAGAGCAGTCACTATCAGGGCAGTTCAGTCATGTGGAGCATTGTCACCCACCCATTTCATTCCCGCATCCAAAGCACACCCAGCCTAGACTGGCGTGTTGGTCCTCTTCCTCACATCTGCCAGCTTTGGTTTCATTGGAAAAGAACAACAGAGTTTGCCCCGGAGAAATACCTCTATCTCCCTGTCCCTTCGTTTTCTATGAATAGTTTTGGGGGGAAAGCCACCCTACGGAATAAAGACTCAAATTGTGTAGAATTAGAGAAGGAAGTGGGGATTGTGCAGGCCTTTGGCTCCTACCCCACACCCCAGGGATCACAAGCCCACTCTGCTCTCTGTCTGCTTCCTCAGAATACCAGGCAGCTCCGTCCCTCCATGAGGCACCCACACTTTCCCTCTGCCTGTTCAACAGGAGGAAGTCAATGGACTGAGAACCTACCAGTTCACTAATTGGTAAGAACTCGTATCACCTGTGGGACTAGCCACGGGTGGGAATTACATTGTAATATGTCACCTGACATCACCATTCCCTGAATGGTAGGAAAGACTCTTGATGGACCATAGGTGAACCTCAATGTCCGTCCTAGCTCTAAAACACTGACTGACCAGCAACTCTCCTCTCCCCTAGGGATCTTCTTCAGATCCCATTCCCAACTAGGTAGAGGATGCATTGCACCATGTCCTACCAGACAGCCCTTTGTCTATATACCTTGCATCCTATCTAGTACCTCACAGACTTCAGGGCCGCAGAATGCTGATTGGGTCCTCAAATACCAAAGACCTGAACTCTCTGATGTCATCTAATGAGACCAGATTCTCAGGCCCCCGTGAGCAAATGACATTCCAAAGACATTGTTCTCTAGCATACTGGTCATGTGACCCCATTCCCCTTCCCCAGTAGATCCTAGACCCCTGTTCTGTTTCCTTCCAGGGTATTGCAAAGGATTTCAAACCAGAGGAAGGAAATACTGGGGGACTGCTGCCCCCTTCTGGCTGGGAGACATCCAAAGCCAAAAAAAAAAAAAAAAAAAAAAAGCAAGGATTTCCTGAATTAACATGGATGCTCAATCTCATGATGGAGAAAAAAATGCAATATCCATGTTATTGGATGGTCAGGATGATTCTTAACACGAAGTCACTTGGAAGAGAAGGAAATATGGGTAAAATTCACAATCACAGTTATGGACACCTTTACTATAAGAAGAGGAAAAAAAACGAAAAAGAGTGAAGAGGTGGTATGGCTACCCACCCTGCCTGTGAGCAAGAAGTCAAGCATGACACTGCCTCCCAGCACCCTAATGGTCAAACAGAAAACTCCCTGATGCGCAATTCAAGCTCACATTTCCTCTAGGTCAGTGAGAAATTAAGTGAATAGCAGTTGTCTTTCCGCTGCTGTGACCAAAGAGTCTGAACCATAGCATATGGCCATAGTGTATGGATGGATAGAGGACCTTACACATTCAAACCATAATGGTCAGCAAACCACATCTGTTCACCTACTGTGTGCTTACTTAGCTTGAACATCAAGTGGCTGGTGGTAATTGTCACAGGGACAGAAAAGGAGCAGAAGAAATCATATGACCTGCTATGTGCATTTATGGAAGGACAGGTACCACGGGCTGGATCTACATCAGGATCTAGAAAGGCATGCCAATTGAGTCTTGAGGAATGCATGCTAGACAGGCAGCTTGGAGAAGAAAGGAGCTGGAGTAAGAGGATGTTCATAGCCAGGCACGGGTGTGGGTGAAAGCATCCCTGATCTTTCTTCCTTCTTGCTATCTTCCCTGTGAGGATGAATGAACAATGGCCCATCTCAGTGCGAGCTAGACCATGTACCACACCACTGAAAGCAGTCATGGCCTGTCAGAGTTTACACACAATCTCTTGTCTATAAATAGTGCTTCCATACCCCCTCAGAAAACAGTGCTGGTCAGTCTCACAGTGACTTTGAACTGGGGAGGGGGTGTTATATTTGGTTTACTCTTTCCTGTCTATTTATATTTCTCTTGTTTACAAAAACATTCCTGCCGGGTTATTGCTGCCATGTCTGGTCACCTGCTGCCATTAGAAGAATGCCTAGCGACTTTGTTCTGTGCAAAAGACAACTTTGCCCATCCCACCCTCAGCTGCAATCTGTTCTTGAATGTACTCAGAATCCCACAATCTTGGGTCTTAAAAAAATAACGTTTCTTTCTCCATTGCTTCCAGCTTGATTCCCAGAACTGCACTGTTTATACTTCACAAGCATCCCAGGAAGGGAGATGCACCCCACTCATTCTGTCCAAAATAGGCCTTTTGCTGGACTGGCCTGGCTTCTGATGGCTGAAGCATCCTTAACTTGGTTCTCTACTCTTGAGGCCCTCCGCATGTGCACAAATCACAGACCTGTGATTATATCCCTTAATCAATCTCTGCCGTACGTCCCTGGGTTCCCAGCTACCGCTTTTATTATCTTCCCACCCTTTTTATGGATTCACCTCAGAAACTCCCTTCGTGTTCTTTCTGCTGGGTGGAGGGTTCAGAGGCCTAATGAGACTTCAGTCTTGGCTGAAGACAGAAAATAGTGTTGCTGACTCCTGGGATGGAATGATGTCCAGTTGTGAGTCCAGTAGCTTCCTCAAAGAATCAAGAACTACTAGAAGATGACCGTGGCCTCCAGGTCTTTTTCTACCCACTCTCCCAGACATATAAGAAGAACACAGGCTTCTGCACTCGATGGTCCCAGCACTGTCACTCTGATGTTGGTTGTGGAGCTGTTTGCAAGTTCACAAACCTCTCTGAGTTTCAGTCTCCTCATCTATATTTTTGTTTGATTTCATAAACTCTACTATAAAAAAATCACACACAAAAATTAGCAAATCCAAAGGCTATACAACTCAATGAACTTTTATACAGTTTGAATATGCCTTCAGAACATAAGCTATAGGGTTTCAGAAATGTAAGCTGTGGAGCTTCGTGCTAAATTTTATACTTGTAGTATCAAATATATTTTATGCATGTATTGACTGTCAAAACCAAAATCATCTATAAAATGGAGACAATGACAGTTAACTTTCAAAGTTGTGAGACATAGACTGGGGAAACTAAGTACCTGCTAATTAACTGTGAAATAGCACTGCACCCCTGAGAAGTCCTGAAGCCTGTATATGTGTCTCTGATCATTTTTAAAACCCTGCTGCTGTGGGGTAGGGAGCAGCTAGCCTGTTCCTAAGTAGAAGCCACACTCCACACAGGGCACAGGCATTGTGTCATCATCAAGGTCTCTAGAGAATGAAGCAGTTACCCAGTCTTGGGAAGATGCCCACGATCAGAATCTTATGCTGTGGTACTCAGCTCCCTAGACGGGCATGCTTCCCATCTCCAATAAGGAATGAGCAGACATACAGAAAGAAGAGCTAGGGTTGGGATGCCCAAAGGAAGCACGCCTGATGAAGAATGAGAAAGACCGTAGCACAGAGGGGAGGCAAGACAGTGGCTGTCTCTCCTCTTGCATGCTCTTTCTCAGTTTTGGCTCCTATTTCATCTTTTCCTGGATCTCTCTCACTGAAAACAGAGCCAATCTGGTATTTACTGCAGGTAATCTTGCCTTTTATTGCAGTCTCAAGCCAAAGGAGGAGAGAGGAGAATTTAAAAAGAAAAAAAAAACTCAGAGAAAAACATGTGTGTCTAAGTTAAAAGCTCTTCTCAGTATGTGTCTTGGATCCTATAAATCACCTGATGGAATGAGGCCTTCTCTGGCCCACTCCAGTCCTCCTAGCTTCTGAGAGGCAGGTGGGAATTAAAGCTCTAGTCATCGCTGATGCAGTGGCTGAGGAAGGCTATCCCCAAGGAAAACAGACTCTCCTTCAATGGAGGCCGTTCATCCTGAGAGAATGGCCCCGAAGAGCCTGCCTTCACCTTCGAAACAGGAATTGAAAGGGCTATGCCCAGCTATCTCCAGTCCTCCTCCTTCACCTGGTCAGCACCTGTCCACTGCAGTTCCAATGCGGGTGGGGGTGGAGGGCATTGGCTCCTTTCCCAGAAAATCCTCACCAGGTGTCCTTGGGAGGTCAAGGTGCTTCCCTGTTTTTTTTGTAAACTTCCATCCCCGTCTCCTAAGTTTACATCATGGAATCTGCTTGGCCCCACTGCTGTCTTATGACTTTTCATGGTCTCTTTTATTTCTACCCGAGTGACCTATCACACGAGCTCCTAAATCCTAGTGTTTTCCAACCTGGAAGTTGGTCAAGAAATCCTTGTGTCTTCAGAAGGTATCATTTGTGAAGTGCCCACTCTGGGCTGGGCACTGGTAGGAAGTTGTGCCACTCACTGATGAAGTCAACAGAAAAGTTCTCTATGATCATGAAGTTCACACTGAGTTTTTAACCTGTGGCTGATCATAGTCTGGACATTAATGGGGTACTATGGGAGCCTTGCTAGAGGAAGAGGGTCGCTGGGGGTAGGCCTTGATATTTTATGGCCAGTCCCTGCTTCCTGTTCCTTCTCAGATTCCTGTACCACTAAGATGTGAACAAGCAGCCCTGTGATCCTGCTGCCACAGCCACAAGCTACTCCCAATTGTGTCTTTCCTGCACCGAACCATGAGCAGGATAAATCCTTCCTCATTGAAGCTGTTCCTTGTAGGGAACATGGTCATTGCAATGAGAAAAGTAACTATTAAACTTGTGAACTGCGTCATGTAGCCCACAATGTAAGAACTCCTGGGAAGTCCTGCTCACATCCCTGGCAGAGCATGGACAGACACATGGAGGTGGCAAATTAACACCTGACAATGAGTTCAATGCTAAAAGGCCAAACTATCTCTCCTAATTTGACCTGGGGAGGCTGACAGAGCTATCCAGATATTGTGAACAGGGCCACAGCCTAAAGCAATGAATGACTTGTTTGAACTGCTCAGCTCGTGAGCATCAGAGCTGGGTCAGAGCCTAGGCTTCTGTTTACTGTTGCAATGCATAGACTGCAAGAACCTGGCCATTATGATTCCAAAACAGAGCTAAAAGTCATGGAAAGGGACTTGTTTCCTGTTCCCACACTGGGCAGTCTTGAGGAGTGTCTGTCACAGAAGTTGTACACTGGGTAAAAATGGCTTCAGTCACATCCAGAGTGGCGACAGCTGAGATCAAAGGCTGAGTTAACCGAGGATCAAGATGCAAGTTTGTGGTTTTTTAGTATATCACAATTCCTGACCATTGCCATTAGTTTCATTATGAAACATTTTGAAGTCACTCATCTCAGGGCACAGTTCTCACCTGTGAGTTTATGAGATGTTTAGAATAGGAAATAGATGGCCAGCATCTCAGAAAATGACAGAGGCCTCTTGAGAGAAGTCTCCATTCCCATATAAAGTAGCAACATCTCTGAAGTTGCTAGGGAACTGGGTAGGTTACAGGTAGGATTCCATTGGTCTTAGACATCACACATCCCCACACCCCACCCCTGCCAGCATGATTAGTGAATACAGCTTGTGAGAGGGATATTGAAGGAAGCCTAGCGTGAACACTTATATGAAACACATCCTACGAGATGCTGAGATGCACAACCTGTGGGTGACTCACTCACTGCTGCATCTGTGCAGCTGCTGGTCGGTGTTTATGGAAAGAAATTGTGACATGCTGGGAAACCACAGGCTCCCTGGTCCTCTGGTTAATTGTCTGTGGAACACATCTGAAGTCACTTACCTCAGGGCACAGCTTTCTCAGCTGTGAGGATATGAGATGCTTAGAACAGGCAGAGCTATAGTCCCTTGTAATTCCGACATACTAACTAATCTTTCCTATGTGATGTCTTTATATCATGGCAAATGCAAAGCTATTATGAATTCACATAAGTGCACTAGCCTTGCCTGTCTGTAGTGGAAAAAAAATAGATACATAGATACTATGGTTACTGCGTATGGTTATAATAATGTCTAGTACGCAATGAGACATTAGTAAATGTTTATTACGTGGGGGAAACAGGGCAAGAAAGAAGGGAAGGAGAAGAGAGGAGAAGGTGGGGAAGTGAAGGAAAAAGGGTAGAGGGGGAAAAGAGGAAGGAGGGAGGAAGTGAAAGATAACAGACCACTGGGAGGGGAAAGTGTTTGAACAGAAACAGCAACTGAGGTGTACCATTGTATTTTTATTATTATATACAAGTTTCGATTTTCACTGAGATGCTGGAGGCTGATGTTATTTTGGGTTTTATTATTTCAAATGTTTAGTGAATTATTTAGTTTTCATACCTCAACTGCAAGGAAGAAGCACGTGTCCCACTTTATAAATGAAGAAACGGAAGCACAGAGGAGGCTAGGGAAACAACAGCAGCAAAAAAACGAGATAGTCAAGGCCATGTCTGGCAGCTGTCCAGGATCAGTGGTGTGTATACTGACGCCCCCTCCCCTAAGGCTGTGGAGTTGCACCTACGGCATGCCAGCTCCATGGTGGGCAGCCTTGGAATGAAAACAGATGTGGGTACCAACTCTGCCATTTAATGTGTGTGCCTGGACTGCTCTCATGGCTCTGTGCCTCAGTTTTCTCATTTGAGACTGTAAAGATTTCAAGCACCTAGCCTTGAACTCGACAGCTAGCCAGCCTTTAGAAATACAACTCTAATCTAACTCCGTTTCTTGTCAGCATGGGTTCTAGAATCCCACCCCAGATTCTACATTCTAAGATGTGATTTGGGAAAAGACCCAAAGGGTGTGTATTCCTAAGGCCAGACTTTAAGAGAACCTCACACATTCAGGTGGTCACAGACAGGCCAGAGGCTGGGATGCTCATGAAATAGCCAAGGTTTATCACCTCAGATAAGATCAGAACTGACCTACACCCCGAGAGAACACCCTCTCCAAAGGTCCTCTTAGGGTAATGCTCTACAAGGTTAGCTGGCAGCCACTGGCCTCTTTCGTCCAACTGGCATTTCTGTGACAGTTTGATCTCACCTCCTTTTCTCTGACTCCAAGGAGAAAGAGGAGCAGCTTCTCATCGCCACCCACACGCTGGTCTTTCTGATAAAGGAAACATGGAGATCCCAGAGCCTACACTTTCATCCTGTCATGAAACCCATCCAACGGAGTTGGGAGATCTGGAGTCTTGATGTCAGTACAGTCAGCCTCGTGGGTCCCTGGCAGTCTGTGGGCAGTCAGAGATATTTCCTATGTCAACAAGGGGTCTCCAGGTCTGACCGTGGAAGCAGGGGGTATCAATCCACCTGTCCTTCCTGCTACTCAAGGTGTGAGTAGAGGGGACAGGCTACTACAGGGTCTGCTGGTTAGGGAAAGGTGGGCAGAGTGGGTGATTAGAAGGAGGTTCCTAGTGCTTCTCATGAGTGTCCAACACAGGAAATGTAAGCAGACTGTGACTGGGAGAGAAGTTACCAGCAGCCATATTTGTTGAAGAACAGAGCCTTGTTCTAAAAGATGCTACTTTCTAACTATTAGTGTATTTTCGTTTTTCTGAGATGATTCAGTTTTACTGGAAATGTGGAGAATAAACAATTCCTTCTATGGCTAGCGAACCAGATTGAACTTTCTGGAAAACAATTGTCAGGATCAATCAATTTTCACATTGTCTGTAGAAATACCCAACAATTTGTGTAAACATCAGTTTAAGATGTGTTCTCTCCAGTGTTTTTAGCTAAAAAGATTCTCTTGAACAAGATACATACCCAATGGCAATGGTTTAGTTAAATAAAGTTCATAGAAATTCTGTAAAATTATGCAGACATTTAATAGAGAGAATATAGAAGTGGCTGAAGGGATAAGTCAATTGGTAGAGTGCTTGCCACACAAACGTGAGGACCTGGGTTGGACCTCCAGAACACATGTAAACATCTAGCCTTGGTGATGCATGTGAGAAGTGGAGACAGGTGGGTCCCTGGGGTGGCTGGCCAGGCAGCCTAACCTATTCAGTGACTCCCAGGCCAGTGAGGCACCTCTCTTAAACAAAACAAAACAAAAACAAGATGGATGATGTTTAAGCACACATGAAGTTGATCTCTGGCCTCCAGATATGTACAGCACCACCCCACACACTTACACCCCCTACACACACACACACACACACACACACACACACACACACACACACCACATACCTGCACCCCCACACACATCAGTTCCCTCCCACGCAATCACCCCCTACACACACATGCCGACCCCTGCATCAATCATCCACACACAGAATACAGAGGTAAAATGCTCAGGATATTTAAAGTGAAAAAATGGTGATCCAAATGATATAAGCAACACTTATCCCTTAGAGAGAAGTCCGGGGAAAGGATGCCTACTCTCATGGTGTTGTCTCCAATTGGAAGGGGGCAGGCAGAGATATTTGGTCTATGGTCTATGGGGTATTTACAAACCTCAGATAGTCTCTTAAAAATGTTAAGTTTCTCTTTAAAATAATAGTTGAATGAGTGTAGAAAATAAGAATGTCTTTATATAATTTTTAGGCAAATATATCATGTACTTTGCTCCTATTCAGCCTCCGACTATCAGGATCCCTTCCCCTCCCTCCTCTTCCACTGGTTCCCTTCCTCACCTCAGTAGCTTCCAAAGAATAGATATTTTTAGCTTCATGTAGCTGAGCAAGAGCTTCTTGTATCTTTGATGAAAGAGCACCCCTGTGTGACCCAACAATTCCAAGGGAAACGACAACGTATGTCGCAAAAAGACTAGTGCCTGGATGTTTACTGCCCCAGTATTCACAAGAACCAAAGAGCAGAAACAACCCAAAACTCCAACAGCTGGCAAGTCACGTGATTCATCTATATCGTGGAATGTTACTCACGTAAAAAGGGATAGAATACTGCTATACACCATAATATAGATAAACTTCAAAAATGTTATGTTCAGTGGGAGAAAAGAAAACAGACCAGAATATCACTATTGTATGGCTCCTTGTATATAAACAATCAAGACAGGTAAAGCTCTATGACTCACAAAGTAGACAAATGATAGGGAAGGTCTGGGGTCAGGGGAGTTGGGAGTGACTGCCTATGAGAACAAGGTTTCTTTGGGAGAGGAGAAAAATGTTCTAAAATTAGATGTAGCGAGAGTGGGGCTCAGCAATTCCATGGAAATCCACTTAATTGTAGACTTAAGCATGCTCTATATAATATGTGTTATATCTTAGAATGGAGCTTTTTAAAGAGCATCTTAGGTGATGTACTTGAGAAACACAGTTCTTTGAATCCACACATTCATTGACCTAATGATTTTCAACTGCTTACAATATCCAGGGTTATTCTAAGAATACACATGTGAGAAAAAACAGAACTTATCACTGTACTTGAGTGATTTGCAGACCAGCTCACATGTTAATGTTGACCAGTAGACTTAGATATATAAGCAGTGATTTCTTATGTCTTTGTAACCCTATGATACTGTTATGTACTGACATACGATTGACACTATCCCACGCACACTGTTGTATAAAGCAATCAGAAGATATGGAGTTTGATGGTTGAAAGAGTAGGGCATGGGGAGCTATATGCATCCCCCAAACTGATTCCAGGATGAATAAGCCAGCTCTGTGGGCTAAAGACCTGAATTTCTGGCTTCTCTGAACCTAAGTAGAGTCTCTCTGGTTGATAGAATTTGACAGGTGATCAGGTACATGGCATCTCTGTCAAAGCCACATGTTTAAGATCCTGCATAGTATTTTTCTGTTGACTCAAATATGAACATTAAGAGCAAAACCTTGGATCATCTGGGCTCTGAAGTTCATGCCATTTCCACATGATCCCATCTTTCCACTTGGCACTGACCATGTGACTGACAATAGCTGTCAGAATCAGGGTCTCTCACCTTCCCTTTTGCCTACCAGTATCCAGAACTACCATTCTTACTGCCATTCCAGCCAAAGAGGGCCTCATGGAACTTGACTGTTGTATGCATGTGTGTGTAGCTACTAAGATCTGTATTCCCCCCAATTCAATATTTTAGTTCTAGGAACAAACTTGAAGAAAACCATAAAAATGTTCCTAGTGAACTGTTTCTAAGTTTGATGTTGATCATTCTTACAACAGGGGTCAGAGTCCCAGTGGAGGCCATCCTAAATGAACAACAGGAAGTAATTGTCCATTCAGGTATAGACAGAGTGATGATGTAGTAGGTCGTCAGAACAATCATGCTGCAAATGGACTTACTGAAGAGGCCAGGGTTTTGCTGTTGCTTCAGTGTTAAGGAAGACATGCTTCCTCTAGTATCACCTTAGCTTTGTGAGTTTTACCTGTGTGTCTCCAGAGGGAAGGGGCAGCAACAGAACTTCTGCACCGTAGGAGAGCCAGGGGAGTGGGTGGCAGGCGTTCAGGCAGTTGGTGAATTCCTGCACACACGTGTGCATGGACAAAAGATCCGTACATATTCATGAATCCATGAATCCAGGGACAGTGACTGCCTTAGGTTGGTTCTGTTGTGGCAGGTGTTTATGCATGTCTGTGCTCTAGAAGTTTCCAAAAATTTTACAATGAACAAATGACACATTTTTTTTTAAAGAAATTAAAAGTGATCTAAAGACTCACTTATTCAAAGCCAATATATATTGGTTATGCAGTATCTTAAACACATGGCTTAACAGGTTGCCATGTACCTTACCACCTGTCAAGTGTGTGTGTGTGTGTGTGTGTGTGTGTGTGTGTGTGTGTGTGTGTGTGTGGTGTGTGTGTATGTGTGTGTGAAAGAAAAAGCATCTAAGCATGCATTCTCCTTTGAATATTGGAAACTAATGTGTTGTGCCCTGCTAAGTGTCACACTTAATGTGACTTGGGGTTGCAGTAATAGGAGAGTACAGGGTGAAGGAGAATGAAATGTCACCTGCCTGCTCACAGAGAGCCAAACAACTGGGCCTACAGGGTCCAGAGACTGAAAGAAGGGTGAGACGGGACCTCAACCACAGGGCAAGGAGGATTAGTACCCCAGGTAACATCAGGAGGTGACATTCCTCTCTGACTGCAGTCCCATGATCTCCACAGAGAGGAACTTTATAAATGAGTTCACAGATGATATGAAATGAAACAACCAGGAGGCAATTGGTTTCAAAGTAATCCGGCGGAGGGAATAACACTATTCCCACTCAGCTTCAGCACACTGGACTTCATCTCTGACCAAGTGGTTTTTTTAAATACCTCCCTGTGTCAAACTGCGAAAGGCCCACACGCAACTCACCTATGCTGAGAAAGGAATCTTGGCTTACTATCTTGGCATTTCTCCCTGTGCCCTTTCGGACACTGGAACAGTGGAGAACAAAGTGAAGAGTGAGATAAAGGTGGTTGAAAAAAAAAGCCCCTCATCCATGCCAGAGTGTTAGTGATCAGGAGAACCTACTCACTTTGTACTAATGGGGTACTTGGGGACGAGGGCATCCTGCATGCGTCCTTCCACACACAGAGAGAGCTAATAAAGATCCTGGGGGTGTTGGGTAGACTCCGCCTGATGCTTATTTTCTGCTATTTATCCAGAGCCAAGCACAGACTCTGGTCTTGGACAGGAATGCCATAACAGTTTTTCGAACTGATGTGTACAAGCTGACTGGTTGATGGAGAGTCAGATTGGAGGCTCTCCCGGCACTAAACCTAGCCAGCCACACCCAGCTGCTGTGGTTCCAGTGTGACCTGTCCCCAGCAAGTGCTACTATTTGGGGAGGCCACGGAGCTTTCAGGAGGTGAGTCCTTCAGAAGATGAGGCCAAGCCTGCAGAAATAGCTCAGTAATGGCTGGCATTTGAAGGCTATTTTCCTGCCTAGCTCTCAGCTTTCTACTCCAGTGTCATAGGAGGACCACTACACACACACACACACACACACACACACACACACACACACACACACACACACCCTGCCATCACACGTTATCATCTTGAATTCTGCTGTGTTTTCCCTAACATTATAGATTGAAACCAGGAGCTCAAATAGGCCTTTCCTCCAGCTGTTTCTGCTACTGTCATAGTTACGCCAAAGGAGCATAACATCAGGTAGTTTTGTGGGCTTTGTACTTGGGCCATTGTCCATGTCACAACTGACATAGCACTTCAAAGGCAGAAAAACAAGCAAACAAACAAACCCTTCGTCTCCAGTGACTAGTGAGACTGTCCTGGCCAGCACATCAAGTGGGCTGGTGGGATCCAACCTTGGTCCTGGTGTTGTCTCAGGCTAACAAAAATGGTCATGATAGAGCTCAAAGCCTTGCTGACCTCAAATGCAGATGGGCCTTCTGTTTCTCCCCTTTCTGCAAAGATCTTGCCAGAGAACAAACATTTCAGGAAAGGGGTGGAGGGCATCCTCACTACACACCACAGCCCTGTGGCCTGGGTCCAGCTGACCCTCCAGATGGGGATCTTCTAGAGTTGAGATAGATGTGTATGTGCATATGTGTGCAGGGTGCTGGTTCCTAAGGCAGGCTTGGGAAGTGAGTATGGAATGGTTTCCCTGGACTGTGGAAGGCACTCAGACTATGTTAAATTTGGGGGAGTGACTGGGGAGTAGAGGGGAAAGCTTAAGGTATTCAGACATTGCCTTTCTTTCATTTTGGTGCTGGAGACCCAACTACATCTCCTTTTGGGGCTTTATCTTGTCATTCACCCTGTCTCGAAAGACCCTCAGAGAGGACAAGGAGAAAAGGACCCCCTTCACTCAGAAGCACCCTGGTTTTTTTTCTCCCTGTACTCTGCTGTAATTTATAACTGTTTGCCCCCCCCCAAAGGTCCCCAGCCCATGGAGCTATTGGGCAGTGATAAAATCTTCAGAAGGTGGGACAAGTGGGAAGACATTAGGTCACTGAGGGGTGGCCTTCAGAAGACATCGAGACTCTGGCCCCTTCCTTTCTCTCTGCTTCCTGGCCTTCTGAGGTGAGCAGCCTCCTTTGTCATGCTGTCCTGCCATGATGCCTTGCTCCCCCACAGGCCAGAAAGCAGCAGGGAAAAGCCTACGCCCTCTGAAACTGTCCGTCAAAATAAAACAAACGCCTTTGATCTGAATTTGCCAGGGTAGTTCTTACAGTGAGAAAGGCTGGTGAGGACATTTGTAAAGCAGACTGAGACAAACTAGACATTTCTTCAGGTTCTATGTGACCTACAGGACAGAGCTAAACTAAGAATAAGAACTAGATGTTAAGTGTCCACTAGACAGCCTGCCCATGAACACCCCCTCCACATCTCACATGCACACAATAGCACCTATGTTGACATGCACACAGCCTGCTTCACACATGTTTTTTAGCCCAGCTTTGAGTTAGTTTCTTTTTAAAATTTATTAATATTATTATTATTTTAGAATTTCATAAGTAAGTACTATATTACACCATTTCTGCCCTTCTCTCTCACATCTCCAATTCCCCTTGTGTCCCCTCACAACTCCCTCTGAAATTCATGACCTCTTCTTTAGTGATTATCATACATGGATGGAGAGATGGATAGATGGACGGATGGATGGATGGATGGATGAATAGATAGATGGATAGATGGATGGATGGATGGATAGATAGATAATAGCTGTAGATGATAGATAATCCTATCTATGTACAGAAACGCAGACTACTGAGTCCATTTAGTGTTGCTCATTTGTATAATGTTTTGTGATGACTACTTGGGATTGGATAACCTATCAGGTGGCTCGTCCCTAGAGAAGACTAATTCTCCCTCTCTCAACAGTCATAAATTGCCCGTAGCTCTTCATCTAGGAATAGGGCCTTGTGAGGTCGCCCCCCCCCCCCCCCCCCGTGCACACTGGCATGTCAACTGATGTTATCACTTTGCAGGTCTTGTTTAGGAGACCATATTGTTGAGAAGGCCGTAGAGTGTCCAGGAGGTAGTGTGTGTGTGTCACTTCAGATAGGCCCTTAGGGAGGCTATCTTAACCTGAATTCTAGTCTATTCTCTCATTCTGTGTTCTTACCCACTCAGATGTAAGCAATCTCCCACCTCCACAGCCACAAGCTCCCTCTGCCTCCATTATCCCAGCATCACGACTGTGCCTCCTCAGACCATGAGCCAGAGCAAATCCCCACTTATATCCCTTCTTGTCAGATGTTTGGTCACAGCAATGAGAAAAAGTAATGTACCGTCTAATAATGACAGCAAGAAGTTTGCCTTTACAGATATTCTGTATACCTACTTCATCCATATGTCTTATATCATGTCCCCTGCAAGAAAGCAGGCTTAGTTGGGACACCATAGAACCTTTCCCAGAGGCCTAAGTTCAACAGAATGAAGCTGGAGAGCCACACCAGTGGGTTGAGCTGCATTTAGTGGAGGGAATTTGTAAGTGAATTTGTAGTGTATGGATATGAGAATGGAAGACACTTTTGATAGACCCTTGAATCCTTCAATTGCAGCTTGGTCCTGGAAACCTGGGGATGGGGAAGGCAGGAATGAAGAAATGGAAGGTACACATACGTAAAACCGGGTGGGATTTTGCTATGGGATGTTCTTATGGCAAATGTGTTGCTGATTAGTCAATAAATAAAACACTGATTGGCCATTGGCTAGGCAGGAAGTGTAGGCGGGACAAGGAGGAGAATAAAGCTGGGAAGTGGAAGGCTGAGTCAGAGAGACACTGCCAGCCGCCACGATGACAAACAGCATGTGAAGATGCTGGTAAGCCACGAGCCGTGTGGCAAGGTATAGATTAATGGAAATGGATTAATTTAAGCTGTAAGAACAGTTAGCAAGAAGCCTGCCACAGCCATACAGTTTGTAACCAATATAAGTCTCTGTGTTTACTTGGTCGGGTCTGAGCGGCTGTGGGACTGGCAGGTGAGAGAGATTTGCCCTGACTGTGGGCTAGGCAGGAAAACTCTAGCTACAGGATTTGTGATCAGCCTGATGGAGAGTACCAACTACACGACAACCAGGGAACCCAGGACATGCCCAGCATTGGAGAGGGGTTAGCTAGTCTCAGTGGAAGGTTTCAGGTCCCATAGGTCTGAGGCACTGGGTTCCCTGATGCTCATGTCAATAAAACACATTCACTCAGGACTTCATCTGCTCCTTACACTCAGAGGCAGAATTTCCAACAAACCCATGCAATCTTGAGTTCAAGTGTTCTCAGTTGTACTGGCCCACCCAAGACTCAGCCAGGAAAAGGCCCCACCATGCTCTCACATGGTAGGATGGTTTCATTAAATGCCTTCCATTCCACTTAGTGTATGTATGTATGTGGACAGATGTTGAGGTAGCTGTGGACATTCTAGTATAGCGTGAAGAGGCCCTTCAACCAGTTTAAAGTGTTCTTAACCTCTCCAGTGTAAATCCCACCCCCAACCCATGGGACAGTCTCTCTGTACTGAGATCAGACTTGCAAAATCAGAAGTCAGTATCCAGTGTGCACCAATCCTGTGATTTCTTAGTCCCTGGCCCCCAATCAAAAAAATAAAAACAAAAACAAAACCCTCAAACCATGTCCCCAAACAAAAACAAACAAACAAAAACACACACACACACACACACACACACACGCCACACACACAAAAAAAGAAAAAAAAAACATTGTAGCTCAAAGAGCCAAAAGCTAGACTGGGAACAACTACTCTGATCATCAAATGTGCGAAGCTGTCAGTCAAGCGTCTATTCTCATCAATCCCTTGTCAAAATAGAAATTCTTTCCCCTCAAAGCCGTGCTCAGTCTTGCCAAATACACAGCCACAATACACCATGTGTTTGTCCATTTTTGGTTAGAGTTAGTCGAAAATAAAACCCCTGGGAATTCCTCTTATTTCTGGCCCTGACATGGAGGGGGTCCTTTTGTTGTGTGGAGTCACGTGGTGTGTACACCCTAATTACTGCCCTTGGAAACAGTTTCCTTCAGCCTATGCCAGATGAGACAAGAATAAATGTCTGCCCTTCTGTCCATAGAAAATAATTTTGCAAATGTGTTTTCCCGGGAAGAAGAGATTAAAGAGAAGGTGTGTGAAGTTAACTAAGGTCGAGGCTGTTTTCCTGGTTTGGGGAATGTTTGTTGTAGATATTTTTCAAAACATTTTAAGATTTACTTATTTAGAGTGTGTGTGTGTGTGTGTGTGAGAGAGAGAGAGAGAGAGAGAGAGAGAGAGAGAGAGAGAGAGAGAGAATGAGGAGGAGGAGGAAGCCAGAAGACAGTGTAGTCCCTTTAAGTTACAGCTACAGGTGGCTGTGAGCCCCCCACTCTGGGTGCTGGGAACCAAGCCTGGGTCCTCTGTAAGAGCTGCACCCTTAAGCTGCTAAGCCGTCGTTCTGGTCTCTCCTTTAAGGTTTGACTTCTGTTCTCATTCTCATCAAGCACACTTCTGGGTTTGAACTTAATTCTTCATGCAGTTTTGCAACCTTTTCCTAAAACTGTGGAAGTGTTTAACCTGTCTCAGCCTGGATACATCTCTGGTAGTCCCAGGGTTGTGTTGGACATAGAGCAGTTTCTCAGATAATGGCTGACGGAAGCTGATTGACATTGAGCTCGGAAGTGCAGAGAGGGGCAGCTACGTAAGGAGACGAAGTTCACCACCAGCACATGTGCTCCCTCTTGTGTAACATTCACAAACGTTCCCAACCGTTCACAGCTGCTGATACTTTCCCAGAGGTCCCAGGGCCACCTCTTCCATAGCGTTGGCATGCTTCCTCCTTTCTGTCTTCTCTCCCTCTCCTCCTCCTCTTCCCCTCCTTTCCCCTCTCTCCCTCTTCATCATTACCTTGCCTCATTCTCTGTTTCCTTCCAAAGCTACAACAGCGATCTTCATGAAAAGCTGCTGGGTGTGGTAAGTGACTTATCTCAGGCTTGGTGACCAAGTTGTCGCCCACTTCCTACTCCCTCTGATAATGTAAGGATGTGTTCAACTGGGTCCTCTTCCAAGAGTGCCACACAAGACGTGCTCACTCAATGTCTTTCATAACAGGTAGAATTAAGAACTCCAGGGAGGGTTAGAGATTTGTCTGAGGCTATATGGCAAATTGATGGTAGAGGTGAATGTGGACTCAGGTCTACTGTCTCTCTGCTTTTTCCTCTTAAGCCACATATACCACTAAAATCCCCCTCAGCATTAAATTTGCTATTGACTGTCATAGATGCTGTAAGAGTTGATTCTTGAGGGATTCTAGGCACTTGGCCCCAGGGCTCTGCTATACTAACGATTAAATTACATTAACAGTGGGGTAATGGCTAATCTTGGTTGCCAACTTGACATGCCTGGAAAGAAGGAAGACCTGCCTCCATCAGATCGGCCTTAGGCATGTCGGTGGGGCACTGTACTCATTGATCACTGATTCGGGAAGGTCCAGGCCACTGTGAGCAATGCCTAGGTTGTACATGTGGTCCTGGGTGGTCGAAGAAAGCTGAGAACCAGCATGGGAAGCAAGCCAGTAAGCAGCATTCCTTCATGGTCTCTGCTTCAGTTCCTGCCTCCAGGTTCCTTCCCTGAGCTCCTGCCCTGGCTTCCCTTAATAGTGGACCATGGTATGGAACTGTAAGCCAAATCAACCTTTTCCTCCCCAAATCACTCTTGGCCAGAGTGTTTTATCATAACAGCACAGAAGCAAACTAGAACACTGTGTTACCTACCTCAATGAAGGTCCTTTTTGAAGTCTCATTAAATATCAAACACTGTCCTTTTGACTGTGCCCACGCACCCTCTGAGGTTTCCAGCTCAGAGCTGGGGTTGAGGTCAAAGCAGGTAAGCAAGCCTGCAGAATCCAGTAGGCTCCAGATCAGGACCCACAGTAATGAGAGCTGGGAGCCCCAGCTCCATTGACAGTGCTCTCCAGGTGAGGAGCAGAAAGCCTTGAAAATGACAAACAGGCCGAGAAGCCAGGGGAGGCTGGTGACCCAGGTCTTTGCCACTCTGGAACACTTCATCGTTCGTAATGTCTGATCAACATCCCCACCAGCCACCCCTTATCTTGCAGGTGCCTTACTAAAGGTATGCTGGGCAAATGGCATTCACAGCAAGATCTGGTTTAAAGTTTGGTTTGTATCTTCAACTTTCTATACCATGTTGGGCCACATTGCCTTGAGCCAGGCCCTTTTGTCTTCTCCCTGTAAAGTAAGAACTCATCCCCGTGGCTTATCTGTCAACAAATAGGTTCTTGGATGGTGGGAACAATCATGGGACCTTCTGTATTTCTGTATTTAGAATAGCCTTTATTTGTTCTTCCAGTGGCTGGCAGAAGGTCACCCATCCTGGGGCCTCAGCTCACAGAACCCTCTAGCTCCACCCAAAGCTTTCCTATAGCATTTTCTGGCAGGTTGGAAAATCACCTGCTTCCTTGGTCCTGAGTCTGAGCTGTCCCCAGGCCAAGGCCCTGCAGGCTTCACATCATTCATCCCAACACTCTAAGATAACAACCATGAAGAGTAAGCTGATTTCAAGGAAGGGCGGGTGCCAGTCTGTCAGCTGGTGACCTCTCTCTGGCCCAAGGGCTTTCCTATGGACAGATGGGTGACTCTGAGTGGGGCATGCCTGAGATAATCCTGGGATCCTCACAACCTACAGAGCAGTGTACGCATACAGCGATGCTCTATTTGTCTCCTTAGAGCTGTCTTCCCACCCTCATGGGTCCTCATAAAATGCGGGGCATAGCTTCAGTGGGGAGAGTGGGCTATGAGGAGAATGTGGCAAGTAGTAAATATGTCTTCAAGGAGCTCAGGAGCAGTTGCGTGGGTACTGTCCACCTGGCCACCCTCCTACCACCACAGGCTTCCGGGATGTTTGTCAGCCCACGGCCAGGAGTGAGAGCCAAACCCTGAGCCCTGCACCAGCGCAAACCCTGCACTCGTCCTCAAAGAAGGCCAGAGAAGAGGGGGACAGTGAGAAGAAACAAAGAAAAGGACTTCACGCAAAAGCCTGACCTCCTCCTCTGGGTTTCCAGAACACTCATCAGACTACCAATTAGTGTCTATGCATCGTGTATGTCTTTGTTAGCCTTTTTAATGAATGAGTTGTTGTTGCTAATGTTTTCCTGCCTGGCCCACAGTCAGGACAAATCTCTCTCACCCGCCAGTCCCACAGCCATTCAGACCCAACCAAGTAAACACAGAGACTTATATTGGTTACAAACTGTATGGCCGTGGCAGGCTTCTTGCTAACTGTTCTTACAGCTTAAATTAATCCATTTCTATTAATCTATACCTTGCCATGTGGCTTGTGGCTTACCGGTACTTTACATCTTCCTTGTCCTGATGGCGGCTGGCAGTGTCTCTCTGACTCAGCCTTCCACTTCCCAACTTTATTCTCCTCCTTGTCCCGCCTATACTTCCTGCCTGGCCACTGACCAATCAGTGATTTATTTATTGACCAATCAGCAACACATTTGACATACAGACCATCCCACAGCAAGTTGTATCCCCACACTTCACAGACATGCTATGAGGGAAGATGGGATGGAAGCATTGTAATGCCCTATGTATTTCTGTGACCAGGGAAAGTGCTTGTTCACTAGGCCACATGATAACAATCATGGTACGAAAGGAGAAATGGTTGAGGCCGGGATAATTCAAGGCACACCTGCGGTAGCCTTGATTTCACCTGGAGCCCTAGGATCCAGATGCCAGTGATGGCGAGCTTTGACACTCCCACAGAGGAATTTTGCTTACTCCTGTCATCGTCAATACAAAGTGTTGCGTGCCAAGCTGTGGGTTGTCCATCAGGATAAAGGGAGACGATATCCAATGTGCAAAGTCACTGAGCTAGTCTTCAGGGTAAGAGTCTTCTTATTCCTTGTCCACTACCCTGCTTCCCTCACTGGGGGGATCCTCAACCAAAAAGGCTTTGCCCAGGAGACAGAAAAGCCAACACCAAAACCCTGTGGGTCCATAGGAACCATGGCCATAGAGTGGGAACTCTGTATTCTATCTTCAGCTTCTGCAGAACTGAGAGGGTAGTGAGCACAGCCAGGGCACACGTGTCCCTGGAGACAGCGTGAGGAAGACAACGATCCCGACGTGAGGAACAGACACACAGTGTGGGGAAAAGCAGGGCTGTGTGGAGAGACCCTGACCTTTGTGGGGGAGGGGCTGTTTCCTCTCCTCTCCCTGCTTCCAGGGGGTGCCTCCGTCACACGCTTGTACCTTTTCCATTCTTCTCAAACCCTCGCTGGCATCCCAAACTCAGGAAAATCAATCTCAGAGTGAGAGTCCCCGCAGATCCCAGGACCTCACTGACTTCGCTAAGCCATTGTCTACTAGTCACACAGGACTTCTAGTCCCTGGTCTTCAGAGCAAGGGAGGTGGTTTCCCACCGCTGCTCTGGAGCTCCCTTTAAAAATAACTACATGAAGGCTGAACGTGGCCCTGGCTGAAGAGGAAGCCTTAGGTAACGGCACGGGTGTCTGTAGATGTGCCAAGGACAATGAAAGCTGGGTGCTCAGGACTGATGCTAGGAGCCCCCGGGATTGCGAAGAGAAAAAAGCACGAGGTACCCAGTTTCTGTCGTTGTCCTGACGCTTGCTAGTGCCCGGCCTCAGGCAAACCGCTGTAACAGTTTGTGTGACTGCTGTTCTATACATACAGTGGGGGAGTTAGTAGGCCAAGACGTCCAAAGGCATATTCTGGTTCTGAAATTGTAGGAAGTTTTGTGTGGGAAGGGGAGGGAAGAAGAGAGTGTGGAAAAACTTTGGATTGTAAAATGAGGTGGAACCTTTCTGTCTACCATCTTTGGAAACAGTGACATGAGTGTCTGCTTTGGTTCTCCATGGACTGAGGCCTAGAAGCAATGCCAGTCTGTTAGCGTGTCTCTCTCCCTCACACAACCGGCCTCCTCCTCACATAGCAGCAGCTTTGTGGCTCTGAGGACCCTGACACATCTCTGGCCCGCAGAGGACTCTGCCTGGCCTAGATGTCCCTTTCTGCTCTCCAGTCCTGAAGCCCACTGAAACCCGAGGCTCTGGGAATGGCCCGCTGATGAATGGCAGCATGGACTTCATAGCCAAGAGCTCCCCGGAGGATCCAGTCAGCACTGCCTCTCTCCATTGTTACAGGTGAAATGAGACCCTTGGGGACCAAGCAGGCTCCTCTCCAGAGGCCTCGCTGGAGTTGGGGTGAGGCAGGAGGAAGGGACAGTCCCCGCACCAGGGGCCAGACCTTGTCCCTCTTTGACATTAGGGACTGCTTTGCAAAGAGAAAAGCAAGATTTGATCTTGGAAGAACTTTTCTGAATAGTCCATGAAAAGGATTAAACAAGATGTCTAATAAGCCGAGCAGCTCAGAGGCCAGAAAAGCTCTGGAAAGAGAGCAAATCAGAGAGAGAAGACAGGAACATGGGCTCGAAAGGGGGGTTAGGCCGAGAGGGAGCATGATGGGAAAGCTCGAGCTTCAGGGTAGTCTGAAGATGGTTGGGTGGGCCATACCGCACATTGTTATATGGGATGTTTCTGGCAAAGAGGTGTTCTGAACTGTCCATGCTGAATGGCTAGCTCTACGAGTCCCTCCTCGGGGTGGGCTAAGCAGTGTCCACTCATCCTCCTGCCATCTCCTCAAAACGTGTCTCCAGGGACTCCACCTTGAAATTGTAACAGTATGTTCAACCCCTCGCAGTGGAATAGCAAGCTGACATGAGCATGTGTTCCTGAGCAATGAGAAGAGGTGTAGATGGTAGAGAAATGGGCTCCACGGGCTGCCCAATATGGCTGCCGAGGCAGGTAGGAAGACCCTTCAGGATCTCATCAAGATGGACTAGTAAAGGGAACCAGGAATTCCAGATTTTTATTTGATTTGATTTGATTTTTGATTTTTTGAGACAAGATTTTTCTGTGTAACAGTCCTGGCTGTCCTGGAACTCACTTTGTAGACCAGGCTACCCTCGAACTCACAGAGATTCACCTGCCTCTGCCTCCCAAGTGCTGGGATTAAAGGCATGCACCACCACTGCCCGGCTTAATTTATTTTTATTAATGTGCATTAAATGCACAAATTATGAGTTCATCATGACATTTTTAATCACATATGTAATGTGCTTTGATCAAATTTACTCCCCCTTATGCCTCTCCATCACAGATTTGTCTTTGAAAGTTGATGAATTAGAAACAAAAACAATGGATCAGCCAGATGGTTCATCAGATCAAGGTTCTTACACTCAAGCCCAACAACCAGAGTTTGATCACTCAGACCCACAGTGGGAGGAGAGAAACAACTCTCAGAAGTTGTTCTCTGACCTCACCCCCACACACACACACAATTAATAAATAATACAATTTTAAAATAATAGTGTATGCAGAGGAGCATACCATGTTTTCCATCCATCCTTTCTCTCAGGTTTTGCTACAGTAGAAATCTAGAAAGTTCTCCTGTGAATCCTTGCCTTCCTTCCAAACTTTGCCTCCTCATTCCAGAAATAGGCATAACACCTACTGAGGTTGAAGAAGCATTCCTTAGCCTCTCTACCTAGCGCTTTCTGTGTCCCCACTGTCCGACTTTTTGGTAGCAAGAAAATGTTCTATTTGTTTCTGCACAGGTTCTGTGATGTATTCACTCAGCTCTTACTCAGTCTGTGTCCCCTAAGATCGCACCAGCACAGCCAACACTGTATGACAGGATGTGTTTATAATGGAAAGGGTCGTGGATCTGACATCAGAACTGGATCTGAGTCAGATAAGGGACGGAAGCCTGCAGGCATTCTGATCATAGGGAGCTAACATCTGGGATGGCACTCTAGAGAGTCAGGTGAAATGGGTGAGCTGTATGTAGCCCAAAGGCTGTCACAGGGTCTTGGGAATGGAGGACGAGAGGACGAGATAGACAAGCTGATCAGTTGGAGTATTCTAGTCCAGAACTTGAGCTCTACTGGAAAAGCACACTGATCAGGTCATCCTTGGGGTCCTGGGGCTCTACTCCCAAGTAGTGTGCTGTAGGCTTCCCATTTATATATAGGCCAAGTTTATTTTTAGATGTAAGACAATTTTGTATTATTTCATATTGTATGCATTTAAAACATATTCCTCAATGGTCTAGGAACCTTGATGCTTTGAGAGAAATACTCTGTTTGTCTTGTGGCCTTCTTTGATCAGTCCCTAGGATTTGATGGAGCATCTTTCGGGTACACACAAAGCCCTGCTAAGGAAGTACCACTGTGAACCAAAGGCAAGAGAACAATGTGGGCAGGGCCTGGGGAGAGGAAGTTCAGCCACTGGCACAAGGAGGTGAATGTGCCAGGAAGTCACCAAATAGCACAGGAGAGAAAGACCCCAGCCTGCAATAGGGTGGAAGATGTGACAGTGAGGAGCCAGCCACGGGTTCCAGGCTGTGTTTCCAAGAGGATATATGGGCCACCGACCGGACTTTGACTAGACCAGGAAGATGTGCTTAAAATCATCTTCCAGAAATACTTTTCACCAGTCAGGGAATGTGCTTCTGCTGACTGGAGTCCAGAATTAGAGAAAGAAAGCCACGAATAAGTGGCAGAGGCAGCCGCGCCCCCCCCCCCCGGCCGCCACCATCCCCCCCCTGCCCCCCCAGACCATCACCACCCCCACCACCACCATCGCCCCCCCCTCCCCCACCCCCTCTCCCCCCCCACTCTCCACCCCCGCCACCGCAGCAGCTTCAGTTTCGAGCTTGCTTGGGACAGACAGCTTTGCAGTCAAAAGAAAAGTGAAGGAACTCCCAAACTACAACAACAGGCTCAAGCCAAGCTTGGGCTATCAGCTCGTAAAGGGCTCTTTAACAGAGCGGCCTTGACCAAACAATGTTTTGATGAATTAATGGCAAAGAATGAGAACCATGTGTGGCCAGTGCAGATCACACCCTGGGAGAGGGGTAAAGGTGGTAGGGAAAGGGAAAGGATAGAAAATGCTGCAGATTCTGCTTAAAGATCCTTGGTAAAAAATAAATAAGTAAACAAACAAAGTAGTAGCAGTTGCTCCCTGTTTTAGTTAGGGTTTCTATTGCTGTGAAGGGACACCATGACCACAGCAACTCTTATAAAGAAAACATTTAATTGGGGTGGCTCAGAGGTTCAGTCCATTATCATCATGGTGTGGAGCATGATGGTGTGCAGGCAGACACAGTACTGGAGAGAGAGCTGACTAGTTGCCTACATCTTGCAGGCAAAAGGAAGTCAACTGAAACACTGGGCAGTATCTTGAGCATAGGAAACCTCAAAGCCTGTTCCACAGTGACACGCTTCCTCCAACAAGGCCATACTCACTCCAACAAAGCCATACCTCCTAATAGTGCCACTCCCCATGAGATTAAGGGGCCAACTGCAATAAAACCACCACACTCCCCAATCTACTTTTTTCTAATTCCAACATTGTTGGGGGTGGGGTGTTCCTGCTCCCAGTTTGACAGCTGTAAGGGAGTCCAGCTTGTCAAACATTCTCTCTGGCAAACTGAAGCCAGTTCAGGCCAGGGTAGAGATAACTGTGGGTTATCATGAACTGTTTTCCCCTCTCTATCATTTGGGTGTTTCTATGGAAGCACACCAGATAAGACGTGGGGCTTTCTAACTGAGTGCTGATAAAGGGAAATGTGGATAGTCCAAATGCCCATGTCACCCTGCATGATTTGTATCCAGGAACAGCGTTAAGAAAACATTGCAAAATCAACTTCCTCCCTCAGTGATGGGTTGCTTTGCATCATGATGAAGGATTTGAGGCCCAAAAGTGGATCTGGGTGAGTAGGGAGCAGGGAGGTCATTGAAGGTGGGAAGAGCTACATAAATGATGTGAGGAGGAACTTATGCTGCACCTTGTCTGAACCTTTTTTTTTTTTTTTTTTTAGGAGAAAGCTGAAGAAAGGAGTGGAAGCCAAGAATGAGACCCAGAGAGCCCACACCCAATTATTATGTGAGTAATATAAATACATGCTTAATCAGAAAGTAGTCTTGAAGGAATCCTCTTTTTACCTACACAGCCCTTTCTAGGTCCCTTGTACTGTATTGTGTGCATCTCAGCATTTCAGAAAAGTACTTGCAGAGAGTTAAGTGCTATGCATGTGTTATTAACATTATCACTGACTCTAAAATCAAGCTGCATTAATCCATGTGCTTTGTACTAGGCATGATGCAGGAAACTGAGGTCACAGAACAAAACAGCATGGCCTGTGTCCCTAAGCAGTGTCTGTTTCTAGGCTTCCCCACTCTGCACTGTGGCTGTCTACCCTCAACCCTCCTCGCTTATGCAATGAAAGTTCAGGGAGTCTACAAGGTAAGCATCATGGTGGTGTTTGAGTGGATCAGACAGAACTCCCCATGGGCTCTGGGTTGCTCAGCAAAATATAGGACCCCAAGTTACACTTGAATTTCAGATAAACCTAACTGGACATCCTAATGTTCCTTTGTGTGTTTTGTCCAACCTGGCAGCTCTTGGATGAGAACTATGGAGTCTGCTTCCCTGGCCCAACCTTTGCTGAGCACATTTTCCTTCCATCTACTCATATGTGTTCCTCCCCCCAACACCTCTCGAAGTATCCAGCATTTTCTCTTAGTATGAACCAAACCTTTCAAGAATACTTTGTGATAAGACCCAGTTCTAAGCATGGAGCAAAGCCTTCCCCACTGGAGACAAGTGCTAGGCTCTAGATGGGGGTTAAGAAGTTTTTCTCTGAGAAGAAGATCTGTACCCTTGGAACCACATCACCAGCATACCACCGTGGCCATTGGTAATGAGTCCAGGTAACGAATGAGGTCACTCCGCAGTCACCGGCCTCATTCTCCCTCTTGGTCTCCATGATGGTTAATTTTCCTCATCAACGTGACTGGATTTGGAACCATGTAAGAGACACATCTCTGGGCATAGATCTGAGAGTGTTTCCAGAAATTTCCAACTAAGGTAGGATGAGGTAGGAATATGTAAAACCTAACACTCTCTTCTAACTCCTCTACAAGGCCAACCAAAGCCTAGTAAGAAAGCCTGCCATCCTGGAGAAAGGCTTCTGAGCTTCCCTCTCCTTGCCTACATGGAGGAGGGCTCCCCCACTTACCCTCCAGTGTCAGATCCACGCTTCACTTAGACTGGCAACAACTTTAAGAGCTCTTCACCTACAAATGTCTATCTGTCTGCCCTTCGTGCAGTGCTTCTTAATGACACATGCAAGTCGACACCCATCACAACAGACCACCGGATGCATCCAGCCTCATGGACCAAACAGTTACCGGATTTGTGGACCTTCTGTACATAGGCAGCCATTGTTAGATTAGCTGGACCACAGCCTGTAAGTAAAATTTGAATAAATCCTATTTGTGTGTATTTATATGTGTATGTATTATGCATGTATGTATGTATGTATAGAGAGATTCATTCTATAAGTTGTACTACTCTAGAGAACCCTGACTAATACAGTGTGCATATTGGAACAACAGATATAGGAAATAACCTGATAAAGATGAAGATTCTCATCCCCACCACATAAGCCAACATCTAGGGGCATCCTAGAGAAACACAGAGATGTGCGCAGAAGACGCAGTTAGAGTCAGATGAGTAAATGGGACTATCTAGTGTCTTGTATTTAGATGCACACATGAACTGGTGTGTTCATACAATAAACTGGTACAAAAATATTCAAGTGTTATATCCACATAAAATTCTAAGTCTACAAGAATGCATTAATAAGAGGTATATTTATGTGATTCTAAAACATGTTCATAAGGAGGCAGGTTATAAGATGACCCATACACGCCGGGCGGTGGTGGCGCACACCTTTAATCCCAGCACTCGGGAGGCAGAGGCAGGCGGATCTCTGTGAGTTCGAGGCCAGCCTGGTCTACGGCGCGAGATCCAGGAAAGGCGCAAAGCTACGCAGAGAAACCCTGTCTCGAAAAACCAAAAAAAAAAAAAAAAAGATGACCCATACAGTAGGAGGTGATTTTATTTCCTGTCTATATTTTGTGCCTTAGGAGGACACAAACATATGTATGAAAATTATAAACTCAAAATTCAAGGCAAGGACATCGTGAATATTCTCAGTGCTTTCTTAATCTTCCCTGGATCCTGTGCTCTTCTTCGTATTCACCATCTAACGAATTGAATAAGTTATTTTTTTTTCAAAATAATTACTCCAAGTTTTCCCGTCTTTATTGCGCCTTTTGTCTTATAAAGTTAATCTCTACCTACCTTTGCAAATACAAACTGACACTTTTTGGTTGTTAATCATACAAACTAATATGTCAGTCACATTTCCATCTGCTTCTAGCCCACACACTACAACTATGCTGAAAGACCAGTAAAGAATTTCCACACTGGGGCTGTGCTCTCTGACTTGACACCCAGCATCAGGTCCATGGTTTCTTGCATGACCTCCAGTATTCCTCCATAGATACTCAGTGCTCCTTCTTCTCATGACTGTTGAAGCCATGGCTTTTGCCAGCTTTCTTGGAGATTCAGTGTTGGCCAAAGAACTTCTTTGAAGGGGGTTGAGATTAAAGTGGCTCTTCGAACAGTGATCTAGTGACCCGGGACAGTTGGGATTGGTGTGGGCTTTGCCTCCTTGCTCTGTAAGTTTCTCTGGCTTTTACTGGACTTTCATCAGGAGAATCACATTTTAAAACCCAAGTTTTTATGTAAGAAATGTATCTCCAAAGAACTGTGATGAAAAGACATTCTCCAAACACTTGATAACCCAGTGTTGGCACACACCTGGAGGTTTAATATATTATCACGAGCCACACGGGGCAGAAGTTGTTACAACACCTTTCAGGAATGATTTATTGATTCCTGTTAAAGGTAAAAATGCACATACTTTCAATCCAACAAATCCACTTCAAGGAGGATTCTAACAAATGTAAACAGTGAGAAAGTTTATGTTAACATCACTAAGTACAGCAATAAATTGAAAACAGCCCAACTATCATCCAACAGTTGAACTTGTAAAGAAATTGTGGAATATTCTTATAATGGAAAAATAATAAAGCAGCAAATTAAATGTCTAGGGCTATATGTGTCAGAATGAATAAATACTAAAGTATAATTATATACATATATAATTATACATAAATTATGTCTGGAAGGGAGAGGGTCTCTTGAGCACCCACCCTTAGCTGAAGAGCTATTGATTGTTGATGGTGGCTAAAGAGAGAATGAGTAACTTTTCTTCGGGGCTGTGGCCCTTGGTAGGTTGATCATGTTCCAATGGACAGTCCCAAATCTCATGGGTATAGGGGCAGCACAAATTGAACTCAGCACCCACTTACTTATAAAGACTTACAGCTCAAAATACATAGTATACATGCATGAAATGATCAAGGAATTACTCAAAAGTTATATTAAAATTATGCTCTGCAATGAGACATATCATCTCTGGAAGACATAAGATTTGAGAGCTAATATTATGTATCACACAAGGTAATCTAATAAATCATTGGGAACACTAAGTTCAGACAGAAAATACTTACGATGAGATAAGTAGGAAAATAAGATGAAGAAAGGATTTACTCAAAGACTCCATGAGTCTCTACTGTGTTTTTATTCTTATTGTTGATGCTTTTATGGTTTTAAAGCAAACGTCTTATTTCATTAGTTTTCTCCAATTGTGGGCTTTTTTGGATAATGATATTGTCCAATCTACCAAAATTTAATGTTTTTATAACATCTAAAATATGCACCATATTAAATCTATGCAATTGTCTTAGAACTACCTTAGAAATTTTCTAAGATGGTCTTTGTTGGCTGGGTGAGGCTCAAACTCTTGGCCTTAAGTGAGTCCCTTGCCTCAGCCTCCCCAGTTCTGGAAGAAAACATTTTTAAACTAAACTTGTACAGATCTGAATTCACTCAAGTTCTACACAGTATTATTTATGGGAAAATCTTAAATTGCTCTCAATGGGGCGCAACTCAACTCTCCGTGCCTGTCCCGTGCCTACCCTTCTTGTCAAGTCCTCCCTGTACACGCTGGATCCCTGGTCCTCTAAACTCCTTGTTCTGTATTTACCTGCTTGTGATCTTCCAGCGTCATGTAACTTCTTCCCACACAAGGAATGTGAGTGTGTGAGAATCGGTCAAATTCAAATTCAGTTTGTTTTGGCAAGAAAACCTCATGAATGGTACTGAATACTTCCAACACCCCACCTGGAGAGCAGAACAATGTTTTAGTGATGGGAAGGTGAAACCAGATAAAGATGATGGCAGCCAGCTCCCTCTACTGTCTGCTGTCTCAGCGTCCAGCAGAACGTTGCTCCTCAGTTCTTTCTTCCTCTTTCTTTTTAAGATTTATCTTATTTCTGAGTATGTGTGCCTAATTCTTTAGGTGTGTGTGTCTGTACATGTTTATGTGCATTGTGTGGAGCTTCCTGTAGAAGTCGAAGGCATTGGATCTCCTGGAGTTGGAATTATAGGCAGTTTGAGCTGTCCATCATGGGCATTGGGAATTGAATTCCAGTTCTGTGGAAGAGCAGCAAGCACTCTTAACCATGGAGCCACCTCTCCATGCCCCCTGTTCTTTGTTTTTGACAGGGTCTCACACTGTAGCCCAGGCTAGTACAGAACTCACTATGTAGCCTAAGGTGGACTCAAACTTGGGACAATCTTCCTGCCTCAACCTCTAAAGTGCTGGGATTAGAGGGTGAGCTAACATGCCTTTCATGTATCAATTTCAAATACTGATGACCGTTATCTGGATTGATGAGTTTATTGGAGGTTAAAAAAAATGTGATTTTACATTCCATCATACTTCCACTTAATCGTATTTAATTCTTCAACAAAAAAGGATTTCTCCTCTATCTATAAAGGCTTTTCAGTTAGTTTGATATATAGCTGCTATAAGGAGGAGAGAAATCATACTCACTTAACTGTTTAATTGTAACAGTCAGTTCCCAGAATTAGGAGTTAGTGCAGTAATGTTTTCCTTCTTAGAAAGAAAGAAAGAAAGAAAGAAAGAAAGAAAGAAAGAAAGAAAGAAAGAAAGAAAGAAAGAGAGAGAGAGAGAGAAGAAAGAGAGAGAGAGAAGAAAGAGAGAAAGAAAGAAAAAGAAAATCTGAAGGTGATGGGCTTTGGTGGTAGAGCATTCATCTAGCACTCAGAAGGCCTTGGGTTGGATGCTCAGCATTGAAACAAGGCAAAATTCCACAGGGAGAAAAGAGCACTGGAAAAACGGCTGATGTTCAGAACACTTGATGCTTTTATAGAGGACTTGGGTTCAATTTCCAGCACTTTGATGGGGGCTCACAACCATCTATAATTCCAGTCCCAGGAGATCTGATGCCCTCTTCTTGTCTCTTTGGGCACTAAGCACACAGTACACAAACATACATGCAGGCGAAACACCCATACACATAAAATAAAATTTTAAAAATTAAAAAATATATTATGTTATATTCATTGTTAAGGTTTTCCATAACTGGTAAACTGCCAATTGATTATGCTATGCTTATCTAAATTTTGAAATATCTTATGTTGGAATTTTTAACTGAGCAGAAAAAAAATGTCTCACTTGATCAAGCTTAAAACCTACTTAAAGGGCCGGGTGGTGGTGGCGGCGGCGGCGGCGGCGGTGACGGCGGTGGCGGCGGAGGCAGCGGTGGCGGCGCACGCCTTTAATCCCAGCACTCAGGATTCAGAGCCAGGTGGATCTCTATGAGTTCAAGGCCAGCCTGGTCTACAGAGCGAGATCCAGGACAGGCACCAAAACTACACAGAGAAACCCTGTCTCGAAAAACACCAAAAAACAAACAAACAAACCATATATATATTTGAAGGGCTCATTTGACATTATTTTTAAATAGCCTAAATTTTAGAAAAAGAAATTATATGAAAGTTTTAGGAAGGCTATGGAAATTTGTTTAGAAGGAAAAATGAAGATAAAAATGAGACCGGGAGGAGTGAAGAGGTATAGAGTGAACAGACCCTGAAATCCATGGGGAAGGGGGCTAGTGGAGGCAGGGCCAGCCCCGCTGAGGCTCTTTGGTCTGCCCACTTCGGACAGATCGGATGAGAAAAGAGCAGTAAACCAAGCAAGCAAACAACAACGAAGTCGCTTAAAGTTGTTCAGAAATTTCAAATGCAGGAGGGAGAATAGTCCACAGGAGATGCCCAGGCAAAGATCCTGAGCGCATCAGCCAGTGTAGATGCCCAGGAAGCTGGCAGGGGACTCAAGGGAGGTCATGTATACTTGTGTGTGGAAGGCAGGCACATTGTCACAGGCTTAAGAGCTAAAGAATGCATTCAAGGGGTTTCTATTTAAGGAGCAGAGGAAGAAATGCCAGCAGAGCTGTGTTCAGATGCCACTTGAGGAATGACAAAGAGACTTGGCCAGGGTGAAGGGCAAACCTCTGGAGACAGATTGAGCTTTTGTTCCTTCTTTTACAAAATGGAATAAAAATACTACCTCATCACGAGGCTGCCACAAGGACTGGATGAGACAGCTGTGTCGTGACATAGAAGTTTGGGACAGTTTTGATTTTGATCACTATTGATAGGACTGCTCCTGTCAATTTAAATATGTGTTATTATTTATATAGTTGTACAAGCTCATGCACTGGGAACTTAATTCCCAGCGCAAGCCAGCTGGCAGCTGAAGTCTTTAAGAGGTGAATGGGTAATGCCCTCACCCCATGTGTGGGCTAGTTGTCTCCTGAGGACATTCCTGGCAAAGGACTAGCTCAGGATCCCTTGCCTCTACTCTTGGGTGTGTACTCTCTTGCCTTTCTGCCTTCCACCATGGAATAATGCTTTGGCCATTATTAAATTAGTTTTCACAATATCATACTAATCTTCACTAATATCATATTTGTGAAAACAATGAAAAACAAATGTGTCCATAGCAACGTAGTTTTGTTCACAGAGAAATGCACGTGGAGGCTCAGACTTGTTTCTATGTGCCTCTTTACAAAGAGGACCAGAGGAAAGAAGGGAGAATCTGAGCGTAAGAGATTGCAACTGGCCTCCAGTTCCTCCTCTGTAAGTCCCACAGGCATGGGTACATGTTAAATAAATGTGATTGCCACAGCATTTAAAAACAGGTACTTAGCTTGAGATTTATGCATAACAGTAAACCTAACTCTGTCGTCCAGCTAAACTTGGAGGGGAATAAGGAAAATATGGAGAGCTTCAGGGAGAGCACAAAGACTACGTGAGCAGAGCAGGTGGAGCGTGCTCTTACTCCCCCGAGCTGTGGAATGAACGGTCTGATGGTGAAGACGTACACAAGTAGGAGACCTGGTCACCGGTGCTGACCTTGCTGTTCTAGACTCCAAGTGCTCTGAGGCTCCCGAGATGCTCATGCCCTGATATTCCTCTCCAAAGACCTTCCCTCTGCTTGCCAGCCAGATACTCAGCCAGGCAGTGCAGATGAAAAACTGGGAAGCATTTGTGCTTGGTACAGCACTTGCCATGGATAAGATGCTAAGACCTGTATGTTTCAGGATGATGTTCACCTCCTCAAACCCCCACCCCATATGGGCTTGCAGCCAGTACCATTAAGGCATATGAAGTTACCACCCTGGCACATGAATCCTGAAATATTCTCATGAAAGGAGGAACTCTTCTAATCAAATCCTTTCTTTCTTGTGCACAGAGCATGAACATCTTCTACAGTCTTTAGGACTTCATCATCAAACAGCTCAAAGGGGATGTGGTCCAGGGGTCTGCCATCAGCTGTGATGCTGAAGGACACTGTGGGACTGACAAGAGCTGACAGCCAGCAGCTGCAGGAGACACTGGCCTCTGCAAAGCCTTCCCACGGTGTATTGCTTTTTGTACACACCTGGTAGAATAACACACTCTGGTACACATCATCTTTGACTACACTGTCCCACAAATATGTCACTGCAAGCATTCGGGAACACAGGGCATCCAGTCGGTACCCTCACAACCACATTTCCGCTGCTGGCTGTAAAAGGTGATATCGTGAAGGACAAAGAAACAGCTGAGAGATGTGAAGTCAGTTATGAACCTGAACCTGCCACCCTCAGGAATCCCTTGCACTGCACCCCTGGAGGGCTCCTAAGAAAGGGTTCAGGAGCCTGGGTTCCTCTGCTTCCTGGCTCCTCTGTTGTTCTGCTTATATCCCTATTTCTACTCTTCCACCTTTCTCAGCCTTATGAGATCTACAGCATGGGGCAGTGGTCATGTCCAATCCCTGGTGGGAGCGACTGCTCATCGATTTTGTTGGCCCCTCAGACCATCCATCTTTTCTTCTTCTCTGTAAGCACTGAGGACCGACTATTCATGCCTAGGTGGGAAAAGCAACATGAATTTTGGCAACAAAATCTGAGAGGTCGAGAAACATAAAAAGTTACAAGAAACAATGTGGACCAAGGCATAAAAATAAAAATGGTGCCTGGACTCTTAGTTAACTTCAATAAAAAGATCATGATATGTCATTATCTCATTTAATTCTTACACTTACCCTGAAGAGTATTTATTTTAGAGATGAAGATGTGAAACCAATCCACAGTCCTTTAGGGAATAGTGGAGGCAAAACCAAAAGTCTTTGATTACCAAGAACCCAAGATGGTAATACTTAAAGAATGGAAGGCATCCCATGAATGAATGTCCCACATATGCCTTTCTCCAGAGCACCTTAATGACCCTTACTTTCACCTATCTTGGTCAATACATGGATCTTCAAATTGTGTGGGCTTCTTTTTTGGTTTGGTTGAGTCTCAAAGCCTTGGACACGTTTATTTTTCTTAAGAGTATGCATATTGACATGTCTCTTTCTAGGAGAAATGTGTCTATCTGTACATCTGCCTACTTTCATCTGTCTGTGAGTCTGTCTCTATCTGATTCTCCATACCTTTGTTTGGAACTGGATCAAGGGTTTGTAGATTTTTCCCCCTTACTTCAATGAACTTTTTTTTTGCACTCTCCACTCTCTTTTATCCCTACATAGTCCTTCATATTTGTGAATTCAAACAACCATAACTAAAATCTATGTTTTCAAAGATCACATCAACCCTAAACACATAGAGACCTTTTTTTCTCACCATTATTACCTAAGCAATACAGCACAACTATTTATATGCCATTAACATTGTATTAGGTGTTATATGTACTCTAGAGAAGATTTAACATGTGCAGAAGGAGATAGGTAGGTTGCATAAAAATAATACACCGTTTTATATAAGGGACTAGAGCGCCTGTGGATTTTTTTGCTTATGGTTGCAAGGACTCTGGAAATGAGATTAGGTGGGAAGGGCATTACCTGTGAAATAACCAAAAGAAGCTGCAGCTGTGTCTTACCGGCACAGGGAGCTGATGTGTGGGAGCCAAGAAAGCTGTAGCTGTATCATGGTACCCATGTCCTCTTGTCCTCTGATGGACAGAAGGTTCCTCTGTACTTAAACATCCTCGACACTTAGATACCTCCAGCTACATCAGAAACAGGCACTACAACTCTTTCCTAGTTGACAAACACACACACACTAACAAAGGGCCTGCACTCCAAGAGATACCAGCTTCATTATAATGTAATTTGCAGTGTGGTTTTGTCTCCTCCTTTGGGGTTCTTCAAAAGGACCATGAGATGAATTTTTCTAAAAGAGAGATTTGGTTCATCATGATTTGAGAGGGGAAAGGATCTTACCCCCATTGATGTCCCACTAAATACTTATAAAAACTTCTTTTGAATGCCTAACACAGAGCCCGCTGGCTTGCTACCTACTCACAAAATGTTGGCGTCAGCCTGCTCCAGGGTCTCTCTCCAAGGCACTATTGCTTCGCTTTGCTTTGCTAAACAAACTGCTGAAACTGTCTATCTCCCAGCAGGAGCAGGAGAACTGAACCAGTAGGATGACCCAGTGTGTAAAGCACCCGCTGCACAAACAGGATGATCAGAGTAGGAAGGAAACAGAAGGCCATGCTTGTTTAGACAATAATGGTGCTGATAGAGGTTTCAGACGTGTGGTGAGATGGCTAATGCTGGACATCCAGGGGGCGATGAGGCAGCATAAAATGGCGACCAAGCCATGATGTCATCTGTTGTATAACGACTTTCTGGCAGAGTGCCACTTTTGTGTGATTCTGTATAAATAGGGCCATGAGGTTAGAGTCTTCACCTTTGCCCTTGCCAGTCTGTGTGTGTGTGTGTGTGTGTGTGTGTGTGTGTGTGTGTGTGTGTGTGTGTGTGTCCATGGGCCTGTGTGCCCACCTCTGTGCAGCATATTCACTGGTCTGTGTGTGTGCCTATGCCTACCCTGTGTGCAGCCCCAGTGTGCCTAGAGGCCTGTGTGCCGATGAACAAAGTAAGTCCTTTCTGCCCATGACTCCTCAAAATCTTTTCAACCTCTGGTCTCCAATGACCCTTCTTCCTCCCTGACATTAGAGCTTGAACCTCACTGTGTTCTACCTCAGAACCCATGTAAGCCTGATGTGGCAGTGCGCATCTGTGTGGATAAGATGACAGATGGAGACGGAGTCTCAGGAAGCTCCAGGGCCAGCTGGTCTGGACTAGGTAACACAGCAGAAAGGATGGGAGAGGCTGCCTCGGGAAGGTGGAAATAGAAAATCAACTCCTCGACGTTATTCTCCAGCCTACATGGCTGTGCAGTCTCTCTCTCTCTCTCTCTCTCTCTCTCTCTCTCTCTCTCTCTCTCTCTCTCTCTCTCTCTCTCTCTCACACACACACGCACACACACACACACACACACACACACACACACACACACACACCCGAGAGCATAGATAGATAGATAGATAGATAGATAGATAGATAGATAGATAGATAGATAGATGTAATGAAATCATGGTAGCCACTGATGCAAACTGGGCAACAGGAAACATCAAATTACAGAAGAGGGACAAACACTGGGCAGTGATGATTAATCCCTCCATAGTCCAGGTCTCCCCAGAGCCATTTTGGGAAGAGAAGTGTGGAGTGATGAAAAGGTGAGGCTTTTCTTCCTCTCTCAAGAGCTGCAAAGTCGCTGCTGAACACAGCCTTGCCACGATTTAGCTCGGAAGGATGAAGTAAGGACAGGATGAACTTTGCTTACTCGATTCCAACACAGGAAAACTTAGGCTAAGTGAGTGGAAGTCAGCACTCCACGTGCATTTCGTCTGCGGTCTTCTTCGCAGTGTGTTTAGGATATCTGCTGTCACATCCCAGGGAAATAAAAGCATGCGTATTGGTTGTTTTGTTTACAAGTATTTCTTAGAAATTCTGTAACTGGGGATCTGCCTTCTAATGTAGAAGCAGAGACCTAGAATGTCACACCCTTTTAGATGGCAAACTTGAATCTTCCGTATGAAGCTGATTTCATCTGCCTCATCTGTACCACTTAAACCTCCAGCTTGGGTTAGTGAATGTTGGAATTGTGTATGTCTACCTACCATGTGTCTACATATTTGCCTGTTAGCTCTCTATTTAAAACTTAAAAAAAAATTCCTGATTGAACTAAACAGTATATTGATCCAATAACTTCTCTACTTTTTGGAGGTATTATTGCTTGTTTTATATAGAATGGTAAGATGACAATTAGCTTAAACAATCCTATATTTAAAGATGGATATAAAAACTACAAAATTTGAGCCGGGCGGTGGTGGCGCACGCCTTTAATCCCAGCACTTGGGAGGCAGAGCCAGGCGGATCTCTGTGAGTTCGAGGCCAGCCTGGGCTACCAAGTGAGTTCCAGGAAAGGCGCAAAGCTACACAGAGAAACCCTGTCTCGAAAAACCAAAAAAAAAAAAAAAAAAAAACTACAAAATTCCCAATGTGTAAACATAATTGATTTTTGAAGAGACATAAATGCTTATTGCCCAGATTTGATTATTGTATATCATATTGTGGGTATATATACCCACATATCATAATTCAAACCATAAAGATTACAAGTAATTTTATTTCAATCTTTTAAGAGGAGGGGTATTTCAAAGAGCCTGGGACCCAATAGCTTCTAACTTCATGTTTGGTAACAGGCTGGGATGGATGTTACATGTTTCTGAACACCAAGACATGTGAGTTTTGAATAGTTAAAAGGGAGCGAACAACACACAGCACCAGCTGCTCTTCTCTCTTCCTTCAATAATTCTATGCACCCGCAGGAACAGCACACAATTCTACCGACTCCAAGCTGTATCACACACTTGCCTGGGAAAGGCTGGCCTTCACAGTCAAACCCAGAAAGCAGCCACCATGAGCTGAGGCCATTTCCAAAGAGTTTTGGAAACAATCTTCACAATCAAAATTACAATAGTTACAGATACATTTTAGTGCCATTACACACACACACACACACACACACACACACATGCACACACACCACACCACACATACACTACATACACACACTATACATATACACATACCACACACACACACACACACACACACACACACACACACACACACACACACACGGAAAAGGAGGAGGCATGCCATGTTTAGGTGTTGCTCAGGAGTTGCCATCTTGTATGTGCAAGGGAGGTAGGAGCGAGAGGCAGGGAGGAAATCGACTCTTGGTATGATCTTTGTAACCACACCATCCTCACCACTCATAGCAAATCTGATGGGAGCAAAATAGCACAGTGAAAACCTTTCCCTAATCTTGAAGCAGCTCTACAGTCAGTAGAATTGTTTGGAAGGTGTCTGTTTACTTTGGAGAAAAATACAATGGAGTATAAAAGGCATCAGACAAAATATTCTGAGTGCATTTCCCTGGGAACTTTTCCAATCATCCTCAAACAATTTTTCTAAGTTCTAATAAAGTGAATAGAATGACCATACACTTTATAAAAATGTCAGTTTATACAGCATATTCTAAATACATTTAATAAGGTTAGGAACATACCTTTATTCTTTCCAAAGTCTAGAATCATTTGTTGCTATTGTGAGATGTCTTGATGAACTTTTATAGTTCTGCAGAACAAAGAAAGTCATAAATCAAGGCAAGTTTAAGGGCATTAGTTAGTACATCAGAGAGACAGGTACAGCGAGATGGAGAAAACTTTTCTGTAGGCCCAAGATGCTATCTGATGACGTTCTTAGCTTTTGCTTTGGTGGAAGCTAGTGGTCTGCTAAGATAATAGATTCCAAAAGTTTTCTATTAGTCACAAGGCATTAGTTCCAATAGAGTTAGGCAAGGAATGGCTGTTCTGAAGGGCTAGAACCAGCACAAGATAAGGTAATTGGCGTTTGGACCTGCAGCATTCCAATCTCTCCACAGCACTGCTGTTCTAATCAGCCAGTCTCTGCAAGTACAGCTTCTTTCCAGGACTTCTCATTTACAATGTGAATAAAATGTTCCTACCTATGAAATTATCAGATTAACTCAGGAATGAGGGGACACATGGCTGCATCAAAGTCACAAAAGGAAACCAGGCCTGCAAACTCAGCAGCAGCAATGGCATGTGTGAACCCTTCACCTGAGAGTATAAAAGAGGGAGCACCCCAAGACTGAGACATGGCAGAGGCATGGATATGTCACCTTGTCATTGCTGTAATCTCTGTCTAGGAAAACTGTTATAGCAAAGAACTATGTCCCCCAGTTCAGCACGATCACGGTTCTCCCTGCCTGTGATGTACAACCTACTTCAAACGTGGAGTACTCAGCCCTACATGGGATATCTGTATCACTCCCACTGATGTCCAGCGAACAGAAGAGGGGGCAGAAAGAGTGTAAGGACCAGAGGATGGGGAGGAGTGCCTTGAAATGCTATCTTTTGATGTGACTTGACCATTGCATTAATGGACTCAAAGCAGCTGTAGTTAGCGCACAAGACCAGCAGAAGAATGGACCCATCAACACTCCATCACATATGGAAGAGGGACTTGTGAAGCCTGTCCCTCCCTGAAGAACAGCTGATAATAAGTGAGTTGCCAAGGGAGGGGGACATCATTTTCCTCAGTGCTATAGCCAGTGGCAAGTTGCCCAAACTCTGGTACATAACCCCGCCCATTCAGTCAATTCTAGTTAAAATCAGTGAGTCAAAAATAGACATAAAAGTAGGAGGTGGACTAGCTGGGGAGAACAATAGGGGTAAATATGATCAAAATACATTGTTGTAGAATATTATTTTAAGGTGTGTTACTTTTGTTTAGGTTGCATTTGTTTAACTCTGTGAAGCTGTGTTACTGTGCCTGTCTAAAACACCTGATGGTCTAATAAAGAGCTGAACGGCCAATAGTGAGGCAGGAGAGAGAAACAGGCAGGTCTGGAAGGCAGAGAGAATAAATAGAAGGAGAAATCTGGGAGGAGGAAGATCAAGGAGGGAGAGAAGGAGGAGGACACCAGGTGCCAGCCACCCAGCCACACAGCAAGCCATGGAGTAAGAGTAAGATTTATAGAAGTAAGAGAAGGGGAAAAACCCAGAGGCAAAAAGTAGACAGGTCAGTTTAAAGTTAAGGAAAGCTGGCAAGAAACAAACCAAGCTAAGGTTTGTTTATAACTAATAATAAGCCTCCATGAGTGATTTATTTGGGAGCTGGGTGGCAGGCCCCCCAAAAGAGCAAAAACAACAATACCTTTTTATACAAAATTCATGATTTTATACACATGTCCCCCAAGCCCCATAGTGTTTACATGTACAGATTTGTTTTATAAAGTAAATTTAAAACAAAAAAAGCAAGTATCTTCAATGGAGACATGCATCTGACAGGTCTGACCCCACCAGCTCTGCACCATGGTTCCTAAAACTTACCTGGCCCCTGAAAGACTTGATTGACCTTCATCAGTTCTCTGTCTTTACCTTCAGAACAGCCTGTCTGAATCCTGGAACCTCCCTAACTCCCTCTTTGCCATTCTGTAACTCATTATGTAAAGTGTAATACATGATCTGAGAGCTAGTATTAGGAAGCCAGAGTGGTGTGTGTCTTAGTCACCATGAAAAGTGACTATGAAAAGACACCATGACCACAGCAAGTCTTTTTGAAAGAAAGCATTTAATCAGGGGCTTGCTTACAGTTTCAGAGGCTTAGTTGTGATCCACAGGCAGAGAAAAAGAGAGAACCTGGGCCTGACATGAGCGTTTGAAACCTCAAAGCCCACCCCCAATAACATACTTCCTCCAACAAGGCCATACTTCTTAATCCTTCTAATCCTTTCAAACAGTTCCACTCCCTGGTGTCCAAGCATCCAAATCTATGACCTATGGGAACCATTCTTATCCAAACCACCGTAAGTGTCATCAAAGAACTTGTGATTTATCAACAACCACAGATAGCAAGAAAAATCAGGAGTGCTTGGTGAAGTAAAGCCAACGAAATGGAGGCAGCTTGTAACACCACTGTTATTTAACAAATGTCAACACTGTGGAAAGATAGAAAGTGTTCATCTCTGTTTCTGATATCGCTCCCTCATGCAGTGTCTGTGTCAGAGTGTTCTCATGGGGCCCTGAGTTGACTGTGGAAAGCACGGCAGAACAGGCATGCAGGAGGTCGGCCGATGAATAGGCAGGCTTGTCGGCACTTGTCCTGGGCCCACAGACTTTGGTATTCTTTAAGGCCAGGAAGGGGCAGAAGGAGAGATGGAAACACTCTCAGAAGACAGGCTCCATCTCAAAACATCAGAGAGAGAAGAAAAACAGTGAACAAAGAGCTGAGGAGCGAGCCGTGGCCCAGGCTGACGCTCTTTTAAAATCCTTCTTAAAAAAACAAAAATCAATTTGATTGAACAAAAGCTCCTGCTTTCAATTCTCCCGTGACAAGAAAAACAAAGCAAGAAATGGGCCCTGGGCCTTGCCGAATCACAGAAAAGCACACAAGACAAATCATTTCATTCCCAAGGGGTATTAGAGAAAACATCAGAATGAATGAAATTTAAGCCTGAGTGCAAACATCTGGGGAATTTTGCATTTAGAGAAGACAAGAAAAGAAAATGCACTTAAACCCCACAGCATGTGGAAAGGCAGGTTCATAAGAATAACAGGTAGCCAAGCACAGCTCTGGGGTTCAAAGGGAGCTCCCTCCCACGTGGCGTGGGGCTTCTGAAATAACAACCTGCTTGAGAAGGGGTGCCCCTCCCATTTGCCGGCATGAGATGTGCTCACTAGTGCAGCCCCTGCTTTCCAGAACCTTGCACCCATGACCACTGCACATAACTTCCTTCTCATGAGATTCCATCCCAAGCTCAAGTAAACTGTCCTGCCACCCACCTGCCCTTCCTTCTTTCCTTCCACACTGCCAACGGACATGCATGTGACCATGCCTGCTTCACTGTGGCTCTTCAGCACTCAGGCAAAGTGACTTACGCAGAAATGGGCATCTTGCTGAGAGCCTTCCCTGTGGATTGATAGAGCCTTTGATGGGGCGCTTGGCTTGGCATGCTGACTTTGTGAAGGAGTGGACAGTGTTCTTCCCTGGGATTAGGGAGACTCCTGGAGAAGCATGGAGCCACCTTTGACACTGCAAGGTGGGTATCTTCTGAGAACAAAGGCAACGGAGAAGAAAGAAAGAAAGCAGAGTGAATAGACGTCAGGGGGCTCGACTCTGAGAACAGCGTACTCCATGGGGCTATGGACTCTCAGGGGTTAAGGAAATCTCTGGGTGATTCCTGTCAAACAGTGGGGCAGCTGGAGTGGCACAGGCCTCAGGCAGAATGCTCTCCTCACTGACCTACTCAGATGTGCCCCAGAGAACAAGGGCACCAGTATCCCCAACAGTGGAGCCCAATGTCAGCGGAGCTCATCAGAATTCATTGCTGATGAACAGCATCTGTGCTGCTTAGTCTCTGTCAACTTGACACAAACCGAGTCACCTAGGAAGAGGAAATCTGAATTGAGGAATTGTGTGATGAGTCTTTCTCTGTCCCGCCAGCCAACTCCCAAATAATGACATGGAGACTTCTTATTAATTAATGAATGGTCGGCCTATAGCTTAGGCTTGTTCCTAACTAGTTCTTATAACTTAAATTAACCCATTTCTGTTACTCTATGCCTGCCATATGGCTCATGGCTGTTACCTCTCCTCCTGTATGTTCTGCATCCTCCACATCCTCCTTGGTGACCCTGCTTTTCTTCTTCCCAGAAGAAGTCTTCTGGGAAGACCTCTGCCTGGAAGTCTTACCTATACCTCCTGCCTAGCTATTGGCAATTCAGCTTTTTATTACACCCATCACAGCAATACATCTTCACAGAGTGTACAAATATCCCACAACAGTATTGTCTCCATCAGATTGCCTGTGGGCATGTCTATGGAGCATTTTCTTGATTAATGATTGATATGGGAGGGCCCAACTCATTGTGGGTAGTGCCACCCTTGGGTTTGTGGTCCTGGGTTGCATAAGAAAGCAGGCTGAGCAAGCCATGGGGAGCAAGCCAGTAAGTGTCATTCCTCCATGGCTTCTGCTTCAGTTCCTGCCTCCAGATTCCTACCTTGAGCTCCTGCCCTGCCTTCCCTCAGCAATGGGAATGTAAGATATGAGAGGAAATAATCCCATTCCTTCCCAAGTTGCTTCTGGTCAGTGCTTTATCAGAGTAGCAGAGAAGGAAATTAGGATTCCATCTTGTCTGTCCATTAAAAATGGGTGGCATATGTCTGCAGTAGCAATTGGGTTTTTCTTCCTTTTTCTCAAATGAAAATTTTTAATGAGTTTCCTTCAGCTAATATCTGACCTTCTTGTGGCAAATAGCAACAGCAACAACAACAATAATAGTCCCTGAAGTTACCCAGCATCCCTAACATCCGTCTTAAACATCAGCCTCTCTGAGGTAAATTTGCAAGTTTTACAGTGAGTAACCTGGATGCTAAACATAATAAGGGATCATTAAGGCTTAAACTATATGTGTGTGTGTGTGTGTGTGTGTGTGTGTGTGTGTTTTATGTGTGTGTGTGTGTGTGTGTGTGTGTGTGTGTGTGTGCGCGCGCGCAGTGTGTCTGTGGTCTAGCAGCTTCCTCTGAGATTGAAACATTCCATCTTGCAGGAAAGCTCTTTAAATAGGAATGTAAACAACTTAAAATAGATTCAGGAAGTCCCTGAAACTTACCAGATTCACTAAGACCCTCTGTGCCAAAGTAAACAGTAAAAGCTTGTAATCCGCCTTAGACAGAAGGAAGCTAGGCTGCAAAGAAGACCCTGAGACCAGACCAGCTGCCTAGAAGAGGTGTAGACTGAGTCACTCAAAGGGACACTCTCCAACCTGTTGAGCTGCCTACAGGCTGTTCAGTGTGCTCCACGTTTACCAGTTTTTATGAGTTTTTAACCCATGTGAAGGTGGGCCTTGGTGATACAGCTGTTTCTGCTCCTGTAATTGACCCCTCACCTTTATTCCTATAAGTTACTCCAATGAAACTCACTGATTCACCAAATTGGACTTTGGTGGTATCTGTACTTTGGTCTGTCGTGAGTTGCCTATCTGGGGTAAGTAGACATGTGTATTGTGTCTCCCTGGGAAATGTTTTGTCACACAATAGTGCTGTGTGTGTGTGTGTGTGTGTGTGTGTGTGTGTGTGTGTGTGTGTGTGTGTGTGTGTATACTTACCAAATAAGCCATCCAGTGAGTCCCAAGAGCCCCCTTGTCTCTACCTCCCCAGCATTGGATTACAGGAGTACTATAGCCCATATCTCCCTCTCCTTCCTTTTTCAGTTTTGGATTCTGGGACTGAATCCAGGTTCACATGCTCACAAGGCAAACATTTCACGGACTGAGCTATCACACCAGCCCTGAATCTGCAGTTCTTGAAGACAGAAATCAGTAAAGCAGGAGGCTGGAGAGGTGAGACTGTCTTGTTCAATCCATAATTTGTATCTCAAAAGCCAGGTCCCTCACTTGTTAGGGTCCGAGAATCTGGGAATAACCCACCACAGAAGACTGGGTTCCAGCAAGCCAAAAATGTATTTAGAAAAACTGGTATCAGGGAGGTGGTAGGGTTCTGGCTCCAGACTGTGTCCCTGAGGCAGGGGCGGCAGCCAGTTTTAAAGGGGAAAAGAGACAGCTGCTGAGTCCCATCCAATCACAAAGTAATGCAGGGAGAAGCGGTTGGGGACTTCGCACGGGGACTGGAGCCCCCTCTGGTTCATTGGTGGTTCCATGCTTTTTCGTTCCTAAGCACACAGTAAAATAGCATTTTCCTCATTTCTTTGAATGTAGGTTAGCCGCAGCCTCGTTCTACACAGACTAGCATGATCAACTTTACCAAACTGTTACATGATTAATTCTTAGAAGATTTCAGTTTTTTCCATAAAGAGCACCATAACATGTACACCAATAATGTAACTATACACTTAGAAGAAACTCCTAGAAATGAAATTTGCAATTCAAAATGAAGCATATTTTTAGTATGGCTTCAAAATACTCTACTCTAGGCTGTTTATTTATTTGTGTATGTGGAAGGTATGCATGTTCAAGTGTGTGGGGATATGTTTACATGTGTGCATATGTGTGGTGGTGGCTCATATACATCTAAAAATGTACAGGTGGAGACCAGCACTCACTCTCAGTTGTCTTTACCCAGGAGCCATCCACCTTATTTTCAGTGACAGTGTTTCTCCCTGGGACACGGGGTCACTAATTAAACTAGACTGTATGCTCTTGCAGAGGACTCAGATTTTGTCCCCAGCACGCACGTGGTCACTTACAACAGTTTGTAACTCCAGCTCTAAGGGATTCAGCACCCTCTTCTGGCCTCCCTGTGTACCAGGCATGTAAGTAATATACGTACATACATGTGTGCAGGCAAAACACTCGCACACATAAAATAAAAATAAATATATATGTTTTTAAAAATTAAAAACGGTCATGGCGCTGTTGACTCGGAGGAAAGGACAGATACCGATGGACAGACACTTACTACACCTATAGTTGCTGCTTTGTGGGGACATTTAGGGGACTGAGGACATTATCAGTTTCCAACTGTAGTGGAGGTGTTAGATATCTTACAGATGGGTGCAAACCCCTTGTAGTAGTAGTTAGTCTCACATAGGCATGAGATTGTTCTTACAAATTCAGGGACCTCTTAGGGGTTCGCAGATCCCCTGTATTGAGCCTTGGAAGATGGCCCAGTGATTAAGAGCCCTTTCTGTGAAAGCTTGCAGACTTGCATTGAGATCCTTACTACCAACCTTAAAGCCAGGGTGGTGATATACACTGTAACCGCAGGACAGATATGGGGCAGAAAGGAGGATGGCATGGCTCTCTGTTCAGCAAGCCTAGCCAAAACAAAAAATTAAAAATAAAGCTGGCAAACTACAGGTTCAGTTAAAAATCATCCCAAGGGAAAAAGAGGAAGAGGGATGAAGCAGGACACTTGGTGTCTTCTTACAAATATCATATGTGTGTACAAACACGAGCACATGAGCATACACAGAAATAAAAATATTATAAAAAGAGTCTCCATATTACTGGGCATTCTGTAAATAAAAACCTTGCTTGAGTGAGTTAGGACATATCGCCTCCAAAGTTCTCAATTTCTAAGCACTCTCTGTGGGGATTGGTGTGTGTGTGTGTGTGTGTGTATGTGTGTGTGTGTGTGTGTGTGTGTGTGTGTGTGTACATCATTTTACTCTCATGCTTCTTGTTCATAACCACAAGTTCTGCTTCCTGAAACCCTTTTGCAGAGCTCACTCGAGTGTGAATAAATTGGCATGAGGTCCGTCCTGCAGAAGAGCTTTCTGAAATGAGTCATGGATTGCCGTGAGTCAGACCCTCTTTGGCAGGTCCCTGGAGTCAGAGGACAGCTGGTCACCACAGTGGGAGAGAGTGACCTTTCCTGGGTTCAGTGATGTTGAGTCATCCTTTGGCTTCTCCAGCTCAGGCCTAGCAGCTCAGTCTCTGTGCTGTGTACTGTGTCCTCTTCAGCCTGAAAATGGGCTGAGAGAAGTCAGCACAGACCTACCTAGAACTCCGGAAGAGTCTCACTAACCTGGGCTGAAGCTGTGTTGCTTTCAGTGTGTGTGTGTGTGTGTGTGTGTGTGTGTGTGTGTGTGTGTGTGTATAGACAGTTTTTCCACAGCTACCCCACCTCTCCTTTCTCACCCCCACCCTTACCTATTAAAACTTTACCATCCATAGCCCTCATTGGCCATCACACTACATAGCTCCAAATGCCGTGATTCTTTACTTTAAAACTCAAAAATTACTCACGATCTATGCCCTCCCTGTCTAATGTGGAAGTCTCCAAGATTCTTGTCTCCCCTAGGACCCAACAAATGTGCATGCTCTGTGCGTCATTCTCCACTTGGTTCCCGGCTTGACCTTCCTGAGCGCCTTGCCCTCTCTCACCCTGTTGTCCCTCTCTGCAGGTCCCTCCCTGACTCCTAGGCCATCCCCAGACCCTTCTCAGGATGCTGTGGCTCGGGTGGGATAGTAAGGACAGAGGGAGGGTACATGCTGTGTGGCAAAAGAAGTGGTGTTGTAGAGGTAAAAGGAAGCCAGGTTTCTGGGACACTAGGCAAAGGGACTGGACCTAGGTTGGCAAGCAGGAAGTAAGGAAGGTGTTTGGGCACGGGTGTGCTGAGACTGGCAGCGGTGTGTGTCATGACTTGTACCAGCACTGAGATTTCTGGATGTTGTCACGCCTCTGACCATCTCTATAGCTCTTAGCCTCTGGCCTATATGGATGAAGCAGAGTTTTCAGTGGTTTGAGGATGGTCCAAGGAGAGAAAGCCACCTGAGCAGGGACAGAACCTGCTGTGATCATCATGTTGCTGAGAAGGAAACTTCTGTGGATTTCACTTTTATCACAGTGAACACTGGGAGCTGAGTGTTGGGGCAGAAACCCTACGATGTGAGTCAGAGAGCAAATAGCCCTCTCAGTGATTGGCTTTAGGCAAGGAGTCTCATATTAGCTCCTATCTTCAGGCTTCTGGAGGGTGGGGCATAAGCCTAGGTAGGAGGAGTTCTTTTCCCAGCAAAAAAGCAATTGTGAGCAAGACTAGCAGATGTCACCTTAACTGCCTGCCCTCCTTGGGGATATTTTACAGAGTAACACTAGAGCTGGAAAAGGGCTGCTGCCCATCAGGAGAACGTGTGAAATTCTTTCATGGATGGAATTAGAGTCTTGGTAGGTAAGCTGGTATGTGAGGATCATGCCTGGACAAAAGGGAAAAGGACACAGAGACTGCACTACAGGACAGAGTCATGGACAAAAGAACAAAGTAGTCTGGCTTGCAACACTGATATTGCTCATGAAAATGAGAGAAAGCAAATACTTCAAGGAAACACAAGGCTTGTCCTGACTGAGCTACGCTGAAAGCGTCCTGTGAGCCAACCATTGTGCAAGACCCTACACAGGCGCCAATTCACTTTCTCTAACCAACAGCCCTGCACATTCTACTAACATTGTCCTGCTCAGAACACTAGAACTTAAATGCATCTAAATTGTTTTCATGCTTGAAATTCAGGCATAATTCATAAACAACAGAATGAGCCTTAATTAGTTTTATTGCTGTGATGAGACATCATGACCACGGCAACTCTTATGAAGGAAAACATTAAACTGTGGCTGGCTTGCCGTTTAGAGATTTAGTCTGTTATTGTCATGGTGGGGAGCCTGGCAGCACACAGGCAGACATGGTGCTGAAGAAGGAGCCAAGAGTTCCACATCTGGATCCAAAGGCAGCAGGAAGAGCGAGTGAACCAATGGGCCTAGTTTGAATTTCTGAAACCTCAAAGCTCTCCCCCAGTGAAACACTTCCTCCAACAAAGCCACATCTCCTAATAATGCCACTCCCTGTGAGCCTATGGGGGCCATTTTCACTTCAACTACCACACACATATAGTAGAATATAATTGAATGAATTCTTTTTTATAATTAATATACATATTAATTATATATCCAATTACAATTTATATATATATATATATATATATATATATATATCTCCAAGATATAGAACATTTTCCACACCTCAGAAAATGCCCTGATGTTTCTTTCAGATCAAGTCTTCCCTTCAGAGACACCTGTCTTCAAATTTCAGTATTAATTAGTTGGCTCTGCCTATTGTGTTAAACAGCAAGAGATACTGTAACAAAAACAACAGGCTGGGCAACCTACACAATAAAATTTTGTCATCTCACAATTTTAGAGGCTGTGAGTCCATGATCTAAGAGTCTAGAGGCTTCATTTCTTCAATCTGATATCTCCCCTTAGCTTGGGAATAGTTGTCTATTTTCCTGGTCCTCAAAGTGTTGTCCTGCTGTGTACTTGCATTCCTGATGTCTCCTCTTTCTTTTATGTCAGTGTGTGTGTGTGTGTGTGTGTGTGTGTGTGTGTGTGTATCACGGCACATGTGTGGAGGTCAAAGGACATCTTCGGGGATTTGTTCTCTCCTTCTAAGACTAGAACTCACAGAACTCAGGGTTGGTTGCAAGCAACTTTACCTGCTGATCCATCTCACTGGCTCTTGTTTTTGTTTCTAAAGACAAAGTCTTGTTCTGTATCATAGGCTAGGATGGAACTCAGTGATCCTCCTGCCTAAACCTCCTACCTGCTGAACAGGTATGAGTATAGACAGGTATGAATTACTGTAGGTGGACTTTTCTGTCCTGCCAGCCAATTCTCAAATGACCACACCGAGACTTGTTATTAATTATAAATGCTCCGCTGATAGCTTAGGCTCATTTTTAGCTAGCTTTTATAACTTAAATTAACCCATTTCTATTGATCTATGCGCTGCCCCAAGTCTCATTTATCTCATGTACATACTTCCCCATCCTGCTTGCTCTGTCTCTCATGGCATCTCCCCCCACTCCACCCTTCTTCTCCCCAGCCATTAGCCAATCAGTTTTTTTTTTTTTATTAACAATGAGGGTAACACATCTTCACAGTGTATAGAAGGATTATTCCACAGCAAGTCACCATGCCTAGCACTATTCCCTTCTTCTAATGACACCAGTAATGTTGGATTAGGGTCCATGCCGATGACAACACTAGCTACCTACCTATCTGAAGCACAGTCACATTCTTAAGTACTAGGTACACACAGGAATTAGTGAATAGCAGGGACAGAGTTCAACCTGTAACCTCTATTCTTGAATTTCACATGAATCTGAACACAGGGATTAGACTCTTGCGTCTGGCTTCATCCACTCTGCACATTTCTGAGATGCTCACTAGTTCCTGTTCTCTCCATAGCTCTTTGTCCTAGTTTGTTCTTACTGATGGGCATCAATACTCTTTCTGGTTTGGGACTATTCTTGTTGAATGCACTGTATACATTCTTCTCCAAAACTATTTTGTGTATTGATTTCTGTTGGGCAATTAACGGCAGGGCCAGAGGAGATACAAGGTTTGTTTAGTAACAGCTATAAAAATGGAATTCCAGTGGCCCTACTGCTTGCAAGTCACAGCAGGGTAAGAGATCCCCAGCCACTGGAAATACTGGCCAGCACTTGGAATCGTCAGTCTTCTTCTACTTAACCATCCTTAGTGTGTAGAATGTAATCTTCCTTCTGTCTAGCTTGACTTCCTCAAACTTCTGATGTGGAGTACCTACCATGTGTTTATTGGTTTTGCACAAATATTTATGAAGTATATAGCCTGGGGCTTTTTGTTGCTGTTAATGTCTTTTTTTTAAAGTCAAATTGTCTTTCTTGTTGAATTGTAGCATTTCTTATGCATTCCTATGAATTCTTTTGTAAAATAAAGGACTTGAGAATGTTTTCTAGCTTGAGATTTTCTTCTCAATTTTCTTTTTCTTTTACTTCATTGTAAGTAAAAATTGGAAATTTTTTTCTTTTTCTACCCACATTTCCTCCCTCCATCTTATCTCCCCTCCTCCTGATCCTTCCTTCTCCACTCCGGGCCACCCAAAAAATCTATTCTGTTTTCCTCTCCCAAAAAAGATCCATGCCCCCACCCGCCACAGTTCCTTCCTCTATTCCTTACCTCTTCGGGTCTATGTACTGTAGCTTGGTTATCATTTATTTAATGCCTAATATCCAGATATAAACAAATACCTACTATATTTATCTTTCTGGGTCTGGGTTACTTCACTCAGAATATTTTTTTTCTAGTTTCACCATTTGCCTGCAAATTTCATTTTTTTAAAATAATTTTATGTCATTTTTTAAAGAACTGAGTAATACTCCATTGTGTAAATGTACCACATTTTCTTTGTCCATTCTTCTGTTGAGAAACACCAAGGTTGTTTCCAATTTCTAGCTATTATTAATGGAGTGGCAATGAACATGCTTGGTAGGATGTGGTAGGATGAAGTATAGGAAGGTAAGATGAACCTACCCTGTGGTCAGATGGAGCATCCTTTGGATACATGCCCAAGAGTGGTATAGTTATGTCTTGAGGTAGATGGATTTCCAGCTTTCTGATGACCACCCCCCCATACTGCTTTCCATAGTGCCTGTACATGTTTACACTCCCATCAGCAATGGAGGAGTGTTCCCCTTGTTCCACATTCTCACCAGCTTGAGCTGTCACTTGTATTATTGATTTTAGCCATTCTGACAGATGTGAGATGAAATCTTAAAGTAGTTTTGATTTGCATTTCCCTGATGGGTAAGGTTGTTAACCAGGAAATAATTTTTTTAAATCACACACCAAAATTAAACAGACCCAAAGATTATATGACTTGAACTTATATACAGTTTAAGATGGCATTCAAAACAGAAGCTGTGAAGCTTCACGTTAAATGTTACACTTCTAGTATCAAATAGATTTTATGCACTTGTCCGCCACTAAAACCAAAAAACAAACAAAAAAGACACATGACAGAATAGGAACTAGAAGAACACTTGGGTTTGTATCCACTTTCATAACTCATGTCTGCCAACTGCATTCAGTTGTCTTAATTGTATTTTCTGATGAGAAGAAATTTTTAACTTTATCAAGCCCAATCTATCCGTTTTCTCTTTTTAGACTTATTTTGAGTGTTCTGAGAAAACTTTTCCAGTCCTGCTCCCTCGCATTTTCCTCTAGAAACCTTAAAATGTTTACATTTACTCCCTGGTCTGTGTATAGTATGAGGTGATGTGTGCTGCTTCCTTGTCCCTGTGTGGGAATGAGTTCAGCATCATTTGTTTAGACTTTCTTCCTCCATTGAATTGGTGCCCACCCCCCCACCCCACCTCCCCCCCAAAAAAACCCAGCAATGATGGCCCATATACGTGTATTTCTGAATTCTCTACTGCATTTCTTTGGGCTATCAGTCAATTCTAACGTCAACATCACCTTGTTTTAATTGTGGCTTTAGAGCAAGGCTTCACATCTGGTTGCACTTCTCATCTAACTTTGATTTGTTATAAGATAGTATTGGAAAAAGTAGTTCATGGCATTTCCATGGACATTTTAGAGTCAGCTTGTCAACTACCTCAAAATACATTTCTTGAATTTCTCTTTTTACTTATTTTATTTCTATTTCCTTATATTTTGTTCCTTGGTGCTTAAGATCAAACATAGAGCCTTGCATGTGATAGGGAAGTGCTCTACCACTCAGTCATGTCCCCAGCCTCAATGACACTTTTAAAAACATATATTTATTTTTATGTGTAAGAGTGTTTTGCCTGCATGTATGTATGTGCACCATATATGTGTAATGCCCATTGAGGCCAGAAGAGGGCGCTAGATTTCCAGGCGCTGAAATTACAGATAGTTGTGAGCTAACATGTAGATGCTGGGAACCAAACACAGATCCTCTGTAAAGAGCAACAAATGCTCATATCTTCTGAGCTATCTCTCTAGTCTCCTCAGTGATTATTTGTGATTTAAGTAAACCTACCTTGATGCTCAATCTTCCTGTTCGTGAATCCTTCATAGCTCTCCATTTATTGAAGTATTCCTTAATTTCTTTCAGAAATATCATTTACTCTACAGGGCAGAAGTTTTGCTCATTTTTCATTGAATTTATTTCTAATTATTTTCTATTTTTATGATTTTATAGATTATATTTTAATTTCTTATGTTCTAGGCTTTGATAATGTTTAGAAATATATTTTTAAAAAGCCTTGACCTTGTTTCTTGGATTTTCACTGACTTTCAATAACATTTCTATTGGTTTTCTGTTAACTCATTAGGACTGACTCTGCATACACGTGCATGTGCACGTGTGTGTGTGTGTGTGTGTGTGTGTGATTTCATGGTGAAGAGACAGCTTTGTTTTTATTTTAATATTTATGTACCTGATCTCTTTGTCTTGCTGTTCTAGAGGAGAGGCATCCAGGGGCAAAGTTGAGCGGAAGTGGTAGAAGCAGACACCTGCGTTTTGGTACTTATGTATATATATATATATACATAATATTTTATTAAATATTTTATTAAATATATATTTTATTAAAAAGTAAATTGTCTTCTAGAGTTTCTATTGATATTATTTAAGAAACCACAGGAGATTTCCTGTACTTCTAGGTTGTTGAAAGGTGTGTTTATTTCCTCATCTTTGTGAGTGGGTGGCAAATTCTCTGCATCTGTGGAGATGATTGGAGGTTGATATAGTATATTGTAACAATGAGTTTTTAAAGTCTTTTGTTCTTTTTATTTTTCAATTTTTCATGTCTGTACACATATGTGGGGTGCATGCATGTGCATATTTGGGTATATGTGTGTGCACATGAGTGTGCATATATGTGGAGGCTCAAGGTTCATGTTAAGAATCATCCCTATCTTTAATGGCTCTTCCACTTTATTTGATGAGGCAGGATCTGTCAGTCAAACTCAGAGCTAGCCAGAATTGTAGCATGAATCTTAAAAGTTCTTATTAATAAAATCAAACCTGAGCCAGGTATTGGGGTGAATACTGGAAGATCAGAGAGACAGAACAGGCCACAGCCACCTCACCTCGCCAGTTTGTCAGCTGATCCTGTTTCCTCAGACTGGAAACCTCTGAGTCCTCATCCAGAATGAATCTCAGCTGAACTGCTGCTCGAAAGCCTGAAAGCTTAACCAGCCAAATGCTTCTAGTTCCTGGTCTTCACGCCTTATATATCTTTATGTTTTCTGCCATCACTCCCTGGGATTAAAGACTCACTTCTTGGGATTAAAGGCGTGAGTCACCATGCCTAGCTGTTTCCAATGTGGCCTTGAACTCACAGAGATCCAGAGGGATTTCTACCTCTGGAGTGTTAGGATTAAAGGTGTGAGTGCCACCATTTTCTAGCCTTTGTATCTAGTGGCTGTTCTGTCTCTGACCCCAGATAAGTTTATTAGGGTGCACAATATTTTGGGGAACACAATGCCACCACACCAATATGGCTAGTCTCACTATCCAGCTTGCTCAGGAGATCCCATGTCTCCTTTGTCTGAGGCTGGGATTACAGGCTGGTCACCATGCCCACCGGGCTCTGGGGATCCTGTCTCCACTATCTGAGGCTGGGACTACAGACTGGTCACCATGCCCACCAGGCTCTGGGGATTCTGTCTCCACTGTCTGAGGCTGGGGTTACAGGCTAGTCACCATGCCCACTGGGCTCTGGGGATCCTGTCTCCACTGTCTGAGGCTGGGGTTACAGGCTAGTCACCATGCCCACTGGGCTCTGGGGATCCTGTCTCCACTGTCTGAGGCTGGGGTTACAGGCTAGTCACCATGCCCACTGGGCTCTGGGGATCCTGTCTCCACTGTCTGAGGCTGGGGTTACAGGCTAGTCACCATGCCCACTGGGCTCTGGGGATCCTGTCTCCACTGTCTGAGGCTGGGGTTACAGGCTAGTCACCATGCCCACTGGGCTCTGGGGACCCTGTCTCCACTGTCTGAGGCTGGGGTTACAGGCTGGTCACCATGCCCACTGGGCATTTCTGTGACTTCTGGAATCTGAACTCATCCTCACGCTTCTGTGACAATGCCTAAGCACCAAGCATCTCTCCAGCCCTGGATTCTCAGTGTTAGACAAACTTCGCTGTCCTGAGAAAGTCCTCCTTGGTCATAAGCACTGTGTAGGCCTTTTGTACACCGAGGGAGACTTTCTAACATGAAAATTTCAAAAAATTTATCACTTCACTCACAAAGTTCTTAAGGGGAACCAAAAACCTAAGCCCAGAAGTGTTAGCCAGCTTTTAGTTACTGTTACAGAAGACCGGAGAGAATCAATTTCAAAGAAGGAAAATTTTATTTTGCACTAAAATTTCATTTTATTCTGTATGTCCAATTAACTGTAGTTTTCAGTCTATAGTAAAATCCCTGTTGCTGTGGGCCTGTGTCATCAAAGTACATTGTGGCAAAAGCACATGACAAAGATGTGGTGGCCTTGTGGTGGCCAGGCAGCAAAGAGGGAAACAGGACAGCCAATGGAGTTCCCACTTTCCCCTTTTAGAGTACACCCCAGTAACCTTCTTTTACCACCCCCACCCCCCACTCCCCCACCCCCTCACCCCCAACTGTGGACCTGTGACCAAACCCTCAGCATATAAGCCTTCAGGGCATATTCAACGCTCCAATGAGAGCACAAGGCCTGCTTGATTTTTCCTTCAGCACTCTTCCTCAAGAGCATGCTATGATATTCCACTGACGCAGGTCAAAAAACCTGTGCTCCTCTAAACGTCCAAGGAGAGCCTTGGACATCTGTCCATCAGTCTATGGAAATATTATTGCCTGATTTGTGCTTGGGATTGATCAGGTGGGCTGGGGGGAGAAGACCCAAGAAAGGTGTCAGGGGTGTGTGTGTGTGTGTGTGTGTGTGTGTGTGTGTGTGTGTGTGTGTGTAGTGTGGGGTGTGTGTGGGGTGGTGTGTGTGTATATGTGTGTATGTGTGCATGCGTGTGTGTGTGTGTGTGTGTGTGTGTGTGTGTGTGTATGAAGGTTTATTTCTCTTCAAGAGATGTTCAGTCAAATTAGAATGTCACCTTAAAATCTATAGAAAACAGTTCTTCAACTAGAGTCAAAGTTAAAATTGAAGTGTGTTGTAAAAACAATGAAAAGTGAATAAAGATACTCAGTTTTGCCTCTGGTTCTGCTGAACCCCATGACAGCTGTGTATTACATTTTAAACTCTGCTACAAAGTCCTCGTTAACACGTTGTAAAGTACTAGACAATTGCAGTGACACATTAGCATTAAAACCCAAAGCTGTGGGCTGGGGAGATAGCTTAGCTAGTAAAGGACTTGCCTTGCAAGCACAAAGATCAGAGTTCAGTCCCCGGAATCCACGCAAAAAAGGATAGGTGGTGTGTGGCCTCTGTTGTAATCAAAGGCGAAGAAACAGATGCTGGGAACGCCTTGGATGCTCAGTGGCCAGCTAGCCTAGCCTGCATCGTAAGAGAAGAGAGGGAGAGAGAAAGGAAGAGGAGGGAGGGAGAAAACAGGAGGACAGAGAGAGGAAGGGAGGGAGGGGAGAGGGGGGAAGGAGGAGGGAAGGGGAGGAGGTGGCAGCTCCTGCAGTGTCCTCCTTCGCATTCTATTAAGTCCTTGTGGAACTGCAGGGCCTTCTGAAGCTTGCCTGGGCCTTCAGAGAGTCCAGCCAGGCCCTGGTTGAGGGATCTGTGACCTGGAAGAAGGTTCCCATGTCCCTGGCACTGGCTAGCAACGAGAAGGGGGGCTGCCTGTTTCCCACTGTAGACAAGGTCTAGGCCTGCAACCGACCAGGGCCAACCTTTTCCCTTCCCTTCCTTCCCGCCCTTGCTGCCCCCCTCTCTTCCCCTTCCTTGTTCCCGTTTTTCCTTCCCTCCCCTCCCCTTCCTCTCTTTCTTGCTCTCCTTCATTCTTTCCTTTCTTCTCTCTTTTCTCCCTCTCCTGTCTGCCGCCCCCCCCCGCCCCCGCCCCCCCCCCCCCCCCCCCACCCCGCTTCCCTCCCCGTCCTCTCCAGCAGCTGGGAGCCTTCCTGACGCCCTTCTTTGTTTCGTCCTGAGCTGATGGTGAATTCGTGGGGTTGCCTGAGGAAAATAAACCCATGCTTCCGGCTGCTGGGTCCTGCCCTTTGTTCCCCAGCTTAGACGGAGGGCTTACTTCTCTTTCAAACACACCACATTATCCCTAGATCAAAGTCAAAGCCCTTGAAACAAGTGATAAATGATAAAACCCGCTGCCTCTCGGCTGTCCCTAAAGTGGCTTCTGGGCTGGGAGAACAAATCTGCTTTCAATAGTAGTGGCAGGAGTTAAGCGCCTCATAATCCTGTTACGGTGGGAGAAAGATCAGACCCTGGGGTTTACACAGCCTTACACTTGACTGGTCATTATGCTTGGCAGACATGGCTGGTCATGGGGTATTTTTAGTCATGTATGTTCAGTGAGTGAGGTGATGGGATTTTTGTTTTAAAGCTGTGTTATTAATACCCACAATGAAATGTTTTTGAAAAGTGTGATTTTGAGCAACTTAAATAATTGAGGGAATTGGTGTTCTGGTGGGCAAAACATTTTCTCACTGGCTCAGGTAGAAAGCTTTTCTATGATTCTGAGCCGACTTCACCATGTGGCAGGAAGGCACTCAGCTGAGACACCGAAGTGACCCCAACAGGGACTCTCTGGGAAATCTGAACCAGTCACTTCCCCTCACTGACTCCTGGTAGCCACAGACAGCACTGGGTCCTATGCTATTACTCCACTGCTTGGCTAGGAGGCAGGAAACACCAAATGTTCATGTCTGATCACCAACTAGCATAATGCTGGAGGTAGAGAAGAAACAAGAGACTGGCATGAACCTCACTGGTGGAGGAAGTGGCTTCATTGGATTGGCCTGTGAGCATATCTGTGGGGCATTTTCTCGGTTGCTAAATTATGAGGGAGGGTCCAGACCACTGCATATGGTACCCTCTCTAGGCAGGTGGTTCCCAATTATATGAGAAAGGAAGCCGGATGCGAGCCCAGAAGCAAGCCAGTACACATTGCTCCTTCATGGTCTTTGCTTCAGTTTCTGCCTTCAGATTCCTGTCTTGGCCTCCCTTGATGATAAACTATGACTGTTAAGCCAAATAAACCCTTTCCTCTCCAAGTTGCCTTTGGTCATGGTTTTTATCAAAGCAACATAAGGCCAACTAGGATACTATGAAAGGTACCAAGGAGAGAGTGGCACTAGCCTATTGAGGCAAGCTGGAGGAACAATGTGCAGGAGCATTCTCCTGGGAAGTCCTTCCGAGCCCCAGGGCCTGGGTGTTTCATGGGGAACTTGTAGATGTAACCAACGGTCATAAGTCAGGGTCAAGGCACCTTTAAAGACTGAGAGCCTGCTGGTCAGCAAACCTGCTGCTCTGATTTCCTAAAGAGGCACGTCAGGGAAGCCTCCAGAAAGGAGTCTGACACTGAATCTAGTGTTGCCATTTTCCATTCCCATCAGCCCAGTTCTAGTCCCCTGGGGGAAGTGCCCTCCTGCCTCTGAGGAGAAGATGGAGACCTCCCAGGTGGAAGTTGGAGCCTGGTGTGGAGCTTAAGGATGTGGTGTCCAAAAGAAATTTGTACGGAAACATCTAGTAGAGTTTAGAGGATTGGCTAGTGTTTTTCCTCTCCAAATAAAGATGCTGGATAATGAATTCTGGTCTGCTTTTGTTGACTGGCATCATTGGTGAAGTAGATGCACAAAATGAGCTAGTGACGGCTTTTTATTGGGTGACAAAAGGGAGTGGGGAGTGGGTGACACCAATCTATACCACAGGCTCATTTTTAAGTGGGGTTATAACCTAACACTGTCTGTGCCTTGTGAGGTCGGTGGACTAGGGACTACACTTAGACCCTGATAAAGGTAGAGGTCCTCATCACCTTCAGAGAGAAATCTAAAGATTGTAAATTAGGAAACGTTAGTAACTACTTTTAAGATATACTGATAACATAACATTGAGAAGGGTCAGAGGAGATGGATGTCGTGGCACACACCTGTGTTCTTACCACTAAGTCAGATCATGAGTTTGAGACTACCCTGGACTACAGAGTGGAACACTGTCATCCACCACACGAGACACGGTAGCTCATCGGCCTGCAGGTCACCAAGCTGAACTGGCTGACCAGTGATCTCCAGGAGCCCTCCTTTATCTGCCTCCCTGGCACTGGCACTGTAAGCATGTATAACCATTCCTGGCATTTCTTTGTACAGGTTTTGGGGATTGAACTCAAGTCCTCCGCTTGTGAGGCAGTCACGTTACTGGCTGAGCTAGCTCCCGATCCTCTCAGCTCAGGCTTATTGGGTAAATCTCAGCCCCGTGTGACTTGCAGATCTACAGGACTTTATCTTCATCTGTACAAAGTCCTATATTCCAGGCAAACAAAAAAGGAAATAGGCTGCTATGCTAGCCCGCAGGGACTCTGCCATTAAAGTTATTGAGTTAACTTACCTGCAATGCCCAATACAGGGCACAGAGGAATAGGTGTGGCCTGGTTCCTGGTTCCTCCAGGTGGGAGGAGAGTGGGCAAGGAGCAGGAGGCATCCCAAGCTCAGACTGAGTCTGGACTCGGAGAAGTTGCAACTCTCTCACCCTGGTAGGCCGTGGTTCCCGCCAAAGTCCTCCTGTGGAAAATACTACTGGAAGTGACCCCATCTTCCAAGACACACCCAGTGTTGAGAAGCCTCTTTCGTGAGGATGGGAGGAAACCTCGGTGCTTTCCTGACTATTCAGTGTTTCCAAGTTCAAGACTCAAGGCAGAGAACTGGAAAGCAGAAACAAAATGCAACAGAATGCCCAGCAGTGGCTCTCGTTTCCTTAGTGAAGTTTCAAACAGTGGAGAGCAAGCAAATGGTTTGAGGAACAAGGAAGTCCTGCTTCACTTCCTTATAAATCGTTAATTCCAAGAAGCATTTTTGCATTTTGGTTTATCTTCAGAGTCAACTTGATGGGAATCACCATAAAAACACATCTCTGGACACGGGTTTCCACAAAGATTTGACTGAAGAAGGGAGAGAGGCTTCCCTGAATACATGCAACACCGTTCCGTGCACTGGGGTCTCAGACTGCACGCAGGGAGGAAGTGCGCTGAGCACCCGTATCTATCTCATTCTGTTTCCTGACGTGGACATGGTGCTATCAGTTGTTCAGGCTCCTGCTATGACGTCACCACTGTGACGGATCAGACCTTCCAGCTGCGAGTCAAAATAGTCCCTTCTTTCCCTGAGCTGCTTCCGTCAGGCATGTTGTCACAGCAGTGAGAACAGTCACTGATGCACACTTGTAAGTGGGTATGGGATTCAGGCAAGCTGCAAGGAGGTCTCAACATATGCAGATGCTCAACACACGCGCGTATGTGTCGTTGTAGGTTTTGTATTTACCCAGTAGTGATTCCCAGCCCTGGGAGGAGGTTCAACACACACATGAATTCCTAAGTCTTCAGAATACTGAACAAGAGACCATGAGTGAGAGGTGCCAATGGCGTGAGATCACCCTTCGGGAACACCATTTTAAGAAGAAACCAAGAAATCCACAAAGATACCCACACAACAGACTGCCGGCAATGGTCGAGAGACAGCCCGAACTGACCTACTCTGGTGATGGGATGGCCAAACACCCTAATTGATGTACTAGAAACCTCATCCAACTACTGAGGGATCTGGATGCAGAGATCCATGACAAGGCCCTGGGTGGATCTCTGGGAGTCCAATTAGCGAGAATGAGGAGGATTTATATGAGCGAGAATTGTTGAGACCAAGGTTGGATAAAGCACAGGGACAAATAGCCAAATGAATGGAACCAATGGCTGAGGGGTCCCCACTGGATCAGGCCCTCTGAATGGGTGAGACAGTTGATTGGCTTGATCTGTTTGGGAGGCATCCAGGCAGTGGGACCAGATCTTGTGCTCATTGCATGAGTTGGCTGTTTGAAACCTGGGGCCTATGCAGGATCGCTTGGCTCGGCCTGGGAGGAGGGGACTAGACCTACCTGGACTGAGTCTATCAGGTTGATCTCAGTCTGTGGGGAAGGCTTTGCCCTGGAGGAGATGGGAATGGGGGGGGGGGGGGGTTGGGGGGAAGGTGAGGGGGATGGGAGGGGGGAGAACAAGGGAATCCGTGGCTGATATGTAGAACTGAATTGTATTGCAAAATAAATTAAAATTAAAAAAAAAAAACGTAAAAAAAAAAAAGAAGAAACCAAAAAAGGAAAACCTGACGGCAACTGGTTATGAAGGACAGGAATTGGTCAGAAGTGCAGGAAAAGAGGATGACATTACTGAATCACTGGGGGGAGGAAGGGGAGGGGGGAGGGAAGGAGGGATGAAGAGAGAGGAGGGGGAGGGGGGAGAGGAGGAGGGATAGAGTGCCTCTCAAACATCTTCCAGAAAGAAAAACAAAATTTCTTAGAATCAATCTGTTAGGAAAGGCAACTCTGAAAATGAGCCAGAGGGGAGCTAAAGGAGACTGGGTGACAACAAACCCCATCTCACCTCAGGCCAGTCCACAGGAGCGAAAGCCGGGAGGAAGCTCCTGCTTATGTTTCAGCCGTCTGGTAATGGGGTGCTCATGGGACAAGCAGAAGAGATCAGAAACCAAGCCTCCAAGGTCTCGCAGCATAAACTGTGCTCAATTGATCTGAACAGAATTAGACAGTAGGGAGCCTAGCGATGACCTCATCCTGATAGTTCACTGTCCTGGGAGGCAGAGGGGAACCTGGTACATAGCGAAGGGAACAGGAACAAAGACATCCAAGGGTTAATGAAAATAGACCACCTGAGTCACAAAGTGCAACTTAGGTGTTATGATACTATAGGGTCCTTCAATAATAATAATAATAATAATAATAATAATAATAATAATAATAATGCCAAAAAAACCCTGAAGTTCCAAATTTTGTGATTTTCCTGCCAGTCAATGTGTCCTTGAGTGAATGTGATAATCACAAACCTGCTCAGAATTATAACCTAGAAATATCCAGACCTCATGCGTCATTTCCTGTTGGAGAAATAGGAAGGTCAGAGGGATAGGTGGCTTCTCCCCACAAGTTCTCAGCAAGTGAGTAGGAGAGGTAGCTGGGAAGTCAGTCTCCTGGCTGCGGGTCCCGTGAGCTTCCCAAACCAGCCCACTGCTTTGCAGAGGCCTCCTCCACCCTTTGCTCCCAAAGAGGTGGAGAAATAATCCAAGGCAGCCCGTTCTGTGAACGGTATGAGCCCATCCCTTCTAAAGGGAAAAGTCTAAGGAATCAGCCGATAAGTCCAAACTACCAAAGAAGACGTAATTGAGGCCCTGCACCACGGATGTCATCCTGAAAACCTACAAAGCTCGGGGCCAGGAATTAACAAATTACTGATTCCCCTTCTGCTCTAATTCCAAGGCATTTCAGCAATGCAGAGCAGTGAATTTTCCACGTCGAAGTCCAATATCATAAGGCATTTCAATTCCCCAAATCCCTTCTCTCTTTTCAGCCAGCTGTCTCCTTTCTTCACACTGTTCTTAGTACGAAAGTCTCTGTGGACCAGTCAGCGCCTATCATGGAAATAACGTTGTTTCCCACTAGAAGGGAAAAGAAAATTCACCCATCCAACCACAGCAAATTGCAGTGACAGCATGGAGACCCTGGAGAGGCGCCATATTGATAGAAATGTTCAAGTTAGGAAGGAAGAAGAAGGGTCATGGGGGAAATGGGAGGGGAAGGAGGAACAGGGTGGATAAAGGAGAGGGGTGAGGGCAGGCCTTCCCCACAGAGACCTTCCAAAGTGATTCAGAGAACACGTAAGAAAAAGCACTAGGGTGAGTGTGCTTCCTTTATTTGTTCCTCTAGGCTGGCATGCTCCACTGTCTCCCCCTTGTGGGGATCAGCGCTATGAGGTGCAGCCAAGAATCTGCAGAGCAGACTCCAGCAGTATGGTGGACCACTGTAGGCAGGCCAGACACTTCCTGGACACGCAGGTACTGTCTAGCCCAACAGCATTTGCAGAAAGCACGAAATCCCTCCAGATGACGCTGGGAGTGATGGATCCATCCAGCATCCGTTTCAGGGGCTCTTGACATTTACTGCCCTTCACATGGAGAGAGAATGGCTCACATTGTCCCTCTGCTTGATGAAATGCCTTCTATCTAATCTCGATGCATCCCAATAAGAGACTTGTTCTGATTGACAGATGAAGACACTGAGGCTTCATAAGATTATCCAAGAGATATCTAACCATAGCGCCTCTCTTTGCCAGAGGACCTGTCTGTCTGTGCTCACCACAGAGCCCCTTCCAGAGCCTTGAGGGAATGAAGTCCAGTTCCTCCCCCTCCTTCCCTCCACTCCTCTGTATGGCATGACATTGACCCTTCCCCACCCACCCGCAGGACAAAGTTTGGAGTCATAGAATTGATGTAGATGTTATATACCTCATGTGACCTCCTGGAGACATTCCAACTCAGTCAGAATATTCTTACAGTTAAGATTCATTCAGCAAGCATGTTTTGTGGCTCGACTGGAAACTTTGGAATCCTGTGCTTTTATTTAAAAAAAAAAAATCCCATCCATCTTTTGTGATGTCCCTCCCCACAAGACTCTGGGACTATAGCAGAAAGGACAGAAAGATGTTAAGGACCAGAGGTTAGGGAAGGCTGGAGCTAAGCAGTGGTTTGGGGACCTGACAGAGCCGCCCCACCCATGAACTCCCAGATACTGTGACTGCCTGCACAAAATCAAACCCATCAATGGTCCAGCATGAAAAGGGGAGGGGCTCATGACCCCCACTCCCAGATGAGGAGCTATTGACAGCTGATGGCTTCCCCAGGAGGAAGACTCAGGTTTCTATGAAGATGATGCGGTTCCTTATAGGTCGAACATGCTTCCTCCATGAGTTTATGTGCAGCACAAATTAGACTCCATGGTTTACACACCACACACACACACACACACACACAAATGGACAGGAAGTTGTGAGGGGTCAGAGAATGGGGTGCTTCAGGAAGGAGTTGGGGGAGAAAAGAGGAGTCAATATGATTGAAAAACATTGTATGCATGTATGAAGTGCTCAAAGAATTAATTGAAATACTGCATTTTTTTAAATCCCAGGTCCACTGGTCACAGCATGACTGTGGGTGGTCCTCTCACCTCCCGGGGGCTTCCAGGAAGTTCTGCTCTGGACTGTGACTCCTCAGACCTGTTCTGACCCCTGAGTAGAGAGAGATCTGAGAGACTTGTCTCAGGCCTGAGTCTTCTTGTACTCTGGATGTCTAACTAGGGCAAGTCAGTGCATCTCTCTGGGCTTTGGTTCTACGTAACCGTAGGAGGGCATTGGGTGAGCTGGAGGTCCCCGAGCATAGAGGCCCGCCGAGCCCCTCCTCCTCTGTGCTGGCTGTTGCTGAGGGGGTTGACTGAGTTCATCTGTTTATACCAAGACAGATTCAGCTGTCCACCTCCGATTACTTCATCACAGGCGCTGACAGACCCTCAGGGCAGGGCTCTTGGCATTGCCCCACTAGGGGAGCATCTGCAATTGTTGCCCATCCTCATCAAATTCAGATTTATGTAGTGTGAGGCCTGACAAGGCCCCAGGAAGGTCACGGAGCACATGGTCTCAGAGCCCCTTGGGAGCTTGGGTTCTGACTCACAGGCTGTTTCCCAAGATATCCTGCCAAGAAGGTCACCATTGGGGTCCTAATCCTTACAGGGTGGGGTTAGGGAGTGGTGACCAAGGCCACAAATATGTCATGTTAACCAGGTCATTCTGCCACTTTGTGCTGGTGACAGTATCAAGCTGCTCCTGAAGGTCATGTACTATTGTGGTTGTATCTATATTCCAGGTTTCCTATTCTGCTATTGGTGTTGTGAGGACAGACACACACAGACAAACAAATGATACCGTCTTTAGCCTCCAGTAATGACAATACCAATAGACAGTCTTCCTGTGTGCTGGCCATTAAGCCAAGACTGTCATGTACTTTCACTCATTTATAACTTCCAACCACCCCATGGGGCTATGATTCACCCCAACTTATTGACAAGAAAGCTGTGATTTAGACAGAATAAGTGCTTGCCTTGGATTTGGACTGGGAAGCTTAGAAATCCTCTTGGGTAGGGTAGCAAGGGATCCCATAAAATAACGGCAGCCAACAGAACAGGTCTCTGGTCAGTAGTAAAACTGAGGACACGTGTAAAGGAGTTGAAGGAGAGGGGAGAGCCCCATAGGATGGAGCCTAGAAGGAGGGTTCCCCTGTGCAGAGGTGTGGGGCAAGCAGAGCCGGCAGGGCATGGTTTTCCAGGGAGTAGGGAAGAGCAGGCACAGGAAAGATACGCATTGTTGGGGGAGGGGCAGGAGCCACATGAGTTGGAGGGAGTGGAGGCATGTTTCATTGCCCCCCTTACATTCTAACGGCTCTGTGGCCTGATTTCCAGAGACTTCTGAGTTGCTGTGATGAGCATGTGGTGGGCAAGGCAGAAAAATGCTTGCTTTGTGATGGGCCAGGGGTAGATCATGTGACCTCCAGAATCTTTGGCGTTTACCACAAAGGCCAAGTGGCACAGCAGCTTGTCCCTCGTGCTCATCCACCTGTAAACTATGGGAAGTTTTTCCAAGGTGACATGTGGGACCTTTAGGTTAGAAGGGATTAAAGTTCATGGACCGTTACTGCCCTAATCACATGGTGGCCTTGTATCTCTGGTTTGTTCCTTGACACAGGGCAAACTCCTGCCATGTTCTGATGACTCAGTCTTCATCCAATGTCTCCTCGCTGCTCTGTGCTATGTCCCTGTTCAGACTACTACAGAACATAAGCTTCTTCTATGAATCCAAAGTCACACACTGGTTTTGGAGGAGTTGCATGTGCTGTGGTGAAGAGGTGGGAGTCGTGTCTCTCTGGTCCCTCTGGCCGTGAAACAATAACTATGCTGGTGAAGATGAAGGGGAAGGCTTATGTTTCTCAACACACACACGCACACACACACACACACACACACACACACACACACACACACACACACCGCTAAACTCTGCTGCTGGGCACTTGTGAAGGTGGCTTCTGCAGTCAGCTCTGGGAGCTCCTCTCTCTACACACTCCATTTTTACTGACCCCATGCCACACGCAGGCTCCACACACGTTCCCAAACAGAAAAGGTCAAACCACAGCCCCTCCTTTGCCTTCTCTGTCCCTACAGCTCTAATTTTAGTTTAGGAAAGACCTTGTCCTCTGACTCATGGTCCCACTGACAAAAATGCCCTTGACAGAACAAGCTAAATGAAAGGTCGTTCTCATGCCACACCGCTGTGAGTCAAAGAGGCCCTTGTGACTGGGCCCTTTTGACCATTTGCATTGACTTCTTTCTAAGTCTATGCTCTATGGGCACTTCTGTAAACCAGAGCTCGAGGGGCAGATAATCACCACACACACACTCAGACACACACACACACACCACACCACAAATGCATCACACATACAACACAATGCACATATATACCACAACTCACATATATACTATGCATACAAACACAACATACATATAACACATGATCATACATCAAACTAAAAGCATTTTATTTAAGTCCCTACATGATTCTGCTAAGGATTTTGATTGGAAGTCATTCCTTTAATGCCAGAGAACTCCGATGGTTGAGGTGTCCGGAGAGAAGACGGCATTCGGGAAATTGTTGACCTCAACTCGCAATACTTTCTCAGCATGAGAAATTGCAGAATTCATTGAAGCTGAAGGTCACTTGGCCCTGAGAGCAAATGGCAGGCCAGGTCCTAAGTTTTGAGGTTGACTGGTTCCAGTCCTTTGTCTGAACTTTGTTCTCGTTAGCTTTAGATCTAAATCTTCCCCCATTCATCCCCGTCACCTTCTAGTTAGCTTATTGCTCACTGGGTCCTCTGTAAGGAGAAGAAATTCAGGCCTGTGTGTTAGAGGTGTGGTTCCCAGAAGGACACTATGGAGAAGTGGGAACCTTTGGATGATGGGAACTTGAGTTAGATCACTGGGGATTTTACCTCAAATCTAATCACAGGACTCCGGCTTCTTCCCTGCCCTACACCTTATCTTGGGTGTGAACTTCTAAAACCATGAGATATAACCCTTCATCTTGCTTAATTATCACATGTACCTTGTTATAATAACAGAAAGCTGATTAACATGGATATCTGGCATGTCTGTTTACCTGTAACTTTTTTATAGAAAAAAAGATTAAATAATTTTAAGAGACCAGAGACCCAAAACAGAGATATTAGAACCTTCAGTGAGTTTCTGTTCTCTATGATACCTGTGGTTACAGAGAGCAGACCCTTGGTTCTAAGTATTGCAGATGGTCATGTGAGCATCATGTTTTTCTACCAAGCTTGCCCATGATGTTATACCATGTCCCTAACAGTCCTAACAGATATAAACTATTGTCTTCACGTTTCAGTTGTGAAAGTGAGTGTAGGGAGAGAGTACTTCTTTCACACAAGTACCATCACTAACATATAAGTCATTCGCAGTCCCAAATCCACCCCTAGCTAAGAGTCCTTTCAGGTCATGTAGAGTAAATAGTCATCAGATGAAGGGTTAAGAATTCTCATAGCCATGGGTGTGCCCCTGAATTATAAATTTGAAAGTCTCCCACACTCTTCCAGGCAACCAACCCCAGCTTTCCTGAAAGATTGTCCCTCATGGACACAGAGACCAACATCACAGGCATGAAAGGCTCAAGCCCACAGCTGGTTCACCTGCCCCTCTCTTTCCTCTGCTCCCATGGAAAAGAAACCCAATCCCCCCAGCCCAGCTTTGTGCTCCTGGGAGCTGCGGCCTGCAGTGGTTGATTGGATTATCTTTATTGGCCTTTCTGCCATTATTAAATCTCTGGGGACGTGAACCAGATGTCCCCATTTGACCAGCCATTGTAGTTGTGTCCAGCAATGGCCAGCTGTTTCAGGCTCTGTTCACAGAGTGTCTCATTTATCTTGGATTTCCTAGTGCCAAAAGCAAGCTGCTGGAGGAGAAAGAGATGCTCCTGACATCAGGAGGAAAGCATGAGACAGGAATCCAGGAAATGCCACAAAGCATTGCTCTCTTCCCAGCATGCACCCTCTACCCTCAACTAAGCCTTAGAGGTATGCTTTGTTTCTTTCCCTTAAGAACCTGATCCAGGCATCTCCCCTTTCAGAAAAGATTTCCCTATCATCTCTGAAAAATCCGTTGCATTTTAAGGTTGATCCATAGAGGGATTAGCTTTTGGGTTTTAGTTCCACATCTTTAGCGAATCGGAGTAGCACAGCTGGATAGACAACTTAGCTTCACACATCTCTGAGGAAAGCTTTAAGTCCACGAAATCATTAGGGACCATCAGTGCTTCATGTCCCCTCCCTACCTGCCTGTAATCTATTTCCAAGACGTGAGACAAAGTAGCACTCCATCTGGAGTGTGATCAGAGAAGCTGTCATCACCAACAGTGCCCAACTTGTGCTGAGGTGTAGTAGAGGAGTGCACGCTGCCTGAGCAATCGGGGTACCTGTGTCCTCATTTTGACTGTCCATACTTGCTGTGTGGGGTAGATCATCTCATGGGGATGTTTATCTCACAAAGACATGGAGCACTATTTGCTATCTCGATCCAGAGTTGAGGTACAATCACAATCAGACTTGCTCATGACCTGGAGCCTTGGGTCAAATCCATGGGCCCGATCCAGGGTTAGTTACTGACCTAGATCAAGAGTCCTTTCCTCTGGAACCTGGTCTTTGTCATATATTTTAACAGACTATTGCTTATATTAATGGAATCTTTTCTTTCTGAAATAGTATTTGAAATATTTGAAAACTGCTTGTATCCACTCTCACACTGAACAGTTCCATGCAAAACTTCCTATGTCATTTTCCAGAATTCCCAGTACCTCACAAGCCCCTCTGGGTGTGTGCTAAGAAGACTAAGGGACAGAATGGAATGCAGAACTCCAGGTAAGACTTGACTTGTTCTGAGATTTTAGTATTATTTCACCATTCTCCTGTCAATCTTTCTAAAGTATCATTGCTAATATTATTTATAACATGAAATCCAGAGGCTAATGGATTGGCAAGGGGTTAATTAAACATCTAATCATGCTTTGCAATATCATGTGGAAATTAAAATCATATTGTAGAAAAGTGTTCAAGACTCTGAGAAGGAGCCCCAGATACAAGGTTGGGTGAAATTGTGGGACATGTGAAAGTGAGTGAACCCAACCCCTTGTAACAATGACTCTTACAAACTTAATGTCAAATAAGAGATACACAGCATCCAACGTAATACATGTTATGAAGTTCAGAAGCAGCCAAAAGCTCACACACAACGTTAGATGTCAAATTAGCACTTTCTCTCTGTTAACACATATGATTGGGAAGACACCAGCCTTCTGGAATTTTGGAAATTTTTTGTTTACTATTCTAGGTACAGGTTATTTGTGATCACTTTCTCAAAAGGCAAGCCTTATGCCTTTATTGATTTTTAATTGACAAATGAAATTTGTGTATATGTATTGGGTGATTGTAAGCTGATACTTGTCTAGGATATATAATAATCAAATCAGAGTAATTAACATTCTCACCAAAAATAATTCTATGTGGTGCAGCCTTCCAACACTTCTCTAATTATTCTGAAAGGTATAATTAGTTGTTGACTGTAGTCCTATTATGCCACATTACATCAGACTACTTCCCTCTCTGTGGTGGTTCGGATGAGAAATGGCCCCCACAGGGTCCTGCAGTTGAACAGTTGGTCCTCAGTAGTGGTGCTGTCTAAAGAGGTGCAGCTTTGCAGGAGGAAGTGTTTCACTAGGGATGGGCCTTTTCTGTTTACCTCCTTGCTCCATTCCTGTTTCTGCCTCCTCAGTGCTGAGATTATAAGTATGTACCCCCATTTACAGGCCACATTTTAAAAGTCCATCCATTCATCCATGGACATCTTGGTTGATAGCACATCTTGACTGGTATGGATGGTGTTGCAATACTCATGGACTTCCAGATATTACCTTGATAAAATGCTCTTACTTCCTTTGGATATGTGGACCCAGTGGAATATTTAGATTGTATAGGAATTCTACCTTCAGTTTTTTGAGGAGCCATCATATTTTTCCATACAGCTATTCTAAATTACCTTCCCACCAACAACGTTCAAAATCTCCCGCTTCCTGCACCTCACCAGCATGTTAGTCTTTGTTTGGCATCTTATTGCCTTGTTGACTTACATTTCCCTGATGACTAGTGATGTTGAGGATTATTCATATGCTGGATGGCCCTTTAAAAATGTTTATTTAGCCGGGCGGTGGTGGCGCACGCCTTTAATCCCAGCACTCGGGAGGCAGAGCCAGGCGGATCTCTGTGAGTTCGAGGCCAGCCTGGGCTACCAAGTGAGTTCCAGGAAAGGCGCAAAGCTACACAGAGAAACCCTGTCTCGAAAAACCAAAAAAAAAAAAAAAAAATGTTTATTTAGATCGTTACCCCATAATATTTTATTAATCTTTTAAGATTTCAAACATGCAGACAATGTATTTTGTTATTTATCCCCATTCTTTCCTCTAAACACTCCCAGGTTCCTCCCCCATCCCTACCTCTTCCAAACTTTGTGCATTGATTATTATTATTATTATTATTACCACCTACCAAGCCCAGTTTGTGCTGCCTATATACTCATGAGAGGCATCTACTAGAACATGGTTGATTTATCAGGGGCCACAACATTAAAGAAAACTTGATCTTCCTCCCCTGGAAGCAATCAACTGTCAATAGCTCTTCATCTAGGAGTGGGACCCCTTGAGCTCCCCGCTCCCCACCCATGCTGGAAAGTTGACAGCTTGACCTTGCAGGCCTCATTCAGGTAACCACAGATGCTATGCGTTCGTGAGTGGAGCAGGCCTGTCCTGTCCAGAGATGCTGCTCCATCCCAGTCCTCTCTGACCACTGAGCATCTATCAGACCTCTCTTCCAGATGCTCCCTGAGCCTCCGGGTGGAGGGGGGTGATAGAGATGTCTCATTTGTGACTGAGCGCTCCAAGCAAAAAGATTTTGGCAAGTTGTGAATTTCTGCATTTACCACCATCTGTTTCAAAAGGAAGTCTCTCTGATAAGGTCCAAGAACTGTTCTAATCTATAGGTATAGATAGATGAATTTAAAAGCGAACTTGATACTATGTCCATTTCACAAGGTAATCATAGTAGGCTTGTTCCAGGGATCCGTGAACTCCCCAACTACTGGATCTTAGCCATATTTATAGTACCAGGCATGTATTTCACTGGCAGATCAGGCCTTAGAATTCAATCAGAAAGCAGTTGGTTACTCACATAACATCCATGCCATTATTGTGGCCATAGGCAACTCTTAACACCCTGGTTGTTATTATAGTTCACAGTGTTTACTTCTGGGTATATGGAATACATCCTTCTCAAGTTGGGCGGGGGTGTTTAGGAAACCCAGAACAATACAGGCTACTGCCACGGCTACAAATTGCTTACTAGAACTTGACAGTAAGACACTATTCCTGAAAATATCACATGTTTTGATCATAGTACATGGAGAAATTAAGTTGGTACTTACCTGGTCTGTTGGTCAGGGTTCTCTAGAAGAACAGAACTTATAGAATCAATATGTGTGTATGTATATATGTGTATAGATACAGATAAAAGGACAGATAGATAAGTACAGATATAGACAAATATTTTATATATAAAGAGGGACAGACAAATATGTAGGGGTGTGTATGTGTGTGTGTGTGTGTGTGTGTGTGTGTGTGTGTGTGTGTGTGTAAAGCGGATTTATTAGAATGGCTTGGAGGCTGTGGTCCAGCTAGTTCAACAATGGCCGTCTACCAGTGAAAGGTCTGGGATCCAGTAGTTGCTTAGTCCACAAGGCTGCATGTCTCAGCAGGTCTTCAGTATGTGCCAGAACTGTGAAGAAGCAGGTTCTGATGCCAGAGAAGGAATGGACTTCCAGGGAGAGCCAGAGCAAGCAGAGAGAGAGCGAGCTTCCTTCCTCCATGTCCTTTCCATAGGCGGCCAGCAGAAGGTGTGGCCCAGATTAAAGGTGGATCTTCCCACCTCAAAAGATCTGGATTTTAAAAAGAATGGGTCTTCCCACTTCAAATTCTTTAATTAAGAAAAACACATCCCTCACAGGTGTACCTAGCCACTTGTGTTTAGTTAATTCCAGTTGTAGTCAAGCTGACAACCAAGAATAGCCATCACACCAGGAAATAAGCTTCCTCCCTGGTGGCCAGGTTGCGTTATTCAGACAGCTGAGGAAAAACGCATCATTTTGCTCTTCTGCTGAGTTGTTTGTTCCTTATGTACTCTTACTAGTAACTTCTGCTCAGAAGCACAGTTTGCAAAGGCCATCTACTGTTCTGTGTGCTGCCCGCTGGCTCCGCTTGTCCTCTGTACTCTGACAGAGGGCTCAGTGCGGCTTAATTCCACTTTGTCTAGCTGTGGGGCTTTTTCCAGCCTGTGCTTTGGGGTTTTATTAAAAATCATCTTTCTCTGTCATAATGTCTTCAAGTCTCACCTCTAAGTTTTCTTCTAGTTTGTCTATAGTATCACACCAATTTTGGAAGGCTTTGTGTATCCACGGATCTATCCATTCTTCTGGGTTTCCTAATGTGTTAGAATATGCTTGTTTTAAATTCTCTTCTGATTCTTCATGTTTATGTGGTATTAACTGTAACGTCTCCTTTTCCTTCTCTGCTATTGTTTATTTGGCCCTTTTCTCTTTTCTCTTTTGTTCTGTCAAAGCTGAGTGAGGTCTTATTTTACTGTCTTTTTAAGAGGCCAGCTCTGCATTCCATTGACCTTCGGTAGGTTTGAGTCTCGATTTACGCAATCTGTGCTCTTGTTTGTATTATTTCTTTCCTTCTACTAAGTTGAGTCTCTGCTGGTTCTTGCTTCTCTGGTTCTTTGAGTTGTGGTGTCATATTGAGCACTGGGAATTTTCTCTCCTTTTGTTACAGGTGAGTATTGTTATAAACTTCCCTCTTTTCATTTATTGGTATCTATCTCCGAGGCTTTCTTCATACTGCCTTTTGTTTAAAAAAAAAAAGTGTCTGACTAAATAAGATATTTCCAAATACTTGATTTTTATCTTTCCTCCATTCAGTCTAGTCTAGGTTTGAGGCTCCCAATTTTTATTTTTTTAATTTGACTCCTAATGTTCTTCAGTTCCAAGGTTTTGTTTGTTTCATTTTGCTATTTATACCTCACTGCTAAATATCTTGTTCATATAATAACTACTTCCTTAATTCATTTGAACTATCTTTCATATTCTTTTGTATCTCAGTGACTGCCTTTATAATCATTCTAAAAGTTTGGGGGTTTGAGTTGGGTTTTCTTATTCATCTACTTATTTTAGTTTGGGGGGAGAAGGGAGGCTTATGCCACAGCATGCATGTGGGGATCAGAGACGATTTGTGAGAGTCGGTTCTCTCCTTCTACCCTTGCATGGGTTCTGGGGATTAAACTCAGGTCATCAAGCTTGGCAGCTGGCACCTTTACCTATTGATCCACAGTGCTAGCCCCGAATTCTTTATTTTTATTTGTGTGTGTGTGTGTGTGTGTGTGTGTGTGTGTGTGTGTGTGTGTGTATGTGTGTCTGATATGTGTGTATGTGTATCTGTGTATATGATTTGTGTGTATATATAAGTGTATGTGTATGTGTGATTTGTGTGTGTGTGATTTGTGTATGTATATGTGCATGTGTGTGATTTATGTGTGTATGTGTGTTTGCACACGTGTATTCCACAGCATGCATACAGAAGTAAGAGGACAACTTTTAGGAGTCAGTGAGTCAGTTCTCTTCTTCGACCACGTGGGTTCTGGGGATAAGTTTTCAGGTTTGGCAGCAAGTACCTTTACCCCCCCCCCCGCCCCCAGCAATCTTGATGGCCCATTCTCTTGACTTCTTTATTGAGAATTTTGTATAAATTTTTTCGTTGGGGTCCATTGCTAGTGAGTAAGTGTGTCTTCCCGAGACTCCTGTAACTTGCCTGTTCAGTTTTCTTACGTTCTCCTGACAATATTTACACATCTGGTAGATGAGACACTTCTGTCCACTTTATATGGCGGCTCTCACATCAAAAGACTTCCTCCTAAGATGTGCCTTAGGGTGGTGGTTTGGAACCAGCTAGATGCTGTAATGTGGTCTTTCTGTACCTATAATTAATGGAAGCTGTGGTAAGGGAAGGGACATGGAACACACAATTGCAACCTCTACAGCTTAGAGAGAGGAATAAAGCACACAGGCAACTGCAACCCTAGGCCCACAGCTTTGGGGCTCCCCGGAGTGGGGAGAGTATACTCTGCAAATTGAAACACCCATCCAGAGAGATGTAAATCATTGAAGAAAGGACATAGAGTCTTTACAGAAAACTTCCAAGTAGATGACATTCATGGCCCTGGGAGACAGGACTTAGTTCCTCTCCATGTGAGTGCAGGCTAGACCGTGGCATTTACAAGGAACAACCTCCAGGAAGCAGGAAACAGCAAGGGTGCCGGCAGGCACGTGGGAGCCGAATGGTAAGCTGTTTGGTCAGTGGGCTGTGACACTCTGAGAGGGCCACGCCGTATGGCCTCTGCGGTCTTGCTCCCATTAACCTATAACCTCAGTTTAATCATGAGCAAACATGATATGGACCAAATAGAGGGGCATTCTACAAACACTTGACCAGTGCTCCTTTAAATTGCCAAGGTCATGGGAAACCAGAAAATGCAGGAGGAGAAAACTGAGATGTAATAATGAAATGGAATTTGTATCTGGTATCTGACCTTGGAACCAGGAAGGGTCCTCCCTAGAACTATGGGATCTGATTTCAGTCTGTGCTTAGTCAAAAGCAACATTGCAATGCTCACTGCTTGGATTTAACAAATCTACCACAGCTGTCTGCTGTCTTTAGTTAACAGTGGGGGAAGTTCTAGCCCTCTCTATCATATTTGCAAGTTTTCTGTAAGCAAATTAAAATGACAAAATTAAAAATTTTAAAGTAAATGTCTGTTGTAGAATATTAGTTATAGATGTGTTGCATTCTTTTATGTTGCATTTGTTTAACTCTGTGAAGTTGTGTTACTTTGCCTGTCTAAAATACCTGATTGGTCTAATAAAGAGCTGAACAGCCAATAGCAAGGCAGGAGAAAGGATAGGCAGGGCTGGCAGGCAGAGAAAATAAATGGGGAAAAGAGAGAAAGAAAGAAGATCAAGAAACGGGAAGAGGAGGAGATGAAGACTCCAGGGGCCAGCCACACAGCCAGACACTGAATAAAAAGGAAAGAAAAGTTATACAGAAAGCAAAAGGTAAAAGCCCAGAGGCAAAAGGTAGATGGAATAATTTAAAGTTAAGAAAAGCTGGCAAGAAATAAGCCACGCTAAGGCCAGGCATTTATAAGAAAGAATAAGCCTCTGTGTGATCTATCTGGGAGCTGGGTGGCAGACCCCCCAAAAGAGCAAAGAGTAAAAATAACCAACTACAAATGTCTATATACAATGGAGTATTACTCAGCAGTAAAAAACAATGATATCATGAAATTTGAAGGCAAATGGATAGAAGTAGAAAAAATCATCCTGAGTGAGTTAACCCAGACCTAGAAAGACAAACATGGTATGTACTCACTCATAAGTGGATACTAGCTATAAAGTAAAGGATAACCATGCTACAATCCACAGACCCAGAGAAGCTAAGTAACAAGGAGGCCCAAAGTGGGATGCATGGATCTCCCTGAGAAGGAGGAATAGAAGAGATCTCATGGGTGGACTGGGGACAAGTGAGGATGGGAACATGAGGGATCAGGTTTGGGGGATGGAGGCGGAGAGTACTGAAAGAGATGACTGGAAGGGTCATTTCAGGGTCAGATAGAAACTTGATGCTAGGGAAACTCCCAGGAATCTACAAGGACAGCCCCAGCTAAGACTCCTAGCAACAGTGGATATGTAGCCTGAATTGATCACCTCCTGTGACCAGGCAAGACTTCTAGTGGAGGGACTGGGACACCAAACAGCCACACAACCTTTGACCTACAGTCTGTCCTGCCTATGGGATGTTCTGGGGCAAGGGTGGCGCAGAAATTGTGGGAGTGGCCAATCATTGGCTGGTCTAACCTGAGACCATGCCACAAGAGTGAGCCCACCCCCTGACCCAGAGGCTGGATGGCCCAGAGACCTAGGATAGAACCAAACACAACTGGAGGGGAAAAAAATTGTCAATGTAGTAATGCCTAATGATACTCTGCTATACTCACAGATTAGTGACTAACCTCAGTTGTCATCAGAGAGCCTTCATCCAGTAACTGATGGAAAAAGATGCAGAGACCCACAGCCGAACATTAGACTGAGTTCAGGGAATCCTGCTGAAGAGATAGAGAAAGAATTGTAGGAGCCAGACAAGTCGAGGACATCAGAAGAAAACCCACAGAAACAACTAACCTGGGCTCATAGGAGCTCACAGAGACTGAACCAACGACCAGGAAGCCTGCATGGGACCAATCAAAGCCTTCTACATAGATGTGACAGTTGTGTAGTTTGGTGTACTTTTGGGACCCCTAACAGTGGGAGCGGGGGCTGTCTCTGACTCCTTTACTGGCTTTGGGACTGCTCCCTCCTCTTCTCCCATTCCCTCTCCCGCCTTCCCTCTGCTCTCCCCCAATCCACTCATCCTTGAGTATCAATAAAGCATGGTATAACGAGTTGCAGCAAGACTACGCACCTCCCCTTGTATTAAGGTTGGGCAAAGTGACCCAGGTTGAGCAGTAGGATCCCAAAAGCCAGCCAAAGTAGAGTCCAGGACAGACACTGGGTTTGCTCTGCCTTTTCCCACGCTGTATGGCGGATTCCACGGATGGAGGTCGGTGCCTGTGAGGGACTGTCCTGAGCACTTGGGACAGGCTAGCCGGCATTTCTCCTGGAGAGAGAGGAAGCACAAAATATGAGTGTCTGCCACTCGTGTTGCCACAGCGCAGCACGAAGTGTTAGACGGACTGATTAATAGAAACAAACCCGGAGCCAGGTATCAGAGAAGCAGGACAGGCCACAGCCTCCTCACCTCGCCAGTTCCTCAGCTGATCTCGTTTCCTCAAACCGGAAGCTTCTGAGTCCTCATCCAAATGGATCTCAGCTGAACTGCTGCTAAAAGCCTAAAAGCTTAACCAGCCCTAGTTCCTGGTCCTCACGCCTTGTATACCTTTCTGCTTCCTGCCATCACTTCCTGGGATTAAAGGCGTGAGTCACCATGCCTGGCTGTTTCCAGTGTGGCCTTGAACTCACAGAGATCCGGATGGAGCTCTGCCCCTGGAATGCTAGGATTAAAGGTGTGTGTGCCACCATTTTCTGGCCTCTATGTCTGTCTAGCGGCTGTTCTGTTCTCTGACCCCAGATAAGTTTATTAGGGTGCACAATATATTGGGGAACACAATGTCACCACACCACAGCTTTCTTTGTCACCAGGAAAGGGGAGCTAGGAGTTGGGACCTGTGAACCCTTTATTCCACAGGCAGAGTACAGGTGGTAAGTGTGACCCTGAGTCACTGGAACCTCTAATAGCCATTGCGGAGGCAGCAAGGCCTCTGGGCAGACACCCACCTCCAGGTGTAGTGGCTCTCTGAGTTTTTCAGCCACCTGAAGGAGGGTCGGGCTGTAGAAGAAACATCCAGACCACTGTGCCTGCACAGGCTGCCCCACTCCTCCCCACTCCCAGTCCCTAACTGAGTCCTTGAGAGCAAGAGGCGGCTGAATACAGCAGCCAAAAGCTCTGGCCAGTGGCCTGGCTAGTCTCCATGAGCAAAGCCCTGGGCTGGTGCCATCTGTCCTTGATTCACCTGGTGTCAGATCCCATTCTTCCCCAGCCTCCAGGTTGGTGAGAGGTATAGATACGATGTCCACACCACCCCCTCTACAGCACACAGTGAGTCTTCTTGGAGACCTTTCTTCCCCCGGGGTAATAAGGAAAACTGAACTTGCTACATGTATCTCAGGGCCTTAAAGAGGAAGCAATGGTGATCAACATGCCTGATTTGTCAGCCTCCAAGGTCACCCCTATGCACATGGGACACAGCCTGCAGACGTACAGCTCTGGGGGAAAGGCTTCGGCCTTTCCACCCCCCCTGCTAGCCCCTCTCAGTAGCCACAACTAAAAATACAGCCATGAATAGGAGTCTCTTTCCAGAATAAGGATGTGAAGGCAAATGTCACTTTATTCACAGTAGCAAGCCTCTAATTCCCAATATAGCAATGGGAAGAGGCCAGCTCCACCACTGCACCCCGCATGCAGAGCCTCAGAGCCAAGAAACAAGGACTCCGCAGGAAAAGCAAGAGATCAGGTTAGGTGTCCATGGTAACAGAGAAGCCAGACAGAGACAGAACTTGTCCAGGAAGGGACTCGAGGGTGTGTACTCCGGACCTCGTGTTTGGGAAGATAGTGTCTGCTATCAACTCTGCCTGCAGAAACTATGTCTGTACCTTTGTCTTTTCCCCCCACCTTTGCCAAGGAATAATTGAAAAGTAAAAATTGTTCTGAGGTGGCAGTGAATGCCTTGGAGGCCAGCGCTCAGAGGCAGAGGTGGTGAGCCTCTGTGAGTCTCACAGACTGTACTTTTGGTATTTTTGCTTCCTCCTTAAGGCCCTGAGAGAACTTCTCTCAGCTCTAATCCGGCTTTCTCTCTGTCTGTGCAGTCATCCAGATATAGTGTGCCCCTCCACGCCACAGAGGAAACCACTTAGATCGGAACCTATGCTCTGGGCTCTTAATAAAAATAACTGGCCCCTCTAAAGCCAAAACCCCAAACCTCAATGCCATTAAACCACAACCTTTCCAGCAAAGCAGCTGATGAGTGAATTGGTTCGTTCATTCAAGCACCTTGACCTCACACTGCATGACAGACTGAGCTAGCTATCCTGCACACAAATGGACGTCTAGACCCTGCCACTGTGCTGCTAATGGCACAAACTACTACCCTTAGGCATGTGCTCTATGGAGATGATTGCTGCCACCTAGAGGAAGGAATGATGCAGAGGCCTCCGGAAAAGGTTGCCTGCTTCGAGGCTAGAGGCTGAAGAGTCTTCAGAAAGGACTAGGCGCAGAGGTTTGGGGCCTGGGAGCAGCAGGATGGGGGGGGGGGGAGTGTGTAGGGATGCAGTGGGGGGTTGCTGCTTATAAAATCAGAACTCAGGAGGCTAGCAGAACCACTCTGCAGCTGCAGGGGGAGATGGGAGCTTCCTTCTTAGCTGATTTACGGAGGAAGCAGCAAAAACTAGGAGAAATGGAACCTGAATGATGGCCTCCAGGGCATAGGCAAGAAGAAGAGGGAGGGAGGCGGGCTGAAGCTGGAGCTGGAGGAGGAAAAAAAAAGAATTTCCATCAGGGAAGGGAAGTATGAAGCTGGGCAGACAGAGGGAGGCAGGGGGATGACAGTGGAGGATGCTTGAATGGAGACCAGAACTCCTCTGTGTCTGGAGTTCCGATTAGGAGTGAGCACAGCAGAGAAGGGGCTGATTGGCCTGTCAGTGATGTCAAGTATCCAGGATATTTTATACGAGAGGGAGTAATTATCCTGGTTGTACCAGGGACAGGACAGTCTGGTTTGGGTTTAAAGTCACAGCATCACTGTTGTCTTCAGCATGCAACTGACTTAAACAAACAAAACCAGAAAACCAGAAAGGGAGGCACTACAGAACGGAGACCATGGTAATGCCATTGCTGCACCTGCAGGAAAAGATGGAAAAGATGGAAGGCTGGGTAATGCAGCAAGAGATGGAAAGACCTGAATCATGGAAAAGATGGAAGGCTGGAGACAAGGGAAACAGGGGAAAAAGCCACCGCGACATAGAAAAACTGGGATGACAGACAGAAAGGAATCTATGTTCTAGTCCTGGCAGTCAGCGTTCGCCCTCACAGCAGCTCCCTGGTCCGCATGCTAAGGCAGAATCCCCAACATTGATGGAGTCTTCAAGAGACAGAGTTTGCCAAAGATGTGCCATCTTCCTACCATATTAGTTAGCTTTCTTTCCGTCACCGTAACCACATACCTGACATAACCAACCTATAAAGGAAAAGAGTTGTTCGGGCTCCCACCTTTTAAATTTCTAGTCTGACTGATTTGCTCTGTGACAAGCCAGCATTTCATGCAGAGAATGTGGTGGACCAAAACTACCACCTCATGACCAGGAATTGAAGATAAGTAATGATTGGCCTGAGGTCCTACAACATACTTCCAGGGCACGCCCCCAATTACCTTAAGAGCTTCTATAAAGCTCTCTCTCTCTTGAAGCTCCCACCACCTCTCAGCGGTGGCATCTTGGGGACAATGCCTTGGCGTGGGGGTCTTCTGACTGGTTGGGAAAACAATGCTGACTCACTGCTCAGGCTCCTTCAGGTTCAATTAGCAACACACTTTAAAATAAAGAGGAAGAAAGGGGAACTTGGAACTGTTGGTCATTGCCTTGTTTGGGGGGCCACTGCTGTGGCTAACAGGGTCCTATGGACAGTTCTATGGCACCATGAACTTGTGACAAAAAACGAGTCAGTTCACACAGAGCAGAACAGTGACCATTCACTGGAATTCGGTATGGTAGATGATTGACACTGAACCTATCTCCTCTGCTCCCCTTTTCTGTGACCTGAACTTCCAGTGACCATCCACCGGACTATATTTGTCTATTTTTTGACTGAGAGCCACCAGCTAGCTATCTTCAAAGATGGAAACAAGTCAGGGATGTTTAGATGGTCATGTTGAGCCTGGTCCTGGGGTGCAGGCTAGTAATCCCAGCTCTTAGGAAATAAGGGAAGAGGAAGGAACCCTGTGGGCAAGCCTGATCTACACAGCAAGTTCCAGTCTGCCAGAGGTTCGAAAAGCAGATAAATTCTGTCTCAAAAAAATTTTAATTTCATTAGGTGGAGCTCGGGGAGTCCTGCAGAGGAGGAAGAGGAAGGATCCGAGAAAGCAGAGGGGTCAGGGACACCACAAGAACACTGCCTACAGAATCAATTGACTGAGACTCGTTGGGGCTGCAGAGATCAGGGAGGCTGATGTTATGGCTGAGTAGCTTGGTGTTCTTATGGGATTACTAACAATGGGAGTGGGGGGTCAACCACTGGCTCTTTTGCCAACTTATGGGACCCTTTTCCTCCTACTGGGTTGCCTCGTCTAGCCTTGATGTTAGGGTATGTGCCTAGTCTTATTCCCGGGAGGCCTGCTCTTTGAGACCGAGGGGGCATGGATCTTGGGGGAGAGGAGAGATGAGGGTGAGAGACTGGGGGAGAGGAGAAAGAGAAACCTGCAGTATGGATGTAATATTTGCGAGAAGAATAAAACATTTTAAATCACAACAGTAAAAGATAAACTGTTTCTTTTGCTTCATTGAGGATAGCTTGGCCAGTGAAATGGCTGCAGTACATCATTTTTCCAGCAGGTGGAACCCAAGGCAAGCGTTTGGGATTCAGCCCAGCCCTTCAGCCTTGAATGGAAATTCTAGCTTCTCAAGAGTTCCTGCAATAGAAACAGAAACGGGGCGGGAGAGGGGGGGCAGAGGGCAGATGAGGGGGATGGATTGGGAGGGGAGAAGGGAGGGGAAACTGCTGTCGTATGTAAATAATAATAATAATAATAATAATAATAATAATAATAATAATAATAATAATAATAATAATAATTTTTAAATCATTAAAAAAAATTTTAAAAAAGGTCTCCGCAGGCTTTTCCATAATTTGTGTGTGGGACATGGCTTCTATGTGGGACACAGATCTCCCATGATAGAACAAGGGCAGAGAGCCTGAGTGTCACATGCCTTGTTGTGGATGGAACCAAGACAGAAGAAACAGTCCAGTTCTGATTCTCACTTGCCGGAGGAACCTATAAGTTTCTGGGGCTTTGGGTGTGGCAGCCTCTTAGCAGACTGCAAGCCGAAAGACTGACTGGAGACAGATGAAGAGGAGGCCAATCTCTTCAGAAAGCTGTGCCTGCGGCCATCCTCCAGGGAAGTTCAAAATTTTGATCAGTGCATATTAACTTTGCAGAGGGGTTAAATTATGAGGTCTCTGTGCATGGTTGGGAAGTGATTTGCCCGCACTCACCCTTTCTGTAATTTACATACCTTCTCTTTGCCTGTTTCCTTCTCCGTCCCTAGAAGTCCCTGTCTCTGTTTCATGTCTTCTTCACCCTCCCGGGCTTCCGAAAAGGAAGGAAGGCAAGTGAGACTTGCCTTCCCAAGTCTGCTTTTTCACTTAATGCGATAATCTCCAGTTCCATTCATTTTCCTGAACAGAACATCTTATTCTTCTTTATTGCTGAGCAAAGCTCTATTGTTTGGGCATGTCCAGTAGAAGTATAAATGCAGCCCAACTTAATCTCACAAACTTACTTAAAATGTTATGAGATTATTTTTGTGGTTTTGTAACTCATGTTCATAGTTCTCAGACATGAATTTTCGTATTAACTACAGTATGTATACAGTATGTATGTGTGGGTATATATGTGTGGGTGTGTGCACGGGAGTGCAATGCCCACAAAAGCCAGAAGAGGGCATCAGATCCCCTGGAGCTGTGGTTACATGTGCTCGTGAGATGTGGGTGGTGGGAACCAAATTAGATCCTCTGAAAAAGCAGCATGCACTCTTAACCACTTAGCTACCTCCCCAGTTCCAAATGCTGACTTATTTTGATTTTAAAGCTCCATCTTCAAATTCTGAAACCTTTGTCACCCATATTACCTCATGCAGGTCCTTTAAAAAAGATGAGAGAAAATGTGGTCAGAGAACCAACCTGTAAGTCTACATTGCATTCCTTTGATATAATAATTAAATTTGAAACTAACAGAGTGTTTGGCATGCACAGAAAGCCCTTTACAGAATGATCCAATTTTAACATTTATTTTCATCAGTGTCTTTGAGAGAGAGAGAGAGAGTCTATGTGAGGGTATGGCACATGTGTAAGGTTGTTCAAGAGTCCAGAAGAGGCTGTCATGTCTCCTGGAGCTGGAGATACATACTACTGTGAACCACCTCATGTGGGTGCTCAGTAGGGACACTAAAATGCACTGTAGTTGTCTTGGCCCGGTCACACCATAAAGATGTGACATGGCTAAGATTTCTATTCCATTAGATGACAAAGCTTGATTTCACCTACTGCACTATTGAGGCTCCAGGTGTGAGCTCAGTATGGACGCTGTGGTGGTGGCTGGCCAAGAGAGGTTGATGAGTCGTAGGCCCTATGGGACCTTAAGAGAAGATAGGAGGAGACAGATGGGTGAAAGAAGAATGCTCAGTGTTCTAATGTTCTAAGACCTGTTGGTAAACCTATTAGTCACCTGTGAAGTCACCAAGGGCAGCTTTGAAAACGTGAGGAGAAGATGCACATTACAGAAAGAGAGAAGAGTCTATCCAAAACACAAAGGCATAGGCAGGCGCTCTGCACAGAAAGGAGGTGAGGACAGGATGCACAAGAAAGAGAATGAGGGAGTGAACTTGGAAAAGTCGGGGACAACATAGAAGAGCTCAGTACAGCATTATGCAGGATAGGCTTTAGACACAGGTCATAAGGAAGAGGTTTGTGACAGTGTTTGGGAGGCCTGGGAAGAAGTGCTTTTGCTAAACACAGTGGAATGAATTCTCATTGGCCATGCTCTGCTGGCCACGTGATCTGGAGTGTTTCCTGTACACTTACAGTGGACTTGAGAGAGTCCTCAGCATCTGAGCCAAAGAGAAAGTTTACACAAATCAGGAAAGAATCAGAAACCAGAGAACTGCCAGGAAGAGGCAGCATATTCTGGGGGGCTTCTGCTGAGCCAGGCACGTAGATTCATAGAGCCGTAGACAGAGGGTCTTACAGTACAAATGGGCAGGATACAGGAAAAGCTTCACAAAGCCAGCAGCTGGAGGTGTGTGTGTGTGTGTGTGTGTGTGTGTGTGTGTGTGTGTGTGTGTGTGTGTGTTTGTGAGTGTGGTGGTGTGACAAGTTCTGGAGTCACTGCACAGAAACTGTTTCTTTCTAGCTTCTTCTGGATTAATTGCTCCATCCTGACCGCCCAGAACTGGAGTTCTCAGCTCACATTTGGCATCACCACATAAATGAATGCTTACCAGAAAACTCCTTTGCACAGAGTGGAGGGGAGATGAGCTGGCATGTCTTGTCTTTCATCTTTTATTTTCTCTAGGCTTTTCCTTACATTACAGAAATTAAGAACTCCATCATAGGGCCTGTGGTGGTTTGAATAAGAATGGCCCCATAGGATCATGTAGATGTGGCCTTGTTGGAGTAGGTGTGGCCTTGTTAGAGGAAGCGTGTCACTGGGGGTGGGCTTTGAGGTTTCAAAAGCCCATGCCAGGCCCAGTCTCTCTGTCTCTTCTTCTCTTGGCCTGTGGATCAGGATGCAGAGCTCTCAGCTGCTGTCCAGCACCATGCTCGCCGCCATGCTCCTAGCCGTGGGTAATAGTGGACTAAACCTCTGAAGCTGTCAGTAAGTCCCCAATTAAATGCTTTTTGTTCATAAAAGTTATCTTGGTCATGGTGTTTCATCACAGTAGTAGTAACCCTAAATAAGGCAGGGCCTTAAAGCAAGCAAGAAGACCAATTATTGAATACTGGAGGTTCAGACAAGAGGAAAGTCCAGTGGCCACATTCTTTTCTCTGATATCCTTTCCTGTTCTCTGGACAGGGCAGTCTTCTTCTTCAGACTGACTTCCAAGATGGGACTTGAATAAGCCTAAAACAAATGATGTTGGTCTCACAGCTGACCTTTGCCCTTGACTTCTTCTGTTTAATCCCATGATCCCTCTCTCTGTTGTACATGGGCGCATGCGTGTGCATGCATGTGTGCGTGCGTGTGTGCATGTGTGTGTGCGTGTGTGTGTGCGTGCGTGTGTGTGTGTGTGTGTGTGTGAGTGTGTGTGCGCGCGCGCGCACACATGCGCGCGCATGTGTATGTGCGTGCGTGCATGACCCCTCTCTTCTGGGGGAGGATGTCTTCTCTGGCTTCTTCTCTCACCAGCTGTCACATGACCTCTTATCTCCGTTGACTTCTGGCTTCCTTGGCTCTCCTGTTTAAGAAGATGGATTTGCCAGGACTAGAAGTCAAAACATTGCTCTGTCCAAATCTTGCCAACTGGGACACAATTATCTCTGACCCCTTGGACATGTCAAATGGCTTATATTTCTGTACAAATAATTGAGCACACATAATCTCTAAACTGTTATTTTACAGAAAGCTGTGGATAAAGAACAGCCCCCTGTGCTTCGAGATGGCTCCCATGGACTTCTGGGTTTTTACTCTTCCTGTTCTGACCAGCAGAGCAGAAGACAAAATATTTGTGCTTCTATTCTTAATTATGCCTGCTTAATGTCACAGTTGAGGAATTCACTGGATCTACAACCTCTTTCTTCCTCTCTACCAGTCTTCTAAGTCTCACTAGTTACACTGTTTTTATGTTTTCCCTAGTAATCTTTGTGACATTTGGTTAACATACTTAAATTACTTAAAACATAATTTGTGTATTAGGATATCCTTAAAATTTTTAGATTAATACTTTATCTTAATCTGGGACAGTGTCTGTAAGCCTCTGTAGGAAATGAGAACTCTAATGTGTTAACCTCTTCCTCTGGCTCTTAAAAATCCCAGTTTCAGCCGGGCGGTGGTGGTGCATGTCTTTAATCCCAGCACTCGGGAGGCAGAGGCAGGTGGATCTCTGTGAGTTTGAGGCCAGCCTAGTCTACAGAGCGAGATCCAGGACAGGCACTAAAACTACACAGAGAAACCCTGTCTCAAAAAACAAAAACAAAAACAAAAAATCCTAGTTTCATGTGTTAGTTCCCCAATGCAGACAACAACCACGTGCTATGGAGCCCAAAAGGAAATTTCGCATTAGTAAGGCTAGGGTTTCCCTTTTCTGTAAATGGCCAAACACATTAAAATCTCTCTAAGAAGGAAAATACCTCCCAATAGTCTCATCCTTTGCCTTTTTCTTCAACACTTCTGCTTCCAGCTCCTTGGGTCACAGACACAACTACTGGTTTTATCTTCTACCACCACAGATAACTGAAACCAGGGTAAGCAAGAGCTGTGGCTGCAGATGGGAAGTGCTATTTGCACCCCACTGTCCCCAAGAAAGTCACAACCAACTCTGTCTTCTTCGTCTTCCCTGGTTCACCCTGGGGAAACAGCAAACACAGACAGACCCACACCAGACCCAGCTAACCTAGAAGGGACTGGGGAAAGGGAGTGGAGCGAGACCCCAAAACCTCAAGCCAAAGTGTCTTAGAAATGGAGCCCCCTAGTGGCTTGGTCCTCCCCTCACCTTTGAGCTGGGAACACAGAGGAAACAGGATGCCTGGGATCTCTGGCTCTGAGTTCAGCATCAGTTCCTTCCTCGTCTAAAAAGGAATCGTGAAACTCCACCACCTGGGGCTTAGTTACTGGACACTGTGGGCTAAACTAATGCAAGCGTCTAAAATAAAGCATAGCGTATATAAATGCCAACTAAATAACACGAAGTTTAAAACTTAAATATGCATTTGTACTCATAGGAAAGAAGGCAGCAAATCGATGGTATATCCATAAATAATGATAAAACTGAGAGCCAGCCCTAATGTCTGGAGGCATCACTAATGTGGGCAGCAAACAGGACATGTAGCCTCTACATACCCTGTACTAGACCAAGATCTTCTAGCATGAAGAAATAGAAAATCCCTACTGAAACCATCCAGGTAGGAGTGAGACATTCTAAAGAGGGCCATTTGTGACTTCCCTGTGCTTATCTGTCGGTTAAAACCATGGTCCCCATGAAACTGGAATTTCTCCAGGAGCTTCAAAGTAAGAGAAGTCAAAGTCTGAGCCCTGGCGCCAGCCAGAGAGGAACTTTGTCCCTCAGACAGAAGTCCCACACACTCTGCCAACCTGTCAGGCTACCTTGCAGGAAGGACGGGAGCTGAGCCGATAATGAAGGGTTCGGTGATGAGCAGGGTTACACCCCCACCAGGACCACTTGCTTATGAATACCTCATCTCCTACCTTCTATTTAAACTTCATGGCAGGACCCTAATAATGGATGTGAAGGCTCACTTGACCTCTTTTGTTATTGTTGTTCCTAGTATGGCTGCATTGAATAAGTTCCCTTTCTCTGCTCATCACTGCTTGTCTGTTTAATTGGACTTTTGAGGACTGATGGTCCAGTCTAGTACAGGCTGTGACCCTAACTAACAACACTGGTAATGCAACCTCATTTACAAAGGACAACAGTCTCAGCTAAATTATTATTATTATTATTGGTGGTGGTGGAGGAGGTGGAGGTGGTAGTGGTGGTGGTGGTGATAGTGTGGTGGTGGTGGTGGTGGTGGTGGTGGTGGTGGTGGTGGTGGTGGTGGTGGTGGTATATCTCTCCAGCACAGGGAATTGGCAAGGGACGTTTTCTCTGCTTGGGGTGCTGGGTAAGGGAAGGCTCCGTTGAACAAGAGTTTGGCATCTAAAAATACCCAAAGCAGGGATGAAGGAGAAGGGTAATGTAGACTTGGTCCTGGGCTCCTGGAGTCAATACTGGTCCATAAGGATTTCCATTTAAACAGTTCTGCTAAGGACCAGCTCACAGTGAAACACTCACTCCCCCTGCAAATGCTCTGAGTGAGAGTCAGAAAATGTGAGATCCCTGGCATAGCAGCGAGACACTCTAGGAGGTGTCTGACCCAGCTTTCAGGGCAAAGTCAACCCCAAAATGTCACAGGAGAAAAGGCAGAAAGCTGGCACCTCTCACCAACACCCCTCACTTGACAGATGAATTCTCTGGGCCTCTGGGGACAGCGCCTGACCATGTGAAAGGTGGTGATGGGCTGGGAGAACTTAGCTTTCTCAAGCCACAGGCTGGCCCTTGAGCTGTGAAATAGGAAGCAAGCTGCTGAGAAGGACAGACGGGGGGCACTGTAAGATGGGGGACGCAGAGCCATTTCCACAGGTCCGGACCAGTTCACCGTCAACACAATCGTCCAATCCCTGAAGAGAAAGGATTCAAGGTCGGCTAGAGCCCTCTCCTAAAGGTTCTTCTCCCACAGACCAACTCATTGGTTTGCCCAATTTCCCTCGACATCTGTTCAGCTCCTGGGATGTGGAGACACACACCTTCTAGTTACAAGTTCTGATGCTCTCATTAAAGAGGGAAAAACGCTCTGTGACGCCGAGACCCCTAGTGCATCAGTTTGTCATCACTGACAAAACACACCAATCAGACAACTTCTAACGACAATAGGTTTATCCTGGGGCTCTGGGTGTCAGACGCTCCAGTTCAGGAACAGCGGCTCTGCTGCCTTGGACGTGTGGCATCACGGTGCATTATGAACCAGAACACATGCCAGAGAAGAAACCAGGCAGCAAAGGAAGGAGCTAGGATCTCAACATCCCCTGCAAAGGCACGCCTCGGTGCTGTACCCTCCTCTCACTGGGCTCTACCTCCTGAAAGGCTCCCAGGCTTTAATATAGGGGCGTTTTGCAGACATTCCAGATTCAAACTATAGCGCACCTCAAAGAGGAACAATGGGTGCTGCCACAGACTTGCTCCTAAAATTATGTTCTAATGAAAGTATCCACCATGCCAGTGGTTCTCAAACTGGAAAGTATCAGAACCATCTGGAAGGAATTTATTTTATTTTATTGTGTGGGGGTGGGGCGTGGTTTTGCCTGCCTATATGTCGGGGGTACCACATGCCTGGTGCCAGAAAAGGGGATCAGATCCCCTGGAACTAGAGTTAGAGATGGTAGTGAGATGCCATGTGGGTGCTAGGAATTGAACCTGGGTCCACTGGAAGAGCACCCAGAGGTCTTAACTGCTAAACCATCATTCCAGCCCTGTGGAAGGCTTCTTGAAACACGTTTGGTCTTTGGAGCATTTCGTTCTGCAGGTCTGGGTGGGGCTTAACACAGCCAGCCTGCGCTTCCTGTAACCATATCCTCCCCTCCAACTGGTCGGTCCCCACACACTTTTGAGACAGCGTTAGACCAGGTATCTTATGCAGCTCAGGTCGGCCTTGAATTTGAGGCCCTCTGCCTTCACAGTGTGTATGTGTGTAGATAACATGTGTGCCATGAGCAGCTTCTAATCATGACTCTCTAACTCCCAGGTGCTGCTGCCGCTGCTGCTGAGCCATGGCTGTCCTCTTTGGGGACCAACAAGTTAAAGCAGTACTTTGCAAACTTTAATGGGCATGAAAAGCACCATGTAGCCTGTTACAGCACAGATCCTGACTCAGTGGGTCTGAGCTACACCCTGAGGTCTGTACATGTTAGCAATATCCCAGGTAATCATGATGTTGCTATTTTGAGTGTCAAGTCTTAAGAAGTCATGCGAGTGCCAGGTGGTGGTGGCTCATACCTTTAACCCCAGTCCTAGAGAGGTATAGCCAGGTGCATCTCTGAGTTTCGGACCAGCCTGGTCTACAGAGTGAGTTCTAGGACAGCCAGGACTGTTACACAGAGAAACCCTGTCTCCAAAAGCAAACAATAGAAAAACAACAACAGCAACAACAAAAACAAAAGAACAACAACAAAACCCCCCACTAATCCAGGGGTGCCCTTATGTAGCTGAAGAGGAACAGTGGAGGAGGAGTGGATGGAGTTTGGGGGTGAGAGGGAAAGTGGGGGGAGGAACTTGGAAGAGGGGAGGGAGGGAAAGCTTTGGTTGGGATGTAAAAACAAAAATAAATAAATAAACAACAAAAAAGAAGCCATGTGAGTATGCCTTGGTGCTTTTGAATACAATACACAGATACAGAAAAGGAGAAATAGCAACTATGATGCTTAATTTTTTAATTTTTTTTTTTAGTGTGGTGCTAGAGTTCAAACCCAAGGTCTTGCTCATGCTAGGCAAAGGCTCTATGGGTGAGCTGTAGCCCCAGCCCAATGACTCTTAAGCTGGCCATACCCCCCTTTATCACTGGTAATGATAGTGAATAACACAGAGCTGGGCCTGCTGTATCACTTCAGGAAGCCAAGGATTCTATGCAATGACCTAATCGTTGGCTGACACTGGAGGAAGAGACAGACAGTGAGACCAGGGGTACCGCAGGATGGTCTGGGGTCAGTCCAAGAATGTTCAGGCATACCTAAGTATGGGACCCACGCAGAATGCCTTGTACTGTAACCAACTTAGAAAACAGTTCTAAAATTGGCCTTTCTTCTCTTGGGAAAGTTAGATTCTTTCCCAACAGCTAGTCCAGGAAGATTGGGGGAGAGGGAGGGAGACAAATCCTTCCATGGACCATTACCTTCTGTGATGGATGACTTTCCCCTTGGGGCTTCATTTCAAGCCAGCGTTCTAGTCTTGGCTAGGGCCCAGGCTGTCTGGAGCCTGAACAGTGTGTCTGACAGGGAGGGCATGGGGAACCAGCCCTTCTGCTGGGTTCCCAGCACTAGCTCTGGATTTCTAATTATAATCATCTCTTGCTCTCAGGTTGCACATCCACTTCTCAAAGATCTTCATTCTTTCATCTCCTACATTCACACATACTTACTGGGTGTTTGCAGTTTGCAGTGTGCACAGAATTGCCCTGACCCCTGAGAGAGCAGAGAGCTGTAAAGATGTACTGTGCACCTGATCATAAGAAAGAGGCCAGGAAATGGCCACCCTGGTATTCTGGTTTCCTACAATATTCTTTCCTAATGAAATCTTTCTAAATAGGAAGGCTCCCAGGGAATGCCTTTCCTAGCTTCCAAAGGAGTATCCGAGGTCACGGGACATAAATACTTCTAGGTCTGGCACCTAGACTACAATTCAAGGTTCAGCTTATCAAATCACTAGTAGGGATTCACATGGAAACATCTCCTACCTTCTCTTATACCCCCAACAAGAACAAACAGATCCAGAGAGTTGGGAGGTCTGAAATGAAGCCTGAATGAATGTAAGAGCCATGAAGGCTGAGGAACCCAAACATATCCACAGGGAAAACCCTAGGACGACTAAAAGCAGTATGATTCTCCTGAATAAGGCATGATGGCTAGAGATGGCCCCAGCCAGGCAGGGACTTAGGGGGGTGACTTTGGATTTTGTATCCTGCCTAACACCTCCCCTATTCTGAGGGCTGGGGTCCTCCAACATCAGGACCATCATCAGTAAGCATGCTTTCTCCAATTGGAACAGAGGCTCACCTGGACCATAGGCTGATATCAGGGCAGCAGCTTGTATGGAGGGCCTGCAGTGGAGCCTTGGGTATCAGGGAGAGCAAAGCAGGTGTTCTCAGAGCATGAGAGCTGGTCCTGGAGGAGTGGGACTCACCAAGAGCTTCCAGAGCTGACTGTCTTGTCTCAGAGTCTAACCGGAGTCTGAATTGAAGCCGGGGCTTTTCCTTGGTGGCCCCAACAGTCAGATAAACTCAGGATATTGATGAATTCTGCAAAAGTAGTTCATTACTCCTAAACTTCTCCCAACCTTTAGCCCCTCCCCAAGCCCAGTTTTGTTTTTGTTTGTTTGGGGGTTGTTTTTATTTTTTAAGTTTTGATCTAATATAGAGTTTTGCAAACACTCAGAAAATGATGTGCACACCTACCTCCAGGGTTTAGAAGATGTTTTTGTACCTTGACACACTTGGTCTTGGTTGTGTTGTTCAGAAGTGAAGTTATGCCTAGCATAAACATTTGTCCATAAGCCCCTTTTCACTGGACTCCTCCTTCCCATGAGGAATTCCCTGACCTGAAGTCAATGCCCATGTCTTTCACCAGTGAGTTCCACTTTCAGATAAATGCAGGTTATCTGCATATAAAGCTTATCACATGATATCCTGGTGATCACATGATATCCCGGTACACCTTCTATTTTTCACTCTTCACTGACCCTCCACCTCCATCCATGTTGACCTGTATTTGCCTTGACACTATTGGGAGGTGGTCGTGTCATTGGATAGGGGGTGTGGTTGAGGTTTGGACTAGGGAACTGTCCTATTACCTGGATTTTTCTCCTTGGACTTGGCTCAGGCCCTTGAATGGGGAACCATGGGTCACAGCCTCAAATACTCCTTCCAGCCAGCTTTCACCTCAGGTTGCTGTTGACCCCGTAGTACATCTGAGAGAGTAGCTCATCTTACAACTACCTTAGGAGGGTAGATCTCCTAACAGGGCCATTAGAAAGCCCCAGACCAAATAATTTGGGGCCCTGATGCTTCCTGGCCACAGCCCTGAGAAAGAACTACCACTTACCCCAAGCAGGAGCTGGGGGCTGGTGTGGCTTCATGCTACTATGGGCTTTTTATTCTGCCTTTTTATTTTTCTGAAAAGTAGAGCTCTGGCACACTGAATTTCTGTCCCCTCTGTCACCCTTTAGTATAGACATAGATCAATCAAATTTAAGGCCTGGGTTTGTAACCCTCACCCCAAGACTGCAGTATGTTGGGGTGAAAGAAATCTTAGCATCTCTGCTACACAGAATTTCACTGTTGGGGTCCTGTCCCTGTATGCCATTCCCCCGCTTCAAGGTTATGAATGCTCCCAGCCTGGGCCTTGCTTTCGTACCGTGTTTTCTCAACTTGTCTGTATTAAACACTTGCTTTCTGCATCTTTATGGAGCATGTAGTTTGGCAAACACAAAGAATGGAGGAATCTGGGCATGCAAATATTAGTGAAAACATCCAACATCTTCCCAGGGGCACCTTCTCCTTCACCCACCATTTTCTGACAGTGTTCAGACTCTCAGGAACGCTGGTAAGAGTCGCACAGGCCCAAGAGTGGGAATGCTGAGACTCCTGGTAGGTGTGACTTAGGGATTCTTGGAGAAAGTGGGATGTTGCGGGATATTTTGATTGCATTCGGACACTCCCAAGACTAACTCAGAGGGCAGAGTTAGCTACTAGCTTACTAGAATTAGCCAGAGAGGTTTTGGAGGACCCAGGACATATAGAGAGACACAGGAAGTGATAGGGCGAGGCTTAAAAAGATTTGTAGGCCCTTTGTGGATTGAGACAGGAGAGAGAGGAGGTCACTGGTGGCTTTTCTGCTGCTTCTCTGATCAATTAGGTTTTTACCCCAATATCTGACTCCCGAGTTTTATTTAATAATAGATAATATAAGTAATCGCTTCAATAGGTTGACTCCTGTTACAGAGCAACTTAACCCAAGGAGTTTTTACTACTCCCTTCTTAAAGTGAATGTGTTTATCACTACCTGGAAGAAAAGGTATGTAGCATTCACTTAGGGGCCTTCTGATCCCTCTGTCCTATTAAACACAGAAAAACCATATAGATGCTCCTAGACGCTGAGCTAAGCCTGAAGGGTGACCCAGGTACTGACTAACTAACTTCCATTTGCCTCTGTGGCCTGTTGTTGCTCTGAAGAGTCGCTTCGGCAGTCACTGTTGGGTTCCACAAATAGCAAGTGACTGACTGGCATCCCATAATAAGAGTTAAAGCTGTCCTCAAGCAGTTGCGTGGTCAGTCCCAGGACAATAATCAACCAGACCAAATCCTCTCCATGATTGCTTGGCTCTGCAGACCCCTAGTTCCTCCCTTCTACTCCTTCCTTGTGTGATTCTGTTATTCTTATGAGCTCCTGGAACACGAGATAGAGGGTGCAGACCTCGCTCCTTCTTGATATAGCCATACTGAATAATTTCCCCTAATGTGCTTATTACCACTTGTCTCCTTGGTTAGCTGGGGCTAGTGGCAGAGCCTGTGGCCCACTGGAACCCCCTGGGCTGGACCTCTGGCCAGGACCCTGATGACTGAAATGGTGAAAGAATCACATGGTGTGCTCTAGCAGATCCTCCGGATGTTAAGCTCATGGGGAAAACTTATCCAGAAGTTGAGAAAAGGCATCACCTACTGCCCCAAAGGAGAGCCTTGTGAAGCTGGAAGATGAGGAAGATCCTTAAAATCTCAGCAATAATGATATTGGTTTATTGTTTACCTCCCACTTAGGCCAACATGAACACATTAGGTTTCCAAACAGCATGAGATCAAAGCTCACAGTTGCCATCACATTTTTTTCTTTTTGGTGGAGGAATTAGGGTAGGTAAGCTCTCAGGTAGTCCAGGCTGGCCTCAAACTCACTATGTAGCTGAGGATGGCCTTGAACTTCTCATCCTCCTCGGTCTACTTTCCAGATCCTAGGATAACAAGCACGTACCACAAATATCATATGTAGTGCTATGGATCAAACTCAGGGTCTCAAGCATAGTAGATAAACACTCTGTGAGTTGAACTCTGTCTTCAGTCCCCTTCACCTCTTCATGCAGAAACATAGGTATGGAGATATTAAAGAGCTTCTAGTTAGTTCTCTGCTAAGCTCCAGCTAGAATTTCAGTCTTCTGACTGGAAGTCAATGGGACAAGACCACCTCCATTACTCCTTCCTTTCTTTCCAGCCTAGTCTGCTCCAGGTAATGACAAATGCATCCCCTCTAGGAAGTATGTAGCATAAACTCCAAGGAGTAGGTTGGGCCATAACGGAGGTCAGTGTGCTTTCTCAAGGCAGGCAGATTGTAATACACAAACTTTGATTGTAGAGATGTCTAAAGGAGGTCCTGACATCCCTATCTCTTGAACTCTTGGAATCACCTTTCAGTGCTGTGCAAAACGGTGAGAAAAAGGGGATATTCTAGCGAGAACACCAACAAGCTTAGACAAACAACACAGCTTTGAGCTGTATTTTTGCAAATAGCATGAAAGAGATTTACAGGAATGGTATGACAATGAACAGTGGTCCAACTATGTTAGAGGAAAAACTGGTCCTGGGGATATTAAAAGTAAAGCATCCCAAATGCATGTCTCACTGTGTGGGGGTGCCCTCAGCTACAACATCACTGAGGACTGACCTAAATCTAAACCCAGCACATCCCTCCTTTACCACTTCAGAGCCCTCTGCCAGTCCTGTACTCTGACTGTCCTTTGTTCTGACTATTGACATTGGCCAGAGTCCTGGCAAGCCCTTTATCCCTCAGTAAAACATGCATTTTCTGAGTGATGTGTCCTCTGGGTATTTTTGGCTCAACTAAGCCCTTTGTGTGGCATCTGTTGCTCTCTTAGGCTCTCTCCAAATAAGAACTGTAACTGCGTTTGGAATGGCAAGGCTGCCACCTGAGTTCTGAGAATGGAAAAGTGATTGGATTTGCATTGGGATTGTTTTGGTGTCAGGATACATATCCGAAGGGCCTCAAGTATTTTGCGTATTGAAGAACTACCGCCTAGGGGGGACCCCAGTTCCCCCCACCAGCTTCTGCTTTTGCCTCCTCTGCGCCTGCTCTAGTTTGCAGCACTGAGTATTCATCTCATCACTGGGTTGCGGGTGATTCCACCTGCCCTTGTCTCTGACTGATCCCTTCCCGCCTCTAAGGAAGCCAGGGCTGAAGTTCACAGGGGGTCACAATGGGCTGAGGAGCTGAGCACAGAGTAGGCAACCACTGCCCTGCTCCACAGGTAGTCCTGGCTCCGGGGAAAGGAAGTGTGGCTGCAGTACTCTGGGTTGCATTTTTGTTTATTGCTTTTGTTGTTGCTGCTTTTGTTTATATTTACTTATTTTTGAGGCAGAGTAGGCTGGCCCAGGCTGGTCCAGCAATTTCAATCCTCCCCAGTGCTGGGAATACAGGCATGCATGCAACCACTGCAGCCTGCCATTGGCAATTGTAAATGTGAAGAGGAAGGTGGTTATGATCATCCTTCCATGAGAATCAGAGAATGCCTCTGAGGACCTCACCTTTCCTGTTCCCAAAATGAAGCCCGTAGATGTATACTCTCTGCACTGTGCACACGTGAGGGAGGGAGGTACAGTGACTTGGAACCCCCAACCCTGCACTCTGTCTTCAAGGGATGCTACCTGGGAGTATAAACGTGCTCTCTGAAGATGGCCCCATCCAGGGTGCTCCCCCAAGAGCAGTCCCCCTGGGAACTGCTGCCACCTGCTGGACACTAGGCAGCTTTCCTCCTGCTCCCCTGTCCCTGGAGAGGATGGAGGGACATCTTAACATGGCTCATATCTAGCCCTAAGATGTTTCATGCTCTTGTAGAACTGCCAAGACACACTGTCATCCCTTCAGGAAAGCCAGGGTTGCCCTCTGAGGTCCTGATTTTGTATGTTCAGCCACCCTTAGGTGAGCTTTTGCCTTATACGCTCTCTTTCCCTCTTCCCCGTCTCTCCTTCTATCCCTGCCCTGCTCCTTCTCCCCTCCCTTCTCTCCTTTTCCATCTCTCCTTCACCCTTCCTTTCCTCTTCCCTCGCCCGCCCCGTCCCCATTTGGATGATCATCCTCACTAAGCATGCACATCTCTGACAGGAGAAGCCCACAGTACCTGCCTGTTCAATCATAAGATGCATGATGGCAGCAGTCCCCTCTCTAAGTGGGTCACTGCTGCCAGAACGCCTCAGTGTCCTGTTGCTGATGCCTCCTCCCTGGGGCGACCACCGCATGTCTCTCTCCAGCCCTTTCTCTCTGCTCCAATGAGCAGCCCGTGGCCACTCAGAACAGGCTGTCATGCAAGGCTGTGACTGGGCTAGGAGCAGGCTGAGATGACATGAGCCAGAACAAAGACCAGGTTGCTGGAATCAGAGGAAGGAGAGAGAGGCCGATCTCTGGACTCGGAGGTAACCTCACCTTCAGCGTCATCTCTGTGGTATTTGTGTAAGACAGAAAACATAGCTCTCATCGCAAAAATGATAATAAATAACTTATTTTGAGCTGTCTGGAATGGATATGGTAGGTGTTGGTTTTAAATACAGCGCTTGTTACCATCTGAGAAAGGTAACAGAACTCAGTATCAGAGCTTTATTAGGACGGGAGATGGAACAGAAGAGAACGTAGCCAGGTCTGTGAAAGACACATGCAGGGAGAGAGAGAGAGTAGGGGGAGGAGGAGAGAGCAGAAGAGAAGGGAGGAGTCTGTGACCAGCTTTTTAAGGATTTCCCTGCACATGCGCATGTGGGCTTATGGAGCTACGCCACGCATGCTCAGATTGCATAATCACACAGCGCACTGATGACGTAAGACCCCTTACTTAGCTACTGAACTGCGCGTGCGTAGTCATATACCTGGAGGAGTGGCAGAATCCTAACAGTAGGGAACATGGACTTGGGTTGTCCTGAGTGTTCGTGGAAGTGGTTATGTGAATTCTGTAGTTACAGAACAAAAGAAGGTCACATATCAAGACATTTACCAAATACATTGATGCAGACTTCAGGTAGGCAGATTTCAACAAGCAGGGAATTCTCTGCTGTGGGCTTCAGATGCTTTCTAATGACATTCTTAGCTTTTGAGTTGGTGAGTAACAAGGGTCTATCCCAAAGATAGTACATCCCAAAGGTTTCATCTGATAATGAAAATTTTGTTAGTTCAGACATAGAAGTGAACAGTAAATGGCTAGTAAGGGTGCTAACAACAGCCCAAGATAATTTCGGCTTTAGATTTGAAATATCCCAACTCTATATAATCACAAAGTTCTAATTGGTCAATCATCCAGCAGAATTCAGTGCAAGTGTAGACTTGGGCTTGGGGGAATGTATATTGCTGTTTAACTTTCTGGTGTATAAAATGAGAGACTTGGGTTGAAGAACCTCTAAGCCCTTGCCTGTTCTGTAATATTAGGAAGCATTCAGCAGCTTCAGCAAGCTGACATCTTCTTACACATCACCTTCATTTTATGAGATGCAGGTGACACCTCTGGACCAACAACCCAAGAGCAAACGTGGAGCTCTGTCCTTCCAAAGCCTACTGGGTTGGTTGTGATAAGAACCACTTAAGCACTTTCAATTCCATCCTTCCAGCAAGTTTACGACTTACAATATCATTCCTGGTTTACAATCAAAGGGGTTAAGTCAGTTAGTTGAAGGGGTTAACCTCCTAAGAGGGAGCAATGATTATTCTTAAATGCAAGTCACCATTACTCCAAAATCTATGCAAGACCGGGTTGACAGGTGACCCAGAAGTGCCCTGTAGAAAGACCACAGCACACTGCAGGCCTGAGGGTCTCATACTTAAACTTCCTGAAACTCTACCCCATTTGCGGTCATTTCATTTACATGTGGGGAGTTCAGAAAATCACCCATTGATAAAAGGTTGACTCACCTACAGCCTTTTCACATGTAGAGGACCAGGCTTGGCTGGAACTGTAGTCACCGGACTTCAGATGGGGTGTTCAAGAGCAAGCATCCTTTCTCCCTTCTCTCTCCCTCCACTTCCAGCCCAGGGTTCTTCCCACACCATCTCTTCACTCCCCCTGATCATCTGTGCTGTGGCATGTTCTGTATGTTAAATGTGTTGCTCTGATTGGTTAATAAATAAAACACTGATCGGCCAGTAGCCAGGCAAGAAGTGTAGGCGAGACAAGGAGAGAGGAGAATTCTGGAAAGTAGAAGGCTGAGGCAGAGAGACGCTGCCAGCTGCCGCCATGAGAAGATGTTAAGATACCAGTAAGCCATGAGCCACGTGGCAACTTATAGATTAATAGAAATGGGTTAATTTAAGATATAAGAACAGCTAGCAAGAAGCCTGAGCCATTAGGCCAAACAATTTAAGTAATATAAGTCTCTGTGTGTTTACTTGGTTGGGTCTGAGCAGCTGCAGGACTGGCGGGTGAGAGAGATTTGTCCTGACTGTGGGCCAGACAGAACCAGAAAAACTCCAGCTACACATCTGGGTCAAGGCAACTCCTCTCTGGGGCTCAGCTGGCCCTGCCTAGTTCACTTCCAACTCCCTATCCTCCTATTAGACCTCAGTGTCTGAGAAGTAGTCTCTGGTCAAGAGGCTTAGAGCCCATATGCCCCTGCCTTCAGCTAGAGAGAAACTCTGCCTCCATGGCCAGAGTCCCCATGCCTCTCCTTTGCTTGGTGATATTAAAATTCTCAGATGGCAGGGGACATGTCATTCATCTGCATTCTAGTACCTATACAGTCCAGAATCCAGTATTAGTTACTTCTAGGTTGTTGTGAGCAAATGTGTGACAATTTCAAGAAGGCTATCTTTTGGCTCACAGTTTCAGAGGGACATGTCTATCACAACAGGAGGCAAGGCAGCAGGAGTGTGTGACAGTGACAATCAGGAGCAGAGAACTCTAAGCAAGCATTGGAGGCTGGGGTAACCTTCCAAGCAATGCTGTGACCCGCTTCTGCCAGCTGAGGCCTGTCTCCTTGAGGTGCCACAACCTCCCAAAACAACGTCGCCGGCTGGGGACCAAGTCCTCAAACCCACGAGCCTATGAGGACAGTTCACAATGAAACCATAATGTGGTAGTTAATAATTCATAACCAGTTTTCTGATGAAGCAGGGAAAGGCACAGGAAGGAGAAGAAGACTTATGACTGTAAAATATGTGTATCTATTGGACAGACAAGAGAGAGTGCTGTGTCAAACAGAAGCATTAGACTCGCCATCTATCTATTAGCAATACCATATGCACAGGCAATCTTGGGCATTTACTAAATGGACTATAAAGGATGAACCCCTTCTCCCCAGTGGCTCTAAGAATCTAAATTATAATCAGATCTCTAGTCCTGCTGGCTCTGTCATCTAGGTTTCAGATTCAGTCCTTGGCCTCTTGCCATAAGTAACTTCCATTTGACTTGTAGGAAGGAGAACACTCCTCTTGAGGTGGGTACCTGAACTTACCCTGAGGTCCACCTCCTCTGCTGCACCCCTGTTCCCCAGAGATAACAGCCTCCTAAAGTGGAAATGGGTGGCCGGAAAACGCTCACTGCAGGTCAGCGGAGAGATGAAGGTTGCCACCTTCGCTTTCCCCCCTCAACCCTGCCCCACTGGCTGATGTCTGAACATCACCACCAAGACAGCTGCCTCTCGAGAACCATTACTCCACAGCTGCCTCCTCAGCTCCCTCCCCTAAGACATGCAGAGTGGATGCATAGCAACAAGAGCCCAGTAGTCAGCAAGAGAGAGCTGCCTGATTGTTGGTGAAGGCCTCAGACGAGACCACTTCCCTACATCCCCTGCTCTCCCTGAGGTAAGACCGCTAACCTCTTTGGAAGGCAAGGACTTAAACTCACTGAGATTAACATCTGCTCAAAGAAGTCACAAAGGGAGAATTGAAGCCCAGAATTTCCTCCCTCCAAAATGGTGGGATGTCCTTGTTAGTGATGAGGACGCCTTTGGAAAACCTTGTCAATTCAGATTTGTGAACACATTTTAATCCCATATCAGCTTTGCTTACTGGGAGCGTTGTGTCTCCAGATTTTTTTTACAAAGAAAAGTGAAGCAAGATATGGGGTTTAATTGATTTCAGGAGCACACACACTCTCTGTCTCTGTCTTTCTGTCTCTTTGTACCTGTCTCTCTGTCTCAGTCTCTGTCTCTCTGTCTCTGTCTTTCTCTGTCTCTCTGTATCTGTCTCTCTCTGTCTGCCTCTCTGTATCTACGTATCTGTCTCTCTGTCTCTCTGTCTCTGTCACACACACACACACACACACACACACACACACACACACACACGCACATGCACACACAGTCACGTGTACACTCAAGTTGCTCCTGCCTTCCAGCCCTGTCATGGTGGCTTTCCCTGGGGTCTCCACAAAGGTTCCATTTTCTCACCCACATCCTTTGGGGTTGACTGTCTAGTATTCAGTTTCAGTGAGTGACCTGTTACCCCAAACTCCTGTGAAACAATCAGAGACCACAAAGGTGAAACTCAGTGCTTCCTGTCTGTTGTCGAAGAGCTAATTCCAGCATTGACCAGGATGGCCTACTTATAAATCAGCAGCAGCTTCTCTAGACGAAAATCTCTGCCTGATGCCCGAGTCACTGCCAGCCTCTGCTGGCGTCACTACAGTTCTCGTCTGCATGAAGACAGGAACTTCAGTGAGTGCTTTGATTAAGATTTAGGTTTTAGTTTTACAGTGCTGGGCTGGAGTTCTCCCAGACTAGACAAGCGCTCTTCCACTGCGACACAGCTACAGCCCATCAGCACTTACGAGATAAGGAAACACGCTTCCAGAGGGTCCTCAGCCTGGTCAGTCGCCAGCTTCCCCTGGCAGAAAGGGTTCAGAGCCAGCCAGGTCCAGGAGATTCCTGTCACTAAGTCCTTGGCTGACTCTTTCTGCAATGTTTCTAGGCCTATAATGTCAATGTGATTACATCTAAATTTTGTAATGTTTTCAACAGTGATTTATGATCCACTTCTGCGAACGTGTTTTTCCTAGGTAACAGAAAAAACAAAGATACTTGAGTTGTGAGATTAAGTCTGCGGCTCATGGAGGACATGAGACTTGCATGTGTGTGCTCATAACACAGGAGTATGGTTAAAGTATCATGGGGGGCAGGTGAGGGAGACATCTTTCATGGTTGGGGAAACTGACTTGGATACAAATAAACACAGGCTAGTCTCAGTAGAGAAAGGCACTTCAGCAGAGAAGGGCTGCTTGCACTACTGTAAAGTAAAACTAAAAAATACCCCACCACCACCACCACTACCACAGATTTCCCCTTAATGAGCACACAGGACACTGGTGGCCCATTGCAGCGAGGCATGTACTTTACCTTTTACTCAACAGAGGTGATGGAAACCATTATTGTAAGTATTATTAACCCTAGCCCTTTTGTGGCTCCCTTTGTAATGAACAGTGTGCTTTCTGAAGCACAAAAAGGCTCACCTTTGTCAAGCTTCACTAACAATGTTCTGAGCTGGGTGCAGGACTCATAAGGGAAACACACACTGGCCCAAGTTCAGAGTCCACCTATGAGTCCTACATACATCTCACTGGCGTCACACACAAGATACCCCTGCTTGCTGTCTGCCAGCATGGCACTAAAAATTAAATTCCCCTCCACAGAGACCAGTCAGGAGACATCTCAGTGTACAGTGGGTGGTGGCACCTGCCTGGAGGAAAGGGGATCCTTTGAAGAAGAAAATAATGGAACTTACACTGGAACAATACAGCATCATACGATGCAAAATCTGACGTTTGTCATCAAAAGTACAGTCTCAGCCATATAGATTTTGTGATTAAAAAAAAAGTTCTTCTACTTTTGAGATAACTTGAAAAAAAAAAAACAGGTCATATGATAACTGTTAATCCCCTGAGGACTGGGTTTGGCATACCCTAAGTTGCTCGCAGAAAGCCCTGTGTTTGACCTCTGTATTGAAAAAGGAAATTCACTCAATGATAAGAATTGTTCAAAGAGAATTAAACACAGAGGGCTTGGAGGCCATCAAATGGAGCAGCAGAGACATCATTGTGGTCTGGTAGACTAGGATGAAGATAGGCTACCAAAGATGCAGAGGAACAGAGGCCAAAACGTTAAGACATCATGGTTCTGTAGAAAGAATCTGTAGAAAGACTCTTTAGAGGGTCCAGATTGAACCCTGTCTTGTATACAAACTATATGGCTTCCACCATTTAGTCTCAGTTTATACATCTGTAAATGGGACTAACAGTTGTTCAGCAAAGCTCCTATATGACAGGATAATGCCATCAACACCCACCAGAGGTGTGGTTCATGGTAAGCAATCCTTCACATCACAAATTATCCCGGTGCGCAGTAGCTGGACTGAATAAAGCAGTCCCAGCTCTTCTGGAGTTCATCACCTGGCACAGGTGCATGACTGTTCTTGAAGAAGTATTTAATCAAGTAACAAACAAGCACTTGAACCAAAACAGAAGGATCTGAACTTTTCCCTATGCACGGCCCAACAGCCATGCCTAGTCACATCCCCCTGTAAGGTTGATGGGCCACCCATCCCATCAGATGAACTTGTGTTTCAGAAAACAGGGCCACTCCATGGAGAACTAGACCACAAGCCTGAGTGTGTTGGTCTCGCTGCACACGCATGCCATTATTTGATGAAAGGAGTAATACGGATGAATTGTGTGAGATGAGCCAGCTGTCTCAGCAAAAATAGCAACAGGGCTAGTGCCACCAAGTGGGAACATCTGGTTCTGGAGAAACAGCTGAAGTAAATATGACGTCGATACGCATGAACGAAGTCCAAGGAGGAGAGCCAGATTCTGGTCCTAGGTTCTGGTTCTAGGTTGGCCCCAAATGTCCTGTGTCTCTGTGGCCTCTTAGCTCCCTCTTTCTGTATTCATTCTTTGCCTCAAAAATTCAAGACCCTGAGACCTTGCCAAATTTTATAAACCTAAGAGTCAGTAAATGAAAATGGAAAGACACTTATAGCCAATTTTCATGACACTGAGAACAACTTCAATAAGCCACATAGGTGTCTAGTAAAGAGAAGACTCACTTCAGCCTCAGTAACAGCCCAGAAGGTGGGTGCTCTAAACACTGGCTACCACCAGATTCGTGCCTTTGTGTTCTGATCATCTCAACTCTCAGTTACTGGCTGGAAGCAGTGATTCCTGTTGCCACATGTTTCTGACCTTCTGGGAAAAAACACTCTTTTTGGGTCATTCGTGGGATGCAGGAGCCATGTGACTAGTTCTAGCTAGTGAGTTGGAAGCAAAAATGATGTGCATCGTCTCTAAGCAAACATACATAATTCCCAAGGCAAGACTCTTTAGAGCTCTCTGCCTTTGACGTGATGACTCCGGATGTACAAGACAGTGGCCGTGTCCCAGTTTGGTTTCTGATGCTGCACAAATATCATGACCAAAAGCAACCTGGGAGAGGAAAAGGTTTGTTTGGCTTATAGGTTACAGTGCACCATTGAGGGAGACCAGAGCAGGAACTCAAGCAGAAACCATGGCTTGTTTACTGTAAGCATCCTGGCTTGTTCTCCATGGTTAACTCAGACTACTTTATTATATAGCCCAAGACTACCTGCTCTGGGGTGGTATCACCCACAGTGGACTGGACCCTCTTATGTCAACCATTAATCAATAACATGCCACACAGACATGCTTGTAGGTTAGTCTGACAGAGGCAATTTCTCAGTTAATATTCATCTTCCCAGAGGACTCTGATTTGTGTCAAGTTATCAAGAACCAACCATCAGACTACTTTGTCGCTGTTGGTCCCCAAGTGACTGGCATGAACTAAGCAGTCTGCCATTTTCTGAGGTACACATGAATTTACTAAGAACTTGAATTCTTCTGTTACTGCAGCAGCATCTAACCTAGCCTTACTAATACATTGCTTCATGTTAGTGTTTTTCTGATGCAATAGCTGTATGAAATATAGATTGAAACTATAGACTGAAATGCTTCTTAGCTTATTAGCTGTGCTTTCACAATACTGCATCAGCTCTTCAAGGAGCACCATTCACATCATGTTCCTAAAAGTGCTGTTAGTCAGAATCATGATGTGAAAGCTTAGAATGTGTAACAGCATAGAGGAGATGCACTATTTATATTTAAGGTGTGTGTGTGTGTGTGTGTGTGTGTGTGTGTGTAGATGTGTGTGAGATTTTATATATGCATATGATGTGTGTGTGCATGTGTAATGTATGAGATAGTGTACATCTATCATGTGTGTGCATGTGTGTGTATACATTCACATGTGGAAGTGAGAGTATGCCCACTCCATGGTGTACACGCTGAGGTCAGAGGACAATCTCAAATGTCATTCCTCACTTTCCACACTGTTTGAGACAGTGTCTCTTTCTTGTTCTCCACAACCTACACAAGGCTAACACTCACTCAAGTTTCTGGACATTGTTTTTTTCCTCTAAGTCCATGGTTGGACTGTTATTTTCTTCCTTGAGGAACTGCAGTGAATGAAATTAGTTAATTTTCTGAGTCACTAATTCCTGAGAACTCAGATGGTTTGGAATGAAAGAGTCCAGAGACCTCCTTCAGAAGGAAGAGCCCAGAGACCTCCTTAGGAAGAAAGAGCCCAGAGACCCCCTTAGGAAGAAAGAGTCCAGAGACCCCCTTAGAAAGAAAGAGTCCAGAGACCTCCTTCAGAGGAAAGAGCCCAGAGACCTCCTTCAGAAGGAAGAGCCCAGAGACCTCCTTTGGAGGCCTCCACCATGGCTCTTCAGAGGTGACAGAGAAGCCCTGTCCTTTCCCTCTCCAATTAACACACCTCACCCAGTGATAAAACACTTCAGACACAAGCCAGGTGATACATGTCTATAATCTCAGAATTTAAGAAGCTGAGGCAGGAGGGTTGCCAGGAGTTTGGGGCCAACCTAGGCTACATAGTGAGACCCTGTCTCACAAAACCTCAAACAAAATAAAAGCAGAAACTTAAAGTGCAGCCCCTGAGTTTGTATCCCTGTGGTGATATTTTATTTGTGCTGAGCTCTGTGTTTTTTATTTAATAAAACTGTTTAGAAATTTGTCTACATGTCCCTCCCCAACAGTAACATTCATGCCATTCTGTAAGGAAGCATCAGGGACCCTAGGCGTGTTCCCACTTTGCCACTGAAGGAGTACCAGGTGTACAGGCCTTTCCAAATAGGCCAGTAGGACCCCAGCTCCACACAGTCTTCCACCTTTTCTGTCTGCTTTAAGTATAACCCAAGGTTCTGGCTTAGTCTGTGATTGACACCCATTTATGGAAGTCCGGATGTGGTTGGCTTTTTTTTTTTTTTAAGGAACTTTCTCTGACCACAGAGGATCTGACCCTGAGTTCTGATTTTGGGAAGAATGAGCCTCCATGGTGTCCTCCAGGGCTCAGGCCTTTCGATCGTCCCAAGTCATCTCCTTAGGGATAGAGAAGAGCAGTCACCCAATGGGATGCATGATGCATTCCCGTGCCCTATTCTCCTTCCACCCAAGGCTCCTGTAGCTAGACTGAGACCAAGGAGCTCCCAACAAGAGTAGCCACAGAAGGGCTTGCAGAACAGGACCTCATCATACAGCATCTTGAAGACCCATACCTTTGATCTATTTGAGCAGGTAATGTCCTAATAGACATTCCCATAGCACAATAGATCCTTTAGTGCCTTTTCATCAGGTCATTTCACAAAGCTCTGTAGAACCATGTGATCTATGTCTTCCCCTCACATTAGACTGGGCTATATAAAGTCAGATACCATGTGGTCTTTCCCAGCAGAGAGCAGGCACTCAGTAAATGTTTATTGAACAAATGAACTAGTCTTCATTATGACATGGCAAGAGAGAAGGAGTTTAGGATGTGGATTAGCTTGGTGCCAGCTCTGGGGGTGGATTGCCTGGAATTAAACCCTAGCTTTGCAGCTTCCTTCCTGTGGAGTCTTAGGCAAGTATATATCTCTCGCCTCCTTTTCGAGTTCTAAATGATTATTACAGTAGTGCCACACATGGGTGTCCTGGGGAGTAAACTGAATAGTACATACAACTTTTAAAATAGTCTCTGACAAATGTAAGTGATTAATGAAAAATTTCTAACTGCAGTTGCTTGTAAATGGTGGGTGTGTTGTGATCCAATTACAGACTAGACAAGAAACAACTCAAAGAGGAGGGGTTTATTTAGGCTTACAGTTTGGGGGATACAGTCCATCATGATAGACAAAGTATGGTGATGGGAGTGGCCCTTAGTGTGGTGGCAGGAGCATGTGTTTGCTTGCTCACATATGGTAGACCAGAAAACAAATAAAGGAGAATGCCAGGGCTCAATGCTCAGCTGAAGTGCCCCCAGCCCCCATCCCATTTTTGGTCTGAGACTCCAACACATGAGATGGTACCTTCTACTTTCAGGGTAGGTCTTACTTCTTTAGTTAGTCATATCTGCAAACATGCTCATAGACATACCAAAATGTGTGTTTCACAATGCTGGGAGTTGTTTGTAATCCAGATAGGCTGACTCGCCAATGAAGATTAAGTACCACTAACAGCAGCTTTAATTTTGTCCCTTGCATGATATAAGAAGAGGGATTCCATACCTTACACTTACTTATCCATAGAGGTAGTTCTGAAGGTTGAGATTTAAAAAATAGTAATATTCTTCAAGTAGAATTATCAAAAGAAAATAGTGGTTATATCTAGAGTCAGAACTAGAGACAGGACAGCATATTGAGATTATTGAAGGAATCTGGGTGAAAGGCCTGGGGATCTTTGGCTATAACAGATCATAGGGGTATAGTATTAGAAAAAAAATCCAATAGGCATTTGTTGTATGCTCTGAGAGATGGTCTAGAAACTGAGATTCTTTCAGGAGCACCTAGATGATTCTTAGATGGAAACTTGAGAACTTGGCCCTGAGACACCTTCCAACTCAGTAGCTGTCTGGTGGTAGGAACTCCTGAGCCCTCCTGGCAGTTCAAGTGAGCACAGTGTCTCTTGGTTGAGACTATCTCTCAGGAGTGAAAAGAATGGGACTCTCTGACTGACCACTCAGCACCACCACGTTCCCTAGTTCTGATACCCAGATATCACATTCACAGCTGCATAGGGGCGTCACCCAGATTAGGGGTGCTCATTGCAACTCCCAATCTACTCATTAACTATTGTCTCTTACTCAAAGTGACCTAGCCTTCCAGCCTTTCTCACAAGCCTTGATTCCTCTGTAGAGAATGTTAACCTGCTTTTTGCTGCTATGACAAATCATTGACTTGAATTGAGGCAATTCACTTGAAAAGAGAAAACATTTATTTGGGATTATCATTGTTCAGTTCCCAGTCCAATACTGAGGGGCCCTATTGCCTCGATCCTCTGACCAGGGTGTCACTTTATGGCAGAAGCAAGTGACAAAGCAAAATGCTGGAGTCATAAGTCTATATAGAGAAGAAGAGACTGGAGTCTCATACTTCCCTTAAGGGTATAACTTCAGTGATCTAAGACCCTCCCACTGGACCTGACCTTCTTTTTTTTTTTTTTTGGTTTTTTCGAGACAGGGTTTCTCTGTGTAGCTTTGCGCCTTTCCTGGAACTCGCTTTGGAGACCAGGCTGGCCTCGAACTCACAGAGATCTGCCTGGCTCTGCCTCCCGAGTGCTGGGATTAAAGGCGTGCGCCACCACCGCCCGGCAGGACCTGACCTTCTTAAAGCCCCATCACTTCTCAGTTGTGCTGTCACAGGACCCCACCTTTAACACGTAGATCACAGGGGGAGGACCCCACCTCTAACACGTGGATCACAGGGGGACACTCATCCAAACCAAGGAATCAGGATATGGACGGGGGATATAAAATCCTATCTGTACTTCAGTAAGTGGGCAGTTCTCCAGCAAAAGATACATATATTCTGGAATGTTTGACTTCAGCTCCCATGTTGTTACAGGTTTGATTTTTAAATGTCCCTTCCAAAAGAGACAGGACTACTGGGAGGTGATTAGATCGTGGGTGCTATGACCTCATAATTAGATTCAGAGCTTGATGGACTATTGAAAAGGGGTGGAACCTGTAAGAGATGAGGCCTAATTGGAGGACATAGGTCATTAGGGGTATGTCTTTAAAGGGGTATTTTGTTCCTGCCCCCCACCCTCTCCCTTTTTCTTTCCTGGGCTCCATCAAGTGAGTATGCTTCTGTGTTGTATTGTATCTCAGTAGGCCTCAACCTCCAGGCCAAACAGCCGTGGACTGAAACCTCAGAAAGCATGACCTAAGCATTAACTAAACCTTCCCTCCTGTGAATGGTTTACCATTAAGTATTTTGTCACAAGTGTTCTCACAGAACTGGAAAGCTGACTCCTATCTCAAACAATAAACAACATCTCATCTTTCCCAAATGGGGAAGAAGAAATAATTGATAGTCTGAAATGTCCAAGTTGCTTCTATAATTACCAGGAGCACTTTTAAAACTGGCCACAGCATGTGGTCAGCCTGTTTTTTTGTTTCAGTTGAGGAAAATATGCTTGCTCTAACCTGCTGTGGCTAACAAGCCCGGCAAGCTTGGTTCAAGGTGGTGAGCCTTGGTCTCAAGGAGACCTGCCACAGGCCTTGTGGGAGCTGCTCAGAGTACCTAACAAAAGCTATGCTGGGGACACCAGCAGCTGTGATAAGCTGTGCAGAAAGGATGGAAAATGGTACTTGGGTAGAGCAGCTGGTAGGTTAGCAACAACCTCCTCCGCCTGCTCCTTGCTGGAACTTTGTCCGTGGTTCCTGCCTCAGATGTATGTATAGGCCACTGTTGCCAGTTTTCTAGTTAACTCTGTCTCCAGGCTCCAAGTTCAACTCTTACAGGACACCAGCAGAAGGATATATACAGTTTACAGGCACAAGCGTATGAGTTTCAATGCAGCTCAATCAATGTGGAACTGTGGGGCTTAGGGTGCACACCACAGCCTTTAACTTTCATTAGTTCCACATCACTGTAGCCTCATCTTAGTGATGGAGGGTGATGTCTATGAAGGATCTGCAGCTATACATGGTGACAATAGATGCTCAGCAAGAGATGCCTACAGTAGCAGTAAGTTCCAGAATCTTTGTGGAACACTAGTATCTCAAAATGATGTTGGAGTTTCCACTGTATTGCTCCCCACACCTGCCACAGCACTTAGCTCTCTGCTGGTTTCTTAGCAATATTCAGGAGAGAGTTTTTGAGATTTCCAGGTATTTATGCTGCAAGTTATCTGGGTCTTTTTGTTGTTTTTGTTTTTTTGTTTGGTTGGTTGTGGTGATGTATTGTGTCCCCCCGATATACTATGTCCTCCAATAAAGTTTATCTGAGGATCAGAGGAAAAAGCCAGCCACTACAAGTAAACATAGAAGTCAGTCAATGGTAGCACATGCCTTTAATCCTATCACTTGGGAGGCAGGGATCTGTCTGGATCTCTGTGAGTTCAAGACCACACTGGGGAACAGAGCTAAGTGTGGCGATACACACCTTTAATACCAGCACTAACCGTAGAAGTCTGGAGGTCTGTACAGACAGACAGGAAGTGACAGAGCTGAGCAGGAAGAGGAAGTGATGTAGCTGGGCTGAGAGAGCCAATGAGAGAACAGAACAGAAAGACATACAGGTGTGGGTATACAGGAAGTCGCTCTCTTTGGAAACTGCAGAGTTGGTGAGGTGAGGTTAGCTTGTGGCTTTTCCTATTCCTCTGATCTCTCAGGTTTTCACCCATATATCTGGCTCCATGTTTTTTATTTAATAAGACCATTTAGCAATCCGTCTACAGTTTTTTTCTTTTTCTTTTCTTTTCCTTTTTTCTTTCTTTTTTTGTGAATAAACAAAGATGCTGGGAGCTGAAACCAGCTCTGCATTCAGCTGACCATCCACTTTCCCAGAGCTGAAGGACACTTCCTATCAGCCTTTGGAGAGTGTCAACATGTACTCTCCAAGGGAAAGTCCTTGAGAATGACAGCCCTGATTTAGCAGCTGACACTCTCCTGAGCTACCTGGGAACCCAGACAGCTTGCAAAGGGAAACTCTTGGTTGTCAAAACATACCCTGACTTCCCTTGACTGGGGTTGACAGCCAATGTCTCTGCTTGAGCAAAGAGAGCTCCTGGGAGCTCAGTGCTGATCTGTGGTAAATGGCGCAGGGGCCCAAAGAGCCAAGTTACTTCTGTCTCAAAGCCGTAGACTATTGTGAAATCCCTGCCCCCTTCTACAGATCATGGTCTGTATTTTAAAACTTAGAAACAGTCAGAATGGCTATGAATCTGCTTGTCTTCCATATCCCAGTAACAAATCCTCCTGTACACTGAAAACTATGTTCCCTCCCCTCCCCTCCCCTCCCCTCCCCTCCCCTCCCCTCCCCTCCCCTCCCTTCTCCTCCCCTCCCCTCCTCTCCCCTCTGTAAGGATTCTGTCCTTATTGTGTCATCAACCTGCAAAGGCTTCCCAGCCTAAAAAGCAGACATGCCCTCCCAGGCGCTCTCTCCATTCTCTCTCTGTACTTGCCCTCCGTGCGGTCTCTCTGTCTCTCTCTCTGCGACTCTTTGACTCTCTCTCTCTCCTTCTCCTAATAAAGCTCTAAAAAGGTAACCATGGCTCATGATTCTTCCGCCACCACAGTATCTAGCGCCAGCCACTAGCACTGTATACCCATGGTAGCCGTGGCCAGCCACTAGTGCCACCCCCTACCCCTTCACCCTCCCTTCCCTTCCTTCCCCTCCCCTCCCTTCTTCCCTCCCTTCCTTTCTTGTCTCTCAGATCCACAACAATCTCAATGCCTCCTTTACCCCACCTAGGTGTCTTGTTTCCTGTTGTGACTGGTTTGGCTATTAGTGAGTTTGAATGAGCTGAGTTTGATGGTGTGGCTTTGAAGGTGGTTTCCAGGCTTCTTCCTGGAGTTTTGTGTTGTAATCCTAACAACAATTCACCTTCTCTGAAGGCTTCCTGCCTGACAAACAGTTATGTGATTTATTTTATTGTTCAGCTGTTTTATTTTCTGGTGTTTAGGTGGAACTGGGACTTGATGAAATCTAGGCCTTGCTTCTAGTACAGAGCCAGATCCCAAGACTGGTTTTGCTCTGTGACAATTCTAAAAGGAACCCTGCCATGGACCTGTTTCACACTTGGGAAAAATGGTTTTTATGAGAGGCCATTTAGAAAGAGCTCTCTTGCATTTGAACTCAGCTCCACCTGATCCCAAACATCACTCATTTAACCGAAGTGCTTTACTGATGGAGGCGTCTCTTTGGGCAATTCGGGAGCAAAGGCAGGAATCATGGAGGGGTGCTCCGTATTAGCTTGCTCCCAGGTTCATGTTCAGCTACTTTTCTTATATGGCCCAGGCCCATCTGCCACCCATAGTTGGCTGGACCCTCCTTCACCAATTGGCAATCAAGAACATGCCCTGACAGGCACACCCACAAGCCAGTCTGATGGAGGCACTTCCTCAGTTGAAGGTCCCTCTTCCCGGGTGAGTCAGGTTAACAACCAATATCAGCGATCACATCCAGCATCCCCTTTCGCCTTCCTTCCTAATTGCCTTCCACTCTTAACCCCTGACCCCCAACCCTTCCGTCCTCCACCTCCTGGACACAGCTGCTCTCTGGAGACTCCACGTTCCAACCCCCAGCCCTTCGTCTGCCCTGCTGTTAGGCAGCCTACTGCCAGGCTTGGCCTCCATCATCCCAAATCTGAAAGCCACATTTCCCCAAATGTTTGGTTATGTTTAGTTGTATTTGATTTAAACCAGTTCACACCAAAGTGTGAATAAGGTCTAGTCCTTTGAAGTGCAATAGGAACTTGACATTTGCATCAGCTCCAAAGACTGGTTATGAATCTGCTCCCAAAGAGAACCCTCAATTGGGCAATGGTAACATCTCCTGGTTACTTGTATAGCACACACCAAAGTGGCCCCTTGAACATTTATCTATCTCTTCTCCAAACATATGCACACCTACATTTCCTTACAAATTCTACTGAGTTCATAGCCTGTCTTTCTTCATCTCATTATCACACAATTCTCACATATGCAGTTTCCACTGTGGTGACCTTTTTCCTTTGTTTCTGGCTGGACTCCCTCATCTCTGCAATACCTTGTCAAGATACTCTTCTGCTGCCCACAGCCTGAAGGTGGCTCAGACCAACCATCAGAGACCAAGGAGCTTTAATTCACTTAATTAAATAATAAATAGATGATTGAGCAGACTTCACCTAGAGAATGGCCCCTTTCAACACTGCAGAGCAAGGCCTCTGTCCAGCTCAAGGAGATTCCCACTCCTTTCAGGCTCTGTTCCAGTGACTGCCAGATGTTCCCATCTGGAATCCATTCCCCACTTGCAAAGCCACCCAGATAAGGACCCCTGATATGGCTAAGTCAGAATGGGATGATAAGGTCTGTACCTGTGGTGGCATTCCTGCTGGGCTACACCTGTCCTGCCCCCAGAGAGTAGCACCTAGCTCTAATCCATCTTTTGTTCAGCAGACACCTTTTGTTTCTTTTGTTGCTCTCTATGTGACTCTTGTCTGAGAGTCCCCCAAGGATACAGAGGCCTATGCAAAACTTGGTTCAGGAAACACGGAAAACTGTGGTACCTGATGAATCAAAGAATTTGAGCTGGCATTGTATTATTGGGAGCTTCTTTCAGGTTGTTTTGAACATATGGAAATCAACTAGCTAAACTGTAAATATCGAGAAAAATAAAAATGCCCTGGGTGAAGGGAAAGTTTTCAGTCCTTAGAGACTGGATCCACCTGCAGTCGAAAAAGGCTAAATTCATTCTTAAGGTGCCTCTGAGTTTTCTTTCCACGGATCTACTTGAACCCACACACCCGTGCCACAAACACTTTGCGACATTTGGTGCCCAAGGTGTCATGTATCTAGCAAGAATCAACTCAAAGAGGAGTGTGTGTGGCTGGAGAGATGGGTCAGCAGTTTGAAAGTTAAAAACACTCTGTGAGTTCGAGGCCAGCCTGGGCTACAGAGTGAGATCCAGGAAAGGGGCAAAGAAACAGAGAAACCCTGTCTCGAAAAACCAAAAAAAGAAAAAAAAAAAAAGAAAAGAAAAAGTTAAAAGTACTGGTTGCTGTCCCAAAGACCTGGGTTTGATTCCCAGCACCCACATGGCAGCTCATAACCATCTGCAACACTGGGGGTCCAGGGCCTCTGAGGCCTTCTTCTGACTCCCTCAGGCTTACACTCATATGCATAAAATAACTTTTCTTTTTTTTTCTTTTTTTTTTTTTTTTTTAGAAGAAAGCTGTGAAAGGCTGTCTTCTGGAAATGGTATGGCCAACATACTCAAGAACTCACAGTGGCCGGGGTTACCTGCACAAAACCTGTACAAGATGGAGCCTGCGAACATTCCAGCATGGATGGGGTGGGCTCACAAAGCCTCACTCCTGGCTAAAGAGCTTTTGGCAGCCAAAGGCTGCAAGGGGAAGGCAAGTCATTTTATTCAGTAATATAGCCACATATGGTGTGTGTGTGTGTGTGTGTGTGTGTGAATGAAATTGTCCAAGAATAAACTCTAAAAAATTTAAATGTCAACCTGAGTGCCCAGTGCCAACTAAAAGAAAAATAACTTGACATTTGACATTTCAACAACAACAACAAAGCAGTGCATGAGCCGTAGAACTCTGGGGTCTTCTTGGCTATGCTGGCCAGTACAGTTTATTTTGAATTTGACATTCTTTCACTGCTTACTGTGTCACCAAGTCTTAAGCTGAGGATTGGATTGTGGCTGTAGGAATGGATTAAAGCCACAGAACATCTTGTTTAGACTGAAATCCCAGCATCCAGCCCAGCAGCTGGCACAGAGGAACTTAGAACATCTGTGGGGGCCTGGCTGAGCTTGGCTCTCCGGGCACTGCTACTGCTTTTATTGTCGTAAACTAGTCAAGTGACTCGGGGCTCCCAAAATAGAGCTGATAACAATGGAAGGAGAAAACGGTGCCTCCATGTTACTTCTACCTCCTCCTGAGTGCTCATGATAACATGTATGCCTGGGTTGTCCTTGGCAAACCAGACTGGATCACTCTCCCTGTCATCAGGGTGCTGACTTTCCATCCTTACTCCATAGCTCCCGCTTGGTCTCTGGAGCAGTGCCCTGAGTCCTTGTTCATAACTGTCCTTATGACTACCAGAAATCTCAGTTCACAAGACATGTTACATCCACCTGGACTGCATCCTTGGTGCACAGGGCAGAGCAAAGGGAAATGACCAGGGAATGAACGCCATTCTCCCACAGCTGCATGGATGCCAAGGGCATTACTTTCTCAATGACAATGTTTGTGCAGGAGCCTGGAAGTAATTGTATTTTGAGTCAAAAGAAGTCAATGTTATTAAAAAAAAAAAAAAAAAAAAAAAAAAAAAAAAGCTTGAGTACGTACTGTAGTCAGAAGTTTCTCTGGCCCTGCCCAGCCCCCATGGTCCTGTAACTGCTTCTAAGATAATCACTCAGAAGCTTATATTAATTATAACTGCTTGGCCATTAGCTCAGGCTTATTACTGACTAGCTCTTACACTTAAATGAACCCGTAATCCTTAATCTATGTTTTTCCATGTGTTCCATGGCTTACCAGCCTGCTGGTATGTTGTTGTTCCTTTGGCAGCAGCTGACATCTCCCCTCCCTCTGCCTTTCTTCTTCCTCCCTTTTTAGTTGGAATGTACCACCTAACCTTATTCTGCTTCACCATTGGTCAAACAGCTTTATTTATCAACCAATCAGAGAACACATATTCACAGCACACAGAAAGGCATCCCACAGAGGGTGGTGGGTTATAGTCTGCTCCTAAGAAGGAATTTGAGCTTGTGTGGAAGAGATGCAGGTAAGCCACCAGCCACCCACAGGCGAGTGGAATACATTTGTGAAGGAAACACCACAGAAGGAGAATGACCAGAGAGACTGGGGACAGCTTCACGGGGAAGAGGGATTTGGCATCACGCTCTGGGGAGCTTTCAAAGTCGGGCTCGGGACACTGACCAAAGTTTGGGAGCCCTGGACTGATGTGATGACAGGAACTGTTCTGAAAGTTACAGGCAGAGCAGCCTGGAGATGTGAAAGAGAAGCAGGAAGACCATCTGAGGAGGTGACTCCATAGATGACTCCACCCCAGATGATGTGGACTTCAGAGGTGACATCACTTCAGCCAAAGAGGAACAGCGAATCGCAACTGCATAATCAAGGGAGTTGGGTAGAGAAGAGATGTGTCAGCAAATGTCAGTTGCCCAGGATAGACACTCAGCGTGGATTGCAACTGATGTGGTGGCTCCTGAGTGCAAATGGGACCATTTGCCTCAGTCACCTAGGTGATCTCCACCTTAACAATGGAAGTGGCCTCAGTGGAGGACAGCTTGGAAGAGAAGCCAAAAACACACAGACACTGGACTCTCCTGTCAGTGGTGGGGGTTCTGAGGCACCATTCACACAGGAGTGATCTCAGTTGTCACAGTAGGCTACCAAGGGGACAGTTGTTAGAGACAAAGCTGCTAATCAGCTCTTGGGTTTCCAAATAGAGTGACGTGGAATTTTGTAATAGGCGTCACATTGCTGCGGTGTTATATTATTGGCTCTTGGGGCATCCTGAAGGTCAGGCTTAGGTTAAAACACAATTTATATGCTTACCAAGCAATGGAGCTGAAGAATTCTTGAAGGAGCCTATTTTAGGAGATGAATTTTTGTAAAACCCAAAGACTTAAAGCCCCAAAAGGCCACACTCTATTTTTTTTTTGAGTATGTGAACACAGTGTTCAACGACTTGCTATGACCTCTCACTATCATACCACAGGGACTTGACCTGTGTCAAAAATCACCACTGTCTAAGCCAAACAGCTCCCAGTCCAAGTCTAGAAGATAAGACACAGACAGGGGCCAAGAACCAGTTCAAAGGGCGAGTGCTTGGGGACAGCAGTGGAGTTGAGTGGAGGTTCCCCGGGCAGGAAAATGGACACCGTGCATTAGCTAACTCTAAAATGACGTGTTCTTCACTGTCTTCCAGACTTATGTCTCTGGGGTACTGGAAACTCGTTCTTTGGTTCTCACCTGGGTCTTCCATGTCCTCAGCTCTAGCAGAGCTCTACTGTTGTAAGGGAACATGGGACTCTCCTCTCAGTCCCCATGGACCCCACATTCCTGTCTGGACTCTGTGCCTTGTTAAGCTTCAATGTTGCGTCTTTAATAGCATGATCCCTCCAAGCCTAGAAATGCTAGAAATGAAATAAATACAACTTTATTTGTCTTAACAAGGATGCAGAAGTTGTTGTCCCAGAGAGCTGGGTGTTAGAATCATACAGGACAAGGATATGCCTCGGGAGCCTAGGCAAGAAACTTGCATGTAGGCTTCTAGAGAGAAATCCAGTCTTGGAGTCAGGGGAAAACAATTTTAATCTCACATGGACAAATACTAGGAATCATCTCTTTCCAGGTCTCAGTTTGCCTATCTGTAAAATGGGTGAGACAAACCAGGTAACATATAAGAGCTCTTCCAGATGAAACAATCCTTGTTGCACAGTTTGACACCAAGGAGGATAATGTATGTCTTGCTTTGTCTGGAGGTCTGTGGGCTGGAGTGGACTTACTCCAGGAGGGGCAGTGACACCTTCATCCATGCATAATGCTGTACACGTCCACACAATGTGCACATAGAGGCTGAACCAGCCCGAAGTCTCTATCTCCTCCTCCTCCTCCTCCTCCTCCTCCTCCTCCTCCTCCTCCTCCTCCTCCTCTCCTCTCTCTCTCTCTCTCTCTCTCTCTCTCTCTCTCTCTCTCTCTCTCTCTGTCTACACACACACACACACACACACACACACACACACACACACACACTCACACAGCAAAAAAAACCTCAGTTGAAGAAGGTCACTGAAGAACATCCTCTGGACTGCCTACGCAATGTCAAATGTCAAATGTGGGAAGGAGCGTCTCCACACTCTTGTAGGCTTCATCATTCTGCCAGCAACTTAAGGAAAACCCTGGACAAGATGTCCAGTGTGACATCTCCTCCCTCCTCACTGAACACAGAGCATCCTGCTCCACAGACAGGTGACAAAAGCCGACTTTCACAAAGTGGCAGGAAAAAGCTAAGTCTTTCTCAAAGGCATTTTCTTAGCAGGGCACTGCCCTCTCCACATCAGGATCTGGCATTGGCGATAAATACAAATAAAGCTGAATACAGAACATCAGGGGAACAGATCTGGGCTCACAAATGTGATGAAACCCCCAAGAGGCGACTCTGTGTGAAAACTAAGCCAAAGTGACAGCGCATGCAGCTCTCCAGCAGGGGCCGATGTTACGTTTGTAAAGGATTACATTCTGAATGGTTATATAAACACCTACAGTAGCTAGATTCTGCCTCAGCCCACAACACCTAAAACATTTTCAAACTGCTCCCTTTCAGAAATGTTGCCAACTAGTACCATAAAAGCCAAGCCTACCCCCTCACTCCTTAGCAAGATTGGAGCTTGCACTGTGGCCCTCAATCCTAAATCAAGACACCACCTGACATAGAGTAGTGTCTTCCTTTAGACTGTTACGGGGAATTCCACTTTGAGCTCTCTAGAACATCCCCGGTGGCCTAGATCAAACTCCTCACGACCCTCAACGATGACATTCCATCTGGGAATCCCTAGGAGGGATTTGACCACTTACTGTCTTGTGGGACTTGCTTTTGTTTTACACTGACTGGTCCTTTTCTCTGTGAGTTCAGAAGCCTTAGGAAGAAGGAATGGTGTCCCTCCATTTGTTCCCGATGTCCCACACCACATTGGAAGACAGTAGGCCCGCAACAGAGAGAAAAGAGCATGTTCCAGGACCAAACTCCATTGCAAACAAACTTGCCATTTCTGGAGGGTACTCAGAACAATGTGCCCCTTCCCCAAAGAAGTTCTGCTCCATCCACCCCAAGGAAGATAGTGTTGCATCATGCAGAATAATGCAATACAAACTCTGTGGAGAAGTCCTCAGGGACCAGCAGTTTGAACTGCTTGAATCCGCCTCCAGGGAGCAGCCCAGCTGGGCCAACCGAGGAAGGAGCTGGGGATTTTTAAAGAGAGTCAAAGATTCTTCTCTTTGCCCCACCTCAGACCCAAAGAAAACCTGTAAACAGTGAAAGAGAAGTGGGGCGGGGATGCAGCGCTCACCTCCCAGAGCACAGCCCCAGCTCTGTGCACACCTTATCCATGCAGAAGACAGGTTTCCTGCTGTGGGAGCCAGGAAGAAACAGCTGGACAAACAAGCATGGCTGACGTCACTTGATTTCATCTCTTCAAAGGAAAAGGATGTGGAAAAGCGAGGACACGGAGAAAAGGAGGATGGGACAGGGCTAGAAATAGCTCAGCAACAGTCTGGACCTCAGGTGGCTTTCCTGGTGACTGGGCACACGGCAAACCACAGTGGTGGGCTGGGTGACTGCAGCAATTTCCCGAATCAGTGCGGGGAGGGGAATGGGGGGGCACACTGAGGGTGTGGAAGGTCCCCTGCTGTCGATGTCTCAAGTAGGAGGCTGAACAGGGGACTGGGAAGCCTAGTTAAATCATCTTGGTCTCTTTTTGTAGACCTGAGCTAGGGGACCCCCAGCACCACCCCCCACACAGGCACAACAGTCAGTCCTGATTTTCTCATTTCCTGCACTCTGTCCCTAAGCATGTGCGGAGCACTGCGCCCATTCCCTGGACACATTAAAGATGAAGTCCTTGTAACCGGGCCAATACTTCATCAAACACCTAGATGAACCGGAAATCTGAGGGCAGCATGGCCGCCTCACTTAATCCTGCCTATCCCTGTTGCCTCTGTTTTGCTTTGCCGGGAAGGTGGAGCCCTAGGGGCTACCTCCCAGATCCAATTCCCAGGCCAGTGCCAAATCTCAAACATTAGCTTTCAAAGCACAGAGAGATCAGAGGTGACACTGTGGAGCAGGACTCTGGCAGGTGCCCTGCTTAGGCAAACTGCACATTGTCAACCAACAGGCCTCTTGCTCCTCCCACTAAGCTTTCGTGCACTGAAAGCCCACAGAGGCAGGCTTCTGGGTCCTTCTGTTTCCCTTGCAAATCATCAGCTACCAGAACAGCTCTTGACTAAAAGTGACTGGGCTTTCAGAAACTAGTTTTTATATCCCATCTTATTTATATCCACAGCTCTTAAATTTGAATTTAGTGAATCGGTAATAGGGAGGCCCAGCCACATTCTCAGAAGTAGCCACTAAGACCCAGTGTCATCTTGAAGCAGGGACCACTGGACCAGCAGCTTCCCCAGTGAGGCTGTAAAGCCACCAGCCTGTATCGTAGAAAAAGCAGCAGCAGGAACCCAGACAGCTCAGGAACCCAGAGAGAAACTGAAGCTGGAATAAGACTTGCTGTGTGGTTATACCACAAACCACCCAGCTGAAAGAGGAACAAAGAGATTCATTCTGAGTTTAGGGATTATGGGGGCGAACCCACGGGCTGTCCTTTAGCTGGAACAAGGAAGCCCTTCCATATTCCCCACCATGAAGGCATGGCTCACACCTCTGCCAAGCCAGGCTCCAGGGTAGTGAACAGGCCGGCGCTTTCCCGAGTGACCTTCACCAGACTACACTCCTCTGAATAGGCTTCTCTGTGAGCATAAGGCTTCTTCTCAGAGCTACTGAGAACAATAACATGAAGGACTTAGGACTTACAGTCAAGGAGACCACCTTGAGAAACTCAGAGCTGGTACCACTAAAGGACAGTTGCAGGGCGGGGTTCACCACCCCTTCCTTTAATCTCACTTCTACAGTCTGTGCTGACTCTAATACATCCATGTCACACAGCCTCGAGACAAGCAATCCATCTATCAGCCTTCTAAGCTCAGAGAGACCCATCAGAAAGAGCATGTTGAGCTTCTTAGTTTTCTAGCTCCATCGAAGCATTTGCACTGACTCTAAATCCAGATAGCAAGTGGCAGACTTCACTCATTAACATGCCAGAACACACATCAGCAGTAGAAAAACTAACACTTGCCCCAACGGAGTCGCATTTTATTTCCTGGTATCAAAATGAAAAGAATGAATTCCCAAATGTTTTCTTCCAGCATCATTAAAATGCTTCTGTGAAGAATGTCACAGGAAATGTTTAAGGGAAACCAAAAAATAAAATAAAATAAAAAGATGTGCTAGTCTTCCAGAATATTCTCTACCCTAGAAACAAAGCACCAATAGCACAGGAACCTGAACATCTTTTTCAGGGTCTCTGGCCCCAAGTGTCCTACGAAAAGATGACTCCACCTCTTTTGTAATTCAAAGTATATCTTAAGAACACACCCAAAAATTCTTCATGTGCACCGCTGTACAAAAATGCACTCATCAGCCATAAAAATATTTGCCCCATACACAAATATAATCACATGTAAAGTAAATTTGGAACACAGGGATAGGGAGGGCTGTGACTCTCTTGGGATCCGAGCTATTTAAAGTCATTTTTGTTTGAGTTATCCCTCTGCTGGGTATAGAAAACTGGCTACGAATACATCCATCTCACAGGGCCCACCATCTCAACAGCTCCTGCGTCATGGAATGTGATACTTCTTAAAAATAGGTGACCCTTGGTGTTCTGCAAAGAGGAGGGAAAAATGGGCAAGTTAGAGGGCAGGGTGGTGGGAAGGGTGAAAAGCAGAAAGGCAGGCAGGCATCCAGACATCGTGATCAGGTGGGCTTCTAATACTCTGTGGTATAAACAGCAGATGCCCAGGCTCCAGAGGGCCACCCCTGTTCCCAGCTCCACGGTCACCAATCTGCCTGGATTTCTCTTTACAAATCTGTTTCCCGGTTAGTGTCCAGACAGAGAGCATATAGGGACCTCCGCAAGTCCACGTTGCTCTTGGCCTTGAGGTGACACTTTTCTAGGGGGCAGCTACCCCTTCTGATACTGTCAGAACTCTCCAGGGAACCCCCAGTCTTGCAGAAGGAGGCCTTGCTGCAGCTGACCTTCCGCTGACCCCCTGTGTCCAGCCCAGACTCCCGCCTCTGGTTGCTCTGCTCTTCCTTCAGGGCAGCCTGCTCCTCATGGTCAGTCTCCCGATGATAGAAGTAATTAAAATTGGAGACGATGACAGGCACGGGAAGGGCGATGGTGAGGACCCCAGCGATGGCACACAGTGAGCCCACAATCTTGCCTCCCACAGTAATGGGCCTCATGTCCCCATAGCCTACAGTGGTCATAGTGACTACTGCCCACCAGAAGGCATCTGGGATACTGGAGAAATGGGACCCCTGGTTGTCTGCCTCTGCGAAGTAGACGGCGCTGGAGAAGAGGATGACTCCGATGAAGAGGAAGAAGATGAGTAGCCCCAGCTCCCGCATGGATGCCTGCAAAGTCTTACCCAGGATTTGCAGCCCCTTGGAATGGCGGGAGAGCTTGAAGATGCGGAACACCCGGACCAGGCGAATCACCCTGAGGATGGCTAGGGACATGGCCTGCTGCCCATTCTGACCACCGCCTCCTGGCTGTTGCTCTGCCAGCTCGGTGCCCAGGGTGATAAAGTAGGGGAAGATGGCCACAATATCAATGATGTTCATGATATTCCGAGAGAACTCTGCCTTGCTAGGGCAAGCAAAGAAGCGCACAAGCAACTCAAAAGTGAACCAGATCACACACGTAGTCTCCACGATGAAGAATGGGTCAGCCAGAGTCCTAGGCAGGAGTGGTGCCACTGTGGGACCAGAGGAAGGGGCACCGGCCCCGCTGCCATTGGCCCCTGGGGCGGGGACTGGGGGCTGGGGCGGCACTGGGGGGTGGCGGAGCAACTCCCGTTCATCCCTGAACTCAGGTAAAGTCTCCAAGCAGAAGGTGATGATAGAGATAAGAATGACCAAGACCGACACGATGGCGATGGCTCTTGCGGACCCCGAGCTTTCTGGGTATTCGAAGATTAGCCAAACCTGGCGCTGGAACTCGTTGCGGGGAAGGGGCTTCTCCTCTTCCTTGATGAAGCCCTCATCCTCCCGGAAGCGCTCCATGGCCTCGTCCCCCAGCTGGTAGAAACGGATCTCATCTGCAAACACATCCAGGGAGACGTTGACCGGCCTGCGCAGGCGCCCCCCAGACTGGTAGTAGTAGAGGATGCCATCGAAGCTGGGCCGGTTGCGATCGAAGAAGTACTCATTTCTCAGGGGGTCGAAGTAGCGCAGGCGCTTGGCTGGGTCCCCTAGGAGGGTGTTGGGAAACTGCGCCAGGGTGCCCAGCTGCGTCTCAAAGCGCAGCCCGGAGATGTTTATGAGGACTCGCTGGTGATGGAGCGAGCCTGCACCCTGTGGACCCTGGTCCTCCTCCACTGTGCCCAGGCCAGGGTCGCCTTCTTCCTCCTCATCCTCAGCAGGTGGCCCTCTAGGCTGTGGCAGCTCCCGAGGCAGAGTGGGCAAAGGCCGCCCCCCCTGGTCCTCATCCTCATGCGTGGCGCGCCCCCTCGGTGAGGGTTCTTCGGACTGATTACTGAGCCCTGCCGTCGGAAGGCACCCACATTCTCCCCTGGGGGTCTGCGCACAGCTTGCCCCTGCCTCCCCTCCTCCTCTGAGGGTCATGGCACTGCCGTTCTCCAGAGGCACCAGGGAGATCTCCATGGCCCAGGGGCAGGGGGCATGCTGCGCCCCAGACAACCGATTCCCACACCCCCAACTCACGTTCAGCGCCTTGCTTCAGGCTTCTCTCCAGCCGAGGGCCCAGCTGGCTCTGGCTGGGGTAGCTGGCCCGATCCCCTTGGCTGGTCCTGACGTCAAGAAGCCTCTGCCCCTACTCCCAGCCTCTCTCTCAGTGTTCTGGCAGCTGGTTACCAGGCAGCAGAAAAGCCTCCTTGCAGCAGATGCAACCTCCAGCAGCCCCTCTCTGGCTGAGCTCTCCGGCCTCCGCCCTTTGTGGCTCCCTCCTCTCCTCCTCCCCCTCCCTTTTCTCCTCTGGGGACCGAGTCGGAGAGTGTCTCTCTGGAGGGTTCAGCTGGGGCTCCACAGCAAAAATGGACGGGAAGGGGAGGAGGGAAAGAGCGGGAGGAGAGAGGAACAGGTTGTTCCAGGAGTGCTGAAACTCCCAGGGCAACAGGATGAGAATAGCTTCAGGATCTCAGATCACCTGGGAACACACTGAAAGCCAAGGGGACACGAGAGGATGGGAGCTGCTTTAGATGGAAGGGCAAGGCTTTTAGCTGAATCTAAGAACAAGAAAATTGGAGAAGAGAGTCCTTTGCATATTGTTTCTTTAGAGCAGTGGTTCTCAAACCTTCCTAGTGCTGCGACCCTTTAATAGAGTTCCTCGTGTTGCGGTGACCCCCAACCACAAAATTACTTCGTTGCTATTTTGTAACTGTAATTTTGCCAGTGTTGTGAATCGCCATGTAGTTTTTGTTTGTTTGTTTGTTTGTTTTTTAAATAGAGGTTTGTCGAGGGTTTGCTGCCCACAGGTTGAGAATCACTGCTTTAGAGTATTTACTACCTCCCTTCTTTCGAGAGAATTAGACTGGGTGGGAGTGGTGAGCTGTGTGTGTGTGTGTGTGTGTGTGTGTGTGTGTGTGTGTGTGTGTGTGTGTGTGAGAGAGAGAGAGAGAGAGAGAGAGAGAGAGAGAGAGAGAGAGAGAGAAGAGAGAGAGAGAGAGAGAGAGAGAGAGAGAGAGAGAGAGAGAGAGAGAGAGAGAGAGAGCTCTTCTGATCTTCCAGGCAATCCATTGAGAGGTAGGAAGCTGAGACCTCACAGCCTCGCAGGTTTCCAACCCAACATTGGGGATCTGATCTGGCAGTACAGACTCAAGGGTAGCCTCGTCAAGAGAGAAACTGTCGGACCTCATGACCCTGCACCCTATGCTGTCCCTGCAACCTCTCAACAAATCCTCAACTGTAGAAACCGCAGTGAGAAAAGAGGGTTATAAGTCCTGGTCGGTAAGATTCTGCAGGGGAAGCCACTGTGCTAGCAGCCGCATAGAGCCTTGTGTGAAGAGAGGGAGGTGGAGGGTGTCTGAGGGACTTACTTGTTGTTGGTGTGTCCATGTCATTCTTGTGTGTTTCTACATCATCTTCCTTTGTAAGTAAGTGCTATTACTACCTTCAACACGCAAAGAAATCGAGGCACAGAGTGACTGACAAAATTGCAGAGGTCCACAGAAATAGAAAGTGTCAAAGCTGGAATTCAAATCCAAGTTGCTTGAATCACTCCTCCCCATATCTGGCCTTGAGAGCATTAGCTGCCATTGCAGGAGGCAGGAGGACAGCTGAGATAACATATAGTCCTCGGCATTTATAGACATCAGCCCCCCTCCTCTCTCTCTCTCTCTCTCTCTCTCTCTCTCTCTCTCTCTCTCTCTCTCTCTCTCTCTCTCTCTCTCTCTCTCCCTCCCTTCGTCTTTAGTCCACGGGGCCACTGCAGGCATCAAAAGCCAAGGGCAGGGTTTTTCAAGGCATGCGTGGCAATTCCAGACACAGCCTCCTCCAGATGTTCCTTGGATTTACACTGCTGTGAAGTTACTGCAGTTTTGAGTGTCTACCTTTGGACAGGACCCTAGGGTGATGAGCAACGGAAGCACTCTGAGGTGGCATGGCTCTTAGACTAAGCTCTTGGGTAGTGCTGATTTAACTGTCTGGAAGTCACACCTTGAATAGCAACCTCATCAGATAAAGTCCAAACGATGACTCTCAAGGAATCTTTTGCAACACCTCATTATTTCTCCAGAATAAAATGTTTGGGGTGGGGGGAGGTTGATTCATAAAAGCAGTCCTCCTAAACCACAAGAAGCCTTGGCAAGACTATGTAACCAAAGAGAGATGTTATAAGCAAGGCATTGAAATGAAAGAGAGCTGGGGCAAGAGGAGAAGGGAGAGAGAAAGTGTCAACTTTGTTAGTCCATTATTAATTGAGAACCAAGAATGGCAAGGCACACCTTTAACCCCAGTACTTGGAAGGTAGAGGCAGGACAATTGAAAGTTTGAGGGCAACTTGGGCTATATAGCAAGACTTTATCTTTCAAAAACGCCTACTAAGGCAGACATGATGGCACATACCTGCAGTGCCAATACTTGGGAGTGGATGTAGGAAGATTAGGAGTTCAAGAGGTCACCCTCAGCTCCACAGACAATTCAAGGCCCACCTGGGCTACTTGAGATAGTATCGAAAACTATTCATTTACTAAATTAATTCATTAATGTCTACTACATGCAAGCTGTTTCTCCAGAGTATAAATAAAACATTAGTGACCAAGGCAGACATATTTTGCAAACCCTTAGTGCTACACCCCAAGAAAGGAAAAACACAGTGACACCTAATTTTACATTGCTTGTTTAATTCCAACTTGGAGACGTTCCTCCCAGAACTCAGGGTGCTGTGACAACAGTGAGGGCTGGGCTTCTTTCAGAACCTCGAGAGGCCCTCCTGAGGGGGTGAGCGGAAGACAGGGTGTTTCGGTGGAAGGAAGGCTATGACTTCAGAATCCAGAAAGGAAATCCCAGGCCTGCCTTGAAGACCAGAAACAAAGTTAATGGAACCGACAGAGCAGGCTGAGGAAGGGCTCTGTGAGACTGGCCAGTCAGGTGGACGGAAGCCAGTTCGTGAGGAGCTGACCGGTCATGTCTTAGTGATCTTCTCTTCCCAGCCCTGTCACAGTGGGGCCTTCCTCCACACTTAGTACTTCTCTTGTGTCTCTATGGAGGCAGCTGTGCTGATGAGTCTGTATTTCATCTCGACCTCTCCCCACTTCACATTCCTCCCTCTAGAATATGTCTTTGTCTCTATGCTTAAGGTGTATGTGAGCACCTACACTTGGTTTTAACCACTCATTATTTGATCTATAATCTATCTGTCTATCTATCTATCTATCTATCTATCATCTATCAATAGACAAGTAAATATATAAGTAGATAAATGAGGGAGAGACAGATACAGAGAGAGAGAGAGAGAGAGAGAGAGAGAGAGAGAGAGAGAGAGAGAGAACTGAAGAGAGAATGTGAACCAGGCTATGCTTTACTAACTTCAGGCTCCTTATAAAATTACACATTATGTGAGTTCTATATTATACATTTTAGTGGAGACACACTGATTGCAGCTGAACTAATAACAAATGCAGCTATTAGATCAGGCATAAAGGGGAAACTGAGGGACAAAAGCAAAGGTGATTTCTAATAATAACTAACACTCACAGAGACTGGGGAGTTGATATCTAACCAGATAAATGTAAGAGCCATTTAGACGGCCAAATAGGGCAAGGAGTAAATTAGGTTTGCTCTGACCTTAGTTCAGGTTATATATTACTGAATTATCTATTATCAAACAAGCCACATCAATTTTGTGGATAAAACAACATTGTGGGTAAAATGTCAATTTAGCATGATGGATTATACAGCCTAACTCCTATTGTTTGAGAAGTAGTCACTGTAGTTCTGTGTACTATATTAATATAATGTTAATCAATTAATATATAATATAACCCCAAACGTGGAAACCTATATTTTCACCTAGATTGGGGGGAAAGCTTCCATTACTGAGCAAGTTTTAAATGGACAGAAAGGAACAGAAATAACATTTGGCTCTAGTTACAGCACCAATTGCGCTTTTCCACTGTGGAGGGTTGACCCACAGGAGACCCTCATCAGAAGTGTTTGCACGGCCGCAGCCTGCAAACAGGCTGAAGATGCTTATCCAGGCAGCAAGCCTTAGTGCTCCAGCTGCTTCCAACCCTCCCATTCGAGGAGGTGGACCAGAGTCTGCTGTGACGGAGCAATAGTTCGGGCAGATTCCACCAGGCAAACTGAGAGATGCTGGATTGGGGGCTGCATCTCACTCCCCCTTTGATCACTCTTGGGAAGGAGCTCTCCCACATTATCCTGCTCACGTGCTTGCCCTATCATCGAATTTCTCCTCCTTTCAAAACAGTAATTAAACAAAACCACCACTCTTTCTAGATGGTGGGACACAGTCACACCCGGATTAGGGAAAACTTGTTTTCTCCATCTGCCTTGCAGCTTTCTGAGGAGCTGTCCAGAGAAGGCGGAGCAGCCTTAAGACTTCCCTGTCTGCACCAATGAGAGCCCAAAAGAAGTCAGTCTGTTTGAAATCTGCCAAAGCATTTTTTTCTTTTCAAATAAATAAAGGAAAAGTTGATCAATGGGTCCTTACTAGTTTGGGTTTAGTGCTGACTCCATAAAATATACAACTCTATGCTACACTAGAAAGATGCATGATCATGCAATCATTGACGGTAGAATGAATGGTGATACTCTTTCGCACAATCTTCTGTCCCAGACACATTTCCCTCCTCCACACATAGCATATACATTAATGAGGGGAGAAGGTGTTCTTCCTCTCCACCCCTTCCCTCCTCATTGCCCCTCAATTCAACACCTTGAAAGGAAGCCCTGGAAGTGACCTCCCTTTCCTGTTTGAGAAAGCACAGAAGTGGAAGGAAACAGCACACACAAGTCAGATGTGTGCATGCTGGAGACACAGGTCTCTCCCTCGCCAGTGGGCACATGGGAAACGATTGGGGGCTGGGCATGGAAGGAGCATCCTGGGAGGATGAGGGGAGAGGGGAAAAGAGATTATGCCTACATTGACCTAGATTTCTGTTTAGAAGGATTAAGATGAGAGGCCATTCACAAATTAAGGTTCACATCTGGAGCTTGGCTTTCCCTGTCCCACCTCCTCCCTTTCTGCCTCCCTCCAGAGTGATAATCGCAGAATAAATTCATTAATGGGTCCAGTGCATTTTCAGGGAACAGAGAGCGTAATGTGACCTAAATATACAGTAGCTGGGAAACTCACCCAACAGCTGGCATTGGTGAGTCTGGGTGTCTTGCTTTCTCCTGGGCCTCCCCATGGCATCCCTCCTCCACCGACAAGCTGCAGGTTAGAGCTGAGTTGCCAGAGTTTCTTTCTTTCTTGTATCCCTCTTTTCCTCTCTCAAACTGTTTAACCACAGCACTCACTCACATAAGATGAAAGCCTCCTGTGAGATCATTCGCCAATAGTTTCCCTGTCCTCTAAGGTTAGAGATAATGGAATTTGTATTTTAAATTTCCCAATTCCAACTATAATTTGTATTTTAAACACTCTTCCCAATGGATAAGACCAAAGACATGAGTTTGGCATATTAGATCCACTGGCTTTTCCAGCTCGTTACAGTCTATGTCAGAAGATACGTTTTTGAATCTAGGTGAGGTTATAAAAAGCATGATAAAGGCATTTTATTTAAAATCAGCTAAGCAAATGTAAGATCCTTTGGTTGTTGTACAATTAGCATTCCTTCTAAGCCTGGGAGGAAACATGAGGATGGTGCACAGTTCATGGCAATACTCATCTCTGCATCGATTTCTACTCAGTATGCCTATCAAAGTAAATCCTCTTCATTCTGATTTTTCCAGAACTTGAATGAATCATGGAAGAGGACTGAGGCTCAGTGATAGTGTTAAAGCAGCTGGTCCTAGTGGTGGAGGCTGAGCTGGGGTAGCCATCAGCTGCATGCTACTCAAATGTGATTCATTGACCAGCAATACTGGATGCAACTGGAGCATCCTGGGAAGTCAGTGCCCTCTCCACACATATGGCATTACAGTATCTGGAGACGGGCCCCGGAACCAGCGTTATTGGAAGTTTCTATGTGATCCTGATATCCACTAAAGCTAGAGAGGACTTCTCAGAGGGCCTGCCTGAGGGCAGAGGCTCAGCAATTCCACTTACTCATGATGACTCAGTTTCCTTGTGTAAAGACGTTATGGAGACAGTAGTAAAGACCACTTCCCATAGAGTTTCTAAGTATCAGCTGTCTCAGAGACCACAGTGGTCAGTGTGTTTACTGACACCAGTCAGTCTGCACCATTTGACTATAGTAAGCACCCACTGATGCTCTGTCCATTAACTGTTCAGAGTGACCGACACTGTCGCTGTGTCATCTCCCTGTGCTGACACCACAATGCAGCCGTGATCCTCTGGGTTAGTGGGAAGTTGGGGAAAGTGGATCTTGGGGTATCAGCTTCAGCATGGGAGACCCTGTTGGAAGGTATTGGGATAAGAGAGCTTTATTGTCTTAGGGTTTCTGTGACTGAGATAAACCACCATGACCAGAACCACCTTGGAAGTAAAGCATTTTTTATTTATTTATTTCTGCTTACAGCTTTCAGAGCGCACTCCACCACTGAGGGAAGTTAGGTCAGGAACTTGAGGCAGGAACCTGGAGGCGGGAACAGAAGCAGAGACAGCAGAGAAATGCTGCTTACTGACTTGCTCCTATGGATCGCTTAGTGCACTTTCTTATACCATCCCGGACCACCATGATAGCTCGGCCCTCCCACATCAATCATCAATCAAGAAAAGCCCAGCAGGCCTGCCTACAGGCAGGTTTTATGGATGTATTTTCTCAGGTGATGTTTCCTCATCTCAGATGACCCTAGTTTGTGTCATCTGAGATGTTGACATCTTGGTGTTGACATCATCTGCCCTAGGCCTTCCTAGGCAGTATCAGCTTTTCATTGCTGCTATAACAATCTGCCAAGAGTAAACTCAGTATTTTGCTGTTCCAGAAGCTAGAAGTTCAAAATTACACTCTTTAAACTAAAATCAAAATTTCAGCAGGTCTGATGCCTTTTAGGGACTCTAGGAGCATTCACTTCCCGGTCTGTTCCAACTTCTCAGGACCACCTGCATTCCCTGGCTAATGGCTCCCTTTTCATCCTTGGTTACACCTCTTTGCCCGACCCATCTTCATCCTCTTCTGTCTGAAGAAGATGTGATTTCATTCACTCCACCCATCTCATCCAAAACATTTCCTAGTTGACGATTCTTAAAATGCACTCACATTTGCAAAGCCTCTTCTACCACACAAAGTAGCATGTTCACAGGTTCTGGGGATGAAGATGCGGACATCCTTAATGGGTGATTATTGTACTGTCACACTGTGCTGACCCTAGGGAGTATGCCTGCTGATTCGGAGTTTAACTTGGAAAGCTGCAAGGGAAATAAGAGGTGAGCTTGTCAAATTGCCTCTTACAGTCGTGAAACATGAGGATGTTTGCCCTGTTGAGGGATTGGAGAGTCTTTGGTTTCAAACCCAGACACATGAGATCCAGCTCAGTCAGTAGTCTCCCCCATAACCCCTGGAAGATGAACAGTGATCCCGAAAACTGACTTATCCCATGCCTACTCCTCAAAGGCTCTGTGTGTGTGGATAGCCCACACATTGGGAGCCTGGGCTCTCATTACTGCCGCTTCTGTGAAACGAGAGGCAGCATGATTTCTCACACACAGCAATCATTTCTTTTCCTGATAAAGACGCTAATCGGGAAAAGGGCAATTATCTCAGCGGACATACCAGCCTTTCAGCGTGACGTTATCGACTGTTTGAAATTACATGGTATTCATCTGCTGCTATTTTAACGTGTGCCTTCTCTTATCCCTCGACTCCTCAGCCCACTGATCGATCCCACCCTCCTACCCTGCTTCTTTTTTATTAATCTGGGGAAAATAACTGACTTATTTTCAGCCAGCTGATGCTGCTAGCAGGACTCTAATATCAAGGGTCATGATGAGGAATTTTAGTCGGCTCGTGTCCAGGCACCACCCACTGGAGGTCTCAGAAGTCCTCACCTTTGTTTCTACCAACAAAGAAATGGCTGACAGCAGCCCCTATGTCTGGTTGCATGAGCTTCATGGCCCCTTAGAAGTCCTGGATTATTTTACTAGATTAGTGGAAGTCATTTACCAACCTCGTGAGCTGCGATCTTACATATCTCTCTCTCTCTCTCTCTCTCTCTCTCTCTCTCTCTCTCTCTCTCTCTCTCTCTCTGTGTGTGTGTGTGTGTGTGTGTGTGTGTGTGTGTGTGTGTGTGTGTCTCAGAGGTGAGGAAAGAAGGTTGCTAACCCTCTATGGAATTAAAGAGCTTGCCACTGGGAGACAAAAGATTAAGGCTGGAGTGCCGCCTTACACTTCTTGCTTTTACATTTTTTATTTTTATTTTTAATTATGTGTATGCATGTGTGTCTATGTGGGGGTATTTTCATGGGAGTACAGTTGCCCTTGCAGGCCAGAAGAAGGTGGCAGATGCCCTGAAACCAGAGTTACAGATGGTTGTGAGCTGACTGAAATGGGTGCTGGGAATTCCGGTCCTCTGCATGGGCAGTATGTGTTCCTAACCACTGAGCCATCTCTCTAGTTCCCCCGGTCTGTACTTGGTATTACTAGTTACATGATGTGGACAGGTAAATGAACCTGTCCAAACCTTTGTTCTTCCTTCTAGAAGATGGAAACGTAGTTTTGAGTTTATAGGTTATCTTAGGTTCCATGTAGAATGCAAGTTCACGTAGAATACATGAACTGAGCTGTATAGTCATGATGCTTGTCTTTCAGCTCCATGTCCTAGAATACAACCCCTAAGATCCTTGGAATCTTCAAAGGGGTGGATTTTTCTCCAGAACAATGAGTGGTCTGAAGACTGAAGCCCCTAGGGAGCTTCAGGATGGGGGCTTGTCACTGGAAGAACTAAGGCAGGACTTGAGGGCTGGTGGGGACTAGGAGGACAGAGAGACTGACGTCAGTTTGTCACTAGCAGCTAACAACTTCATCAGCTGTGTCCATGCAATGAAAACTCCATGAAAATGTCAAAGAGTTGAGTTCAGGGAGCTTGCATGCTGAAGACATCTGGGTCCCTGGAGTGCATTCTGTAGGCCCCATACCTTGTTCCTCTGTGCATCTCTTTATCTGCAGCCTTTAGATTGAATAGGTAAATACATGCATTTCACCAAGGTCTACAGGTCTGTCTGGAGGGGGGTTGTGGGCATCAGATCAGAAGCACAGGTGAAGCAGCCTGGGTTCATAAGTCAATCATTCACCCTCTATATCTGACCCTGTCTCCAGGTAAACTGAGTCAGAACAGAATGTCACTGCCAACACAGTAAACGCTGGGAGGTGGGTGCTGCAAGTAACCCTACTTTATAGATCTGGACACTGAGTGTTAGTTCAAATAAGGTGATTGGGAGGGCGGGTCTTGAGTGGCAAGTGGCATGGCCATGGTCACTCCTAGTGGTGGGAGTGTCATCAGGGCCTTTCTGAGGAACAGAGGCCAGAGGAAGGTTCTTACTGGTTTAGTCCAGTGTTCTTCTTCCATCATGCCCTTGGCTACCTCGAGTCACTGAAAGGCTGGATGGAGAGAAGCCAGTGTCCCAGTGTGTGTTAACGAGAGCCTGGAGCAGTCCCAGACCTGTGCAGGTTCTCATGAGACAGTCACCAAAGGGTGGGGCCTCCATGAGGCAAATGTTGGGGACCAGTTTACTGTCATGTCACAGGCAGGAGTGGCCTGCTTTAATTGAGACAGCACCACCTGCTGGCTGCTCTCTCGTAGGTCAACTCTAGCCTCTGTGTTCACAGCCCAGGAAGGAAAGCAGGCATAAGAAAGGCATCAATTTATGCTCCTCAGCTGCCAGGAGCACTTTGCAAACACTAAAAATGAAATAATATTGTGTACTAAGATAGAACTCAGCTGCCAAGGTGCACAGCTGGGCCACATCTGTGCTCACCTCATGATGGATATTTGTAAAGACTCCAGCTTACTCAGGAACTTCCTTCCGGGGAACTCAGCCCTTGACCCTGTCACCCTCCAAGCACTCTTAGGGAATAGGATCCAACCAAAATAAGACAAGCCTGTGTTCAGGTGGCACTCCATCATTCATACTCTGGGTCACCTTGAACAAGTAAGTCACTTAGCCTCTAAGCCTCTCAGGCTCACTTCTCTCATTTGAGGAGAAAAGGTGTCCGGTTCACACATCCACAGGCTAGTGCTGTGTCCATTGGCAGCACTGGAAGAATTGGATGTGGCCCACCCTTGGTCTGGAGCGGCTCTGAGGTTCTCACTGTCCTCCTCACTGCTGCAGAGGGACAACCAGGAAGTCAAAGCAGTGACCCTGGCAATTCCACTTTAAAGCAGTGTATGTGGGGGGGAAGGGGAATGAGTTTTAAAATCAAGAAAATAGGGTTGAGGATTTAGCTCAGTGGTAGACTCCTTGCCTAGCAAGTACTAAGGCCCTGGGTTTGGTCCTCAGCTCCAGAAAAAAAAAAGAGAAAATCAAGAAAATATTCAGTAGTATAATATAGAAATATAGGGCCGGGTGGTGGTGGTGCATGTCTTTAATCCCAGCACTCAGGAGGCAGAGGCAGGTGGATCTCTGTGAGTTCGAGGCCAGCCTGGGCTACCAAGTGAGTTCTAGGAAAGGCGTAAAGCTACACATAAAAACCCTGTCTCGAAAAACCAAATATAGATAGATAGATAGATAGATAGATAGATAGATAGATAGATATAGATATAGATAGGTAGATAGATAGATAGATAGATAGATAGATAGATAGATAGATAGAGATTAAATTTTGGACATTTTAAAAAATATTATTTTTATATATACAGAAGACAGTAAACTTCAACAAATCCCCAAGTAAAGTAAGGATCAGCTCTTCCACATGCTTCAGGCATTGATGGGTAGATAGAGGCATCTTTCCCCAACCCACGCCACCACATGACAGATGAGTAATGGGGACAGCTCTCCCATGCTTACAACTTCTGGACTGGCTCATCCACACCTCTGCCAATAGGATTGGCTCTATTGTGTTGCCCAGGTGAGGTGCAGGGTCTGCTCTTCCGAGTGTTGCAGCTGGTGGGGGACAGGGACAGCTCTCCTGCTCTCTCTCTCTCTCTCTCTCTCTCTCTCTCTCTCTCTCTCTCTCTCTCTCTTTTTCCTCTTAGGTTTTTTGAGACAAGGTTTCTCTGTGTAGTTTTGGAGCCTGTCATGGATCTTGCTCTGTATACCAGGCTGGCCTTGAACCCACAGAGATCCACCTGACTCTGCCTCCCAAGTGCTGGGATTAGAAGTGTGTGCCATCACTGCCCGGCAGCTCTCCTGCTTTTATGACCCCGGGGGCCAGCTCTCCCACCTGCCTCGGGTCTTGATGGGCAGGGAGGGGGTTCAGGAGACTTCTATATGTGAAAATAAATGAAGATCAACCATTTCTCAACTGTCCCCTTATTCCTCTGTAGAAGCTTTTTGCACAGTTTACATTCAGAGTTCTTAGTGGACTCTAGTATCTCCCACTGAGAAAGGAGAACCGTTGATCTCAGATGATTTCATTTGTCAATATTTATTTGACATTTGAACAAAGCAGAAAAATCCACATGTTGACAGCAAACAATTCTGATCCATGCATATATCCCTTTCTCTCACCCTAATAACGTGCTATGGAATCATGCAACTACACACACCCATGCTGAGGGTGGTGAGCTAAAAGCTGTGTGTGGGAGGGGGTAGTTGTTCATAGCCACATCGGAAACCAAGTAAGTTTCCCACTTCAAGTCAGATGGCAAGCCATCCTTGACTTTGTCCACACCCAGGCCTGTTCTTTACCAGTGGCCATGACCACCAGCTGTAGAATCCAAGCCTTAGAGGTGCATTTTTGAGATGAAGTGGGTGCCCAGTATAGTGGCCACAGAAAAAAAGACAGTTCCTTCCATTAAAGGACTATATCTAGTAGAGGCAGGAGGTTCACAGATAGTATAAATCCATGTGAGCAGTGGGTATGAAGCCTGAGTCCATTTCATTCCTCCTGAACTCTAGAAGGGAGGAGATTTTCCTCTTTCGTTGGATGAGCTGCAGCTCTTGGGGCAGGGCGGGGAGAGAGCTGAGAGCTCTGCTGTCCTCTGCCCAGGTCTCCATGAAGATACCTCTGCTGGTCTTGGTCTCTGGTCCTACTCTTTATTTAAGCCGGCCTCTTCCAGTGTCCCTTGAGGGATGTCTTCTGGTGGAAGCTGAAGAAAAGGATGATGAGGCCAACATGGAAAACCATGGTTGCTGTGAAATTCATCTGTAAGCAGTACTTGGTGAAGAGATGGCAGAGAGTGAGCAGTGATGGCCACAGACTGATCCTAGAAGAAATAAAGCATAGGAGTTAAGGGAGAGAGCATCAGAAATCATCCTGAGGAGGGACAACTCCCTTCCTGGGTCCCTCTTGTTTAGTCCCCTTGTCCACCAGCAGAAGCAAGACCTCCCACTGTTCAGAAACAAACAAACAAAAAACTCAAGCCCCAGCCCATGATCCCAGGAATCTTCTTGCTCCTTCTCCTCATCAGCTACCCCCACCAGTCATCCATTTTTGTCATGCTAACACTGATGGTGAGCTGAGTGACTCCCAGTTCCTATGAGGGATACCTCAGACTGTCACCAATATCTGTCAGTGATGGTCCCTAAGCCTCAGGGTACTCAGGCACCTGTGTTCGATCAGCAGTCATGGGTCACAGGATGCTTGTGCTTAGTGGCCGTCTAGCTGCAGCACTCACATTGTAGGTGATGGGAATGAGACCTGGTCACCTGTTAAAAGTTTTCTATCATGCTCATTCATGATGGTTAGTTCAAAGAACAAAGGAGGTAGCTACTGAAACTCTGACACGTAGGGAGACCAAGGAAGACCCTGGGATAAGAAAGACCTGTTCATGATTAGGTATCAGGACACGGGTGTAACTCAAAACATAGCTGAGGGTTCAGCCCAGAATCCTGGAGCTAACAGGGTCTTCTCACCAGCCAGAGGATGAAAGATTGTAGGTGTAACCATCTTATTAAATAAGAAACACAGAGCCAATGCAAAGATGAAAGCCCAAGACGTCAGAGCTAAAAAAACCTTACCCTTCATTGCCGCTTCTGTCCTCCTCAGCAAGAGAGCTACTTCCTGTCTGTCTGTCTTTTTTATAGACTTTCTATTCTGCCTTCTCATTGGTTGTAAACCCAACCACATGACCTCCTCATCACTGCCTGTCTATACAGACCTCCAGGTCTTCTATGGTTGGTATTGAGATTAAAGGCGTGTGTCTCCATGCTGGCTGTATCCTTGAACACACAGAGATCCGCCTCGCTCTGTCTCCCAAGAGCTGGGATTAAAGGCGTGCACCACCACCACCCAGCTTCTGCTATGGCTTGCTATTAGCTCTGACCCCCAGGCAACTTTATTTATTAACATGCAAATAAAATCACATTTCAGTACAAATAAAATATCACCATAAAAGATGTTTCCCCTATAGACAGAACCTATGAGAGGCCCCAGGCTGCCAGTCCACAGTACAGGTTCTGAAGATGTATGCCAAAAAAACTAAGCATCCACTGAAGAAGGCTGCAGAGAGAGGTGGGAGAGAGCCTCGTCACAGCTGGGAACACTCCTGCAAATCTGCAGAGAAAATCATCAGTAAGATTTTACCTGAGATCTGGAGTGAACCAGCTAAGATCATGATGGAGGGCTGGGGGAGCAGAATGCTATGTGAGTGTATGCATAACCCCCTTTCACTCTCTGGGCTATTGCCTGAGCTCCTGGAAGGCACTAAGGAGCAACAAAGGCCTGGCCTCATGACCTCAGGGAAGGGCCAGCTCAGAGACAAGCTGTGCTGGCACAGACACCCACCTCCCAAGCTGTCACTCAGCCCAGCAGAGACCTGCCCCATGAGAGGCTGAACCTCCACAGGAACATCACTCACCTTCCCAGGCAGAGCACACTGGACTCTGGCCCATCAGATGAAGAGCATGGTGCCATGTCAACAGACACACTGGAAGGTGAGCTGACGTAGGTCCTTATAGAAGGAAGACCTGGAGAGGGAGGAGGGAATCGTGTCCATTCTTGGGGCCTTCTTCCTCCAGGCTCGTCTTCTAGAACTTCAGACACCCCTTTGGAAAGGACAGGTGATTAACTCACTTTACTGAAGGAAAACGTAAAATGAAACAAAACAAATGTCAGCAGCCATTTATTAACATCTATTTAGCACCTACAGTATGTCAAGTTCATTATATGACTCTAAAATCATTTAAACAATACATAATAGTTTGCAATTTATGTTTTTGAGGCTTCTGCCTTTCAGATAAGGAAACTGGGTCTCCAAAAATTTAGACTCTTGTCCAAAGGCACACAACTAATAATACATGGCCAAACTGGGATTTAAGTAGTCTGTCTTCAGAGACTATGCTCCTTCTGACATCCCATCTTGCCTCCCAGAACCCTGGCAATGAACCATGTAAGAGGCTTATAAGAAAAAGGCCCCTTATTTCCACACTACCACAAATGAATTATGAACTGATCCATCCACAGGGTCCTGCAGACCCTCTGGGTTTCCCAGCCGGGCTCCTTCCCTGACTGACATGTAAAGATAGCTTTGGTGGTGATGGCATATGCCTTTAATCCCAGCACTCGGGAGGCAGAGCCAGGTGGATCTCTGTGAGTTCGAAGCCAGCCTGGTCTACAAAGCAAGATCCAGGACAGGCTCCAAAGCTACACAGAGAAACCCTGTCTCAAAAAAACAAAAACAAAAACAAAAACAAAAACAAAAAACAAAAACAAAAAGCAAAGACAGGCTTTGCTGTCTGGTGATCTTTGCCATAATATTTCTGTTTAAATTATTCATTTTCCATTTTAATTTAATCTAGAATCCAGCTGCTAGAAGGTGGGAGGTACCCGCCTCTATGTGGGTGCATAGGTCAAGAGTGAGGAACCCAAGAACTCTTGTGGTAGGGAGATGCTACCTCAGTATCTCAGCATTTCTTTCTGCAAGTACTGGGAACAAAGCTTCTACATCCAGCTGGAGGAAGACATCTTCACTGGATATCTGGAATGCTACCCAGACCTGCCTGATAGAACTCCATAGAGGAGCAGGTGGAGGATTTTTACCTCACAATTCCATGGCATCCAGGACTCAGCAGCACTAACACACGCTCGCCATCTGCTGGTCATGAAGGGGAAGTTCGGTGAGACTATATCCTACTGACAGGGTTAACCAGGGGAGGTCAACCAGCTGTTTCTGTGGGCCTTCTGTTCCCACGGTGTCTACCTGTCTGCAGGCAGATGGCTATTAGCTTAGAAAAGAAGGGGAGAAGCTCCTGGGGTGATCACAAAAGGACTTCCAAATATGCTAAGGCCAACCTTGATCATGGAAGGATTTTGTTCATTGAAAACTCAGATTCTTAGCCAGGCCTGTAATCCCGGCTATTTAGGGAGACTGAGGCAGGAGGATTATGAGTTCAAGACAAGCTTGGGTGAGTTAGTAAAAGACTCTGTCTTAAAAATAAAAACAGAAAGAGTTGAAGACATAGCTCCATGGCAGAGTTCGTGCGTGATGCCCAGGTTCAATCCCCAACCATGAAAAAGTCAAACAAAAGGAGAGAGGAAAGAAATGGAGAGAAAAGCAAAGTGAGTTCTTGGTTGCCACGTGTGGGGTGGAGGCTAAGAACCAGGTTGGCTCTCTCTCCCGGCAGCTGGTTTTCTCACACTAAGGCCCTGCCCAGGTCCCATGATGCTACACCCATTTTCCATCCAGTGACTTGTTGGGCCTCAGATCGGATTTTCCAATCCAGAAACTTTCACTCTGCTTCTGGCTGAAATAGAACCATTAGCAATAATGATGTGACTGTCCCTTGGCTGTGACCAAGCTCTGCCAGGCTGAGAAATGCCCAGGCATCCTCTAGTTCAACCCTCTTTCCAAACATTCCCTTTAGTGGGTAGGTATTGTAACTCTCCATTCACATGTACAAACTGAGTCCCCCACCACCACACTCCCAGGAGAGTTCCATGTCACATGGCAAAGAACCAGCAGCGCGGACACCCAAACTGGTAAAACTCCACGGGAGCTTGTTCACTGACCTGTCGGAAGGTCCCAGGAACACCATCTCACTCCACTCACGTTGGTTCTTCTGGGACGTGCTTTTCTCCCCAACTTCCTGTCGTGTCCTCAGCCCCAGCCCACCATAGTTGAGTGACTGGCAGAGTGAGCAAGCTGTGGTCAGCCAGGAGCCAGGCAGTAGTGAACGTGAAGGACTGGGACAAAGGTGAGGATCAAGTCACAAAGTCACGTTTGCTCAGGATACTCTGGCACTCATGTCTGGGAAGACTGACACAGTGATGCTATGAGAGCATTCCACTGTGTCCAAGACAGTGTGTGTGTGTGTGTGTGTGTGTGTGTGTGTGTGTGTGTGTGTGTGTGTGTGTGTCCTTGCTGGGCACCAAGGAGCTGGCTGAACTAAAGTTTGCACCCACATCCTTCCTATCCACAAGGAGCTCCAAGCCTGCCCAAGGACGGAAGACACATTCCAACCTCCAAGGTTGGTGCCAAGAGAACAGAGTTGTTCTATAGGTCAGGGGTCGACTGGAGATGGACAAACTTCAACAAATGGGAGGAGATACCATTTCTTGCCAGAGCAAGGATGTATGGCACCTGAGTGCACTGAGCTCCTGGGCATCTACAGGTGGATGGAGATCCCTGCCCAGGGAAGCAGGCCACCCACCAGAATTGAGGAAGAGGGGGTAGTTCAGGATGGGGCTGGGGGCTGGTTAAGGAATGTGGCTTCTGCCATTTACTTATTTATTTATCTGACAGTGCTGTGTTGATTGGCTCAGCTCTTGTCCGTGTGAGCACTGTTTGGAGCACCAAGTCACACTGATAGAACACCTGCCTCCAGGGTCATGGAAGCGACGGGAACTACTGAGGATTCTGAGCATGAAGGTGGCATGGGTGAGGCGGGGTTTGCCAAGGAGGAGAGTGGCAGCAGGAAGAGTGGCTGGTTCTCCCATTAAAATGACACATTCTCTAGGGCACATTCTGTGTCCTGTGTGGTATCAGTGTCCCCCATACAGTACCAGCCACTCTGAAGGGCCTGTCTTTAAAGAGATTTGTTAAGTCAAGGGCCCTACCTTTCAACTTTGCAGGTTAGGAGGGAGACAGAAATAAATAATGGGCAAGGGAAAGCCAGAGCCCCGAGGTGCCTCCTCCACAGGCTCTGGGCTAGCAGAAGGAGGGGCAACCACGGGCCTTCAGCCTCAGCCTCAGCCAAGTATTCAGCCACCCACGAAGGTGGTGTGAGGTCCTTTGGTGTTTGGAGTAGGTCACTCTGCCATTTTGGCAGACAGCAAACTAATAAGAAGGAGGCAGGTGGGCCTTGCATCATCAGGCTAGTTCACTGGCTCCTCTAGAGGCTATGGATGGGGGATGGGGATACAGGCTCTACAGCCAGAGCACCTGGCTTCGCATCCTGCCTCTGCGTCCTGACCTCTGGAATGTGCTTGATCTCTGCACCTTTGGTGCCTTGACCATCGGTGTCATGAAGACCTACGAGCCCAGGGCGGTCTCCTGCTCGTGACAAACACGAGCTGCTGCCACATGAAAAGCCCTTGCCCAGAGGCAGGTGCTGCCTCCCTACATGCCCACAGTTTGCGCCTTTAACCGTCTGTCTCCCCTGACTAATAGTCGCCTACATCAACTGACACCCCTGCCCCAGTCCCCACTGGGAGCCCCCTGGGGTAGATGCTGTGTTGGACACAGTAAAAGCTCCTTGTGCACCTCTGGAGTAGTGGCTCCCAAGGATCTAAGGAAGGGCCACACATGTGGGCTTAGAGAGCCGGGCAGAGGTTTGCAGCAGCCGGAAGAAATGGTAGTGGCAGTGGCGTCTGAAGCCATGGCGAATTCCACACTGGCTGTCTGGCTGCCAGACCTCACTGATTTCAGTTAAGATGGTTCACTAAGGTTGGAATGGCCAGAGACAATGAAACAGGGGTCTTAGGCATTACAGTGATTCCTCCAAAGCCTTCCGACTCATCCCTTAGGAGCCCCCAAAAGGAATGGACCTACATCTCTTAGAATATATGGCCTGGAAAGAACACCAGGCCCAAGCTGTAGGCAAGGGATCCTGCCAGCTCCCGAGGGTCCTTCTGGGACCAAAACCACAGGGCCCACTGTTACCTGGAGAAGGCTGAGAACAAAGAAGCTTCTTAGGTTCTCTGGGAGCGGCATACGGACCAGAAACCAGGCACGTCCTTGAATCCAGAGAAGCAAAGCGGGACAATGGCAGTTTGGATGGCTGCTCCCCACCCCATCCGTCCCTTAGCCAGCTCCACAACATGCTCAGCCCCACCTCTTAGCCTCAGAACGGCAGGTCAGCTGAGTAAACAAATGAAAATCCCCATTGCCTGACACTGTCTCCTACCTCTGTTGTCTGAGGCCGGGCTTGTATATTCCACAGCTTTCCAGGGTATGCCAAGTGAGCACCTGTAAGTAGAAGCAGGATTTGCATCTTGTCTAAACCCTTGCTGCCTGCACTTCCTGCCTCCCTCTGTACGTCTATGAACCTAGGATCCCCTCTCCATCACCCTGACACAGCCACTGATGTCCGGGCTTGCTTTGGGACACCCAACACGCACCGTCCGTATACTGCAGGACATGCTATTGGTTACATTGGTCCTTGTGCTTGCCCTTGGTTGCTCTATTTGGGATCTCCAGCCCCTGGCAGTGGCTTCAAGATGACAGGGTTCAAGGGACTGGGATATGGATATGTGCATCAAGTAGGGGGTGGAGGCCGGGGACGGACAGGCGCAAAGATACCCCCTCTTCAGTTTTCTTCTTGTCTCATACTCTAAGGCCGGCTATGACTGAGCATCCCGGGATCCTTCCACTTCCCACCAAACCCTCTGGTCCTCCACTACTTTACTTACTCCTTCCAGGGCTGCTCTTGGCTCCTCAGCGAGTGCAACCACGAGTGCTGCTCCAGCTGTGCAGGCTGACAGGAGTGTGGCTCAAGCATCCTCTGTGCAGGCTGACTGACAGGAGTGTGGCTCAAGCATCCTCTGTGCAGGCTGACTGACAGGAGTGTGGCTCAAGCATCCTCTGTGCAGGCTGACTGACAGGAGTGTGGCTCAAGCATCCTCTGTGCAGGCTGACTGACAGGAGTGTGGCTCAAGCATCCTCTGTGCAGGCTGACTGACAGGAGTGTGGCTCAAGCATCCTCTGTGCAGGCTGACTGACAGGAGTGTGGCTCAAGCATCCTCTGTGCAGGCTGACTGACAGGAGTGTGGCTCAAGCATCCTCTGGGCTGACTCCAGACTTGCCCCACCTCACCCGGAAACTCTCTGATCCTGTGCTCTGGTCTGCTGGTGAGCCCCAGCCCCTTCACACATTCACAGGCACACACACTCACACACACACACACACACACACACACACACACACACACACACACAGTCCCTAAAGCTATCGGTGTCCACTCTGACCGGACACCCTGCTCTTCTTACAATCAAAGAGAATAAGAGGCACCACGGAGGGCAGGGGTCAGGAGGAACTCAGAGTGGACAGTACCACAAGGAGGTGGGCAGTCTTCTACTGTCCCAGTGTGGACTGTCTCACGATGTCTTCTCTTGCAAAGGTGCTCTTACCATGTAGACGTGAACTCAAGACTGACCTGGACTACATGGCAAGGTCTCATCTCAAAATAAAAATAAACGTCAGTGGTGCTAACTAGAAGCAGTATGCATGGGCATCACCAGCACCCTGTAGCCTGTCTGCCCCAGCGTAACTCCTCCTTCCTGTCCCTTTCTCACGGAGATGAAGGATTAGGCCTCTGCCTTTCTCAACCTACTGAATCCTCACCTCTCCTCTAGTTCCCCATGTAGCAACGATTTGCAGGAAAGTTGTAGTCACCACAAACTCCAGATCAAGTCTTCCTTCCACTACCTCCCTCAACCTGCACCTACAGAGCCGAGATTAAAATGGCTGTCCATAGAACTCTCGTTCATAAGCTCCACCCTCCTCACTTCACAAGAGGAAGAGCAACACCCAATTTAGAACTAAACTGGTCTGTGGACTCCTGCACCTGGCTCCACAGCAACGACAGTGCATCTCCTCCCACCAGACTCTTTACAAAATAGTGCCTCAGTTTCCCCTTCTGACAGACTGTGCCCTGTAACCCTGTAAAGACGCAAAGGACCACGGTCAGGGAACTCTCCAGTTTACACACCTGGGGTCAAGATGATGAAGAGACTTCAAGATGTGGAAAGGACAGTGGCTACCTAGAACCATGCTGGGCTGCACATGCTGGGCTGCATGAGATGTAATGCCATGTCCCCTCCAGGGTCCTTCCACATCACTTATCCAGACTGGAGCCATGAAGAGGGTGGAGCCAGGCTGGGTGTAGGCACTCACCCCATCTTGCAAGCCTCTGAGGTGTGCTGCTCTAGGGGTGGTCAATGAGCAATGTTTCTGCTTCAAAGCTAAACTAAAACTGTGGGGGCTTTTTTTCCCCCATCCCAAAGAAGTTACTTCTGAATCGAATCTTCCAGAAAGCAAGAAGAGAACACATGGGCACATGTGGAGATTCGTGTGGTACAGCTTCCTTCAAACACCATGTGTCTCTGCATCCCTGGCTTCAACTTTCCCCAGCCACACCCATCTCTATCTGCCTTTCTTCGTCCTCCTTACCCTTGAGACCCAGCAGTTACAGGCAGTAGAGAAAGGCTGAGGCAGGGGAAAAGGCTGAACCATCACTATGAAACAACGGACAAGAAAAGCCTCCAGAGAGGCAGTGTGAAATGGGATCATGGGGTAGAATGTGAGCCCTGCATTTAGCTGGCCAAGGACGCTTTCTTCAGAACCCTAGTGGCCTCTGCACCATGCTCATCACCACAGAGCTTGGATTAAGCCTTTCCATGCACTGGGAGAAAGCAGTTTCATGTTGTGTGGGTCAAAGCTGGCAGACAAGAAGCCCAGTCCAGCCTCGTATGTCTTGCAGTGATGGACATCAAGCCCAAGGCCCTGTGCTTGTCCAGTAAGATCTGCAGCTGAACCTCAGCCTCAGGCTTATTTATTGGTTTTCCCCTAGAATGCTTCCAGCCCTTGGTTCATGGTGGGGGCAGGGTGGGCCTGTGGTCTCTGGCAGAAAAGAGAGAGCTAATTGTAAAAGCCGCTCACTCGCAGGTGCCTCGGAGGGCATTCCTGCCAGCCTCGTGGCTGCAATAATGAGTTTCTGAGCTTTGTGGGCTATTCCTAACAAGGATAACTAAATCATTCATTTCATTACCGACAGGGCTTGGCAGATAATTGTGCAAGAGGCAATTATCATCATGCACATTCCAGGAAGGCGTGTGACCAGCTGATCCTCAGCAGCAGTGCAGGAGGAAATAGGAGACAGGGCTGAGAGCACGCTGGCCTTCTGCCTGAGATGAGCTATGCTTCCAGGCTCTTGGCTTTATGTAAGGGAGGGAGAGAGGGAGAGGAAAAGGGAGGGGAGAGGAGGAAATAGGCAAGGAGTGGGATGAAAAGAGAATCAGAAAGGGAGGGGTAGAGAGAAAGGAAGGAAGGAAAACTGATGAGGGGACTAGGAAAGGAGGGAGGTGGAGGAGAAAGGAAATCAAGAGGGATAGAAGAGGGGAGAGAATGAAAGGGGGAGAGAGATGGGGGAAAGAAGAGAGAAGAAGAAGGAAGGAGAGAAGGAAGTGAGAGAGGAAAAAGAGCATGAGCAGGAGAGGGACAGAGGGGAGGGGGAGGGAAAAAAAAGTGAGTAAATGGAACTGGGAGGAGCCAGAGAGAGGTGGAGCTTGCACCTGGCACAGAGGTCTCCCTGATGTCCATTCCTAATTTCTGTAGTCCGCCCAGCCTCACTCCCATCTCTGCCTCCCTGCAGACCTGAGTGCCACAGTCCTGCCATAGTAAGTTTCGAAAACACTAATTTTGCCTCATTAGCCTCCTGACTGAGAAATCCTCCTGACTTGATCGTATCCATTGTCTAACCTTCCAGTGCAGCTCTGACCAGTACCCAATTCCCCTAGAATGCATCAATAGATGACAGGATAAACAAAATGTGCTGCAGGTATGCCACAGAATACTGCTCAGCCATGCAAAGGAGTGAAATACTGATACACACCACAACATGGATGAACCTTGAACCTTATGCTAAATGAAGGAAGCCAGCCATAGAAGGCCACACATTATAGGATTCCCTGCTTGATGTAGTGTCCAGAAACAGAATGTCTATTTATATCTCACAACAGAGAGACATAAAGTTGACCAGTGGTCACCTCAAGACAGGGAAGAGAAAAAGGGAGGAAGATGGGTGAGACTTTAGATAGTGATGAGATTTCTTTTGGGAATGATGGGGACATTCTAGAAGTAGTGATGATGGCCACCTTACTCTGTGACTCCGCTAACAGTCACTGGGATATATTCTGATGGTATATAAAAATCCTTCCCTGATTCATGGTGTAGTATAAGATGGGAGTCCCCAAAGGCTGGACATATGGAGTCAGACACACTGTCCATTCACCAGTGCCAGGCTTTGTCAGTGTTGTCATGGGAACAGAATGAAATAGATGCCATTGAGATGTGATACTATGTCCCTTCCAGGGTCCTTCCACATCTCTAATCATGGGTGAGCCCAAAATCCGTATAAAATTGGCCACTTATTACCTTTTCTGTAAATGTAGCATGTTACATATAAGACCAAAATCCATGCTTTGGAGAGATGCATATGTATAAGAAGGTGAGCATCAAGCCTGTGAGCCTGTGTGCCTATGAGGAGTGGGAAGTAAAAAGGATAAGCATATGCGTTAGTGAAGTAAGACATGGACAATTCAACAGTCTGGGGAGTCTGATTAGCCCAAGCTTCTACACAAGAAACAAAAACGAAAATACTAAGATTGATGCCGGGGAATAATAATAATAGCTTATTATTATTATTATTATTATTATTATTATTTCCATGCATCGTTATGTTGTGGGATATTGTGTTGGTTTAATAAAGAGCTGAACAGCCAATAGGTAGGCAGGAGGTATGGGTGGAACTTCTGGGTAGAGAGAGAGGAAGAAGGAGAGGAATCTAGGCATGAGAGAGACACCAGGAGACATAGAACAAGTAAGATACACAGGAGGAGAGGTAATAGCCATGAGCCACGTGACAGTACATAAAAATGAGTTAATTTAAGTTTTAAGAGCTAGTTAGGAACAAGCCTAAGCTGAGCTTTCATAATTAATAATAAGTCTCCATGTCATTATTTGGGAGCTGGCTGGTGGGACAGAAAAAGACTCGTTACATATGGCGCACCCAACCTGGGGCTCAACTATCCAGTCATAGGGTCTGAAAAAGCTAAAAAAGTTCTGGACAAGGAGTCAGATGTGGCTTCCTAGTCCTGCAGTCTCTTAGGTGGGCCAGTGCTTGTCATACAGAGACACAGCTCCTGGCCACTCCCTATGGGCTGGAGCCAGCCACCAGTGCCGTGTACCAGAGTCATGCACCAGAGTCATGTGCTAAACTGAGCAGAGTGGCACCTGACATGGCCATTTAAGGTTTGTCTCACAGTCAGGGAATGCTGCACACACACAAAAAGTCAGGTCCAGACCAAGAAAACCTTTAAACAGATACAGTAAAAAATGGTTATAGACAGTCATAGAAAAAATAGTTTAAAAATAATAAAATAAAGTCTTTAAAGAAAGAGTAAAGTAATATAAAAGGAATAAGCCACATAAGGATGGGAAACATACAGGGCATCTGGATCCTGTATAGTGCATTGCTGACTTTGAATTTTTTAAATGCTAATGTACAAAAAACAATAGCTGCTAATAGACATTGGATTATGGAAACTGCTAAATTAAAGCAACATATATGTTTTAAAAATGTCTTAACTTCAAAATGGAAGTCAGAAGATATGTTGTGCTGGGGGAGAGGTTCAGCCTTTGTTTTATTATCACACCTATCCATAATTCCAGTTCCAGGGAACCTAACACCTTCTTCAGGCCTCTGAGGGTACCAGGCATGCATATGGTGCACAGACTTGCAGCCAAAACCTCCACACACATGAAATAATAAAATAATGTTTAAAACAAAATAAATAATGCTACTACCTAGCTAACACTCAACATTGAATTATTATTGTTATCATTATTATTATTATTACTAATTTTCAGCTTGTATTTAGAGACAACCAACCTGGCAAGCTGTGGCATTCACCATCATGGACCCAACTGCCAATATTCCTACTGTGGCCTTTCTCCCACTGCTATCTTTGAGGACAAGAGAGAAGAAAGATAGAGGGTAAAGTGTGGGATGCAGACAGCCACCCCAGCAGGGATGAAGTAGTGAATTATTGCAAGGGGATGTCAACTTGCAAGCTGGAGTGGGGACAACCACTAAATTCTTAAAGCCTACACCCCATGACAAGAAAGACTCTGCTCATCTCTTGCTTTATTATTCTGTGGGACATCAGGCTATGGGAGATGTGATGGTCAGCTTTGTCAACTTGACATAACCTGGAATCACCAGGGAAGACAGTCTCAGTGAGGGATTGTCTACATTGGGTTGACCTGTGGACATGTTTGTAGGGGAGTTGTCTTTAGTTAAGAGATGTGAGAAAATGGGGTCCACTGTGGCAGCATCATTCCCTAGGCAGGAAGAAGAGCCTAAACTGTATAAAAGTGAGTGAAGAAATTATACTAAACCAGGCAAACAATCAAACAAGTGAGTAAGCATTCATCCATGTCTCTCTACTCTTGTCTGTGAATGTAGTGTGACTAGCTGTTTCAAACTCTTGCCACTGTGGCCTCCCTGAAACTACAGGCTGTAACCTGGACTTATGAACTTAAAAAAAATCCCTTCCCCCAAAAATTCTTTTTGTAAGGGTGTTTATCACAGCAACAGAAACAAAACTTGGAGAAAAACATTAGAATTTCCTAACTGAAAATCATCTCTGGGTAGCACAGCCCAACAATATATATCCTGACTTTGAAATCTCCTGGGTATATAGCCACACCACTTTCTGGGGGGCTTCTCACTGGCTAATGGTACCCTGTGGTGGTAGCCAGTGGCACACTTCCCAGGATTCCTGTTTTTCTGAGGCCTCCTCCCACAATGACCCCTGGTTGAGTTAGGCACATGACCGTCCTTGGCCAATGTGATACAATTAGAATGTCATAAGGACATACACATTGGGGTGCAGACCTCTGTAAACCTCATGGAGTTTTTTCAGCCTTCAGCCACCACATGGAAGTTTCAATGACCCAGGTGGAGTCACTATCAAAGAGAAATGCCTGGCCAGCCTCTGGCTGATTGCAGAGGACCAGACATGTAAGTGAAGATGCCACTGTGGACATTCTAGCTCCAGCAACAATCAGATTAAACAGAAAATCTGCCCCCATCCAGCCCCATAAAACCTCAGAACCCAAGGGAAACATCACAATATTGTCTTCTTAAGTCTTGCAATTTTGGGTTGTTACACGGCCACAGATGATTGAGATACTAGTGTACAGTTGGATCTGAGTGAGATGTGTCAAGTTCATTGTTAAAAGTTTATTTCTTTTTTCAATGAAAGGAGAGGCGTCTTTGAGCCACCTTTCCAAAATCCAGACCATCAGCTTGGCTGGACTAGAGCTCCACATGGCGACAGAAAGCCCAAGGGGCCGCATGCTCCAGTTCACTTGTGACTCATGAGTTCTAGGAGCATGGCTTGAGGGGAACAGGCCAAACTGGGATTTTCAATGACAGGCCCAAGGTCACAAGACTGCTAAGTGGAGGAAACAGGCTCCAACTGTCTAACCCCCGTCTTCCAAGGCTCTTCCCACAGTGGCGTCTTACGATTGGCACCACGTTAAAACAGAATGTGTAGGAAGCCAGTAATCAACCCCTAGCTAATAAAGGTGGGAGCTTCCTGCATCTCCAAGGGAAATGCAAAGTTGAGGAACCCTACTTGAGCCCCAGCAAATACCACACTGGCTTTTTGACACAGAGTGTCAACTCCAGGCGTACCTAGGCTTATCTGTGTGACTTTAGGGGAAAATTTGGTTTTCCAGATTTCTTGAGGTGTATTTTTCAAGTATCCAGTGTGACACTTTGATATGTGCAGATATTGTGAAATAATTAGCACATTCAGCTAATTCACATCTCTGTCACTAAGTTTGTGTGTCATGAAAACATTAAGAATGTCTTAGGAAGCATAAAGTTCACAATAGTGTTATCACCCACGATCACCATGCTCTCTCCACCTAAAACTTAGAACCCACTAAGATATTATTACCAGTCCCCACCCGCAGCTTCTCACCATCCTGCTTTCTATTCTGCATACCTGAAGACAACGTTAGGTTCTTAACATAAATGAAAACACACACGCATGTGTGCACACACATGCACACACCCATGCAGGCACATATTATGTCCTGGGGCAACTAGCTTGTTTTCCTTAACACAAAGTCTACATGTAGTACAGAGCACATAAGCATTTCTTTTCCTTTTCAGGCTAAAAAATGCCCCATTGTTTGTATGTGTGTGCGCGCGCACACACACACACCTTTATCCATTTATGTGTCAATAGATGCCATGATTCTAGGCCTTGGCTACACTACACAGAACTAGAATGAACAGAGGGCCAGTGTTTCTTTGACATGCAGACTTCATTTCCTGTAGACAATGACCCCAAAGTGGGATAATGTGGAGGGTAGGAAGACATGTTTTTAATTCTTTTTTAGAAAGAAAATACTCCGGGTTGATCTTCCTGGTTGGTTCTGCATCCCCATCCACGGTGTGTAGCCGCTGTCTTCCCACGTCCTCACCAATGCTGGCTAGCTGTTGTCTTCTTGATCACAGGCATTCTAACAGAGGTGCAGGGGTGATTCACCATGGTTTGGGGTTATGTGTTTGATGATAAGTGAGTATACTCACTTTTCATATACCTCTCAGCCATGTGCATGACTTCTTCCAATAAAGATCTTTTCTAGACAGTTTCCCCAATTTTCAGTCAGGCATTTTGTTTACTTAAAATTAAGCACCCTGTGTTCCTTTCACATTGCAGACACTAGGCCCCTAGCCACTTATGACTGGCAATGTTTTCTCTTATTTTGCAGTCCGTCTCCTCACTTTGGTGCTTGTTTCTTGACTATACGAAAGTGTCTTAGTTTGATGCAATGCGTGTGTCTATTTCACTTGTTGCCCGTGTCTGGGGGCAATAATCATTGCCTCGATGAAGGTCAAGAAATTCCCTGTTTTCTTCTATTAGAGAGGCGCTTTTAGGGTTGCACAAGAGTCTTTATCCATTTTGAGTTTATTTCTGCATGTGGTATCTGGGTCCAGTGTCACTCCTCTGCACGTGAAGGTGCAGAGCCAGCACCATGTATTATAAAAACCACCCTTCAGCCTGTGTGGCTCCTTAAGAAGGAAAACTTTACACAAAGACCTTACTCTTTGTATACAGCTGCCTCTTTATTAAACTTCTAGAACCTAAGGCAGGGGAGCTGCATTGCCCTGCAGTCTCTTGCTTGGTTCACAGCTCTTTGGGCTTCTGTGCTGTGGAATGGTCTTTTGGTATGCTGTGAATATGTGTTGCTACCATTGGTTAACAAAGAGGCTGCTTTGACCTATGGCAAGACAGATTAAAGCCAGGCAGGAAAACCAAACAAAGATTCGGGGAGAAGAAAGATGAAGTCAAGGAAGACACTGTGAGCTGCTGGAGGAGCAAGATGTAATGGAACACAGGTAAAGCCAAGAGACACATGGCAACACATAGATGAGTAGAAATGGGTCAATTTAAGATAAAAGAGCTAGTTAACAATAAGCCTGAGCCATAGACCAAACAGTTTGTAATAAATATACGCCACTGCATGTTTATTTGGGACTGAGCAGCTGCAGGACACAGGTAAACTTCCAGCTACACTTCTGTGTGTACAGTTGATCAATTTCACATTTCAGTGAAGAGGTGGGCGCCAGGTGGCTAGAGTCACTGCCTTTCTTGGCCACTGCTGCATTCCTACTGCTCGGAGCTGTACTCTCACATGTGGGCACTCCATGTTTGCTGAGTGAAAACAAATTAGCGAAAGAGTGGGTGGGTGAAACCCAAGACTAGGACCTGGAGTGTGTCCCCACCTTGTGACCCAATGCCGCAGACTTCAAGTCTGGCCACCAGGCTGCCAAGCCTGGTAGGAAGCAGCAGCGGTTGTTCCTAACCTTGCCACTAGGGGGCAGATACTTTCCGTATTTTCAAGGCAACACCAGCCACTCCGCCGGCACGGCTGCAAAGGCACCTTGGGCATCAGGCTGAACCGAATGTTAAATGGCTCTGTCCAACTCAGGGATTGCCACAGAGGTACCATGTGGAGAAAAAACACAAGACGGACATTTTAGGTCCTTATTCTTAGGTGCATAGGATGGGCTGAAGTGGGCCTTCTTGTTCCGTTGCTGAGGCACTGGGATCCCCTAACCAAAGCACCGAGACCCTCTCCATGTTTCGATTCCAAGCAACAACACCAAAATGGAGAGGTAGCATTGAGTCAGTTTCCTACACCTTGCTGCTCCCTAGTGAGGGAGGCATGACAACCAACCAGAAAGCTGTTAAGAGGTGGAGTAACCTGCATGCTAAGTTGAAGCCGAGGGCCCTCACTGTGTGCCCTGGAGCATGGAGATTCCCAGCTGCGCCTATGAACTGTCCTGGGTGCCTGTGTCTTCGGCTCACTTCAACTGATCCTCAGGCCCCTCGAGGTAGCAATAAGCATTGTCATGCCACATTTTTAGGTCAAGGGACTGAGAGTAAGGGTGGCTGATAGTCACTCAGCTGAAATGTGACCAGAGTGGGATTCCAACACAGTGGTCTGGCTTCTGCCAACCTCGAGAACAGGGATTTGTGAAGGAGTGAAGCCTGAGGGTTAGAGATGATAGTTGAATCCCAGGGGAGGTTGTCACACACAAACATGACTAACTGCCAAACATGTCTCATCTCCTCGAATGTTCTCAGCCAGTCTACAAAGGCGGGTGGTCAGGCCCTGGACTCACTCAGATAGTACAGAAGGAGGCAGCATCTGCTGGTCCTCATTACCTCATCCCTGATGCAGAGGTGGAGGGCTACGCTGTCACCCAGGTCCTGGTCCTCATGACCTCGTCTCTGAGGCAGAAGTGGAAGGCTATGCTGTCACCCAGTCCTGTTCTCTGGGATCTACACACACTCAGGGAGTTCTAACCTCTGTCGCTTCTCTTTGGAAGTCACCTCATCACTCCCGGCTCCCAGAGATGCAATTCTGGCCGCTCTGCAGTCCAGACTTGACAAGGATAGGAGGAAAGGAAACTACACTGTGGCCCTAAGGTCCCGCTTTTCAAGGGTTTGGTAGGACTGACTCAGACCATATGGGACAAGCCCCAGGCTAGTCTCATTTTCTGTGCTTTATTCTTTAGCTCCTATCTCATCGGGATTCACAGCAGGGGAAGTGGACACAGCTCAGGAGACCGGTGACAGGGACCACGGCGAACAGCCTGGGTGAGTACAGGCAGCCAGGCTCTCCTGGAAGTAAAGGTGGCACAGAGGCCAGACGTCCTGAAAAACGGAGGGTCATGCAGGCACATTTCTTCCACTTAGTAGCTGAGAGGTGACTTCGCTGTCAGGGTAAGTCCATCGACACGCTCTCTCACAGACCACAGAGCCCTCCCTCACTGCTTAGTTGCTGCCTCTGATGCCAAGAGCAAGTTTGTGTTCCCAGATGATACAGTGGTCACAAGAACCATGTCACATGGTTAGGGGCTGCCACTGGGCAAGGCCACTCTACAGAGCCATTTCCTCTGCACCCATGAGGTGACAGGCCTTTCTCCCTGAGTGAACAGCATCCCACTTCTCAGTCCGCGGTGCCTGTTCCGACCTGAGCGCAGCCCAGCAGAGCTGTTTGTGGAGCAGCGGCTGCAGCGAAGGCTTTGCAAGCAGATGCTCCTCCCTCCTCCAAGGCACTGGAAGTTTCCACAAGGTTCCTTTGCTTGAACTCGTGAGAAGGCCATAGAACGGTTCTCCAGAATAGACAGGAAGGGGGCCGGGGCAGACAGCATGTCTGTGTGCATTGCCATGGGTCAGGCAGATGGTAGTGTGCAGGTGCCCACCTCTCCCCTGAGACACAGACCTGAGACACAGACTTGACACTGTGAGCAAATACATTCTAAAAGAGCGTGGGGTCCATCACAAGTGTGCAATGCATGTTTCCTTCTGGGGGGAAGGAAACAGAGGCATGCTTGCTCCTTTCTCAAAAGCATCTCTCAGAAGCCTCTAGAGATGCAGGCCCATCTTCCTGCACTGTGACAATCTGAACTACTCCTTTCCCCTCTACAAGGAGTCCCTGACAAGGGTGGCAGCAGCCCCTGCTTCAGGGAGGGAGGAAGAGAACATCCATGAACAAGGTCCCCAGATTCTACTGTGGTTCTGGGGTAGCATAGTGTCCTGTTTCCTCAGAGGGTCTGATCATCAGCTGGGGCTGGATTGTCTCACAGAGTAGCGGGACCAAGATGACTCCTCAAAGGCTTTCTCAGAGTGTGAATTCAGTACCCAGTTACAAAATTAGGCTCCAAGTGACTTCTGATGGGGGGACAGTAGGAGAGGAGGAGCACCTGGGCATAAGTGAGAGGAATTCTCATCCTATGTGCCTCAGAATTCCAAGACACTCTCAGAACTCCTTCTATTCCAGAGGAGAGTGAAGGGCAAAGGTTACCAGCCTGACAGCTTGGTCATCCTTTCCAGAGAGCGGAGGATGCTGAGGAAATGTGGATCTTCAGATAACTCATATGAGCACTCCCCTCCCACAAAGCCCCACACGGAAGCTGTGTTTCAGAGAAGTGGTGCTACAGAGAGGTGCTATTCGCCACCCCAGGGGGTTGTGTGTGTTGGGAGTTTGCTCTCCAGGGTTGAATGGTTGGGAAGTACTGGGGCACCATTAAGAGGTGGGAATCTAGGAGCTAGGGAGATGGCTCTGTGGGAAAAGTGCTTGTGAGCAAGTATGAAGACCAGAGTTCAAATCCCCAGCACCCACAGCACTCTGGAGGCAGACAGGGTGTCCCTGGAGCTAAGTGGCTAGCTAGACTGTGCTGGTAAGCTCTGGGTTCAACGAGAAACCCAGCCTTTATATGTAAGGTGGAAAGTCAACAAGGGAGACACTCAAGTCTGCTCTGACTCTCACACACATGCATATTATATACACGTTTACCCAGATATGTCCAAACATGTATACACACATGCCACACATGTATACATGCAAAAATGGGGCTACTTCTAGCAGAAGCTCTTCACGTCGGTGCAACGGGCCTTCCTAAGAAGCACTGGGATGCTTCTCATGGGTCTCTGGTTCGTCTTTGTGGGAAGGCTGTTATAAAAACCCGGCTCGATCTCACTCTGTCTGAGGTGTGATCCTTCCTCCCACACACACTCCCGCCATCTGCCGTGCGTCCTTCACCGGAGCCTGGGCCATGCTGTTGAATTCTGAAAGCTCTAAAACTGGGAGTCAAAGGAACCTCTTTTCTTTATAAAGTTAGCCTCCCTCGGATAGTTCCCGATAGCCACGAAAAGCTGACTAATGCATGCAGGATGAAGCATATTTCCCTGGCCAAGGATGACCTGTGATGCCTGGCGGTTGGGAAGGACAGACCATCCTTCCACTGCCTCATGCAGCGTCAGAGAGGTAGAAGGCTGGATACACACCCAGACTGTCCTTAGAGGCAGAGCTGGCCCGACCTTTGGGATCTGGGAAGTAGCAAGCACAAGAGTTCTGAGTCTCTGGTTCTCCGTGAGATCCAAGCAAGTCATGTCTCCTCTGGACCTCATGAGTGACGTTAGGTGATGGCCATGGGTGGCGTGCTTTGGCAGTTCTATGACACTTAGGCAGGTGAATCTCCCACAAACAACCCCCCCAAGACAAGCCACAGCAGGAGGTTGAGATGCACGCCCATCAACAAGCACACATGAATGGCAGGCTCCTTGAACTATTAAAAATGAAGTGTTTCCCACCCTCGGGACTGCTGGGCTCTTCGTGAGAGGTTCTCTCTCAAAATCATTCTCTCCTTCCTGTCTCAGTTGTAGCATCTCATTTTCTAGAAGCTGTATGCAGGAGAAGACCCATCTAGGTGCCTGCTATCCGACTACGCTCAGACTATCAACTCTACACTCATGCAGCCACTCAGTGACCCAGCAGAGATCAGAAAGTAGGCCTGGTCCATTTGGGAAGACGATTCTGACCCATGCATGACTCCTCTGCATTTCTTTGTCCATATTTATCTGTTAAGCTCAGTTAAAATGGTCTTGCCTTGGACTTCTCCAAACCCAAGAAAGGATAAATATAAGAGGTGGAAGGAAATGAAATGAACGTTTTACATAAGAAAGTGTGAGATTTTGCCCAATCAAAAGCTCCCAGGTTGGAAATTGTGTCATCTTTATGCCCTGTGCTACAGTCCAAGTGTGCCCTGCAAGCCAGAATGGACACCTGCCAGGCCATCTGCTGGGTTTCCCCTACCTCACACATAAGCCATGTACATGTCAACTCACACTTGGGGAGGTCACCTCATCTCAGTCTGTGATGGTTATAGGAAAGGAAGATCTCTGTCTCCAGGCCGTTCTGTAAGGCTCCATGGCAAACAGGGTCTATGAAGATGGGACCTAGAGAAGTGAAGACGTTTGTCTAAAGCCACAGAGGAAGTCTGTTCTAGGACTGGGACTCAGCTCTCACACTATGCCCTGAAGGAGTGAGCGCACTCCGATGTCTCAATGATTTTCAGAGGTGCAGGATGACCTTTAGAGGGCCACAGAGCAAACCTGACGGACGCTGTAACTATTAGAGTGCCATCAGAATGAAGCTGGCTTCCGAAGAGTAGGGAACAGTCAAACAGAACGGAATTCAGAGAAGACATTAAATGTGAAGGTAGTCAGGATTAGTGCTATTTCTCTCAAATGATGTTTCATGTATAAGTGTATGTGGACACACACACACACACACACACACACACACACACACACACACACACACACTGAGACAGAAGATATCTTTCTTAGAAGATAACTTTCACAGAAGTCTGAAGAGTTCTAGTTTAACCTGCAAGCTGAGGCACATGGGACACACAGGCATATAGGTTGTCGGTCCTGGTATTGTTCTTTGAGACAGCTATCTTGAGTCTTGCAGAACTTTGGTCTCCACATCTGTAAAGTGAGGATATTGAGGGGCCCAGTCTCAGAAGTATATAAGAACATTAGCGGAGGAACTCCATGTGAGACAGTGAAAATGTCACCTGACACAAAAGCAATATCAACTATTAAATGCGTATAGGATGTGTGTGTATATGTGTTTACGTATATAGTCAATGATACGGTATATATACAAAAGGGATGTGTGTGTGTGCACGCGTGTGTGTGTGTGTGTGTGTGTGTGTGTGTGTGTGTGTGTGTGTGTCCCCGTCCATACACAAGAACTCAAAATTCAAGCTGTCAGCCCTAATAAGAATCCAACTGTGCATAAGAAGTAGGTGTCACCCACCCTGGCTCACTGCACCCAAACTCTGCCTTTCCATACTGCACACAGGAGTGTTTCCTGGACTCTGCCAAGCGTGAATGTGTTTAGAGGCTGACTACCTTTCCAGGAGAAGGAGCAATTTGAGGCCACTTGACACAAAAGGGCACAAGCTGAAGGAGGGGAGAATCCCGAAGAAATGCCTGCTTCCTTAACTGCCCGGCAGTTCTTGGGTCAAGACTCCCCATCTTGCTCCTTGTCTCAGAGGACCTGTATAGACCAGGGGCATTGGTGGCCTTGGCAGGACAGAGCTGAAGGGCACAGGGGGATGCTGCTACCACTGCAGCTGCGTGGTGTTTACTTGTTTTCTGCGCCCCGCCCCCCAGGAGGGAGGGGGAAAGAGAAGGATGCAGAGTCTCAGAAATTTTGCATCCAGGGATGTGAGTGGGTTTTATATTTAGCGGATGACTCACCTCCAAGCACATTAGTCACCACCTCCCAGCTCCAATCCTGCAGGCGGTGTGCTGGGGATCTCAGTGGGGTGAGATTAGACGAGAGATTGGGAGAAAGCGCCAGAGAGGCATGGGGGGGGTAGAGGACACTGGGAGACAGGAGAGAGAGAGAGAGAGAGAGAGAGAGAGAGAGAGAGAGAGAGAGAGAGAGAGAGAGAGAGAATGAATCAGGGCTTCAAATCAGAAGGTCCCTGAGAAGAGAGCAGTCAAGTTAGGCCCAGCAGAGAAGTTCTGGGACAGGAGACTGGCTCAGCCTTGCCCCAAGAACCCAGCCATCAAGGAGAGAGAGAAGATCCCAGGACAGAAGAGACCATGGTACCCATCCACACCTCCTTTAACCCTTCAAATGGTTCTTGTGTGGGGGTGAGAGCAGCTCACCAGCCTGAGTCCCAAGGAGGGGCTGCCTAAGGGAGTGGCAGGTGCCAGAGTAGATTACCACAGTGCCTCAGTGGTACACAGTGCCACAGCTTCCTGATGGAGCCGGAAGACGACAGTGTGAATCTGGACTACCAACATCAGAAGAGTTTGCAGACCTTATGAACAATGAGGATCGGAGTTCCATTCCCTCCCCATAATCCCCTGACTCCCTTTGCCTAGGTCAAGAGCTCGCCCTTGGCAGAGCCCACGTGGTTCTCCTGTGTGTTCAGGCACAGAGCCCAAGTATGCAGCTGGAACATACCTCTGCACCCTTTGACATATGGTATAATGTGAAACCCAGGCAAACATAGGCCCTTCTCTGTGCCTCAGTTTACCATTTGAAAGCTGAGATGCCCACTTAGAAGGACTGTTTGACTTTATAGAACAACAGGAAAGGAGCCGAAAGTTGGCACCACATTTTCTTCTTCCTCTCTCTCTCCTCTCTCTCTCTCTCAGGAATGATCATTGGGTATTGGTCAGCTCTGTCACAGCTTAGTAATATTCTTGAATCTAGAGAAAGATCACTTCTTAGCTCATGAATTTGCCATGGACAGACACCTTCTGGAAGAGGAGCCTCAGCATCAGCCACTCTTCCTCAACTCACCACCTGTCCTGTAAGACCTTCCCCACCCTGGACTGAGGGTAAGAAATTCCATAGAAACAGAGTATATAGTCCAAGCAAGCATGCCCAGTTACCCTTACCCTGTCTCTTTCTGCCCTCAACCAGCAGGCAACATCCTGGATAACAAATTCATGGGCCTCCTTTCCCAACCCAGACACAGCATGCTACTTCCAAGGACATTCTTCTGATGGACCAGGTGTCTTAAGTGAATGACCTGAGATCAGTGCCAGAGGTGACAGCAAAGGTATGAGAGGTACCCTCGTGGAATCCTGGTTCTCCTTCCCAATCTCTGCCTCGGTTGCTCATCTAGAAATCAGCAGCAGCAGGTGCATCACAAACACAGTTGGGAGCGTATTCAATAATATGGGACTTATTGAAATGGCTAGCCAGGTGTAGAATGGCAGATCGGGAACTCGACTAATGTTATATTAGTACAAGCTGTGTGTGCGTGTGCGCGTGTGCGTGTGCGTGCGTGCGTGCGTGCGTGCGTGCGTGTGTGTGTGTGTGTGTGTGTGTGTGTGTAAAGAAATGAAGATGACACATTAGAGTTCCAGCCACCTGCTATGTACTAGTTGACATGAGATGCACTTATGGCAGCATAAGTCTGATGATACAGAAGAGTCAAGCTCAGAGAAAACAAATCATCCACGCAAAGTTATACAACTACCAGGTATACCGTCAAGCCCTGCCTTAAATGGATGCTTGTTTATCCCCAACGTTGGAACTGATTCCTTATAGCAACAGTGTTTCAGGCCCTTAGAAAGAACAGGAAGGAGAGAATTGCTCTCAAGGGAAGTATTGAGGGGTGAGATGGTAAAGGAAAGGTAAGCTACAGAATAACCTTAAAGCATGCGCTTAAGTTCAGATGCGAAGCTGTACAAGGTGGACACTCCTGCAGTCTTAGTACGGGGAGGATGGCAGGTTCAGAGCTAGCCTGGGCTATGGAGGGAAACACTCTCTTTAAACGTAAGAGGCTTCTCCCAAGAGAGGATGCTGAGATGATAGAGTGTTGACAGTTGTCACAGGAGGAAAACGGAGACCAAGTCAAGGCTGAACATAGCCTGTGGGTTGTTAGGGAGGGACATACCAGAAATGCCGCTGGCCTGGAGATGTGGCCTAAGGATGGTCCCAAGGGAAGCAAGGGCTGTCAGTGGCCCAATTTCTACCAGACGCACATGGAAGTAGGGGGTGAGCAGACCCAGCTCACGTATCTTTTAATGTCACACACTTGAAGCTCTTGGGACAAAAGTATTGTGGCCTTTCCCTGTGACAATAGCAGTCCCCATGTTCCAAGATTTAGGACAGAAAGGATGTCCTCTCCTTCCATTTTCATGTCCTGACTTCTTTAAAATCTCCTTCCCGGGTATCTGGAGACGTTGGATGTCCAGCCAGGATTTCTCTTAAGGAAGGAGGAAGAGATTCCCAACTAGCTGGCTTCCCAGTCTAGCAGGCTGCTGACACTTGACTGGCTGGACAATCACCTTGCACTGCACTCGTTAGTGGATGCAGTGGTGACTTTCTTAGGATGTCCCCTGTTTCCCCAGCAGACTTTGAGTCCCCCAAGGGCTCCTCTGTGACTCTGCCATACGCCACTGAATGCTTGGCATTCAGTAGGCAGGTAGTTCTACCTTGGATGGTTTGTTTTGTAACATGTCTAGAAGCACTAGAAGACACAGCCTGGCTTCCCTATTGTTCATTGCGTGCTTGCTAATTTGTGATTAATTAATCATTAAAAAAGGCTGAATGGACCCAGGAGACTGGGTGCCAGGGGCTTCTTGGTTCTCTATTTTTTATGTCTGGTCCTGAGTATTCCTTAGAATTGTGTTTGTGGTATTCTAAATAAGAGAAAGAGAAGGAAGGGATTAAGTGGCCTCGGTCGATGAGGTTTAGGTTGTGTGCTGCGGCTTGGCCTCTCCTAAGCTGCCTGGACAGAATCCTGTTCTTGAAAAGGAGCACAGTTATAGCCTCAGGAGCTGCAGAACCTTCCACAGCACAGTTCTTGCTGTCCTTGCCTGGCTCTGCGCTCGCCTGGCTCTGCCCTCGCCTGGCTCTGCCCTCGCCTGGCTCTGTCCTCATCTGGCTCTGCACTCTAAGCTTTCTGCCCCCTGGTTGAACCAGCCTCCTGGCTCCTCTCTTCCCCTTGACTCTGGAGATCTTGGAGGCCCAGCATTGGTCTGCATGTGTTTGTGACTGCCTGACAATTCATCAAAATCTTTTTTGCCTTGAATGCCACTAGAAGCCCAAGATGCCCAGGAACAGGCTTTTGTTTCCTTCTTGAAGTTTCTCTCTACTCAACAATAGAGAATTCTGCCATAAATAACCCACCCTAAATAACCCACCCCATGAGACCATGATCACAACACATTTGGGCAGAATTTCCTACAGTACCTCACCCCTGAGTCCCCAGAGCTCAAGCCCATGTAAATCCCAGCTCTCAAAGGCATCTCACAGTATAAATATGGTTGTCTGCATTTCGATAGAGCGGTCAATGATGTCAAGATCAAGTTTAAACCAGAACTTTTTTTTTTTTTTTTTTTTTTTTTTGGTTTTTCGAGACAGGGTTTCTCTGTGTAGCTTTGCGCCTGTCCTGGAACTCACTTGGTAGCCCAGGCTGGCCTCGAACTCACAGAGATCCGCCTGGCTCTGCCTCCCGAGTGCTGGGATTAAAGGCGTGCGCCACCACCGCCCGGCTTAAACCAGAACTTTAAACCTGCAGGGCCTATACATGGCACTCAAAACTGAATACCAGTACCAAATGTGTCTCATCTCAAAGCCCATGTCCTTCAAGTGATAAGGAAACTTTGTCTTCCATGCTACTGAGCCTGTATCAATTGAAGTCAGGTTCAGCTCATTGAAAAATTCAAGAAGATAGGGAAATAGTTATGGTGTTGCCAAACTTGCTTGCTATAACGAAACAACCACCAAACAAAACCAAGGTGGCCGGTATTCTCGTGAGCTTCCAGACAACCAGGAAAATGCATTATCCAGAATGGCATAGTCCCTAGAGCATTCAACCAGAGTCCCTTCATCTGTGCTGTCACCAGGGGAAGCGGAAAACTCTAGAAGATGTTGGTACTCACTCAAAGCTTCTTTCTGAAGTTTTGGTCAGCCAAAGGTGTATATGTATATAAATACACATTCACAAATGTGTGTGTGTTTGTGTGTGTGTGTGTGTGTGTGTGTGTGTGTGTGTGTGTGTGTGTGTGTATACACATATGAGCAAGTATACGTGCCTGTTGAAGTGTGAGTATGTGTGTGTTCAGGAGCAAATGTGTGTATGTGAATGGACTATGTGTGTGTTCAGGAGTAAATGTGTGTATGTGAGTGCGTTTACCTGTATAGGTGAATTATCTAAATAAACGTGTTTGAACTGTGCCCATGTTGAGTGTACCTGAACGTACATGTGAGTGACTGTGCTTGTGAGCAGGTAAGTGTGACAGAGAAGAGAAGATGTTGTGATCCAGCCAAGTGACGGACCCAACCAAAGCCAAGGAAAGACAAGCTTTGTAAAGAGTGAACGGGGAGGGCCTGGTGAGGCACAGGGAGGACCCGGTGAGGCACAGGGAGGACCCGGTGAGGCACAGGGAGGGAGGACCTGGCGAGGTACAGGGAGGACCCGGCGAGGCACAGGGAGGACCCGGCGAGGCACAGGGAGGACCCGGTGAGGCACAGGGAGGACCCGGTGAGGCACAGGGAGGACCCGGTGAGGCACAGGGAGGACCCGGTGAGGCACAGGGAGGACCCGGTGAGGCACGGGGAGGACCTGGTGAGGCACGGGGAGGACCTGGTGAGGCACAGGGAGGGAGGACCTGGTGAGGCACAGGGAGGACCTGGTGAGGCACAGGGAGGACCCGGTGAGGCACAGGGAGGACCCAGTGAGGCACTGAGCAACTGGTGCCAAGAACGCCCATGGAACCATGCACAAGTCCAAGCCTGTGACTAAGAATAGACAGAGCTGGACTGATGGCTGAGGGCTCACACTGCCTAGAGTTGAAGCGTGGCTCTACTGGTATATCCACGGAGTTGCTTGGACCCTCCCTTCTGACATTTCACACAGCCCATACCTCCTTACACACAGACATGCTCCTTCTGTGTGACCTGGATTGTTCACTTCAGCTCCGTCCACAGGCCTCACCCTGGCATGGGAGGACTCAGCATTTACAGGGGGTAGAGGGTGAAAGACTCAGCCATCTGAGTTTGCTTAAACAAGTGATGTGCCAACCACATGCCTTTGCACTGGATGGATGGGTGGGTGGATGAATGAATGGATGGAAAAAATGACTAAATAATAGTTATTTTTAATGGATGTATAGAGACAGGCTGAACACCAGCAGGAGCAGGGGTGAATGAGTCTGCATAGGTGATCTGTCTGCCTATAGCACCGAAAACCAGCACCCAGACCCTCAGAAGGAAAGGGGGCCCATGAATTTTCTGTAAGCACTAGGTAAGAGGATATTTAGGGATAAGAAGAAAAGGAACAGTGGCATGTTTTCTCCTTTGGGAGTAGTTCATGTCAGGCCAGTCTAAAGGCCGGAAGCACTGGCCCTGCAGGATCTTCTCATCCATATATCAGGACTAAAATTTAAATCAGTGCTGTAAACCAATCTACTCATCATGATTATTTCATCTGTCTTCAACTTTCTCACCAGAAAAGGTAAAAAGAGAGAGTGTGGGAGAAATTACACAGCACGAACATTTTGTGTGACCTTGAGTGGCCAAGCATCAAAGCCTTGTTACGTGAATGTGTTTTTCTGCCTCAGTAAGCTGATCACACCTAGGTCCACACCTATACCTATAACTATGTCAACCCTGTCATTAGTTCTGGCTGCCTCCAACCCTTTAGGGGAAAAGGCAAGAGACAAAGAAAAATAAAACAGTATTTGTATGTTGCCGGCATATTCACATCTAATGGATGCTAAGAACAATTGAAAAGGGGCAAAACAAGACTCCTCAAAGCACTAAAGTATAGTCTGGGAATCAAATGCATTTGATTCTATAGTCTTGCATCCTCAGATAGAACCAAGAGCATCCGTCCAGGAGACACACTCCCTGTCCTCACTAGCTGGTCCTACCACCTCACCTCAGCATCCCCCTCAGACCTAATGGTTACCAAAATCCAAGACCTACATGCAGAGAGGAGTAGGTGCCAAGCTTCAGCCAACTGTTTCCCTTGACATCCCGAATCACCCTCCGCCAAGACTGCCACGTTCCACTTGCTCAGCTCCTAGACATTGCGTGAGGATTTGCTTGCTCTTCCTGTGCATGCTCAGTCCATGTGCGGTAGAGGAACCAAGCACTCACTTGAAGTTTGGGGTGCTGACATCAGTATTCATGTCCTGAATGCCTACACTGTTCTCATCTTTGCATGGGTAGCAAGCCTGGTTCCGTGCCTCCTGCAAGCAAGGAGACTGAGAACAAAGAGGTGGACTCTCTTCCCGAGGTGACACAGCCACTATCCAGAGCTGCTGATGTCATAGGCTGTGTTGACTTTCGGGTAAGGCTGAAGTCCATGAATGCGGGACAATGTACATGAGGAAGACCTCGTGTCTCCCTGCTTCCTCTGTAGCTCACAACCACCTATTAAAGCCACCTGGACATCAGGCAAAAAGCCTGACCACAGCCTGAAAGGTGAACAACAGTGACAGATGGCAGAGAGAGCTCATACTGACTGCCACTGAAAGGGGAGGCGTTAAGCCCTGGTGTCTCACCCTGAGGCAAGTTCTCTGCAAAGTCTTACCCTTGCTGTGTGTGCAACAGCTCCCCAGGCTAGCCCTGAACCCCAGGAATACTTACCTAGAGAAAGGCTTCTCCTCACTTTGGGCTGAGTCATTCTGTTCTGTGCCTTGTAGGAGTTTGTCTGCATCCCTGGCCACTATCCACTAGATTTACATGACTAAGGAAGGGGTGACAGCCCCAAACACCAGCAGACTCTTTCTGATGTCCCCTGGGGGTTGGAGAACAAAAGTGGACCAGCTTGAGATTTTCTGGCCTAGGGTTCAAGGGTCACTGTGGAGTATGACTCTCTAGACACTAAGGTGTAAAAGGGGTGGCATTGGGTATTTAGATGACTATGGCAGGCCACATAATCTGACTTGAAAGAGCCCCTCAGATTGCAAGAAGTTCAAGGAGCCATGCCACTGACCACCACTCACTCCCTAACCCTGAGCACTATTTTTCTGGAATAATTTCCTAGTTCCCTGCCCTAAGGATGGAGAACTGGTTTGGAAATCAACAGCCTGGGGCATCTAGATTTTGGGGTCTTTTGTGGCATGAGTCCTAGTGATTTGGCATCTGTGACAAATAGGTCAACCTGTGAAATCTCCTCTTTTCTTCAGTTGAAAAGAGGATTCATTTTGCAGATGTGAATGGAGAGTAAGCAGGAGGGCCTGTGTGGTTCACCCTGGCCCGGGGAGGGGGGTCCCACTCTGCTAGCACTTGATGTCTCTGTCCCCATATTCCTGCTCCATCACTGTCTGTCCCATCTCACTGTGAGGACCGACCTTAAAACCTCCAAGGGCACACCTTCCAGACATCACCAAAGGATAACTCAAGACAAGATTGTACACCGATGTCTCCTGAATTCAGAATGCCTGTCTCCCCAGACTATGCTGGCTGACAGCTATGCCCAGGTGGAGGATGGAGTAAAATCAGAATTAGTCACATCTCCCACCTCAGTGAGGCCACCCTTGGGTCCTCTGGGGAGTGATGCCACCTGACGGTATGGTCCAAGCAGTGATTGGCCAGTGCTGAACAGGCTCGGTAGAGCATCAGATCTTGGGGATTTCCTGGGTCTTTCTGCTGGCTGTGCCGTTCAGCAGTCCTTAGCTGTCCTTCTCAACAGAAGCCATGCATCCTAGGTCCTCCCTGTCCCCCACCTGAGGTACTTTAGGATATTTTCATTAAGACATTGAAGCATGGAAAGTCATACTTGAGTCAAGTCTTTTTGTTTCTGGGAGAACCCTGCTGCCTTCTTCTTGGCCACCTGCTCCCAATGTGTCTTTAACCAGAAGGGGCCACAGCTAGTCCTGAAAGCTTGCTATAAACACACAAACTCAGGCCCCACCCAGACCACTGTACCCACAGTCACCTTCTAAGAAGTTCCCTGTGAGGTGGGCCTGCAGGGTGAAACCCAGCTGCAAAGTGTTTCCTTGGAAGTAGGGCTTCTGACTATGGCGAGCCTTTTGTGGTGTACCCCCATGTCTCCTACAAGTCCACAAGTCTATCCCAGCCGTAAACACCCCTGGAGAAGATGTCTTGCCGCCATTGACTTGTCCCAACAGTCTCAGGATGCCACCAGTTGGGCGGCTCTCCCTTTTGCCGGCTCTCCATCTTGCCTGCCATGACTGTGGATGAATTCCGCTTGCTGCAGCATCACCACGTGGCTATTCAATAACACATCATCTGCTTAATGACAGTGAGTCACTAGCTGCTTTATGGCTCATTTCTAGTTATTTTCAGAGGAAAAGCCTAAGGCCACAACAGTGGAGACTAATCACACCGCCAGGCACGGAGCCCAGTGCAGAATGGGCAGAGAACACCGGTCACCCAGCTAGTGGGAATGGACGTACCAGGATTCCAGACCCTCCCTCCTATCCCCATTTTATTGCCTCTGCTTGCAGAGAAGAGATCTGGGAATCTAGACACAACAACCCAAGCTGGGGCTGAGATTACAGGACACCGACTTTGCTTTGTGATGTCAAGAAACCAAGGGTCAGGAAGAAGGGAAGCTGGGGCGTGTGTGAGAGCACAGCAGCAGCTCTCCGTTCCTGGGGCTCTGTTGCTGGCCTGCTGCAGGTAGAGTGCCCTGAGGACCTGTGACCAAACCTCCTGGGGCTCCATGCTAGGGAACTCTCTGGGTTCTAGTACTTCCAAGCAAGGCTTAACAACCCCAGCTGCAAACCGAGAGGGAAGAACCCTGCTCTTTATAACAATGCAAGTGATTCTGGAGTTCTCTAACCTAAGCACTTGGAAGGAAAGTGCAGAAAAACGTAAGTAGCTCCTCCCACCACTCCAGTGGGTTCCCCTGACCCTGCCCTACCCTCCAAAGCCTTGTTTTTTCTTAACTGGCCTGCGAGGCCCCTGCCAGCATTACCATTACCAGTTTATTTGTTTGTCTGTTGTAGGTTTGGGGAACAGGGTCTTGCTGTGTACCTATGACTGGCCTACAACTTTCAATTCTCCTCCCTCAGTTTTTCAAGGCCTGGGATTCCAGGGATGCCACCTAGGTGTTAAGCACCAGCTCAACTTTAGTCTTATCTGGGTCAGGCTCCCCGACTCCCCTGTGAGAATGAATTAAGTGTTCCTTTTCCTGGGTACTGCATTGGTGTCCTGACAGTCCTCTGCATAGCCCCGCCTCTGCAGATATTTGTGATGGAGATGGTGTCACGACTCCTAAACTCTAGCCCACATTCACCTGGTGCCTTAGCAAGGTGATTTAACCTTTAAACCTCAGGTAAAATGGGTGTAATAATGCTTATCTCTTACAAGTGAAGGAGAGATAAGTGAGGTGATTGATATATGCCAAGTACCTTGTATACCACCTGGCACAATTGTGAACTCATACAGTCACTGGAGCCAAGCTGCCAAAGTGCCACCAATAACATGACCATGATGGCAAGAAACCCCAGTGGCCACTAGCCTGCACCCCTGAATGGACAGAGACATATTCAAGTCACCTTTGACCTTTGCCATGTGTGGTGGCTAATGTTAATTGTCAGCTTGACAGAATCAGCTGGGAGATGGGCCTCTGGACTGTTGGATCATTCTGATTACATTAACTCATGTGGGAAAGCCCATATTAATTGTGAGCTGGAGCATCCCTCAGGCTGGGGAGCCTGGGCTGTATAAAAGAGAGACAGGGAGCGGGGCACCAGCATACATCTATGACATTCTCTGCTTCTTGGCTGTGGATTCAATGTGTGCAGCCTGCTTCAAGTCCCCACCGCCCACCCCCAGCGTAATGAACTGGCCTTCGAACTGTGAGCCAAAATGATGCTTTCTCCCTTAAGCTGCTTCTGTCAAGCCATGGGAAAAGTAACCGACGTCATGTTGATACGAGGATGAGGAAGGGGGAGCGAACGAAGGCTGTATGTAACACTCCCACAACTAATGTATCTAGCTTCCACCAAGGAGCTCCAGAGACCTAAATGTCCTTATTTGAGAAAAGAAATATCTTCAGTGTTCCGAGGCTTTCACACTGGAATCAAGGCTGCTAGTTCAAAAGGGCTTAAAGGCTAGGTGATGAGAGCCTGGGGCTAAAACATGGTTTCTATAGCAACGAGGCTCTGCATCTGAACACTGGGAGTTGGTCAGCTGGGGCAGTACCAGCTGTACATCCACATGTTTGGGATGGGTATGAATCAAGTCTTCCGTGTCTCTTTCACACTTGTGAGGTGCCTGCAGGAAGGTGTACAGGGCATGTGCTGGGCAAGCTGGGTGGAATGTGTAGTGGTGCTGAGTCAGAACTTTGGAGGTAGGTAACAGAGGAAATAGGAAAGAGCCCAACCTCCGCCAGAGAAGGGGGTTCGAGAGGTCTGGAGGAATCAAGCGGTCTCCAGGACCTCAGGAGAGAGATTCTGGGGACAAGGGATGCATTAGTGTCTCTGTCCAAATCAATGCTTTCTCCGGGTCATGAAACCGACATGCCTTGGAGGCAGAAAGAAAAACACACTACTTTCTGTTCTTTACCTCAGGGGAAACAAGGCAGAAAGCCCAACAGGAAATGAACACACACACACACACATGCCAGCATGCAGCTCCTCACTCACAGACAGATCTAAGGGACGGCCCTCTGTTCATAACAATAAATAGTTTTCTGGCAAGTGAAAAGCCAGCGTGACTGACAGACAGAAACTACACAGAAGGGAAGCTAGGTTTCTCTACCCTGCCCTCTCCAGTCCCAGGGCGCTCAGCATCTACCACCAAGAACATTAATTCCAAGGCTGCTGTCAGGAGCACCATCCAATGGGAGGCATGTCTTCAACCCATGCTTTCCCATGCACCTGCAGTGAGGAAGTGCTTAGAACTCAACGCACACAGCATCTACCTTTGGGCCTGTGCATTTGGTCCCTCTAAGTGAGAGGGACCATGAGGAGGGGCGTTGGAGGATTCATGCAGAGAGCAGATAAATATTCAGCTGACTGTCACTGCTTTGCCAATGTTAGGGCAACTGTACAATCTTGACTGTGGCTGGGTCTGTGGGATGCTTTAAGCCCATCCCAGAATCCTGGCGTAGAGCTAGACTACATCTCCTGCACAAACATACTCCTTGCTTCTAGATAGGCTCTGGGATTCTTCTCACTGAGACGTGTGCCACTCCCCAGCCATGGATTTTAAGAGTGGGCAATTTTTCTCCATGATCTCAACCACAACACAGAGCCCCCTGTACCCCTGCACCGTAGCCAAGAGAGTCCCCCAGCCTGCATGGGGCTGTGATAAGAATGGACCTCCAGTCTGCTGATTTCAAAGACTGCCCATCACTAGAACTAGGAGAACATATTCCTGGTCCTTCATGGGAGCTCCTGGCTTTCTGGTGATAACGGTGCTGAGATTCAAGGTAGGAAACTGAGCTTCTATTCCAGGCTCAGAAACTTCCAAGCTCTTGTATTGGTGGAAGTATTAAGGCAACTCCACGTAGTTAAAAGGGAAGTTTATGTTGTGGGGTAACTTACAAGTGAAGGGATAGGTTACAGGGTCCTGGAATGGTGTAGCGCAGTCCGGCGGTCTGTTGAGTCTACATCCAGCATCCAGGATCCAGGAAACAAGAGAGCCAGCATATCCAGATCTTAGGTCTTAAGGGTTCCTCTTTCTGCCCTGCCTCATAGGCGTGACAGTTACCAGAAGCCTCAGTGGGGCTAGTACTTCTAGGTCAAAGCTGGAACAGCTACCCACTATACTCTTGGTTTTGAGGGGGCGTCTTCTCCTTCAGGTAACGCAGCTCCTGATTTACAGAGAGTGCTTAACTAGATGGTCAGTACTGTGTCTTTCCACCCTCAGATGTCTACGATGACGAGTGGGGCCCCTCAATCCACTGACCACCTTCCACTGATACACAAACTAATGCTGTGAAGAGCAGTGCCCCCGGACAGCACAGCTGGTAATTGCCAGCCCAGGTCCTCAGGAGCCTGTACTTGCAGAGTCAGCAAGCAGAGCTCATGATCAAACCCCAAGGCCTCCAGAGTTGCTCACCCAGGGTTTGTTGTTGCTCAGTTGCACGTTGACAGCTAAGGCAACAGATGAAACAAGAGCAGAATTTCTCAGGACTCTTCCTCATCCGCCCTCCTTAGGACCGGCTATTGGGCGACTAGATGACCATCTACGCTGCTCACATCTCAAGCTGGGACAGCGGCCTCCCCTGGAGTTGTGTAGCACACAACTGGCGCAACAGTGGGTGGTGGCCTTGGCTCTGCTTCCGTGAATGCCATGCATTCTCACACCTCCCTGTTTTTGTCTGCGCGTCTGCCATCGCCTGGAATAGCTCTTCTCTTCCTCCAGCTGCACAGCTCCTGTGTTCTTTCAAAGGCTGCTTGAAACAGCTCCCTCTCTGGGACCCCTCTCTGATCCCCACTCCTAGCCACAGAATCAATTCCTTATCTCTCCTTGCGGGCCCCCACCCAGCATCAGTCACTTGGTTAATTATTAACACACTTGTCTCCTCTATTGAATTGTATTTCTAGGTACAGTGACCTTGCCTGTGTGGCTTTGAATTCTCAGAGCCCTGCTGCGCCAGGCTTATGATAATTTTTCAGTGAATTCTTGTGAACCACATGAGCCAAGTTTTCTTTTTCTTGATGCTCTGAGTGGAATACAGTGACACCAAAATGTATTTTTGAAAACCAAATCACAGGCTCAGTACAGTGGTGCATATTTGTAATTCCAGCTCATGGAAGGCAGAGGCAGGAGGACCAGGAGTCTAGTCATCTTCAGCTACATAACAGATGCAGCAGCCTGAGCTCCATCAGAATCTGTCACAAACAAACCGAAGACTAAATCACCAAATACAAGGGTCTAAAACTGTTCAGAATGCCCCCCCAAAGTATCAGAGTGTAAGTCATGAAGAAGTGGTTGCTGCTATTACTTCTTAGGGAGAAGAGCAGGAGTGTGCTGCTGTTAGGATCAAATAGAGGGCTGAAGCATGGTCTATGCTGTTCAGTTCCCCCTCAGAGACCCTCGGGGCAATATGGAGTCAGATATGAAAATTCATAGGGTAAAAAACCATGGCCATCATTGCCGAGGAACATACTGAAATGTGATACCTAGGGTCCTCACTGACTTAACAGACCTCCCACAAGGCCAATCCTGTAGGCTGCCAGCCACCACCACTGTTCTGAATTAGTTTTTCTCATCCCCAAGAGTCCAGAGAGTGAAGATAAGAGCCAGTCACAGAATATGAAATGCCTGCGTGGACAGAGGTCAAAGGATCATTCATCGGGGTTTCCATCCAGGTTTTGGGGAGAGGTCAAGAATAGAGGGAGTTTGAGATTGCAATAGGTGAGGTGGAGACCAGGAGCCAGATGGCTGGGCACAAAAGACATCCAAGGACACCCCTCCCCCTCACTGCAGATGCAACCAGGGCAGTGGCCAAAAACCTCAGAGCAAAAGAAGAATGCCTGCTCCCACTGATCTCAGGGATACTGTGCTGCAGACGCCGTCGTCATTAGAGGAAGTAGTTTCCAAGGGAAGACCAGAAGCAAAAGGTGGCTTAAGGTCTCCGGTAGTTTATGTAACCATGTCCACAAACTGTTGGACCTACTCAGCCACTCTTGCTCAGCTGCACTGTCCTATCCATCACTCTTGAGATAATGAACATCTCAATTTTTTTCCAGGATCCTCAGTTGTTCTCCCTACTCACCCGTCCTTAAATCCCCAAAGTCAGTGAGGGTACTGCCTGGAGAAGTCCTCGGGGCCAATGGAACTGGTAAGCATGCCAGGAACAGCTGAGAGCTTCCTTCCTAGAAATGGTTAGAGACTGCAGGAATTCTGACACTCAGACCAACCATCCTTGTTCCCTCCAGAGTGTACAAGCCACACCGACCCTCACTGAAGCGCCTCCTGGTGGTCATGGGCAATTGTACAATCCCACAGGCATAGGTGCTGAAGACCTGATTGTCTCTCCCCATAGACTGTGAGCTCTCTCGTTAGCTGTGCCCCCATAGCCTCTATGTTCAGTAAAGACTTGGACCTTTACCTAAAGAATTCTAGCTTCACCTGTAACTTCTAGGAGGAAACCAATAAGCCCTTGGAATATCACACTCACAGGTGCGTCTTTGCTTGGGGAACTGGAATGTGATTGGCCATGTGGGTTTTGAGCCTCAGCAACAATGTGATGTCAAGGGGAAGCTTTGGGTCACATTGTGTTAGTTTGCCTGGGGGAGGAGGCAGATCTCGAGACTGATAGGAGCCACACAGGAGGTCGCCTATGCTAAACCGGTTGGAGCGTTAATGAAATGCCTGGACACCAAAGGCGGCTGCCCTGTCCGTCAGCAGTCCGAGTGTATCATTACACATTGACATCAGGAAAGTCATGCTGTCCTGAGTCCAAGGAGAAAACATCTGGAAGTTCCAGATTCAGGACTCTTACAGGGACACCTGCTGTTGATCTGTCCCGGCCTGTTTCCAGTAACAAAGCATCACTAGGCATACAACAACTGTCACTGGGCCCCGTGAATCATGTTAGTGGGGCAGTTCTGGGAACCCTGAACTAGTAGTTCAGAAATGGCCTTCTATGAACTAAGCCCCCACACTGCCTCAAAGGGTCTCATCTGGTGAGGTAAAGAGACACTGGTCATGAGTCTCTATTTCTTGGACAATCTTTTGGAGAGCCTCACTCAATCCAGTGAGCTGGTAACAAGTACCTGGGAAGACAAGGCTAATCTTTCTGCCTCTCACCCCAGATGTGGATGAGAGTTCCCTCAGAAGAGAGAACTCTTCTCTGAGCATAGTTTCTCTAGAGCAGGGGTTCTCAACCTTCCTAACGCTGAGGCCCTTTAAGACAGTTCCCCATGTTGTGGTGACCCGCAACCGTAAAGTTATTTTCACTGCTACTTCATAACTGTAATTTTGCTACTGTTATGAATCATAATGTAAATATCTGATATGCAGGATATCTGATATGCGACCCCTGTGAAAGGGCCACAGGTTGATAACTGCTGCTCTGGAAGCTTCTAACCCGTGGCACGGTTGTGAAGGGTTTGAAGGCAGATGCCTCCTTCAGGTGCTCAGCTGTACTTGGAGAAGGAGCACACCATGTTTCTAGCTACCCCGTGACCCTGAGGCTGTAGGAAACAGAAGCTTCTGCTCTGTGTCAAGAGCACGCTCATGCCCTTCTCATCTGAGATGTGGGACTATTAGGAATATTTATAATAGCAGCAGGGAAAAGTGACAGCGCTCTCCACACACCAGCCTTATTCTAAAGACTTTGCCTTCATTAACTTACATAATCTCCACAACTCCATGAGGTGAGTACGTTAATATTCTTGTTCCCATGATGAGACATTTGTGTGGTAGGGAGATTAGTGAGTGACTCACCCAAGGTCACAGAGCAGGTAGAGAACATAACTGATGCTTCCAGCTAGGGCACTTTAACTCCGAGGCAAGCACAAGTGTTGATCCCAGGCACCTCCTAGAGGGGTCTGTAAACCCTTAGGGCAAGGATGCAAGAAGGGGAAGGGCAACTTCACAAGCAACCAACCAGGCCAGTTCTTCTATACATGACACCTAATTAACACTTTGAGGCAATAGTCTCACAGACCAAGGCAGCCATGGTTGCTTTGAAACAAAGAACCCCGAGTCCCTAGATGCTCTCTATCACATATCATATTATTTAGGACCTTTGCTGTATTCAGTTAACCTCTAAAGTATGACCACTAAGTGACCATTCCTGACCATCAAAAATGGTGATTTTATGTGGTTCAATCTAAAACAATATGCTAGGCTAAGCATCTGGAGGGCAGAATGAGTCGGAAATGGCACTCAGTGAATGGCCAGTCCTTCAGCCTTGGGGCCGCCCCCACTGTCACCCATAAGCTTCTCCTTTGAAAGTGCGGGTCATCTCTGAAGCACCCAAAGTCATCCCGTGACATTGCAGGGACAGTTATATAAGACGAGTGCTAATAGCTGAGAGAGAACCCCACTCTTGCAAGCACAGGATTTGGTACTCAAAGACCAGGCTTGTATAGCTTAGTGGGAGAGCATCTGCCTGTCATACACAGGCTCCGGGTTCCACCCCTAACCCCACGAAAAGAAAATGAAATACACCAAAGAAGACTTGGTTTGGGTTTTCAACTCTGCCCTTCAACTTGTATGTGAATGTGACCTTCTGCATTTAACTTAACATCTCAAAGCTCAAAATACATAAAGGAAGGGGAAGAGGGAGAGAGGGTAGGGGGGAGGGTAAGAGAAATTGCTCCCTGGAGAGTGCAAGGAACCAGGGCCACTGAGGCTGTGCAAAGGCTAAGGAGTGTCTTGTGAACATTTTGTCTAAACCCTTTCCATGCAGAATGACCTGTGGCCGTGTCATACACCCAGACAGTCACTGTCAATGTCCCCTCAGCAATTGTCCACCTGGCCCAATTTGTGTTGGTAACTTTTCAGGAAAGTCTTCCATTCAAGCGCCACCTCACCTGGTCACTAGTCCTGAATGCCTGGTGTCCTGCTGGGCATGCCCTGAACAAGGCTGGACCAGGCTAGGCAGTTTGATGCAGAGTAAAGAAGCTCAGCAATGCCTGCACTGCGGCTTTCCTTCCTTCCTCTCCCACCCCTGTGCCTGGAGGGGGAGAGGGGAGAGGGGAGAGGGTCGACACCACAGGAACACCTCTCTTCGCTGGCCTCCATCCTGGAGAGAGAAGTGCCGCTCCGGCTCCGGCTCCGTATACACAAGCCAAAGGAACAGCTTGTGCTGCCTGAGCAGGCAAGCGCCAGGATGGGGATCTGAGTCACTCTGACAGCGAGGAGGGCACTGTGCCAGCCACGCACAAGGCACTCCTCTAGGGCAGGACAGCTGACATCAGGGCAGGGAGATGTCGCTCCCAAGCAGAGGGCTCCAAGTTGGCTTTGAGGCCCCCTGGCCCTTGGAGCACACAGGAGCAAAGATTCCCTTTTCCCTGTGTCTCTTTTTCCTTCTGTGTCCCTTTGGGACACAAGGACCCCTGGCTTCCCTTCTAGCCTGGATCAGCTACATACCCTGCTAAGCGACCGTGGGCCTTCCCTTTTCACTGGACTGTGGTGGACGCCATTGTCGCACAGAGAGGAGAGCACACATTCCCAGGAGGCAGGCTTCCCACTCACACCTCCCAGGAGGCAAGCCTCCCAAACACACACACACATCCTTTGATAGTTTCACATAGACTCTTTTGCTCATGTTTCCCCCTTTTCTTTGTGAGGCTTACATGTTTGTTTGAAGAGTGGGTTCCCAGGTGGCTGTGCTATTTGCAGAGGTTCTAGAGCCTTGTGGACATGAGGCTTAGCTGATATAGGACTTAGGGGTGGGGCCTAATGATTCCATCCTGATCCTCTTTCTAATTCTTATACCTGCTTCCTGCTTCAATAAGATGTGGCAGGGTTCTACCCACAGCGTGATCACGTGGCCGTGAATGCCACTATGCCTTCCCTGCCGTGGTGGACTAAAATTGTGAACCAAAATGCACCCTCCCTCCCTTACATGCTTCTGTCAGATATCTGATCACAGTGAGAAGCATGTACTCCTGCCAGTAACAACTGTGTGCTGCACTGATTCTACATGTGACTTGGTAGCATTCAAGCCAGTAGACAGCTCTCTGATTCTCAACCCTGACTCACTACAGATTCACTCATGAAGATTATAAAACAAAGCCTGGGTGCTGCCACAGGCCAACGAACTCAAGCTATAGGCAAAGATGTGTTTTCTAGGCTCCCAGAATACAATGTGTGCTAAGACCTGCTGGTTCTACCTGCTCCCACATCTTCCAAAGAAGGCACAGGGGCAGCCTTCAAGCATCCTGTTCTAGCTTCTGACTTTGTCAAAGCCAGGTCAACCACTGCCTGGGGTCTCCAACTTTTCTATCTACCAAGTGAAAGGTCTTCCATAATTCTAAGCTCAGCCCTTGCTCAAATGCCATGTTGTTTCTCTCATCTCTGGGCCACTCTAGGGTCAGTCACAGCCCTGATACCTGTTTGAGACTTGATGGCACCTAGAGGCCAGCCACGTGCTACCCACCCACTTCTGGAAGATGCCTAAGTAGGAAGCCCGCTTTCTTGCTCAGTCTTCTCATTAGTCTGGGGCTTGATATCAGGAGAGACTATCTCACAAGGACTGGGTGAAGCCATCTTCACACTGGCCATCAGGAGCAACAACAGGCCACCTTCCTGATGTGTCCTGGGGTCCTGGAGGTGTGTTCATACCCAGAAACAGGGGGGTGATGATTCCCCCACACCCAGGTATATAGATGCTAATGATGCCCCCAGAAGACACCTGTGTGTCATCTTGGAGGTTAAGCAATGGGTCCCTTTGGAAAAGAGAACTGTGTCTGTGACCAGGGATGTGAGCATGGGCAGCAGCAGGATGCTGCCACCACATCAAAATGCCTGCTGGCCCAGATGGTATTCGTTAGAGAGGGCGTCAAGCCAGCACACGCCAGCAGCCCTGTCCCTTCCTCCAGCCTCAAGGACAGCCTGGGAAGAACCCAGTCCTCTCTTCTGGGCATGAGTGTCTGGTGCTGCTTGCAAATTCCAAATTTCTGCAGACAGGAGACACTGCTCCTTCACTGTTACCATTCAGAAGGAAGTGGCAGTTTCTCTTAAGTGTCGCAACTCAGAATCTAGATACTTCGATGGCTGTCGCTTCTTGAGTGACCTTGTACACACCCCTGAGTGCATTGTTACAAGAGGCACAACGTTCCTCATCCTGTTTACATTTCCGAAAACACAAAGAATGTGATGTTATAAAGAAGGTAAATGTCAGGAGTTGCCATCTGCCATCTATAGACCATTGGGGTTCAAGGGCCACACTACAGCAGCCTGGAATGACAATCAGTGAGTGAAAAGTTGGCACAGCTCCATCCCAGAACAGGGGAGGTGGAAGCCGAAGGGTAAGTTCAAGGACAGCCTCAGCTACATAGTGAGTTCCAAGTCAGCCTGGGCTACTGCCTGAGAGTGAGTGAGAAAGAGAGAGCGAAAGAGCGAGAGAGCGAGAGAGCGAGAGCGAGAGAGAGAGAGAGAGAGAGAGAGAGAGAGAGAGAGAGAGAAATCTGAGAATGTAACTCAAAAGTAGAACACTTGCCTAAGCACATGAAATAAATATTCTTGGTTCAATCTCCAGCACTGCCATAAAAATAAATAGATGGATGGATGAATGAGTGAATGAATGAATGGCAGCCAGGCAAAAACCTGAGTAGGTACATGACCTGTGACCCCTGGTCCCCTCAAGGATTGTCCATAGTAAAGCTGAAAAGAGCAGCCAGGCATCCTCAGGTTCAGATTTCCCCTCTGCCCTCTTCCCATGCGACCCTCTAGGCTACAGCGAGTGAGGCGCTGATGTGACCGCTCACAGCTAAATAATGTTCCAAGTTAGTTACCCATTTCATGGCATGTTTAAAAGTAATTCCCTCCAAGGCTTCACATTTACCTAGAGACTCTCTTTCACTGAGCATGCGCTTCTGCCTGCACCTGCTCTATCTGCCTCCCAAGATGTGAGAGGGTATGAGAAGGAGTTTGGAACCAGCACAGCAGGATAGAGCCCCCCAAACAAGCTAAGGGTCAGTAAGAAAACTAGTTTCCTGACTCTGAACCTCCGAGAGACTATGCCATGAAAATGGGGTGGCCTGGCCCTGAGCTGAAGGACTGCTGGCAGCTGCCTCCTCCAGGAAAAGGTGGAAGAGTGGGCAGCTCCGTGGCTCTGAGTCTCCCTCCCCAGCCTGGCACTGCCACCTCACCCAGTCTGCCAGCCCACAGCACCGCCCTTCCCATCATAGCCCAGAGAGGCAACGCAAGACCGTTATGAAAGCAAGCGCTTCTAGATTTCAAGGTCTCCGTTTTAAATTCACGACCTTCGATGCGCTTAAAATGAGGCTCTCCATTTCACAGGAGCCTTTATGTAAGTGTGGAGAGGAGAGGAGGGCTGTCCCGGACAAGCTGTGCCTGTCTCCCAAAGCCTGCTGGGAAAGGGTACCTGACTGCAAAGGCTTTTAGTGGGGAACACTCTCCACAAGCTTGGGGTTTGGATATTTTAAACGAATTTCTTCATCTGGTTCAAAAGCCCACAGCTTTACAAATGTGTCCATCCACTAAGCTTCGCCTCAACGCCCTTGATACATGGACTAGGTAAAAGCAGTGATACTGGGGTGACCCAAGCTCAGAGGGAAGAGATAAAAGGGCCAGAGAAAGATAGGGCCAGAGAAAGATAAGCCCAGAGGGTCCGAATGAGGAGCAGACTTTTCACCTAAATCACCAACAGAGGTCCAAAAGAAAAGGCAGCCCCAGCGTGACCCAGCACAGCTCAGTAACTGCCTGAGCTTGTGTGCCGTGGTGTGGTCGACCAGCACTTTTAATAGAACACAACGGATACCAGGGAAGTCATGTGCAATGCTCGATAATCCCATTGAAAATCGCCACAACTAAAGTTGATTTGTTTTGAGATGAGAACTGTGTAGCCCAGTATAGCCTCAAACTCACTATGTACCCCAGACTGCTCTCAAGGCAATCCTCCTGAGTACTGGGATAAAAGTTGTGTGTCATCATGCCCGGCAGTTTTAATAGTATATTTTAGTTCACTCAGTATATTCAACACATAGTCATTTTTTTTTTTTTTTTTGGTTTTTCGAGACAGGGTTTCTCTGTGCAGCTTTGCGCCTTTCCTGGAACTCGCTTTGGAGACCAGGCTGGCCTCGAACTCACAGAGATCCGCCTGGCTCTGCCTCCCGAGTGCTGGGATTAAAGGCGTGCGCCACCACCGCCCGGCTAACACATAGTCATTTTAACACACAATTTATGTGAAATAACTAACAAGGACATTTCACTTTTTAAGGCCCAGTACTTAAAATCCATGTCTACTTTAGACTCACACATCTCAGCTCATCAATGCCACATGTCAAATGTCTGGCTGCCCCTTTTGATGAATAACTACCATAAGGCCTACATAAGGTTTGGGGTATTCCAGAGAAATTGGCGGGGGCGGGGGGAATGAGTGTGGTAAGGCCCTAGCCTTGGAGGAGCAAGGGGAAGCCATACAAACAATTCCCACATGGAATAGGGACAGTGAGATTGAGGGGCCCCTGGGGGCTTTGCAGCATAACTAATTTTGCCCAACCTAGAGGTTCAGGGTAGCTCCTGAATCCCTGGTGAGGTGATGCTAGAAACAGGCAGTGCTGCAATCAGGAGAGGCTAGGTCCTGTTGGGGGGCCAAGCTGAAGCCAGTCACTTGTGGGGAGAAAGTATAAGCAAAGGCTGGGAGGTGGCCCAGGAGATCAAGCACTCCCTGGGTAAGAGTGAGGAACCGGGTTCAGATCCCCAGGAGCCACATACAATCCATGTGGTGTCATGCACCTGTAACAACAGTGCTGGGGCCACCGGGATGGGTCAGTCTTTCTGGACACCCAGCCTGTGGGAGACAGCAAGCTCGAGGCTGAATGAGAAAGCTCGTCTCTAAAAGTACAGCGGCAAACAATGAAGGAAGATATAGGACCCTGACCTCCGGCCTCTGAGTGCACTTGTAAGGGTAAGAGCATCTGCATGCCAGCTACAAACAGACACTTCCAAAGATGTGTGGAAGTTCTTGGTACCTAGTAAACTCAATTTCAGTGGCAGCCTTATCCTATGAGAAGTCTTGAGAGAGAAAAAAACAAAGACAAAATCCCCCCCAAAGACACCTATTGTCTGCCTTTAAATACTTGTGGAGATTAAAGAGCTGACTCCACATGTCAATGTGTAAAACAAACATTTGGAAAGCTCCAGATAACTACAGTCTTATTGCCTGACCAAAAAAAAAAAAAAAATCCTGATGAACCAAATTAAGAATCTTTCCACCCTCCATTCCCAGATGACGCCTGTCCTGGATCTTCAACCTACCCATGACCTTGATGTGAACAAAAAAGTTCCCATCAACATGCTCCCCTATTCTCTCTGGGGCATTGACATTGGTCGAGCTTCTGAGAGTCCGTTGAGAGAAATGTTCAATGCCCACACCAATTGCCTCTGAAAGATATCGGCACACAGCACAGCCAGATGTGGACTGATGATTTCCATGCTGTGTTCACCAAAGACTCCAAATTACTTCAAGCAGAAAAGGTTCCATCAGTGAGAGGGTCTGGAGAACACAAGACTAGTGAAGCCAAATGGGAGGGAGGCAAATGCTTAGCAACAGAGAAAAGTCATTCTTTTGGGTTCAGGTCTTTAGGGTCAGTATTGTAACAGTGTTGTAACAGAGCAGGGAACCGGGAGAAATGTCCAGTGCTGCTCAAAGGAATCTCTGGAGAGATGAGCTATGACGCTCTGGGACATCTATTGAGTGATATTTACCAAGCACCTTTAACTTACTATGGGATGTACTAGCTTCCATAGAATGTATAGTAATAAAGACAGCGTAATTCCTTCACTTAGAAAGCTTATCATGTAGTAAAGAAAAGAGGACATGTGGGCACATATCTTTTAATTCAAGGCACCATCTGTTATGAAAAATACAAACTGACTCCAGAAGGGACCCAAGAGCTACTTCTTAGTTTCTTCTATATGGTTGGAATGATGGCCATATGGAATGACATCATCTTGTCCCAGAAGATTAGGACAAAGGGAGTGAGGGCCAAGCTTTGCTGGAGATAACTCGGGCTGGAAAATGGCCTGATGTAGAGTCGGTGCACAAAGATATTTAAAATTCCCCTTTTAGGAATCAAAGAAGGGAAATGCAGGTATCCAGCAAATAATTTCAAAGTGAGGCATGCATTGATTCAGGGCAGGTTACAGACCATCCCAAGGTGTGCAGATGAATAGGTGTGCATGTCCTTAGGAACTGTAGAATCGGCTAGGTGATTGGTAGAGTCTTAATATGGTTTATTTGGACTTAAACGTGAGCAGTAAGGCCACTAGTTGAGTTCTACAGAATGAGCCAATAATTGATTTTCTCATTCTGTTATTAGTCTTCTAATCACGGAGCACAATGTACTTTATATTTTCATCTTCCTTCTTTGTCATCTAATTAATGCTAGGAGTAGTAAGCATTCAATGTGTATTGAATGGATAAATAAACGAGAGCATGAACTAACCAGAAAAGGGGTGAACACGTCAGAGCGTACACAGTGGGCTCTCGTTCTGCCAACATGGGCCAATACTCGTTTACATTTTGGGCAAGACATTGGCTGTCTCCAAGCCCTGCTTTCCTCCCCTGTGACACAGTTGCGATTATAGAGACTGCTCTCGGTGCCTGTGGGGATTATGTGACAGGGGAATGTACCCAACAAACTGGAAAACACTAAAAACAAAATCTAAGTTGGTGTCTCACTGGTACAACAAGGGAACATGCGCTGTTGTGGAAGCCGAGAGTCATCCTCACGCCACCATACTTGCTACAAAACTCTCCTGCGAGATCCAGATTGTACACTCACCTTCTTACCCGGGGCAGAGGACCAGCAACAAATGACCAGGTGAAAATCCATAGCCAGAGATGTCCACCTGGCCTTGTTTGCCAAACCATGAAGCTAAGGAGAGTCTTAGCCTGCTACTTGCAAACAGGAAGCTTATTGTGCCTGCCCTGGGTTTCCCGAGCCCTCGAATTAAGACAGCAGCTGGAGATGCAGGCTTTGCTCACTGCAAAAGCTGCCGAGCTAGCAACAACTTTACCCACGTGCACATGCACACACACCCAAACATGTCCAGCTGACACGTGCCTGCTCCTGACAAGACCACTGGGCAACGTCGTGACACAGTAATTAGGCAACTGCTCTAGGCATCTGCTCAACTTTCCACCTGCTTTTCCAGATGTGCACTTAACAAGTAGCCAACAAGTTCTGGCAGGTCAGAATGCTGTGGCTGCAGAGGTGAGAGACAGCTGGACAGACCTCCGGAGGAGGATCTGGTTTCCCCCCTTATCCTGCCACTGAGCTCACTGCTCAGGACTCTGCTGGGGTTTCACCAGGGAAGTGAGTGGCAGAGTGATCATCCTGCTTGGGGGCTTCATATTCACAGGAACAGGGTCCACACTCATCTGCCTTGTGCTAGCTGTGGAGCCTTGACTACTTACCACCTTTCTCCGCCCCCTGCTTTCTCGTGTGCCATTTACACCAATCAGCTCAGCGTCCCTAACCAGTTACTTCTATACCATCATGTCTACTCTCATGGACACCATCACCAGGGCACTCCAATATAGACATCATGTTCCGTTTTGGAATGAGTTGTGCAGAGTGTTATTCTTTTGGATCACATCACAGGCTGCTCTTTACAACACAACATGCTAGGGGTAGGTGATCAGAACTCAAGTTCTACCTAGAGTGGAATTGTTGGGGAAATCCCTCTGGCCGCTTCCTTTTAGGGGCATGTATCATCAGTGTTGGTAGGGATAGGAAAATCACTTTGAAAAACCAACTCTCAGAATCAGCCCACTCTCACGTGAAGAAAACAGCCCCTGAGTTGCCAAGCAGCTATCAGTCCTTCTATTGGGCTGGTTTCATGCCTCCCTTCACCGTCATGAGCTGGTTCCTAAGCAACCCCTGCACTGGAAGGCCTGCAAGGGCTGGTCTCAGAAGCAGTTCTCTGGTCACCACTTTGCAGCTCTCGACACAGAGCCTGGAAGCCTACAGCCTGTTATCTGGGTCTTCATAAACTCCCCTCATTCACGAGTCTCAAGTCCAGCCCAGTGCGTGAGCTCCAGCTCCAGATGACAGAGATGAGGGGCCACATGCCTCTTGGATGGCACCTTCCCCAGCACATAGCCAAGGAGACTATTAACTGAAGGAGAGGGAGAAAATGAGCAAGAGACAGTGAAGTGATTTCAGGATCTGCAACCCCAGGAATCGCAGAAGGAATGGGACAGGCACAGTGCTCCCCTCTGGTAAGGACTGTTCAGGGACATACCAGGGTAATATGCAGCACTCTTAGACGGCTGGTATTCCAGAGTCATTGCGTGAAGGACTCTGGTACAGAAAGCAGAGGGAACTGCCAGCCACCCAGAGGCTTCCACGTGAAAGCCACAGAAGGTCAAACCTCAGCAAACACGGCGATGGGCTCCTCGAGGTCCCTTTCCTCTCTGAGGTTTAGGAAATAAATATTTAAACTTGGATTCAGTGCAAAGAGTAACTGGCCTTTAAAAGCCACTGACGCCTTTATTACATTATTATCATCACTACCGTGGCCACTGTTAGCGTCCCAATGATGACTGTTCAATGTAGTTACTGTGCACCAGGTACAATAGCTTTTCCTCTCAATCATTTTATTCTACCTCCGCATTAGTTTGGGGTGGGTGCTCTTATATCATGAATGACAAAAGTCTGGAGAGATCACATGACAAGAACAGTAGCCCTTTCCTCCCCATGGCCTCTGTACCTTTGGAGCCTCCGTGAGTTAATTTAGTCAGGGGTTGAAAATCCCAGGAAAGAAATGCCTCCTCTGTACTGAACACACAGAGATTGATTTCCCTGCCAATTTTCCATGTGTTTCAATGTACTGACTCTTTTCGTGGCATTTCCATTGTATTGGGTTTTATGAGTAATCTAGAAATGGTTTCAGGTACATGGGTAGCTGTGCACGCAGTATGTGCAAACCAAACTCCATGTCATTTTATGTGAAGGACTTGAGCACTGAGAGATTGGAGCATCTGAGGCGGACCCCTGGATCCAGTTCCATGCAGACAGAGGGATGACTGAAAATCTCCCATTTGGCTTTTCCTTGTACAGTTCTCCCCAACCTTATTGAAGGCTGTTAGGGAAAGTGCACTGTCCCTGCCTCCCAACACTTCTACAGTGGATGCTTTAGATCTGACACTTGGAAGAGAGTTCACTGTCATCCAATCAAGGAAGAATACAAACTAATCACGTTGAGGGTTACTTTGATCCAGATTATTACTAGATTACTGGTTCTTCGTCATACCCCTGAAAATTAGGATTGCTTGAGATGTTTCACTCCAAAAGCAAATCAGTGGCCCGTCACACCTGTGAAACCAAGACTGCATGGTCAAGGGCTTGCTGTCAGTGAGTGACTTGATTCCTTTATCCTTGCAACCTACCGGTGGTTAAATAGAAAGTCAAAACAGGTGGTAAAACCCGAACAGACCTTACCAGGGAATCTGCTCAAACCCCAAACTGCTGTTATAATTCATGTCTTCTTCTCCATTTCTCTTAAAATGATCCCAGAGCTTCCTACACCTCACCCCCTGGACCCTCCCAATGTCACTGGGTGTCCTTTGTCCTGATACAAGTCTCTGCTCCTCAGAGAGAAGCCGTGGGTATGGAGCAAAGGTTTTGAGTCAGCTACCTAAATGGGATCCAAAGTCTGCTCTGCCACCTCCCCTTGTGTGCCCCTAGGAGAGTTACATAAACACACTGAGCATAGTTTTCTCAGCTCGCAGATGGGTACTGTGTAGGACAGAAGGGAGAGTAAAGAGATCAGCTATGCACCATGTGAATGGGCCAGGGACACAATACAGAGCCCAAGGCTAAAAACTGAAACTAGACTAGGCTATTGCTAGCTATACAATTGTGGGAAATGTAGCCAATCCCAGGCTGTTTTCTCATCTGTGGGTTGAGACCAGTAGGGGGCTATGGATACAGCTCAGTGCTAGTGTGCTTGCTTAGCATTCAGGAAACACTAGATTCAACTCTAGAACCACACAAACCAGGTATGCTGGTATGTGCTTGTAATCCCAGCACTCAGAAAGTGGAAAAAAGATCAGAAGTTCAAGGCCATCCTCATCTGTACAGACTATTCCAGTCGCAATCCTGACTAATCAAAACATCCCTCTGGAACATCTGGCTGAGGAAGTTCCTCCTGCCTTCTGACCACCAGGATGAAGGGGCTGTGTCAACCAAGAGTCTGGAGGAAGGAACCACACAGGTGCAAACCAACCACTTGTGAATGTTCCCGCCCAGCCCAACCTGGCTGCTAGATGGATTCCTCAGTGCATGTCTACTGAGTGACTGCTCTGCCAGACCCTCTATTGAGCACTGCAGAAATAGTAAGTAAAATACACAAAGTTCTAAGCAGATAATCATTTAAGGCATATACTAAACTAAGCGTCAACTAGCAAGAAGTACTGCTCAAACAGTTAAATAAGGGAGACGTGATGGGAGGGCATCTACTTTAGAGAATGGTCCAAGAGGATTCTGCAAAGAGGTAGTAGCTGCCCTGAGACCTGAATAGAATGAAGGATGAATGCATGGGGGAGCAGAGGTTGCATGTGCATAGAACCTGAGGCCAAAGTGAGCACAAGTGTTCCATTATTTCCAGGGAGGACACAAGGGACAAAACAGTGTGAGCATGGGCAATGGGGTGGGGCACGGCTCTGTCAGGGGCTGTTACCAAGAGTCTTGGAGGGAAAGGCAAAAGGCTTCACTTTTGCAAATGGAAAATTGTAGGGACCTGGAGCAGAGGGTAAAATGACCTCATCTGTACTTGTAATCCATTGCTCTGGCTGCTGTGCAGGGACGCTGCGGCAATATGAGGAACACAGGGAGCAGTGTGGAAGGTCTGAGGCTGGCTTGTGTTGGTTGGAGGTAACGGAAGAGCTGAGGTATAATCAGAAGTGAGGCAGAAGCCTTTGAAACGTATTCAAATGAGGTCATGTCTCGGAAGGCAAGAGGGACAGGAAGGCTTTTGTGTGAGCAGGTGGTGCTCTGCTCTGCCATCTACTGATGCGGGACCCTGGGAAAGGCAGACTTGGTCCTGGCTGTGATGGAGGGAGCTGAGGGTGCAGTTGGCCAGCCTCCTTCCTCCCCCTCCTCCAGGTAACAACAGTGTAAGGAGTCACATTGAGGGACAAGCCCTTCTGGCTCTGCTGTGACCTCCACTTCTATTGCCACTGTAAAGTGCTATTAGCTTGACCCCTATGACCCCACTGTGAGCTCCTAGGTTTTGATTGGTCCACAATGAAATGGAAAGGACATTTGTAAGTTCCCTAGCTCTACAACACTACAACCCAGCATGTGTGTACACGGTGCACGTGTCTACATGTGAACAGGTGTGTGCATGCATGTTTGCACATGTGTACTGGATTTCAGTGTTGTGGATTTAGAGAACTATAAATGATCTTAGTCCATATTCAAATGGATGCTCTGATTGCTCTGAGTACCCAAAATTGGATAGAGAAGTCATTTACTTCCATTGAATGCTTGGCCATGAGAAGCCACACAGTAAAACGTTCATCTCCTGGCTGGGAAGATGGCTCAGCAGTTAAAGAGTTCATCAAACAAGGAGGAAGACCAGAGTTCAGATTCTCAGAACCCCAGTAAAACGCCCAGTGAGTGTGGCAACCCATATGCAATCCCAGCCTCATAGTGGGAGACAGGAGCTTCCCCAGCCAAACTGTCAAGCAAGATTATCTGTATCATCAAGCTCCGGGTTTGACAGAGACACCTTCAAAGAATAAGATGGAGAAGTAAAGGAGGGAGATTCCCCACATCAACCTTGCTCCTCCACACACGCACACACACACACACACACACACACACACACACACACACACACGCACACACACACGCACACACACACACACACACATACACTCACTCACTCACACATGAACAATCATGCAGGCACCACATACACATACCCAAGAAAGAAGAAGAAGAAAAAAAAAAACAGAGTTGGGCTTCTCAATTTATAGCCTGAGTTCTTAAAAGGGAACCTGTGGAAATATTTGCACACTAAATATTCCTGCACAATAAGTCAACCACACATGCCTTCTAGGTCTGTAATTATCTCTCCTCTCCTACGAGTTGTAATTCCAAGTACAAGGAAGACGTATCTGAGCAGGCTTAGGGGCCAAGGCCAAGAAATTGTTCCTGCTGTCTACAAAGGACCAGGGCCTGTGGGTCCAGTCCCAGATGGGAATGAATTCAGACAAGCATTGGAGAGGAAGGAATCAGAGGCATGACTACAGTAATCTAAAGGCTGGAGAAGTGGATGGCTCTTGCCTCAAAGGCTCTGTGCAGACTCCCTGCTCATCACCACATCTCACAGACAAGCAAATTAAAGGTTGGTGAGACGAAGCAACCTGCCCAACACCAGAATATCCAGGGCCAGAGCCGTGCACCCCTCCCCTCCTGCCTGTCTAGAAGTTTCTGTCACCGATGCTCCCCACCAGCCACTCTTAGCGAAATGCCTCTGCTTCCTCCACCCTGATCCATGTCCACCCCCACCCGACTGTCAGTCTCTATTTTGCACAGAGCGAGACAGGTGGGTCTTGACAAATGAGAAATGACGGCACGATTATCTGGTTTCCTTAGTGATTGGCTGCTGTGGGGAGAACAGAGCACTGCTCTGAGTGAGACAGAGCCCCAGTGTGACTCACAGGAGCACACTAGGGGTGGTGGCATCACCACAAGCAGCAGCTAGGAGGCTGCCTGTCAGAGCTAGCACCAGGGCCAGGGGCCACCTGCAAATGCTCCTGGCTCTACAGAGGGGGCTGAACAAGATTTTGCCCAGCCAACAGAAGCCCGGCCAGCAATCAGGCATATTAGCCAGGACCCTGGCGTCCTAGAGAGAGGAGTTTTGGAGCCCCGCGAAAGTACCATTCTAAAGGTTCCTAAAAATGCCACAGCCTCGGCCTAGGAGCCTTACACAAGGCAGCCAGGGATCATGGGTGGCCTCTGCAAAGAGGGCAGAGCAGGAGGACTTAAGTCTGTGATCCCCAATGCACTTCCTTCTGCTTTAGAAGATGTCATGTGGCTTTTCATTCTGAATTTCACAACTGTGGAATAGCTTTATCTTTCAGAAAAAGCTCAGGTACACAGCTCTGTCACAGTTTTTTTTTTTTTTTCTGCCACCCTTCAGGGGCTGCCCCTCACCACCAGGATGCCATTCTTCATTTTATAATTAGTTAATTACTGTGTATGTGTGGTATCCATATGTGCATGTTTATGCACGAGTGTGTGGAGGCCAAAGGCCCACACAGGGTGGGCCTCTGCCATTCTCCACTGTGTTTTTGAGGCAGTGTCTCTCACTAAACCTAGAACTAACCGATTAGCTGGACTGGATGGCTGGTGAGCCCTGGGGATCCTTCTGTCTCTGTCCTCTCAACGCTAGGGCCACAGATGTGCACCACCACACCTGGCTTTTAGGAGTGATGAAACTCAGATCCTCGTGTTTGAAAGGCAGTCACTTTACCAACTGGGCCATCCCCCAGCCCGGTAAGCAGGTCTTACCTGGACCCTGCATTCTAGCTAAATCAACCAAGTGGACAGTCAGGGACATAGTTGGGGGGGTCCCAGAATGCTTTGCCTTTCCTTTTGCAACAGTTTGGGTGTCTCTTATGAAGCTCATGCATTAAAAGCTTAGCCCATAGTATGGGTATTTCTCATAAAGCCTATGAGTTAAAAGCTTGGCCCAAAGACAAGGTTGAGACCCTGTGGGACCCTCTGGGAGGGCTACGTGTGAGAGACATGGGGATCTGTGCTATCCTCTTTCTCTTTCTCTCTTTGTTTCACGGAGAATCATTTGCTTCTCCATGGTCTCCAGTTAGGAAGAAGTCCCTTGCTAGAGACCTCAAAACAACGGAGTCATTTATTGTGGACTATAACCTCCAAAATCACAACTCAAACAAACCTTATCTTTAGAAGCAAATATGTCTGGTAAAAACTCCTGTGTGCTGGAAAGGAACTGTTACAATTTAAACAGGTTCCAACGTGAGTCGTCACCTGATGATGCTCTGTTGGGAGGTGACAGAACCTCAGGAAGGGAGCCACAACTGGCAGAGATGGGTCACTAGATGTGTGCCCTTGAGGCTTTATAACCTGGCCCCCATTTCCGGTTGAGTTCTCTGCATCCTGAACAGCCAAGATGTGAACAAGTCAGCCACAAGCTCCCACCGCTGGAGACAGCCTCTCCTGTCTCCATGCAGTCCTCTCCATTATGGATTTCACTCCCTGTGACAACGGGGGTGGGGAGGGGTCAAAATACGCCTCCTCCTTCAGTTCCTTCTTTCCGGTGTTGTGCCTCGGCACCCTGTGTGGTCTGTAGGTTGGCTCTGTGATGGCATCTCCTGGAGGCTGGGCCCAGCTCATAGCTTACAGTGTTTCTTCCTTCCTTTGCTCTCAGTCGGGAGCCTGGCCACCTTGCTAAGCTGTTCTGCAGCTGGAGAAAGCCTGCCTGGGAAGTGGACTGACCCAGGAGACCAAAAAGCAGAAATGGACATAAAGGTGGAAGTCTAGGGATTATGTTCCAGCACCTGGATCCAGTCATGCCTGCAGTCCCTGTCTGTGTGTAAACTAAAACAAGGCACACTTAAATCATGTTTCTTCATTTTTAACTATTTTGTGTTTTCTTCTTTTTTTTACTTCTAAAGATTTATTAATTTATCTATTTAACATGCGTGCTCTATCTGTATGTACAACTTTATGCCAGAAGGCATCTGAGAGCATCAGATCCCACTACAGATGGTTGTGAGCCACCATGTGGTTGCTGGGAATTGAACTCAGGACCTCTGGAAGAGCAGGTAGTACTCTTAACTGCTGAGCCATCTCTCCAGCCCTTTGTGTTTTATTCTTACTAGTTTCAAAACCAGAGGGTTCCTGGTGCTTAAGTGTGATATGTTGAGTTCTTGCACATGCTACCCAACCATCTACAGCTTGGACACTGATCTTAAGATCTGTCCAGGTTCAAATCAGGGATCCTGGCTTCAGAGAAATTTTTCTTCCTGCTGTCTCCACAGACATTAGGAGGCCACCCCATAACACTCCTGTGGCGCCTCTGAGCTTTCTCAACTGTGCAGTGATCCCTGGTGAATGTAACTATCTCCCCGACACAGTTTGAACATCCCTAAAGGCCCATGGCTTGCTCCAGTATGGCCATGTTGAAAAGCAGAGCCCAGTGGACATGGTTAGGTCAGGTTATTACAAAGAGTGAGCCTGGCCCCTGAATTGCACTGGCTTCCTGTCTCAACCTGAGGTCTCTCCTTTCACACAACTGTCCCCCATGATGCCATCTGCCATAATGTGGCGTGACTGCGAGGTCCTCACCAAAGCCACCCGGATGCTGGCACCATCCTGAATCTCCAGAACTGTCAACTACATTGGTTTTTTTTTTTTTTTTTTACTTTGTAAAATACTCAGCCTCAGATACTTTTCTATAGTAACGCAAAACCAACAAAGGATTCACACAGTACACTCTGTGTGCTTTAGGAGAGGTTGAACTCTGTTCCTCATCCCTTTAGCTCTACAAGGACAGCAAAAAGGAGAGATGCCAGACAGTAGAGAGGCAGTGGTGTGCAAGGGCCACCTGGAGGAAGCCATGACCTAGCAGGGAAAGTCGGGCACTAAGCACTCAACCTCACTCTCTGCTGCCCTTACTGGAGGCCAGGTAGCCCAAGTGATGTGTTCTTTGCCACCTTGAGGTCACAGAGCAGGTAAAGAAGGCTGGAGTGTGAATATAGGAACTAACAAATATGCCACCAAATTTCTTCCTTCCAAGCAAAAAGAGACCGATGGAGGGACTCGGAGACCATTAAGAAGCCACAGCTGATCACCTCCATGCAATTAATTCTTTCACTCAAGTCTCTGCTGTTTCTTGTGTCTTCCTCCCTGGATGCTGACTGATAAGTGTAGATAATTCAGGATTCCTTCTCCCAGCCTTATCAGCCAGGCACTTCACTACAGAGAGACAGGGCTGCCCGTGCCCAGGGTGGGATCTGGGATGCAGAATGCTGTGAGCTGACTGAGCCAAGAGGAACATAAGCCTCCATGGCCTGCCCAGCATCACATAGCAACAGGGCTAAGAATAGATCTCGGCCTCCTGCTGCCCACCCACCCCCAGACTCTCCTCCATCCTTCAATGAGTGCACGTGACACTGTCTCTCATGCAGAGCCCCAACGTGTGCATGGGAAATACCTACATTTCATTCAATCCAATGATGCTGCTTAGGAACGCAGGGCCTGACTTGTGTCCAGGAAGAGGGGAGTAGAAGAAGCCTTCAGAGAGCAAGCAGATCTGCTCCCGTGAAGAAAAGCCAAGTCCCACCTGCTCTGGGCATCCATGTGCCCAGGGGCTGTGTGTTGACTCTACTTCAGAATCTCAGGTGCCGTCAGTTACTGCCCCAAGTCCCACCTGCCCACACCCAAGGTTCACGCTCAGGGACACTTCTTCTGTAGCCCCCATGCTGCCTTAGCTCTTGGTCACAGTACTGTGGAAAGTGTAAAACTGGGTTGTGAGCCCAATGCCTGGGCCCCTTTCCAGCTCCATCGCTGCTGACAAGCTGAGTGACCATACACAACCCACTCTCTCTTCCTAGACAAACTTTTCTCCATGAAAGGAAGGCATGAAAGCCTGGTCTCTGGCAGCCCAGGTCTTTTCTCTCTTAGGTTCATTGACATGCTAGCTTTTTCTGTTCTTCCATGCTGCAGACTAAGCAACGTGACACAATGGCTTGGCTTCCTGGCTCCCAACACCAACGTCCCTGTGATGACCTCCCTCTTACGTCTACTTGCCCCTGAGAGAGTATGTTCCCTAGGGAGACTTCACCCAGAAAACGCAACAGTCTTGGGAGGGATTGTCACTTTCTCTAGGACTCCCAGCCCCTCCCTCAGGTGAAGTCAGGAAGCCTTTACATGGTGCAGGAATGCCAATATATACAGAATGTTTCTACCCCTTCAATCTAATCTCTAATGTGGGCATTAGGGGATGGCGCTTCTGAGAAGTAGTTAGGTCCTGGGGGCAGAGGGCTCATGAATACTACTCAGTGAAACCACAAAGAGCTCCAATCTCCAGAGAGATCTCTTGTCCCTTTCTCCATGTAAGGACTCAGGGACATCTGGCCATCTATGAACCAGGAAGTGGGCATGATCCAGCACTTGATGGTGTGGGCATCCTGATCTTGAACCTGCAGCTTGTAGAACTCTAAGGAACTTCTTCCTGCCAGCCTGTGGCACTTTATTAATGCAGCCTGCACATGCTAAGGCACTCTGCAGGGTATTTCCTTTCTCTAACATTTCATACCTTTCAAAATGGCTCCTATGCAGTTCTGTGAAGGAAGACAGTCTGCCCTTAGCCCCATTTTAAACATGACATAAAAGCACATGTCCAGCATGCTACCAGAACCAGGTTTCATTCTCACCATGGTTCAGGGGGAGAAGAGCAGGGAAAGACATGGCCCAGGGCTTTGTCACTGGACTAGGCTGGAATTGCCCCTATATTGTTGCCCTCATTGGGGACAGAGAGCATACTGGACTGCAGATGGCCGTTCTTACACAGTGCTGCATGAGGGTGTGATGGTGGCAGAGACCCTAAATTACTTGAGTTTGTTGGAGGGGGCTGCCTGGGAAAGTGAGAGGCCATGAGCAGCACTGCTTTGTAGAGGGGGAATAAGAAAGAGGGATTGCATTTAGTGCTCTCTGGCATCCATGTGGGACCAGAGGGGCTCTCTGAGGATGTTTTCATAGTGGGATCCCATTGCAACACCATTAGGAAAGAATGACTGCTTGGGTAGACCTCCTGAAATGCCCCACTGTTGTGAGCTCTGAGCACAGTGGACTCCCACCTATTCTAGGCTTGCCAAAGTCACCGTTCTCACTGGAAACCTAGGCTTCTTGTCTTGAACATCCCACACATTCAAACTCCAGCCCAAAGCTTGCTGACCGAACTACTCCAACTTCCTTTTCCCGATCGACAACATCTCTGCGGCCCAATCCAGGCAAACGGCGTCGAGGAGGAGAGCGGATGTCTGTGAACTAGCGATTAAGGTACGACCAGCATAGATCACTTCAGTCATCAAAATTTCATGAAGTGTCCATCGGCAAAAGCCACTACAGCGATTCCTCTGAAAGGAGAGCGTCAATATGGCTTCCATGACCCTGCCAAGTGTTTATTAATGTGCTGATTCGGTGAGAAGAAATCACTTCCCTGGGTTCAAAGAGAGGAGTGGGGAAATACAAGCATCCTAGCTACCCTCTCTCTCCATAAGGCAAAATTTCAGATAATAAGCAGATCTACAACAGATGGGCTGGGTTTTAGCACTCCTGAGGGGGAGAGCATGGAGCCAGCCTGTCTCTCTCTGTAAATCTAAAGAGAACGTGAGCCAGAGTGAGAGCCTCTCTCTCTCTCTCTCTCTCTCTCTCTCTCTCTCTCTCTCTCTCTCTCTCTCTCTCCCCCCTCTCCCTCTCCCTCTCCCTCTCTCTCACACTGTGTGTGTGTGTGTGTGTGTGTGTGTGTGTGTGTGTGTGTGTGTGTGTGCGTGCATGTGAATGTGTGCATCTGTGTGTCTGTGTGAGTGTGTGTTTCATCTGTATAACAGAAAGGTTGACAGGAAGCTCTCTCTCCCTCCCCGAACAACTGTGAGGATGGAATGAAAAGCAGGGCATAGGAAGTCTAAGGACTTTGCTTGGCAGGTTCTGAGTACTTAACCACATCAGGCCAGGGAAGTAAATTCTGACACCTTCACATCTCAAAGCAGCATCATCAAAGGAACCTCTTCACATTATGAGCCAAGCTTCCCCCTGGAGTCCCCACAGACCACTTTCTTCTGTGTTCAAATTCTTTGCATCAATCTGGGTTTTCTCCGATGTGGGACTACTCTGAAATGAACTAAATGCCAATTTTTAAGGTCTCCTTTACCTTTCCTGTGAGCAGGCAGCTACGTGCTCCCTCAGTTAAGAGTGAGTCATAGGCATCCTCGCTAGCTGCAGTTCACATTTCTGCTGTCATCCACTGTTACTCTGCATGCCCCCCCCCCCCAACCGCTCTGCCTGAGTCTTTCTGCTTTCAATCACAAATCTCTTCATATACCACACAACCAAGCCGTTCTCATTTTGTTAACCCTTCCACGGATCTGCCCTAGACAAACAGTAGAGAAGCAGTCAGCTTCCAACCCTGGGATTGGATGAGCTGAGTTTGGAGTCCTGACCTCCTGTTTGTGTCCATGTCCTTTGTGAAGATGAGGTTCCCTGGTTCTTATTTAACAACTTTGACCAAGATGGTGATCCTGAGTAGACCTGTTTCTTCTCCCAACTTCCAATTGCTCCAGTGGAGTAAGTTTTACAGAATCACAGACACATCCCTCTCACCTACCCTTTGGTGCCTTGAGGTCCATCAGGGCTGGCCAGGTACATGCCTCTGCTCACTCATCACCTGCTGTTTGCACCCATCTTCTTGCCCAGGATGCTTTCCCATGCCCACTCTCCACCCACACAAAGTCATCTGACAGATGTTCCAGGGTCTCTCACACTTCCAGCCTTCACACACGCTCACCCCACTCCCAGGATATCCGCCTGAGTTATTTCTAATGACTTCTCAAGTCCCGAAAAGCCTTCTTGGTGCCCTTAGGTCTTGCCTCATCTACCCAACCTCAGAGCCACCCTAGGGGAGCAGCCCTTCTCTGGGGCCCCACAGCTGTTCTGCCACATAGCATGTACACACTTCTCTGTCCCTCGTGGAGCTTTCTGAGGGTAGAGACTGCCTTCCTATCCATAACATCTCCAGGACTCTAGCCATCGGACTTGAGCTGCTGAACAGGACAGAATTGAGCAGAAGGAAACAGAGCAGGAACTTTTCTGCTGGCCTAAGAACTACTCAGAAAACACCTTAGGCAAAGAAACCTGAAAGAGGTGGGAGTCAGCAGGTCCCGACAGGAACAGACACACTGCACCTGATTCTCTGGCCTTACACTTCATCTTCTCGACTCCCTGGTGGCCTGAGAGCTACAGATGTTGAGACTGAATAGTGCTGGCTTTACCAACAGCTACGTGCTTGCAGAGGAGTCCACCTAAGTACAGTTAAAGAAGGAACAAAATGCCAGGCTTGGCTCCAGCTTAGCAGGCCTGAAGGCAGTACAGCTCAAGAAAGCTTTTGAATGGCAGGAGATCCAGGTTTATCTGCAAGTGTGGGTTAGAACTGGAGGTCTGGATGCTAATGCTGTCCGTGAGGAGGCTCGAGAGAGTCTGGTGTCTTTTTATGAGCCTCCCCTCCTTTGCCCGCAGCTCTCTGGTCCTTCCCTCAGCATCCTTATTGAGGTCTGTCTTCCCAGTCAGGTGCAATAACTAGGTTTATAAAATCCCCTAATAGGAGGATTTGGTGGTGCATGCTTTTAATCTCAGCATTCCTGAGGCAGGGGTAGCTGGATTTCTGTGAGTTAAAGGATAGCTTGGTCTATAAAGCAAGTTTCAGGACAGACAGGGCTACATAGTAAGAACTTGTCTGAAAAACAACAACAACAACAAAACCACAATCTAACAAAAACCCCCATTAAGGTCTTCTACATCCCAGCTCCTTTTTTAGGTCTTTGGTGCCCTAGAATCCTCTAAATAAGATTAAAGGACAACCTGTGTGCCATTGGTTATTAGTCAATGAACCCTCTCAGGATATTAAGGATCTCATGTGGACACAGACAGGTATCCAGAAAACACACACTCACATTCACACACATGCTTAACACTCACATTCACATACATGCTTACATAAGATTATCAAGACAAAACACACACACATAGCAAATGTCCCTAACGCATGTAAATTTCCTTAAAAGAGGCTAGTTAGACAGCCCATTGCACAAGAAAAGGCCTCGGGAGGGAAGGGGGGCACAGAAAACACTGACCACCCTCACAGCCAAGTTCTCATAATGGCTGAAGTCGCCTGGTGTGCTGGCTCCACTCCAGCATACTGTAGACAGAAGCAGAAGCCTCCAGACAAGGGACAAAACTCCTGTGCCCCTGCCTCACAGGAGGCTGAGTCTAGACAAGATGGTGTCTCCTAAAGGAGAGGCCAGATACACCAAGCCATTCCATCTAAAGTTTTCCTGACCACATCTAAAGCCAGACCTCAACAATGAACTCGATGAATCAAAATTGTGCTGGAAGGCAAGAATATCACAGAAAACTGGCCATGCTTCCTAGGAAGAGGGGATAACTGGACAAAAGTGTACTGATGAGGATGGCTGTATCTTGGACAGGATGATGAGGATGGCTGTATCTTGGACAGGATGATGAGGATGGCTGTATTGTGGACAGGATGATGAGGATGGCTGTATTGTGGACAGGATGATGAGGATGGCTGTATCTTGGACAGGATGATGAGGATGGCTGTATTGTGGACAGGATGATGAGGATGGCTGTATTGTGGACAGGATGGTGAGGATGGCTGTGTTGTGGACAGGATGGTGAGGATGGCTGTATTGTGGACAGGATGGTGAGGATGGCTGTATTGTGGACAGGATGGTGAGGATGGCTGTGTTGTGGACAGGATGATGAGGATGGCTGTATTGTGGACAGGATGGTGAGGATGGCTGTATTGTGGACAGGATGGTGAGGATGGCTGTATTGTGGACAGGATGATGAGGATGGCTGTATTGTGGACAGGATGATGAGGATGGCTGTATCTTGGACAGGATGATGAGGATGGCTGTATTGTGGACAGGATGGTGAGGATGGCTGTATTGTGGACAGGATGGTGAGGATGGCTGTGTTGTGGACAGGATGGTGAGGATGGCTGTATTGTGGACAGGATGGTGAGGATGGCTGTGTTGTGGACAGGATGGTGAGGATGGCTGTGTTGTGGACAGGATGGTGAGGATGGCTGTATTGTGGACAGGATGATGAGGATGGCTGTGTTGTGGACAGGATGGTGAAGATGGCTGTGTTGTGGACAGGATGATGAGGATGGCTGTATCGTGGACAGGATGGTGAAGATGGCTGTATCTTGGACAGGATGGTGAAGATGGCTGTATCTTGGACAGGATGATGAGGATGGCTGTGTTGTGGACAGGATGGTGAGGATGGCTGTGTTGTGGACAGGATGGTGAGGATGGCTGTATTGTGGACAGGATGATGAGGATGGCTGTGTTGTGGACAGGATGGTGAGGATGGCTGTATTGTGGACAGGATGGTGAGGATGGCTGTATCGTGGACAGGATGATGAGGATGGCTGTGTTGTGGACAGGATGGTGAGGATGGCTGTGTTGTGGACAGGATGGTGAGGATGGCTGTATTGTGGACAGGATGGTGAGGATGGCTGTATCTTGGACAAGATGATGAGGATGGCTGTTTGTTTTGTGGAGAGGATGATGAGGATGGATGTATCTTGGACAGGATGATGAGGATGGCTGTTTCATGGATAAGATGATGAGGACAGCTGTATGGTAGACAAGCATGGCATGCATCTATGAACACAGTTACCCAGCTTAAGGTCACACTTGGGTCTGATAGGATGGAGAAATGGTTGTCAGTTCTCAACATTAAGGCTTAGACATTCCAGAAGTTTCTTGGTACCTCAATTACTAACATAGCTATGCCTAGTTAATATTTATCAAATGATAGCTTATGTGGTAGCATGCTAAATAACATTCTTTATCTCATTTGACCCTCATGAGAGCCCTACATGGTCCATCATTTTTATATCACTCCTCAGATAAGGAGAGTGGTACATAAAAAGATCATGTAACCTACCTAAGGTGAATACAGGAGCAAGAACCCAGCTCCCAAACCTGCACTCAGTTAGAAAACAGCCTGGCAGAAAATTTAATTCTACAATTCCATGAAGACAAGGCATGCACTCTGCAGGCAGGTTTACACAAAACTACCCACACTCTAACTTTGGTCAGTCCAAACCTGGTTGACCTTGGCAGGGTTTCAGTCTATGGCCAGGAGACAGAATTTCTCTCCAAATGAAGGTTACTACTCCCACAAAAGCACAAGTACTGTGCCCAGTACTCATATTTAGAAATAAATCATTGTCTAGAAGTGGAAGACACAGGTTAGGGAGCATTGGGGGAAAAAGAAAAAAGAGATCAATATTCTTTTTCACTAAAATTTTGCAGAGAAATCCAATGCAAATTATAGTCTCCCTCTTCTACTCACAAACGTGGGGCAGAGACCACACATGGAAAAAATCAAATCCATCCAGAAAATCCTTCCAAGGGAAATATTAATCTCAGTCACAGAACTTTGGCAGGCAGGAGAGATTTGGAGGGACATCAAGAAAGATCTAAGGATAATGATAACGGTCAGAAAGTTAGACACAGAATTGCAATCCAATAAGACGGTGAGATTCGATGCTGATCCATTTGCAGTTTCCCGAGGGAGCTGGGGTCAGAAGCGGACTGGGCTCCCAGCAGAACCGCTATAGACTACAGTCACAGCAGAGCATTTGGGAGGAGTCTCTGTTCCCGAGTCTCTTCAACCCACAGCCAGTGATCCTAAGAAGGAATGGAACTAAGGCCGAAGAGAGAGAAGGGGAGAATGGGAGTGGCAGGTCAGCAACGTTCTCGTGGCTCTCATGGGGTGCAGACAGGTAGCGGGCCAGGTGGGAAGAGAAAGTAAAAAACTGAGCACAACTAAAAAATGACAGCAGTAATTTCGTTTATTCTCTGAAATTCATAGAGAAGTCCAGGGGATCACGGGGTACACTGAAATGCCATCTATCCCATGTCCTGCTCTGGGTTCTAAGCTGTACCTGTGTTGGCCCCGACTCATGAGTGTGCTACACTTGGCTTCCTTACAGGCTTGCCATGAAAGTGACTTTACATATTCGTTGGGAACTTAGGAAAAGTTATTATCATACTTATGCACAGAGACATGCTTTCTTAGGTCAAACCCAAATCCTTCCTCAACCATAACCATTTTTCTTTCCTTCAGCATTTGAAAGAGAAAGGTTCAGCTCCTTCCTGTAAACAACAATGGTTCAGTGCCTTCTTGGAGGCTAATGAGGCAATGTGGTTTGTGTGTTCCCAAAAAAAAAACAATACCGCAGTTTCTTCCATGCCTTTCATTAAAATCAAAAGACCTGGAAGGACCATAAAGATCTTAATTCTGCTAGTAAGGATCAAAGTATGTGTCCCCCAAATGGCCCACTCCTTCTTCTTAGGCCAGGATTTCTTAACCTCTGCACAACTGATGTGTTGGTTTAGATACTTTTTTTTTAAAAGAGGGAGGAAGGTCTTACATGATAGCTCAGGCTAGCCTGCACCTCATTATATAGCCCAGGCTGGTTTCAAATTCAGCCTCAGTCTCTCACATGCTCGGATTGCATTCGTAAGCACAGATTAGTGTTTAGTGGGGGGAGCTGGACATCATAGAATATTTAGCATCATCCCCAGTCTATGCACTAGATGCCAAGAGTCCCCCCATGCCAGCTGTTCCAACCAAGCATTTCTCCAGATGATACTATATATCCACTGGGGTAGGGGGCAAAGCCAGCTTACTCAGTAAGGATGTCTGTCTGGTGCAACCCATCTTCTCTCTCTGACTGTGTCCCCTTTCAGCACAAACCGCACCCACTCAGGTCACCACTTTGATCCTAAAATGGGACTCTTCCACCCGAGAGAGTTCACAGAAGGAGTTGCATTGCTTCCTCCCTCTAGCTGGACTCCAGACTGAGCAGCCTGGTCAGTGCTGGGTGAAGTACATCTAAGAGGCCAGTAGAGCTGAGCTACTGTTCCCCAGAAAACACAGGAGAGGGAACCCAAGCTCACCTGGGCACTGTGGAGGTCAGACTCAGGGTGAAATTTTCCAACCCAGCCTGCACAAGTCCGCAGACCACCATGCCATGATAATAAGACTGCCAATTGAATGTGGCTCTTAGCTCCGAATGTGGCGTGTGTCCAGCGCTTTTTGCAATGTGATTATTTAAAGTAGCCTTTTCATGCCCACAGAACATTCCTTCCTAGCTGTCTCCCCAGGTTATCAGGCTCTCTGTCTCTGCAGAGTGCCCATCCTGGTGGCTCTGCAGAACAGTCACCGGACCAGAGCCCAACCCTGGAGAGGTGTTCAGTCTCACTAGAATGCCTGCCAGGAGAAACAACAAACAAATCACTCTGGGCACTGCGCAAAACCACAGCAGGGCTGGCACCACCACACTCTGCCGGTGGCAGGAGTGGAGGAGAGAATTCCTGCCTCCGCATCTCCCCAGAAGCCTGGAACGTGAAATTCTAGTGCTGCCAAGTCCCACCCACCCGCATCTAATGCTAAATAACCCATCTTATTGTTCCTATTAATAATTATGAATTTTGACGAGTTAAGAGCCTTTGCACTCTAAATAACCTTTGCAGTTTCCCACCAGGTCATTCATCCAGAGTGGGGAAGAGCTGGGCTAAAATAGTAATTAACATTTTGCAACTTTGTCAGGAAAGACAATGGTCACTTCCTCGGTGACAGGGAATCAACGGTCTAATTGGGTCACATTTAGTTGTCTAGCTAGCAGACTGCTGCCCCAGTGAGGGCAGACCATTTAGTGCGCATGCCCGTGCACTGAAAACTAGCACACCCCTGTGATTTCCAGGCAGAAGAGTCACCAAGTTCAAGTGCAGCCCTCAGTCTTAGGGGGATTCCTTCCTGGTCCTGTGCTTTCAGCACTGCTTGGAACGGGCTTTTGAAAAATAGATGCTGTTGTTATTTGCAGGAAAATAAGTCCAACCAGAGACCATCATATTAGACAAATCAAGTCTGTTTCAGAAAGACACATGTCTCGTTTCCTCTCATTTGCAGAGCCTAGATTATATACAGATACACACATAAATCATGTATGTAGATATGGCACGACAGTAGAAGTATCCAGGAGACATAAGGGACTAACAGAGGGGGAGGGGTTGAGTAGCAAGGGGGATGGAGGATGGTCAAGGTGCATTTTATACCCGCTTGAAAACGTTCCTGTGAAGCCCAGTACTGTACACAATGAATACAAACCAATAACATGTATATGTAAAATAACTTGATAAACACACCATCTCAACAATATGCAAGCAAAATCTGCAATCACTTTACCCAATGGGAAAAATTAATCCATATTCTTTGGCCTCATACACAAGCTAATCACCACACAGTGATTCTTTTGTTGTTTGTTGGTTTGTTTAACACATTCATTGGTGATAATGAGCCTGCTTAAACCTTAATGGACTTTGGGGAAACCTGGGTTGGGGCTTTTCCTTTTTACACACCCATTTCTATTTTAAAGTATTATATATACAGCTTATACAGTCTAGAAAGAAGAGAAAAATATCTATAATCCCAACACTTTGACACACAGTTGCTGTTTCCCTCTCCTCAGAGCAGATGGACGGTTTTGGGCTAGAGAGTGTCGGCTGCAGGATGCTAACCCCATCAGAATCTCAGTGGAGCTGGTGTTCAGTGGAAGCAAAGCACACAGAATCCAGCTGGATGATACACAGTGAGAAAACCTCCCTGCCAACCCCTCTGCAGCCCACTGCACAGGAAAGAAGGTCTCCCCTGCCTGCTCCACACCACAGACCCTCACCTCCTCCTCTTGTCTCTGCTCTATCTTGATCTACCTTCTCCTCCACCAGCCCCACTCAAGATGAGCAGTGCCACGGTACCCATTGTAGGCATCTAGCACACCCATGGGTCAGCGTTCATCTCACCTGCTGCCACACTACTACTACTGGAAGAGCATAGAGCATGGGGGTGGCGGGGACAGACATCCCAGGCCACAGTGCAGAGCAGCCCTGCCGAGGCTTAGCCATCTCACAGTCGCATTAAGACTTTGCAAAAGACCCTACTACACCACATTATAAGATATGGTTACTGTGTGGCTCCAGAACTCGGAACAAATGACTGTTTACCATAACTGAGTCTAGAATTAAAACACAAAACAGAAGAAAGAAGTGGGGGGGGGCGGGGTCCCTCATTCATTCAGTCCACCCAAACAGCCAAAAAAAAAGTGTTTTAACTCCAATCGGCCCCTTCCCTTGAAAGCAGAACTGATGTCTCCAATCTTTTCCCCTTTGCCTGCAGATATGACAGACCTGGCTGAGCAGACCTTGGCTGCCTGAAGGAAGGAAGCACCCTACATCTGTTCAGACTCCATCCTGAGTCAGCAAAGACCCATCGCAGGCGTGTGGATTGGCTCTCTCCTTCCCACTGCATCCCAGTCTCCTGCTCATCATGCTTTGTGCCACAAATCCAAGAGGACAGAGCATACGAGGCAGAAAACGGAAGGCTCAAACCCACTTAGAGCGTGCTTCAGATCACATGCAGTTGGTGGATAGCACTCCAGCCACTGTAACAAACAAAGGCAGAGGCCAAGTATGTTCAGGACCAGTGATTCAGGTCGGGACCTTACATAGACCTCTCTCTAACTCTCACTGTCTCTCTCTGTGTCTCCCTGTGTCTATTGTAGCTAGAGTTTTCCTGCCTGGCCCACAGTCAGGACAAATCTCTCTCACCCGCCAGTCCCAAGCCGCTCAAACCCGATCAAGTAAACACAGAGACTTATATTGGTTAAAAACTGTATGGCCGTGGCAGGCTTCTTGCTAACTGTTCTTACAGCTTAAATTAATCCATTTCTATTAATCTATACCTTGCCACGTGGCTTGTGACTTACGGGTACTTTACATCTTCCTTATCCTGATGGCAGCTGGCAGTGTCTTCCTCACCCAGCTTCTTGTTCTCTCAATTCTCCTCTCTGTTAGTCCCGCCTATACTTCCTGCCTGGCCACTGCCAATCAGTGATTTATTCATTGACCAATCAGCAACACATTTGACATACAGACCATCCCACAGCACTTCCCCTTTTCTTTTTTTAAAAAGGAAGGTTTTTAACCTTTACACATCTCCAAAGTCAGCTTGGTATATTTGGGAATTTGGGCGTAGCTTCTCTTACTACTTCCTGCTGGAGGGGGGCGCTGTATCTTATGGGGACACAAAGAATATTTTAGGATTATGGAGTAGTCCATGAGGGTGTATCATCTGAGCCAGTTGCCTTGAAACGGTTCTGGATGTTGGATCATCTGGGCCATGGTGTCATCGGAGACCTTTCAGGGGGTCTTGGCTGGTCAAACCTGATGTATCTTAATCTGGAACAAATCCATAGCCTCTGGCTTTCTGTGGAAACAAAAGCAGAGCCTCCTTTCCAAAGCACCATATCCTTACATCCAAATTTTGAAGTCAAGGTACCTTTAAAATATACATTTTGGCATAACTCAACAGCTTTTGTAATCAAATGTTTTTCTTCAGTTACGAATATCAAAGAGAACATAATCCAGATTCTCTGTGTGGTAGCCATCTTTACGTGGCTTATTTTTTAATAATAGCTTGAGCCTATTGCTTTAAACTGCAGCCTTCTAAGCCTGAAACGGCGCTGGCGCTGTGGCTGCTGGCTCCGCCCACTTCAGCTTCCCAACATGGCGGTGATACGTTTTCCGCCAGCTCTGGGAGCCATCAACTCTCAGAAATAGTGGGTCTATGCTTCTATCAAAGCAGCGTGTAGCCCAGAAACCTCTTTTTTTTTGTTGTTTTGTTTTGTTTTGTTTTGTTTTGTACTAGCAAAGGCTAAATCCACCACACAGCTTAATGTGCCACTTGCAGAGGCCTCATTCCCGCCATACTGCAGGTCGAGCATGTACGCACGCTAGGAACCCGCCAGTAGCTCAAACCGGCAGCTGCTGCTCATTTGAGAGAGACAATTAGGAACTGTTTTTAGCTCCGTTTTAGAATCTTTTCTCAGTTTTTAGGTGGAAACTCTTGCCACCACGTTGGACGCCATTTGTAGCTAGAGTTTTCCTGCCTGGCCTACAGTCAGGACAAATCTCTCTCACCCGCCAGTCCCAAGCCGCTCAAACCCGATCAAGTAAACACAGAGACTTATATTGGTTAAAAACTGTATGGTCATGGCAGGCTTCTTGCTAACTGTTCTTACATCTTAAATTAATCCATTTCTATTAATCTATACCTTGCCACGTGGCTTGTGGCTTACCGGTACTTTACATCTTCCTTATCCTGATGGCAGCTGGCAGTGTCTTCCTCACCCAGCTTCTTGTTCTCTCAATTCTCCTCTCTGTTAGTCCCGCCTATACTTCCTGCCTGGCCACTGCCAATCAGTGATTTATTCATTGACCAATCAGCAACACATTTGACATACAGACCATCCCACAGCAGTCTATCTCTCTCTGTCTCTCTGTGTCTGTCTGTCTGTCTGTCTCTGTGTATGTGTGTCCCTGTATCTGTCTCTCTCTGTCTCTGTCTATTTGTCTCCCTGTGTCTGTCTGTCTCTGTGTGTGCATGTGTTTCCCTACGTCTCTCTCTTTGCCTCTCTGTCTCTGTCTGTCTGTCTGTGTCTCTCTGTGTTCTCTCTCTCTCTCTCTCTCTCTCTCTCTCTCTCTCTCTCTCTCCCCCCACACACACCCTTTATTGCTGTCTAAAATACTAGCTTACTTTGAACTTTGAAAACAGAGGGCTAACCCCAGTGCATAAGCACAATGAACACCTAAATTCCTTCTGGACTTAATCTTTAATGACAACAATGTACCCTGATATTTATATAAATGAAAGAGTATAATTCGGCTCTCTGAGGATGAGAGACTCACATTTGGGTGAGGTTTTCGGGGTTTAGTTCTTCCTCCTCTGAAAATAAGGCCTAATGTTCTTAAAAACTTCACACTGTCTCAGCAGTCCCAGACAATCACTCAATCACAGGAATTTTCTCGATACCCAGCAAGGAAGGAAAAGAAAGTCCATGCTTGCCTCTTCTCCCCACCCGTACTTGAAAAATTTCTGGCATTTTCTATCAGTCTTTACGAGCCATGCTTTATTCTTGTGCTCCACAGAAATAAGCAGATCCAGAATGTCTGAGAATGCCTGTTGACTGCCCTCCTTCTCAGATGAGGAGACCTTCCAGGGAGCGACGCCTCCATCACTCAGTGTTGCTGTCCACATGCCCTGCCCCAGACTCCACTGTTCTTCATACTTCATGTCCCTAACTCTCCTTCCAACTGGGTATGGTGGCACACATCTTTAATCCCAGCACTCAGAAGGCAGAGGCAGATGGATCTCTGAGTTTGAGACCAGCCTGGTCTACAAAACCAGTCCAGGACATCCAGGGCTACACAGAGAAACCTTGTCTTAAAAAACAAGCAAACAAAAAAATACCACCAACAAAAAAGGCAATAAAACACCTGTACACCTAACCCCCTTCTCCCACACAGCCTCAGTGCATACCCATCCTGTGTAACCAACCAGTGATTTTATTTTTTTTTAAGATAGGGTCTCACTATATAGCTCTGGCTGTCCTGGGAACTCTTACACTGTAGACCAAGCTGGCCTCAAACTCACCGAGATCCACCTGCCTGTTTCTGCCTCCCGAGTGCTGGGATTAAAGATGTGTACCTCTACACTAAGCAGTGATTTTTTTTTAAGTCAAATTCCATAACTTATGGTAACAAGGATAAACTTGCAGGACCTTCTGAGAAGTGAAGCCAGCCAGATTCAGAAAGTTAGACGCCACATGACCTTCCTCATGTGTAATCTAAAGACAAATCACATGACCTCTGTCTTGGATTCTGTAGTTGATGGCACAGAAGCACAGAGCAGAGCGGTCTGGGCTGAGAGAGTGAGCGTGGAGGTTGCAGGGTCAAAAGACGAAGTCACAGTTCCACAGAGTGTTGGAGAGTGACTGCAGTTAACCACAGAACACTCCTCATTCAAGACAGATAGAAGAAAGGATTTTAGATGTTCTTAGCACAAAGAGATGGTGACTATTTTAGGCAATGGACATGCTAAATACCGATTAATCGTTACACAATGCTGCATCGTGTTTACCCCCAGCAATGTGGTCCCTTGCCATGGCATCAGACACAAAGAGCGCTTAAAAGAAGTGAATCCCAGACTAGCCCGGCAGAGCTAAAAAGGGGGAGAATGTACTTGCAGAAATTATGAAGAGGGCAAGGCAGGGCATGTCTGCTGTTGGTCTCTGGGGTCCCCCTGAAAGGGGTACACAGAGGAGCAACCAATGAGGGCAGGTTTGCCAAACTTCTCAGAGCACAGGGCTCTCGGGAAGCAGCCCGTCCGATGGGAAGGCTCTTAGTGGCGCGCTGGGGACCAGTGTCAGGAAACCAACAGCAACTGCTGAAGATCCCGCGGAGATCAGTGATAGCTTAGGGGCCAACTCTGGAAGCCCAACTGGTTTCAGAGGTTTATTGATCCTTAATTTAAAAAGAAATAAGAGCTACTCCACCATCCAAAGTTGGGGCAGCAAGGCTGCCGGAAGATTCCCTGCGGTCTCCTTCCGGCTGTCTCTACCAGGAGCCTGGGGGAAGCTGTCCCAAATGGCTCAGGAGGAATAAGGACAGGGGAGTGTTCTGATTATGGAGGATGAAAAACTCCCCGCTGAGGAGCTCAGGATGCAGAAATACTAAAAAGAATGGATGGCTGGTGGATGTAAATCAATGATCACCTGTGGTGGGTGAGGGGAGGAGACAGCTGTGCGGCTTGGCTCCCTGTGATTTATCTCCAGCTTCCAGAATGTTCTGGAGATCCCAGTTCCTATTTTCTGGTCCAGCCCTATCTATGTCTGGTTTTCCATCTACACTGATGGTTGAGTGGCATCACTCTGTGGGTGTGACCTTGAGCTCCAGAGGCCCACAGGACACTCCCCACCTGTGAGGCCTGAGCAGATGATTGGGGAAGGGGTGCAGAAGCCTCTCCCTCTCATGCTGCCTCTGGTTTCCAGCCCCACCCCTCTCAGCTCCCTCAGGTCAGAGAAAATGGCAGATGCCCACTGAGAGACTGCCACCAAACCAGGCCAGATTGCAAGGTTGTGAGCCAGTATATATGTGTTGGGAATCAAACCCAGATCCTCTGAAAGAGCAGCCAGTGCTCTTAATCTCCGAGCTGTCTCTCCAGCCTTGTGTTTTTTTTTTTAATTAAAATAAAACAAAACAAAAGGAAACAGGACTGGAGGGATGACTCAGACATCAAGGGCACTTATTGTAGATGACCTGGGTTCAATTCCCAGCACCCACATAGTGGCTCACAGCTACCTATGACTCCAGTTCTGGGGGCTCAGGTACCCTCCCCTGATATCCATGGACATACATATGCTGCACATACATGCAGGCCAACACTCACATACACAAAATAGAATTTAAAATCCCCTTCTAAAAAGAAAAATAATGAATGCAGGCAAGGGTGAGTAGAAATTTTACTCACCTTGTGTTACCAGTGACATGACTGATTTGGAAATCGGCTTGACAGCCAGCCTCACCTACTTGGCTAAGATAGAAGTTGCTGTTGGCACTGGGACTTCATCCTGAGGATGCTGGGAGTCTTTAGATGGTGTAGCCTATGCATTTCTGGTGGGAGTTTCTCAAAGCCTAGGTGAAAAGTGAGGAACAAAGGCCTCTTTGGAAAGCTCCTGGGGCAAGCTCAGGCCAGTTGGACAAACGGCAGTCCAGGAAAGCAGACATGACGGAAGAGTAGGCCAGCCTGTTGCTGGAGTGCGAACCAGGCTACAAATCAAAGCTATTGGCTGCAGGAAGCCAAGCCACCTCCCAGGAACCCAGGAAAGGCCGGCCACACTGCCACGTTCTCCCTGGACTGAAGGCTCGTGAACACAGAGCTCACATAAGGTTCACTTGGTGTCTGACTGAGGACAGCCTGTGTCTTCCAAGTGGCTCTGATTGTCAGCAAGCAGGGCCCACAGAGGGGAATGAAGCCAGAGTGACCTCTGGGGAGGTCTATGAGCCCAATGGAAGCCAGGCTCTGGAGGGCACACACTGGGACAGGAGCGGGAAAACTGTTCTGTACCTGTGTGTGGTGTGTGCCAAGCACACTGCTTCCGTCTGAGAAGTTATGGTCCTTGTTCACAGGAGAAAAAGAAAAGACTTAAAAAGCAGTCCTATGTAAAGAGCTAGGGACCAGGACCAAATGGAAAGTGGGAGCGTCCGGCTTCGACTTTGTGCCTTGCCTGACTACCTATCTGCCTTTGTTCAGATCTCAGCTCCCAGTTCACTTCCTGCCATCTTCACCTCTGAACCCCCCCATCCCCCCATTTCCTTCTTTGAGCCCCCTTCTAGAAGTCATTCTAACACGATGGACCTACTTCCTTAAATAAATGAAGCCTTGAGGGATGCATGGTGATCAGACTACTGTGGGTGTGCTTACTTTAATTAATAGTGTGTAATAAAGAATGCACACTTAACCCATACCATTATTGGTTGGAACCAATTGTTGCTTCATGTACTTGTACACATGTGACTTGGCCATCCCATAGTGACATCACCCAGATTATGTCCAGCAATTGACTGCTGAATCCTCACTTACGTCTAGGTGGCCCTATACCAGCTGTTCTGCCCAGTAGGGGAACAGTAGGGGACTGCTGGGTCACAGCATGTCTTGTGCTTAAGTGACTGCTTAGATGGCTTGTATCAATCTTTCCCTCTGCTAAATAAAGTGAAGATTTCCACTTCCCTGGGTACTCATAGGCACTAAATATTTTCACATTCTTAAACTCTCCAAATATGGTAGACTAAGCCTAAAGCAATCTCCCCTTCTCTCTACATAGTTGCCTGTGAGCAAGCTCTGTTTAGATGTGTGTGTGTGCTGTGGAATAATCCTTCTGTACACTGTGTAAATATATGTCACTATAATTGGTTTAATAAAGAAGCTGACTGGCCATTAGCTGAACAGGATAAAGCCTGTTCTCAGTTAGGCAGGAAAGCCAAACTGAGAATGATGGGATAAGGAAGGGTGGAGTCTAAAGTCACCAGCCAGATGCAGAGGGAGCAGGAGATGAACATACCATGCTAACGAAGGTACTGCCACGTGGCAGAGCATAAATAAGGAATATGGGTTAACTTAAAATGCAAGAGCTAGTTAGTAATAAGCCTAAGCAACTGGCTGAGCATTTACAATTAATATTAAGTTTCTAAGTAATTATTTGAGAGTGGCTGCGGAACAGGAAAACTCTACCTGCGTGTGTGGGCAAAGAACTAGGCAAGTTTGAGACTAAAGATCCAAGTTCAAAGACCCAGGGTTGAGAACAATAAACGTGAATCAGTGCTACTCCTTCCTATTTTTTATTTCAAAGGCATACTTGAAGGATTCACAGTGATCCGACTACTATGGACAACTCTGAATCTAAAGCCATGACATGCAGGGTCCCTGTCAGTAGTTACATCCCCACAAGCAAGGCTGCTAGAGCTCTCCATGAGCAAAGATTTCCTACCATGTTTCCAGGATACTTCTCCTCACACCCTGTCTGCACCATCTAGTCAGTATGGGTTCCATATCTCTCCTGGTTACTGATGATGTCCAACAGTCAATCTCCTGCCTCTCCTCACCAAACCTGCTCTCCCTCTTGATTTTTCTATGTCAGAATTCAGCCCCCAGGTAAGAAACTGGGAGTTATTCCATACTCCCCCACCCTCGACAAATTCAATCAGTCCACAAATTCAGCTCATTCTTCTTCCCAAAGTGTACCTGATTCATCTGTTTCTCTTCACTCCTCTTCCACACAACCTCCATCACGTCTTGCCAGGAAGATTCCATTAGTCACCACATTAGTCTCCCCTGACATCTATCCATCACTCTGCAGTCAGAATCAACGATCTTTCTAAAACTAATCCCAGTAGCATTGTGTTGCCCCTATAATAAAGTTCTAAAGAGCCCCTCCTTATCTTGCCCCACCTGCTTCTCCATCTCCTCCTCATGCCACTGCCCTCATCCACTCCCATGTTCTCTGCTCTCTTCACACTGACCACACTGGTTCTTCACCCTATGTCTTGGGCCAAGAAGTACAGTACTGCTCTGGCCTCAGAGTCTTCTAACTCACAGCTTGGTCAGCCTCAGAGACTCTGCTGCTTCTCCCCCATGCATGGCCTCCTCTCAGCCATCAGATTCAACTTTGGTTTTTTTTGGTCCTCTGGAAGAGAAGCCTTTGTGCTCTCAGATGAGGCGAGGGCCATCTGTCGCCCTCATCTGGCCTTCCTAGATGTTTGGTCTTCCTCGGTGTTTGTCTTCCCATCTTACTGTACAGAAGTGAAGGCTTGCCCACACCTGTCTTGCCCTGCATTCTCTGTGGCTGTCACAAGGCTTTGGATGAATGAGGGACAAGGGGAGAGAGAAGCAGCACAGACTCTGAGCATCAGTCTTTCTCTGTGTTGATGTCATCTAGGAAGCCCAGTTCTTCTAATAGGTGGCCAAGTGCTGCAGACCCACTTGCCTTTCTTAATGACAGATGGGATTTCTTGCCTTCTCACCTCCAACTATTTTCTTGTGTTACTCAGTGTAGACATCAACAATATTAAAACGACTTACACGTCCACCATAGTCTGGCCTGTTCCTTTAAGACGGACCTTGCTGTCTGTTGTCCAAACAACAGGCCATTTGTTCTGGAGGGTCCCTCTGTTGGGAATGTGAACCCCACAGGCACCTCATGGCTCTGTGCTTCACTGAAGCTGTCCTCCTTGTCTGCATAATCTCTGCACTGTTTTCCCTGGCTTGTCTGTTTAAGACACCCACCCTCAACCCCCGTTGGGGATTCCTCCTCATCCTCTCCCTTCTTAGTCTCTTAACACTTAGCATCATCCAAAATTCTAGACCAGGGCTTCCCAACCTTCCTAATGCTGTGTCCCCTTAGTACAGTTCCTCATGTTGTGGTGACCCCCAACCATAAAATTATTTTCACTGCTACTTTATAACTGTAATTTTGCTACTGTTGTGAGTCATACTGTAGAATGTGATGCAGGATATCTGACATGTGACTCCCAGAGGGGCTGCAACCCACGGTTTGAGAACCCTGTTCTAGATCATTTACTTATTTACTGTTACTGTCGCCTTCTTCCAGGGGAGAAGAAAGAGACTTCCACCTGTTTTGCGTCCTCCAGCATGTCTCCAAAAGAGAGCCTCAATCAGCGAATACACGCGTGTGAAATGAATGGGTGTCTTCCTCACTCGTCTTTGACCACCGCATGCGGTGTTCAACTGTGTTTTGCCTTCTCTCCAGAGCACCCTGTGGATCCTTTCTATGAGTCTTTTTAGAGTCATCCACCATCTGCCATGTCTGTAACAGATCTCACGAGTGATTGAAAGTTTGAGCTGAATATAATCTATCAGTCTTATTGCCTGCCCCCACACAAGCGCTAACTGTTCTCTATTTAGCAAGTCCCATTATATAGAGAGTCTAATTATAGAGGAGTGTAACAAAAGCAGTTTCAGGTTGCAATAGCGTTTGAGTGTGTTCTTGGAGAAGTACTCAAATGCACATGGCACAGCAGTATTACAGGCCATGCAAGTGCTGGAGTATCAGGACATCACTAAGCTGAACTGAGGAGGTAATCAGATGACTGAGAGAGGAGGAGGGTACAGGGGTATATTCTTGAAGTAGAGTGATTTTCCAGGGACCCACCAGGAAGCACCTTCCTAATTCATTCATTCATTCTATACTTGCTATTTAACAATGTTGGTATGCTAGGCACTTGTTGGCTATTCCATGACTTAGAAGTAAATCCGGCATGTCAACAGATTACTGATCTGACAACGTATTCAGGGCTGTTTCAGACACGGGTGAGCCAATGAGGGAAAATGATCTTTGTGGTGATATATTGTGTACCCCAATAAACTTGCCTGAGGATCAGAGGACACAGCCAGCCACTAGATTAGACATAGAGGTCAGGCAGTGGTGGCACACACCTTTAATCTCAGCACTTGAGATCTCATGCCTTTGCTTGGAAAGCACACATGCCTTTAATCCCAGGAAGTAATATGGCAGGGCAGAAAAATATATACAAGGCATGAAGAAACAGGAACTCACTCTCTTTAAACTGAGGATTTCACAGAGGTAAGAACTAGTGGCTGGCTGCTCTGCTTCTCTGATCTTTCAGCTTTCACCCTGATATCTGGCTCTGGATTTTTTTTTTTATTAAAAGGCCATCTAAGATTTGAACAACAGATCTTTTCATGAGCAAGGAATTTTTGAGCAGGATTATTAAAGAGAGCTAAGAACTATCCAGAGAAAGGTCAACCAACGCACAATGTGGATGTCAAGGGAGCTCTAAGCACAGGCCACGCACCAGGAGGTGTGAAGAGCACAGCATGCTGAGGGCTCCACTTGCAGCTGAAGATGGAGGCTTGGGAGACTTGCTGACGGCTATTGTGAAAGGCTAGACTAGGTGCTGCTTCAGAAATAGAGGCAGGGTGTGATCATGTGCGTACACTGCATTCCTCCATTTTGAAACAGAGACAGGAGAAGAGGGACTAGCCTGGGAGAGAGGAGGGGTGGTCAAGGATACATAGAAGGAATCTTGTGGATGCCCTGGTCACCAAGCAGCTTTGTTTCACTGCGTCTCCATTGAGACACATGTTTAACAGATGTCCTTTTAAAAAAAAAAAAAAACAACAATAACAACACCCTTCTCAGAACTTAAAATCTGAGAGTTACTCTTGTTTAATCATGACTGAGTACAACATCAATCAATTCTTCCACAAAAGCTGCGAGTCTACTGTGAACCAGACTGGGGAATCCACCTATGAGCAGGGCATGGACCCTACTCTGGAATGTCTTCCAAAGGCTCAGAAGCTTGGTGTCCAGGTAGCACTACTGGAAGGTGATAGTAACTCAAGAGATATAGCCTACTGGGGGTGGGAGGCAACCTTACTCAGGTTATGGGAGGTATGACCTTGAGTGAGTCTGTGAGACCCTAGCCTCCTCTCTCTTCCTGGGCATTAAGCATGTGGTTTGCTTCTTTGTGAGCGCCCTACATGATATACTGGCTTGCCCCAAGCCAGTAAGCTGGGGCTAGGTGGTCATGGATGAAATTCTCCCAAACTGTAAGCCAAAGCAACCCTTTTCTCTTCATAAAGGACCTCAAGTGATATGTTACAGGAAAGTGGTGAGAACAGACCATGTCTTCTGAGGGTCAACAATGAGAGTTAAGGAAATCAACATTAGCCAAAGAAGGCTAGAACAGAACATTCTGGAACCCAGGTCTAGTTTTTGAAGGGCACTGTAATTAGCTGATAGAAGTAACTTATGTGTCTCATCATGGGATTTGGACCCCGACTAATCAACAAAAGGCTGTGAGGGCCATCATAAGCAAGAAAGCAAAATTCAAATGCTCTTACAGGGAGGGAGTAAGTGAGGGCAAGGGTCTGCTCCCAACCTCCATAATCACACCCTTTCTCTGTCTGCCTTTCCCCACCTTGCATCGTCTTTTACCTTAGATTACATTTATGTGTTGTGTGTACCCACATGTGTGCCATGCCTCTCCTAATATGGAGGGCAGAGAACAAGCCAGGACAGTTTTCTCCTTACTTCACGCAATCCTAGGAAGTGATCTCAGATAGTCAGGCTTGGCTACAAACACCTTTATCCACCAGGTCATCTTGCTGGCCCCATCCTGCTCTTCTGTGTTCTTCACTCTAGGATAACTGCCTTCAATCGTGTCCCTGGAAAAACAGTATATCCAATAAACTGCTCCATGGCTGAGATGTCCTGCTCCAGTACCCTGTGTGGCAGCTCCACCTTTAGACCCACCCTCAAACAGGAATCAGATGAACTGTAAATGTGAAATTGACTCTTACACCCCACCTGCTATCTTCTCTCCTGTGCTGGTCTCCACGCTCCCAGTGCATGGAGTCCTTCTTACCCATCTCTCCCACACCTCAGCATGTGCTAGTGTCCATGCTTGCTTAGCTAAGGCTTATTTCCCCTTCCCACCTAGGGTTAGAAGCCACTTCTTCCAGGTTGACTTCCTGGATCTTCAGTCTTGGGTTTCTCCATCCTGCACCTTGTGTTTTTCTGATCAAAGCACTTACCTTGAAATAATGGAACCCATATTGATTTGTCTGGGTCTTCTCCAAACTGTGATCTTAAGGCCAGAGTTCAGGTCTAGCACAGTAGAGACATCAGTGTTTCTGAATACGGTAAATATTTTGGTGCCTCCAACAGCCAGTTACCATCATCTACTACTGCCTAACGTTCTATTTGCACATGAGTCAGGTGGCCCATCAGTAGGGTGTTACTCTCATCACACAAAGGGACAATATAGAAAGTATCATAAGGTCTAGGTCAGTTGCCTAGTTAGCTATTGGGCCTTAGGCTAATTGCTTAACTTTTTTTTGTTGTTTGTTTTTTGCTTTGGTTTCCTTTTTAAAAAATGACAGCAAAAAAGGCCATGGTTGAGGGTGGGCACAGTAGTATCGGGAAATGTCTCACAATTGGCCCTTCCATAAATGAAGAAAATCTGCAGCATTAGCCAATTTCCACAGTGTAAATACTCTCACTGTGTCAGTGTCAAGCCACTAACTTCATGTCATTGGCCACTGGGCTTTTTAGTGGAGTGAAAGATGTGTTCTACAAATGCAAAAGGGGTATAAGTAATCTTTGCTGGGGGTGGGGCTCAATGTTAGAGCAAGACCGTGGGTTCACTTCTCAGTACTGTAAAACAAATAAGTAAGTAACCAAAAGCACATCTGTAATAGTGAAATGGAATAACTGAGAAACAGAATTGCAAGCATTGCTTTGTTTGTAACTTCTTAATTTCAAGTTTATAAAAAAAAATGAGACGATCTCCTAGGATGGCCTGGAATTTACCATGTAGCCCAGGCTAGCCTCAAAGTCCTGCTATTTCTGCCTCAGCATATCTTATGATGGGACTATAATTTTTTTAAAGTAATGACCTTGGCTTAAAACATTGAAGAAAAATTAATAATTGGTTCTCTATGTAGGAGACTCCCGTATGACATTGGGTACGTGGTGAAGGTAAAGGATCACTCACAGGCTGGGTGGGTTCAGTTCACAGAGATGGAAAAAGAGAAGGTTCTTTCTAAGTTCCAAGTTTGTAAGTGTCCTGAAATTCAATTTGGCAGAGCCTGGGTAATAAGCTGTCTTGCAGATCCTTATTTATCTTAGTACTTTGTTCTCATTCTTTACTACGATGGCTGATTTGAGTGGTCAACTTGACATGGCTGGGAAGATGGAATCTCGACTGAGGAATTGTTTCGATCAGATCGGCCTGTGGCCATGTCTGTGGGGAATGTTCTTGATTTCTGATTGATGTGAGGGGGCCCAGCCCACCATGGGCAGTGCTATTCATAGGCAGTTGGTCCTGGGCTTTATAAGAAAGCAAGCTGAGCAAGCCAGGGGAAGAAAGCCAGTGAGCAGTGTTCCTCCATGGGTCTGTTTCAGTTCCTGCCTCTAGGTTCCTGCCTGAGCTCTCTTCATGATGGACTATAGTCGGTAACCTGAAAAAAACTCTTCCTCCTTCAAGGTGTTTTTGGTCAATGTTTTACTGGAACAACAAAAAGCAAAGGAAAACCATTTCCTACCAAAGTACTCTATAAAAGCAAAGGGGCTTAGATCTCAAACTTGGCTCTAACAAGAGAAACTAGCACCAAATAGTTTTTTATCTGTTCAAAGACTGCTATTATAAGTTACATACCATCTTATCATTTCAACATATCTTTATGACATTAGTCACTGTCTATGTATACTAAACATATGGACCAAATTTTGATCATTTCTTACAATGGTGAATTCATCTGTGATACCACATGTTCAGCACGCCTTACATTCCATTAGCAACTCCTGAAAGTCTGTCAATATGCTGTAAGTAAAAAATAGAGCTCCCTGGGTTTGTGGGTTTGTGAAATGCTGCTTCATAGCTCTCTCCATGAGCTTCAAGAATGAACTTTCCAGGCTAGAGGGATGGCTCAGTGATTAAAAGTATGGGTTGCTCTTCCAGAGGATGCAGGTTCAATTCCCAGTACTCACATGGCAACTCACAATTCCCTGTAACTCCATTTCCATGAGACCCAATGCCCTCTTCTGGTCTCTGTGGGTACTGCACACCTAGTGCACTTACCTATATGCAGGCAAACACTCATACATATAAAATAAAGTATATGAAGGAACCAACTTTTCTCCTCAAGACATTCCCACTGAATGTCATAGTCATGCTATGTGGGAAATTCCTCCTCCTTCATAGCTGTTCTTAACTTTAAAATAAAAGGCTAACCTGGCCTGCCTTCTCCCTCTTTCACAGAATAGATTTTTGTAGGGTAAGAATATGATAGAAAAATGATTGCATGATAAAGTCTTGACTTTGCCAGAAGCCTGCCCTATAGCTTAAGCATATGGTGACTTTTTCCATGAACAGGTGGACTTCTGTACATCTCGCAGTCATCAAAGACCTGCAGGTGGCCATTAATCTTCAAAGCAGATATTATAAAAAACATGATCACAATTGGATCTTCTGGTTTCCGAAGCCCTATTACTGCAGTTAGTCAAATTATCAAAATCACTGCATGAAAACAAATGCCTATGTCCTTGGACTGCTTAATTCAACCCAAGTACAAATGCTTCCACAGTCACAGTCTGGCAGGCCTGCAGCTGTGCTTCAAGGCCAATATAAAATATGGTTTTAGGAAATAAAAATTATATGTGCATCTTAAAAGTACTATCAAAGTACTAAAATAATGTCAAATAACATGAAAATGAGATACTACATTTCTCTTAAAGCTTGATATAAGAGAGTATGGAAGATTGTTTCCTCTGAAGTTACAGCAGGCCTGTGCCACCAGCTGGTAAGAGCCAGGTGACTTGTACTCCCTTTCTCTCCACATCTGACAGGAATCTTAAAGATAAAATAGGCACTCAACCAAAAGGAAGACCTATCTCTTCTGCCATCGCTCCACAGCTCCTTTATCTTGGCTTGGAAAGTCCTTTGGAAAGAGAGTTTTTTATTCTATACCTCTCCATATTAACTCTTGGAGAATTCCAAGCATGAATAATTAATAAGTGAATAAATGTAGCTCTCTGGGTTCAGCTTAGTCAGCCTGTCCCTGCCTCATCACCGTCCTTATAAATGCTAGCAGAAGTCATTCTGCTAGGAACCACGAATTGTCCAGACCATTACTGTTAAAAGAAACTGTCGATTTCTACTTTTTTGGACTTATGGGACAGTGTGTTTAAAAAAAAAATAAACCAAATCCACAAAGAACAGAAAAGAAAGCCGGGCGGTGGTGGCGCACGCCTTTAATCCCAGCACTCAGGCGGCAGAGGCAGGAGGATCTCTGTGAGTTCCAGGCCAGCCTGGGGGCTACAGAGTGAGTTCCAGGAAAGGCGCAAAGCTACACAGAGAAACCTTGTCTTGAAAACAAAACAAAACAAACAAATAAAAGAACTGAAAATATTTGGTTAAAAACCCTACTCCAATCTCCTGCCTGACATGATTTTTTTTTAAATGTATAGAAGTAGCATTTGATTCCATTTCTTGCCTTACTTCCTCTCACCCAATCAAAAAGAAGCATGGGGAGTTCTGGGAAGCCAGAATTCCATTCATGAAGTGAAGAACTATCGCATGGTAATACAGAGCTAGCTATGCTTGGAAATAACAAATCTGTGCTGAAAATAGAAATGGCGACTCTTCATAAGAAGCACCTTGCCATCTGGCACACTCAAAGTGATGTGGACACCTAGAGACCACTTACACCGAGGCCCAGGATCACACTGCCTATTAGTGACAAAGCGAGACTAGATCTTAGATGTTCCCACAGAGCTGTTCTATAGAATCTGCTCTCTCCACATACGTCCTGCCTACATATGTAACTGTCGACCTCTCTCCTGGTATTTTCATTCTCAAGTGAAAAAGAGAAAGAATTGTATTTCCACCTTTGCCAGTGCCAACATTCTCTTTAGTCAAGAAAATGAAAATACAATTTTGAGCAACAGGGTGCATGCATGCATGCCTGTGTGCATGTGTGTGTGCGTGCGTGTGTGCGTGCGTGCATGAGTGTGTGTGTGTGTGTGTGTGTGTGTGTGTGTGTGTGTGCGCGCTACCTTTCTCACTACTGTCACCAAATACCTGACATAAGCAACGGAAGGGAGGAATTTTACCTTGGTTAACAGTGTCTTGGGCCCTACCCATGGTCATTGCCTGTGTTATTGTGAGGAAGAACATCATGGCAGTGGGACCACGTGGCAGAAGAGGCTGCTCACTTTATAGTCGGCAAGAGGTGGCCAGGGGGCAGATATCCCTAAGGGCATGCCCCCAGTGACCTACTTCCTCCAGCTAGCCCCCACCTCTCAGTTTCCAGAACTCCCCCAACTAGCACCAGTAGCTAAGACCAAAGCCCTAAGACATGAGCCATTGAGAGGAACTATTCTGTATGTAAACTCCAACAACATGTAAGTGATATCAACAGGCTAAAAGGGGAGGGGAGAATGAGAAGACACAGCAGTCTGCAGAAAGATTAAAAAGGTGTATGTAGATGTAAATTCGCATGCCTTCGCTGAGTGGTGTAAGTGCTGTACACCAAGGCAGGTAGAACTCAGGGTTCTGAGCGTGTTAGGTGAACTAAGTGTCACCCCATCCAGCCCTCTCACAAAAGAGAGGAGCTAGCATCCCTGAGACTGCCAAGGATGATGGGAAAAAAAGAGCAAAAAAGTCAGATAACGGGAGTATATACAGAACGGTAAGTATCAAACATATTCCATTTCATGATTAAAGCTGATGTTCTCTAACTTCCTCTTCCTCTGTGCATCTGTTGCCGTTGTAAAGCAGAAGTGGGAGGGGATGATTTCAGGGGGAAAAAACATAATGCTTTCCTTGGTGTTTAGTTCGGAAACTATGAGGGTCGTCTACTCATTGGTTCAAAGTTCCTTTGTCCCTGTAGTCATCCATCTCCTCACCCATTCAGTAATACGCAAGTATATTTTCTAGAAGGTTGCATGTGTATAGACAACGTGATGACTGCCAGGGAGTGCCACACAGCGTGTGAGAGATAAACATACAGACAGTTATGAAGCACTAAGGAGCATAAAAGAGGCCAACTTAGTATCTTGGGAGTTTAGAGGCTAAAGACACTTGGTTGCAATCAGCCTACGGATTTGCTCCAGCTAAACAGGTATGACATAAGACGGGTAAGTGAAATGCCTCACTGGCCTGTAAGGTCTATCCGTGCCTGAACCACAATATGCAGTTTGGAAAACTGTAACTAAAGAGAGGGAATGGATGGACACGTTCAAATAATCAATGGCAGGAGCGAGGGGTTGGGGGTGATGATGAGCAGTAGGGAGGCTTCCTGAGTTACAGGGGGCTGAATCGAGCGACCCAAGGCTTTCAACATGAGGGAAATTTGCACAGAGACATAGAGGAAAGGCGGCCATGTGGCTACTGGAGGTGGAGACTGGAGCAAAGCAGGTACAGGCCAAGGATCACCATCGACCACCAGAGGGTGACCGGAGCATCCTTCTCCGGGGCCTTTAGGGAGATCACGGCTTTGTTGGTGTCTTGATTTCAGATGCCTTGCATACAGAATTGTGAAGAAATGATTTCTGTGGTATTAAGCAAAAATCAGGTAAACGAGAGTGCTCTAAGGCTCAATGTCACTACTTACTAGGAGGCCTTCTAAGACTCTCCTTTCAGAATGAGATAACCTCTCCACCATCTGACCTCTGCCTTCCCATGCCTCAGATCACTGGCCCTGTGGTATTTACAGTACACAACAGGCTGCCCATGGCAGGGGAATGTCTGATTTGTTTTTTCTATTCCCTAGAGTCTGGAGTTAGAATATCAAAATTAAATACAATCCAATCTGAAGAAGAGACCAGGGGAATATGGTTCCTCATTGAACATTTGGGTGTCAAAGTGATGGTTAATCTTCAGTGGAAACTTGACCGGATTTGGAATCATATAAGAGATACAGCTCTGGGCTTCTCTGTGTGTGTGTGTATCTGTCTGTGTCTGTCTGTGTCTGTCGCTCTTTCTCTCTGTCTGTCTCTCTGTCTCTGTCTCTGTCTCTGTCTCTGTCTCTGTCTCTGTCTCTCTCTCTCTCTCTCTCTCTCTCTCTCTCGTGTGTGTGTGTGTGTGTGTGTGTGTGTGTGTGTGTGTGTGTGTGTGTTTTCCACAAGTTTTTAACTGAAGAGGGAAGACACATCCTGAACACGGGAGGCACCACCCCATTGTCTGGCATTCCCCACAGAATAAAAAGGAGAGAGAGAGCTGAGCACCAGCATTTCCTGCTGCTTCCCACCTGTGTCTCCCATGTGACCAGTCGCCTCCTTTCTGCTGCCACGCCTTCTGCGCCATGATGGACCGTCCTGTCAGACTGTGAGCCCAAACAAACCCTTCTCTCCTTACCTTGTTTTTGTCAAGTACTGAGTCACAATGATGATAAAAGTAACTGAGACGTAAGGGCCAGCTCCGAGCCTGTTCTTAACCCACGAGAAAAACATGTGTGCACACGCGTGTGCATCCGTCAGTGTCTCTTCATACATCCCAAGATGGCAGAAGCGGTTAGCATCTCTATGGCGCATGAACGGGATGCCCTTTCCGGGCATCTGGCTTCTGTGTGAACTTTGGCACCGCTTCCCTAGAAACCATCACTAAAAAGGCAGACCTCAAACATCTGTATTCTTTCCTCACCAAAGCCCATACTTCTCACCCAACTGCCCCTCCCTTTCTCTCTCTCCCCCTCTCTCTCTCTAAACCAAGCCTCTCCCACTGATTGCAGGATAGCTGCAGAGTGTGTGCAGGATTCTGTTTCCCTCCTAGAACCAGGCTAAGCGTTGGCTGGGATATAAGCACCACACACGGGTTAGAAACAGTGGAGAGGATTGTAAACAAAGGGTAATGATAAATGCTTATGCAGCTAGAGGTGGGAGGTGTTTGGTGGGGTGCTCGGTGGTTGGTGATGGGCCCAGTTTCCCTCAGCATCTTCATTAATGATGAGGTGGGAGAAGGAAAACACCAACAGCACATTCATTAGAGGATGCTAAATCGGGAAGTGTGGCGAACATCAGAAAGGACCAAAGAATTGTACAGGACTGATGTGATGGAGCCAATCTCGGCTCAGGGAAGCAGGGCAGGGTTCAACCCATATACCACCCACCCCACAGAACGTTCAGTCTTCATTGGAAACCATTTCTTTGGAGGAAAAAAATGTTGAAAAATAAGAACTTATGATAGAATTTTTGTGCTTGCATTTCTTTTTTTTTTTTTTTCTTTTCTCTTCTTTTTGGTATGGGCTGGTTTCACAATGGATATATTACAGATAATTAATCTGCTTTTATGCGCCACAAAAAAAACCATCAGAATGCCTAAATGGAAATGTCTTTATCACTCCTGGACTCTAGTGAGAAGAGACAGACAAAAAGCAGCCCCCACTGCACCATGAATAGCAACATAAACATGGGCCTTCTGGCTACCAGCCTGAGGTCCGCCATTAACATGGCATTGATTTTGAAGGTTTCTCCCATGTCTGAGCCTGGTTCATCATTACCAGGAAGGTCTCCTGTTCCCCTTTCTGTTTCCATTTGGTTATCCTTCCTACCATGTGATTTTTAATTTACTGTATCAAAGCTTAAAATTCATAAGAAGACACCGGGGGCCATGTGAAGGCGAGGAGTCTGTTTCCTGCCCACAGGAATAACAGATGGAGAACTATTTACCCTATTTTCAAAAGTCAAATGGTTAATCTGGAAGGAGAAAATATAGCTGAAGACTTTAGAACATTAAGCTCCTTGAAGAAAGCTGTTGTATAAATAATATATTATAAGCACTTAAAAATCTTACCTGCTTGCAGAATTTCCCTGAGTCCTTGCCACAGCATCCAACTTGAAAAAAAAATTACTTCTTTCCTCATTAATTCAGAACTTATCAAACATTGCGTGCTAAACACGACCCCTTCCCCAGTGAAACTCAGGGTAATGGAGGTGACAGGTATAAAGAATGACTCTAAATACATTTTTTAAAAAATGTTGAGATGTACTAGTAGTGATGTCTCAGCTGGGTCTTTACAGACTGAATATTGTCTACAGAAAATCAAATGGGAGGGCCAGATAGCAAAGGGCTGTGCACCTACAGGCGTAATCGCTGAGTAACAACTACATCACCGACGGAGCTTCAAGACACGAGGCGCTGCTCTGTGAGGTTAGGATGAATGCAGACTGAACAGAGACAAGACTTTGTCAGGTGTGGCCAGCTGACAAATGGGTTAGGAAGTTTAGTCTCGTGCGGCAGGTTTGCTGGGCTGGACTTTTGTTGTCTCTTGTTAGCGCGCTAAGGAGTCTGAACTCAACTCTCTGCATAACTCGGAAGCATCAGTACCTTCAAAGCAGAGAATGCTGATTCTAAAAATTCTAAATTCTAAAATCATCTTTTTGCTACTACAGCTGTTAGCTAACCAAAGTCTCAGTTTACTTACCTCATGCCCAAATGCTCACACTAATAAGATGGTATTTTATATGCCATCATATATAATCTTATAGGAAGAAGACTTCACACACTTGTTAAAAATGTGGCTTTTGACAATTTACAAGCATTCTGTTTGTACAAGCAAATGCATTTTGGAAGTATGTGAATTTTACTAACATCCACTACACAAACAATGAGTCAGGAGAGGCTGACTCAACCAGAACATAAGAATAAAAGATGTTAATCACGGTTTTCATTACCATTCTAAGCATTAGATCACTTATGAGATCTTGTGAACTAAATTCTAGTTCAGAATCGGTTCTCCTTGCTCCCTTGACTTCTATCAGTGAGTTGCATGACGCTAAGGCTCTGCCCTTTGATATTAGCACAAACGAGTTTATAATGTATTAGTATGATGATAAAGAACTGGATTTGAAACTCTTCTTCAAGGCAAGACATTTGAGAAAGAGTATGACAGGGATGCTGCTGAGGTGATCCAATACAAAAAGAAGAGGACTTGTAAGGCTCAGTGAATTCTGAGAATTGATGGTTCCATGACACACAGCCAAAACATTATCGGTACCTTGTCTGTGGTCAGTAGCTTGCAGATGACATCAAAAAGTGCATTTAGCTTCTTTCGATATGAAGATTTCAATGCTGTGATGGAAATGGAGTCATCTCAACATATCACCAAGAAGAACAAACTATGAAGGCTAAGGGAACTCTCTTAACAACCTAAATGAATAGTTTGGGAGCTCAGATTCCTGTGAATATTTCCACTGAAACTGCTTCTGGCATCACTGGGATCCTGGAGTTACTCTTCCCTGTGGCTGCAGAAACTCAAAGCAAAAATGCAACAATTGTGTCCCTCTTGCCCTTCCCTCTTAGTGAGCTGGTACCCCAGAAATGTTCACTGTCTGGAATATCATCTTTTTATGAACAATTACTGCCTGAACAATTACTTCCCTGGGGTCTATTTTCTGATGAAAAAAATCTAAATAACTGTCATTTCTGCTCCACATGCCAACGTAACTCTCTTAATGTGGATACAGATGTATTGTCTGTTACAACTCTAGACTGGATGGATGCTTCCCAAACTGACCTGGCCTAGACAGCACTATGGGTTGTTTTTAACCATTGATAACAACTGTATCACATGCTATCATACTTATTTCTCTTCAAAATCTGGAACTTAATTCCTGTAATATGGCTCACTTGGTAGCTGTATTCAAGATTTGTTTCTATGTGACCTGAGAGAGAAAAACTGTACATATAATAGTCTTCTATTGCTCTATTAAATGTGAATGAAGCAAAATTCCACCTAAATTGAAGCCAAGCTGCTTGATATGGTAATATTGGAAGAGTAAGGCTCTGTGATGCTGAAGTCCAGAACAGAGCCCCTACCTAACAGTAACCTGTGCGCTTTTCATAAAGAAAAATGATGATAAATCACACTCCCTTACACACACACACACACACACACACACACACACACACACACACACACACACACACAGCGTTCATCAAAATGAAATCCGGAACAGGTAACTCAGAGCCTTGCCTCTGTACTGAGCCTTAGCTAGGCATACAGGTCACAATTTGCCAAGTCTGTCCCATCCCTGCAGCTTGCAGGTCTGTGTGTCTGTCCAGTTTGTTCCTTCACCAGAAGTTGCACACATCAATGGTAATGATGTCATTTGGTTAGAGCCCTTTGGGTTTTGAGCCCTGAGAAAATCAATCAGTTTGGGGAGCTAGCTCATGTTTCTAAGAAGAAGGAGATGAAGTTTCTAGAAAGAAATGAACTCTTCTGTTCCGGCTCAGTCTTTCCCAGTAGGCACTTTTCTAGAAGAGCCTGAGTCAGAAATAAGATCATAAGAAACTACTCTTTTTACTGATGGCTAAAGGTTTTTTTTTTTAATTAAAAGTTAGATGGCTGACCTCCCCTCTCCTCCTTCAGAGATTTAGGGATCCTGCTTACTTCATGGCCTGTGATCTCAGCAATACCAAGATACCCTTGGAACCTAGACATCTCTGAAAATGACTTATCTTAAAAATGGCTAATCTAGTCTGACATCTCAGAGACCTTCAACTAATAGGATTTATTACTAAGCCAGAAGTTGTCATTTTATTCCAGAAGTCAAGCACTAAACTGCTAAGATTCCCAACACAACTGTGATATGACTGAACACAATGGCAGATATTTGGGGAATCCTGTTTGTTCTATGAATCCTTTCGAGTCTATTCTGAATCTTACGTGTCTCTGATGCAACAAGCTGGTCTCTCTCTCTTTTTCCCCCCAAAATGCAAATTCTCTGGTCACAGGTTGAAGCCCGAGAGTCCCAGGAATCACCATCCAGCACAGAGCCTGGGAGTTCCAGGAATCCCCATTCAGCACAGAGCCTGGGAGTTCCTTTAGATCCAGGGGCAAAGCTGCCTGAACAATTACTTCCCTGGGGTCTATTTTCAGATGAAAAAAATCTAAATAACTGTCATTTCTGCTCCACATGCCAACCTGACTCTCTTAATGTGGATGCAGGTGTATGAAGTCCACTGAGGGTAATTTTAAATGGGCGACGAAAATACTCAGGGACCCAGTGACAGTGCCCAGAGGGCTGAGAGTCTGCTTTAAAAGGTTCCTTCCCACCAGCTCCCTTCCAGGTACTGCTCTATCATCCCTGTGACACATTAAGAGGAAATGCTAAGGTTGCACAGATGCATTAAGTCACGCAGTGGTTTCATGCACGTCTCTGGGCCCTCGAAGCATTACACCGCAGAGGTGTCCAGACGCAGGCAGGAGCAGGCTGCATGCACTCCAGCCAAGCCTGTGTTCAGAACACACATTACAAAGGAGTGTGACGCCCCAGCCTGTGCCATTAGGCCACATTAGCCAGCATCACCCATCGCCTCTGATTAATAATTGAATTCAATCCATACAGAAGAGCTCAGGCTAGGCTGGAGGAGGCCTACCATGCATTAGAATGGAGCATCTCCCGGGGCCTTCGAAGCACTTTGTCCATTTAACAAGTCAATCTATAAACTACAGTCAACGAGTGGTCATTAGAAGCAGATGACCCACCCGGAATGTTCCATCTGCTCACCCATTCACCTTGTTTTCCATGGTGCCTTTCCTTTGGCCACACACAAGCTTATTGCCCTTCATGTGGCATGCTTTCATGTACCAGTCTGGTCTCCTAATCCCCCCAGCTTACATAACATTCTTAGCTCCCTTCAGGGATGATTTACAGCAAGAGAACTACCTTCCCCGAGGTAGTTTCCTTCCCAGAGCAGCTGTGTCCAAACATAGGTTAATGAGAAAACATGAAGCCTTGGCCTTCACATGTCAAATAAAGGCAACCTGAAAGAACACCCTGGTTCCAGTGCCCCCTACAAGGATGGCTGAGCTTCTGTTTAGATGCTTACAGCTCAGCTTCCTCTCTGCCCACCCTACTTTCAATCCTACCCTCAAGTATCATCCCAGGGTCATTGCCCAACAACACTCCTGCACACTTCTCCACTTCCAGATCTGTGTCCCAGAAACTCTGTCTACACCTGGAAAGCTATAGGGTATTTTACCTGCTACCTAAGAGGCCAGCCCTGGGTTCAAATAAATAACCCTTGTGGAAGTCCTTCATAAGTTGTTAAAGATGTAAGCAGAACACTGGCTACACTTCCCCTCTAACTCGGACATCAGGGAATTTGGTAGGTTTTTTTTTTTTGACAGATGAATGCAAATGTGATCTGTAAATTTAGGGCTTAGGGAAAACTAGGGTTTAGGGGAATGGCCCAAGCAAACAAATCTGTGGGTTTAACTGACACTAAACTGCATATATAATATCCCACAAATATTCATTCATTTTTATGATGTCTTCCATTCACACGAATTTGAGAAGTGTTGCTCAGACTTGCAAGAGCAAATATTGTCTTCAGAAATCATCAATACAGCCTGGCATCAGTGATTCAGCCATGTAGCATGGCCAGAACAGGTGTTCTTATTACTTCCTATGTTTATAAATCAGAAAGTAAAAGTCTTTGACTAGGGAAGAAGTATATGATTGTCCCACAAACCCAAATTCCTGCACATTCAAGGTAATAACTTAAGCTTAAGTGTTCTATTTAGGAAAGGCCCTTCCTGAGCAGGATAAAAAGCATCTACTATTTGAATCTAACACAAGAAAAGAAATGGGGCAGTTAGGAATTGAACCAATGTTCAGAAAGGGCCACAGGTCAGTCCTTTTAGGATTCCACTCTATCCTGGACCCACTATCTATCACTGTGCCTTCAAGGGACCTGAAGAGCAGATGAAATGTTAGTCCAAGCAGGGCAGAATCAAAGAGGCCCTCATCACACTCACTGTATTGAATACCCAGGGTCCAGAGAATAATGTTCCCAACTTCCCCAGGTCAATTTTCCTTTACATGACAGATTCTCTCATTGCAAAGTGGAAAACGTTGTCGCGAAGTCTTTATAAACTTGGTTTTTGCCTCATTGAAAGGGCATGGTACCAAATCATCACAATCATTGAAAGTGCCGTCCCATGAGGGCTGACGTAGACCGGTACTATAGCACAGGCAATGCCTGCACCATAAGTTCAAGGACAGCTAGATGAGTAGAGACCATAGTATGTGGATATGTGTGTACATGCATGGGTGGGTCACATGCGTGTAGATATGTGATGATACATGAAATGAAGCCGTGGATAGGTGTCTTTCTAGGGACACGAGTAAGTGGTAAATGTGTATCTAGAAACATGAGGAAATAATGGAAAGTACCTGGAATATAATTCCAACTACATAAACTGTTTTACCAGCCTAACTTTCTGTGGAATCCTGTTTCTCCATCTTCAAGTTTAGTGCCTAGTTTCACTCCTCCCCTTTCGTTAATGTGGCAGTAAAACAACCATGAAAGTCTCACGGAAAATTAGAAGGTGTGTAGGCATCATTCCTAGTGATCAGAAAGTAATCAATCATAACCCACAGGTCCAAAATGCAAGTGCAGCAATCTACTAGCAAAAGTAGATACCAGCCTCTGACTTCTCAAGGAAGCGGGAATATATGTGAAGAGATGTACTAATATGTGAAGAGATGTACTAATATGGTCTTAACTAGAATGGATGAAGAACTTTGTTATGTGGAAGTGTTCAGCCTGTGCATCTTGAGTAGAAACCTAATTGTCAATGAACTATTTTGGTTAAGCTAAGAACCACTCTCCATACAAACCACAGTGAAGATTCAGCCCCCAAAGAGAGAACACACAAACAACAGTTTGTTGATAACCTCAGCTACTGGGTTTTCTGGATTGGAGACCTGATCTCAGTACAGAGAAGATGAAATGTCAACTCAACTGGAGAAGTTAAGACTTGCTGAAACTTGCTAAGATGTACAGGACCTTCCAGAGTAATTGTAGATGTGTGTGGCTGTACAAGCAGTGCCCACATCAACGTTTATGAGGATGGTAAAGTCTATCTTAGTGAATGCCACCAAACTTCCTGGATAATTTTGTCCATAGTACAGCAAGCAATTTCTCTCACAATTTAGCTTAAGAGTCCATCACTTAACAAGTAATATAATTAACCAACGAGCCATTGTTTCAGCCATCAAAATAACCATGGGCATTAATGAGCATAATGACCATCAGCAATTAATTCGCTTCTTACTACTCACCAAATAAGTCAAGTGTCTCCAGTCTCCCCCATGCCAGTTCATTTTCTAAGCACTCACCTGAAAAATGTTCTGGCCAAACACCCTGCCGTCAAGCACATAAATGTTAGCATGTCCACACTCCACCATCCTCTTGCTGTAAACCCTTGAGAATCACAAAGTCAGGTGGCTGACTATTACATGCTAAATAGCCCGTGTCCACTCTTGCTTCACCTACAGGGGATGCTTTGGCTTTAAATATCCTATTCTGATGAGTTCTCCCAACAACACTGACTGTGGGATGGCAACCTAGTGTGGTTTTAGAATGACCAACACAAAGATTGAATGGTAAGATCACATGCTTGATTTTATCCATGTAAAAAATACTTTTTCATCTTGGTATGTATACACACACACACACACACACATTTTCATGTGTGAGTGCACATGTGTGCATGCCATGGCACACATGTGGAGATCAGGGGACAACCTCAAATATCAGCCCTTGCCGTCCACCTTGTCTGAGGCAGGACCTCCTGCTTCACTGCTGCATGTGCCAGGATAGCTTGCCTGAAAGCTCTCAGGTGTTCCCTTACCTCAGTTTCCCACCTTACTGTAGATCATTGAGATAACAGATTAACACTACTGTACCCAGCTTTACATGTTGTGCTGGCTAGTTTGATGTCAACTAGACAAGATAGAGTCATCTGAAAGGAAGGAACCTTAATTGAGAAAAAGCCTCCATGATATCAGCCTGTAGGGTATTTTCTTTTTTTTTTTTTTTTTTTTTTTTTTTTGGTTTTTTGAGACAGGGTTTCCCTGTGTAGCTTTGCGCCTTTTCCTGGATCTCGCTCTGTCGACCAGGCTGGCCTCGAACTCACAAAGATCCACCTGCCTCTGCCTCCCGAGTGCTGGGATTAAAGGCGTGCGCCACCACCGCCCGGCTGTAGGGTATTTTCTTAATGATTAATGGGGAGGGCCCAGCCCATGGTTGGTGGTGCTGTCCCTAGGTTGGTGGTCTTAGGTTCTATAAGAAAGCAGGCTGAGCAAGCCATGGTGAGCAAGCCAGTAAGCAGCACTCCTCCATGGCCTCTGTATCAGTTCCTGCTTCCAGGTTCCTGCCCTGTTTGAGTTCCTGTCCTGACGTCCTTCAGTGATGGACTAAGAAATGGAAGTGGAAGCTAAATAAACCCTTTTCTCTCCAAGTTGGTTTGGCCATGGCTTTTCATTACAGCAATAGAAAACCTAAGACACACGGGTTCTGGGGATTCAAACTCAGACCCTAATATTTGTACAGCAAGTGTCTACTGGGTGATCTATTGACTATCCCGAGGGTATTATTCTTTAAATCAATTGATGTGATCTTCATCCTGTTGGGTTTCAGAGACAGCTATTCCAGTTTCATTAGAAATGTCCTTTAACAATAAGCTAATATCCTGTAATCTTTCAAAAACAGAGGTGGGCGTCTCATCTTGGAAGGGTTGACATACGCACAACTTTCTCTAAGATTAAGAACTGGTTTTGCTTGTTAATACGAAGGTGGAACATACTGTATGGTGAATCTGAGTCTCAGACTGATTCCCTATGAAACTCATATAAAACAACATTGCTTCCTCACTGAAGCAGAGAAATGATGGCATGCCATGGAATACAGTGGGTGGGGAGAGCAATCTCTGGCTTAGAAATAGTTTAAGTGTCTTGGGTTTCCACATTCTTAGCTCACTATATTGAGCAATAAGAATTTTTATTATCAAATGGTCTCGTCTCTAAGCTCAAAACAATTATCTTAAATGTAAGCCTCTCCTCTTCTTGGTCATCTCTGATTTTAATTCTGGGGCGGCGGGGGGTGGGGTGGGGAGACAATAAATTTCAGCTAGAATTAGACTTTCCTGGGATGTTCCTAGAGTGTGCTTGAACAATGAGAATAGGTCACCTTCTATGCAAATACAGGCATACCACATAAAATCTACTTTTAAAAGGTGTTAATAGGCAAAAGAACTCAATTTAGCCCCTGAAGGTTATTCTCCAGAAAAACATTTCATGAACCATAGATTCTTCCAACTTCTCGCTCAACTACATACAACAAAATGCCTTAGGGAAAGCTGCCAGGAGCTTCACTGTGGTTTACATCCAGCCAGTATGAGGAGGTAAGGGCTAGACCACCATAGAAATGTTATAATGTACCAGTTTTATCAGCATCTCTGTGGTGCGTGCTATTCAGGAAAAGACTATATTGACTCATAGATGCTCATGAGCGTTTTATTTTTAGTGAGGACAGTTAAGAATAGTTTCTTTTAATATATTTATAAAATGTCTCTCAGACAAGCATATGAGAAAAATTTCCAAGCAACATCTTGCTTTATTTCTCAATATTCGCAGGTGGAAGAGCGGAGGGGGATCAAACCAGACAACATTTTGCGATCCAAACTGAGATCATTATCACATACCTTCTGGTCCCTCAACATATTGCAAGGCAGAGTCTGCCCTTGGTATTTAGGGTCTGAAGATGGCAAACAGAATTCATGCCAAAAGCAAGGGAGGGACAGAATTAAGAAGGGCGGCCAAGCATCTTGGGACTGCAGACTGCCTAGTATTATGTGCAAAATGTACTGAAGTATCCTCTTGAAACATGTACCCCCACCAGAGCTTCAGACTTCACCGTCACCCAGCTAGGCATGTGACTGCAGCATCTCTCTTCCCTGGATTCTTCCTTTAAAACAGAGCTCCTGCTACAGGGAGGGAGGAACTGACTCCTGCTGATCCGCCATGCAGCGCCTTCCTCCACTACTGTAATTAACAACATATTGCCATCTCAAATTCCTATAACACATCTGAATGTACTAAACACGTGGTCCTAGTCTCTCTTACAGAACCTACACAACTTTGGGGTGATTATATTTCTCTTTCAGAAATGAGAGCAGTTAGAAGAAGCCAAGCACCTATGAGCATCCTCTGTGCCCTTTCCTCACTGTGTCAGCCTTTCCCAGCAGTCAGTCAGCTCAACAAATGCTCTACCATGGCTAGACCCCAAGCCTCAACTCCACCATAAACCCACACCACCCCTCCACCCTGCACCTTGGGCAGGTCCTTTAGTCTATAAAACAGGAATACTCACAACAGCCCCATCTAATCCACGAGGGAGGCAGGTGGGGGAGGAAGCAATATAATTAAAGAAAGGGTGATTTAGAAACTGCAAAGAGAGCTACACAGACCTGAAGTGTTGCTATTAGCACCTTATGGGGAAAGGCTATGCCTTCGACTTTAAGCAAAGGGTTGCTAGTGACTCTAGAGGTTTGTGGCAGAGAGGTGCAAGGGGGAAGGAGGAAGAAGGGGAAGACTGAACCTCATTCAGTAAGTTACAACTATATCCCAGGCCCTCTCTGGGCAAATGACCTCCAGAACACAATGCTCTCCTGAGTAGTGCATCTCCAAGATACTCTAGAACAAAGTCATTGCTGAGGAAGGACAGCCAAGACCATGGGATTAAAAAAATGTTTAAAGAAGATCTAAAGCTTCTCATTGGTAGAATGATTGCCTGATGCGTGCCGGGCTCCAACTTTGCTCCCCAGCATGAAGGTGGAGATAGAGATGGAGACAGATGGGGATGGAGATGGAGTGGAGATGGGATTGGGGATGGAGATGGAGTGGAGATGGGATTGGGGATGGAGATGGAGAGAGATAGAGATAGAGTGAGAGATAGAAATAGAGATAGAGTGAGAAACAGAGATAGAGTTAGAGATAGAGGGAGAGACAGAGATAGAGGGAGAGAGATAGGGAAAGGGAGAGGGAGACTAGCCAGAGTTCTGGTGCAAAAGAACTTTGCAAATTTAAAGAGTTCGGATTTCAGGAAACAAAACAGCAAAAGCACTATGGTCATTGTTGATGTGTCTGTTTTAGTAGTTTACACAACTGAGCTACATCCCCATCCCAAAGAACCAAGTTGGGTTTTGTGTGTTGGTTGGTTGGTTGGTTGGTTGGTCTTTGGAGCAGGGAATAAGAGGTAGTTTCTGTCTCTCACTCTATCCTGGAACCATTTTAAGTGGCCACGAGCCCAGGAACATAGATCTAGGTTACCCCAAAGTTCCATGTTCCAATGTGGAAGCAGTTTCATGAAGTTTTATAGTTTACAGAACAAAGAAAGCCATAAATCAAGGGCAAGTTTAAAATATTTTGGTGGGTGCATCAGATAGGCAGGTCCAGCACAATGGGGAAAGCTTTCCTATAGGCCTAAGATGCTATCTGGTGATCGTCTTAGCCTTTGTACTGATAGAAGCTAGTAGTCTGTTAAAAACCAAAAGACTTTTATTTTCATCAATTCTAAGATTCCTTTTTAAAAATGCAAATATTATTATACCCCTAAAAGTGGGATGAATGAACAGCATGCTCGGTCCTAAGCATCACTGTCCTCTCTTTCCCAAGAGTGTCAGACAATGGTGCACACAGCCACTCACACCACCTTAGGCCCAATGAATGAAGAAGGATGCTCTGAAAGCCACTTCTCAGCTGGTTCACCATGGGGCTTGGCAGTGACCAGCCCAACCATGCTGCGTCCTGCCCTCCTAAGACCTGCAGCCAGGCACTTTGCTCAGCCTGGCACTAATCTCCCTCCACACACCAGCCTCGACAACATCTCGAATCGGACTGACTGCAGCAAGCAGCTACCTGATCAGCCACAAAGGGGCTGCGACTCAATCCCGTCCAGCTGTCTGCTCTCATCTCTCTGTTTGGCTCCCCCTAAAACTGCCATGACTGCTTTTTAAAGGCTCCATGAATACCACAGCTTCCAGTCACAGGGCTGCCTCTGGCATCAACCTAGCACTGTTTGCCTTCTAGACCATTCTAAGGCTGGGCGCTGAGAAACATAGTGGAAGTTGTACTTTTCCTGACACGTATGTCTCCAGGGCTATCAGCATGCACTAGCTCTCTCCTTCCTTTGCTTAGCCTGACCTATAATTTGACCGAAACTGAAAATTCACAGGCAGCTTCCTTCCTAGCCTCAGACTCTGCTTCTGGTAGCAACTTCTATAGCAAAAGTAGGCTCCATCTCCAGATTACCCATGCCACCAAGGTGCAAGGTAACTATGATGGTGCCCAGACACCCAGAGCACTAGGATCAAACCAGAACCCTGTCCTGAGCATGGAATCCTGTTTGCTCTGACACAGAAGTGGAATAAGATGTGATATTCGCAAGGAAAGAGAGAGGTCTAAATTTTAGGAAATGCATCAAGTCATTTGTTCAAAGTGAAGAAAGAAAAGATAACCACACAGAGAACGAGGTAAGGAAATGTGTGTAGAGAGCACCCAGGATCTTTTGTCTTTTTACATCAAAATCACTACTAACAGCACTGTGTATCTAACAAGTCATTTGATGTCATGTCATAGCGCTGTTCTGAGCATATACACGCAGACACACACGCACACACACACACACACACACACACACACACACTCTTCTTTCATGCACAGGGCTGAAACGCTGTTCCAATTCAAAGCAATTTCATCAAGAATAACTAATGGTTCTACTCCCTTTGGCTTCTTTTCTTTGCCCTTTTCAAAACAGGATTCCCCACCATTTGCACAGGCCACTCCAAGGGTCTGGGATCCCACCTACAACCTTATACTCTTTCTAACAATCTTATACTATGGATGGTTACCACCCACCAATTCTCACCACCCCCAGGAATAAGTGAGCTGATTGTCAAGATTCAAACCTGGAGCACCTCTTTGGATGGCAGCAACTGTTCGCCAGCCCCAAAGAAAATGAGGTCACTCCCTGGCATCTACCTTGAATCACCATTATGTCATTTAAATAGACCCCAAAGCAGATGGCATGAGCAGAGGGCCCCCAAAAGACCAATTAAGACAAGACACAAAGAAACAATCAAGGGATTTCCATGATAAGATCCTTAAAAATTATCTTTAATTGATGCCAAATATGAACAGATCATGAAATGACAGAACCAAGTAAAACTGCATAGATGAAAACTATGCACATTGTTAGGTTCTCCCTTCGTAACACTCACTGTCCTCGACCCGACATGGTAAACGGTTAGGGCAGGGCAAGTGCAGGGGAGATGAGATGAGACATGTCCTTAGCTCAAGGAGCAAGCGACTGGCAAAGCCAAGAAACAAAACAGAACGGCATCAGCTTCAATGGTTTGTCGTCCTGAGGGTGCACTTCAAATGGACACTTCTCAACTTTAGTTTTTAGCCTCAGAAATACTTTGTCTTTAATCTTAGAGGTATGTCACAGCGTCCATGTTACTTATGGCTGCTGCATCAACAGTCCCTAAACAGTGCACTGAAGAAGAAAGAGACTCTTACAAGTTTTGGAAAGGGAAGACCACTTATGACCTAGCATATATTCTGCAAGGGCTTTTCTTGTTTTATTTCCTTTCCTCATTCCATTTTTCTTCTTCTGTGATTTAGGAACAAAACTTCTCTAGATCCTTTGAAGTTTCACACCACGAATTCCCTGTTAACTACCAAAGAAAAATCACTGTGACCAGGGTTGACCTCCTCAAAGCTGTCCTAAGGGCAGCAGAGCTTAACCCTTTGCTTGCACATGGGCATCCCCAAGAGTCAATGAGCAAAGAGGCTGCCATTTGCTCTCAAGGCTTTTAACCTTATGTCTACGCCCTGAATGAGTTTGCACAGTGGCCCAAGGTAATGGGCTGGTTTTGGTTAGCAATTCAGTTCCTGCTTGCTTCTTTACAAAAGTGGTAAGTAATGTACATTCCTTGAAGATTTACCTGAGTCATTCTAGACATGTTTGCATATACCCTGAAGTCCCATGCTATAAATGTAAGTACTACTGGACCACACCATAGGTGAGAGTCTACCTCCTGAGATCACAGTTCAACCTAGCTTGGGTCTGCTCCTCAAATTCAAGCTTGCTTGTCTTCTCAAAATGAATATAAACATCAAAAGGCCTCAGTCTTGCTTGGAAAAGGCTGGAAGATAACGTGGTTGTTTGGCCGTTCATACTCTTTCTAACAATCTTATACTATGGATGGTTACCGCCCACCATTCTCACCACTCCCAGGAATAAGTCATTCCTGGAAGAAAATGGGGGGATTGCCTTCTGCTAATGTTCCCTTTCTACTTTCTGTTCAATCCAATCTACCAAACAAGAAATTAAAGTTTAAAGTTGCCTTTTTAAAAATGTGTTTTGAGGCCTCCTATGTTGAGTATGAGGTTGAAAACTAATTTTTTTACTGATTCTTTTAGACACTAGTTTGAAGAATTTGTAACTACACCCAACATGAAGAAAGTCCTTTCTGGGTTGAACGTCATTTCTACTTAGGAAAATTTCTCAGCCACCACTCAGACATTTTTTTTTTTTCTGTTCTAGCTCTTAAGAGGATCAAGGCTGTGGTAACCTCTGTACTTCAGTTCTACCACAGCAGAATCTAAAGCCACAACACGGTTCCATTTTAGAGAAATGACTGTTCATTGACTACAATGTGGGAGAAGTATCTGACCTGCTGTTCTGGACTAAGCCATAAACACTCCCAGTGAACAGATGTCACTGAGCTTCAGAATTCAAGTCTCAAGGGGGAGTGAGATGGGGGGTGTGCACAGATGCAGAAAGGGGGGAGAAAAGCCAAACCAAAACAAACCCTTTCCTGGCTCTAGTCAGTCTTCTAGAAATCTGAGGACAGAGGAAATGAGTATCTTTGGTCTCTCTGATTCAGATCGCTTGAAGTGAATTAAGCACTTCAGAGATTCTGGGATGGCTAATAGCCACAGGATGACCTGACCCTTCCAAGGGCACCCTATTTAACTAGGGACCTGCATGTTGGAAGAGCCGGGCTATGGCTATCAGTGCATCGTAAGTCTTCTCCTTTCAGAGAAAACAGGTATAATAAGCATTAGGGCCTGAGCTATCAAGGCTCAGTACCTAAGCAGGGGGTGAAAGGACAAAAAGCCTGGGAGTCATGAAGTGGACCAAATAGAGTCATTCCTTAGTAGGCAGTTTAGTTAAGTGCACCTTCAGGTCTACAAAGACATCTCAGCACATTTCAGTGCAGGGGTAAGAGCTTGGTCAAAGGTCGCATGCCTATGCTACACAGATCATCCCTGTACTCCTTGTCATCGAGCTCATTGCAATGAGCTACAAATGGATAACCAGCATCCAAATCCCCCATCCACTCCAAATGCACAGCAACAGCACATCCCCAACCCCAGGCAGACCACTTTGCCACGTGCAGCACTTTTTTCTTGTAACGTATACAGAGGATTCAACCTGTCCAGGGCATAGCTACAAGAGGCACACCAAGTGTCCGGGGCTGGCTGATCAGTCTCGGCCTCATTGTCTCCTCCTCTAAGTCATCCATCCCATAGTACCGAGTGGATTATTGCTGTTGACAGAGTTCTGTTGTGTCCTAGATCTCAGAGTCAAAATAAAACTACAAGATATCCCTGGAGGCTGGAGGAGTTGGCATTTTGCCCCCAACTGGAGACTTGCAAGCATGTAGAAGCAAAGATCAGAATGATGATCTAAGGTTCAAAGAGTGAGCAACACACGGGAGGGTTTAATACCCTATAGTCAGAGGTTGGCAGTTCTCAGTCCCTCATCTTCCAGAATATGTGTTGCGTTCACCCTGAATACTCACAAAAGTTGTGCAGGGAAAGAAATGTCCATCTTCCTTCAGTTGAGCTAGACAGCCTGTATGTTGTCATAGTTTCTTGGTTGATGGCCTCACTTCTCTGAAGACTGGATGGGGTAAAGGAATGGAAGTACCAGGGAAGATTCCAGAAGAAGCCAGGCAAGGATGTAAGGCAGACAGTAGTAGGCAGCCACATGCTAAAAGCAGTATGAAGGTTCCCCACTCTACCGTCCTTAAAAAGACAATGACTGCCTCTCCATTGGTGAATAGCTGCTGGGCTCCAGAGCCTGTGTGATATGGCTATCTTTCAGCTGGACACAGGGTCCCCATCATTCTCTGGATTCAGTGGCTGGGGCAGCAGCAGTCAGGTGTTCAGCCAGTGAAGTGACTTCTACGTGGGACAGTCATAGGAGCATCATAGGAGATATCTAGAGGAGGTTGGCCAAGAAGGCTGGCCTATGTAAGGTCACTGTGAGCTAAGTGTTCCCATGGTTCACAATGATACCCCCAAAGACCAGACTATCAGAGATCTGCAAAGTGCTGTGCTGACAGGGAGAGAGTGGGGAGAAGGAACCACTGAACCTGAGGAAGCTTTGTCTGTCCAGAGTGGCCTTCCATGCTCCCCAAAACATTTCTCTTGCCTTCTTATGGAGAAGAAAAAGAAACAAAACAGTACAGAACAGGTTTACGGTTCATGTCCAGTTCAAAGACGGGTCTCAGTTCATATCCAGAGTCAGGCTGCCAAAGAGACCAAGTCCCGTAAATGGCCAGAGAGGCAGCACCTGCTTTCTCTTTCTCTTCTTTGGGGCTCGGAGGGTGGTGTGGTCTTCTCACAGTGGTGAAGTGAGAGAGTGAGGATGGAAAAACAAACAAAACCAAAAAGCGAAAGTTCTGTGCCCCAACCCTTCCTCCCCTTTGTTAAATGACTTCCCAGCTGAGTTATGGAGGCACTTTCTGCAGTTCACTGTGGGTACAGATAAAGGCACTAAGCAACTATTAAATCAATTGGCTGAGTTTCTTCAGGGAGCCTCAAGGGGAGGGCTGAAGTCTCTATGGACTTCAAATCATGACTGCAAAAAGAAATCAGCTCTGCTCTGGGTGCATGAAGAGATAAACATTCTCACTTACATCCTAGGAATGCACCAAAAAACCATGCAATATTGCACCTTTTTGTGTTGTTTGTTTTGCTTGTAGTTATGTTCAGCTAGAGAGAATGCTTGTCTTAGGTGTATTAAATACCTTGATGACTTATTTAGTTTTCCACAGTTTTCCCTTAAAGGATGGGCATATTGGTCCTCTCTCTGCCTATACCTGCACAGAAGCTTGACATTTCCCTGAGCAAAGGCAGGAAAATTGACGGGAGTGTCCCCCACCCCCACCCCCACCCCCATTGTTTCTTTTGGGCCTTTCATCCCACAGACTTGTGATTTTTAGTATTTTCTAATTTTTATTACTGAAATCATGCATTAATTAAGTCAAGGTACATCTTAATCAAATAGGCCATAATGCTGACTAAGAGAACATGCTTTGAGCTCCAAAAAGGGATTGTTCCCATCTGACTAACATATGTACTTAAATACAGTACTTTAGTTGCTAAGAAAAGAGTTAATAAATGAAGGAGTGCACTTTTGGTGAATGAAAATGAAAAAGGGCCTATATTTAGAAGAGTTAATTTCAACGTAAGCTTATCCCCTATTGCCTGGGTTAACTGTCTCAGCATGCTATTATAAAATAAATGTTATCAGATTCAAACATGCTTACCATTTAACTCTTGTGCTCTTGCAATAAAGAGGGTAGGGTGGTGAGGTTTTGCATCCACTTCTGAAGGTCAGGGGTCAGGGTGCAGGATTAGTGAGAAAAGACCTGTATTTGGATCATCTGCAGTTGAGAGAACTTAGCAGCCCTACAGATGAATTGACTCATTTAATCAAGTTACCCTTTTCTTAGAGAATAGACTGGATTTGGGAGAATGGGGCAGATGGAAAATCCCAACAGACTGGGACCGGTAACAGATGTATATGGTGCTTTGAGAACCGTTCTTAATTAGTCTGGATTTTGGTTGCCTTGTATGCGGTTCAGTTGATCAAAATAAAAGCATTTGTTCACTGACCACTGAGGCTGTTAAGTGTTCCACAGAGAACACTAGCTGAAATGTGGTGTGCAGTTTGCAAAGATTTTAGAGTGGAGTCCCATGCAAATCTGAATTTTGTATTCCTAAGTGGTCATCTGATTTTTAGGTTTTAAAAAAAAACTTATGCCAAAAGATTGGAAATATTTCAGTACAGGGAGAGCATGAGTCTTGTTTCACACAGACTACTTCATGGATAGCATTGAAGCCAGTTTTATAAAATACTTTCTTTTCTCATTTTTAATAAAATGACAATAGTTTCTTTTTGATGGGTCTTGAAAGCTTCAGGTTGGCCACTCCCCAAATTCACAATGCAACAATGCATTGCCAGTTAAATAAAGCATTCAAAGACTAATGTTTAGTAAAGTATCTACAGAGTGGGACATGAGTCACCAGGGGCTTTGTTTGGGGCTTTTGCTTGCTTGCCTGTTGCTTTTTAAACATCGGTCAGGAGCTTGCTCTTATTAACGCAGTTTTGATCAGCTGTGGTGCAGTTACCAGTTCTGATATTAGCCTGTCTGTAATGGGCTATGCTATTGTTCATATCCTCTTCAATCTCCATGTACTCAGATTTGCTGATAGTAGAGGAGCTGCGTCGGCTGAGGTCACTGTCAGAGGCTAAATTAGGAGAGCTAACGTGGAGCAACTGAGCCTGCTCTTCCCCCTCAGTTTCTCGGTGGTAGAAATAGTTGAAATTGGACACAATGACAGGTACGGGCAGGGCAATTGTCAGCACACCAGCGATGGCACACAAGGAGCCCACGATCTTGCCTCCAATTGTCACAGGGTACATGTCACCGTATCCCACAGTGGTCATGGACACCACCGCCCACCAGAAAGCATCGGGGATACTGGAGAAGTGCGACTCAGCTTCTTCCGCCTCGGCAAAGTACACTGCGCTAGAAAACAGTATGACCCCAATGAAGAGGAAAAAGATGAGCAACCCTAACTCCCTCATGCTAGCTTTGAGGGTTTGGCCCAGGATCTGGAGGCCCTTAGAGTGGCGAGAGAGTTTGAAGATTCTGAACACCCTTACCAAGCGGATGACCCTGAGGATGGCCAGGGAAGTGGCCTGCTCGCCCTTCTGATTTCCCTCCTGCTCAGCTATCTCCGTGCCCAGGGTAATGAAATAAGGAATGATAGCCACGATGTCAATGAAGTTCATGATGTTCTTAAAGAAGTCTGTCTTGCTGGGGCAGGCGAAGAAGCGCACCACCAGCTCGAAAGAGAACCAGATGATACACAAGGTTTCCACAATGAAGAAGGGGTCTGTGAAGATGTTGGAAGTATAGATGACTGTGGTGTTGTCGATGCGGTGGATGGTGCCCGTGAAGTCCTTGTCATCCTTCAGCTCAGGGAGAGTCTCCAGGCAAAAGATGACTATGGAGATGAGGATGACCATGACCGATACAATGGCTATAACTCTGGCAGGCCCTGAGCTCTCCGGATACTCAAAGAGCAGCCACACCTGACGCTGGTACTCCTTCTCAGGTAGGGGGCGCTCCTCTTCCTTGATGAAGCCCTCATCTTCCCGGAACTTCTCCATGGCCTCCTCGCCCAACTCGTAAAATTTGATCTCCTCGGAGAACATGTCCAGGGGCACGTTGACCGGCCTGCGCAGGCGGCCCCCTGACTGGTAGTAATAAAGGATGGCATCAAAGCTGGGCCGGTTGCGGTCAAAGAAGTACTCGTTCCTTAGGGGGTCGAAGTAGCGCATGCGTTTCTTTGGGTTGCCCAGCAGTGTGTTGGGGAACTGTGCCAGGGTCTTGAGCTGCGTCTCGAAGCGTAGCCCGGAGATGTTGATCACCACGCGTTCGCAGCATTCGTGGTCGTCGTGGTCGGCCTGCCGTGGGTAGCTGCCATCCTGGGGGTGACCCGGAGCGGCCGAAGCCTCATCCGCATTCTCCCCCGACATCACCGTCATGATGGAAGCAGGATGCAGGGGTGGGAGGCCAGGAGAGAGCCCGGGGTGTGAAGGAGCGAGAGAAGAGGGGTGGGGGGGACCCAAGCGCCCCCCCCACCGGAGAGTGAGTCTCCCCCACGCTCACGGGGAGGGGCTTCAGAGCCCGAAGGTTCAGAGGTCTTCAACTTTGCTAGTTACCACCTCCCCCTCCTCCACTCTGCCTTTCCCCAATTTGGAAAGCCCTCTCGCCTGAGGGCCCCCAGTGCAGCTTTTTTGAGAGGCTTGGGTTTTGGGGGTGTGCTCTGTTTTTTGTGTTGGTAAGTGGGTTTTTCTTCCTGCTCTGATTGCCTTAACGCACACCTGCCATTGCTCCGGGGCTCGCCACAGCTCCCCTCCCCTCCTGCAGCCCTCCTAGGACCCGGTGCAGTGCCAACTCAGCAGATCCCCACGCCTGTCACCCCCTTTGCTGCTCCTTGGCTCTCCCCCCTCCTACCCCTCTTCGCCTGCCGCCTTCTAAGCTCCCACGGGGCGATCGATGGACGCTGCAGAGAAATAAAAAGTGATACGAGGGTAGAAAATCAGAAGCATTCCGGTGGGACGAACCTATAGACACCGAAGAGCACAGACTACTAGCTTTTGTAGAACACACCGGACTTTTACTGGGGTTAACACATATGCACATACAGACACACAACAGACACCCAGAAATCCAAGTTTGGAAATCTTCCATCCCACTTTTCCCCCAATGCCCAACAGCCGATCTGTTTACAACTTCGTTAAACTGGAGATCGGAAAAGCGCTTAGAGATACTGGAGGAGCTTCTGGTCCTGGGCAGCAACCCCTCACCCTCAGCCTCCCCCACCCTGTCACCTTAACCTCGGATTCCGCAACCCCGAACTGGGGAGCTTCCTACCTGGCGGGCCGGCTTGGCGCAGGGGCGGTGCTGAGTCGGCGGAGAGTCGGAATGCGGCAGGTCGCCTTTGCAGCAGCCGGAGCGAGCAGCGGCCACCTCCACAGCCGCATCCGAGAGGCACCGGGCCCCTCGTGGTTCGCGTCCTTCCCCTCTCAGAGGTCCGATCGTTTTATTGAGCAGCTAAGGAGGAAATGTCCGCTCCCTACCCCCATCCTCACATGGTGCAAGCAACCTGGAGGCGCTGTCCTCTCTCCGGTGCAGGGAGTTCCGGAGGATGCAGGGTGGAAAAGCAAAAAGGCCACCCTCTTCCGAGTCACCCAAGCAAATGGCGATAAGCAGCACTCTCGCCCCCTCCGAACACTACGGGAGCCCTTGATTCGATCCCGAGGGAGGCGGGCGGCCCAAAGCCTGGCTCTACATGGCTCTCGGGTCTCCGCACCACCGCATGGACCTCGCTGCTCCGCGGCGCGCCCGGAGCCTTCAGCCGCTCGGAGTGGGGCAGAGAGCGTGTGGCCGCAGGTCCGCTCGGTCCATTTCTGTTCGCTGCAAGATCAGCAGAAACCTGAGAAAGCGCCTGGAATGCGGAGCAGCGATTGGCCCACCCGGGCGTGGGTTGGGGAGGGCGGGGGAGGGCAGGAGCGAGGAGGTAGATGGAAAATATGAGGGGGTGGTTTGGCAGAGGGGGGTTGTCATTCAGTTCCCATCCTTGCCAGCACAGCTTTTCTTCTTTTTCCCTCCTCTCCTCCTCGAAAAGCCCACCACCAACTCCTCTTCCCCGGTGGCCCGCAGCCCCGCCCACGCACGGCCCTAAGCTGCGCGCGCGACCTTCCCCGGGAATTTCACATTGGAGATGGTCAGGTCCGACGCAATGCAGGCGGTGATGTCCCTGGCAGAACTCCTTGGACCGGTCTGCTTTAGATGCAGTCGCACAAGCAATCCTCCTGCATCCCGCTCCTCGGCGACACCCGCCCCTCCCCCAGGGGCCTCTCTGTCCAGCCACCCTACTCCCCGCCCCCGCAACCCCGACCTCCACTCCAGCCGCACTCTGAAGGGTGCAGAGTTTGGTTAGAGCGCTGCAGTTGAGGATCCCCGGGTTTCATCCACGCAGTGTTACTGCTAGAAGGTGGTGGTGCCAAGTGTCTGTTCCTCTTGAACCTACCAGAGGGAGCTGAAGTTTCCTTACAGTCAGAATATTCTGAAATGCAGAGAATGTGATGGGGGACGGTGGGCGAAGGCACCGTGGGCTTGTGGGTTGTCTGCCAACTTGGTGCTAATTGGAACAAACGTGAGGAGAAGCAAGCCGCCCATTTGCCTCCTTTGGTCCTGCCTCCCACACCCCACATCCACCCACTCAGTGGCCCTCTGCCCCCTCAGCACCACTTTATAGGCTCTGGACATATTCGCGCAAGGGTCCCCGCAGAAGCGCAAAGCAGTCTGAGCTGGGGACCTGCGCGGCGTCCCCAGAGGCTCGGCGCCTAGGCGATAGCAGCACGGGAGGAGGCAGCCAGCAACTCTAGTCCTTCCACTCCCGCAGAGCCTCTGAGGAGCCCGCAAGAACCCAGAGTCGCCGCTGATTGGTTCCTCGCACGGCTTTCGCACCGCCCCTTCGCACCACCGCGGCTCTAGTCGCCTCCCGCCCACACCACCCACCACTTTTAATCAAAGCCAATGATCGCATCCTCCTGACTCTATTGTGGCTAGTGGAAGGCAGGGGGACTCTACAAGGATCCCAGGGATACAGCTAGTTAAATCCCTCCTCCAGATTGAGATCCCGGCTTTCCTTTCAGAAAAATAAGTGTTTGTTCTCTTCTCTCCTCCAGATTCCTACTCTGTCTTTTCTTCGACGAACAGCAAGTTCTGTTATTGCACAGTACTCCTTCCCACTTTAAACTCCACCCAGTGCACGCAGGTCCCTCCATCCCAGAAACTCCACGACCCCCTCCTCTTCTGCACTGATGCTCTATTGGTGGAAAAAAAAAAAAAAAGAAAAAACAAAAAGCACAGCAAATGCGAGACTCTACCATGAAATGTCAAGTACGGTGGTTTGGCGGTCACCGCTGCTAGAACCTCATGGTGAGCCTGCTGCATGTAATAAACGTTTCCTGGCCGTGTTCTTGCACTACTACACCTCCGTCTTCCCGTTCTTCAGTTCCACTTTCTTCTTCCTGCTCCCGAATCCTAGTTTCCTGTGCATGGCCTTGTCCTGATCCATCCCTTATTATGAGGAGATTGCCTTATTAGAAAAGTGTCTCAGGCTACATAGGATCCCAATTCATAAATTCAGAGTTGTGTATGATAGGATTAGTGGGTCCTCCACATGCCTAATAGATGTGATTAAAGTGGGGCTTGAATCTCCAAGGAACTGGAAAAAAAATTTTTTTTTCACGTGAATCCTCGGTTGCTAAGAACCTGAAGGCACTTAAACATTAAACAAAAGTTTGCTCTGCCTCAGCTATGGACCAGACATGTCCTAGGACTGTGTGACTAGACAAGACACACAGGTCCCAGATCACAGGGAGCTTACATTCAATGGGAGGCACAGAGAATGAATCAATAAAAAGTAGAATGTAGGTAGGTCCAGTACTGGCATGGATTTACAGACAAGCAGGCCCTCTCTGCAGAGAGATTATTAGAAACCTGAAACAGAGGCCAGCGACTAAAAGAACAGACTGGTAGATGTATGAACAATGTGCAGGTCCTAAGGCAGGAAAGAACTTAGGAAACAAAAGGTTATTGTGGACAGAAAAACATTACCAAGGAAGAAGGTCGTAGTGCGTGGATCATAAGGGCCCCTTTGCAGGGTGGGGCGGGGGACGGGGACGTTTATTTGGGTTGCAATGGGAAGGGAAGGTACTAAAGGACGCACAGCAACATAGAATGTTGTGTTGGGGAGGGTGTTGTTTACTCGTTTGCTTTTTTTGTTGTTTGAAATGATATCACATTGAAGCCCAGGCTGACCACAAAGTCAGAGCAACCCTCCTGCCTCCACCTCCCTAGTTTTGGGATTACAGGCATGAGGCACTATGCTCTGTTTCGCTTTGTTTAACTTTTTTAAATGTTTTATTATGTATTTGTTTGTTTGTTTAGGTGAGGGGGGCACATGTGTGCGGTCAGAAGACAATTCAGAATCAGTTCTCTCCATCTGTTGTGTGGATCCTAAGAATCGAGTATGGGTCATCAGGCGTGGTGGCACGCTCCTTGACCCACTGAGCCAACTCACCAGCCCTGCTACAGTGTTTTAAAAGATTACAAGAATTATCGGTAACAGGGTACTGGTATGGCAGGTGTCACAAGCTGTGCTGGCTTAGAAGTGTGCTGAGAAGATCTTGGAACTGGCTTATGCTTTTAGAGGGAGTGGAGCAGGGACACGAACAGAGCAGGGTTTCAACAACGTCCCTAGGCCTGTGGCCTCAATAACTGCACAGGTGTTAACATTATGTACTAGAATAGAGTCTGAATTCATTTCTCTGCTATCTGCATGTGAAGTCTGGAAGTTTCTGTGTGCCCCTCTCATTACCTGGTCATGTTCTCCTCGTCTCTCTCCACTGTAGACACTACTTGGAAGAGCCAGCTCTGCGTGTAGCCACAGTTTGCTTCCAAGGGTTGCCACACTGCAATGAGTGATACTCGCTTCCCCCAAACTACGAGAAGCCCCCAGAGAGCCAAACCGCCACCTAGAAATAAAATACTGCCTCAATAAACCACTAGAAGCTGGTCCCATCAGAGATGCAAGCTAGGATGGAGCTGTACAATCTCTCTAGCTTTGCTTGTGTCAAGACCAACCAGCCACGTGGTTCAGCCACAGAGTCTAGTGACAGGCTGTGTCTGTGTTCATGAAACAGCAGCCAACCTGGTAGCTTGTTGCTTTGTTCCACCCCTGCCCCGCCACACACACACACACACACACACACACACACACACACACACACACACACACACACTCCCATATCTTCACTACTTGGGATCACAGCATCCACTAAATCTTTAACATTATCCTGTCTCTGATAATGTCTCATGGGGAACGTGGCCGCGGCCGGGGAAATTAAAGCTTGTTTGGGGCATGTTAAGATTGAAATGACTGGGACATATATGTGTCGAGCATACATAAGTCAGAGAGGTGAGGCTAGGTAGAGTGGGTTTCTCATCAGCAATGATGATCTTTGGGCTGGACACTTTTCTGTCCTTGAAGACTGCCCTATGGATTTTAAAGTGTTCAGCATCCCTCTCCCTGAAAGACACCAGCAGCACTTATCACCAGCTGTCTCAACCCAAACTGTCTCCATCCATTGCCAAGGTCACCTTCAGTTGAGAACCATGGAAATAGATGGTCCTCAGGGATCGGCCTTGAGCTTGAGCATGGAAAAAGAGGAAATGTGCTTGAATCTTGTGCTTCAGGATGCTCTAATGCCAGGAGGCCAGTTTTTTAAAAAAAACCAACCAATAGTCAGAGAGTGACAGGGCAGTGTAAGCAAGGAGAATGCCGGACTTCTGGACTTCTGAAGCCAGATGAAAGTCTGTGCTTCAAAAGGAGTGGGATCAACCAAGTGCTGCGCGCTGCTAATGGAGAAAGCAGAGTGAGGAACTTGGAATGCGCTGCCAGCTTTGGAGATACGCAGTCAAAACGAAACAGAGGGAGAGATGATATAGGTAAAATTGACTCTTGAGTTTGGATGTCCAGAGAAGCAGGAGGGTGGGGTAGCCGGCTGAAGGAAAATGGAGGGTAACAAGCCTTTAGCAAAAGATAAGCACTATTGCGATACATTTGTATGCTAATGGGAATGATTCAGTAGAAAAGGAAAGATTGGTGATGCAGAAGAGAAAAATTAGAGCGTGTAATTGAGAAGGAAGAGGAAGAGTAGGATCTAAGATGAAAATCCCAGATTGGCCTTGGGAGAGGACAGTTATTCTACAGAAAAGGAGGGAAAGAGGGGCATGGAGGAGAGGGGTGGGGAGGTACACAGTAGAGAAAGGTGATAGAATGGATGTGGTTGTAGGCTTTTGGGACATCACCATCAGAAGAAACCTACACAGGAGGCAAGTACTACTCACCTGGGAGAATAAAGGGGACCACATGAGGGGTGAGGGAAGAAATGCCAGGGGCTCCCTGTGGTGAGGGCTGGTGCAGTGAAGCGATCAGTCCATGCTTGTTTGACAGAAACTTGGATGTGAGTTGACACAGAATTAGTCCTGGTGACCTTTTATGAGACAATGTGTAACTAGTTCTAAATATAGCCTCCTTCTTGGGTTGTTTTCATAAATGCCACAAAGTGGCAGTAAAGAAGTTGTCTTACCAGGAAGGGGTGTCCATGAGGACTCACCCCCACCCTGCCGGAGGGCAGTGCCACAGTAAGGGAATCACCAGGCTCTTTGGGCTTCATCTATCTGCACAGCTTTTGGAAGTACCTCTAGACAGGGCCAAGGTGGAACTGTTAACAGTTATGTAGAATTCCTAGGAGTCAAAAAGAAAAGCTTGGGAGTCACTGAGGCTGAGATGACGGGGAGCAACCTTTCTGGCCACAGCAATCCTTGATGTTTCTCTTCTGCTAGCATTTGTGACTGTGTTGTTGAAGGCCCTCGAGTCCCGTGGACCATGAAGGAAAGCTACTTGTCGAGGCAAGGGTTCATTTGGCTTACAGATGACCGTCTCTCATCAAGGGAAGCCAGGGCAGGAACTCCAGGCAGGGGTTTGAAGCAGAAAGCATAGAGGATTGCTGCTTATTGGCTTGTTCCCTCTGGCATGCTCAGCTACTGTTCTTAGACAACTCAGGCCCAACCATTTAGAAATGGCACCACCCACAGTGGGCTGTGGCCCTCCCTTCATGTCAGTCAGCAGTCAGGAAAGTGCCCCCACAGACACGGCCACAGGTCAACCTGAAGAAGGCAAGTTCTCAGTTGAAGTTCTTTCCAGGCATGTCAAATTGACAACCAACATCAGCCACCGTAGTTACCTAAACATTTAACGTGTCCTTCCCTTGTTTACCAAGAAGGAGATGAGAGTTTGCGTGTGTAAAATGCAGTGCCTGTATCACAGGCTATTGTGAGAAATCAAATTTTTATCAGTGCCAGGTACCAAGTTCATGCTCACCAAAACACCATCTTCCAAAAAAAAAAGTCCAATAGCTCAGGAAAACCACTACTTTAAATGAACTTCTAATTTTCTAATTTACACTCACTGGGACGAAACATTTCCTAGATACTCAAGAACCAGAAGAAAAAGAAAATGCAATCCTTGTCATCAGGAGCTGCTACTGGTACTTTTAACATTCAACTATCTCATAGTAAGTGACACAGGACTATTTCAACATATGCTAAATATGTGACCTTGTTATTTATAAACATGTATTATATATGTATTATTATGTGATATAGACATAACTGCATGTGTGACAGCACTGGGCAACTGTGATCTTTTAGAAGGAGATGAAATGGATCCTACATTAAGTCTGTGTTTCTTCCTGTTGGCACTTTCCAGAAACCATACAGAGAGGAAGAACCCAAGCAAAGTCTGCAGATCTCACTAAGGCCAAGACAGGACTCGGCTGAGGCAAAGATGACCAAAAACCATGAGAGGAAGCATTAGAGAAGAAGAAGCTACAGCGAGGAAAGATCACCAAGCACCTGCAGGGCTCCCCCTTTAATTCTGCTGCTCAATGATAACCACGTGGTGTGAGCTCAAAGTCTATGGGCGGAGTCCCTCCGTCTTCTAAAAGGAGCCAATGCAGTTTTCTATTGGGGAACTCACAGGAGACTCTGCAGTTAGAAAAGCTGTTTGACAAAATTCAAGCATGTGTTCATGATAAAACAAAGCAAAGGAAGCCTTTCCAGTATGAGAAAGAACTTCCTCAACCTGATTAATTACATCTAGAAAAACAACCAACAGCGAATGCCACACTTGAAAAGGCTGAATGCTTTCTCTCTGGAACAAGGCGTGAATATGTTCCCACTGCTTACTTAACAGTGCATTAGAGGTCCTAGACAGTGCCACAAAAAGAAATAAAAGACATATGGGCTGGAAAGGATGAAGGAAAATTGCCATTATTTGGAGATAGTATGATTGTAGATGTGGGAAATACAAGGGAATATGCATTAAAAATCTACTGGAACTATTAAGTGAATTTAGTACGCCTACAGGTTCAGTGTAAAAATGTAAAAATCAATATATCTTTACCCTTTATAATAAAACAAAAACATATGAAATAGATTCATGTAATAATTTGTGTTACGTATAAGACTTGTGCATGAAAGATTATAATGCATCCTGAGTTAAATGAAGGAAGATCTACCATGGAAAGGTATACCATGATCATGGACTGGAGGATTCAATTCTATTAGACTGTAAATTGATCAGAACACTCGACATAATCTCAGATTGGTTCTAAAATCAGCTTGAACTTATGAGAAAACATAAAGGGCCTAAAATAGCTTTAAAAATCCCCCAAAGAACTGGTTTCAGGATTTACATTATCATGTGCCAAGTGACAGTGTTAATATAAGGAAAGACATACAGCTTCATAGAAGTCCAGGAGTCAACTCATTTCCATGTTCTTAATAGATCTGCAACAAAGATACCAAGGTAACTCAATAGGAAAAATATAGTTTTCTCAACAAATGGACCCAAGATAACTTGATATCTATAAATCTTCACATTTATCTCATGCCTTCAAAACTGTGCAACTTTCAAGAAGAAAATGAGAAAATTCTTACAACTTGCACAAAAAGATACAAGCCATGAATAGAAAAACTGAGACATGACATCACGCTTCATAAAAATCAGAAGTTAAAACTTTGTGCTCTTCAAAAAAAAACTGATAAGTAAGTGAAAAGTGTGTCACAGACTCAGAAAATATACACAGCATGAGTATCTGGCAAAGGACTCATATTCAAACATAGATGTAATTGAAATCTTACCACTAAATGAGGAAGCTGTACAATTAAATGGCTGGAGAGATGGCTCAGAGCTTAAGAGCATTGCTGCTCTTCCAAAAGGCCCAGGTTCAATTCCCAGAACCCACATGGCTGTTCACAACCCTCTCTAACTCCAGTTCCAGTAGATCCAATACCCTCTTCTGGCCTGTATGGACACCAGGTATATGTGTGGTGTACATACATGTAAACAGTCAAAACATTCATGTACATAAATTAAAATAAAACATATTAAATCTTTAAAAACTAAAAAATAAAAATGGTCAGAAGATTTAAGAAAATGTTTCTAAAAATCACAACGTTTCCATTTTTATGAAGTCGTGAGTCAAACAAACATAAGCCAGTGGTTCCTGCTCCCAGAGTGAGGGCATTGTCTGGAGAGTGGCTTGAGAAGATATTGGGAGTGCTACATCTCGATTGTGGTGGTGAGTATTTAGGTCAGTCAAAATTCGTACATTGGCATACTTGAAACCAGTATGTTTTATAGTACATAAATGATAAATAAGTAAGTTAATGTTAGAAATACTCTGTCAGGGTTGGAGAAATGGCTCAGCAGTTAAAGAGCATTTGATGTTCTTGCAGAGGACCTGGTTCAGTTCCTAGCACCCACATGGTGCCTCACAACTATCTGTAACATCAATTCTAGGGAATCCAATACCTTATTCTTGCCTCCTCAGGCACCAGGCATGTACATGATGTGCATGCATACATGCATACAAAATACTACTCATATACATAAAATAAAAATAAATAAATCCTTAAAAGACTTGGTCAAAAAGATATATTGAATTATTGACTTGACAGAAGCATCTTAGGAATTTTTCTAAACTTGAGGAGTTTGACTCACAAAGACTTTTTATTTTATTTCATTTCACTGCCCTGTTGCATTAACAGTTGTACAAATTCTGTGCTAATCCTAGAGGTAAATCACTCGGCCTTTTTATCATTGGGTTTTGTTTTACACCATTGCCATTGACAGATTGGGGAGTTCTTCCTTAGAAAGGTTTCTTTTATTTTTTTTTTACCCCCACCATGAATGTCTGTTCAATTTTGTTGAATAGCTCTCCTGATTCTGTAGAGAACCTACTTGAGTCTTCCAACAGAGTGAATGAAATTGACTTAAAGAAACTACTGTGAGGTGTCACTAGAAGGAAGCGTGTGGGGGGGGGGGGGGGCTAGAGGGATGATCTGCCTTCCCAAGACCACTGGGGAAATAGAAAATGCCTCAGTCATTATATAATACACCAGACTAAGCCAGAAGCCCTGAACTCGAGGTCAAAGTCTAACTGGAAACAAGTAAAGAGATAACCACCATACAATGTGATACAGTCTTCAATGGGAAGGAGACGGTGTGTTAGGAGGTGGTCCCCTACCTGGGACCTGCAGCTGAGAAAGGAGTTATCAGGGGAAGTCACCAGATAACAAGAGGCATAGTGAGTGATAGGAATGGTGACTGAAGAGTCTCATAAATAAAAACACCCACACTCTGAGGTTCAGCTGCATAAGTGACTGTATAGCATGCTCAAACTAATGAACAACCCCCCCCCCAAAAAAATTAGGGGTAGAGCTTGAGGGTAAAGTCCAAAGAGGTGAGTGGTGAAAGAGAGTCCGGGGACTCTGCAGGAGCCAGGTCATGAAGCCGCCTGTAACCAGTGGTAGTGGACCCTGATTGGCCTTCTCCTTATTTTCCAAGCAGAACTGCCTTCCACAGAGCCATGTGCCTGAAAGGAAGCCCTCTGCTCCAGGGGATCTCATTCAGAAACTTGTGTGTGACCCAGTGCCAGCAGAGGACATCTGAGAGGATGCCCGCGGGAGGCCTTCAAGGAGCCATGTCTTTAGTGAGAAAAAGCCATAGGGAATTTGCTTCCTCTGTGCTCTCTAGATGTCACAGCACGATGAGGATGAGTCATTGCTGTATCCATGTTCTCATCAGACTGGATGAGTAAGCCAATACTGATGATGTCATAGCCAAGAGAGGGGGAGAAGCTTGGAATCCAATGACATCAACAAGCAGCTGAAGCAGTCATCTGTGAGCCTTCCTTCCATGACGTCTTAGTAGGCATCTCAGAACTGCCCCCCTTGTCATGCCATTAGGGCTGAGCTTAGTCATGGCATTCATGAAGCAATGTCTCACTAAAGATTTCAAATGAGATGGGAGTGTAATTCAACAGTATAGCACTCATCTGATGGATGTGAAGCCATGGACTCCATCTTCATTACTGCAAAAATAAAACAAAATGGCTTAAATACAGAAACCTACAAAATATTGTGACTATCTAGAGAAGTGATTTGGATGAAGAAGCTGTCAGAACACTTTCTGGTGACCAGTGTGACTTCAAATGGCTTAAGGAAAGAGAGGGAAGGGGCAGAGAGACACAAAGAGACTAAGAAAGCTGAGCATGTTGAAAACAGGTCTTCAGGAATGGTTTGACTCAGCACTTTAGTGCCAGTTTATCCAGGGTGCATATTTTTCTTTCTGCCTCTCTCCAGTCCTCCCATCCTTGCTGATGACTCTACCTTCAAGTAGGCCTCTTCATTGCTTGTTTCCACGATAACTACCTTACTACTATACTTTCTGTCAGGTGAGCAACAAGACCATTTCTCTCACAGCTCAATTTAAGTTTGGGGACTGGATCTTAGTGAGTGACCTGGGTTGGGTTTATTTACTGAGCCCAAACCAATCACTGAAGCCAGGGAGATGAGGTGCACTAATTAGGTGAAGAAAATTAAGAGCCTACTCTGGAGACAGAATGGGGTTCCTCTCATCTAAACTATGAGACTAGATGTTTCAGAGCACTGTTATAAAGAAAGAATAACATGCTTGGGGGGACCAACCAATGTCCATAACAGCAGGTAAGGATGCTCCTGAGTGTCTTGGCTGAGCATCCTCAAGAGGAGCATATAGAGAAAAAGAAGCATTTCTGGGAAATCAGGTAAGGTAAAGATAGCAAGAGGTAGCTAGCAACTGGACACTGGTTATTTTTATTGAGACAGAAGTTTGAGTGCAGAAGTGGGTACAGGTGGCAATTATACCAGCGAAGGGAGTGGAGTGAGAGAAAGATGTTATGATCGATTGTCACTGTTTGAAGAAGCTTGGAACCAGGGAGCGGGAGGAGAGAGATGGAAGGCATGCTTAAAGAAGTTCACTTCAATATATATATATATATAATCCTTCTCAGTGTTAATCCTTGTTGTTAGCTTGACTAGTTTGAGAGTCACCCAGAAGACAACAACCTTCAACATCTGTGAGAGTGTTTCCGGAGAGGTTTAAGAGAGGAGAGAAAACCAACTTCAACTTGTGGGTGACGTCTTGAGCTGAGGTCCCAGGCTGAATTAGATAGGGGAAGGAAGAAAGCAAGTGAGGCCCCAGAGCCTAGCACTCTCCACTTCCTGCCACTGTACCTTCTATACCATGATGAGCTGTCACTCCTCAAACCATGAGCCAAAATAAAACTTTCCTCCATGCAGTCACTTCTGTTATTTTGTCATAGCACTAAGAAGAGCAGCTAATAGAGTAGATGGATCTTAAGATGCTTAAATGCAGAGATTGAGGGGAAAAGATAAGGAAGAACATAACCAAAGGTCCAGGAGAGAAATGGGATCTTTGATGGTGTAGGACCTCTAGGAGTAACAAGCAGGGGAATCTAGCTTACAGCTCCATCAACTAATCTTTCAGAGGAGCAAGGTAACATTCTCACTGTGGTGAATGAGGCAGTGAGGTGAGGAGAGATAGGAATGGCTACCTCAAGTGGGCAAATGCATCTGGAAAACAGAAGGAGACCTGAGAGACCTTGAGTTTCCACTGATCTCTGAAAGATCCCATGGAAGGTGGAAGATGGGCCCTGGGAAGAACAGAAGAAATGGTAAGTTAGGAAAGAGTGAGGACCACATCCTCTAGAAGGTATGTGGTCCATTGCCATGGCAACCTTATCCCATGGACCAACACAAATCCAGCAGTATATGATGGCTGGAATCATCTAATTCTCTACTAGATTGATTCTCCCCTCCTCATTTAAGCCTCTCTGGAAACACTCTCACAGGTAACCCACAGAGGTGTCTCCTAGATGGATTCTAGAACTAGCTAAGCTGATCATGAAGATAGCAGTCACATTCATGAGAAGACTAACAATACACTCTGGTGCCATCTTGAGTGGAAACCCAAGAGTTCTTTCTCTCCCCAGTGACTCCCTCACTCTGTGTCTACGCCACGGCTCCACCTTGACCTTCCTGGGGCAGGCGAGAGAAACCTTTTGTTCCCTGTGCCGAGTCCCATGTTTACTCTCATCACCTCAGAACACAAATGGGGGCCTCCGAAGGGCCCCTACGATAGTGGGAGCTTCTCTCTGGACCGTTTCCCATTTGAAGAAATAATCCATCAGTGAGAATGGAAAGTATAAAAAAGGTACATGTAGAAGATTTAAAAAATGTACTGAAGGTCTTAAGATCACACCCAGAATGTGTGTGTTTTGTGGGGTTTTTTTTTTCTCAAAAGAAGGCATCTCAAGTATTGAATGGAAAAGGAAGTTAAATGTATCGATAATTTCTAAAAAGAAGTATTAAAATGATGCAGATGTCTAGAAAGCATAAAAAGATCAAAGCATGAAGACATAGATTATAATTTCTGCCACGGCTCCAAAGCTCATGTTGAAGTTCATGGCTGTGGGAACAGTATTGAGAGGTGAGGCCTTATAGGTCATGAGCGTTCTACCCTCTTAAATGGTTTTATGCTGCTATTCATGAATGGGTTAGTTAATACAGGAGTAGGTTACTGATAAAAAGGTGAGTTTGGGACTGGGGATGTTGCTCAGTGGTAGAGTCAGTGCTCTGCATGCAAAAACTCCCTGAGTTTAATTCCCAGTATTGAATAACAGTGTTCTGGTTTGCTTTGTATCATTGTGATAAAGACATTGACCAAAAGCAACTTGGGGTGTAAAGGGTTTATTTCGTCTTCCAAGATCACACTCCATCACTGAGGGAATTCAGGGCAGGAGCTCGAAATGGGAACCGAGAAGCAGGAACTGAGGCAAGGGCTGTAGAAGAATGCTGCTGTAGAAGAATGCTGCTCCCGGGCTTGCTCTGAAGCCCCTGCTTGTTTATGCAACCCAGGGCCTCTCACCGGGGGTGACACTGCCCTCTCCTGGGCCTTCCAGTATCAACCATCAATTAAGAAGATCCCGCTGGCGGTGGTGGCACACGCCTTTAGTCCCAGCACTCGGGAGGCCTAGCCAGGTGGATCTCTGTGAGTTCGAGGCCAGTCTAGGCTACCAAGTGAGTTCCAGGAAAGGTGCAAAGCTACACAGAGAAACCCTGTCTCGAAAAACCAAAAAAAAAAAAAAAAAAAAAAAAAAAAACGCACAAAAAACAAATAAACAAACAAACAAACAAACAAAACAAAAAAGAAGATCCCCACAGACTTGCTTAGAGGTCAGTCTGATGGAGGCATTTTCTCAACTGAGAGTCCCTCTTCCCAGGTGACTCGAGCTTCTCTGGAGGTGAAAAAAAACTGTTGAGCACTAACAGTAGAGCTGATTTGATTCTTTCTTTCCTCCGAATGCTTTTTTTGCCCTTCTGCCATGCTGCATGACAAAAGTTCTCACCCACATGCCAGTGTTGGGCAAACCAGTGCTGAGTTCTGGCTCCATTTCCCTCTCAACTTTGTGTTCTCGGGGACTCCTCTCCCTACACCCTGCCAGTACTTTGAGTCAAATCAACTTCAGTATTTTATAAATGACCAAGTCAAAGGTTTCTGTCAAGGCAGCAAAGGACACACAGAGTCAATCTAAAGGCAAAGTAAATAATCCGGGTGAGGTGTGGTAATTCATACATGGAATCTCAACACTCAGGTGGTGGAGGCGGAAGGCTTGTGGCAAGCTCAAGGCCAGCCTGGGCTACAGGTTCCAGGACAGGCTCTATCTCAAACAAACAAATAAAACATGACATTAAGTAAGCAATAAGGGTGGTGTGGAGTAAAGTCTCTCAAAGGCCTCTGAGGTCATGCCTTGTGATTTTAACCTTGGAACCGTCCATCCCATGCATGGTTCAGCAGCCCCAAATGTTTTCAGAGCAGAGTTAGCTCCTGCATCCCTGAAAGCTCATCCCTAGGATGTACACTTGAGACATGTTGCCTGCTGTCCCCTGCCCGTCGCTTTAGCCACATAGCCACAAATATGTGAGGTTAGGTCAGAGCTGAACTTCTGTTCTTCATCACACAGGCGAGGACCTCATGGCTACATGTGACAGTTGACAACTACATCACACAGTAAACAGACATGTCCACCACCGCAGGATGTCTTATCAGACAAAGCGCCCTCTGAGAAGCTGGCCTTGGGTCACCCCAGGCCACCAATGAGCTCACAGCAAGCAACATAGCTTGTGTGCCTGCAAGAATTATCTTTTTGTCTCTAGTTTGCAAGGTTTGAAGCGAAGGCCCTGTTTGCTCTGGTAACAATGACTTTGTGGAAGGCATCATCTGCCTCAGGGCACAGTGGCTCCTCTCAGAAGGATTCCCAGAAGAAATCCCACTATGGGTGTCAGACACAGCTCCATATCCTTTCAAAATTGGGTGGTTTTCATGGTGTGGTCACTGTGGATCCGGAAGCTGAATCCATTACTTTATTGTCCTTAGGCGAACATTGTGCCAGGTCTGAAGCCGTCTTTCAGCCATCAAATAGGACATCACAGTCTCTCCCCTCCCCCTTTTCCCTCTCCCTCCTCTCTCTCTTCCTCTCCTTCCATCCCTTGTGTGTGCTTGAAGGATGGGGGTATTTTCTGAACTCATTCCCTCCAAAATGTATGTGTTTAGGTTGTATTTTTTTTTATTTTGTAGGTTTCTACCAACACAGAAGTAAAAAACAAGTAAATAAATGCACCATGGCATGCATGCCAGGATAGCTCTATGTATACAACTATCTGACATTCTCACCTGCCATGTGGGACCCTCTGAAATGGTGATATAAAATAAACCTTCCTGTCAAAACACAAAACGCAGGTATCCATCCCTACTGTGTAGCTACACTGCTGAGCTCCGACCCTTGTTTTACACATGGCCTGAGCACTAGAATTCATCGCCCTAGGATCCTTTTCAAGCACCTAGTATGACACCCCAAAACATCACTTTTCTGTAGTAACGGAGTAGTCACAACCACAGTGACAAACATTCAAAGCTACTAATAGAATGGGGTAGGCTTCCCGACGTGACCTATCTAGTAGGTGACTGCTGCTGGCTGGGAGCCGGCAGACTATTGGAATGATTTTGATGGTGTCTAAAGTGGCTTCAGTGTGTTTCAGCGAATGGTGTCCTAATAAAGTTACATTTATCTGTTGTGTGCACACCCATGTTATGGCACATGTATGACAGTCCAGTGACAACTTGCTGGAATCAGTTCTCTCCTTCCACCGTGTGAGTAAGTCCCAAGAATGGAACTCAGGTCATCAGGCTTGGCAGGAAGCATCTTACCCTCTGAGCCATCTTGACAACCCATCATGTATTTTTCTTCTCAAACGTGAGAAATGATGCTGTGTTGACTTTAAACTACTAGAATCTTCTCACGAGCTACTCTCTCCCACCTTTTTTTGGTGACATACATTTTACTTACATGATATATGAGTCCATAAATAAATACTAGGATTAGTTATCTAACATAAAAAAGTTGAATAGCATTCCATTCACTGACTTTCCAAACCAATTCTCTTTCTTTCTTTCTTTCTTTCATTCTTTCTTTCTTCCTTCCTTCCTTCCTTCTTCCTTCCTTCCTTCCTTCCTTCCTTCCTTCCTTCCTTTTCTTTTCTTTCTTGTCACAGTCCCCATAGGGTGAACTCCTCAATGTCTCACTTTTTTCCTTTGTATTCCCTTTCTAAACACTGTTTATAGTACCTTATTATATTTACATGACACCTATCTTTTTTGCTGTGGAAAAGGCAGTGGGGGAAAAGAGCATTGTCCACATCCTCAGCAAATCTGTAATCTTTCTTTAGGAGACAAGCCTTGTCTGGATGACAGCTGGGAAAAGCAGGCAAGTGCACACAGCAATCTGAGGTGTCCCAGCTAGGGACAGGTGGGGCAGGCAGGGCCGCCATGAATGGATTCTGGGGCACTTTGCAGATGCTGTGATGGGCGAAGTCTCTGCCAAAGGGAGGGAAGGGAAGGGTGTAGTTGATGAAGGGAGGGAGACAGGGGTAAAGATGTCTCTGTGGAGCACAGAGTCCTTACAGGGGTCAGATCAGCCAGTGTGATGGAAGCAGGCTCGGGCAGAGCTGCTCCTGCGAAGACGCGAGATGACAGAGCCAGGCAAGAAGGAGACGGAACATGACGAAGGAACTGTGACAGCCTTGTGGCCCTGGCAATGCACCTTAGGACACACCTCGGAGAGTCAGTGATAAATTACACTATACCCAGGTCTTGGTGAGAGAGAATAGCAAAAGAAGGTGGAGTCCTGAAGGCGCTGGTCACTCAGCATGAGGCAAGAGGTAGCGTTAATCTTCATCTTTACATGCTGTCGAAAACCCTTGGTTAGGCACGATTCTTCAATTCTCATATAAACTCTTGAAGGGGGCTCGCAAGAAGACTTCAGAAGTAAAGTTTGTTTCCGCACAAGCCTGAAGACTTGAGTTCAAGACCCGGATCTCACAGCAGGAGGTAAGAACTGACTCCAGTTGTTCTCTGACTACCACACATGCCATAGCATGCATGTACCTGTGTGCATACACGCATGTGCACGTGCATACACACACCATTAATATAATAAACAAACAAACAAACAAATAGATAGATAGATAAATAAATAAATAAATAAAAATAAGTAATTTGCGTTGTTACAGGGAGCGGCAGCAAGCACTGATTATTCCCACATAAGAAGATCACTGAGGGCCGGGCGGTGGTGGCGCACGCCTTTAATCCCAGCACTCGGGAGGCAGAGCCAGGCGGATCTCTGTGAGTTCGAGGCCAGCCTGGGCTACCAAGTGAGTTCCAGGAAAGGTGCAAAGCTACACAGAGAAACCCTGTCTCGAAAAACCAAAAAAAAAAAAAAAAAAGAAGATCACTGAGGAATTCTGAGTGGGACAAACTGGTGTCCTTGGTTCACCCAGGTTTGTATACATGATGACGGATTAAGCCTGAAAATGTGGGCCGCTGGGTGAGTCCCAGCAGACTCAAGAATCTCTCACTATCTACCCCACACTGCCTTAAGCCTTCTGACCTCTGGAACTGAGAGCCATTGTCAATGCTCCCAACATTTCCCCTCTCATCTCTGCCTCTAGGATGTACAAGAGTCAGAGTGGGAAGAAAGTGAGCTATTCTGAACTTTCTGATTTTGAGGGGGATTTTGTGCAAATTAGCCGGAACGCTTGCCCTTCTGTCTCAGTCTTAGGGACAGGCCTCTTTATGTGGGCTAATGTGGGTCACTCTCACCTAAAGACAATGGTGTGGAGGTGCTGGGAGCCACGATGACGCTGAGGCTTTCCCCTAACTCTTGGTTTGGCTGACGTCGTCAGAGTCCAGCTCTTATTGAAAGTGCATAGGAGAGGGATGAAATTGGAGGTAAGCAGTGTGTATATGTGGAATAGCAGTGTAAATATTTTATAGACTGCAGCACAACAAAATTAAATACTTTTGCTTGGACAAATGAATTCCATCTTCGATGCTTATGCAAATGGCACATGGACCCAGCACAGACTCTTTGCTCTGCAGAGGCAAGCAGCTCAGCCTTTCCCTCAGATCTTAGCACCGCTCAGCACTGTTGGGAACAGTCTTACCTATTGTTCTCAGGAAGTGATCTTTTCTCTTGGCAGCCTGATAAATGACACAACCCATCTATTTCAGTAATTAGCTCAGTGAGCCATTTGTGTTTGTTCCTTCTGGACCATGAAGCAGCTTTCTGTCCTTAACTCATAAGCAGTGTCACCGTGACCAGGTTTCCTAAGCTCCAGACCCAGTGCTCTTCCTCTGACCAAGGCCAGCATTTAATCCTTGGAGCTCATTTCCTGGGACTCCCACAGTCTTCGTGGCTAACCCAGACCTCAGAACCAGACTAGCTCAGAGAAAGAGGAACTACCAGCACGTTAAGACTGACCGTGACTTTGTGCTCTCCTGTTGTGAGGGTCTGGCTAAAAACTTGTTTTAATTTCCAAACTTCTACTCATTTCTGAAATGACATTCTATCAAGTCTCTTTCTCTTAGAAGACACCCTAGTATTCTACTATACAGAGAAAGACAGAACCCGTTGGAGATGTCTCACACACTACTTAGGCCCAGCAAACAGCTCTCCCATCTCTTCTCTCTGCTCTACAACCATTGTCTCCCCCGAGCTTTGAACCTTCAACCCTCCTTCCATCTCAGCAAACTGTACCATGGGTTCCCACCTTCTCTCTCTTTGGAGAGTCAAAAGACACAACCATTAAACCCATAGCACTCAATTTTGAATTCCCCTTTTCATTTGAATTTGATTTTCTCAATTATTAAACAAACCTTGCATCCTTCACATAAAATTTAACACCAGAATCTGGAAAGATGGCTCAGCAGTTAAGCACGCTGGCTGCATGTACCCATGTAACGAGCTGGACGTCTCCTTTATGCCTATCACTTCACCGTCAACGTAGGAAAAGACAAGAAGACGGGTGAGGGTCGTTGGTTTCCCATCTAGCTGAGAAAAGATGAGTTCCAGATTTAGGGAGAGAGGCTCTGCCTCAAGGGAAAAGGCAGAGAGTGATTGAGAAGGATACCTGGCACCTCTTCCGGCCTCTGTGCACATACACAGATGCATACACCCCCATATACATGCAGATATACTCGTATAGACACATGCTCACAACTTAATTAAACACTAATTTTTTAAATTAACATGAAAGTAAAGTAGTATTTATTTTCCTCTCCCACATTGTGCTTGCCAGAGTAATGTATCAAAATCTTGCACCTCCATACAATTTATTAGAAATATCTTCTCTTTCATCTTTCATGGGGTGCACCATGAATAGTTTTGTATAGATTTTTTTATTAAATTCCTATGATATTCATTAGTAAAGCCAGTTAAGTCTGATGATGACTTTATGGAAAAATATTAAACTATTAACTACATTAAAGTGATTACCTTAATCTAAATGTCTATTTCTCTTTGGATGTTTTTAATACTCTAAATTTCCTAAGAAGCCTAGATTTTCAGATTTGTTTGATTTGGGTTCCTAATAGCATTTTGCTATATTCTAATTCCTCATTTGTAGTTATGACCTCAGTATGAATAGTGTTTGTTTGTACCTACTTAACCCTTTTTGGTCATTCATTCACCGATATTGCACTTCCATCTCAGAAACCATCTCGTATTTGTTATGCAGCTAGTACCTAAATCGATGGCTAGATCGATAAATAGATACGTGTGTGCACACTTGTATAAAGATAAGATGTCACTTAGCCCAGGCAATCCTGTCCCCCTTACAATCCTCCTGCCTCCTGCATGCTATGTATAGACTTTCCATTTCATTTATTTCTGTCCTCCATTTTCCTTGGATCTTATACTTCCATTAAGAGGTCACTTTTCTTCGTCCTAAAGTTCATTCTTTTGTGCAGGTTTTGAACTGACTTTTTGTGTTTCCATGTGTCTTCACCCCTCACTCTTCAAAGTGCTCTTACAATGTATAGAATCCCAGGTTATTTTTTGGGGCTCTATTATGTCTGCGGAAAGTCTAACATTAGTCTTACTGAGGCTCCTTTGTAAGTGGTTTGTCATTTTTCCTTTTGCTTTGGCTCTTTCTGACTTGTGTTCTCTTCAGTTAGCTTCTGTTAAATTCAGCTGTGATATGCTTTTGCTTAATCCTCTTTTGCTACGTATTAGTATTTTGAACATATAGATTGATGTCCTTGCTTAGACTTTTTTTCTTATGGATAACAGACTATAATTTTTATGTTTTATTTTTATTTTTTGAGAACTTCATACATGAGTACTATATTTACATCATTTACACTCCTTTCTCTCCCTCTCCAACTTCTCCTATGTCCTCCCCACTCTCTCTCAAAATCATGACTGGTGTACTTCGATTTTTATTTAACTTTTCCATATGAATGCATCCCACTGAGTCCATTTAGTGTTGTTCATATGTATATAAGTTCAGGGTTGACCACTTGGGATTGGATCACCTATCAGGAGGCTTGTCCCTGGAAAAGACTGATACTCTCCCAGCAGCCATAAATTGCCTGTGGCTCTTCATCCAGGAGTGGGCCTGTGGGATTTCTCCCACCCAGGTTGGCATGTTAACTGGTGTCCCTGTGCAGGTCATGTCTAGATGACCATCCTGTTAAGATTACATGAGTGCAGCTTCCTGTTCCACAGAGAAGACACAGTCATGCAGCTCTGATCCTCTGCTTCTTTCCTCAGTGTTTTCTTGGGTGTCAGCATTGTGTTGTAGACGTACCCATTGGAGTCGGGCAGCCCATAGTCAGATGGTCTCTACGTTTTGACCCCTTGTGGCTTTCTGTAATGGTCTCTGGTGTAGGCATTATGGAAATCAGTGTGGAGAACTCTCAAAACTAAACGTAAATCTACTGTGGGATCCAACTCTACCACTCCTGGGCATATGGCCAAATGATTCCACATCCTACTCCACAGATACTTGCTCAACCATATTTATTGTTATTCTATTCAGAATAGCTAGGTAGCCAGGCATGGTGGCACACACCCTTAATCCTAGCACTCAGAGGCAGAGGCAGGCAGATCTCTGTGAGTTTGAAGCTAGCCTGGTCTACAGAGCTAGTTCCAGGTCAGTCAGGGCTCTACAGAGAAACCCTGTCTTGACCCAGAACTTAGGTAAGACCCTGTTTGCTGAAAACAGTACACACTTTGTACACTTTGAGGAATCAGACTAGAACTAACCTGGAAGTCTACTTCCTGAGGACCAGCTCTCATAGCACCCAAGGGGTTATGCAAACTGTCAAGGAAGTAAAGCAAGCAACAGTTCTACCCAGCTGTGATACCTGCAAGCCATAACAATGACCAGCGGGACAAGACATCCCAAGGGTGAAATAATGGCACTTGAGTCTTAGGGGTCACCAACAGCTATCTAATTGGGCTTAAAGTCTACTCAATAGAAAGGAAACCATGCCTGCTGCTGTAAACCTAACTGTCCATGCCTATGGAGGTCATGGGCCTTTTCTCTTACCCATAGCCCATGCTTCACTCTCTCCCAGCTCTATCTGGTACAGCCATATCTTATAAATCGTTTTATGTCTCCATGTTGTCTGGGGTTTCCTCTCATTGTGTTACATTTTAAATAACTTCTCTGATCTAGCCTTTGGTAATGAACTCTCCTTTATCTGAATCTTCTATTAATTCCATTCATTTTATTTTATTTTTCAATTCTAACTCTTTTGTTCAAACACATTTCATATGTGTCTGGCATGAATCTGTATTTCCTATGTAATAAAGCACAATATATAGATATGTAATATAGATATAAATACATAATATGCAATGATCAAATCCCAATACTTAACTATTTTCATCTAAAAACATTAATCACATTTTGTTGGCAGCTTTAGAATCTGCTAGTTATTTTAAAACATAAAACATCACTATGGACTATGACTATCCAAATGAGGCTATGCAATGGGTTCTTCTTTCTAACTTTGTAGGTTACTTTTAAGTTGTTTTCCTGTCTTATGGACAATTTCGTGTTTTATGTTTTGAACTGGGGTATAATGTGTGGCGCTTTCACAGTGTGTGTCTAATAGCTTCTGCACCGAAAAGTCTCTCTGCACTGACTCCTGGCGTGTGTTGTTTCTGCTGGTTCTCCTCCGATGGCCTTTCCCTGTCTCTCTTCCTGGGGTTTCTTTTGTTTTTCAGTGTACTGTTTCATTTCCTTCCAGAGTTTCGCTGGGAGATTCTCTGAGGTATCCAGTGCAGGGTTTCTTCATTCTGGAAGTGTATTTCCTGTTTTATTCAGGCTGGGGGGAGCACTAACATGTCTAGGTCCATTTCAGCCACGTCACTGTTTTAAGTTCTCTCGACAGCTGGGTAGCGGCAACCACGCTTGCAAAACCTGCCAGGACTAGCCTGTGTCCTAGACCCCTGAGGACACCTGCTGCTCTCACTTGTACCTCCAGCTTCAGGGCACGTTCCATGGAGTTTGTGTTGGTGAAAAAGCTTCCTTTACACTCTCCTTTTCTGGGGTGCATCACACAGGGTCCTGGAGTCCCAGGAGAGATGGTTCCCTGCTATATCCCCCCCTCCCCCCAGCAGTACTAAATGGCTCACTTCTCTGTCCTATAACCATTTGTCTGCTGAAACTATAAGCTAGGGTCAAGAATATTCAAGACAACTTAAGGTTTCTGCTTCTCCTTTCCCTTAGACTCCACCCTCCTTGTGTTAATTGTTCATCCCACCAGCAATCCTGACCAAGGACAGGTCTTCAAACTGTAACCTAATTCTTCATTGCCTGCTTGGGAAGGATTGAGTTTCATAATCTAGCAGGCCATAGATATTGACATTCATCTCCATCTCTTCTCACTGCTTCTCATAAGGCATGGCAGATAGATTCTTAGACATCCCTTTAGAAGGTTAATTTCCCCCAAAAAAAATGTATTCTGTGGAGAATGTATCTCTCAAAGGAGGAATAAAAGCAGGAGCTGGAGAGATGGCTCGCTGTTTAAGAGTACTGGCTGCTCTTCCAGAGGACAGGTCTGATACCCAGCACCCACATGGTGGTTTACAGCTGTCCGTAATTCCAGTTGCAGGGGATCTTTCGACCTCTCTGGCTTCGGCAGGCACTGTATGCCTCTGGTGTACAGATTCTACACACAGGAGAAACACTTATACCCATTATAAAAATTAAAAAGACAAGGAAAAAAAGGATGAAGACAAAGGAGCAGGAACTAGATTGTGGATTATCTGGCTCAGAACCTGACCTTGTTATTCCTGTGTGGTTAGTAACTCGATAGTGGAGGAAAAAAGCAAGAACAAACTGGGAAGGAGTTAAGAAGAAAGACAGCTGCACCCGGACGGACTTCCCTGCAACTCTAGAGTCTGGCACAGATCGAAGACTTAGGCCAAAAGACACAGGTGGTCTCTGCAGTCATTCAGTGTTGAAGGGGATCCCTCCATCTCAGAGAAGGGCCAATTACAGCATGGCTCACTCCTCGTTCCTGGTTCCTGGTTCCCTGGACTGTAAAGCACTTATGTAAAGCTTACAAAGCAGGCATGCAACTCTGCAATGCTGACTTGCATTTCCCCAGTGAAATGCAGACAAAAGGGACAGGGGACATTTCCTGGTAATGAGTTTCATTAAAGCAGGAAACAAAAATGCTTGTTGAAATCTACTCCTTCATAGTTTATAAACTTTCCCATGATTGTATATTGTATAACAGACAGACAGACAGACAGACACACACACACACACACGTGAACAACTGTGACCCTTGCATAAAGAACAATCATGGCCAGGATGTCCCAAGTGTTTTGTTTTTTTTTTATCCTAGAGATTTAACAGTCTTTCTCTTGGAAACTTGTTGCTGAACATCAGTTTGGGCCTAAAGGAAGTCTTTCTAAGTGGTCATGAGATTGCTTCTAATAGATGTGGGTAGTTGATGAAACCTCTGAAGGATCACCAGTTCAAATTTCATTACCACTCTGGCAGCTGCTCCCACATGGTATCCTAAAGATTTTCAAATTATGCCTAGTTGAACACCCAACCCGAACCTGCCTACAGCGTGCGTGCTCAGGGCTCCTTGGGTCTCTGCCCTTGCTTTAGTATCATAACAGTGTCTTTGACTATTTCTGCTGCCTGATCCTCTGGCAACATCTCTATTATCCATCACCACCGTGCCTGCAGTTGCTTTGTAAAGGGGCTCGGCTTTGATGAGTGGCTCTTTTTGCAAAGGTGCTGTGATTGGTCAAGGTGTTTTTGGACACTTGGGACACATCTTCTCTGGTGGCCAGATAACTTTTACTATCAGCATATTAAAACGTTAGCATTACACACTGGCTTCAGAAATAGATGGTTGGATGTGGTGGTGCAGACCTGCAGTCCCCACACTTGGTCAGCCAAGGCATGAGGATCAAGGGCTTAAGGCCAGCCCAGGGTGTGAGGTGAGACTCTATGTCCAAAACAGAAATGAACAGAGGAAACTATATCAACCTGTAAACTTTGCAATTGTCCAAAAAGCTTGAGACCTTCCTTTGAATCTTTTACTTGACTAAGAAAGTCTCTAGACAGAGGGTAAAATAGAGGTCAGGGGTATGGCCGTGTGAGCAGGAGGAATGGGAAGAGTGGGTCAGAGGGAGGTGCAGTGCGGCAGATTTAGGGGATGCACAGTGTGGACTGTGTGGGAGACAATGGTATATCTGAGGCATTCCTGCCACCTGAGTGGATTCTGTGTACCTTACTATAAAATACACGGTACTATGGGAGCCAGCAGGTGCGTGACTTCCTTCACTACAGTAGCACATTACTACTGCCTGTTCTATCTCATGTCCTCTTGTGTGCCTTGATATCATTATGATTTGGATGTGAAATGTCCCCATAGGCTCATGTGCCCCGGCTGGTAGCACCATTTGGGGACACAAGGAACCTTTAAGAGATGGAACCACACAGGAGGAAGTGAGTCTGTTGGGTGTGCGGAGCCTTTCCCCACTCTGGAACTGCAGGGGATGTAACCAGTAGTCTTACTCCCATGGTGGAGACCTTGTCCCACCACCGTGCTTTCTCCACCATGACGGACTGTAGCCCATACAATGAACCAAGAGAAAGCCTCCCACTCCTCAGCTGCTTCTTGTCAGTGTTTGGTCACAGCAAGGAGAAAAGCAACCATACAGCCATATACAAAGAAATGTGTTTGCTGTAGCAACAGGCAGTCATGGGAGCATGTGCCTGCAATCCCAACTCTTGGAAGGTAGAGAAAGAACAGATTCAAGTCCAGCATGGGCTACACAGGGAGTTCAAAGCCAGCCTTGACTACATGGTGAGTTCAAGTCCAGTCTCAACTACATTGTGAGTTCAAGGTCAACCTTAGCTACATAAGATCACATTTCAGGGAGTGAGGGAAACGCGACTATCAACTAATTTTCTTCCTACTGTCTAAAGTGACATCCAGTCAGTCTTGATCTCTACTCTTCATCCCCTCACGTGGCACTTGGATTACTAGTCTCCTGACTCCACCACAGCACACGCTTCTCCACTTCCTACCTGTGCCCCAGAGTTAGAAGAGGAGGCATTGGCCTGGGCCTTCCGCACCCTCCTAGTCTCTGACTCCCCTTTACCATATGCACCACTTCCTACCTGCGTCCTGGGACTGGACAGGTGGGGTTCTGGGCCAGCCCTTCCTGGAACCCCCTTCCTCTGCACCCTCCAAGTTCTGCATTCCCCCCCGTTGTTCTTGTCATCATTGTCACTAAAGATGACCCCCTCCTATTCTCAGAGAGCATTATTCTTTAGTCTGCCTAGACGCTATCCCGCCACAGAATGGGAGAGACTATTTGGCAGCTAGGTCTCACTCCAGCCAGTAGTGTGATTAGGAAACCACAGCCAGGACTAAACGGGTTACTTACCCTTGTCCTTGCACATCCTGTTTTACTGATAAAGGGAACAAAATGCAGGGAGGCAGTGAAGCTTCTCATCAGCTCAGTCCCAGTGATTTACATCTAGAAGAATCTGGCTCCAAGGCAACTCCACCTGACCACTGTTCAATGGAAACCAAATCTCATGCCCCTGTCTCTTCCCCATTTTCCAGAAGTCTCTAGCAGATGGTTTACTTGGGCCTCCATCTAGACCTTAAGTGGGCTTGCTTCAGCACAAGACTTATTTATTCCATCCTATGACCTCCTCATATCCTAAAATGGGGTCACAGTGCCCGAGAGCCCAGAACAGAGCCTGGTGTATAGCAGATACTTAATGAGTATAAGTAGGTGGCTTTCTCTCCCTTTACTTATTTTCCTTCCTGAGTCTCATTCCTGCTTTTCCGTCATAATCATAAATTCTAGCTGAAATTGGTCAAATATCAAATGCAACTGGGGACGGAGATGGATTTTCGTATCATAGGATGGCTGGGCTTTTATCTATGATTATGCCAAGGTTTTTTTAAAGAGTCCTTGCTTTCAGAGGTAATTGTGGCTACAGTGACATAATGGCTTTGATTTGTTCCCATAAAATCCTGTGAGTTTGGGGAATCAGGAAACAGGTGTGAACCTCCATGTAGAGCAAACAAGACTGGCTTTGAACTGCTGACTGCTGAAGGTGAGCAATGGGTCTGGATCCCAGGACACTAAATCTCCTCTGCCTCTGAGTACGTTTCAGGTTTTCTAAACCATTTTCCAAAATGCCCAGCACAGAAGACTCACACCGTAGAGCAGAGTTGTTCCAGACCCTCCAAAGCCCTCAGTCTCCTTTAATACCCACTGAGGAGCTATCCTCAGGACCCACAGGGGCGCTCAGACTCGAGCCAGTGGAGTGCCGCACACTTTCAGCCCCCACACTTGGCATTTGGACAGAATCTCTTCCTGCCCCCAGATGGCATCCCAGCTTCCTTGGGTTGAGTCTGTCAGCATGTTTTTCCAGGCGCCTGATTCCTGGATGTAGCTGCAATAAAACCAACCAGGATGGTTTGTCTGGTCCCCTCTGGAACAGGCACGTCCCATTTCTGATGTTTTAAGCCTTCCCAGAGAGCTATGTCCAAGATTTCTGGAGCTAGAACTTATGTCTCTTGACCCCTAGTTCATGTTTTTATTCCCTCCCCAAATGAACATGGGTTGTTGTGCTCACGTGAATAAGAATCTTCCAATAACGGGCTGACAAGGTGGCCGAGCAAAGCTGACTTCTAGGAGGCTTCAACATTGAATATGTTGCCTGTCAGAATTCAAGCAGCATTTACTGCAGATGCTCATTTAGGAGGGAAACGATAAGAGTAATGGCCCTAGATAACTGTCCCCTCTTCAGGACCGAAGGGAACACCAGCCTTGCGCTCTGCCAGGAGCCATTCTATGTAATAAAGCCTCACAGGCAAGCTGCGTCATCTCTAACACTGGCAACAAACACTGCACTTTTTAAAAATCTAGATGCAATACTCTACTCCAAAATTCATGTCCTCTATCCCCTTTACTTTTCCTCTCTTTAGTTAATATGTGTTTGCTTTTCCTTTCTTTAGTTGATATGTATTGAGAAAGTCAATATGAGCCAGAGAGCTGTATCAATTGGGTGTTGAGTACACTTCTCACTGGCATCCCCTCACCCCCTCCCTGTTTCCACCTCTGTTACTATGTTCTGCCCTCCTCCCGGCGGACACACCCTCCCTCAGGACACTGCTTAAACCAACCTTCTCCACCCAATGCTTCCAGTGGCCTCTCCTAAATTCCCCACCAAGGCCCTGTAGCTTTGATCGCATGTGATACCCTGTCATCCTGATGATGAGCAAAAGGATCCATATAAAGCACAATTCCAGATGGTTTTCTTAACTCCACTCTCTCGCTCATCTCCCTGGGGAGCCCTGGGAAAGAAACTAAGCTCTCTGGATTTCAAGCTCTCTGGATTTCAGTTTCATGCATTGTGAATTTGCATAAAAATTGCCTGATTTGTGTATAAATGATTGGATGTCAAAGCCAATTGGAAAATACAGAGGATAGCATAAATGCTGGTTTAATATTTATGATGTCCCCCATTAAATATAAATTACTAACCCAGACACTGGAAGGGAAAAAAAACTCACAGTAAAGAAACTCTCCCAAAAGTTTGGGGGAGCTGATTTGGCAACAACAAGGAAAGTGCTAGAAATGTGCAGAAAAGTAAGGAAGTGTCAGGGAGCAGGAAGGGGCATCTGCCTAGAAAACGGTAGAAGATGGGCGCTGAGCTGTGGGCTTTGGCAGAAGTGTGCTGAAGAACCAAAGAGGTACCCAGTGACAGCAGCTGAGCACAGGACGGAGTGCTGTGATTCTGGTCAGCAAGGGCTCTAACACTCAGGATTTAGAGGAGAAGCAGCACACAGCTTGGAAGCTGCTTGAATGTGGAGGTGAAATGCGATGTGTTTGTGGGAGGCTTCCCAGGCTGGCTGAGGATGGAGGCGCTGTGGTCATCAGTGTGTGGAAGCAGGGCTGAGGGGGATCTGATGGCGATGTGTCCCAGGGTTCTGAAGATGCTCACCTCACCGATAGCACGCTCTTGCTCTAGGGTTCCCTGAGGAGCACAGAGCATGGCTGCAGCTCAGGAAGAAGACACAGGTCAGTGGGACACCACGCGCTGTCCACCTTTTGCTTGGGAATGGAAAACGTGGATTCTTAAACTTGTTGGATACTCATTTTAATTTTCTTTCTGGAGACGAAATAAAATGGAACCTTGTACTTCTAGTGACTTGTGAGGCAGCATGGAATGATTCCCTGGGGAGGACACATTTGCAAATCACTGATACACATTCAGCCTCCTTTGCCAGTTCACAGAGCCTCTCCTGCATTGAGATAGAACACAGAAACGTTTTTCTCTCATGTACAACTCAGCAGGGAATCTCTTCCAAGCAACAGGGATTTCCCCCCATTTTTCTTGCTAATGCACTTTATCAGACCACCCATAAAAACAAGAGGGGCTCAAAGATAACCTGGTGTGTCCTGGTGTGTTGCTGAAGCTTCATTTGTCCAGTCAGGGGGCAGTCTGGTCCGTGCTGCAGAGCCTGGCCTGGCTTCCTCAGGCCCTGTCTTCTTCCTCTGCTTTCCTCAGCTTCCTGAATGGCTGCCAGTTATACAAACGGAAGATGAGGTGAACGTCTCCTCCTTGCCCTACACCTTCCCCAGGAGTCACTGTGTATAGCACACCAGCGGGAGAATTGACACAGTTTAAAAATGAGCAGTGCAGGAGGCCTGAGTGTCCGTGAAATGCAGAGTGAGGGCCTGCTGCCCACTGGCAGCCACATCCCTGCTCTAAGAGGTGTGGTCTGTGGACATAGCATAAGTATCCTCTGGGAGCATGGAGATCATAGCCCGCCCTCCAGCTGAGCAGGCTTGGGAGCTACCCTCATTGTTCTAATTAGAGAAACAGCAGTGTGTGAATTTTAGGGTCAGACACCCAGAGCTGGGGCTCTGGACTCTGTCATGTGAACTCCTGGAAAGGAGCTGTGTCTGCAACAGCTGGTTAACTGACTAGACCTGCCGGGATGTAGTGAGGGGGGAATGTTGCGGGTCCAGAGCCTAATTACAATTGATCTCGGGCTAGTTTTAGCCCCCCAAAAGCCAATCCTTGCCCATGTTTGTGTCAGCCCTAACATCCCCGAGTAACAGATAAAAACCTTTATGAATGTGTTAGCTTAGCAGACCACTAGCTTCCACCAACCCCAGAGCTAAGGCAGATGCGATTTCTCTGCTTTGCTCCGACTGCCTCTGATGTTTCCACCAATGTGTTTGAAAAGTGTCTTGATTTGACGCTTCCTTTGTTCTGCTACTATAAAAACTTCATGAAACTGCTTCTGCACTGGAACATGGAATTCGGGGTGACCTAAATCTATGTTCCTGGGCTGTGGTCACTCCTACTTCACTCTGAAATGAATGATCTCTTATTCTCTTTGAAATGAGAGCTCTGTTTTGGCACCATAACCACTTCCTTACCATGAAATTCTGGCTCAGTTCGAAGTTCCCTGTTTTAAGTCTCCTTACTACAAAATGGGGGAAGTCTCTGAGCCCTGGGATGCGGGAGAAAATGGGATGGGATGGGATGGGATGGGATGAGATGGGTGTGCTTTGCACGGTGCCTGAGAGTGAGCCTCTGTGAGGAAGATGATTGTGAGGTTGCCTGTGATTAATACAGGATCCTCTGGCAGGGGGTCACTATGCTGCAGATCAGTCATTCATGCCTATTGAGGACCTGTTGTGTGACTAGAGATGATGATGAAGGTGGTGGTGGTGGTGGTGGTGGTGGTGATGGTAGTGATGAGGCTGAGGATGATGGTGATAGACAAATAAGAAAAAATATTATAAACAGCAAAGATGCCATTCACGACAATGAAGCAAAAATTTGTTGTTTAAGGAAAGAGAAGGAAAACCAGGTGTGCCAAAATCCCAGCACCAGGATAGCTGAGGCAGAGGGATCATGAGTTCCAAGTCAGCCTGGCCTAGCTAGTGAAACCTTAACTTTAATTAATTAATTAAAAAAAAAGAAGGAAAAAAAGAAAACCAAGTTGAAAAACTGCAGAGAATGTGCCTCTGTGGGGTAGGAGGTGAATGTGGAGTGAGCCCTCTGTGGGGTAGGAGGTGAGTGTGGAGTGAGCCCTCTGTGGGGTAGGAGGTGAGTGTGGAGTGAGCCCTCTGTGGGGTAGGAGGTGAGTGTGGAGTGAGCCCTCTGTGGGGTAGGAGGTAAGTGTGGAATGAGCCCTCTGTGGGGTAGGAGGTGAGTGTGGAGTGAGCCCTCTGTGGGGTAGGAGGTGAATATGGAGTGAGCACACGAGGCCTCCATGCCTACTGGTTCTGAAGAGATTCAGAAAACAAGCTGTGTCTGTGCTGAACATATACAGACCTGTTTTTCTTTGAAGTGATTCCCTAAACAGTAAAGCATGGTGACTACTCAGATGACCCACTGTATTGGGTAAAAAGTAATCTAAGTTGAAGGGACTGTGGCCAGCTCTGCCCAGAGTATGGTGAGCATGGCTCTGGCAGGGCTTGCCCTTCTCTCCATTCCCTCTGCCTTGCTAAAAACCAGTGGATTACACTCCTAAAGTCAGCCACCAAGGTCTATTCCCCTACTGGGCCCCTTCCTCCTCCAAACACCTACTACCAAGGTCCAGCTATCAAAGTACTGAAGTCCAGCAACAAAAAGCCCCCTTTGGCTCACCTAATTAACATATCCAGTTAAAATTAAACACCTCATCCTAACAGAGTCTCCCCTTTACCTTTATAAAGCACCATTTTCCTATGTGCCGTGTCTGTGTCCTCTCTAACCAGAGGCAGTCCTTTGTCCCTCCAGGTCAAGTACCTCGCCCACTCTCCCTTGTCCTCTGTCTTTGTCTCTTATTCCGGACCTTCTGTCCCTCTGGGGCAAATGAATCTCCTTTGTGCTGAGAACTTGGCCTTGGAGGTCCTGAGCTGCTACTTTTCCTTTCAGAAGTGATTTAAGTAAACGGGAGGAGGGGGGTGGGCGTTTGCAAATTCTGCGGAATCTTACGTGAGAGACGGGAACATGGGCCAGTTTTGTGTCCACAGTTGTGGAACAAATGCCCTGTGGGTTCTGAAGGGCAGCCACAGCACACCCACCTGAGGATGCCTAAAATTCTTCCTGTGGGCGCTCCTCACAGCGAGACTTGGTCTTGTGTCTTGTGGAATGAACACTGGAGTTACTGATTTGGGGTCCGATCCAAGCTCTCTTCTTACATTTTGTTTAGTTTTTGTCCCTTAACCTACCAATTGCTTCCTGATTTGTGAAACCCTACTTCTCAGGTGTTGGGAAAAAGCCTGTGTTCTCAGAAAAGGATTTTATTACCTGGGAGTGGCAAGGCCAACTGATGGGAATGTCCACCATTGCAGAGGTGGCTTGTTTTTGCTGAGTCCAGGAAAAAGGGCACACCATGTCACAATATGACTGTGGTCAGAGTCTGGGCTGGGTGTTTGCAGGTTCTTGTTATCATATTCAAGAATGAAATAAAGGTACATACAGTTTATAAAGTCACAAGAATTCTTATTCAAAAAAGATTATAGATCAGAAGGAAATGTGCTGTGCAGATTGACGGCAAGCTACATGAGTGAGGATCCTCAAAGGCCCCAATTATTACGTGGGGTTTCCTTTTACAGAGTTCAAGAGAAGAAGGAGTTTGGTTGCTAAGAGGCATGGTGTAAACAGCTCTTTATTTTGATTGACAGCTTAAATTACGCAAGCCCTTGCTCACTGTGCACATCCCTTCCCATAATGCATTTGAGTTTGAATCATATTCATGTCCAGTTATACAGAAGTATAAGATGTTAACTAAAAAGATTCTCCCTAAAAGTTCATTTTGAAGACAAAGTTTGCCTTGTCATGTATGTACCCAAAACCAGTTCAGGCCGGATCAACCATCCTCCTCTCCTCTCTTGCCTACACATAAGCAGAGTATGACTAAACAGAATTGTCTAAGTTTGGTGGTCTTTATGAGAAGGAGAAACATGCTACACTGTTTGGAGTGGAGTGTGTGTGCAGCTGGGTGCAGGTAGGGATCATAGGTCATAACACATTGCTAGGTGCATTATTCAAAGAGGGATGTGTGTGCATAGTACATGAAAGTACAGGTTAAAAACAAAATACATTGTTAAAAGAGAAGTGTGTGCATAGCCCAAGCCAAGTGAAGTCCCAGGTTGCTAAACTATCCCCTATGCTTGTCTGTCTCAAAATTGGACACATAGTTGAGCCTTGGGACATGGAAAATGTGGAGGAGAGAGAGGAAAAGTGTCAAGAGCCTTTTGTGTTTCTGATGGAAAGAAGGGATGGCAGCGGAGAATGTTTGCACCTGCCTGGGAAGAGCATTTTGCAGTGGATCTGGGGTGAGACACTGACACTAGCTGTCTGGGGCCTGGCTCTGGGGAGAACAGAGCAGTGGACAGTGGCATGAAGTGTACAAGTCCTTACAGAAGAGTCTGGAAAGGGGCAGTGGAGAGGCAGGCCTGCCTTGGACTGGCGTGGCTGTGGGCAAGCTGTTGCTGCTCTTGTGGGGCAGTTCCTCCAGGGCTCACAAGGCACGTCAATGCATCAGAATATGGAAGGTAAAAAGCGTGGTTTTGACCCCAGAAGACCAATCATGAGGGCTGGAGAGATGGCACAGAGGTCAAGAGCACTGACTGATCTTCCAGAGGTCCTGAGTTCAATTCCCAGCAACCACATGGTGGCTCACAACCATCTGTAATGAGATCTGGTGCCCTCTTCTGGCCTGCAGTAATACATGCTGTATACATAATAAATAAATAAATCTTAAAAAAAAAAAAAAAAGACCAATCATGAGAGTTTCTAGCATCAGAATTTGCATATTTCTCTCCCAGCTTCCCTAGGAATTATCCCTATCGGAGTAGAAGGGATCTGAGGCTCAAATATACAATCAAGGATCAAGAATGGATCCAGAACATATATCAAAGCTCCCAGCACTGAGCTGGCTTTCTTGTCTATAACTAGGGTAACCCGTCCTTAGTACCATGAGAAAAAAAAAAAATCCCTCTAGGTACAACGTGGAACATCAGAAAACAATAACCAACTTTAGGTACAACGATCTCAGCTTAAAGTAAAGAAGAAAACGAAGCAAAATCTAAAGCTTGGAAGAGGATCAGCGGACTCTAAGCTAGTCATTGATAATGCATTCCTTTTGAGGGGCAGGTGGTACCCAAGGTCATTCAACTAATCGGTAAGGAAGGAATAAAGGCTAGCACACATCCCAGTTCTACACATCCTGATCGGAGCCCAGTTCTACACTTACTGTAACGTGCTGTCCTAAAACTGTATAACGACATATTAGGGACCATTTAGGAGAACAGTCACTGGCAAGGCAGAGAAGTATGGAAGGAAAGGGATCGAGCAAACGAGAGGCCCAGAGCCCCTTCCACGGCCACGTCTCAAGAGCATATTCTGTGGCTGCTCCTTCCTCTTCAGCTGGTATCTCGTGTCCTCACAGAGGCCCTTCTTGTTGTCCATGTGACCCAGTCATCATCCTAGCAGCAAGTCTCATAATGTCCCAGAGGCTCCTGTGAGCTGCATCGTTCCAGGAACCCATTCTGATGTAGCAGATTAAGCACCCGGACACCTCTCATCAGATTTTATGCCAAACACTCAGGGAATAAGAAAAAAAAAAAGCTCTTTCATGAAAGTCGTATTTTAATAAATAAATTTAAAAAGTCAAGTAGCAATAATAGAGTATGTCTGGTTCTGGCTAATGTCAAAAAGTAAAAAATAAAAAAGCAAGCCCCAAACATTTTCAACAGCATGTAAAGATCTTGGATTTTGTATTCCATATACGCTGTCGTCTGTAAATCTCTTTCAGGTCCCAGCCCCGAGTTACACTTTGAGCAACAAAACATGCTTTCCAGAGACAGAAGACGGCAAGTTTGGCCATTTTGAACAAATCGGAGGTCTACACAGCAAAGATATTGACACAGTCACATTTAAAGTGCACCGGTTTTGTTCTTTTCGAACAGTTGTCACCCAGGGTCATCTTGTCCCTGGCAGAGTTATGTTCTTCCTGAGAAGAGGACCCCAGTCGTCCAGGCTCCTGGGGAGATTTACACTGCTCCTGGTAAGAGAAGCATGGCTTAACGGTGGACCAGGATTCAACGTGTGGCTGTTACCCAGGGCCAACCAACAGCTACAAACGGCCTGATAGAGTATTCTGTTCTTTGACCTGGGATGATCCTGACGGGCAGCCGTGAGCTGGGCTACCCCCGTTCATGCTGTGATACAGGGCCTGATTGCTGGCAATCCAACTGAACAAATCTTAACAGAAACACATTCTCCCCAAACCTAAACTTCAGTCCTGTGAGAGGTACAGACGTTTCCTCCCTCCGGTTTCTAACAAGCCTAGTGAGGATGTTACTTGTTCTGGAGTTATCTTAGAGGCAGTGCCCCTTGCCTAAATTCTACCTGTGTAACGCTATTTTACTGCTCCCAGATTCTCCTATGAAATTTCCACTTTATGTTTCTATAAGATTCCATCTTTTGTATAATCTCTAGCCTCGGCATACTCCGAGCTCATTTCAGCAATCTTGCTCAGACCCTGACATGTGCTATACCCTAGATAGGATCTAATTTATTGTTCCCACTCTTCTCTAGCCCCATAAGCAAGTTATTTTAGAATAGTTGAAGCTCCAGGGTGATTCCTCCGCATGATACAGAGTCTGGTGCTATTAAAAGGTGAATTTGCTAGAATTTCCATGCTACTCAATCTTATTTGGGAATCAACAGAAATGCAATGTGAAGAAATTAGGTTAGACACAAGGAAGAATGTTCCAGATAGGAAAGATTCCTCAGATGCTCAATCGAGCACTCAGCAAGGACTATTTCTTTTTAAACTGGCTTTCACAAAGAAAATGTGTCTGCCTTGATACTGGGGAGGCCCTTCCCTGGGGATAAATTGCTAGAGCAGCTGACCTTTAGAGATCCCATCCACTCATGAGAAAGGCTAGGGTTGCATCCAACCATCATCGTTTACAGTATGACGTTCCAAAAAGCAGAGAAAGAAGGAAATTAATCACTCAGTGAAAAGAAAGAAGAAAAAGTTTCCAGGAGAAACAGACCTGCTCTGGGCTCTGCAAACCTGGGAGCCTCTGCCTCCCTCCTGGCTCAACTCGACTGCAGCACCTTGCGTTTCCTTTGTATTGTTCTTGCCACAAGGCGCCAGCTCATTTATCTTCTGGGGCTTGTGTTATTATGGGAAGGACGTTTCAAGGGAGATTCACAAGTAATGGAATCTAAAAGATATTCCTCCAAGCCACTCTGTCCCCACTACCCCCTGGCTGGGTTCTGCAGCATTATCCACTAAGTTCAGGAAAATGAACTTGACATTGAAATTCCTTTCTGTTTTGTTTTTGTTTGGTTTTTCTTTTGTTTTGTTTTGTTCTTTGGTTGTGGTTTTCTCTCTTTCTTCAGTGGCCTCCTTCCTCAAACTGTTTCTTTCGGACTCTATATCACACAGTTCACATGTTCTAATATGTAGTCACAATATTCCCCACTGCAGAATGCAGGTTGTGCTGGATTTACCTGTGAAATAAACACAGAAATAAAACAGATCTTAACATTTTGCCATGTTCACCTCATGTCACTCACACACACACACACACACACACACACACACACACACACACACACACACACACACACACCTGCTTTCTTCACTGTGGAGCTGGGGTTTGAACCCAGGGTCCCGTGCATGAGCAGCCGTCACTGAACCCCACTCCAGCCCTCACATCCACTGAGTTCTGCAGAATCTGCACCATTTGCCCCTTTTCCAGCCCTCTGTCCTCAGAATCGCCACTCTTCCGAGAGATTCCTACCACTCAGCAGCATGTTGAAATGCTCTCTCTGTAGTGCAAATATTTCCTTCCTTTGCTTTTCTGAACGTCATGTGTTTTACTTATGGAGATGTATCAATGAGATACAAGCTGATCTAATTGATTTCTTTCAGTTGTTCAATAGTACCAAATTTGTAAATAGGCCACAATGCAGGCTATCATTTGTTCTTGATTAGATATATGCACTAGCTTATGTATACAGTAACCCCCATGACAATTTGTGGTCACCGGCTCTAGTTTTATTTTCTCTTCCAGCGTGGGTTTCTTCTGCAATGACAAGCAGCTTTTTCTTCCTTCCCAGTCCTCTTTCTTTTGCTTACTTTGCATCTAAGCACCACACTGACGTGGTAAGTTGCAGACAATGAAACTTCTCCCTGATTTTCAGGACACTGTTTCATTGTTTCTTAGTTCTTGGAACTGTTAGATAAGGTTTGTTGTTGTCTGTGTGTACATGTCGCGGGTGGTTTACCTTAATGTATGTCCATGCACCATGTGTATGCCATGTGTACCATGTGGAGGCCAGAAGAGGGTGTTGGATCCTCTGGAACTGGAGTTAAAGATGGTTCTGAGCAGTCATGTGGATGCTGGGACAAATCCCAATTTTCTGCAAGAGCAGTGAGTGGTCTTAACCTCTAAGCCATCTCTCTCCCCATTAGATAAGACTTGGGGGGGCGGGACAGGGTGCAGGATGTCTCTGTTATGTAGCTCTGGTTTTCCTGGAATTTCCTTTGTAGACCAGGCTGGCTTTGAACTCGCAGAGATCTTCCTGCCTCTGCCTCTCAAGTGTTAGGAGGAAAGGTGTGTAACACCATGCCCAGCATTCCCTTAGGGGGGTTTTGGTGTACACTATCTATTTGGGTTAAATAAATTCCTTTCAAGTTCCAATTTATTGAGGTGGGTTTTTTGTTTTGTTTTGTTTTGTTTTTTCGAGACAGGGTTTCTCTGTGTAGCTTTGCGCCTTTCCTGGAACTCACTTGGTAGCCCAGGTTGGCCTCGAACTCACAGAGATCCGCCTGGCTCTGCCTCCCGAGTGCGGGGATTAAAGGCATGCGCCACCACCGCCCGGCGAGGTGGGTTTTTTATTTTGTTTTGTTTTCTTTGTTTGTTTGGTTTGGCTTTGGTTTTTGTTTTGTTTGTTTGTTTTTGTTTGTTTGTTTGAGTTGGGCATGGGGGTACACACCTGTAATCCCTGCACTTAAGAAGTAGGGACAGGAGGATTACTAGAAGTTCAAGACCAGTTTATGAAGCAAAGTAAAAGGCTATCTCAAAAAAAAAAAAAAAAAAAAAAGAAGTGAAAAAAATGACCTTTGAAATACTGTAACTATCTGTGAGTTTGTAATAGGTCATTACTCTGATTTGCTAACATGCTTTCTTATATCAATACTATTTAATTAACTGTCGCTACATTCCAGGGACAAATTCAGCATGGTCACAATGCATGTTCCTAATGCACTGATGGATTTGATTTGATAAGGTTTGATTTAGGCTATTTGCATCTATTTCAAAGCAAGATCAGTCCAGAATTTGCCTGCCTTGTGGAGGTGTGTAAGTTCGCTTATTTGTTCTTTGAAGAAGTTTGCATAAGACAGGAATTTCTGCTTTAAATGTTCATTTACTAGACTCCAGTGTGAAACTTGGTGGGCACAGTTACTCTCTGTTCTGTTGGAGATACAACCTCTCAGCTACTTTCAGTAATAGTTCTAGGCTTCTTGTGATCTCTTCAACCTCTCAGTCCTGGTGAGCCTTATATTGTCAGCATTTTTAGTGTGTTGCATGAAGTCCATAATCACTATCATGTAATGTTGAAATGGCTCCATTTCTTTTCAGTTTTTGTACATTCTTTTATTTTCAAAATATTACCTAAAGATTCTTTTGTCACTATTTTTCAAAGAACCAACGTTCAAAGTCTTTTCTGGTTTTTTTTTTAATCCATTTTGTTCCTATCTTTATTATTTCCTTTGTCTGCTCTCACGGGACTTATTGATCTCTAATCTTTTAGACTCTCACTTTGTGAATTTCAGCACTCTTCAGAATTTTCTAGTGCACATTTCTGGTCGCATGCCTGGAATTCCAGAGGGAGTATATGCACATTTAGAGTGTGGACAACTACTACCTCTCAGCTTTTTGGACGAGATCAAGCATTAAATGTGTACTGCTCATATACTTGATAAGTTACCCCTTAAATGAAATACGGCATCACATCAAACTTAACAGTCCTTGGGTGCTGTGTTGTTTTGAATGAGAAGTGTCCCCCATAGGCTCCAGCATTGAATACTTGGTTCCCAGTTGGTGGTGCTCTGTGTGGGAGAGCAAGGTGTAGGAGGCGTGGCCTTGCTGGAGGAAGTATGTAACTAAGAACAAGTCATTAAGGAGGGCTCCTCCATGGTCCTGCTTCAGTTCCTGCCTCCAGGTTCCTGCCCTGACTTTCTTTTGTGACAGATAGTAATCTATAAGGCAAAATAAATCCTTTCTTCCCCAAGTTGCTTTTGGTCATGGTGTTTATTACACCAACAGAAAGCAAACTGAACAGGTGGCATCTGTTATGGCTGGTGTCCTACTTTGTTTCTCTAGTGCTGTGATAAAAGGCTGACGGACAGCAGCTTTGGAAGGAAGGGGTTTATTTGGCTTACTGTTGCAGTTCATCATGGAAGGAAGGCAAGGCGGGAACCTGGAGGCAAGAACTAAAGCAGAGACCATGGAGAAGCACTGCTTACTGGCTTACTTCAAGGATCACATTCAGCTACCCTGTTTCAACAGCTCGGGTCCATCTGCCTAAGTATGGTACCATCCACTGTGGCCTAGGCTCTTCCACATCAATCAGCAGTTTAAAAACTGCCCCCACATTCTGTAGGCTGTCGCTTTGCCTTGTTGACCGTATCCTTTGCTCTACAAAAGCTTCTCAGTTTCAAGAGGTCCCATTGATTGATTGTTTCTCTCAGTGTCTGTGCTACTGGTGTTATATTTAGGAAGTGATCTCCTATGCCAATGCGTTCAAGACTACTTCCTACTTTCTCTTCTAGCAGGTTCAGAGTAGATGGATTTATGTTGAGGTCTTTGATCCACTTGGACTTAAGTTTGTGCATGGTGACAGATATGGATCTATTTGCAGCCTTCTACACGTTGATATCCAGTTATGCCAGCACCATTTGTTGAAGATGCTTTCTTTTTTCCATTGTACAGTTTTGGCTTCTTTGTCAAAAATTATATGTTCACAGGTGTGCAGATTAATGTCAGGGTCTTCAATTCGATTCCATTGGTCCACATGTCGGTTTTTATGCCAGTACCAAGCTGTTTTTATTACTGTAGCTCTATAGCAGAGCTTGAGGTCAGGGATCATGATGCCTCCAGAGGTTGTTTTATTGTACAGGATTCTTTTGGCTATCATGGGTTTTTTGTTTTTCCATATGAAGTTGAGTATTATTCTTTCCAGGTCTGTGAAGAATTGTGTTGGTATTTTGGTGAGGATTGCATTGAATCTGTAGATTGCTTTTGGTAAGACTGCCAATTTTACTATGTTAATCCTTCCTATCCATGAGCATGGGAGATCTTTCCATTTTCTGACATCTTCTTCAATTTCTTTTTTCAGGGACTTAAAGTTCTTGTCATATAGGTCCTTCACTTGCTTGGTTAGTGTTACCCCAAGGTGTTTTATATCATTTGTGGCTATTGTAAAGGGTGATGTATCTCTGATATCCTTCTCAGCCTGTTTGTCAATTGTATATAGGAGGGTTACTGATTTTTTTTAGTTAATTCTCTGATTTGGATGTGGGATTATACATGTGTACATTGGGAAGATGATTTATTTCTGTCTTCCTGGCCTGGTGATGTAGCCTAATAGTAGAACACTTGTTTAGCATGCACAAGGTCTTTGGTTTGATGCCCAGCACTGCAAAACAAAATAAAGTATTTTTTTGTCCTTTCAATCTATCCATTTGTAGAAAAGTATAAGAAGGGCTGGGGAGACAGCTCACTATGCAAAGAGCTCACCTTGCAAGTGTAAGGATCTGAGTTCTGATCCCCAAAACATATGTTTAAAAGTGGGCGAGGGATGCAACATCACATGTCTATAATCCTAGCCCTGAAGAGGCAGAGAAAGGGAGATTGCTGGAGCTATCTGGCCAGCTACTCTGAGTGAGCTCCAGGTCCGGTGAGAGACTCTGTCTTCAAAACCAAGGTGGAGAGTGCCTTGGGAAGACTACTGATGTCAGTCTCTAGCCTCACGTGTGCATGTGCACACATGCATGAGCACATATACAGACATCCCACACATACATGAGAAAAGTGTATTAGAACGTATTTGTCAACGCTGTCTAGGGCCACCACTGGACAGTACAATTAGGTGCAATTCAGCTTTAAATTACTTCATATTGGTGAATTACTCCTCTAGTAACTAGGGAATGCCTCTTTATCTACAAAAATGTCCTTTTCTTATATCTTTTCTAGCTGGTATTGGTATGACCATCCTGGCTTTTCTCTTATCTACTATTTGCTCTGTCTTCCTTAATCTCAACCTTGATCCCTCATTAATATTTTCTGTTACTCAGGCTGGCTTTTCTCTTATCTACTATTTGCTCTGTCTTCATTGATCTCAACCTTGATCCCTCATCAATATTTTCTGTCACTCAGGCTGTTCTTTTCCTGATGTATTCTCCTCAACCAAGTTGTACATGTTCACATGACACACACCTCCAAATATCAAAACCTTAGCTAGGAGCTTTGAGATGATTGGAGGTTTGTGGGGTTGAGTTAGAGCCTTGTGGTCTCCACCTGGAGGTGGGGAAGCAGACAGCAGGAGTCAAGCAGGCACGACCAGCCTGTGGAGTCAGGATGCAGATAATGTTCAGTGGCCAAACTAGAGCCAGGAAGATACTTCTGGAAGCTGTCGGCACAGGCAGTTCTGCCTCTGATATTTATAGCTGCATGTAAGTGGGATGGATGATGCTCCTTGGAACACAGAGGAGGTCTCAGTCCAGCGGACCACTCTGTGGCTGAACACTATCCTGTAGAGAATGCTTCAGAGATGGGTGCCAGGTCTCCGCTCCTGGCTGTGTTGGTGGAGAGAGGCACAGCTTCTTAGACAGCAAGCCTGCTGATGCCACAACTCCACTCCTAAAGCAAGCTTGTGTTCATCCTCTGCACATGGTCCTTCCTGGAAGGAGCAGGCGGAAATATTGTATTTTGCTTTCTCCAAAGCTTTTGGGCAAAATGGAGGGTCCGTAAGCATTTGATGAACCTTGCTTTCCTGCTTAAGATCCCCAAAGAAAATTGCCAGTCTTCTATGGGACAGAGATGTGAATAAAGAGCTAAAGATGGGGGTTCTTTGTCTTCAATGAGAGCAGGGGTAGAGGTGCCACTTCTGAGATGAGCTGAAGCAATCATGGCTGAGATGCCGGCTAGACAGCATCCTCAAGCTGTGGGGCCTGAGGAAAAAGAGCCTTAGAAAGCACTCCTGGAAGACTGATAGACATCACAAAGGCAGGCCTAGATTGACCATATTTTTTATTTGGGCCTCAGCTTACCCATCTGTAAATCAAGATGTGTACAGCAGATCAGAGTTTCCCAGACTTCATTCACTTTGTGTTGGTCGCCTTTTGGACATATCTGTGAGCCAACTTTAATCAAGGCCATTGTTCTGTAAATTGGCTTTCTTTTACTTAAGCACTTCCCTTGTGTTAATCAATACCACTTGTAGACTGATGGGCTTGATTCGATGGTTGTAAGATTCTTTCTAAGCCATATTTAATTGAGTAATATTCATTTTTTTAAAGTACTTACAGCTCCCAGAATCTCGTTGAATGGGGGTACAATCGATCAGGTCTGGAAGTTCTCAGGTGATAAGCACCTTCCAGCTCTAAAGAGTATTTGCATGAAAGAAGCTTTTAACTTTTACCCCAGCTCCCAAAGGGACTAGCAGAAGACAAGAAGAGCAGCACCCTAGGAGCTAGGCAAGTCCTTTCTTCTCTGGTTTACTCTTCTCCTTTCCTAGAAAAAGTGAACAGAAAAGTCCAAGAGAGCCAAAGCCATGGTTCATCCAAACTCAGCATTAATCCACAACCCAGATGACGGCTGGGACGCTCTGCAAGGTTCACTCTGGTTACCATGTGGGCTAGAGGCAACATTCATTACTTACCCGATTGTATGTTCTGCGCATCCCTCATCTCCAAACAGGACTTATCCCAGACACTCTTTAGTGTTGACACTCAACTAGCGCCTTCACATCTTACTCTTCCTCCACACCGCAGACATTTCCTCTCTCCCTCTCAGAGTTGGGAACACGTGTGTTACTCTATGCAAACAAGACTTCTCAGTGACAATGATGAGTGACTAAGAGAGAGGCTCTGGAAGGCTATAATAATATCTATAAATTAACCATGACCTAGATCCGTTCAGGGCTGTTCTGATTTTTGGTCTTCCGGCAGAATTTTGCCTAATGTGACTGCTCGTGTCTTCCCTACAGAAGAGACACTGTAGACCTCATATCCAAGCACAGAGGAAGAAGGGATGGCCTAGAATTAGGATGTCTGTACACGGAAATAAAGTTTGAGTTCTTTGTGATGTCACTTATCTTCATAGCCAGATAAGCTAGAACTAAGAATTCATGCTTTCCAACCTTCCAGAGAATTTAGGACTTCGTGTTATTATATGCTTATTGAATAGTGAATGTTGGGACGTGATTTTGATACCTGGGGAAAAGGAGACCAAGTTGCTGTAGAATCTGTGAGTTTGGTGTGACAATGACAAGACCTAAGCCTTGCATCATTACGGTGTTACTAGGCTGTGCAAGCTGCTTGGAGAGAAGGGGGATGGACTCTTCTGATCAGTCAAGAGATTCAAGGGCTAAGTCTACTCTCAGTGGAGAGGACATAACTTATTGTCCAAACTAGAACTTTCCAAGAATGAAAGTAAGTGTATGAACATCCTGCAGAAATGAAAAGACTGTCTATAGAGAGTTGTATTCAACTCCTCAACCATAGACTTAATTTCTTACAAACAATCACCTACCCAAAGGTCCTCAGAAGCCTGGAGCTCTGTCCAAATGTCTCTGGTGAATTTCTTAGATGAGTGTGCTATATGTGAGCACCATGCAACCACCCACCAAAGGTTCTATTCATGAAGTGGCAGGCTCACAAGCATATGTGAGTGCTGAGGACAGTGCTGTGTTAGGACTGAATTCACCTCCAGCATCCCAACTGGCGAGGGGAGCTTGTCAATTCTGATTTAAAGCCCTCTGTTACTACAGGGTGCTTTTTCAGCCTGTGTCTGTAGGGGGCACCCCAGAGGACCTCCCGTCACCACCAGTTCCTAACATACAAGGACTCCTGGAGACCCCAGGACGTGGGGTCAGGAACACTGTCTCTTTCTTTCTAAGCACTTGGATTCTGATCTTGCTTCCAGTCAGATGGAGATGTATGACGATTGCCGGCAATACAATGTGGTCAGGAGTAGCTGGTGTCCGGTTCACTTAGGTTAATCCCTAAATATCTTCCAGACATTCCTGTCTTGCTTTCTAGTCACCAGCGTCGGGATGCTGTGGGGCTAGGAAAAGGCGAGGCCTGGCCCCTGAGTGACTTCATGGGATAGCACCTCTTCTCCAGGCCTCCTCTTTCAACAGCTCACAGTTAACATGATGTGAGCACAGGGTACTCTGAGGAGAGGGTGGAGTTTGACTGCTCTGCTGTCACCACCCACAGGTCATAAAGGTTCGGTCCCCAGGCAGTGCTGCCAGGAGCTGCTGTGGATCTTTACAGGTGAGGCCTGTGGGACAGCCTAAGATCTTCTGAAATATCTCTACAAGTCTTGTCTACTTTCCTTGTACCTGGATCACTGTAGGACAATTCCTTCCCCGATGCTGTCTCTCATTCCAGGAGAAGACAGGCCACTGCTGGGGATAACACGAAGTTTGCTTCAAATATATTTCCTTGCTGTGGCTGAGCCCTTTCCTCCTATCACTGTCCTGAACTTCTCATCCGTGTGGGACTCAGGCCGGTCTTTGTTCTGATTCCAGAAGGACCATTAGCTCCTATATATCCTCCCATTATGACGTGCTGTCATCTACTGCCTTCAAGGGAGGCCAAGCCACTGAAGCTGCCTGATCTAAACCATAAGCTTCATAAACATTTTTTTCTTCATAAGTCAGCTGCCTCAGGCATTTTACTGTGGTGATGCAAAACTACCTGGTGCATGATGTCAATCTGCTGGAGTCGATGGGTCATTCCCCCTGACCAATACACAATTCCATTCACTTTTCAAGTTCGCCAAAACAAAGGCAATAAAGAAAGCACCCTACTGTCAAAAGATCACGGCACAGAGGTTGTTACTCTTCTGGACTTTCAGGTGCTACAATGGGATGGAGCAAAGAAACTTCTGACCTACTTTCCTACCATGCTGCTGGGCTCTGAGCCCTTACAAGCCTCCTCCCCCTACAGTGTACCTGGGCAGGCAGCAGGCACGGAGGGAGAAGGGAGGTGGCTTGAGCCTCAGCTACGGCCTTCCCTCCAACATGGCTTTGCTGTCCAGATGGAGAGTCATATAAACAAGAAGTCCCTGTTCTCCATCTGAGTGTCAGCCAGCGCCTGGCTCTCAGGCATCCGCAGGCTGGGGCTATGATCTCCGTTTACAGTTGGGACCTCCTCTGAGAGCTAGAAATGTGTCCTGTGTAAACATTCTGAGCATGTCCTGACTGATGCATGGCTCCTGTGGTGCCCATGGGCACAACAAAGACATCACTTGCCTTCCTCCACTCCAGCCCATCAGTCATTCAGGGACACGCCCCACTGACTCCCCTGCCAGGCTTCTTGAACCTATCTTCAGTTGCAATTCTCTCCTTTCCGTTGGTTCTGTAGCTTAGGAGCTGTGTGACCATGGGCAAGTCAGTTCACCTCTCTGAGCGCTAATTTTCTCAAATGAATAATACAATAACCCCAGAAGACTCTCCCTTATCACTAGCACTTGAAAATGTATGTGCAGAAAACCTCACACGAAGGCGGGAGGCTCCAGGGTATCTCTACAAGCATTCATTCCTTTCCTCCTTCTTGGTCCACCCTAGTGTAATCCCTCCCTGACATTGGCTCTCATCCCCACAGGCGGCAGTAAAGAACGCAGTGACAGGGACATTTTGCCACCTCTACACCAGGTCTGCTTTGGCCATGTATTCCTGTTGGTGCTGAGGCCCCGCCCTCCTGTCATTGACCTGGACTTCCCATCTATTGGCATTTGAAGCTCTTGTAACTGTTCACTCTTTCGTTTTGTCTTGGAGACTCATGATCAACTGCCTGCCTCCACCTGTGACCTCTGATCTCTTACCTATGACCCTCCTCCAACTGTCCTCTTTGTGACAGAAGGCAAGGCTTTCTGACCTGACTCTCTCAATTGTATACCTTCCTGGCTCTATGTTTACTTCCTTAGGATTTTTTTTTAGTCCCCTGGAATTCTAGGAACAACAAGACCCTATGGGTACCCTTTTGTGAGGAATGAAGATGCTCATGTTTCTGTCTATCCACAGTGTCAGAATTTACTGAGTGGCTATATCAGTTGCATTTGGCTACAACTTATCAAATAGACCTGATTCTCTTTGCCAGCTGGCCACTGGAAAACACACGGAGATTCTTTTATTCCAATATTAACTAATGTTAACTCTCAGATCACACATTACACATAGCAATATGTATGTAATATATTTGTGCATATATATGTGTGTGTATTATATATATGTAGGTTACAGAATGGCCACAAGGAGTTTAAAGACATCATTGAAGGCCCTCAAAAGAAGCCAAAGGAGGCTGACAGAAATGCAAGGCAAGTTTCTTCAGGCATTAGGTAACCCACCCTAATGGCTGTCTGCTGGAGGACCCACTGTAGAGTCATGCCACAGAATCAGAATTCAATTGGGCCTCAGGGTTGAGTTGTCCTGTCCTGACAGGATGAAAGACTGTGACGTCCATACAAGCAAAGTACAGAACAGATTCCAGGTGGGCAGACAGGCGGACAAGTGGCAGAAACTAGAACAGGTCACATCAACAGCAGTGAACGAGTCAAGCTGAAACTCCTGGAATAGTCAGGATTTCTCTGCCTGTCAGTCCCTTGACACGCACCCTAGGGAGTCAGCTGACAGGTTGGCGTGTGTGGGGTGGGCATCAGCATCTCAATGTCTTCCTCCTTATAGGGTCCAGGTGAGGGTGCCACATCCCTTCTTTGATCTGGAGTGTTTGATAACTGTTTAGTCATGATTTTCCTGATACAATTTTAAGTATACTAATGTGCTCATATGGTCCGGTTTACTTGAGTAAATTTAGAGGGGGCTTCCTTTCAGAAATAAGTAACTTATCAGTCTGTGTTCTGTGGGTGGCACTGGACAGATGGTATTATGTGTCCACCAAGGTGCAGAGTCATCCTGCCTCTGGGATTACACTCAAAATGCTATCAAATGCTGCTTCTGAAATGGAGTCTCCCAAAGCAAGACAGCCTGAAAAGCTGCTGTTTCACAAAGCATGAAGTGCTGTAGAACAAGGCACAGCCTGAACTCAACAGGGATGGATCAAAAAACATCCATATAACATGGGACTTAAACTACTCCTGAGCAATAGGCAGGCCTGCTGAGCAGACTATACCCACGTGGGGGCAGTTATCCATGATGGCAAGGCCATACCCTGGAGCAGGCCATACCCTGGAGCAGACGTAATCAGCTCACAGAACCAAATGGCTTCCCTAAATTCACAACAACTGATTTCTCCAGACCACCATACAGAACTGGGAGGGAGATAACGACAACCCGGACTATCCCTCACCCAGGACTGCCTAGTTATGCATAACTCCTGATCCCTGCACCATTTCCCCTCCATTTAAACCTAGAACACCCCAAAGACAGAATTGGGCCTTTTATTTCCTTCTCTTCTCCAAGTGACCACATTTAATGTATCTTTTTCCTATCCTTTCACTATACTTATCTCCCTTGTTTTCATCGGTTTGGATGGTGTTGTTCTTTGAAACAGGAAGCCCAGAATGGCCTCAAACTCACTGTCACCTGAACTGGCCTTGAACCTCCTGCCTTACCTCTCAAGAGCTGGAATTACAAGTGTATGTGACCATGGCCTGCTCACTTGATCCTTTAACTGGCATGCTGAGAATGAGTGGCAGGGCTTAGCCTTTGGGTGCTTCTAAAACCAGGGCAGTTGTCCTTAAAACTTCAATTACTTTTCGGTACCTGAGGACATTATTCTTCTGTAGCATGTCATCTCAACATCTGGGCTCCGCTCATGTCAACTGAGTGACTAAATCAATCACCGAGTGAGTGATCAAGTGAATATGCACACCATGGAAATTAAAATGGTGTATGACTTCCCTGCAGATGCTCAGCCTCAAATCCCCAGACTTCATCCATCATTGCAGGGGTCCTGTACCAAGTAGCACTAATCCATGACATTACATTAAGTCGCATTTTTAGTTGCAGAAGGAGGTTTTGGTTGACATGTGTGTCTTAAAAGTTAGAGTAGGGTTTGAAGAGGTAGCTCAGTAGTTAAGAGCACTTGCTGCTCTTGCAGAGGACCCAGGTTCAGTTCCCAGCAACCACAAGCCAGCTCACAACCTTCTGTAACTCTAGTTCCAGGTGAGCCCAGGCATTCTTCTGGGTTCTTCAAGCAATGCATGCACATGGTACACATACATACATGTGGGTGGAACATCCATACACATAAAATAAAAATAAATAAATCCTTTTCTAAGTCAGAAGAAAATGTTGCTACCACTTCTCTTTGGGAGAGGGGCCAGACAGAGATGGCATTCTGCTTGTAAAAAAGAACCTCCAGAAACATGAAGCCTTGGAGCCAGAATGTTGCTTCCTTGGCTGCATTTGATTGCCTGGTGTCACGAGGGACAGCTGTGGCCCGGGCAAGTATTGCTGCCTCTCTTTTCAAAGTCTTCTGGGAGCTGCTTCCTGCCTGTAGGAATACAGGCCTGGATGCCACCATGCAGCACACTAAGGTGGGCTGGGGCCAGCTTGTGCTGGCTTCCTAGAACTAAATGCTAAACTTTCAGGAAGTCTGCAACACAGGTGACATCATGCAGGGACCTTAAAATAGTCCACAGTGGGAGTATTCACAAGGGAGACTGCAGAGGCTTCAGATAGGGGCTTCCAACCCAGAAGATGTGCATTCACCGACACCCACTGGTCCCTCACCTCTGTGCTTTGGGAAACTGTGATATTCAGTGCTAATTATCAGCTTTCCACATCCAGACCCACGTGAGAAAGTGAGTCTCAAAGATGGATTCTCCAGATCAGACTGTTCTGTGGGTATATCTGTGGGGGCTTGACTGCATTAACTGATGTGTGAAGACAGCCTACCATGAATACCACTATTCCCTGGATTTGTGCCCTGGACTGTGTACTGTGGTGATATTGTGTCCCCCAATATATTGTGCACCCTAAAAAACTTATCTGGGGTCAGAGAACACAACAGCTACCATATTAAACATAGGTTTAGCCAGTGGTAGCACACACCTTTAATCCTAGCATTCTGAAGGCAGAGATCCGTCTGGATCTCTGTGAGTTCAAAGCCACACTGGAAACAGCCAGGCATGGTGACCCATGCCTTTAATCCCAGGAAGTGATGGCAGGAAGCAGAAAGGTATATAAGATGTGAAGACCAGGAACTAGAGCACTTTTTAAGCTTTTAGCTTTTAGCAGCAGTTCAGCTGAGATCCATTTGGATGAGGACACAGAGGCTTCCAGTTTGAAGAAACAGGATCAGCTGAGGAATTGACCAGGTGAGGTTAGCTGTGGCCTGTTCTGTCTCTCTGATCTTTCAGCGTTCACCCCAATACCTGGCTCCAGGTTTGTTTTTATTAATAAGAACTTTTAAGATTCGTGCTACAGTGTAAGAGTGGAAAAATTGAGCTGAGCACTAAGAAAGCATGCATTCACGTGTGTGCTCTTGACAGTAGATGTGAAGTGATTCACAGCTTTAAGTTCCTTCTGATGTGATCTCCTTGCTATGAGGAATGTAATCTGGAATTGTGAGTTAAAATAAGTCCTTTCTCCTCTAAGTTGCTTTTATGGGGTATTTTCTCACAGCAACAGAAATTAAACTAGGCCAAAAGCCAAAATGGCATGGGCCCCTGACATGATCTCAGCCTTCTGCTAGGGGAGTAGAGAGACTCCCTTTTTCATTTACATTTTAAATTAGCATACAACATACATTTCATTGTGACACTTTAGACACATAGACTTTGCTCTTATTCATTGTCTGTGATTGTATCTTGCTCTCCCTCTCCCCCTGCCATTGGTCTCTTTTCTTTTCCTTCCCAATAATTCCCTTTCTACATTCATTTATATGCATCTGTATGAATATATGTATATACATATTTCACATATATATTTCATCTATGTGTCTAGATTCTGAATATGAGAGAAAATACAAGATACTTGTCTATCTGAATCAGGCTTGTTTTGCATAACATAGCCCATTCATTTTCCTGCAAATGCCATTATTTCACTTTTCTTTACATCTGATAAACCACCACTGTACATACAAACCACAGTTCCTTATGCACTCCTCTGTAATGATCATCAGGTCAGTTCCATTTCTTAGCTACTGAGGACAGCACAGCAATAAACATGGATGTGCAAGCATCACAGTGATATGCTGACTTAGAGTCCTCCAGGTGCACACCCAGGAATAGTATTGCTGGATTGATTTTTGAGGGATGAATGAGGGAAGTGTATGGCCTTCTACCCACAAGTGTGCACTACCTCTTACATGGGAGGAAGAGAGGACCCTCCTAGATGTGTGGCAGGAAGACATGTGGCTGAGATTGCACCATCCAGCTCTTACCACTGGAGAGTCCTCTCTGATGCCCAAATTTGGTCTTGCTATTTTTCTGCTCAACAGTTTCTTATGGCTCCCTGTGACATTCCAGGCACACTCAAGCCCTAATCTCCTTCATTACCTGTAGATGAATTTCTAAATGGTCTTAATAAATAAAAAACACAGAGCTAAATATAGGGGTGAAAGCCTTAGAGGAATAGAACAAACCATGAACTAACCTCACCTCACCAACTCCACAGCTTCCAAAGAGAGTGACTTCCTGTCTACCCAGGCTTATATGCCTTGCTGTTCTGCCATCTGATTTGCTCCCTGTCTAGCTACATCACTTCCTCTTCCTGGCCAGCTCTGTCACTTCCTGTCTGTACAGGTCTCCAGAACTCTATGGTTGGTACTGGGATTAAAGGTGTGTCTCATCACAGTTGGCTCTGTTCCCTAGTGTGGCCTTGAACACACAGAGATCCTGTCTGCTAAGTGATAGGATTAAGGCATGTGCTACTGCTGCCTGACTTCTTTGTTTACTTAAAATGGCTTGCTATTTCCTCTGATCTCCAGGTAAACTTTATTTACTAAAGCACAAATAAAATATCACCACTGTCACTCTGCATGCTGTGAATGTGTTGCTCTGATTGGTTGATAAATAAAATGCTGATTGGCCAGTAGCCAGACAGGAAGTATAGGCAGGATATGCAGACAAGGAGAATTCTGGGAAGAGGAAGGCTAAGTCAGAAGTTGCCAGCCAGACATAGAGGAAGCAAGATGTGAAGGCAGAACTGAAAAAAGGTACCATGGCTAAACATAGATAAGAATTATGGGTTAATTTAAGTGTAAGAGCTAGTCAGTAATAAGCTTGAGCTAATGGTTATACAGTTCGTAAATAATATAAGCCTCTGTGTGTTTACTTGGGTCCGAGTAGCTGCAGGACCAGCGGGTGAGAAAGATTTGTCCTGACTGTGGGTCAGGCAGGACATTGGAAAACTTCCAACTACAACTACCTGAACCAGCCCACTTCTCTTGTTTCCTCTGCTCCCTTACTGTCTTCTCATCAGACATGCTCTGGGACTGTTTCCCATGAATTCTATGGTGGAAAGCTCTTTCTATTGCCTTTTCAGTACACCAATACACTGTCTACAATAACTTTTTGTGAAAAGAAGACCTTGATGTTTCTTAGGAGACAAGAGAGCTCATTATCTGGATGAGCAATCTGGAATGCATGAAGAGCAAGTAGGTATGGAAGCCATGGGAAAAGATGTTGCTGAAATACTGGGCTTCTGGAAGCAGACCTTCTGCATGTGACGATGCAGCCCCACCCTTCACCTGCAAGAGGACCTCAGGGAGTTACCTAACCTCTTGTATCCTCTGTTCTCTTGTCAGCAAAATGGAAAGACACATACCACCTACAGTATAGGTGTTGTGCAGCAATTTTATGCAGATTGAAACATTCCGTCTCAGAGGGAAACACCTTAAGACTCAGAAAGTTCTGCCAGGATCGGCCTCAAATCTCAGGAAGCAACCAACCCAGAAGTCTCAGGAAGTCCCTGAAACTTACCAGACTGAAACCCCACCCCACCCCATCCCAAGTTATATAAGCAGTAAGAAGTTCCAAGGAGAAAAGACTCTCTAATCTGTCAATCTGCCAGCAAAGTGTACAGAGAGCTCCAGGTTCAAACTCTCATGAGCTGTCACCCAGGCTGGCCTTCAGTGACACAGCTGCCTTTGAGCTGTGTTCCTGTTCCTGTAATTAACCCCTCATCCCTACTCCTGGAACTAACCCCAATAAACTCAATGATTCACCAAACTGGACTTGGGCAGTATTGTTACTTTGATTTATGGGTTCCTTATCTGGGGTGAATCAACATTTGTTCACATCTCCCTAGGAATAGTGTCTCACAACAACATGGCAGCCATGAAAGTCAAGGGCCCAACACTATGCCCATTACAGACAGCATGTGATAACTATTCTGACTCTATTGTCCTTATTCTCAGCTAATGATTATCACCACTGCGATTCTCATTCCCATAAGCACACTAGAGTAATACACAGAGAAGTCTCTGCTCATTCACCTTTCTGAGTCCTTCTGTCCTTCGTGGGAATCTCCACAGATCAGAAAGTTTTTGGAAATAAACCCTGGCCTTTTGGTCTCACATCTCAATGCTGGTAAAGTCAGACTTTAAAGACAGCCAGAGCCCTGTCTGCAGTCCTCACTTTCCAGATCCTTTATTAAAACCCTACACTTTGAGCAGATAAATAAGTGAATAGCAAAATAAGATCGTACTTGGAACATACTGAGACAAAAGGAAGCCCCACCACTTTGCACCACTCAGGGTGAACTCAGTCTGAGCTCTTGGCTGAAAGCAACATTTGTTGTTGTTGTTGTTGTTGTTGTTGTTGTTGTTGTTGTTGTTGTTGTTGTTGTTGGAAACTGGAAGCTCAGGTGGTCAGGGCATCAAAACCTGGATATCCTGTGGATGGTCACAGGGGACTTAAAGAGGAATTTGATGACCCCCCATAAAGGCAAATGTGTTGTGGGAATAGTGAAAGGTGTTCTGTCATAAAATGGAAACTGCTGCCTTCATGAAGCCTCAGCGTCTGGGCACATGGCATGACAGAACACAGTGTACCATCTCCCTTCCTGACATGACATACCTGAAGCATCCTTTTGAGAGCTCAAACTGGGCTCTCTATACACTCAGATGCATGTGCAAGTGTCTGAAAGAGAATGGCACAGAGGAGAACCTAAGCCAACAGTTTTTTGGGTTTTTTTTTTGGGGGGGGGTTGGTTTTTGTGTGTTTGTTTGGTTTTTCAAGACAGGGTTTCTCTGTGTAGTTTTAGTGCCTGTCCTGGATCTCACTCTGTAGACCAGGCTGGCCTCGAACTTACAGAGATCTGCCTGGCTCTGCCTCCCAAGTGCTGAGACTAAAGATGTGCACCACCACCGCCCAGCAAGCCAGCAGTTTTTAATCTGTGGGTCACAACCCCTTTGGGGGGTCTCATACCAGGTATCTTACATATCAGATATTTACATTATGATTCATTACAGTAGCAAAATTACAGTTATGAAGTAGCAATAATTTTGTGGTTGGGGGTCACCACAGCGTGAGGAACTGAATTCAAGGGCCGCAGCATTAGGACATCTCCAGACATCTGGTGGTTTGTGTAAGGTGTCAACACCTACAGAAAAACAAGCCAACTCTAGAATGGACCCTAGTTTAGGGGGTTGGGGTGGGACAGGGTCCCTACTGTGTACCCAGGCTTCCCTTGAGCTCACTGTATAACCTAGACAGGCCTTCAAGTTCCTGATCCCATGGCTTCCATTTTCTAAGTGCTGAGATTACACATACAAGCCACTTTCTATCTGGGTGCAAAGAACATGGCAAAGAGGTGCAATGGAACCTGGAGTGAAGCATTTAGTCCTCCTCAGTGAGCACAACTCAGCTGATTCACCCGTCCTGTGGCAGGTTTGCCCCAGTCTGCTGCTTGGCAGGAGTAGGCAAGCAAGTAGACTGCAGTGTTGAAAACTGCAAGCAAATTCTGCTTTCCATTCAGGATACCTAGGAGGTATTTAAAGCAGGTAGATGGGTGCAGGTCGGAATGGTTCCTCTGGGTTCTCTGGGGCTCCACTTTCTCATCTACAGTAGCCTGTAGCAGGAATCTTAAAGGGTCTTATTAATAAAAACAAACCTGGAGCCAGGTATTGGGGTGAATGCTGGAAGATCAGAGAAGCAGAACAAGCCACAGCTACTGCTACAGTAGCCCCCACTTTCAGGGTAAATGTGAGGCTTGGGGCGGTCCCCGACATGCGAGAAGACCCTATACTTGCTGTGTCTCCACCGTAAGCAGCAATAGAACCCCAGAGTGGAGAGCACAGCATCACAGACCGACATTGGGCTCCTGACCCCAACTGACCCACCTTTTCCAGCTCCCGATGGCTCAGATGTCCACAGTCAACGCTCCCATCTCTGTCTCCATCGCCCCTGACTCTCCCTAACTTCGGTACTCCACTGTGAGTCTCAAGCAGGATACTTGTCCCCGGGCAATGTAGGCAATTACATCTCAAGATGATTAACTGAATTACATCTGCAGAGAGTCTGTATTCCAGTATCCCTCCTCCTCACTGGTTGTTAGACACTGTGCAAATTTACTTGCCTTCTCTGCACCCCTGTTGTCTCTGTCATCAAGACAATGCCCACATCACTCCTTTAGACTCCCAGGGACTCAGCACCCATGAAGCAGATTTATATCCAGTTTGCAGGAAGCAGTAGATAGATGACAGTGATGGCTGATCTGGGTTGTCAACATCTGGGAAGAGGGAACCTCAACTGAAGAATTGTCTCCACCAGGTTGGCTTGTGGGCATGACTATAGGGCATTTACTTGATTGGTAATTGATATAGGAGGGCCCAGCTTACCATGGATAGTACATCCATATATAGAGAGGTAGATAGATGTATGTATATACATGTGTGTATATATATACGTACATATATGCGTGTGTATGTATGTATGTATTATGTATTTATGTATGTATGTATGTACATATGTATGTATGAGGAGCAAGCTGGAGGGGACAAGACAGTGAGCAACGTTTCTACATGGTTTCTTCTTCAAGTGCCTGCCTTTAGTTCCTGACCTGGCTTCTCTCAATGATGAACTGAAACCTTTTAGCTAAAATAATAAATGCTTTCCTCCCTAAGTCGCTTTTGGTCATGGTGTATATCAGAATAATAGAAAGCAACCCTGAACAGTCTCTGTTTAAAAAAAACTACTACTACTACTACTACTACTACTAATACTACTAATAATAATAATAATAATAAAATGTGATAACTTTGGGACAGTGTCTGCTTGGTTCTGCACGCCCTACCACCTCCAGCCTGCCACCTATTTGTGGGACTATGTGGGACTATGTGGCTTTGTTTGCACTGACCTTCTAATTGAATACTTGTCATTCCTCTTCCATCTCTCTAGAGTCACTCACTGTTTTAGACATGACTGAAGCCACCCTTCTGCCAGCACAGTAACTCTTGCTTCTCTGGCCCCTGACCCAATGTGCTCTCACACTCCTAAGCACTTCCTCAGCTGCTGAGGACCTCACTGGTAGTTGGGTCCCATAAGCATACAAAATAAGGCCATAGGTCTTAGTCTGCTTTCTATTTTTTTATAACAAAATACTGACCAAAAGTGGCTTGGAGAAGAAAGGGTTTATTTCAGCTTATACTTCCAGGTCACTGTCCATCACTGAGAAAAGTCAGGGCAGGAATCCAAGGCAGGAACCTGGAGGCAGGAGCTGAAGCGGAGATCATGGGGGAACCCTGCTTGCTGGCTGGGAGTGGCTTCTGGACAAATGACAAGGATATTTTGGGTTCTCTGCAGGAAGAGTGGCAGGCTGAGGAAAGCTGGCAGCACCATGGCTCATTCTCATTCCTAGAGGATCGTCTCAACATCTCACAGCCTTAGGAGCTTCAGCAAAGACACCCATTCTCTGACATCTCTGGAGACAAGACTTTTGGAATCAAAACACCACCACGGCCATGTTACCTTCAGAAGCTACAGGGAGATCCCTTCCTTACCTCTTCCAGCTCCTGCTGGCCTGGGTGTCCACCACTGGTACTCCCATCTCTGCGGGTCTCTCCTCTGTCACTCCACTGCGGGTCTTTTAGAAGAGTCCTTGTCTCCACATCATACAGACTACTTGCATCTCAAGATGAACAACTGAATTACATTGACAGAGAGCCTGTCTCCAGATAAGGTCAGGTTCACAGGTCCCAAGGGACAGGTGAATATCAGCAGATATCAGGAGTTAGAGGGCACCTCTTAAGAGATTTGAGGATCTTGTGTCACAGACCAAAGAGATGCCCCCATTGCACAGAAGCAGGCCTGCTTAATTAGGAGAAGATAGACTTCCAGAGGAGGAAATGGATCAGTGTACAGAAAAGGTTTTACAGCTCGAAAGAGGATGATGCATAAAGGCTGGGCCTCATAGCATGGGCTTTTCTGCGGATGCTCTACCTGTTTTGTGTTGTTCTAGCTACAGATTCATGCATTGCATGTCTCATTAGCATCCTAAATTTCCACCCAGGGATGTGCATTTTGGTGTTAGTATGAGACATAGGTCATCTTCCGACACCCTGGAACAGCTCTGTGCTCAAAGGACACTAGTAGAAGCAGCAGAAAATCTTAGCAGATTTAAATGCTACCCAGTTTCTGAGCAACCTTACCCAAATAACCCAGGGACTATACTCGTAATTGTATCTATGCAGGTAAGGCAGATCAGGAAGAATCCTTGCTGAGCCCATGTATTTTAAACCAGTGGCTTGGTCACATTCTTCTGTACCTGTTTATATTAATGCCTCCTTTCATTTGGGGGAGGGGTCTACTGCTCTAACCATCCTGGATTTCTGAGGGGTTCCATTCAACTATTCAGGGCGGGCTACAACCCTGAGATTTAGACAGGATAATTGGGAATTAATTGGGACCCACCTCCTGGGCTCTTGGACCCACAATCATGATAATGAGGATATGGCCAATTACACAGGCACATCGTAGAAGAGCAAAAGGTTCCTGATCAGGTGGATTCTCCACTAATACTGCAAAAACATCCTTCTTACGCTTCAAGGCTTTAAGCCCTTTAGCCTGTAAAGCGTTCCTTTTGTTTTTGTTGGACACAGTGGCTACTGTGGCCTTCCTGAGTATCCTCCCGACAGTCTGGCGCTGAGCATCGCAGCGAGCCGCCTCTAGACTACGTGTCAAGATCCATCCTAGACATCTAAGAAATAAAACAGGGGAAGTGAAGTCCTGGGTAAATGTGTATCCTTCAACATGAGCACGGCTCTGTCAGGGACCAATGCCTCAGCCCTGTGTGAATGGCAAAGCCTTCCCAGGGTGAAGCTCAGAGAGATGGCAAAGCCTTCCTCCACCCCAAGTACAAACGCTGACAGTGTGTGCAGAAAATGTCCGCCACCGCTCTCTCTCCTGGATGTTTATGGCCTGCAGACTGCTCCCCAACAGAGACTGCTCCTATCCAGAGTCACTAGACCTCTCGCCTTGTTTAGCTGTGTACCATACACCATAAGATCTGCAGCCCTGTTCTCCTGTATATGATAAACATGCTGAGCTTTTGGGTGCTGCGGCTTCTCCATCTGAGAGCCCAGACCCCCTGAACCCAGCTTCTCTATGGATGTGTGGCTCTGTGTCAGTCCCTCCTTCAATCCCTTGTAGTCCCAGCCAAATCAATCCCTGGAGCTGTGAAAGGATGCTGCAAACGAATTCTCTTGATGCTCCAGGAAAGCTCTTGCCTTCCTGACCTGGGAAATAAAATTCATTCCCTATGATTTTAGCTGAGAGAGACCAGTGGACACTTGAGTTCCTGAAGCAATTAGAGGCAGGGAACTGAGGACCTGCGCCCTTTTTGCTGTCACTAACAAGTTGTGACACTACGCAAATCTCCTTAACTCTTTGGACTTTAATTCCGTCTTCTGCCGGGATGTGGAGCTTAGATTTGACAGTTACTTTATCACTTTCCTGCTCTGACATGCAGGAGGTCTGTGTTACTTGTACCTGGAGCCCAGAGCAGATGATGCACTCAGCGTGAGAGGGACGGCGGCTACAATCACTCCCTCATCACCTTCTCGGGAAAACGATCTACTTTCCTCTGCTTTCACACCAACCCCAAGGCCAGCACACAGCACAACTCTGTAACCCTGGAAGAAATGGACATTCCTCCCCGCCAGGAGGCAGTGATGTCACTGCAGACAGCAGCTGGAGTGCTCCAATCCATTTCAGATCTGACACCATCCACCTGCAACTAGCATAAGACTCCATGGAGTGCTCTGTTGACTTGTCACAGGAGATGCAGGTCACAAATTCTGTTTGCCTTGCCTGTGTCTCTGATCCACCTGATGTAAGTTAAGGTCCCTCCCATGTCCTCCTCGGTTTTGGTGAATTTACCTGAGCAGCTCCCAGAATCCAGTGAAACTACTGGCTGGTATAAAGAACATGGCCAAGGATGCTGATGAAGAGTTGCATGGGCCATGGGAAGAGGGGCAGGTAGAGAAAAGTATGTGGATATTCTGTGCCCCCTTCTGGGAACACCAGCTCCAAGCACCTCCCACGGTTAAGTTACCTCAATGCTCCTCAAAATCCTGTCCCTTTGGAAGTTGTTGGGTTTTTAAAGTGTTTTTAATTGAAATAGAATTATATTATTTCCCCATCTCTTTCCTCCCTCCATCCCCTCCTGATTACCCTTCCTCAAACCTCTCCTATGCCTCCCTCTCAAGTTGCTAACCTTTTTTTCCTTTGTTCTATTTTTTACGCATATACATGCACCTGACTGCACACACACAAGTATAATATATATATATATATATATGCATATATATATATATATATATCCATATCCATATCCATATCCATATCCACATATATATCCCTCCCACTGAGTCCGGTTCTGTTTGTGTGTTACATGGTTTCAAGGCTGGATTTTGCATCAGACAATCAATAAGGAATCTCAACCCCAAGAGAGACTAATTGTTCTCTCCCAATAGTAGTTCTTTGTCTAGTGGGGAGGAGTCCTGTGAAGCTCCCCCTCTTCCACATTAACACATCCATTGATATTGCCATTTTTCAGTCTTGTTTATGCAATCATTTCTAGGAGAGATTGGTTCACAGCAGACTGCCTGGTGTTCTGGCAGGAGCTGTAATATGAATATATTCACTGTGCTGGGCTCCCTGATCCATTGATCTCTGCCTTGTGTCCAGTTGTGGTTTTCTGTGATGGTCTCCATATGCTGCAAGGAGAGGCTTCTTTGCTAAGGGGCAGTAGCTACACTTATCCAGGAAAGATGACAACCACACCTCCCTTCAGGGTTTTAAGGAAGCTTTGTAACATCAGCATGAGCGATGCCCTCACTGAAAGTTGGTGACCAACTAAATCTTGAGTCCCAGTGGGCTAACAGACTCTACCTTTCTATCTTGCTTTGTCTTTCCTGTAGCCATCCCCCACTCTGAAGCCAATATGATCCAAAAGTAATCTCATTAGCATATAAAATGGCATGCCCACTTCAGAGATTCCAGAATTTCTAGGAGTTGTTTACCAAGAGAGGAGACCAAACCAAATACAGATTTCACCACACCATCTCCTCCCCGAATCTCCGCTTTGCCACAGTCTACTTCAAGGGCCAGAGAAAGGTTTCCTAAAGTCATTCACATCATCACGCACTTTGCTGTTATCTACTCATCCAACAAGTGCCTGCTTATTTAGGAAACAATGGTCTAGGCACAGCAGTATTGACTTAAAAGCAAAATAAACAAAAATCCCTTTCCATGTGGGACATAATGTCAGAAGACAGTGATAAACTGTAAGTGGAGAGATCACATGTGAGGATAAACTTAGGAAGGGCAGGGAAGGGAGGAGGTTTCACCTTATAGTGCCCACCAGTGAAGTCAGAGTGTCCTGGAAATGGGAATCTAGCATGTGGGATGGAGTCCCTAGTGTGGGGTGAGAGTTCAGAGATTATGGCAGGATTCCAGAGTGTGTGTTGGGAGTCCAGAATGTGAGTTAGAAGTGCAGAGTGTGGGTGGGAGTCTAGAGTGTGAGTTGTGAATCCAGAGTATGAGTTGAGAGTCCAGAGAGTAGGGTAGAAATCCAGACTGTGGGATAAGAATCTAGAGTATAGGCAGTCTACACTTTTGAGAAGTCCAAGTAGGCTGACTACCCACCAAACTCCCCCACTCTCTAATTATGTCAGCATTCCCAACCCTCTCCCCTGTCCCTACACCCTCCTAGTTGCCCTGCCCCAGCCTCCAACTGGGCAGAGGCTCCCCACTCTACCAGAGACCATGCATACTGAGAGAAGTCCAGGCTACATTGACCAGATGATCAGACTGGAAACAGAAACCGAGGAACATAATACCCATCCAACAAAGACAAATCATAAATCAGCAACTAGATCTATAATCACCCAAAATTCAGATCCCTGGATACCAGCATAAAAACACAACCAACAATAGCCAAGGCAATATGTCACCACCAGAACCCAACTATCCTACTCCAGCAAACCCTGAGTATTCCAACACAGCAGAAGCACAAGTAAAAGACCTTAAAACTACTTTTATGAATATGATTGAAGTCCTTAAAGAGGAAATGAATAAATCCCCTAAAGAAACTCAGGAAAACACAAACAACTGAAGGAAATTCATAAATCCCTTAAACAAAGCCAAGAAAAAAGCAAAGTTAAACAAACTTCAAGACCCGAAAATGGAAATCAAAACAGTAGAGGAAACTGAGGAAATCCTGGAAATGAAAAATCTAGGTAAACAAACTGGCCAAAGATACAAGCATCACCAACAGAATACAAGAGATGAAAGGGAGAATCTCAGGAATTAAAGATATGATAGAATAAATAAATATATACATTGGTCAGAGAAAATGTTACATCTAAAATGTTCCTGACACAAAATGTCCAGGAAATCTGGGACATCATGAAAAGACCAAATGTAGAAATTGAATCTTCAATAGAAATTGAAGAAAATTCCCAGCTTAAAGGCTCAGAAAATATTCTCAACAGATCAGAAGATTTTCCTAACCTAAAGAAGGTGATATCTATAAAGGTACAAGAAGCTTGCAGAACCCTAAGCAGATTAGACCAGAAAAGAGAGTTCCCTTGCCACATAATAATCAAAACACTAAATATTCAGAACAAAGAAAGAATATTAAAAGTTGCAAGGCAAAAAGAGCAAGTAACATATAAAGGCAGACCTATTACAATTACACATGACTTCTCAATGGAGACTCTAAAAGCCAGAGGGGCTGAGATCACAGATTCCAGCCCAGACTGCTATACCCAGCAAAATTTTCACTATAGAAGGAGGAACAAGACATTCCATGATAAAGCCAAATTTAAACAATATGGATCCACAAATCCAGCCATACAGAAGGTAGTAAAATGAAAACTCCAACCCATGGAGGTTAGCTACACCCACAAATACACAAGCAATAAATAATATCACACCAGAAAACCAAAAGAAGGGAAACACACACACACACACACACACACACACACACACACACACACACACACACACATACACACACACACTAACAACAACAACAACAACAACAAAATAACAGGAATTAAAAATCATTGGTGATTGACATCTCTCAATATCAATGGACTCAATCAATTCCCCAATAAAAAAGACACAGACTAACATTGAAGGTGAAAACAGAATCCATCTTCCTGCTTCATACAACAAACGTACCTCAACATTAAAGATAGACATTATGTCAGAGTAAAGGGTTGGGAAACATTTTTCAAGCAAATGGACCCAAAAAATAAACTGCTGTAGCCACTCTAATATCTAACAAAATAGACTTCAAACCAAAGTTAATCAGAAAAGACAGGGGAGAACATTTTATATTCATTAAAGGAAAAATCCACCAAGATGACTTTTCAATCTTAACATCTATGCTCCAAATACAAGGGCACTTATATTTGTAAAGGAAACCACTACTAAGGCGTAAATCACACATCAACAACCCTCACACATTGATAGTGGGAGACCTCAATACTCCCCTTTCACCAATGGACAGGTCATCCAGATAGAAACTAAATAGAGAAATACTGGAGCTAACAGAACTTACGTACCACATGGACCTAACAGATATCTATAGAACATTTCACCCAAACACAAAAGAATATACTGTCTTCTCAACATCTCATGGAACTCTCTTCAAAATTGACCACATATTCCGCCACAAAGCAAGTCTCAACAGACACAAGAAAACTGAATTAAGCCCCTGTATCTTGTCAGACCACCATGGGCTAATAAAGCTGGATTTCAACAATAGAAGCAACAGAAAGCCTCAGAACTCATGGAAACTGAACAACTGTCTACTGAATGACTACTGAGTCAAGGCAGAAAGAAGGAAAGAAATTAAAGACTTCCTAGAATTCAATGAAACTGAAGGCACAACACACCCAAACTTACGGGAGATGCTGAAAGCAGGTGCTAAGAGGAAAGTTCACAGCACCAAGTGCCTTCGTAAAGAAATTGGAGAGGTCTCACACCAGTGACTGAACAGCACCCCTGAAAGCTCTAGAACAAAAAGACGCAAGCACACTCAAGAGGAGTAGACAGCCGGAAATAATTGAACACGGGGCTGAAATCAATAAAACAGAACCAAAAAGAACAATACAAAGAATCAATGAAACCAAGAGTTGGTTTTTTGAGAAAATCAACAAGATAGGCAAATCCTTATCCAAACTAACTAAAAGACACGGAGAGAATATCCAAATTAATAAAGTCAGAAATGAAAATGGGGATATAACAACAGACACCGAGGAAATCCAAAGAATCATTAGGTCTTACTTTAAAAACCTGTACTCTACAAAATTGGAAAATCTAAAAGAAATGGATAATTTTCTTGATAGATACCACTTACCAAAGTTAAATTAAGACCAGATAAACTTAAATAGATCCTACAACCCCTAAGAAAATAGAAGCAGTCTTTAAAATCTCCCAAACAAAAACAAAAACAGGTGTCTTTAGTGCAGAATTCTACCAGATTCTCAAAGAAGAGCTAACATCAATACTCCTCAAATTATCCCCCAAAACAGAAAGAGAAAGAACATTGCCAAAGTCATTTTATGAGGCCACCATCACCCTGACAGCCAAACCACACAAAGATTCAACAAAGAGTTTTGTAGACCAATTTCCCTCATGAACATAGAAACAAAAATACTCAATAAGGGGCTGGAGAGATGGCTCAGAGGTTAAGAGCCCTGACTGCTCTTCCAGAGGTCCTGAGTTCAATTCCCAGCAACCACATGGTGGCTCACAACCACCTGTAATGAGATCTGGCGCCCTCTTCTGGCCTGCAGTCATATATGCTGTATACATAATAAATAAATAAATCTTTAAAAAAAAAAAAAAAAAATGTTTAAAAAAAAAAAAAAAAAAAAAAAAAAAAAATACTCAATAAGATATTTGCAAACTGAATCCAAGAACACATCAAAAAGATCATCCTCCACGATCAAGTAGGCTTCATCCCAGAGATGCAACAGTGGTTCAACATGTGAAAATCAGTCAGTGTAATCCACCATACAAACAAACTGAAAGAAAAAAGACACATGATCATCTCACTAGATACTGAGAAAGTCTTTGACAAAATCCAACACCCCTTTCATGACAAAATTCTTAGATAAATTAGGAACACATGGAACATATCTAAACATAATAAAGGCAAGTTATAGCAAGCTAATAGCAAACATCAAATTGAATTGAGGAAAAATTCAAAACAATTCCACTAGAATTAGGAACAGGACAAGGATGTCAATTCTCTCCATATCTATTCAATATAGTACACAAAGTTCTAGCTGGAGCAATAACACAACCAAAGGAGATCAAGAGAACACAAATTGGGAAGGAAGAGTTCATATTATCCTTATTTGCAGATGATATAATAATTAATGTACATAAGCATAAGAAACTTCAAAAATTCTACCAGGGAACTCCTGCAGCTGATAAACACCTTTAGTGAAGTGGCTGGATACAAGATTAACTAAATAATCAGTAGCTCTCCTATACACAAATAACTGAGAAAGAAATCAGGGAAACAACACCTTTTACAATAGCCACAAAAATATATATAATATCTTGGGGTAACTCTAACCAAGCAAGTAAAAGACTTATACAACAAAAACTTCAAGTCTTTGAAAAAACAAATTAAAGAAGATATCAGAAGATGAAAAGATCTCCTGTGTTCATGGATTGGTAGGATTAACAGTAAAAATGGCCATCCTACCAAAAGCAATCTACAGATTCAATGAAATCCCCATCAAACATCAAACACAATTCTTTACAGTCCTTGAAAGGAAAATACTCAACTTCATATGGAAAAACAGAAAACCCAGGATAGCTAAAACAATTCCCTATGATAAAAGAATCACTAGGTATCACCATGCCCAATTTCAAACTATACTATAGAGTTATAGCAATAAAAACTACACGGTATTGGCATAAAAACAGAGAAGTTGCTCAATGGAATCAAACTGAAGACCCAGATGTACATACACACATCTATGACCACCTGGTTTTTGATAAAGAAACCAGAAATACACAACAGAAAAAAAAAGAAAGCATCTTCAAAAAATGGTGTTGGTCTAACTGGATGTCAGTGTGTAGAAAAATGCAAATAGATTCATATCTATCACCATGCACAAAGACCTCAACAAAAAACCAGATACACTGAACCTAATACAAGAGAAAATGGGAAACATCTTTGAACTCATTGGCACAGGAGATAACTTCCTAAACAGAACACCAATAGCATAGGCATGAAGAACAACCTTCAATAAATGGGACCTCATGAAACTGAAAACCTTGAGTAAGGCAAAGGACACCATCAATAGGACAAAACGGCAGCCTAAAGAATGGGAAAAGATTTTCACCAACTCCACATCTGACAGAGGGCTAATACCTAAAATATATAAAGATTTCAAGAAACTAAATATCAACAAACCAAATAATCTAATTTAAAATGGGATACAGACCTGAATGGAGAATTCTCAACAGAAGAATCTCAAATGGCCAAGAAACACTTAAAGAAATGTTCAACATCATTAGCCACCAGGGAAATGCAAATCTAAAGTACTTTGACTTTCCATCTTACACCTGTCAGAATGGCTAAGATCAAAACACAAGTGACAGCTTATTCTGGTGAGGATGTGGAGCAAGGGGAACACTACTCCATTGCTGGTTGGAGTGTAAACTTGTAAAACCACTATGGAAATCAATATGGAGATTCCTCAGAAAATTGGGAATTAGTCTACCTCAAGACCCAGCTATACCATTCTTGGGCGTATACCCCAAAGACTCCCCATCCAACCACAATGATGCTTGATAAACTATGTTCATAGCAGCCTTATTCATAATAGCCAGAATCTGGACTCAACCTAGATGTCCTCAACCAAAGAATAGATAAAGAAAATGTAGTATATTTGCACAATGGAGTATTGCTCAGCTGTTAAAAACAATGACATCATGAAATTTGCAGGCAAATGGATGGAACTAGACAAAAATCATCCTGAGTGAGGTAACCCAGACCCAGAAAAACAAACATGGTCTGTACTCACTTATAAGTGGATATTGGCTGATAAGTAAAGGATAATCATGATGCAATCCACAGACCCAGAGAGGCTAAGTAACAAAGAGGTCTCAAAGGAGAAGCATGGATCTCCCTGGGAAGGGGAAATAATAGATTTCATGGGTGGACTGAGGGCGGGTGAGGATGGGAATAAGAGGGATTAGGCTGGGGGGAGTAGGGGAATGGAGGGAGAGAGTACTGGGAGAGACAACTAGAATTGGGATGGGCATTTAGGGGGCAATGTAGAAGCCTAGTGCAGTGGAAACTCCCTGGAATCTATAAGAGAGCCCCAAGTGACCCAAATAAGATCTAGTAATGGAGGATATGGAACTCAACTGGCCATCTTCTATAATCAAGCAAGGCTCCCAGCATTGGGTCTGAAACATCAACTCAGCCACAAAACCTTTGACCTGCAATGAGTAGGTCTGAAAGATGTGCTGGTGTAATGGTTGTGCAGAACTTGTGGGAATAGCCAACCAGTGACTGGTCCAATTTAAGGCCTACGCCTTAAATATATATGCTGGTTCAGTTCCCAGCACCCATGTGGTGGCTTATGACCACCTGTCACTCCAGTTCCAGGGACTCTGACGCCCTCTTCTGGCCTGATCAGTGTGCATACAGACATGCAGGCATATACATATATATACCCACACAATAAAACTAAAAGGAATAAAATAAATATGTATTAAAATTTTTTTTAATTTAAAAAGAATTTAGAGTGTAAGGTGAGAGTCCAGAGTGTGAGCCTAGAGTTCTGGCATCCAGGAGTCCTTCAGAGACTGGTGGAAGCAAGCAAAAAAAAAAAAAAAGATGTGGCTAGGGTAGCCATGGGTTTGGACAGACCCAGTGAGTGACAGGGTAAGAGTATCTTTAGGAAGACACAGGGTTCTGGCATCGCCCTCATCTGCTGATGGAGGCTGGGAGGCCAGGCTGCTCCAGCTGTGCACAGTACTGACAATGGTGGCCTCCAGGCCTGCTTCACCACAGGAGAACCACCTCACCCAGAGGTCCTGCCAACACCACAGGGCCACAGCAGCACCCCAGGCTGTGCCAGTCTGAGGGGCAGTGTGATCTCTGTGATGGGTCAGAATGCAAGCCTCCCTCTCTCCCCGCCTCTTTCTATGTAAGATATAAAGGAACTTCCAATCCAGTGATGGGGGAAATAAAAATGGAGATACGCAGAGTGAACTCCCAGGAAAGGGTTTAGCTGGGAGGAAGGCAAGGTTGAAGGAAAGGGGAGACCCAGACTTCCCACTAGGATAGAACCAGCATTTAGCCAGCTTTTTTGGAGTGTTATGGGGCATGGTTGTTGTTAGTCTTAAGGATGGTATTTTTAGAGATTTGCTCTGTGTGTGTGTGTGTGTGTGTGTGTGTGTGTGTGTGTACGTGCTCACACAGAAGCCAGAAGAGGACATTGGGTGTCCTTTTCCATCACTTTCTACCTATTCTTCCTGAATCCAAGGCTCAAGACTAGAAGACAACAAGCCCAGTGATGGCCCCGTCTTCACCTGACCTGGGGCTGGAGTTGCGGGATCTGAACTCCAGTCCTCATGATGAGCAGGCACTCCTAACTGCTGAGTCATCCCTCCAGCCCTGAGAATGGCATGTAGATACATGTAGATACAGCTCAGTAGCCACCTTGTCCTTAGAGGCACCCACACACTCGGCGGGCTTTCTCTCTTATGAAGAGGGGGTAAAAGATGGGCATTGCACACACCATTGACAGGGGAAGAGAGATTTTGTGGGTAACTGATCTATGTGTTAAGGGGGCCAGAAGTGGTTACCTTTCGTCCCCGTGAGGGTCCCCATTTCTATCTCACTTTCTCCTCACTCTTTGCCTCTACTTGGGATTGGTAGAGGAACTGGAGGAGCAGGCTGGCATCAGGAACCCTGCTCAGTTCCAGGGAGGACATAGCTCCAGGGACTGAATTTTATGAGGAGAGAGGAAGGACGGTCACGTGAGGCCAACAGTTGGGCAGCTGCCAGGCTGCCAGCTGGGACATCCCCTCTGTCCATTCATGTGGAAGTAGAGACAAAAAGTCTTTGGATTCAGTCTAAAACATTTTCAGCATCTAGAACTTTCTATCCAGGTCCTATGGCCCTTCTCTATTCAGGGCATGTGAAACCTGCCTCCAAATGTCATGGCCGTTGGAGTGCCAGGCTCCAGGAGGCACAGAAGATAGCTCTAAGGAGCCCCATGCAGCCATTCTGCAGGGCACTCAGTCCTCATTTTCCTCTCTAAAGCCGGAGCCTTCTCCCTGCTATATTCAGTCCCCATGCACCTCGGCCAGCATGTCAGCACTCACAGGACCCTCTCCTCACCCAGGGCTTTATCTCTGCCTGCTCAGGGTTGGTTTTATGGCCAATGCACATACTCATATCATATGAAGAGCCAGAGTAAAGATACTCAGGGAAAAGACAATGTGATGAACTCCTCTAATGATGGTGTCATTTCCACTTCTGGGGTGGGAGCTTGAGGCAGGGGCATGTGTAGTCCTTATTCTAGTGTCCTGTGTGAAAGCATCCTGCTCCAGCTCCATCTAAGACCCATCTTCTCCCACCCTCCTAAGCCTTTCCTGGGTATCCCTCATCTGCAAGCAGGCGCCCCTACCCACTGCCCCGGCCTTTCCTACCCTGCTCTCCCAAATCTGCATGAGGAACACTTGGTGATTTGGCCTCCGTAAGGGCTTTAAAAATAGACTGTGGATCCCCTATTTTTTTTTTTAAAGTCCCTGGTTAAAAATAGCTCTCAGCATCTAGGGGAGGAAAAAAAAAAGAAAGAAACTGCAGCAAAATTCAACTGGAGCAGTGACTTTCCTGCCTCTGATGTTCCGGGCCAGTTGCAGCCTGGAGAAAGCTGCAAGTCAGAGCAGGGGCAGGGTTTCCTCAAGGACAGGGCCGGGGAGAGGTGGAAGGCAAGCGATCCACTGCAGAAGCCTCTCGCTAGTCTCTGGGTTCTGGTCACTGATGCCCTCATGATCCACACAGCCAGGCAGAGGTCTAGACAAGGCTCAGAGCAGCAGCAGATGCCCCAGTGGGGGTGAGAGCTCAGGGACCAGGCACCCCCGAGGGATTCCTAAAATGTACATCTTGGGGAACCATGGGCCAGAGCGGGTCCTATGCTGTCCAGCAGCAAACACAGGAAATGGCCCCCAGGAAAGCCAAGTTCCTGCCCAGGACTTGGATACATGGGGATGGGCAACCACACTTTTGTGCAAGATCTTTTCTGTAGCTCAGGTGAGGGGAGATCCTGGGGAGATGAGAGAACTACATGGAGATGTGGTTTCACTTGCCAAAATGGAGCATGTTTGAGGTGGAAGCAAATAGGTTCTATACCTGAACACTCACACACATGTACACATACAAAGACATGCTCACATCCACACACTACACACATCCACACACGTGTGTGCAGACATACCATGCACACATCCACTTCATACACAAACACTCATATGCACAAACATACCAGGCACACGTTAACCGGTGTATCATAACCATATCCACGTAGTACACACATGCACATACATACTACATGGGTACTCGTATACACATACACACATGTATGTACCACACACTCATACACACATACTTAACATACAACACACAGCATGTTCATATGCATACACACATGTATGCTCATATACCCATATGCTAACATACACACAGTCTACTTTCAGACCATTTAAGGGTCTCTGCCCATTTCTTCCTGTGGACATCCTTCATGAGTCCTGACTGTGCCTGCAGTGGAGGGCTCTGTCTTGGTTTAGCTGCCAGATCCTGATAGCACATGTTTTTTGTAGGTTGGTCATCAGGGCATGCGCATGCTGATAAGCTAACTCAACAGTACTAGGGGTATTCCCTTAGAAAGACCATTGGTGCTTCCGAGAAATGTGCACCAAGCCCCCAAACTAAATTCTTACAGCCAATTCCTGCTGCCATAGTTTGTCATGGAGGTTGTACAGGAGAACACGTGTATGTGAGGGAAATTTGTCCTGCAGATGAATTAGAGCCGCACGTGTCCCAGTGTTCCCAGGACTCATTTCCTGCTTCCCTCTGAAGTTACAGGGTGGCTGCTCTCCTGCCTGAGAGAGCACAGGGGCTTCTCAGCAACTGACACAGGAGCTGCTTGGAAATACCTTGAGAAATAATCATATGCAACGATCACACGCACTTGGATGGAGGAGAGAAAAGGGAAGGGGAGGGGAGGGGAGGGAAGAGGAGGGAAGGGGAAGGAAGAGGAGGGGAGGGAAGAGGAGGGAAGGGGAGGGAAGGGGAGGGAAGGGGAGGGGAGGGGAGGGGAGGGGAAGGGAGGGGAGGGGAAGGGAGGGGAGGGGAGGGGAAGGGAGGGGAGGGGAGGGGAAGGGAGGGGAGGGGAGGGGAGGGGAGGGGACTGAGTACACTATAGTCATGGAGGAGGGAGGACTGAGCACCTGGTACCAGTTCCTATGGAGAAGAAAACACTGAGGGAGGCGTGAATGTCAGACATGGAGTGGCCTGTTCCTGGTCACAGAGTCTGGATTGGTTCTTTTCCCTGGTGGTGTGGACATCCTCTCCGGGGCTGAGCTTAGAGTACAGTGTGGACAGGAACCTTGGCAAATTCAAGGAAGGTAAACCACCATTGGCTCATTTTGTCTTAACTCAGGATTGACTTAGTTCTTAGTTCCCTGGTCCTTCTCACCCCAAGGGTGTGGTGATATTTTCTGGCCTCTGTGTCTATCTAGCGGCTGTTCTGTCCTCTGACCCCAGAGAAGTTTATTAAGGTGTACGATATATTGGGGAACACAACACCACCACACAAGGGCACCTACCCAGACCTCCAACTAGCCAGTCCCGTCGCAGTCTTGTGTCCCCTCCAACACACACTTGGGCAGGGGACGTCCTGGTCCAGTCAGCCCAAGCCCCCTGCCATCTCTCACAAGCCACACACACACACACACACACACACACACACACACACACACACGCACGCACACACGCACACACACGCACGCACACACGCACACGCACACACACCTTCTCCAGCCCAAGACAACACAGCATCCTGATTTCTTCTCCTGCCGGCAGACATGTATTGCATAATGGGATTGATGTCAGGCACTTTGAGGAAGGGAAGGAAAACCAAGTGACTTGGGAAATAAACTGTCCCTTCCCCTCTTCGCCAGGCACGTGGCTCTTGATGGCATCTGTGCACATCCAGATTGCAGTGCCGCGCTGCGGCCCTGGAACAGAGAGCCTTGCAGCCGGTGTTCTCAAAGGCCTCGCTCAGCGTGCCTCAGTACTTTTCCTCTTCGCCGCCGCTCAGGCCTGGGAAGCCGGAGTCTTGGCTCCCTCTAGTGGCCAACGCTCACAGAGCCGACCCGGGAGCCTTTCCACAAAGCAGCGGTTCAGACTCCGTTGCCTTGGAGACTAACAAACTACTTGCTCATCTGTGGGGTTGACTGTTGCCTATAAGCTTAGAAGCCCCCGAGTTACGATTACAGAAGTCACTGAACTGGATGCGGATGACACAGGGCCGTCATTGTGCTCCAAGTCTGATCGCACAGTGTCAGTCCCCTGACCTGTAGGATGACCTTTGCCGGGGACCCTTCTTAGCTAGGGTTGAAGCTCAGTTGACAGAGTGCTCCCTGAACCCCTGAATTCTATCCCAAGTCCCACATAAACCTGGAGTAGTGGTGCAGGCCTGTAACCCCGGTGAGCTCCAGGGCAAGCTGAGCTCCATGAGACCTTGTCAAAAAAAAAAAAAAATTAGACCCTTCTCATACATGCTGATTCAGCAGTTCTTGGAGTTGCCAGCCCAGGAATCCACTCTGTCTGTCTGTCTGTCATGACATCTGGCTTTGTAGTCCAGGCTGGCCTTTAACTTACAGTTCTCCTGCGTCAGCCTCCTGTGTGCTGAGATTACAGGCATGTGCCTCCATGCTCAGGTAGGAATTTGCATTTTCATACGTTCTTGAGATGACTCTGACCACAATGAAGAGTGGGACAGGGTAGCCCAGATCAGGAGTTCCTGATGTTTTGTTCCTATTAATTTTCAGAACCCTTGTGTGAGTACTAAAGAGCTGACCAAGACAAAACTGGAGGGTACTTATCTCCATTAATAATTACCAGCAATGCATCAGTTGGAATAAGAATCCTTTCTTCCAGATCCCCCGCCCTTTGGTCCTCCCACTGTTCTAGCATGGAGACTGGAGATATAGCTCAGCTGGTAAGTTGCCTAGTCAGCACAAAAACTCAGCATTGCATAAACTGGGCATGATGTGCATGAGTGAAATTCCAGCACTTGGGAGACAGAGGTAGGAAGACCAGGAGTTCATGGTCATCCTGGCTACATAGTGAGTTTGAGGCCAGCATGGGGTCCATTATACCCTGTTTCAAAGTTTTAAAGGAGGAGGGAGACATGGTGATTCACACCTTTGATCTCAGCATCCAGGAAGCAGAGACAGGCAAATCTCTGTGAATCTGAGGCGGCCTGGTCTACACAGCATGTACCAGGCCAGCCAGTGATACATAGCAAGACCCTGTCTCAAAAACACCCCCAACAACAAACAAACACAGAAAACAGCCCAGAATGGAGGCTAGGCCACCAAAGCGGCTTTGAGACATAACACTTGGAATCTGAGACGAGTGAAGATCTGGTCCCCGGCGTGTCAGCCCTCCCTCCCCAACCTCGTTGAGGGGAACCAGCTTGCAAAGAGTGAGCATGCCTGGAAGGGAGGCAGACAGGGCAGGAGATGAGGAGCTGTGAAAACACACCCTTGTGCAGGCCACTTTTAATACGCTTCTCTCCAAACTTTAGAAAGCCATGGGCTGGCAACCTGTGAGCCACAACGCAGGAGAGCAAACGCACATCTATTGAGGACATTTGAGTCGGTTCTCTGCTTGACAAAGGAGGAAAGTGGGGCCATGACTCCAAGACTGGCCCTGGTGTGGGGGCATGTTCCCAAGTTCATCTTTCCCCAGACCCCGCTTAACTCGGGTACAGTTATCAGGGGGAGTTCTAAATGATTTGACTTGCTTCTTAGCTTGGTTAGATCCCATAAAATCTCGGTGACCAACTGGTATTTGAGCTGGAGAGTTGTTTTTCCAAGAGACACTTGATTTTTTTGCTTTGTCATCTCCTAGTTCCTGGGGACAGTTCTCCCCAGAAGAAAAACTGGACCCAAGTGCCCTGGCCACCAGGCTTCTTCTGTGTGGAATTTTCACCACAGTGTCGTGCTGATTCCTGCTGTTCCCTTGGCCCTTCCAGGGGATTAAGGACAACCCACAGAAGAGCTCTGGAAATTGGCTATCTGCTTTCACAGAGCAGGGAACGAGGAGCCTTTGGTGCCTTAGTCGCTTCCATATCTGCACAGGATATCTGAGAAGCCTTGTTTACCAGGGCACTCAGCAACACCAGGGGCAGCTTGTCACCCATTTACCCCAGTCACGGGCAACATCTGGACAGCTGCAACACATGAGGGAAACTGTGACAAGTCTCTGCCTACTAGCCCCAGCTGAATGGCTGTACAGACTGCAGCCCCTGCATAGATCTGCACTGGAGGGCTTTGGCTGGTCCTTCCAGTCGGAAGTGGCCATGGCTAACTCAGGGGCCGCAGTGGCTATCACAAGATTAGGCAGGAAAGTGGTTGTAGCTCCCTCTAGTGGACTGTTGTCAGAAATCTGAAGTGGAAAAGGGACCTGATCCAGGCAGACAGTAGAGCTACTACTGGATGTCAGTGCAAGTAATGGTCTTCAGAGGAAGCTGTTCCCATCCCACCCAGCACAGAGTATCTTGGTGACAGAGGCTGTTCTCAGGATCAGGTGGCAGGCACACTGGAGTTCAGGGGTGCTGATCCCCTACGCAGGAGCCTCTGGAACCATTGCCACTCTGCTGTGGACAAGCTTCCTTCCATTTGCCAGGTAGTATGGAGGGCAGTCAACCAGGCAAACTCCCCTCCCTATGGTACTCTGGAATGCTGCGTGTCCATGATGGTGACTCAGTAAACTCACAATTTATGGCTTGTCAAAAATCAAGCTAACCCACAGATGCAGGGAGTCTGACTGCAAGCATGTTCACCAACTTTACCACACTTTGCCCTCATAGTGAACAGTCAAGGTCCCTTTACCTCATCTCACCCACACTGCCCCAGTTAACCGGGTGAGTTTTGTACTCTGAGGTCAAGCTGAAAGAGGAGAGTCCTCTTCTGTGATTGGACAGGAAAAGGCTCCAGGCTAAAGGTGCCATCAGGACTGTTGGTGATTGTGAAGATGGGACTGGGAAACTAACTCATACTAGCAGGAAGAGAGCATCCACAGGACCCATTCCATAGCAAGGATAGTAAAGATCATGGCTGACTTATATAGACTTACAGTCCATATAAGGTCAGCACACTACTTATGTTAATCCATTTGATTATCACAAAAGCGTTATGTCACCAGTAATCTATAAAGCTGCCGTTCTTACCTAGGTACCAGACTCATTTTAATACTAACCAAAGTCATCTGGTTGTTACAACTGCCTGCTGCCGAATGAAGATGCTTAACAAGAGCTGAACCAGTGGAGGTCTCCCTAGGCAAGAGGAGACAGCTCCTGTTTCCCATCATGCACTTGTACCTGGAAATGAATTCATCCTGGTGGCCCATGGATGGAGTCCCAAACTTCAAAGCTATGAAGAAAGAAAAGGCACTGGGGGGGTCACAGGTCATGTTGCTCATTTCCTGGTGGGCTCATGAAGAAGTGAGAACAGAGGAGGCTTGGTATGTGTCACACAGAGTTGGTGCCAAATCTTCAGACTCTCAGCCTGAAGCTCTTTCCCCTCCACCAGACTATGCAGCTACCATGAACTTGGACAGATGGACAGAACTGAGGTCTTCTCACCACATCCCAGGGAGATCTCTGGTCACCCGAGAGTGTCTTATTATATCACTTCTCTGTTCACTCATCCCGGAAACAGATACAAAATTACCCTAGAATGGTGCGTGACCCATGCTGTCCTGTGGCCATTGACTTGGAATAAGTTCCCTGAACCCACAGTGCTCTGGGGCTCTCTGGTTATTTTTCTTGGGTTCTGCCGCTTGGCTGAAAAGCAGGCTTACCCGACTCTAGGTCTGGCGGAAGAAAGAAACGTGAGGAGAAGGTATGAAGAAGTGAGAGAGAGGCTGTGTGGGGGAGGAGAGTGAGAGACAGGGCATGAATCATGGGAACTGGGATGTATCCCATCCCAGGCCCAGGGTCAGGATGACAGATGGGCATGGTGACAGCAGCTGCCCCCTCCCACTGGCTTTCTGGAGAAAAGGAGGCGGGGCTAGAAGATGCTCAAACTCTAATGAACCTGCTCTGAACAGTGGGGAGGAAATGGGAGCCACTCCGCTGGTCAGTCAGAGCCCCTCCTCTGTAATGAGTGTCTGTCCTCCAGTGGCAGCCCAGGAGCGAGTGGATCCAGCCACCGGGCCTATGTGTTGGCTTGGCTGGCTGCCTTTCTTCCTTACATTCACAACCTTAGAGTGGTCCTTGTTGTCCATTCTCTCACCGGCCATAACCGACCTCTCTTGTTGGCACTGCTTTCCCTAGGGCGAGATCTGTCCATGTCTCACCGGCTCTCCTGCAGCAGCCCGATCCAAACTATCCACTCTCTATGATTATGCGCCTCATTGCTGGTGATTGATAAAACTTCTTCAAATCCTGCAGGAACGGCTTCCGACTATCTCGGAGGACAAAGGAAGTCCCATAGGACCCTGACTTGCCTGTCCCACCCTCCAACTGAGGCTTTCTCTGAATCGTCTCCTACCCTGCTGATGACTCTGACCTCCAGCCACATGGCCTCCTCCCTCAGCCTACAACACAGCAGCCATTTTCCTACCTTTGCATACGCTCTGAGTGGACCATTTTCTCCTGATATCTACATGACTCACCTGATGACCTCCTGGACTTTACTCAGGCACCTCCTCCTCACTCAGCCTTTCCCTCCTCCCTTTTCTCAATATTTCTGTATTGCAGCTAAACTCGCCTACTGTACAAATATCTATTCATTTGTTGTATGAAACGCCTGTCTTCCCTGGCCAGAACCCAATCTTAATGCTTTTATTCATTAGTAATCTCTGGCAATTAGGAAAAAAAAATGCCCAACCTATAGCAGATGTGCAGGGAACACTTAGTGAATGAACCAACAATTAGATGCTAGATACAATTGGAGAAATAGACCCTTATGGGAGATATCAGCCATTGGGATTATTTAGTAAGAAGAAAAGCCTGGTGGAGAAAAGTGTGTGTGTGTGTGTGTGTGTGTGTGTGTGTGTGTGTGTGTGTGTGTGTGTGTACACATGTGTATGTGTGTGTGTATGTGTTGAAGATGTCTGACAGCCATCTTCACTTGTAATCAACAGTTTATGAACACGTGACCATTTGAATGTACGTGCTCTAACTGTATTTATCAGCCAGAGCCCCTGCTTATCCATTCATTCTCTCTGTCACTGATCCAGCTGACTGACATTCACCAATCATTCACATCAGGTGTTCTGCTGAACATCAGCAACAGCCTACTTGAGAATATGGTCCCTAGAGCAGGGTAACAGGCCCAGCCACGAGAACTCATCTGGGAGGATCTTAGCATTAAGGCAGACTGCCACACGCGCACACCCCTCACTCCACGCCACTTGATTAGGAAGTAAACGTAGACCAAAAGGAACAATTGCTTGGGTGGGTGTCTACTGGTGGGGATGTCCCTCTCCTGAGACCCCAGAGAATAGTATAGGAGTTATTATTGGGGAACTTCCAGAGTAACATTACTGTTGTTCTCACGAGGACAAGCAGTCAGCCGTGGGCTCCAGGGAGAGCATCGAGAACTACTAGATGAGCTGGGCATGGTGGTACACACACACTGTAATCTCAGCATTAAAGGGGCTGAGACAGGAAAATCAAAAATTCAAGATCATCTTTGTCTATATAGTGAGTTGGAGGGCAGCGTGGGCTACTTGAGAAAACCTGTTTCAAATAAGAAAAATAGAGACCACTCTCACTACCCTGAGGGACCTGCATATGGTATCAAGAGGCCCTGGGAAGCCACTTGAAAGACAGTTCTGACCTTGACATATGGCCTGTGCTTAGACCCAAGAGGCAGATCATGCTAGACAATGGTCTACCTCTTGTCTCCTTGGGGAACATCCCCTGCCTGAGACAGTCTGCAGAAGCTGATGGAGTGCCTTCTGTGGTGGCCCACGGGTGGCCACCATGGGTGATAGACATTGGAAGCTGGCCAAGTGCTCTGGCATCTCCATATCTGCCTGCCTTTGTCAAAGCCATGTGACATGAGTGCCGTGCTGAGCTGTTGGGATTGTTATACAACATAAAGTCGTAAAGCGTGGCCTCTGAGACTGCCATTTATTTATTAGTTCCTCTTCCACAGCCAGCCCGTGCCTGGGTGCCTCCGCAGCACAGTCCTGGATTCGTATGCTTCCATATCATCCCAACACCCTTTCTCTTTTGATCATACCATCAGCTCTCACTCTCCTCCTACGGCCCCACCCCCAGCATTCAGAATCCCATCTTTAACTACGAGGAACTCCCCTGTCTCAGCCCTTTCTGTCCCAGTCACTGCTGTGGAAGGCACCAAGGGCTGTCCTGCTGAGTCATGCAGCGGGGAGGGGAGTCTCATCCTCCAGAGAACTTGAAGGTCAGGTGTTCTCTGTCCAGCCGCTCTCGGTGAGGTGTGCATAGGTTTCCCCGAGTGGTCCACATGCAGTATGACCCTGCAAGGGAGGAAGGAGAAGAAGGGAAGGTCAGGGAAGGACACGAGGACACAAACACGGGAGATGCCATCACGCGAATTATAATCGGGTTTCTTCCTTAATTTCCTCCAGTATTCATAGGGACCCACGACCCGACCTCTACTTTCCAGTTTGCACCATCATGCCCTTCCACTACAGAACTGCCCCCATTATAGGTGAGGGCAGGCAGCTGAAGCCATTTCCTCATACCTGACGCAAGCCTGTGAGGCAGCTAAGCACTCCCTAGGCAGGTGTCTCCTCAAGTGCCTGGATGGAAACTAAGTCCCACATCACACACTCAGTCCCATGCTTCCCTCACACCCCTCACATGTCGGCAGATTCAGTGTAATTTCTACGTCAATCCCTGACCAAGACTTAAAACCATTTGACCTTGAGCTAAAAAAAATAAAGACAGATTAAGAAGCATAAACTATACAAGACTGAAAACCTGAGTCTGATTCCTAGATTCCATGGTAGAAGCTAAGAACTGACATATTGAAGTTATTCTCTGACCTTACAGCACACATCTGTGTTCTCTCTCTCTCTCTCTCTCTCTCTCTCTCTCTCTCTCTCTCTCTCTCTCACACACACACACACACACACACACACACACACACACACACACACTTATACACATATTTTTTACTTTAAAAACCCCTCCAATAAATAACAGAAGCTATTTTGTCTGTGAGAGAAGAAAAGGTTGCTTTGAAACAAGAACCATTCAAAAATAAACAAACTAGAAAATAAGGGGGGTGATTTCCCACTGTTAACACTACTCATCCAAGCAGAGATTATCCTAGCCTCAGAGAGGTGAGGGGAAGCTTTGAAAGGGCCTCAGAACAGGAGCCTTCCCAGAGGCAGAGACCACCTTCAACAGGACGGTATGACCCAGGGAAGTCAAGACGAAGGTGAAGTTCAGCCTAGTATGTCTGCAAACACGGCTGGCATGAATCTTGCTGAACCCCACTCCCCTCTTGAAAGCCAACTAGTGACAAGTATATAGAAATATGAAGAACATAGGGAAGGAGATGCTTAGTAGTTCCAGAGAAAAAAAAAGTCACGTGAAAAACGAAATATAATTATACCCCAGCCCTCTAGAGGTACCTCCACAGGGAACACTATTTACACAGTCACAATAAAGAACTGAGTGCAGAGAGAACACAAATTGTGACATTGATTCTGCAGTGGGTGGAGAAGGTATACACGGGGGTGCTCGTGTGCATTGTGGAGAGCAATGGTGGGTTTGTCTTCCATAGTAGGAAGTGAATTTTCCTAAGACTTAGGAGACAAAAATTGGAAAGCAATACAAGCGTATTCCAGAGAGTCCAGCAGCAGGTCTAGACAAAAGCAGCTAAAGCAAGGAGGGGTGTGTTTCTAAGAGTGTAGTTGGCGGGGAAATGAGAGCTGGGGGCGGTTATTGATGGTTATGAAGCTTGGGGTTAGTCGGTCTTTTAAAACTTCAACTAATATTTCATTCCCTTTTAAAGTAGCGGTTCTTAACCTGTGGGTCACCATCCCATTGGGAAAGTCAAGCGACCTTTTCATAGGGGGTTGCCTAAGACCATCTGCATATCAGATATTTACATTCTGATTCATAACAGTAGCAAAATTACAGTTATGAAGAGTAGCAATGAAAATAATTTTATGATTGGGGGTCACCACAACACGAGGAACTGTATTAAAGAGCCGTGGCATTAGGAAAGTTGAGCACCATTGTTTTAGACAGAAAAGAAAAATATATAAAAATTTCACCAACCCAAAAGACACAGTCTCAAGTTTGAAAAAAAAAAAAAAACTTACAGGATTGCCGGATTTAGCAACACAAACAAAAACCAAAAGAGCATTCAGCAAAACATGAGTTTCAAGAGAACAGGTCGATATCTTTTAGGATAATCGTGTCCTAAATACTGCAGTTTATCTGAAGTTCAGATTTAATGAGCGTCCTCCACTTTATCCAGCAACTCCGTGTCCATTACATCCACACCAAGGCCCAGAGTCAGGACAGGGAGATCCTAACACTTACGTAAAACAGCAAGTTCTCATGGAAGGAAATCAGAAGAAGCATCAAGTTTTCTCATGGCAAGATCAGGAGTTAGGAAACAGCAGTACGGTGTCTTCAAAATTCTAAGGAAAAGTGACATCAGTCGTGGAATTTCAGATCCATTAAGTCCCAAATAAGTTTGAGAATGGAATAAAGGCATTCAGCAGGCCAAGTGTACAACTGGGCATTCCCTCATCATTTCTTAGAAGGTGGGAACAGGAGCTGTCCCACCCAAACAAAGGTAAAGCGAGACCGAAGCAGAGAGTCCAGGAAAACAGAAGCCCTCCGCAGAGAAAAGGAAAATGAATTCTCAGGATAACAGCTATGCTGAGGCAGAGCGAAAGCAAGCGAGTTAGAGCGGGAGCGTGGAAGGTTCCAGAATGGAAGACCTCGGTGGTGGGGGACCAATAGAGAGCCTGCATGGAAAATGATACCGAGGGGTTTTCCAACTGTGTCAGAGAGCTCGGAAAGAACTATAAATACGAACACAGAAAATTAATCAGGTGAAGAAAATGAGGCAATTATTAACAAAGTGTTTACAAGAGATTAAACAAACATTATCATAATGCACTGCTCAGCAATGTGGAAAATAATACTTGATAGTGATAATGACATAAACACCAATTTAAACAAAGCATTAAGGGCAGAAAATGTTCGCCAGGCACATGGCTGCATCCACAAAGACAAGAGCTGATGCCCTATGGCTCAAAGACCCTAGGCTAGGCCACAAGCTCCCCCCGCCCCCGTGTTCTCACCCCACTTTATGACCCCAACTTTATCCTTTTAGCCCCCCTCCACACTTTGCTCTGCTGAGAATTACACCATGTCCTCCTGCCTAAGGGTTTTTGCACTGCTCTGTGTGCCCTTTGCATGGAGCACCCTCCCTGACAGATCCATAGGGCTCATGGATGCACCAGGTCTTGGCTGAGACATCGTCTTCTAGATAAGCTCTCCAATTCCTTGTGTAACACTGCTTCTTCTCTGACGCTCCCTACAGCCTCTGATTGACATTTACTTATTCATAGACATTTGCACTTAGCATAACACCACTATATAATGAGATGTCATAGTAATATGCATCAGCTACTTTTCCTACTACTGGAACCAAATACCTAGAAGAAGCAACTTCAGGGAGCCACAGTTTCTTTTGGTTTACAGTTCAGCAGGTTGCAGACTGATGTGGCCTGGGAGGTCTGTAGGCAGGAGCTAGGCACTTTTCATCCACAGCCAGGAAGCAGAAAACAGACAGGAAGTGGGGCAGGACCAGTTTGATGATTTTAATCATGGGCTTTGTTATAGTTGAATGTCCATAAGGTCCATGTCCTAAAGGATTAGATGACAAAGTGGCTCTGGGGGGAGGCTGTAGGATCTTGGGAAGTGGGGTCTAGCAGGAGGCCCTTAGGTCTTTGGGGGCTTGCTCTTGAAGGGAACACTGTGACCATCCTTCCTCTTCGTTGCTTCCTGGCAATGAGGTGAGCAGTTTTGCTCCACCACTGCCCCACTGCCCCCATGAGGTGCTGCTCACCCCAGGCACTGAGCTGCCTCGTCAAAGAATCACCTGAAACTGAACCAAGAGGAACCTTTTTACCTGATGACTGTGTCGTCTCAGATATTAGTTATGATGACAGAGCTAACCCAGACTTCCAGACTCTAGAAGTGTTAGAACATAAAACTCTGTTGGTGAAGCTACCAGTCTGTGGGAGTAGGCAATATGGCCTGGCAAATATGATTTGAGAAACAGTGAGGCCTTTCCTGCATCTGAGAAAAAGATACCAAGGTCACACAGGTCACTGGAAGGAAAAGAGAAAAGACCCAACTGACCAGACATGGACATGCTGCTGAATGCAATGTTGCCAGCTAGGAAGCTTGGAGCTCGTAGCCCAGAACAAGCAGAGATACTGGGAATGGCAAACCCAGACAGATATGCAGCCTCAGAGTCACCAGGTACATGAAATAAAACACAGGATTCCCAGTTTCAATTTATCTCCAGGTAGTTTTGCAAAATTTGGGAACTTAAAAAGATGTTTTGTGTAGTGGGTAGCCATTCTAGCTTTGATCTGGAAGTTCCAACCCCCATTGAGGCTTCGGTAACTGTCACACCTACAAGGTGGGTCAAGAGAGGACCCTGAAGACCCGAGATCCGGATGCGCTGTCTCTCTTGGTTCCTGGACCCTGGATGCTGGAGGTAGACCGAGCAGAGTTCTCCAGAGAACACCGCGCGCTACACCTTTCCCAGACCCTGTTACCTATCCCTTTACTTGTAAGTTACCCCACAAAATAAACCTCCCTTTTAACTACTAGGAGTTGCCTTAATAATTTCACCAATAGTTTTGTGTTTGTGTGTGTGTGTTTGTGTGTGTGTGTGTGTATTGCAGGGATGCATGTGCCATGGTGTGTATGGACAACCTCATGTATCAGTTCTCACCTTGCATATTGCTTGCCACTGCATATACCAAGAACTCTGGTCCATGAGCTTCCAGGGATTCTCCAGACTATATCTTGCATCTCACCATAAGAGATCTGGGATTCCAAGCACGTGATACAGTGTCCATCTTTATGTGGATGTGGGGAATTGGAAACCTAAGGCATCTCCCAAGCTTGAGGCATTCTTTTATTAGTGTATTTCATGTATATGAGTGCTCTGTTTTCATGTATACCAGTAAAAGGAATCTGATCCCATTACAGATGGTTGGGAGCCACCATGTGGTTGCTGGGAATTAAACTCAGGACCTCTGGAAGAACAGCCAGTGCTCTTCACCACTAAGCCACCTCTCCAGTGCCCCCATTTGAGGCATTCTTATGCTGATGACATATTCATCATTTGTGTGAGATTGAAAAGAAGCTGTGAATCTTTTATTTTATCTGTCTTCTGCTCAATATAAATGCAATCTTCTAGGGACAATTTAGTAAACACACCAAAGTTTTTAAGGCATAAGAGATCTTTAGTATAGCAATTCTACCCTCAGACATTAATTCACAAGAAAACATAGAGATAAATATGTAATAATTGTGATATTTGTCAAGATATTGACTAAAATTATAAAAAAACATATTTTGAGAAGAATGGTTGAATAATATAGTATTTCTGCCCAAATATTTGCAGCCTTAAACTTTAATCTTACAATCTGTATTTATTTTAATTTTAATTCTATAAACTGTATCATAAAAATGGGACATAAAAATCATCTGTATTTATTAACATGAAAATATGTCTAGACTATAGCAAGTTTAAAATGATAATAATTTCAAGTTTTCTTTACTAAGTGTGCCAAACACTTACACACATATGCGAAAACATTCTTTGATGGTTCTTTTTAAAAGTTCTTTTTTTGTTTTCATATCTTTCTTGTTATCTATGCAGGGCATCACGTATGTGGCATTCAGAGGACAATTTTCAGGAGTCAGTTCTTTTCTCCCACCACGTGGGTTGAGAGGACTGATCTCAGGTCCTTAGGCTTGGTAGGAAGTGCCTTTACCTATTGCAACCCACCAGTGACCACTGTGAAGGAAATGAAGTAGACTCTGAGGTGTGACAGACCAGGGGACTCAAGGCTATGCTGTTCCAGGGTGTCCTTATTGGCCCTTTTATGCAGTTCTTGTTTTAGATAGCTCAGAGCTTAAAGCGGGAACAGAGAAACAAGGAAAAGCATATAGAGGATTTCTCATCACTGTCAGCAAATGTGCTCCCGATTCAGAAGGTCTCCTGGCCGAATGGGAGCTGTTTGTAAAATGTCCTTGAACGCCTAGCTTGGTTGTTGAGGACTGCAATTACCCACGGAGCCATCTTAATCTTCTCACCTAAATCAGGGTGGGGTGTCCACAGAAGGGTCCAGCAGTGAGTTACCCACAACCGTGGACGTGCTCCTCGTCTTATGTCGGTATTGCTGTATCTAGGCTATGACCTTTCTCACTAGAAGAACCATTGAGGAAGCTGGTTTTCAGAAGATACTGATTGACTTATTTGTCTGTTTGAGAAAAGGGCATCACTACCATAGTTAGCCAATGCCCCTTTGTCCTTTCCTTCCATAAGTGAGCAGGAATTTTCTCCTAAGAAGTCACCTCCATGTTCTATCTCAGCCTGAGTTCTTTGGCCACATGAGCTGCAACCTTCCTTCTGAGGTGTGTGTATGAACTGGATACAGCCGGCTGAGCATGCCATTCCCTCCGTCTAATCCTTTGTCCAGGTGGAACACAGACTATTGGGGATCATATTACGTATATATAGGCTTTGTCACACTGGGTAAGCACATGGGTGAACAGGACCAAACAGCATCCATAGAGACAGCCCCATAAAGCTGAGATAGGAGGATTATTATGAGTTGATGATCAGCTTGGGCTACATAGTGAATTCTAAGCCAGACAGGGGTACACAGTAAGGATTGGGGGGAGGAAGGACACAGAGAAAAATAACTCCATATAAGTATGGACACTGATATTCAAGAGTTTCAAAGAAATGAATGGGGGAGGACATGTCAGGTGGGGGAAAGAGAGTGGGTCAACTGAGTAACCACCACATTAAAAATGAATTTCCATTTCAACTTCTCATCTTACATAAAGACGAGTTCAAGTAGTGTATAGATTTCAATCATCACATTTAAAACCACCAAATTCTACAAGAGAACAGCTTGAGAAGCCATAGCTGCATGAAGAGTTCCTGAACGTCACATGAAGTAAAGTCTGAGCATGGTGGCACACGCCTTTAGTCCCGGTGCTCAGGAGGCAGAAGCAGACAGATCTCTGCATGTTCGAGGCCAGCCTGCTCTACACAATGAGTTCCAGTCCAATCAGGGCTATGTAGTGAGACCCTGCCTCAAAACAAATAAATAGATAAAATACATGCATGAATCCTTTTTGAAATGATTTTTAAAAGAAGCACAATCCTTAAAATGTGTTGAAAAATTTGACTTCATCAAAATTTAAAATTATTCAACTAATCCTCTCAAGGAGTTGAAAACAAAAGCCACTGACTCTAAGAAAATATTTGCGAACCACATAGTTGATAAAATATTCATTTCTAGAATATCTGAAGGACTATAAAAACTCAGGGGTTTAAACAAAAACATTTAACTAAGAATTGAAAGAGATTACACAGATAGCCAGTCAACACAAGAGGGTGTTCACTCTATCAAAGAAATGCAAATGAAAGACCAGAAGAGCCATCACTACATTCCCACCAGAATAGCTACAATTACTTACATATATTAATTATATGTATTGTTTATATGCATAATTTATAGTACACATGTGTATAAACATTTTACATACTGACACAAGACAGTGTGTTTCATGTGGGCTGCCCCTGAAGAGCAGTTCAGGGAAGATTCTCTGTTGTGCTTTATCTGTCAACGTTGCTCCCCTCAGGAGCAGTCTCTGGTGACCTCCAATGTAGGCTACTATTTCCCAGGGGTCCAGGGCATGAGGCAAGCCAAGAGGGTTACAGATGGACAGGCCAACCTTTCCCTTTGTTTCTGAATAAACTTATTTGCCAAGCTTCTCCCCTTGAGGACTTCCTGGCCACCATGAATATTTTATGAAGGATGTTCCAGGAAAGAGATATTGCTTTACACACACACACACACACACACACACACACACACACACACACACACACACACGTATGCACTGCTCCAAGCCACCTGAGGGAGGGCATCTGGGACTAGCAAAAAGAATTAGCTTGACCAAAGGAAATGAAATGAAGACTCTATGTAGCCATGGAATCTGTCAGATAATGAGCAGATCCCATTCCCGGAATCTCCTGCGCCTATTTTCGAGGGCATCATGGATGCTGTCCACTCTAGAGAGTTTTTGGAGAAAGTCTCTCCAACCCAGAACATCAGTACCCTAAATACAAAGGTTCTTTTCCATTTCAGGTTGCAGAGCCCATACTAGGCATATCCATCCATGAGGCCCTAGCAAGTGCTCAGCATGGAGCGATAGCCCCTGAATTTCTGCAACAGTCCCAATCTGCTTGGTGCCCAGGGGAGTGTGCTGAGGAAGGGGGCTCCAGCTCAGCCAACTCAGGAGCGCATCACCCAAAGCGGATTCATGAACAATTATAAAACCAATCCAAAGTCAGATTTTTATTTATTTTCACCAGCATCGGTGGTAAAATGCCCTATGGACCACCCTACCACCTCTCTGCAATGCTGGCTACACACAGCCACCACCTCCACAGGCAGCAAGCCTTTCTCATTCCTGTCTTCACTCCAGCTGGAGACTTCACTCCCAAAGGGAAGCCCTGCTGAACCAAAGCTAGAAGTCAACAGTTGCTTAGAAGTGTGAGTTACACAGCATAAGCTAACAGACACATTATCGGTCTGGGAGCTGCTTTTCCTCAGGGATTATCATTATATATGAGGGGTTTTTTTTCTTCATTTGTTTGTTTTTAAAAGCCATTGTCAAGGCTGAGGAGAGAGCTCTGTTAGTAAAGTGATTGCCTTGCAAACATAAAGACCTGAATTCAATCCTCAGAACTCTTATTTTTTTTAAAGGCCAAGCATAGTGTTGTGTGCTTATAATCCCAGCACTGAGGAGACAGATGGGAGATCCCTGGGCTCACTGGCCTGACTGTCTAGCCTACGGGGCAAATTCCAGACCAATGAGGGACCCTATCTCAAACACTGACATCAACAGCTTTCCCAAGGAATGGCACAGGATTGTCTTTTGGCCTCCACACACACATGCACTCATACACACACACACACACACACACACACACACACACACACACACACACACAGAAAGAGAGAGAGAGACAGACAGACAGACAGATACACAAACACACACAAATACGCACACAAAGATCCTGTGGGATGTTGTTCTGTATGCTGTGAATGTGTTGCTCTGATTGGTTGATAAATAAAGCACTGATTGGCCAGTAGCCAGGCAGAAAGTTTAGGCAGGGTAAACAGATGAGGAGAATTCTGGAAAGAGGAAGGACTGAGTCAGGAGTTGCCAGTCAGACACAGAGGAAGCAAGATGATAAGGCAGAACTGAGAAAAGGTACCAAGCCATGTGGCTAAACATAGATAAAAATTATGGGTTAATTTAAGTGTAAGAGCTATTCAGAAATAAGCCTGAGCTAATGGCCAAGCAGTTATATTTAATACAAGCTTCTAAGTGATTATTTTATAAGCGGGCCACAGGACTGCGGGGGTATGGCAGGACTGGAGAAACTTTCTGACTACACAAAGACATTGTCATAAGCGACCAACAGCTCCCTGACATATCAGTCCTGAGGATAAAGGAGAGGACAGAGTGACCACAGGAAATTCCAAACATGCCACATTAATTGATTTCAAAACCACACCAGCTTCCAAACAGAGCCATGGGGAGGAGAGGACTACTGTTGGCTTGAGTGGGAAGCTTTTCAACTGCTGAGTCCAGAGTATATGCTAAGCCTCCTAGTCTCCATTAGAGCACCCCAGGAACGCCTATGATATGAGATAAGGCAAGATAAGGTCTCTCTTTTTATTCATTTTTCTGAAGGTGGTGGGGCTGGGAATGGAGCACAGAGCCTCACTCTACCACAGAGCCATTTCCCAGCCCTATAATCCCTTCAAAACAGACTGAAGATGTAGGAACTGACCCACAGTCCCAGTGTCACCAAGGGAAAGCCAGAGACAGACCAAGGTCAGCAGATGCTGGGACTCATGCAGCCTCTACTGTGCCTCATGCTGCGGCACCTGGCTAGGGTCATCTCCTCAAAGTCCAAGCTGGTACATGACCTCTTGGTCAAGAGAATGTGTGATTAACCCTTTGGACTCCAAAACCATCTCTGTTACATTCCAGCTTTCACCGCCATGAGGTCTTGGGCCAGCCAAACCATCTTCCCGCTCCTCAGTCCTTTCTCACTTACACACTAAAGTACAGCCAGAGAATGGATCAGATCCTTTCCAGCACCTATGGCTTGGAAGATTTCTCTCGCTCTCCCACAGACAGACCTTCCATACCCACTAATGTTTATAGAAAGAGGCACAGATTGACTCAAGTTCAGTGACAACCTAATCCACTGTGGGGATGGGTCAGACAGTACCAGCCTGGCTCCCAGAGGCTCAGCATTATGGGTGAAGGGCAGGGAGGGGGCACACTGTGAAGGCCTCCAGGCCACTCAGGCAGGTAAAGACTTACCAAGCCAGCTTTTCTGGCCCTCACTCAGCTATAGGAGCCGAGCTCTGCCTGTCTGTCTACCCCTTTCCTCCTTTGCTCAAGGAAACAGAGTTGGCCTTTTCCCTCCTCCTCTCCCATCCTTCCAAATCTTCCTACCCAGCAGAAGTCACAGCTACACAAGGGACTGTTGTGTAAGAGCAGAGGGACAGAGTCAGGGCAGCTTTGCTAGCTGAGAGTAAGCCTTTCCTGAAAGCTGGAGCTGGGGATCAGAAGTCACTGAGGACAAAACCGTGCTCTGTGCCAACCCACAGTGCGCAAGCCCGGGTGCAGGAATCTGCTGACAGTGGCTTCTGCCTGGGGACAAAGCTGCACTATCACAGGTACAGGGGACGGGGAGACGTAGTCTTGGTCCTCTGCCCTGCCCAGCAGAGGTACTGCAAGGCCCACCTGCATTGCCAGAGCGGCGAAGCTCCACCTCCTGCCTCCTCCAGAGCATCCCAGCATAGAGGCTGCAGGAGCCCCATGCAGAAGCCTGCAGCAGCTGGGAGCTTCTCCAGGACACAGCCTAGTCTGGGCAAGGGAAAAAAGGTTTGGAGGAGAAGAGGGAGAGGAAGATAGGACTGGCTGGAGTCAAGGAGAGAGGCTGAACCCATAGTTGATGGCCAGCTGGGGGTGGAAGTGTAGGGGGAAATCATGGTTTCTGGGTATGCCTTCCTCTCTCTGGTGGAATTCCCATCAACCAGGAGACTCCCGGTTACGGTGTCTCCAACCCGACGCAGTAGCTTCACGGGAAGGACTCAGGTGAACTGTGGGGCTTTTGAGGAGGTGGGTAGTGGACACAGGCATGAGGAACACCCTTGCAGTGGGTATGAGCTGGGGATGGGTGGCTGTGGAGGAGAGAGGAGAACACAGTGGTGAGGCTGCTACAGTTCAGACAGGACTCCCCGGACTGGTGAGGTACCAGGATTTCTACAGAATACCAGAAGGGAAGGGACTTAGCCTGAGTCCAAGATCTGTTGTCAGACCACTGGGGGCGTCACGCTGTGGGCTGCCCAGGCCGCCCCTCGGTGCAGATCCTTAACTGTGATGTGGGGTAGGGTATGGGAGGCAGCACAGCTGCTGGTCCTGGGGGCCTCTCTGAGGACCAGGGGTGGCGGCCGGGGCAGGAGAGGCAGTGGGTGGAAGCTATGGTTGTTTCACCCTGGACTAGTCTTAGGGGAAGGAGACTCCCACTTTCATAAGGGCTGAGGTTGTAGCTCAATGATAGAGTGCTTGCCCAGCATGCTTTGGGGCCCTGGGTTTAATCTTCATCACTGCAAATAAATATAGACACAGACAAATGGATGGATGAATATTGCCTGGCATGGTTGACTGTGACATAGGTGAAGAACAAGTGATGTGTCATTTTGGGCAACCCTGTCTACCTCTCCTAGCCCAGGGCAATCGTCATATTGCCTGCTCTGCTGGTCCTCATAGATTGTTATGGTAGCTAATGGTTAAAATATATATATATACATGAAGTGTCATTCAGTGTAAAGGAGTGACGCTGTCACCATCAAAATTTCTCAGGCTGGCAGTCCTGGATTCTAGATTCTCATCCAAGTCTCTTGAGATGTTTTTTTTAAATCCCGTACCCAGGCATCAGTCTGGGTCAGTTATGTAAACCCAGGTTGGTAGACAGCCAAAGGGCAGGATGGGAGCCTGATGCTCGGTGAGGGTGGAGACCTACTTTCTGGGGCCTTCCCACTCCTCTGAGGTCTTGGTGCTGCTGCTGGCATTGCCTGTGAGCTGGCAGTACCTCAGATCTCTCCAGAGCTGCTGTGTCCTCACGGTTTCCATCTGCAGAGTCACCCAAGTCCCCATCACAAATACCTGGGGGTAAAATACGTCTGACCAGACTTTTTCTTATCATCATTCTCCAAACAAAACTGAACATTGACACGGTGCCATACTGTAAATTATCTAGGGATGGTTTACAAAAAAACATTGCCAGAGTATCCATGGATGTTGATATCTGTAAAGGTCTAAAAACAAATCCTCCTCAGATTCCAAGAGCCTAACGCATTCCGCAAGTAATAGAAGCGGTAGGGACATGTCATCTCAGGGAAGGTCTGCAGAACCTCCTGCTGGGGGGAAGACTCACACCTTTATTGGCACCTACAGCTTTGTGCTCTGGGGGTGGGATTACTCTGGTCATCCAATCCTGTTCTTTCTGCTCCACCGGAGTGACAACTGCCCAGGCAAAGAATGAGTTCAGTTTAAGACAGGGAATGCAAATGAATTTTGGTAGCTAACAGCACCCATGAGCCTTCATTCAGTGTCTGTCTGCCTCCATTTCCCCAGTAGTCCCAGCATTCCATCAACAGCTTGTTTGGGGATGCTCACATCACACTCTCTCTGAGGGCTCTGCTCCACTCATGGGAGTATACACACACACACACACACACACACACACCTCATCAAACACAGCAATGAGAAAATGGAGAACACAAAAGCCTATGAGTTCCTATTGGCAATTGTGTCCCAGAGGCTACTCAGTTCAATTCTTCCATCTCACGGGGTGATATGAGCTTAGCAACTGAAAGGGACTCCAGTGGCCGACAATCTAAGTCAAAATGCCACCCCCTTACTTCCCAGCATGAAATAGGTGAACGGTGGGCATCTGGGCAGATAAGGTGGGGGTGTGCACAACATACGGCATTTGCTCATTTATTCTAGATGGGAAAAGCTGGAGCCTAGAAAATGACTATGTCTACTCTAACTGCTTGACCCTGGGGAGCCTAAGGGAAGAGTTTTATATGGGAGCAAATATCTGTACTGTGTTGTCCAGGTCAGCATTTTTTTTTCCTACTGTCACCGAGAGCTTGGGTAAGATGAGTTATTTTTATTTTATTCGTACTGTATTTTTAAAGACTTTTTAAAACTATTTTTTAAATTATGGGCAGGTGTGTAGGTTCTGCATGTCGGTATGTGCACATGAGCACAGGTGCCTGCAGAATTAAAGGTACTGGATTCCCTGGAGCTGGAGTTACAAATGCTTGTGAGCTGCCTGATGTGGTTCTAGAAACCAGACTTGAGTCCTCTGGAAGAGTAGCAAGTGCTTTTTACTGCTGAGCCAGGTCTCCAGCCCCTCTATTGTATTTTTTTTTTTTTAGTAAATTGATTAGTTTTCTTTTTTTGTTTGCCTATTTGTTAATGATATGTCTCAATTAGCCCAGGCTAGTCCTGAATTCCCTATGTAGTCAAGGATGATCTTGAACTCCTGATCTTCCTGCCCCTACCTCCCAGGTGCTGTGATTACAGGTGTTGTGCCCACCATATCTGGATTAAGATGCCTTATAAATAATATGCTGTATGACTTCTGCAGTAAAACAGATGAAGGGCCAGCAGGTCTAGAAGAAAAGCACAAGGAAATTCCACCTCACTGTGTTGCTTGTGGGACTCTGGAACTATTTTTTTTCTCCCTTATACTTTTTCCACAGGCTCCCAAGGTGCCCACCCCAACCATGGCAAGCCTCTGGAGAGCCATCCTCTGAACGGATAAGAGTCTGAGGGAGCCACTGGGCGAGGACCAGAGCCTTCCTGACGAAGTCCTTACAGGCCCACCACCCAACCCCAGGGACAGAAGGGAGAACCCTGCCAAAATGTGATAGCTGGGAACCCAAAAAGGGGGAGGACACATTTTTGGGGGGGGGTGAGCCTAGCCCTTAATGGACGAGCCATCTCTCCAGCCCTCCCTTACACTTTCTGAATTTCATTGATTTACATGAGTAAAGATGCTACTTTTAGAGTCAAAACTCAAAACGTTTGTTTCTGGCAACATATTCCAGGTCAAACAGCAATTTAGAAGCCCACTGTGCTGGTTAGTCTTAACTGTCAACTTAACAAAATCTAAAGTCACCTGGGAAGAGAGTCTTAATGAGGAATTTCCTGCATCAGTTTGGCTCGTAGGCATGTATGTGAAGAATGTCTTCATCTTAATTAGGAATTATTTGGATCAGGTTGGCCTGTAGGCATGTATGTGGGAGAATGTCTTGATTGTTGATTGATGTATAAAGACTCAGTCCATTGTGGGCAGCACCATTCCCTAGGCAAGGGATCCTGAAGCATAAGAGGGAGGAAAAGACTAGCTGAACAGTAGGCATGCATGCATTCCTTTATCTCTGTTCTTGACTGGGCATGTGATATAACCAGTTGTCTTAAGCAACTGCTGCCTTGATTTCCCTCCAATAATGGACTGTAACATGGAATCATGAGCTAAAATCACCCTTTCCTCCCCTAGGTTGTTTTTGGTGGGGTATTTTATCACAGCAACAGAAATGAAATGAGGACAGCCACCCAAGTGTTCTACCCTGTAGGGTCCTACTCCTGTAAGCCGAATGGGCAAAGGAACCAAGGATGATGAGTGAAGACCAAAGAGTGGCAGGACAAAGTAGAACAGGGTCCAACCTGAAGCATCCTGAGCAAAGTTGCTTTCTACCCTAGGGCCACTGCATGGCACACAACACAATGCCTGTCTTGCCTGAGGGGGTGCTCTTGCAGGAATAGAGAGCCAGCTCTGACTTTGTTTAAGGATACCAGAGTGCTGGACCACTCACACCCACCCACACCCACCCCCCAGCCATGGGCTCCTTTCCAAAAGCCTGAGATGCTGCTTAGCATCCGGCTGGTTTGCATCCCCTGCTTCTCCTTAATATAGAAGAGCCTTTCCATGCCCAACGTTTTTCCAATCACAATGCCAAGGTGTGTGACACAGCCAAAAAGCAACGAGTGTTTATTTTGCAATGTCAAAATAGAAAGAAGGATCTGGAAACACTTAATAACTAAGATAGACCTCATCTAAGAAAAAGAGAAAGGAAATAAAGAAGAGAGGGAAGAAGGGAGAAGGGGCGGAGGGGAGAGGAGAGGAAAGGGAGGAGAGAGGGAGGGAGAAAAGTAGGTTTATCAAACCAGATACTAGATAAAATTACTACGACTCTCTTCAAACTGTTCTATATAACCTGCTTGGTATATTTTCCCATGGTGTGCTCTGCTCTCTGTGTATAAAATAGGAAGCTGAAGGCGGGCGGTGGTGGCGCACGCCTTTAATCCCAGCACTCGGGAGGCAGAGCCAGGCGGATCTCTGTGAGTTCGAGGCCAGCCTGGTCTCCAAAGCGAGTTCCAGGAAAGGCGCAAAGCTACACAGAGAAACCCTGTCTCGAAAAACCAAAAAAAAAAAAATAGGAAGCTGAAATATGCATATAAGCTCTGAAAGGCAATCACACTCTATGACGTTGAAATTGCAGCAAGCTCATCTCTTTTCCTCAAAGAGCACTCCAGTGACAACTGCTTAGCAACCATGCCTGCCGGGTGTAGAAGGAGGCAGCTGCGCCTTCAATGAAGGTGCTTGAGCGGCCACAGAATTTTCAAGCAGAAATTAAATTGTCCAATCCAACTGCTTCACATCACAGGTCAAGACCTGGGCCAGAGGGTAAGGTTCATGGCCAGTAATTTCTAGATGAACAGCAAGGGACTTCCTGAAGGTCACATAAGAAAATCTGGGATGACGTTAGATTCCCATCTGCTCTGACTGTCTCTGGATTTAAGGATGAGAGTAAGTAAATATCAGAAACTTTCTTAAGGTTCAGGGAGTTCAGAAAAGGAGCAATTACCATAGCTCCAACAGGCAAGAGCTGCTACTTCCTCTCCCCTTTTGCTTCAATATGGAAGGGGAACTGCACCAGATACCTTTAAGAGGGTTGATACACAACCACAAAACGGTCCATGAGAAAAACCAATGGCTAGTGTCCCCATGGACTGAAACACACTAGAAGGAGCTTCCAATCTCCGAAGTTTTTCAATAGATTGCTTGGATTATGCTTTTCTGTGAGTTGCAAATAAATTACCTCTAAAGACAATAAGAGATTGGAGATGCTGCAGCACAAAGTAATTTGAAAAACACAAGATGAAAGAATTAAGATGGGTTTAATTGCTACAAGGCTTCTCAGAGCATTTCATCTGTGTTTATATGTATTGTGTACCTACAAGGTAGTGTTTCTGAAACCAATGCCCGGAGGTGCTTTTCCCGTGGAATGTCGTGTAAGATGGCATGTTCTGCACAGTTGGCTTACTCCAAGATGGGTTGTTCTAGGTCAGGTGTTTGGCTGAGCATCCATCTGAGGAAAGGGCCAAACAGGAGGGAAGAAATTTAAGGTACAAGGACGTGACATACGACTGAGACATGAGGTGAACAGCATAGACCATGAAGCTCAGACACAAACTGCTTCAAGAAATTGACACTCAAGTGATGTTTTCTGTGAGTTTTCAGAAGTGGACTGGCATCATTAGAAACATCATTAGAGCAGAGCAGAGCAGTGGATCCCAAGACTTTTAAATTCCTAGTCTCCTCTTCTTTCCCCCTCCCTTCCCATCCCTTCCTTTCTCCCTCTTCCTCTTCTTTCTTCTCCTTCATCCCCCACTTCTTGCTCTCCTACAGCCCCTGTATTGAACCTGGTGCCTCTTGCATGAGAAGTGAGAGGTGTACAAATGAGCTACAACCTCAGCCCTCTTGATACCTTTTGAGGCCAGGGACCTTTAAGGAGCCCAGGCTAGCCATAAACTCACTCTGTAGCCCAGGTAGGCTTTGAATTTTCAATCTTTCTCTCTTGGCCTCTTAAGTAGCTATAATTGTAGGCTTGTGCCATCATGTGTGGTTAGTAGTCTCTTCCTGCCTGACTATTCCATGTCATTTTGCCTTATTCTCTCTAGGTTGTTAAGTGAGTTCAGCTGACTTACTTGCAAATTGAAGATGGTCCTGGAAGGCTGTACAAAGAGCAAATGCTTTATCTATAAATCAAGTCATAGTTTCCACTGACTTGTAATCCCAAAGAAGAATGCTGACCTCACACACATCATCAAAGGTACATTCAGGAGCCTGCTGGGTGCTACAGGCAGCACCGTACCTCTACCTGTACCCTCAGACAACCTTTTCCATTCATTCTCCCCAACAAGAGCAGCCCAGATGTTAGACAAGGGACGCACTGATTCATGCGAGCTGTCCACACTCAGCTAGTTCCCAATTCTGTAGGAGGTGTTCTCTGACCTTGAGGCCCTGTCATTCACGCTCTTCCCTTTAGGAACTTATCTGAGTCCTTGGCATTTTGAGCATGGAAGCCATTTTCTCTAAAGGATGTTAAAGCCTCTTTACATAACATTTACTTGTTAGAATCAAGTGTTTGATGACTGCAGAACTAGCCCATGGTCACTTAGATGAGAACATGAAAACGTACAAAGTACTACAATCTCTCTCTCTCTCTCTCTCTCTCTCTCTCTCTCTCTCTCTCTCTCTCTCTCTCTCCCTTTCCCTCTCTCCTTTCTCTCACTCTGTGTGTGTGTGTGTGTGTGTGTGTGTGTGTGTGTGTGTGTGAGAGAGAGAGAGAGAGAGAGAGAGAGAGAGAGAGAGAGAGAGAGAGAGGAAGGGAGGGAGGGAGAGAGAATACATGTTACCGAATGCTTATGGCATGACTATCTTCCTGTGTGCCAGACAGGACCTGGGTTAACAATATCTCCCATAACTCTACAAGAGACTTCTATTCATCACTCAGTTTCACAGAAGAGACAAACTCAGAGAGGCACCTAACTCTCCCAAAGTCACACAGCTCACAGGATGTAGGTGGCAGTGCCAACACTGACTTGCTCCAAAGTATGCCAACTTTATCCTCTTCCTGCATTATCAGAAGGCATTAGCATCAGGACAACATCCTCACCCAGCATGGCCCCGGGTGGGAAATGTCATGCTGCTATCTTCAAATTGTCACCTTGGGAGTCTAAATGCAGTTAGGACTCTTTCTCAGAGTTCCCACTCTGAAACATAAATTTCAAAAAAAAATGCCCCCTTGTTTCTCCAATGGGAGAAAAGAATCTAGGATCTGTTTGGCCATAGCCAGCATTTCCCTTGGTTCCAGTGGAGGGGGAGTACGGATTGCAAATATAATGGCTAGCTCTGCCTCACAGTTCTATTGACTGCGTGCTGTTTTGCAAGTTTGCCTACCCTGGGTAAATTTTTAAATTTTCTGTTGACTCATTTTCAGTAAAACTTAGTTCCAATAGGAAAATGATTTTATTCTACACCAACAGTTTTACAGACACACACACACACACACACACACACACACACACACACACACACACACACACACACACACACCTTGTCCTGGGATGCTTCCTAATACTGTGATAAACACCATGACCAAAATCAACCTGGGGAGGAAAGGGTTTATTTCACCTTACACCTTATAGTCCATTGTGAGGGGAAGTCAGGGCAGGAGCCTGAGGGAGAGCTGAAGGGAGGAACTGGAGCACAAGGCATGAAGGCGTGCTGCTTACAGGCTTGCTCCCAGAGCTCACTCAGCCTGCTTTCTTTCTTTTTTTTTTAAGAAATTTTCTACTCGTTTTACATACCAACCACAGATACCCCCTCGTCCCTCATCCCGCCCCCCAGCCTGCTTTCTTATGCAACCCAGGACCACTTGCCCAGGGATGGTACTGCCACTAATAAGCTGGGCCCTCCCACATCAACTGTCAATCAAGACTTGCGTACAAGCCAATCTGATGGAGGCATTTTCCCAATTGAGGTTCCACTTTCCCAGACTTTAGCTTCTGTCAAGTTGACAAAAATCAACCAGCACACACCTCCTGGGGAAAACTAGGCATACACGCACTGAGTGAAGAAGACCTGTGGTGGGTTTTCTTTTGTACCAGCCTGATGTAACATCTTCTGCACTACTGGAGGGGGCAAATATTTGGAAGAGAGGGAAAGTAGAGGCCGTTAGCTTCTGGCTTTCAGGGCTGAAAGACATCCCTGAGGAGAGATGACTTATGAGAAGTCTGTTCCTCTCAGAACCCTAAGGTTTTAGCACTGACTGACTCTGGCCTCAACTGTCCTTTTGAGTTCCAGACTTGAATTGTTTTAATGAAAGGATAGGTAAAGCTGGGAGGTGAGGCGAGATCTTACCTCCCTCCTGAGGCACTGACACTGGGACAGTTACAACCCTGCACCCATTTCACTTCTTACCATCGGGAGATTAATGAAAGCTCAGATGGGTTGCATTTGCATCATTGAGAGGAGTCCAAAGAAGGAAAAAATGGTTTGACTCACGGTTTCAGAAGGCTCACTCCATGTCTCCTCAACCTCACACACTTGGACAGAAAGAATTGTGTAGCCCAGGAATTGTTTTACCTCTTGGTAAACAGGAAGTAGCCTGAGAGAATGGAACTGGGGTTGGGATATACCTTGTAACACAGGTATTACAACACAAGCATTATAACACTCTACTATCATAGACAAATATGCTATCAAACACATCCCCTGAGTGACCTACTTTCTGCACCCGGGACCCACCTCCTCAAGTTCACACTACCTGCTGAAGACCAAGCATACCATACAGGAGTATATAGGCCATTTCCTATTCAAGCCACAACATGGTGGAAGTCCACTGAGAACATCCTAGGCAGAGAGGCAAGTGGGAAGCCAGGGATTAACATGGCATCACACTGAGACCAGGACAGATGGGTACCAAGGAAATCCACACACTCTCACTTCTGGGCCCCTGTTCTTAAGTCCTGTCTATCCTGGCCAGCAGGAATGGAGCAGTGGTGTCTCATTCCCTGACTTCGTGCAAGTGAAAGGCAATGCTCCAAGTTGAAATGGACAAGCACTGGTTCTTCTTGTTGTTTTGTTTTGTTTTCATCTGTACTATAGTTTGACGTTTGTATCTTTGTTGTTTTTTATGGGTGTGAGTGTGTGTGTGTGTGTGTGTGTGTGTGTGTGTGTGTGTGTGTGTGTACCAGAGGTTAATGCCAGGTGCTTTTCTCACTGACTATTCACCTCATTTTTTTGATACAAACCCTGGAGCTTCGCTGATTCCCCCAGGACAGCAAGTCTGCAAGCCCCAAGGATGCTCTTATCTCCGTCCCCAGAGCAGGGATTCCAGGATCCACTGCTGGACTGGATCCTTTCTAATGTAAGTGCTGGGGACAGCATTCAGGTTCTCACACGTAAGTAGGAAGAAGCACTTCACCTGCTGAGGTATCTCCCCAGGCAGCTCTTGGCTTGGTTTGTTTGTTTGTCTGCTTTGTTTTGCTTTGGTTTTGAGGCAAGGTCTTATGCCGCAAAGGCTGAGCTTAAATTCATACATAGCTGAGGACAGCTTTGTATCTCTTGGTCCTCCTGCCTGTACTTCCCAGGTGCTGGGACTGAAGGTATGTTGCCATGACATCCAGCTGTTTTAGTCTGCATCTTAATGCTCTCCAAAGACTGCCTGCTAAAGCCTCAACTCTGGTGCTATTGGAAAGTAGTGACAACTTTTAAGAGGTCGTCAGGACTCTCATCTCCTCCCAGGTAGTTAGAAAGCAGAGCATGGGACCTACCAGGCCAGACATCTTGCCTTTCAAAAGAAAGAAACCAAAGCTCCAGACCTATGTGTGGAGCACTGTTTCTTAACATTATGTCACATTTAGCCCCCAAATCAAAAGTGACAACTTAGGACCACTTATAAAGAGTAGCCTGCGGGATAGACACCCTGCCGTGGCTCTTTGGAATTTCTGCAGATGCATGACACCGAGCACCCGAAAGTACACATGGGGAAAGGGAATGAATAAGTGGATAAATTTAACACACACCCACATTCAGGGGAATGTGCTGGGATCCTACTGGTACACACAGGTATGCTCATGGTAAACATACTGTCTGCCACAAAGCACAGACAGCAGCCTTCTGTAGGTAGCTCTAGTCTCCCTCTTCTCAGGCCTTCCTTTTTTTTTTTTCTTCTCAGCAAAGCTAAATTACCTTAAAGCAGCTCAGAGCCTGTCTGATTTATGGTTCAGCCTCCACAGCTTCTGGAAGCTTTGTTTTGCTTGACCCCCAGTCCTGTGATTTATACAAGAGATCTGTAACTCCACAAGAACGCCCCCCTCCTTCTTCCCGCACCCAGAACAACAGAGTCCAGGGAAGAGACTTGAAGCTGCTTAGCTGGTTTCTGGCTCCCATGGAACTCCTGGATAAGATGCCAACTTTCTGCATCCCCTCCTTCATCCCCCAAACACAGATGTTTCTCGCGAGCTCTTATTTTCCTCATTTCCAATCTCTGACCATTTCCCTACTCTAGTCACTTAATTTAGCAGAAAACTCCAACCTCAAAGGTTAAAGAAACTCTTAAGGGGTAACAGTGGAAGCCTGGCACCTGGTTGCTGAGACCAGTGCTCTTAAGCCTCTTTGCTGAGGGCAGAATACCACTGGTCCTCCCCAGGGCAATACTACTTAACCCTTTCTTAGCATAGAAGGTGACTGTCAGATTGGGGGCTCCCCAGTCAGGCCTGCTGGAAAGAGAAAAGGGAAAGACAAAATTCAAAGTCACTTCATTGCATTCTTATGGGCCACTTTGCCAAACAGTATGGCTGGATAGGAAATGAACAAATGAATTAAACACTTCTGTTTAATTCATATACTCCTTTGAGTTCCATTTTCTGTAGGAAGATGGTAACAAACAGGGGTCCCAGAACCAGCTCTACCCAAGGTCCTTGCGATCTCGAAATTTAATCATTTCGATTCTTTGCCTCAGTTTCCTTTCTTAGGGGAGACATTTATTGCCCCCCCACACCTGCAGCTTTCACACCCCATCTGTCTGCAACCTTCAGAACTGTTCCTTGTGCAGCTCAGGAAGGGAAAGTGAGAGGGCTCAGTATGGGTTTAGTTAGAAACAAACTTCGTTCTGAAAGACATTCCTGTTATATCCACCCCAGTATTCCAAGATGCATCTGCACATTTCTGTACATGAGATCACATCCTAAGGGGAGTTATTTAAGGAAAATCTGCTGTGACTCCTCTAGGCAAACAGCCTTCTGGTACAACCAAGAGCTACCCAGAATCTATTTTTTTATAATAAGCCATTGAAATGTTGCAGTCAGCAGGGACACTGTCTTCCTTTGAGGATGCAGGTGGCCTGCCTGCCACCAAGCCAAGCCTGCCTCTCACTCAGTGTCACCGAGGGCCCCTCTTTAACTGGCAGCTTCATCTGGGTCTCACCATCCTATCTTGAGAGGCGAGTGGTATGTGCTTCCTTGTTTTGCAGATGTCAAAACTAAAGCTTGGTGCAGTTAAATGAAGTACAGACTCAAGCTCAACTTCAAAGGCAAATAAACAATGCAGCTCTTAATCCAAAAGCAGAAAGGCAGTTGTACTGCCTTGCTCTAGACTGGATTCCTCATGAGAAGTCATAGGGATGGAAGTGAGTTGGGAGTGGGCAGACATTCTGGGCTGTGTATCAACACTCCCCCCTCCCAAGGAGAGTTAAATAGAGACAAGAAAAAGGAAGCCAGCTTATTCCAGCTGCAGAATTCCTTGTGTGCTCCATCGTAAAGGAGGGCAGAGAAGCTGGAGCATGTCTTAGAGATGGATGCTAAAGGCTGTCCATCAGCAAAGTTGAGTATGCACAGGGCAGCATGAGGGTGGCTGGGGAACAGATGACTGGTGAGGATGAGATGCAGATGTGGATGAAGTAAATGCAGATGCTGATACAGATGCAGGTGCAGCTGTGGGTGTAAATGTAGGCACAGATGTAGATGCATATACCCACAATGCAGATACAAAACAGGTGCAGACACAGATAAAGATAAAGACACAGATTCAGATTCAAATGCATGTTTGGATACAGAAGCAGATGAGGACATAGATGCAGATGCAGGTGCAAATAACGATACAGACAAATACAGATGGAGATGCAGTAGCAGATGCAGACAGACACAGATGGAAGTGCAGTAGCAGATGCAGACAGACATAGATTCAGATGTAGATATCAATGCAGACAGACACGGATGGAGATGCAGACAGACACAGATGCAGATGTAGATACTGATGCAGACCGATATGGATGGAGATGCAATTGCAGATGCAGACACAGATGCAGGTACAGATACAGATGCAGACAGATACAGATGGAGACACAGGTGCATAAAGATGTAGACTTAGGTGCAGACACAGATGTAAATGCAGATGCAGACACAGATGATGCAGATACGAGCTCATGAACTTTCCAAGCCCATAGATAAAAGCAAAATACCTGCAGCTTTTCTATCAGAGGTAAACTGGCAGATAAAGAAAAACCTATACACAGTCAGGAGACACAGCTTTGCTCTTCTCACTCAGTACCAGAACACCCTGTCATGCATTCTGTCCTATAACATTGGCAATGAACCGTACATAGCTACAAGCCCTTGAGCATGTCACAATCCATCTTGCCTCTGCTTCTCCTACTCACCAAAGAGGATAACTACCTGCCTGCCTACCTATCTACCTACCTAGGTTCACTATGTAAAAATATAAGAGTCAAATTAATCAGTCTTTAATTTTCATTATTTTATGAGTATGGGTGGTTTGCTTGCATGTATGTATGTGTATTGTGTCCATATCGTGTGCCTGCAGAGACCAGAAGAGGGTGTTGGGTCCTGTGGAACTGAAGGTACAATTGTGAATCACTGTGGGTTCTGAGACTTGAACCAGGTCTTCTGGAAGAACAACCAGTACTCTTAAACCACTGAGCCATCTCTCCAGACCCAAAATAGTCAATCTTGAAAGAGAGATTACTCTTTTAAACATTTTACATATGCTAACTCATTTGATCCTCAGAGAAGTCTTATCAAGTCAATGTTATTATCATCCCCTATGTAAAAGAGAGGGAAACTGCGTCATGGGACAGCTTCATACCTGCCTGGTGTTGCATAGCAGGGAAGGATCTGAACCAGTGCCCTGACTCTTCACCACTTTGCTCTAAAGCCTAATTGCAAAGAGCCCTGACTAGGTTTCAAAAGCTTGTAAATGACAAGAACTATTGGGGCTCCTTGCTCTTGGGAGGCTGCAGAGTACATCATCTTCCCCAGGCAAGGGTAAGGCCACAGCCAGAGTTCTGCATGTAGAGTACCATGAGTTTCCCCAGGCAAGGGTAAGGCCACAGCCAGGGTTCTGCATGCAGAGTACATCAGCTTCCCTGGCAAGGGTAAGGCCACAGCCAGAGTTCTGCATGTAGAGTACCATCAGCTTCCCAGGCAAGGGTAAGGCCACAGCCAGAGTTCTGCATGCAGAGTACCATCAGCTTCCCTGGACAAGGGTAAGGCCATAGCCGGGGTTCTGTGGATGCTTAGCCATGGGCTTGCTTTCTAAGAGTGAAGAAGATAGCACAACCCTGTGTCATCCCAGCCACAGGACAGTCATGTTGTGAGTTCTCTCCAAGCACATCTCTGCTGCCAGGAGCAGGTTTGTCTGTCTCCAGGAGACAGCGGTTGTCAAATCCCCAGAGAAGAGCAAGCATGTCAAAAATAGCAGCGCCAGCAGACTTCATGGCTGCAATTTCCTTTTGAAATGTTAGCTTTGCTTTCACCAAAGGGCCCAGGACTGAATGCACTCTATGCAGCCAGCAGCAGACTGCCTAAGGTCCCGGGATGTCTTCTAAGGGCAGGCGTCTGCACAGAGGAGTCTAAAGGGGGTGTGGACAGCAGACCTTACAGTTGAATTCGTGGGTCTGTGGACTTACCTAAGGGAAATTTTCTCTATAGTATCCATGATGAAGTTACAGTTGTATTAAATTTAAAAAAAGTCATAAACCTGAGCAGGGTTAGGTACCAAAGAGGTCAAGTTTAGACCAGCATTTACACTGAGTTTCTGTCTAGCAGACTCCCCCCCGCCCCCGCCCTTTAATTCTATGAATGAGTCTGTATTCTGAAGGGATGACACTTTAAAACTTGTGGATAGCTGGGCGGTGGTGGCGCATGCCTTTAATCCCAGCACTAGGGAGGCAGAGGCAGGCGGATCTTTGTGAGTTCGAGGCCAACCTGGTCTACAGAGCGAGATCCAGGAAAGGCGCAAAGCTACACAGAGAAACCCTGTCTTGAAAAACCAAAAACAAACGAACAGGCAAAAAACCTGGTGGACAGCAGGCAGCTCCACTCCCCCGTGTAGGGACACTGTGTAAACAAGGGCATGGGGACAAAGAAGGGACAGAGAGGGCAGAAGAACCACTCTTCAGTTCAGAGCAAAGAAACATGAAAACATCCCAGGCTCCAATCCCATGAGGCCTTCAAGCCCGGAGCAGGAAAGTGACAGCATGAGAAGCAGGCTCCCGTCTGTCCTCCTCCCAGTGGCCTGTGTCTGGCAATCTGTGTCCTCCCTCCAGAGCCCTGTGCTCCAGGCCTCACTCTGCTATGAGGTGTCTGTGCAGAGGAGTCGAAAGGGGGCGTGGGCAGTGACTCCTAGAGCTGAGCGCATGAACTCCTCTTCCTCCCCTAAGTGACCCTGACACCTCAGAAGGAGGACACGCTTCCCTTCCTCGGGCAATAGCTCACGGTCAAGACCAATCACAGTTAGACAGCAGTTCCAGGCGGACGGTCCAGGGAGCCTGACAGCTCCTGGGAATCTTCCCCGGCATTCACACAGAGATGCGGGTGAGAGGAAAGAGTGCCGCAAGCCAAGCCTGGGTCAGAAGAGGGAGGAGCAGTGTGCAGAAGACAAGCAATAGGATTCGGAGGTGTCGCGTGGAGGGAAAGCCCCAGGGGAAGAGAAGGACAAGGCCCTGTGGGCACCAGGCAATACAGAGGGACACCAGAAGGCCATATGAAAAGTATGATAAACTCCAACCACTTCGATTTAAACCAAAGCCTAGGAGACTGCCAGCCTCTATCACACAGGGCTGTTAAGGGTTAACAATGACCTCAGGGAAGAGTGAAAGAGGGTGAAAAACAACTACATTTAGTTCCTGATGCTTACAGAGGTGAGGATTCAGTGCTTTGGTGGGAGGGGGCTTTGTGAGGTTGCTTTGCTTTGGAACACAGTATGAACTCCTTGAGCAAGCCCTTGCCCCTACTCTTGTATACTATGATGCATGCAGTGCCTGCTCGTGCAAAGAACGGCCTGATGGGTCCTCAGAGAAATGGTAAGCATGTAAATCTCATGAAAGCTTGACAGTCAAAATAAAACACCCCAACACACACAACATAGACTCCCACACACCCCACACATACCACATACACATCACAAACATACACATACCACACACATACACATACACACACACACACACACACACACACACACACACACACACACACACTACATATACACTCCACAGAGATCCCAGAGGCACCACACACGCCACATAACACACATACCACACACCACCACATACATAGCACATACATACACACACCAACACACACACACCACATGCACGCACACACACACCACACCACAGATATACACACATATACCCCACAGCACCCTCACAGACACCATGCATGCACACACACACACACACACACACACACATACCACACTCACATACCACACTCATATACCACACACAATTCACGTACCACACTCATATACAACACACACCACACACACAAACACACACCACACATATACACACACACACAATATACACATGACACATACCACTCAAACACTATAAACACACACACAAATGCACCATGTACACACTCAAGGGAGATCTCTCTCCTCTCTCTCTCTCTCTCTCTCCCTCTCTCACACACACACACACACACACACACACACACACACACACACACATGCACCACTTCTTTATATTTTGTGACAGCTACACGGAGGAGCTACAGGAAAACTCTAAAGCTGCAGAAGAAAAAGAACCGTTATGCTAATACAGGTACTCTGCATGGTCCATTCTTTCGATTTATAAAACCAGAACTTGTACCAGCTCATGAGAAGACCTGGGCCATCAGACTCATGTCTCCCTCACCTAAGTCATACGACTTTCAACACACCTGTTTTAGGACAGCTCTGTCACCCACAAAAGTTCTCTGGTGCTAGTTTAACAGCCTGAGTGAGCTGTGTGTGTCCTGACGGCCACCAGGATGTCCTGATATAATGTCCAGGGCAGGGACATCACACTCACCCTACCTATGGGTTGGCTAGTGAATCTTGGTCTTCCACATCAAGACATGTGCCCTGTGCTTTACCCCACTGGGAATGGCGCCTTTTCCTCTTGCTCTGCCTTGAGGACACAAGGAGCCAGCCAGAGACTGAGCAAGTCTTCCAAGTGCTGAGTAGTTATCAGATCTGCCTTTTGTTAAGGCTTCCTCCAGGCTAGTCCAATTTTCTCTGTTTCACCATTTTTACTGTTTCTTTGACTCCAACCTCTCTGCAAAGCTCCTAAGGTCGGAGGATGCTGAGGTGGACATACTCCAGTGCTAAATGGCCGAGTATCTGAGACTCGAATTCGTTATCTAGATATCATCATCTCTATTTCTGTCTCTCCCCACATTCCTTCCTCCCTGCCACCTTCCCTCTTTTATCCTATCATTTTCATGCTCAAGAAATTTCTAGAAGACATTTTACTAACCCCATGGATTCTCATCTCATTGCGTAAGTGCAGCTCCTCCAAGAACAGAGAATATGCAAGGGAAGTACGGTACCCTGACATGCCAGGGAAACAGGGAATCTTCTTAGCAAAATCCTGGGTCACAACTGTCCTGTAGTCCAAAGTATGGCCCTCACAGTAACGCCAAAGGGGCTCCCAAAAGTCAAAAGGGTGGAGGGGAGGGGAAAGAGAGATAGAGATATACATGGAAGGAAGACCTGTTTAAATGGGGTAGGAGGGGTAGAAAGAAGAGAATTGGGGGAAGAAGAAATACATATATATGGAAGGAGAGGAAGACTGCAGAGAAGAAGTAGGGAAACGCAGGGGGAAGCAGGGAGGGGACAGAAACAGATGGAGACAGAACCACACAGCAAGAAAGATAGACAGTAGAACCCTGCTCCACCAGATGCTGAGCCCACTTCCCCTCACCACTCTGTTAGGGCTGAAATACCTCTACTGGAGGACCTACCTCGGGTTCAAGGAAGGCCAGCTGTCCCTTGCTCCTCTGGGATGCTAGGCAGGAGGAGTGTCCTCATCCCAAGCAGAAATTGGCAGTCCCAAGAAGTCTTCTGGGAGCCCACACAGGCTTAAGTCTGTTATTAGGATGGCTTGGACCCACCTTCTTGGGCAGCTGTGATCCTATTCCAGCTGTGGAGGCAGCACACGGTGCATATAACTCCTGGTGCCAAGGTTACAATGTCCACATGGAGGCTCAGAAACAGGGAGGGGGTCACTGGACCAAATTCTCCACAAAAACTAGATTGGGTCACTGCCTCTCAGCTTCTGTATGACATCTTAAGAGCCACCTCTGAGCTTCTTGCCAGGAGAAACGTTGCTCCCTGGGAGGGAGAGATTTCACTCTTCTTGGTCTCTCTTAGATCTGGGAAAAGCCTGCATCTAAGACAAGAATGCCATGACACCTCAGACTGGTGTCATTCATGTCCTCAAGGCCCGGCCTGGCTGCTGTGGAAGAGACATTTTGTACCCTCTCTGAGGTCTCCTTTCGAAAACCTTAACGTTGCTGTTGGCTTCATAGGGCAGCTTTTAAGCATTCAAGTTTCTGAAGACTCGGGAGCAAGATGTGGCAGCTTCGGGGACCAGATATGGAACCAGGAAAAAAGATTCAGGCAGGAAGTGTTGAGAATCTACTTCTTCCTCATTTTCAAAGGTCCTGAGTCCTTGTCTTTAGTTCTACCAATGCCTAAACCAATAGAAAGGAGGTGCTCCCATTTAAGAAGCTGGGATGTGTAGTCTATTCTCCCTTGATACCCAGATCAGTAGGGAGAACAGTCTGGAAGGTTGCTACGGCAACCAGAGTCCCTGGAGAGCCTGGCTCTCCACAAATCTTTTACTTTCAGGCATGCTCTGACTTGAAAAGGCAATGTTTGCATAAGGACAAGGACAGTGATGAGGGTAACGATATATACACACACAGAGATCCATGCGCACATGTCCCCACACTCACCCTCAGCTAGGGGCATCCCTTTGGCCACCAGGGTGGGCTCAGGAGTAACTAAAGTGATTGGACACGAAAAGCACTTTCTTTCTGGCATTGGAATAGGTCTCTGAGCCTTAAATATCCCTGTCTTTTACTATATTCCAGGCTTCGAGAAGTCAGTCTCCTAGGTGAAGTGACCTCTGGCCACCAAGTCTACTCCAAGAATACACTCCATTCTGAAGGATAAGGGAGAGGATGGAGACCCAGCCCAAAAGGCCAGTGAGAGACTGAGAGAGCTAATGGTCTACAATGGCCTAGTCTTAGGCTCTGGATGCAAGGTGGAAACTTCTGGGGAAAGGCCTTGCCTTTGGGAGACAGGAAGGCAGGATAATGAACTAAAACTCAAATCCATTACTATAATTCACACACTTGCATAACATCTTCCCCACCTTCCGGGGTGAGTTTATTGATATTCCCCATGAGGTAGGGAGGGGAAGACATTAATGTTCTCATTTAATGGATGGGGAAACTGAGGCACAAAGAGGGACTGTGACACCAAAGCTACCCTGTAAAGCTGTGGCAAAACCGAGATCATGATCTGTCACTCACTGGAGCCATAGTGGCTCTCAAGCCAACCCCCAGGTCAGTCCCTTTGTAAGTTGCTCTTCGAAAAAAACTTTTTTAAAAAGCATTCCCTTCAAAGAGTCTTAAAGTGTCCATATAAAATTAAAAACACGGGAACAGTCCTTTGGGGTTCAGAACTGCACCCGTGAGAACTGAGAACAGTACATCACAGTTTGTCAAAGGCAAACTGAAGGGCAATGTTACTTGGGGAGGGGGGCAGTAGGTAGCTGGAAGGGGTGGTGGTGGTTTCACAATGGGAGAAGATGGCTTGGTCCAAGTGGGGACCACCGAGTTACCTTTGCAGTTAGAGCAGGCCAAATGCAGCTCCAAAGGAAGAGCAGAGCAGACAAACATTTGCTTGACTCAGCAAAATCCCCTAAGAGTGAGGCTGTCAACAAAATGACCGTGTGCCTGTTTCTGGCTCCAAACCAAGTGCTGTTGCCCGTGGCAGGGGAGGAGAGCTATGCTGGCATTCAATGTGTGAACTCACCTGTCTGCAGGATAAAGCTGAGGTTGCTTTGTTTAAAAAAAAAAAAATCATCTGCAATCCTAGGTCCCAGGAAGAAGGATGGAGGATACCTTAGAGAGGTCTGGGCTAACTAGGGAGAATTGGCTGCTGTCTGCAGCAGAGTCCCTCTGCCTGTCCAAGGTGACAGTCTCTGCTAAGTGGCACCTAGCGTCAGATATATGGCCCAGCCAGTCACTTGGCTCTGGTCAGCCTCCTCTCCTGGCTCTGTAGTTCCATTTTCCAGTTCCTCGGCTCACAAACATGCTCGCACAAAGAATATTTGGCTCTGAGAAGGAGTCTTCCTGGAAGCTCAAGGGAGTCAGAGAATTCGAGTAGAGAGGATTTATGTGGACCCCAGCCAGGGTCCCCTGTGCCAGATCACACCTAGAGGAATCGACCAGCCCCTTTGGTCTAGAACTGACCCTCAGGTCCTTCAAATAATCCAGTTGGGTAGTGTTTGCTCTAATTCCATCCAAATTTAGGCATGAATAACTGTGCAGCTGACAGCTCTACCAGCCAGAAGGTGGATCGGGCACTGAGCTAAAAGTGCAAGTTGAATTCTTTTCCAGTCTCCAGATTCTGTCAGTGACCAAGTGGCCAGAAGCTAAGGAAGGTGCATGACCCAAAGCAAAGGACGGTAAAGAAGGGACCTGAGTAGAGCTGCTTCCTATTCTATTGACGTCACCATTCCTAGTGATATTACAAGACCCAGGCATGAAGAGTCAGTCTTGAGGGAAGGTCAGGCAGAAATATGTATCTCATCCACTTGACAGATGGGTATGATTGGGCGGCACCGTTGAAATTTCCAAAATGTCACTAAGATGGAGAAACCTCGAATGCTGCGAGGATTGAGCAACAGTCTACAGTCCAGGTATTTGGTCCAGGATGCCATGTACTGGGTACGGGGGAGGGGGTTCGAGGTCCTCTGGAGCTAGGGCGGGAGTAGTGAGCATGAGAAGGAAGCCTGAGAGATGGCTTGCTCAGAGCTCCCGTTTTCCTGCAGGCCCTGCCTGCATCCATCAAACCTCAGTGAGCATCCTTTTCTCTGCATAAGCTCGATGTGGAGTTGGAAGGTAGCTAGGCCGCCGTTCTCGTGAAGCCTCAGAAAAGTCAGGTTTGCCAAGCCCATTGTCCGTTGCCTTCAGGTCTGGTGTAGGCTGCCCACAAGTGACGTGGGTGTACTGGCCTTGCTCTTCCTGTTCTGTCTCTCGGTGATAGAAGTAGTTGAAATTGGAGACAATGACCGGTACCGGCAGAGCAATGGTGAGAACCCCAGCAATGGCGCACAATGAACCCACAATCTTGCCCCCCACGGTCATGGGGTACATATCCCCATAACCTACCGTGGTCATTGTAACCACAGCCCACCAGAAGGCATCTGGGATGCTAGGGAAGAGCGAGTCATCATCATCTGCCTCTGCGAAGTAGACGGCGCTGGAGAAGAGGATGACTCCGATGAAGAGGAAGAAGATGAGTAGCCCCAGCTCCCGCATGGACGCCTGCAAAGTCTTACCCAGGATCTGCAGCCCCTTGGAATGGCGGGAGAGCTTGAAGATGCGGAACACCCGGACCAGGCGAATCACCCTGAGGATGGCTAAGGACATGGCCTGCTGCCCATTTTGGCCACTGCCACCACTCACGGACTGCTCGTGACGTTGCACTAGCTCGGTGCCCAGGGTGATAAAGTAGGGGAAGATGGCCACCAAGTCAATGATGTTCATGATATTGCGAAAGAAGGCCGCCTTGCTGGGACAAGCAGAGAAGCGCACCAGGAGCTCAAAAGTGAACCAGACGATACACAAAGTTTCCACCAGAAAGAAAGGGTCCGTGAAGAAGGAACCCCCGAGAGTACTAAATGAGGACGTTCCCCCGGTCCCCACCCCCGCAGGGGGAATGCCACCGGGAAATGCATAGGAATCCTCGTCCTCCTCTTCTTCCTCGTGACTCCCCCTGGAGGCCGGGGACATGCGGGTCCCACTACCCTCATTGCTTCCGCCACGCCCATCTGCACGGAACTGGGGCAAGGTCTCCAGGCAAAAGATGACGATGGAGATGAGAATGACCAACACTGAGACGATGGCGATGCCTCGAGCAGGTCCAGAGCTCTCCGGGTACTCAAAGAGGAGCCAGACCTGGCGCTGGAAGGGCTGGGAGGGGAGTGGTTTCTCGTCTTCGCCACCTTCGGGCAGACAACCTTCATCCTCCCGGAAGGCCGCCAGGGCTTCGTCCCCCAACTGATAGAAGCGGATCTCTTCCATAAAGATGTCCAGGGGCACGTTGACCGGCCTACGCAGGCGGCCCCCGGATTGATAGTAGTAGAGGATGGCATCGAAGCTGGGTCGGTTGCGGTCAAAGAAGTACTCGTTCCTCAGGGGGTCGAAGAAGCGGACTCTGCGGCCAGGGTCTCCCAGAAGCGTGTCGGGGAACAGCGATAAGGTGCGCAACTGCGTCTCGAAGCGCAGCCCCGAGATGTTGATCACCAACCTCTCACTACTACAGCAGCCACCGCCGCCCGCGGCCTCCTGGAACTCTCCGGCATCCTGTTGCTCCCCCTCCGGCCCACGGACCTCCCCCGGCGCCGCCAGCGTCAAGGATTTCTCCGATCTCATGTCCCCTTGGCGGTGCGCTCCCCGCCACTAGGACGGCGCCCACGACACGAACTCGGGAGCGCGGCACACGCTTACCAGCTCCGGCTGCGCCCTCTTGTAGGGTGGGGCCGGCGATCCGACCTGGCGGTTAGGTCGGTGAAACCTGCAGCTGGTTCCTCTGCCAGGCTAGTTCTGGGATGTGGCTCTGGCTCCCAGTAGCCACGCCTCAGTGCTCAAGATTACTGGGATGCCTGGAACCCGCAAACTGTCGCGCGCGTGAAACTGGCTGCCCGAAAAGACGCGTGGCTTAGCTCCCAGTGGTGACTAAAACTGGGCTCGAGGACCCACGAGTCCGCCCTCCAGACCTGCTGGCTCTCTCCCGGTCCTGCTGTTCTCCAGCCTTACAAGACCCTGGATTGCCGCTGGTACCGAAGCGCCAGAAGCGCCTCCCTCTGGCTCGCCAAAGACTCTTGCCCGGGCTCGGCCTCCGCCTCCGCCCTACGTCCACCACCGAACTAGGTCTGGCCAAGGTCGCGGTTCCAACCGCCACCTTCTTCCCAGGAGCTGTTCCACAGGCCTTGGGACCGCCCTGGGGCTGCCCAGGCGCCGAAGCGCAGGGACCCACCTCCCACAGCTTCAAGCCTTGGCTACACCCGCAGCAGCGACAGCAGTAGCAGCAGCAGCAACAACAGCAGCAACAGCAGCAGCAGCAGAAGCAGCAGCAGCAGGCTCAGCTCTCCGCTCTGCCCTTCCTCCCCAACACTCCCCAAGTGACGTGGCAGGCCCCGCCTGCTGCCCCCTCCCACCCCACTCTCCCATCACACCCCTTACCCAGTCAGGGGCTGCAGCAAGCCTAGATGCTGGGGAGAGATATGTACACTTGCCTCCCCGGTAATCTTTCCCGCGCTCGCCTGGCACGCCTCTTGCTTTCTCACATTCACACACACGCCCCCACCCCCACCCCAATCAAGCCGCCGCAGTATCCTAATAACGCACCCCCTCCATCCTTCACATCTCTTCTCATTTCTGTTCACCGGGCTGACCTGCGCAGTGTATTTCATCAAAAAGAAATCACACCCTGGCCCAACACACCCCTCCCCTGTACACAGCATCTGACTCCCCTCAACAGCTATTTAATGGGGGGGGGGGAATTCCATATTTTCTCTATCCATGAAGATACATTTGCCAATTTCAACCTCTACTGAGAGTGGGGGAAATGAAGTATTTTTAAATGTCTTGAGAGCTTTGCGTTTAGGCTGTATCCCAATGTTAATTCCCCCACAGACTCACATTTGCAACCTGGAAGGGTGGGGCTGCAGCTCTCTTCATGGCATAGTGATAGTAACAGGGGAGGGAAAGTCTACCCATGCCCAGTGAGTGGGAAACCCTCTCATGGAGTCCTGGGAACACCCGCCATTAGCTCCTATGAAAAGAACCGGAAGATCATAGTATTAAAGATACACAATATACAGGGAATTGCAACCCAGAATCTTTGCTCCAAGCCTCCCTGGAGGGAAAAAGAAAAAAGATTCTGTAATTTATATTTATTTGTGTCAAGAAAGGGGGAGGATAACTAGAAAGGGGGTACATCAAAATGTCAATAAATTACAACTATGTTCAATGAGCATCTAATGAACACATTATAGGTGCTTCTCCAGAAAGATGGCCTCTACCCCTAGGCCATGTTACAATGGAGTCTTATTTGGTAGGATTTGGAAGGGGCAAAATGGGTTGTGAGGGAACCCATGCCTCTTACTCTGCCTCTCTTTGAATGCCAGCAAGGTTTCCCATCCATTCTGTTAAAGGCTTTAGACTGTTTCCTCCCTAGATCTCATGGATGAAGATGCTAGAGAGTGCATCTTATTCATTCAGACTGCCACATCCAGGCAGCTTGGTCTTGACTTTCCCGTGGCCAGAGTGGATTGGCTGGCAATGGCCAGCCTCTCTGTGTGGCTGCTTCTTCATAAGAAAGAGCTTCAAAAGGCTAAGGATGGGAATGGCACATAAAGATTGTCTCAAGCCCGAGGATGAAAGTGTGGGTTCTTAGCCATCCCTTATACACAGACTCAGTTCTCACAGCAGCTGCTCCCAGAGGGATGAGGAAGAGGAGAAAACCAGAGCTCCTGGACCTGTAAGGAGGAAGTCAAGGGGAGAGAAAGTAAGAGAGAAACTGGCTTCAATACCCACTGTGCTCTCCTGCGTCCCTCTGGGTCTATCAGACTGCAGCCTCTCCTTCCCTGCTGCTCAGCTTGGTCTCCTCCTTCCTCCCTTGTGCAGTTCAGGGAAGGGTGAGGGAGCAAATGCAGTGCATTCATTCACCCAGTCGATAGTTTTCCCATTTACAGGCTGTGTAATTAAGCAGTTTAGACTTCACACAAAAGTTACTCCATTCAAAGAAAAAAATTAAATAAAGCAACAATAAATATGATGCAGGAGATACACTCTCTTGTCCTGCGCTCTGCAATTTCTTTCTGTGTTGTGAATTCACTTGACCGGGATTCTTTGGGTTTTTGTTTTCTAATTTCATCACGAATTATTCATTTGCATGCTTGTTGTCCCCATGGCCACTTTGTCCATGAGATCAGTCACATCCAAACAAGGGTATGAGAAGAAGTTGATTCTTCTAGAAGATGCATCAGATAGCCGTTTGAACGCTCCTGGTCAACTGGCTGGCACTGCCTCCCATCCTACAGGCAGAACTCAGGTTTGTGGTTACCTTCACATCAGACAGAAGGCTGAGCCCCTAGAAAGGCTTCATTGTACACTGGGAGGTTCCCTTGGGAGGCAGAAGCCATTAGCAAATTCATGAATCAGACTTCTGTTTTTAGTTCTTTTGTGAAACAGACTCATTCCCTGTGCCTAGATAGTTCCTCTTAAGTAGATATTAAGGATGAATTTTAAAGAATCACACCTTCAGAAGTGCCAGCTCCCTGAAGAAGGAGGATATGTCGTTCACCTCTCTCTATAGACACTGTGTTGCTACTTCCAATGACAGGTACTTGTGATCTGATCATTCCTCCACCATTCACTGGGCTCTGATTCATTTCAGCACAGACTATTTGTTTACTGTATCTAAAAATCAAACATCTGCAGTGACCATAGAGGTTAGTCATTTATTCAATTAGTCACTAATTGAGCAGCTACTGGGTGGCCACCGGAGTGTCAGATGCTAAACAGTGAACAGTGAATACATTCCTTTCTAGCCAGGAATCTGTGCCACACAACAAAGAAGATATTTCCACACTATACATATTAAGAGAAAAAAGGGATGCCATGTCAGGGATGGATGTAGAAGATAGAACTTTAAAGAGCATGGTTCTGTAATGGTTAATTTTAATTGTCAATTTAACTGAACTTAGACTCACCAATGAGACAAACTTCTGGCCATGTCTGTGAGAGGGTATTCCCAGAATTTAACTGAGGAGAGAAGATCTGTCTAGAATGTGGGCAGCACCATCCGATTGGTTGGAGTCCCAGATAAAATAAAAAAGACAAGACAAGCTGAGTGTTAGCATTCCTCTCTCTCTCTCTCTTTCACTTCTTGATTGCAGACACAGTGTAACTAGCCTCTGTTCCTTCTGCCTGGCCTTTCCAGCTGTCATGTGAGACACACCTGGGAGACAAACATGCATCCTTCCTTTCTTATGTTGCTTTTTTGGTCAGGTACTTTGTCCCAGTGATAACAAAGGTAATTAGTCCAGTCCCCCTGGCAGAAGTAATGTTTCTAGTAAGAATTCAAAGTAGAGAAGGGATACGCCAAGTTAATCAGCCGGGAGAGAACATTCTGGACAGAGAAGTGCGTGTAAAAGACCAGACAGGTTGTGAGCTTTGAAGGCTCACGTAGACATGCAAGGAAAAGAGTAAAGGAGATTGATGAAGAAACAAGGGTAAAATCTTGCAAAGTGAGGTATTTAGGTTTTAGATATTTGTGAATCTAATAGTGGTTCCCATGTGGAGGAGATGTGATTTACACAAAGGATGAAATAAGAAAGAACTCAAGGGACTGCCCTAGTTACTGTTCTATTACATGGTGATGAAACACCATGACCAAGGCAACTTCTAAAAGAACACATTTAATTAGGGGCTTGTTTACAGTCTCAGAGGATGGGTTGAGAGTGTGGAGACAGGTAGGCAGGCATGGCACTGGAGCAGTAGCTGAGAGCTTACATCTGATCCTCAGGAAGGAGGCAGAGAGAGGGGGTGGGGCTGACATGGGCTTTTGACATCTCAAAGCCCATCCCCAGTGACATAGCTTTTCCAACAAGGCCACCTTCCTAATCCTTCCCAAACAGTTCCACCAACTGGGAACCAAGCATTCAATCATATGAGCCTAAGGGGGCATTGTCATTCAAACCACCACAGGGACAAAAGGAGAAATAAAAAGACTAGGAAATGAATGGTATTCTGAAGAAAAGATGATGGTAAATTGGACGAAGGTAAGTAATTAGGGTAAGTAGAGTGGGCAGAGATTCTGGAAATGGGTGACTTTGACCGATGGAGCATTGGGAACTGGTTACCCATGAGAAATAAGCAAGGAACATGTCAGGGCTTAGTTGGAGTAACAGGGTGGATCATCAGTCTGATCAGTTAGGACAGGGGAGATGAGGGATTAAGCCAGTAGAGTAAATCAAGATCTTGTTTGTAGAGATATTAAATTAGAGAGGCAAAGTAGACATGCAAATGAAGTCATCATGGTTGTAGTGGCTGATTTGGGTCTGTAACATAGATGAGAAATATAGGATTTATGAATTTTTAAATTTAGAAATACCTAAATCTATGGCACTAAATTCTTTTAGAAGAAAAGACAGAATATAAACACCAGAAGATATGTGCCAAACAGGATGGCACAAAATTGATAATCATTTCCATCTATTGTGGTTTTGTTATTGTTTATTGAGAGAGGGTTTGAGGTAACACAGGCTTGTCTTGATCTCACTATGCACTTGAATTCACTATGAACCAAGGATGACAGTGAATTCTGGACCCCCTCCCCACATTCACTTCCCAATGAAGACACACCCTCCCTGAGAAATATCTCCCATGCCTGAGCTTCCACTGTGAGTGCAGACCGGTTGGAGCTGGCTAGAAGCAGGGGTAGTGAGGCAAAGTCAGGCACTGTATCCCCATCCTGCTGTTGCATCTCTACGCAAGGCTCATCCCTGCATTTTCAGTTGCGCGCCATGAACTGTACGGAAGCTGTTCTGACCCGAGACAGTCATGACTAACAGGCCCCAGCCTCCCTTTTCACTATTTCCCCCAAGACTTGGGCCATTTCTACTTTCTTGCAATGTTTCCATCCTTTCTCTGCTGGAGTGGTGAGGGAGAAAGCTCCAGATCCTAGAAAGCCTTGAGGGGAAGAATGGACAATTGGATGATTCTATACTTTACAGATAACTTTTGTTGTTTCATTTTTTTTACCTTCCATCTTTATATCTTTATACATAAATACACACACACACACACAAACACACACACACACACACACACACACACACACACACACACACACACACACTGCTCATCTAATAGTGACATTAAAGATACCTTAAACTTGAGGGTGAATTTCCTGCCAGTAGTACCCACTGGTCCCACAAGCTATCTGAAGACTGCTTGATGGTATAAATCTTACCCCTAATGTCCCTTCCCCATTCAGTTAAGAGGTTGGGAGTCACGTGACTACTTCCTTTCTCCTCAGCTTTCCCTGTGAGCAAGTGCACTAAGGAAGAACAAGTACACAGACCTATCCCCTAGGTGAATACTATTTCTAATGAACTGTGTGGTTGAGGTTTTTAAATGAGGATGAGGAGGGTGTTGATAGCCAGATGGTGATGTTGATCTTAGGGCTGGTGAATCTGCCAGCGAGAATTCAACAGTTCTCACTGGAGTGAAGACATATATTGGGAAAGGAATGCATTAGACATCTGCGCCCTGCAAATCAACAGCCTTTGGGAAGGGCTCTCCATGCCAAGAAATCCATCCACAAGAAACTCCTATCTTTCAGAGAAGATCCCAAAGGAGCTTGCTAGCATCATAAGTTGGCAACCAGCTTCTTCTCATTTTCTTGCGGGGACAGGCAGGGATGCTGCTACTTTCTGCATCCCTCTAGGTTTAGAAATGCAGGATCTTGTACTCTCCAGCTTTCTTGTGACTGGGTGGTACATGGGAAAAGGGTCTGGACTGTGAGTTATAAGCAGAAGGGGTAGTTGGGGCTTCTGAACCAAAATGTTTAATCATTAGTAGGAAGCTCCGCCCAGAGCTTTTTTTCTCCAGCCACAGTGGCCAGCACTGCAAAGCACCATGGGTGGCTGCTCTGCCAGATGCATTCCACAATGAGGGGACATGAAGCTAGACCACACCTCATACCCCCATCCAAAGCAACAGTAGCCTGAAGGAGAGAGAGCCCCAATTGTTCCAAGTCTCCCATGTTCAGGGTTGCTCTGTTATCTTTATATAATTGAGTCTATCCAAATTGATTCAAAAGTTAGTGCGTGGGAGTGGAAGCATGCTATAGTCAAACATTAACAATTAGCCACAATGTTTCACCAGCAGAATGATGGTCAGTGAAAAAAAAACAAAAACAAAAACAAAACAAAACAAAAAAAACTAATTAAATGGTGTTGCTGGAAATGCATCTCAATTCGAAAAAAAAAAAACTGTAGCAATTTAGAAGGCAGATAAAATGTGCATCTCTAGGAAGAGGTTCAAAAACAGTTAATAGCATTCTGTGGCTACCATTGGCTCCGAAAGAGAATGTAATGGGCCATATTGATGAGCTTGGCAAAGAGCTGGCCAGTTGGCAAGAGGAGATGAAGTGGACAAGAGAGAGTCCAGAAATGTGTAAGGGGAGGTCAGGGCTGGCAAAGATAACTGCCTCTTGTTCTACTCCCAATTAAGTGAGCAAATACTTAAGGGCCTTTGTATGAGAAAGGCTGGTTAGGACTCAGACTTGCTTCCTGAACAAGTGCTCTGAATAAAACAGGGTGGGCTAGAGCAAACAGTTACAAAGTCAGCTGAGTCGCTTGAATTGGATACAGGGACATAGGGAGGAGGGAGGGAAGAAAACGAGAAAGAAAGACAAGAGAGAGACCCTCCCACAGCAAACAGATAGTATCACGTTATGCACTGCTATATTACAGTGAGAAGAGCCACACATGTGTCATACATGTAGTTATTGCCACCGGGGTATCTGTAACAGGGAGAGAAGCCTAAAAAGGCTTTCAGACAGTCTGCATTACTCAGCTTTCCATCATTTTGACAAAATAGCTGAGATAATCAGTGTATCAGGGAGAAATGTTTATTTGGGGTTCCATCTTCAGAGGATTTAGTCCATGGTCACATGGTCCCACTTCTGGGGGCCTGGAATGGCACAGGACATCATGGTGAGAGCATGTAGTGGAGACTTTTCACCCTGAACACCAAGAACTCAAGAAAGAGGAGACGAACTAAGAGGCCAGCATCCTCTTCTGTTATTTTTTGTTGCCAAGGCAGCTTGGGAAGGGAGGGTTTGCTGTGGCTCACAGTTAAAGTTGCCATCCATCATGGTGAGGACATCCTGGGCACCAGTGAGGTGCTGACCACACTGTGTTCACAGACAGGAGCAGGGAGAGAAGAATTCCAGCACTCTTCTTGCTTTCTCCTTCCTGTTCAGTCTGGAAGCCCAGCCCATGAAATTATGCTGCTCTTATTCAGGGTGGCTGGTCCCGCCTCAGTCACACCTCTCTGGAAAGGCCCTCACAGACATACCCAGGGGTTTCTTCCTCTGGTGATCCCAAATCTCATCAAACTGAAAATCAAGATTATCCATCACATGCCCAATGACCTAACTTCCTCCCATCAGGCTCCACCTCTTAAAGGTCCCCACCATCCCTTCTGTGGCAACCAAGGATGTTGGGAGAAATTTATGATCCATACCATAACATAGTCATTCCAGCAGAGGACCCACGACCTGGACTTTTCAGGACTATTCAGAACCTCCAGGACCCTAAATAAGCAGACTGAGGAAGCTGTTCAGTCCCCAAAGAAGATGTCGCCAGCACTATCTATCAGCTATGGCCAGCCAGCAGAAAGGAAAGCCTTTGGGGGGAGCAGTCAAGGGCCAGAGAACAGTAGACTGGGGACTCCACTAGGCATCTACACAATGTCTCATGATGAACCAATAACCACTTCTCATCCTCCTTCTTTGCCCTCCAAGTAAGAATATTGACTGCAGACACCCTATTGTGAGTAAACAGATAGCAGACATTTTGGGGTCCTGAGACTTTAACTCAGGAGGCTTCCATGACCGTGACGGATATGGAGTTCAGAACGTGTTACTCTCTAAGAGGAAAATTGCTGCTGCCCCATAAGTTGATGCTGGGGCTGCTTAGGCCTTTTGGAGTTAGCGTAGTTCCTGTGTGTGAGTCAAACACTTCATGACTTTGGTGGTCATTTCCGCTGTTTTTGAAAGAGCTCTATCTCTCTGCCTCATGAGCACACTATATGTTGTGCTCTTTCTGATCTTGGAAAGGCCAAGTTATATCATGTGTCGGATCTGATTGGCATCACTTAGTGTCCAGAGCTCTCGCCATCCACCATCCAAGCCACAAGAATGCCAGGGATAAATACAGAGTCTGAGAAATTCCTTTAGCATAACCCACCAAGACTTCCAAGCTGTGTATGACTACATGCAGCACAGCCTAGTCTTTGCTGACCAACCTGCTTAGCCGAGTTCCTCTTTGTAAGATGCAGCAACAGGGGTGATAAATGTTCTATCTTCTATCACTAAAGAAGAGAATAACAATTCTTTTCATGATATCATGTACTTCATTTCAGAAGCTTAACTGGGATGATGTTTATTCTCATTGCTGCTTCTTTTCTCTCCTACCACACCATCCTGTAGAGAGCCCGTGCGCTTATATGGGGTTGGTCTGCAATTCTTTCTTTCCTTTGTCCACTCTCTGACCTAACGGTATCACTGAAGTAGCAGCAGCCTGGCATCTCATTCTGATGTCCCATCTGATATCTCCAATGGGGTCATGGGCCCAGCTAAGCCTGCATGTTGTCAGTTCCTTTTCTCCATTAGCCTTTCAATAAGTATGTAGTAGAGGTGGCCATCACTACTTTCAGACATTTAAAGACTTCTTACTGTGTTCTATGCACTTGGTTGAAAGCTGGGGGGAGGGTAGCAAATTTTCCTGGCCTCCTTTTAAAAATGAGAAAAAATGAAGTACAGAGAAGACAATTTCTCAGGGTACAGAGCATCATCAAATACAACTAGTAATGTAAAGCCCATGTCAGAAAGTTCTGTTCATCACCTCTCAAACTGTATTATATACAGTTCTAGTATACATCATTTTGATACGTTTACACACACACACACCACCACCACCACCACCACCACCACCACCACCACCACGTACAGCAACAACAACTAAATGATTTTAGAACTCCTGTTTGCCAAATAGAGGCCACAATAGACATTAAAGTTGTAAAGGTTCCTATTATTCCTCAACATTTTGTTTTGTTTCATTTCCTTTGTTTTTGAAACAGTAGCCCAGGCTGGCCTGAAACTCACAGTGATCTTCCTGCCCTCGGTCTCCCGAATGCTAAGGATTACAGGCAGGAACCATCATGCCCTGCTGTACCTGAACATTACTTAAGATAATAGTTTCCCAATGGATTTAACCATGGAAACCTGTTTGCTACCACCTTCCATTTTGAGAGATGTGTGTTCCAGAGAACATAATTTAAGGATGAGATCGCAGACACCGAGCTCTAGAAGAGGTCATGATCATTTCCTTATACAACTGCACTGTTTGGTGATGCCAAGGTAGGGATTTGAAATGAGGACACAAATTCCCGTAGTTTGGGGGTATAGTGACTGGAATCCAGATTGCTTTACTCCCTCTGTATCAGGACTACAAACCCAGCAGGCTGCAAATAGTAAGTGCTTCCAGGGCAAGGAGAGAAGCACCCTTCACTTAGCAGGTAGTCAATGAACTGTAGCTTGTGAGTAGCTGTGAGGGACAGAAAATGAATGCAGTATCCAAGAGATGGAGGAGTCAGGTGGTCTCTGCAGTGGGGGAAAGGAATGCTAAGCTGGTGATACAAAACCTGCCATAGGTTCTGGAGAAAGAATAGCAAATTCTGTGTGTGTGTGTGTGTGTGTGTGTGTGTGTGTGTGTGTGTGTGTGTGTATGTGCATGCATGTGTGCATGTGTGTGTCTGCGTGTATGTCTGTGTGTTTATGTCTTCTGTGTGTGTGGCTATTTGTGTGTGTGTGTGTGTGTCTGTGTGTATGGCTGTTTGTGTGTGTCTCTGTGTGTGTGTGTGTGTGTGTGTGTGTGCAGAGAGAAGGGCAGGTGGTAAAGAGAAAACAAGCTGGACAAGACATAAACAAGTGATCGTAAATATTGTACTAATTAGCGGACATGGAAGGAAGGATTATCAAGATCAAGAATGTATTTACCTGCTTTTTTTAAACTGCTGTCTCTGAAGTCTGAGTTTGTTGAGTATGATCCAGAAGAGATAGACGTTGAACTTTGACGTGGTGAAATCACAGTTTCTGTCTATTGTGTCTACTGTTTAATTTGCTAGATGAAGTAGACAGTCCTTTTAGTACTGACAGCAAATTAAAGGGCCTTATGGTTAGGAGTAGAAAGGCCTAGGATATGCTGTGATGGGCAGCCTGAGGCAGAAGTTAAATTGCTTTGCATCAAAACAAAGAAAGATTATTTTCTCCCCATCAGGAGCTGGGGGAGGCCTGTGCATTGCACAAGAGAGGAAATCGGAGGAGGAGTCAGCTGAGGAAGACAGAGGGTCCTCCAAACACAGTGGGAAGGGCAGGGTCTCAGACACATTACCCGGAAGGCAGGATCTCGGCGGGCATGCGGGATTAGACAGTGATGCCCGAAGGCCACTTTTAGGCTGTTCTATTCTCGGCTTGATTCCCCCGACCCTGGTCTTGGGGATCGAAAGAGCTGCTTCCGCAGAGGAGGAAGTGTGAGTTTGGGTAGCATCCAACAGAAGAGACCCCTACCAGGACCTCTCTCTCTCATTCTCCTCTTAGGTGCAAATAGACTTGCACAGAGAAGATCCTCTGCTTGTGTATGACTCCTCTACTGTCTGGTCATGTCACTGTGCAAGTCACTCCAGGAAGAGAGCCCTGGGTCCCTTGCTCAGTGAGTCAGGGTGTCTGTTTGGGGGGCTCTCTGCAGCTGTTTCCCTTCCTCGGAGGCACAGGGTGTGATTTCGGTGTTCCGGTCCTCCAGCACTGGGGATATAATGAAATAGCCGGGGTTAAATAATGCAAAACTCCTGGCCGGTGGATGGTAACTTCTCTCTTTTTTTAACTACAGTTTCTAATTCACTCAGAGGAACAAATTATGTTTTATGGCCTTTTATAAAATATTCATGCCCTCCTCCCCCAGCACTCTCAGCGGTTCAGGAAGCCAGCAAATGGCCTGGTAGAAGGAGGATCTCATTTCCTCCCAGACACAATTTACAGAGGCAGCAGGCTCCTGACAAAGGAAAGGGAGGGCCTCGATGCCAGAACAGGCTGAGGGAAAGGCCCCTGGGCTCTCTGCTCTCCTCTAAACATGTCTCAGGACATCAGGGGCTTTGAACCAGGCTAGCGGCAAGCAAGAGTGCAGGGGGTCTGGGTGGCACTTCTCTGGGAGTACTTACCTCTTATTCACTTCTCTTTACAGGCAAAAGCCTCCCCACAAGCACCCACACCACACAGGCCCACCTTGTTATCTGCATCCTCTTCTCTGATACTTGTGTGTCGTTTCCAAGGCAACAGCAAAATGGCCAGTATATGGGGAGATGAAGGACAGGTTTGTGAACTGGATGTAGCAAGACTGACGGTCTTGACTCTTTCCTTTTCCATTTACCAGGACCTGGGTGACAAAAGGAGACACATAGATTCTGACCTTGCTTTGGAAGCGCTTCACAGTTCATGAGAATATTCCATCCTGAGACGGAGATGTTAATGGTGGAGTCAAAGCCTAAGGTGGGTATGTCGCTACCTCCCCTGGACCTGTTTCTTCTATACTGGAATGATCTTGGGTCAGAGGATGAGGAACAGAGCAAGTGAAAACCCTAGTTCTCTGAGTGAGTACTCTGGGTTCCTACTCCTGGCTTGAGGCTGACACTATCTCAGAGGGGCCCTGGGCACTGGCTCAGTGACTGGCAGAAAGAGACACCTGTCTCTCATAAGCACAAGCAGAAGCAACTTCACCCCCAACACCGACCAGGAAAAGAAGAGACGTCATACCCTGCTGCCCACAGAGACCAAAGCCTGATTCTCAGAGGGGGTTCCAAGACTAACATTAGCCTCCAGTTGCACTGTGACCAGCACAGAGGCAGGGAGAGGACACAGACACTTTGGTCACCCCACTATCTCTCTTCCTCTCCCCCTTCTATCCCAAAATATTCCTGTACTATCCTGGGTTACCTTTGGAGGTCCTGTGAAATGAAACAGCTGAGGTGTCTTATACTAGAACTACAGGAAAGGACATTTTTAATTCACTCATCATTAAAAAAATCTCAAAGTACTTTGAATTTCCTGTCTATTTCCAGAACGTGTTCATCAGAAAAGAAAACACCAGTCAATGAATGTGGCCATTGTATTGTGTGAGTTAAGACAAGAATCTGAGCTTTAGCAACTGCAAAACATAGAATTCTGTACCCATTTCAAGGCCAACTTGAGCTGTATTTAGGGATGTGGAGAGAATAAAAGGCTTGTGAGAAGAAGCCTGTCTATCACCTCCTGGATTAGCCTGGTACACAGGAGCCTTGGCAGTTTAATTCACCTATGTGCCAAATATGTATGAAGCAGATTCTATGTAACAGGCACTGTGCTACTTCCCATATCTCAAGGACAGTTGCACATTAATACTCATTACAGTACCAGTCACAATAGCTAAATCATAGAATGAACCTAGGTGTCCAACAACAGAAATGGGTAAAGAAAACTGAGTAGGGGCTGGACAGATGGTTCAGTGGTTATAAACAATGACTGCTCTTCTAGACGACCCATGTTTGATACCCAGCACCTACATGGCATCTCACAAACATCTGTAACTCCAGTTCCAGAAGACCCAAAGCCTTCTTCTGATCTCCAGTGGCTCCAGACATACATGTGATGCCCATATACACATACAAGCAAAACATTCATATGCATAAAATAAAAATAAACAAATCTTAAGAAAGATGGGTCATATATACACAAAGGAATTTTTGCAGTCACAAGAAAAACAAAGTTACATCATTTTCAGAAAAAAAAATGGATACAAATAGAGACAACCATATGAAGCGAGTTAAGCCAATCTCAGAAAGATTAATATATGTTTTTTCATTTGTGATTCCTAGATTTTATGTAGCTGCACAGTCATGGATGTATACATGACATAGAAGTGAAACCACATATGGACAAAGGTGCTGTCTTAGTCAGGGTTTCTACTGCTGTGAAGAGACACCATGACCGCAGCAACTCTTATAAAGGAAACATTTAATGAGGTGGCAACTTACAGTTTCAGAGGTTTAGTCCATTATTCTCAAGGTGAGAAGCATGGCAGTGTGCAGGAAGACACGGTGTTGGGGAAGGAGCTGAGAGTTCTACATCTTGAGCCACAGGCAGCAAAAGGAGACTGTGTGCCACCCTGGGCATAGCTTGAGCATCTGAGACCTCAAAGCCCACTCCCACAGTGACACACTTCCTTCAACAAAACCACAACTCCTCCAACAAGGCCACACCTCCTAACAGTGCCACTCCCTATGGGTCAAGCATTCAAACACATGAGTCTATGGGGGCCATTCCTATTCAAACCACCACAGGAGGTAAGAAAAGGGAAGGGAGGAGGCACAAGAGAATGTGCTCAATATATAACACATATTTGTACCGAAATTTTAAAAAGAAGTTGATTAAGATAAATTTTAAATGGAGAACAAGAGAGTCATGCCCATGTCAGTCAGACTTTGTGACACTGTGACAAATACCTGAGAGATTACATTCATGGTCTCCTGGATTCAGCGCCTTTAGAACTGTGCTGGGAGACACATCCTGCCAGAAGTGTGGGACAGAAGAAAGCTGCTTGCCCTCATAGTAACCTAGAAACAAAGAGTAAAACAAGATGGGACCAGGGCCAAGACACCCTTCAAAAGCACACCCCAATTACTACTTCCTCCAACCAGGCCTCACTTCCCACTACTCCCCTCAGATGCCATCAGATTATGACTCCACCGAAGGGTGAATCCATTGATGAAGGTCGAGCCCGGTGACCCAAGGCCCTCTCAGTGTCTGCATACACCAGCTGGCTACCAAGTTTGCAACATATGAACCTTGGGTGCAGGGGGAGGGAGGGTTCACCTTATATCAAAATCATAGCATGGCCTCAGGCTACCAAGATGGCCTAAATTACAAATGTGTATGTACATACATACATACATACATACATACACACATACATATATACACATATATGCACACATATTTTCTAACACATACACACACACACACACACACACACACACACACACACACACACACCTAGACATCTTGCTATGCCATCCCACCACCACCAGTTCTTGCACAGAAAAGGATGTACCTCCAGCTTCTCATTCAGGAAAATAGTAAAGCCAAGCTAATGGAAAGGCAGCAAAGCTCCATGTGCAGAGCCAGCTGCTGGAGACCATGTTCTAACCTTGCTCTGTAGCTCAGAGAAACTAGACATATGGTTCCAATTTGAATTCCACTTCCTTGGGAAAAAAAAATAAGAAAGCCTTCCAGTCTAATCCCCTGACCCTTCCCAAAGCCAGGAAAGAGCCCTGCTCTTGGGAAGTGCCCTACAGATTCTCACTCCATGTCAAAAATAGGAAATTTTTGTAAATGAAGAAGAGGGGTGTAAGTGGAGAGTCAACTCATGCTGTCCAGGAATTCTGCTGCGGGCACTCCTAACTCTGTTGGCCCTGGGAACCAGTTGGGGGGAGGGGAATTTGGGCACAAAAAAGGGAAGTAGCAACCCAATTCCCCCCATGTATCCAGATCCTGTTTCCCATAGCTACTCAGGGAAAGCCATGTAAGCATCATAGTTTTCTGGAGAGACTGGGTGTCAGCAAAGGGAGACACAGAGAGAAATGCTGAGTAAGTTATAAAGCCACTGGTAACACCTTACTCATGACTAGAGTTCCACTGTCTAGCTGGGATGTCTGGTGAACAGGAACACTCAGTGTTTGTGAAATGGATGAAAAAATGGTCTCCACACAACTGGCTAGATGTCATGTTCCAACATATTTCAGGAAGTGACCTGCTTCCTCTGATCCAAAATTACACCCATGATCTCTGGAGGGAGAACAGGCACACTAGCAGGATGGTTTTGCCCATCGGTTGAACTCACATTGCAGTGGGATTGTGTTGAAATGCCCTGGATGACCCTCACTCTCTAGCTGTGTGACTGTGGACTTGATTCTTATTCTCTCTGAGACTCAGTGTTCTCATTTTTAATGAAAAAAACTATTTTTTTCTGGAATTAATACAAAGGTATTTGGATTATTTTCTGCAAAATAGATGTTCATCAACTGAATTGTTGGATGTTTATTATTAAGATTATTGACTGTTATTACCCCTTTCTCTTTGCCTGGATCTTCCACAGCATGAGGGATAAAATGTTGCCATAGAAATCTATAACTCAGATGTTGGGTGACAGTACTCCTTGGGAGTCATAAACAAATCTCTACTCACTCCAGATAAGGAGCCAGTAACAGACCAAAGTAACAATCCTACACTGAAGTACAACTTGGTAAACTAATGAGTAGTGTGTGTAAAAGGATCCTTGCAGGAGTGTGGCTGTCTCAAAAGTAGCTGCATTGCTGAAAACCCTCCCCAACATGAGTAATGATGACCCAGAAAATCTGAAACCCCAGAGTACTCTATGCAACTTGCTGGCAGTTCAACAGCTCTGGGAGTCTCTCTCCTCAGCATTCCTTACTGTTGAAGATAGAAATAGAGAGGCCTTGCAAATCTGGTAAGATTCAGGGACTTCCTGAGACTTGTGAATTGTTTGTTTTCTTAATGTTGACGAACTTCACTTTAGAACTTCCTGACTCTGAAGAAGCTTTGCTCCTGGATGGAATGTTTCTATATCGAAGAACTGCTACCCAACATCACTTTCACTGTTTTATGTCTCTCTCTCTCTCCACAGACCTTGTCAGTCTGTTACACCTGACTGCTAAACATTTGAGAGGGTGGTATTTAAAACACTATGGGGTTTTAAGGAAAACTACTCAAGACTTTAAGGTGGAGCAACTCCGTTTCAAATCCCACCTCTTCCACTTCAGACAAATCACTTCACCACTGTGGCTTCCTGTTCCACACCTGTGAAGAGGGAGTCATCACAAACCCCTCACCAACTGCTCCAGCACTGCTGTGCTGGCTATTGACTCCCAGCAGAAAGGCACCTCTTCCTGCTTGGTGCAAAAGTACTCTAAGTGGTGTTGGGCTGAGTCGGGGATTAAGTGACAGGTAGTGGAAACATCACGTACCCTTGTTCATAATTAACAGGAGGAAGCTTTACATTTTTCCCCGAGTTGGAGAGATGGCTCAACAGATAAAGTGCTGGCTGCACAAATGTGAGGACCCGGGTTCAGATCCCAGAATCCACATAGAGCCAAATGCAGCAGCACACATCTACAGTACCAGTGCTCCTCCTGTGGGATGCAAAGTGGAGACTCCTGAATCTCAAAGGCCAGCTAACCTGGCACATGCAGCAGCAAAACAAGAGATCCCATCTCAGGCAAGGCAGAAGACGAAGAATGACATCTAAAGTTGTCCTCTGACACCCATACACACTCCATGGCGTGCATGTGGCCAGACTGGTACATACAGACATGTGCACATGTATGTACACACCACACACACACACACACACACACACACACACACACACACACACACTGAAAGAGAGGGGGGGGGGAGAGGGGAGGGAGAGAGAGAGAGAGAGAGAGAGAGAACAGAGATTTTAAAAAGGAAAAAGAAAAAATAATTTCCCTGCAGTCTGAGGCTGTTTTCTCTCCTTTATGACAGTCCTAGAAACTCAAAATCTGTCTTCCACTGCTGCCTTGTTGGTGCTGACTCACAGTGGCTCCCCAGAGCAGACCGCTTCGATTTCCACAAGTTTTTAGAGCTGGTTGTCAAACTCTTGGTAGTTTGAAATTGGCCAGGGTGGGACCGTCTAGGCTCCAGAAATGAGCAGACATTACAGCCCAGAGCCTCCCCAAGCCAGGGAGCTGTTAAAAACAACACAGTACTCACAGCAAGCCCCTGTGGACATTTCTCCACCCACAACCAGAGGGATGCTAGCACACTCTAAGTGCGTGTGTGTTGTTTGCTGGCTTCAGACTCCCAGGGCTTCCCATCCCCCCAGGCAAAGCATCTGAATTTACTTACCCACATCAGTTTCATCCTTATGGCCTTCATTCCCCCCACCCCCACCCCCATCCCACACTTCCTGCCCCCCCAGCCACCTCCATCACCACTCAGTTAGCTCAGCCAGCCACACCTGCCTTCTCTAAGCACCATGCCACTTCAGGACCTTACACTTGTTTTTCTGGCCTAGCCCATTCTTCCTCATCCTGGTGCACAGTCACACAGCATTCTAAGGAAATGTACTCAGGACTTAAGGATGGGGCATTTAAAGGTGCATTCTGAGAAATGTGTCATTGCGTGACGTTGCTGTGTGAGTACTCCCACAAACAGATATCCTGGCATACAGTGTAGTGTGTGTCCATATCGCACACATGATGTAGCCCTCTGCTCATAGGGCCTTGGTGAACAAAGCCACAGGAGATCAGATAAAACACAGGAGAAACCCAGGAGAAAATGGGTGCCATTATGAAACAAGATGTCTGAGGAGGCTGCCAGCAAAACCACATGGTGTTTATTAAGTGTTGTATGTGATGTATGTGTGTGTGTTGGTATAGATCCACACTTACTTATGGATGCAGGTACACATAGGTGTGGAGGCCAGAGAACAGTCTTGGGTGTGGTTCCTCAGATGTCATTTGTTGTTGTTATTATTGTTCTCATTGTTTGTTTTATACTGATTTATATATGTACATATACACATATATACGTATGTGTGTGCATCTGTACATTTATGTATATGAATGCAAGCATGTACACAGCATGGCACACATGTGGAAATCAGAGGGCAACCTTGGGTGTCGGTCCTTGCCTTCTGTCTGATTTGAGACGGGCCTCTTGGTTGTTTTCCTACTGTGCATGCTGGGCTAGCTGGTCATTGAGCTTCCAGGGCTTTTTCCTATCTTAACCTCAAGTCTCTCCACAGGAGTGCTGGCGTTGCAGGTGCTCACACTACATGTCCTGCTTTTACCCAAGTTCTGGGGAGTTGAAATCAGGGCCCCCAGAATTGCAGAGCAAGCACTCTTACTCAGTGAGCTATGTTCCCTAGGCCCCCGCCTTGGGTTTTGTTTTAGCCTTTGCTTTGAGACAGGGTTTTTCAGTGGGACCTAGGTATGATTAGGCAAGACGGATGGGCCAACAAGCCACAGGGGTCTGCCTCTTTCCACCTCCCCAGCACTAGAATTACAACCATATACCACCCCTGGATTCTTTTCAGGGGTTCCGGGCATCAAACTCAGGTCCTCATAGTTGTGTGGCCAGCACACTGCCAGCTGAGCCCTCTCCCCAGCTCCAGTGAACTGGTTTTCATCAGTAGAAGGATCCCACTCTTCGGTAAATGTCAAAGTACAATACAGACAAAAGCCAGTCACACACTCATTTGGCATCGTCATGGATTATGCTCTAGGCACCACATGATGCACTTCACTTTCACACTCTCCCCAGCTCAGGCAGTTTCACACCAGCATCCCTACAGACATGTGAGTAATGCATTATGTTCCAGCCTGACAGCAAGCAGCTAGGCAACGGGGCTATCTCAGCTCCGCCATCGTCTTATAGGACCGTGGTTATTTACCAAGTGTGTTGTTGACCAAGGTGTCACTGTGTGGTGTGCAGCTGTATTCACAGTGCTCACACCCTCCCTTCTTCCTGGTTTCCACTTAAACACCATCTCTGTGGGAAGATCCTCTTCGGCTAGTCTCTCAATAGCCCTATCTATTAACTCTTCATCTTATTTATCACTACCTGCCGTAAACTATCTGTAATTCATGACAATCCTCCTGTCTCAGCCTCCCAAATGTTGGCATTACATGCATGAGCCACCATGCCTGGCTGATTTTTAAGAGCTTTTGTTGATATGTAACTCACATGTCACACAATCCGCCCACTTCAAGTGTGTGGTTCAGTGGGTTTTCGTGTCTGCCTGGGGCTATTCAGCCTTTACTGTCAAGCTAAGATCATTTTCATTAGCACCAAAACACACACCTTCAGCTGTCACTCCCAAGGCTCCCAAGGCACTTGCCACCTCCCACCAGCCCCAAACAATACTCCTCCATTTCTGTGTAGTTGCTCATTCTGGATGTTTCGAACAAATGGAGCCATGTGATAGAGGGCCTATTGTTGACATAGGAGAAACTAGGAGTGATAAATTGACATCATAAAGGACCCACTAAAGTTGCTTAGGAAATAGGAAGTCACACAAAGGAGATTTTAGCTAAATGAGCACTCCTAGGTTCTCTTATCAGGAAGAACACAATTCGGCCTCACAGGCAGGATGACCCTAGTTAACAGCAGCCTGGGAAAAGTAGTCTATGTCAACTATGGAGAACTATGACATTGTTTTTACATTGTAAATCTCCCCATTTGTCCAACACCTTGGAATTTCTGTCTCTGTGAAACATGTTTAATTCCTCCAACTGTAAACTGTGGTGATGAAACTATACAAGCTGATTTCTGTTCGGGGCTGGTTCCCTTTTGCACACTAACCAGAACCAGCTGTGCACTATTTATCCTTTATTAATCTCTAAGTGCTTGGAGTTATTTCTCACTGGGAAGCATATTAATACTATAGCGTTATAACTGGTTTCCCTCAAGGTCTACTGATTCTGTAGTATGTATCATTACTTCATTCCTCTTGATGGACAGAAAACACTCTATTGCTTTGTCTTTATCCATTCATCCCTTGGTGAGGAAGGAATAAGGTTATTTCCATAGTTGGCCATCGTGAATAACTCTGCTTGCATTTGCATCATGCGGTATTCACACACATATTTTTATGAGGACATGTTCCCATTTCTCCTTAGAGTCACACCTAAGAATAGAATTTCTGGGTTAGGTGGTAAGCTTCCGCCTGGCTTTTCAGGAACTGCTAGGAATTGTTTGCCAGGGTGGCTGGACCATCTCACATCCCCACCATTGCTATTTTCTGCTCCTAGAATCATCACATGCTAGTGAGTGTGATGTGGTACCTCCGTGTGGTTTTGATTGGCATCTCTCTGGGGGGTTAATGATGTTGAGCATCTTTTCACATGCTTATTAGCCGTTTGTATATCTTCCTTTGAGAAATGTCTATTTCCATCCTTTGCCCATTTTAGAGAAATTATTTATATCGTCTAAATACAAGCCCTAAACAGACATATAATCGCAGTATTTTCCTGCATTTTGTGGGCAGTCTTGTCAATTAATACACTTTTATAGAAATTTTAGGTTTACAGAAAAAAAATAAGTTGCCTTTTTACTTGGTAGCATACATGAAGCATAAATGCTTTTCACTTGATGTAGTCAACTGGGTCTGTCTTATTTTTCTTCTCATGTTGGGGCGTTTTGTGTCATAGCTATGAATCCACTGCCAAGTCCGAGGTCCAAAACCTATGTTTTCTTCTAAGAGTTTTTGTTTCATTTGTTCTCACTTGCTTTTTTAAGCCATGATCTCACTAAGTAGCCCAGGCTGGCTTGAACCAGGAATCCTTCTGCTTCTGCCTCCTGAGTGCTGCAATTATGGGTGTGAACTATCAGGCTCAATGTATCTAAGATGTCCATAGTCACTCTTACACTCAGATTCTTGGTACATTTAGAATCCATTTTTGGATACAGTGTGAGGTGTGATCCAGACATAGATACCTACCTCATCACAAATATATTTATTTTAGCAACTCTTTTTCTGGACTGCTACATGAGCATAGGGATCTTGAGTTAGAATCCTCAGAACTCATGTTAATAAACAAACAAACAAACAAACAAACAACAAACAATAGGTTCAGTAGCATGCATCTAATCCCAGTATCCTGCTGTGAGATGGGAAATGACCACAGGAAGATCCCTGGAAGTTCCTGATACACACACAGTGAACAGCAGAGATATTGTCTCACATAAGGTAGAAGGCAAGGACTGATACTCTAGGTCACCCTCTGACCCCACATGCTTGAAGCAGCACATGGGCACCTGCACTCACAAATATGAACATGCACACACACAGTTTTTCTTTTTTTTTAAATCTTTCTTTCTGCTTATCCATAAGCTCCACGGGAGCGGGATCCTTTTCTGTTTTGTTCACTGACATATCTGTTCTCAGCACCAAAGGGTGCTTGGCATTTATCAGGCACGCTGTATTTATTGAATAAATGAATGATAATTAGCTCCACAAATGTTATTTACCATCAGCATCATTTTACACCTTCAACTGGTATGTTCTTCAGACCCAATAGCAGTCTCTAAGACTTCCTTGCCTTCACCATCATCCCTGGTCATCACCTGACCCCCTTCTGACCTGTGGAAACAGATAATTCAGCCCCACCCCCACCCCAGGTTGTCTGAAGGTTGCTCAGTCCTTCCTTTCCTACTCACCGCCTTCCCTCCACCTCCTCTTCCCTTTTGGAAATTTCCTGGCTCCTGAGTCACTCTAGTCTCTGACCTCTATAGACCCCCCATCCTTGAGAGGAAATAGCCACCTACCTAGTGGTTTTGGAACATTTCGAAGCTGCCCTCTCTTGAGGGCTGCTCTCGAGTTCACCTCAGACCTCCTGTGAGAACTCCGCAACAGCTCAGCCTGGTTAGACGGTCACTAGTTTAGAATGGAGCCTGAGGGGGCTGAGGTGACAGCTCCGCTGGTGGGACGCTTGCCTAGCAAGCATGAAACCCTGAGTTCCATCCTCAGAATCCACATTAAAAAAAAAAAGTTGGGCCGGGCAGTGGTGGCGCGCGCCTTTAATCCCAGCACTCGGGAGGCAGAGCCAGGCGGATCTCTGTGAGTTCGAGGCCAGCCTGGGCTACCAAGTGAGTTCCGGGAAAGGCGCAAAGCTACACAGAGAAACCCTGTCTCGAAAAACCAAAAAAAAAAAAAGTTAAATGTGAGGGCATCTGACGGTAATCTCAGCCCTGGAGAGGAGGAGCCAAGCATAGCCCTGGAATCTGCTGGCCAGACAATCTAGCCTGCGTGTCTAGCTCTGGGTCAATGAAAGAGATTGTCTCAAAGAGCAAAGGGGTTGGCACATGAGGGTCGAAGACTGAAGCTGTCCTTTGATCTTCACATGCACAAATATTCACGTGAACATGTACCCACAAAATGCATATGTGCATATGTGCCAGCGTGCATGCGCATACATGCATACACACACACACACACACACACACACACACACACACACACACACACACACACAAATGAGGGCTCGGGTGATGACTCATCAGGTAAGAGTATTTGCTGTGCAAGCATGAGGATCTGAGTTCAAATCTCCAGAATTAATTAGGAAGCCAGGTGTGACTTTGGGTAGACCTTGAATTCCAGTGCTGGGGAGGAAGTAGGAGATGGGAGGATCGCTGGGGTTACTGACTGCCAGCCTAGCTCCAGTGAGAGACTCTCTCTCAAGAGAATAAGGTGGAGAGCCATGCAGCTGGACACTGAGGAGCCTCCTCTGGCAGCTGCACACGTACACACCCTTACCACATGGCTTACATAGACACACAAAATTTTAAAATTCATTTATTATTGTGTGTGTGTGTGTATGTGTGTGTATGCTATATATGTGTGGATGCACATTCACACACATGTGGAAGTCAGAGGACAACCTTGTAGAGTCAGTTTATTCCTTCCATGGACTCAAGGTGTTAAATTCAGTTTGCCTGGCTTACGTGGTAAGTGTCTTATCCACTGAGTCATCTCCCCCATCACCCCCCAAAATAATTCTCTAAATGGTACCCAAGTCCCAAACGTCATATTCAAACTGCCCAAGGGACTGAAATGTGTCGTGACAACACAATGACCAGAACCTACCTCTTCACCCTGCTAAGGTCACCAGTTCAACCTTAGTAGTCTTTAAGGACACAGGCTGAACCCCTCCCCTGCAATCAACAGCCTGTAAATCCTGGAACCATGTGACTTGAATTACCAGTCAAAGGAATGGGCCAAGAGTCAGATCCCTGGCCCTGGATGGAGATGTGCCATCCTGAACTGCCCAGGTCATTACTAGAGAACTATCTAGAAACCCTAAGTAAACTTTAGAGGATTACCGTCTAGCAGGAGGCTTTACATACCATCACTGCATGTGCCGGTATCGGCCGGTCCAGATAGGCCTGTCAATGACCTGAACCGACGACACAAAGCCCTTCAGGAAAAGCTGCTTGTTCTGGAGACTATAGAAAGAATGAGGCGTGCCTCACATGTAGAGCATGCCATTGTCCATGTCACCCAGGGGAGTGTGCTCAGTTCTGCTCTGGAATAAGCTCCACCCACCTTCAACACTGTGCTCTTTGTGTCTCTTCTGAATTCTTTCATTAGCAAGGCTAAAATCCCAGTGACAAGAGATGTTTGTTTGCACCAGGACTCCACTGTCACCTTTGAGGTGCCTTCCCACCTATCCAGTCCTCTGTCTGACAAACTAAGCATTTTTTTTATATCAGTTACATTTGATAATGTACCAGACACATGCATTATTCCTCAGTCTCCACTAGTTTCCAGGCTTCGGGGTTGGGGGTAGTGAAGTTCCACCAGGTCCCCCAGCTAGGAAAGCTGGAATTCTAGCCTCAGTTTTTAACAAACATGCCTTGCAACTCCTTTCTGGGAGATCTCTGTTGGAATTTTCCACAAAGAAAAGCACAATTAGACAAAGCCAAGATGTCCCCTTCACCCCAACAGTGACAAGACTCTTTACGGGTCTCTGCATCTCTTCCTTCTGAAAACACAGACCTAAGCAGGTCTAGTACAGGGATTCTGACTTCTGTATTTCTGCCCTCACTGGCCTGCCCTCTTCTTCCTCATTTCTCCCCGTCTGATTTTCTTCTATCACCCAAGCCAAGCCCAAGCCGCAGCCCTGCCCTCCTACCCACCTCTTCATGTCCAAGTTAGCACTCACATCAAAGGACTCTTGTGGCTTCCTCCCTGGGCAAAGCAGAAATAACTCCTGGCAAGGTAAAAGCTCAGAGCCCTCAGCCACAATCATTATTTCTATTTCGCCTGTCCTGTACCTTCTTTCAAATGACTCCTACTCCTCACTCTTTGCAGCTTGTCTTGAGCCTTAACATGTTGTGGGGGGGTGGGTTGCACTCTCCTAATAACCCCATGGACATCTTCAGAGAGGGGCGTGCTTCTAAGATCACCTTCAGAGCTGCTCCCTGCCAGCCCTTCCCCACAATTGTGGAGCTCCTCAGGAAGCCTGCCGCAGCTCTCAACAGCTGGACATGTAATGGAGATGGATGTGTCCCTCAGGACATCGCTACAAGCAGCTCACATTGGTTAATAGTTTCTTCCCACTGCTTTTTCCAAGGTAGGGACTGAGATGGTGAAAGGGAGGCAACATAATATACTTATTATATCTTTAAAAAAGAAATACGTATTCAAACACAATCGTCAGCCTGAATCAGTCAGAAAGGGAGATGGACTTTCTTCCATTCCTGCTTATGATCCCATCATGCTGAGGGAGGGAGGAAGGGAGGGAAGGAGAGAGGAAGATCGGGTGGGAGGGAGGGAGAGGATGGGGAAGGGGATGGCACAGAAGGACCCTCACACTTGAGGAGGCAAAGTGGAACTGGATCACAAATCACTGGCGTAACTAGTCTCTCTTTCTATTCAACTCATTTGCACACTCATTGCACACACATTTCAATTAATGTGGATATTTCTCTTGGCCAGATTGCATTTAATTCTCCTTTATCTGGCCTATGGTGCCCTACTTATTCCTCTGAATTATCTTGTCGGCTCTAATCCACCCCACACCCTTTATCAGTGTTGATTTGGCTCCCGTGATAATCCTCAGAGAGAGGAATTAGCATGTGCTTGAGGTGGTGCTGGAGATGGAGAAAGCAATTAGTAGCCACAACACAGTGGAAACAGATAAAAGGGGCCGTGGGCTCTGCAGGCCCAGCTCAGGGTCCCTGTGTCGGGGAGCTCTTTCTGAGGGGTGCCCAGGGCTAATGGGTTATGTTTCCTCATGGAGTGTTTGTTATTGATGATAATGGTCTGTTTCTTACTATTTTCCCCTGATACACTATGCTCTAAAAGAAAACATTAAGCAGGCCTCCTCCCACAGCCCTTAATTTACATTTCCTTTCTCAAGGGTGTGTTATTCTATGAGACAGTCTCTCTCTCTCTCTCTCTCTCTCTCTCTCTCTCTCTCTCTCTCTCTCTCTCTCTCTCACACACACACACACACACACACACACACACACACACACACACACACACACACACACACACAATGTGTCCTGGGCCTGTCTGAGCACAGGCACCTATTTGTCTCATCTAATTCCAGAAACAAGTTTATCCTCACAGGACATTGCAGTTCTACAAATGATTTCCCTCTTGGACACAGCTGGACTACATTTCCCAGATACCCTTGCTCCTAATTAGGCATAGCATGTTCCTGAGCTCTGCCCGATGAACTGTAGGCTACATCCTGACCTGGCTCACAAAACTACTAAAACTTTAACCTTCTCCCTCTTTTTAGCTAAGGAGAGAGACTCTGGGGAACTAAGATGGAAGGATCCTGAGTCCCCGAATCTCAGTGGAAAAAGAATAGGCTAGAAGAGCTATGTGATCAGGCACACCCAAGTCATACTGTTATATGGGCAAGATAAAAGCTTTTATAACATTAGAAGTCTAAAATTTGGTTACAGCAGTTAGCTCATACTGATTACTACAGCCCCCATTCCATAATTATAATCAAGACTGGGAATTGTGGTAACTCCCCCAAGGTCAGATTAAGTGGCAGAGGTTGGCGTCAGAGCCAGATCTTCGGATTCAAACCCTCCCTCCTTCCATCATGCCACAGCTGCTGCCTTCAAGGGAGCAAAGAATCTGCTGAGACGCTCGATCACTTTATGGAAACGCATTTCCAGTTCATTGGTGCTGTCCTAATTAGGACTTAAATGAAGATAGCTCTAGGGAAAAGAAGCCTAAAGCAGGGAGGTAATCAAGGCCAGACCCTGGTGTGATTTGGGAATTGACGCTACAAAGTCACCTTTGAGGGCCTTGAATCAGCCGTAGTCAACAGGGGGTGGCAGCCCAGGATGGTGGCAGTACACATAGAGAACACTGCTCATTGAGAGAAAGCCAAACACTCATGTTCCCTGGAAGGAAGGAAGCCACATGTGTGTATTAGCTTTCTGCCGCTATAACAAATACCTCAGATAATCAAATTAGAGACAGAAAAGGTATGATTGGGCTTGATGATTTGGAATTTCCAGTCTATGATCAAGCAAACCATCATTTGGGGCCAGTGGTAACACACCACACAGGAGCCCATGGTGGAGCCAAACCACTCACCTCACCGGAATCCAGGAAGCAGATGGCAGAAGAGAAGAGGAGCAGGGCTCAGGGTCCTATAATGTCTGTGGAGGCACATCTCCAGTGACCCTAAGACTTCCCAGGCGGTCACTCTTAAAGGTACCAGCTCTCAGTGGCATCACCCCTGAGGGTTCCAAGAGATACTCAAAAAGGTCTTGGGAAGCCAGTATATTCGGGCCCGATGCCGTCTGCTTCTACGGTCTCTGTTTGATGCGTCTTCTCTGTGCCCCCCAGTCCCCCTCTGTCACCTATACTACATTGTTGTCAAAGTGCTCTGCTGGTGCTCTTTCTTGCCTGCTACTGTCCGTGTATTGTGTGTGTTTGACTTCCCAGCGCCAGGCACACGACACAGCAGGAACTCAACAGATACTAGAACGCAATGCTTTAAATAAGTCGGACCCTAAAGGAAAATCACTGGACGTTGTGTTGAACTGAATACCACGTTTTCCGAAGATGTCCTCAGCTTAATCCTTGGATCTATGTTATGGGGGGGGATGGAATTAGAGTTGCAAATCATCTGATCTTAAAGCAGGGAGATGATGCTGGATATCTCGGGTGGTCCCCATGGTATTCCAAGGATGTTTAAAAGATGGAAGAGGGGGTCAAATGGTGTCAGAATGGTGAAGTGGCAGGGGACCTGGCAAGCTCTCACTGATGCCAGAGAGAAGAGGGCCACAAGGCTGGGACATGAGGCACACCCTAAAAGTAGTGGTTGTTTTTAAAATGCTCTGCCCCTTCCCCAGATCCTTGGGAAGCTAGAGCTCAAGATTTGTTCTGACTCAATTCTGTCTCCTCCAGGACCTGAAATAGCTCCTCACACATAGATGTTCAGTTAACCCGGAAGAGGGAGCAGTGAGTGCTTCCTCTGCAGTTTTAAAGCTGTGGTTGAGGCAAGGGGGTCCGCACGAGTTCAAGGCAAGTCTACATCATATAGCGAGTCCTGAGCCACCCTCAACTGCGAGGAACAAAACTCTGTCTCCAAAAACACCACCACCCTGGATAAGCTTTCTCTTGCTGGTGTTACATACTACCTCAGACAGTGGCTTGAAACAAGTGTATCATTTTACAACTAAATTCACTTGATACATACATCATCTTGCAGGTAGGAGGCTCCGAAGCCTGAAATGGGTCCCTCTGGGCTAAATTCAAAGATTTCCCTTCAGGAAACCCTAAGGAAGAAGTCACTCTTGTTTGTGATTCTTGCCTTGTCCAGCTTCTAGGGAAGGCATGGTGGACAACACGGGCTTGAAGAGTCTTGGGCTCTAGACCGAGAAGTGTCTGCCACTCTGTTCCCCCAGCTCCCACCACATTAGGAAGCCTCCACACCTCCTTCCAGCTCCATTCCTGGTTCATGGATCATCGACATCATTTTGACTCAACTCTGTGTGAGGGGAGAGAGAGAGAGAGAGAGAGAGAGAGAGAGAGAGAGAGAGAGAGAGAGATAACATTGGAGGTGGGAAGGAAGGAAAAGGAAGGAACATAACCTTCAGAAGGAAGTAGGGTTGCATCTGCACAGCTTTAGTATATCTAGGCCATGCTCCCAGTGACTGTGAAGTCTCAGGCCACAGGAAGTGCTCCTTTCCCTCCTTCCCTGATCCCTGTAGTAGCAGGAGAGACAGTGTGTGTCTGCTGGCTGGGGATATGGCTCAGGGGTTCAGCCCTTGCCTAGCATGTGTGAGGGGACCTGCTGTCATCCATCCCAGCATGCAGTCAGAAGACCTCTAAAGAAAGACTTATTTCAAGGTCCCTCCAGACAGGAAGGACAACACCCAGCCCCCCTGACTCCCCCTTCCTGTCCCCAGAGCCACACCTGTGGGGAGTGTATTTGTCTTGGTCTTCGGTATTCTCTGACTCATGGGTCTAATTGAACTTTCTCTGTGTCTTTTAACACATCTGCCCCCACACCCCCGGCTGTGGCTTTAGAGGTGGCCTGCACCACCCGCCAGGGTCCATTCATCATCCCCATCTGGGAGACATGCTACCAGACTAAAAAACCTGATGAAATAACTCTACACGAGAACACATCACTCTCTACCGTTTTCTTTCTAAAACCTGCAAATTTTCTCTCTCTCCCCTTTGTCCTCTCCCACTCTTTCAATCTCTCTATGTGCCTCTGTGCCCCTGCCTGTCTCTCTGTCTCTGTCTCCTCACTCCCTCCCCCTCAGATGTCTCAGGGACAGAAGCCACAAAATGGAAGCATTCCGTATTCTCCTTGAAAGAGGCCAGAGGTAGACATGAATCCTTGCTACAGCACCAGTGCCAACAGCTGGCTTGGCTTAAATATTCACAGCCAGGTTTTCAAATTCCAGTAACCATTATGAAAAGGCTCTTGCAAACGACTCTTTATGAGGCCTCCAGCCAAGAAGAGTGGGAAGCTTTGATCCTGTCTGGAGCCAAAAGGACCAGAGGATGGAGTGGAGACGGAGCAGGGGTGCTGGCCAGGACCTCAGATGGCTGTTTGTCCAGAGCCTCTGCACTGCCCAACTTGCCAGGTCATGCGGACCAGCGCCCGCCGGGGGTGAGCTGGGTTTCGGAGTGGTTGCCTGGACACTGGGCCACACTGCTGTCAGGGAGTGATTGGCCAGCTTGAAGAGGCCCAGCCGGTGGCAGACCCCCTCTTGAGGAGCCTCTGTTCTCATAAGACCCTCTCTTATCCTTGACTTTTGAGTGGAAGCTGCCCTGGATGAACGGGAGTTTGTGTGTGTGTGTGTGTGTGTGTGTGTGTGTGTGTGTGTGTGTGTGTGTGTGTTTTCAACTCTCCAAACTCCTCTATGCATAAACAGGATGTTTAGGAAAAGTTGAGATAGCAAAGGGTCTGCTGTGGTGGTCACTGAGTCTTACTCAGAAAGCAGTGGATGATGGTAGCTTTGCTCACACTAATTCTGCACAGGCTCTGGATAGAACCCAAACAGCCACACTTTGGAAGTCTCCTCTTCCATTCCTCAACTCACTCTTCTTCCTGGCCTCAGAGTTCACACTGGTCCAGGCAAGTGGACAAAACACCTTCGCCATGGAGGGATATTTCTCACAGAGTATTCGGGAATCCTCCCTGTTCACAGAGGGCTGAAGGAGGACTTTCTTCTCTTACAGATTGTGTCTCAAGATGAATGCTCACGTCTGTAGCTCCCTGGAGATGCTGCTCAGGATGCAGGCCCCCCTGCTGCTCCATCCTGACAGATGCAGAGAACATCTGATCTGATTATCCTGTGTTCAGCAGCACCTGCTCCTCAGGAGCTGAGTTAATCCTGTGTACACAGGCCCTGACATCTGGGAAAGGCAGAGGCCAGGAAAACCTCAGGCAGCGTGATAGAGCCGTCAAAGCTCTCCTGCTGTGGGGGAAGAGTGGTGGCCACCAAGGACAATGGCCTCTTCAGGAGATCTTTCACAGCTGACCGGGCCCCAACACCCAGGCTTGGCTGCAGACATAGGCCCCACGAACAGGTTCCTGCAGCTGCCAGAGCTTCTTCAGGGTGTCTCAGGGCCTTAGGATCCTGCTGCAATGCTAACAGGTGCAGGCAGAGTCCCCAGTCTATCCACCTTATCCAGCCCCCACAAGATCCGTTGCCTAATGCCTGTTCTCAGACACACAGACTCTTCATTTGGAGCTGTTGGTTCCTATCCACCTCCTGTCACCCACACCCTCAGTGTTCTCAAGCCCACACCAGCTTGACACTGGCCAGTGTGGTCTTGAAGGCAGTGTTCCTCTGCCCCCTCTGCCAACATCTTCTGTTGCCTCAGCCATACCAGAGAGCTCAGGAGCAAAGTGCTCCTCCTGAGGCCAGACCTGAAGGAGCAAGAGGAGCAGACCCCAGTTCTCAGAGCAGCAGCCTAGCAAAGGACCAGAATGCCGACCCTCTTTTCTGGGCCTGAGGGAGCCTCTGCCCCTGACTATGGGCGAGATGAGAGCGAAAAGGCGGAGATAAGAAGAAAGGCGCTCATGAGTCAACAGTTTCTATACCCCAAATCAGGAGCAGCTGCCTGGGACCAGCAGCAGGCAGGGACATGTGACTAGTGCCTGCACTAGCCAGGGACACATGATCAGTGCCTGTGCCACCCTGCACCAGCTTGTGACATCTGCTCTGTGCCTGCACGGCCTGTGGCACCATCCCTGTGTTTTCACCAGCCAGGGACACCTGTTCTCTACCTGTGCCTGCCTGGAACACCTGTCCTGTGCCTGCATCAGCTTGTGACAGCTGCTCTGTCTCTGTGCCAGCCTATGACCACTGTCCTGCACCCGTTCTAGCCCGCGATACTCGCTGTGTGACTATGGCAGCCTGTGACACTCGCCCTGAACCTGTGCCAGCCTATGCCACCTGACCTGTAACGGCAACAGCCTGTGACATCTGCTCCATCCCTCTTTCAGACTGGAATGCTTGCTTTGTCCCTCCAACAGCCTGTGTCTGTACCAGCCTACGACATCTGCCTTGCACCTGCAGCAGCTTGACATCTGCTCTGTACCTGTGGCAGTCTGTGGTACCAGCCCTGTGTCTGCGACACCGTAGAACAGTTGCCAGCAACTGTGACAGCCTGTGAAACCTCCTCTGCATGGAGGCCAGCAATGACACTTCACCAGCCTGTGACACCTACCTTATGCCTATAATAGCCTGCTGCCAGCAACTTTAATGGCTGGTGACATCTGCCATTCACCTCTACTCTCCTGTAATCCCTGCCCTGCACTTGGTCCATACTGCGACACCTGTCTTGTGTTTGCACCAGCCTGTGACACTGACAGTGTGCATTTCTCTGAATGTGACATTCTGCAACAGCTAGTGTCACCAATGGTGTGGCATATCTGCGTCCATCTGGCACTCTGGCCCTCCTGTAGAGAAGGCATTCTGGAAAGGAGGGAAGGGATCTTAGGAAGAAAGGAGGCATGGGATGTACAAGGGCTCATCTGACACTGGAGTGTTTGAGGGCTGTGGTTTTTTTTTTTTTTTTTTTTTTTTTTTTTTTTTTTTTTTTTTTACTAGTGTTCCTGCATCAAGTCAAACTGGATCCCAAGACCCACTCCTGTGCCAGAGGTAGCTGGCATGTCTGTGGTACTCCACTCCATCTTCAGCAAAGGACTCCTGCCTGGTGGGAAGGCCCTAAAGATTAAGAAGTTCCTAGAACTTTCTATAGATACAGCCCCCATGTTGAGAACTGCTTGAATCAGCAAGGGCCAACACACCCTGTTGCAGGGTATGGATCACCTAGACCCACCTTTCATGGGCAGCCACAACCCATTTACCCGAACAAGAAGACTGCTAAACTTTTCCCCAAAGCATTAAAAACACTTGTTTTAAGAAGGAAAAGGGCTGGGAAGATGGTTCATTGGGTAAAGTGATTGTCATACAAGGGTGAGGACCAAAGTTCGGATCCCCAACACCAAGTAGATGCTGGTAATCCCAGCATTAGGAGGCAGATGCAGGAGATTCCTGGAGCAAACTGGCTAGCTACACTAGACAAATCTGTGTGCCCTGACTTCAAGCAAGAGATACTGCCTCTGTACATAAGGTGGGAAATAGTCAAGAAATACCCAAGACCAACTTCTGCTCTCGCTCTCTCTCTCTCTCTCTCTCTCTCTCTCTCTCTCTCTCTCTCTCTCGCTCTCGCTCTCGCTCTCGCTCTCGCTCTGCTCGCTCTCGCTCTCGCTCTCTCTCCCTCCCTCCCTCCCTCCCTCCCTCCCTCCCTCCCTCCCTCCTCTCTCCCTCCCCCTCCCTCCCTCCCTCCCTCCCTCCCTCCCTCTCTCTCTCTCTCTCTCTCTCTCTCTCTCTCTCTCTCTCTCACACACACACACACACACACACACCTCTCTGCACATGTGTCTACACACACCTATGTGAACACAAGTACACACCAACATACACATCACACATACATACACACACATTCAGGAAAGGATAAGAAGCCACAATGTTATTTTATGCTTGCTCTTTTTAACATTTGGTTTAGGTTAGCACACAAAGAAGGGGTGTCACTGTGGCTTTTTCAGACATCTGTGTCACTATACTCTGTTCTAATTGGCTCTCCTCTTCCATCTCTGCCCTCTGTGCCCCTCTCATCTGCAACTGGTCCCTTTCTCACCCAGTTAGGTCACGCTTCTGCTTTTCTGTTCCATATCACCCTCTCTATTTCCCACCTCTCTTCCCTCTCTTTCACGACCTCTTTTTTTTTTTTGGTTTTTCGAGACAGGGTTTCTCTGTGTAGGTTTGTGCCTCTCCTGGAACTCACTTGGTAGCCCAGGCTGGCCTCGAACTCACAGAGATCCGCCTGGCTCTGCCTCCCGAGTGCTGGGATTAAAGGCGTGCGCCACCACCGCCCGGCCACGACCTCTTTTGATTTGTTAAATGAGTGAAGAATGCAGAGTAATGAGTCAGAGAGGTTGGCTAGAGGCTTACTCAAGGTCAGGGGTAGTTTTCCTACCAGCTTCTGAATGATGCAGGAGTGAACAAGGAGGGCTCTGAAAAATTCCTGACATCGCCAATTACACGCTAAGTGTTTCTAACAGTAATTACAATAGTCATTTATGCAGAACTAAAAAGCTGTTTCAAATGTCAGAAATGTTGAATTTATGCTGGACATGGAAACCCATACCTGTGATTCAGTATTCCGGAGGATGAGACAGGAAGGCTGAGAGTTCAAGGCCAGCCTCAGATGCATAGCAAGACCTTGGCTCAAAAAATAGGAGAAGCAGGGGTAGACATGTTAAAATTAGTAATTTCACAAAAGTGTGGTTTATAGCATTCAAACTCTGGGGGATGTCCACAAGCATTGTGTGTGTTCAAATAATGTAATATTCAGATTTCTTCATGAAGTCAGCAGGTCCAAGTAGAATAAATGACAGGTGGACAATTCTAATTATAACATGTAGTTTGCTTTCAAAAATCTGATACTTTTGAGAGCCCCATTCATAAGAATCTGTGTGGTTGTCTCTATGAAGCACGGTCAACTCAACTGTGGACAAGTCACTCTACATAAAACCCCACCGAGAGGGCTTTTCATTTCAGCAGTCACTGTGGGAGGAGACAGATGACCGCACATGTTTACATCATGGGGATGCTGCACACACAAAAGGATGCTGCACACACATAAGGATGCTGCACACACATACGGATGTTGCACACACATAAGGATGCTGCACACACATAAGGATGCCACACACATAAGGATGCTGCACACACATAAGGATGCTGCACACACATAAGGATGCCACACACATAAGGATGCTGCACACACATAAGGATGCTGCACACACATAAGGATGCTGCACACACATATGGATGCTGCACACACATAAGGATGTTGCACACACATAAGGATGCTGCACACACATAAGGATGCTGCACACACATAAGGATGCTGCACACACATAAAGATGTTGCACACACACATAAGGATGCCAGCCATAGGATTGCTTTCTCTCTTCATGCTCCTGTCCTGGATTCTGAAAATATCGACCTTAATTTTGGAATGTGTCTGTTTCCTGCTCTCCTGTGCCATTGGACACACCTGCTTCCTTCAAAACCTCAACATATCATCCCATGTGTGAAGATTTAACTCTCGAAGAAAAACTGCAAAGCTTTTTTCCTGTTTTCTCAACTATTCAACTGATTTTTTCTTGGAATTTGGGATTTGGAAAAACAGGAAATTCCTGTGCATTCTGGGAAGGAATTTTCTCATAGAAAGGTTATTCAAGACAAGACTAGTCAAGCCCAGAAAGGGGCACCATGTAGGCTCTGCAAGGGGAGAAGCAGCTATGGTACCAGAACAGCAGGTTTGGGCCCCAGGTCCCAGCCCCCGTGGAAACAGAAAACATGAACTCCACTCCTTCAATTTAACTCTGGATAGAAATGTACCAAAACTAGGGCCAGCCACTCATTTATGAGGTTAATGAAAAGCTGTTAAAAGAGGAAGAAAAGTCTGACACAATGGCTAATGCCTGTAATCCTAGCATTCAGGAGGCAGAGGCAAGAGGATTCCCACAGATCTGAAGCCACCCTCATCTACATAGCAAGTTCCCAGTCAGTCAGGGTTACATAGTCCACCCCCGCCTCCACCATCCCGTGGGGGCGGGGAGGATGAAAGGAGAAATGGGGAGCAGAGGAGAGGAAAGAAGGGCAGAAGAAGAGCTGGTGTGGTAATCCTTTCCCAACAACTTAGAAGGCAGAGGCAGAAGGATTACAAGTTCAAGGCCTGACAGGCTACAGAGTGCATAAAAGGCTGGTTTGGACTGGAGAGAGGAGCTGAGCCTGCTACCTGTACGACTGTAGTTCCTGGGAGGTGTTTGGCAGAGTTTCACCCCAGAACCCAGAAAGGATAGATCAGTGACGGTATCTGAAAACCCAGAGGTGATATAGGATAGGGAAGAAAATGGACATTTCAAGACACTCCTGAGAACATCACTGTCTGGTCATCTGGGAGAGCATGGCAGGGTCACAGCTGCTGAATCCAAGGGGAAACCAGGAATTCTTTCTCTGTTAGGGTTTTGTGACCTTTTTGCTCCTAGGTCAGCAGTGGTTAACCTGCCATATTTGCTGTTGATGACAGATATAGCTCCAGCATCCCCAAAACTCAAGAGGAGAAGAATCCGTGAATCATTAATGTGGTCAGACTGAAGTCAGGGGCTGAAATGACCTTCACATCTCCTGACAGATGACGTTTGAAACAGACCACAGCCACGGAAGTATGGCCCTCTAAAGAACCTCTGAAATACCAAGTGAGGTTGCAGAAGGAGGCAAGCCAGTCACCAACCCTGCCCTCAGGTCGGGGCTGCAGGGGAAGCCAGAGCCTACGAAGCTATGTCCATGGGAGAGTTGCAGGCTTCCTCTTACGAGTAATGGACACCAAAGTTAGGTTCAGGTGCTGTTTCCATAGCCACAGCCAAGAAGGAAGAAACACTTCATAGACAGCTTCCTGAAAGCAGTGTGTAGTGGCAAACCCTATATACTCATGTTTTTTCTTATTAAAGATGCAGTGATGATAAAGCTGAATTTTTAAATTAGAAGTAGCAAGAAAAATAACTCAATAATAAATTAGAGAAATTATAAGAGCAAACTTAATAAAGTTAATTTTCTTTTTTTCTTTTCTTTCCTCTGTCTCTGTCTCTCTGCCGTGTGTGTGTGTGTGTGTGTGTGTGTGTGTGTGTGTGTGTGTGTGTGTGATGTATGCAAATATGCATGCCCATGATGAGTCAGGTAGGCTCCAGGGATTAACATATCTTATTCTATGGCTCTCCATCTTGTTTTTTGAGGCAGATTTTCTCACTGAATCTGGAGCTATATTGGCTCAGATAGCTGGCCAAGAAGCCCCCAGGATCTGTTTGTCTCTTTCCCTAAGCTCTGGGGTTACAAGCACCCACCACCTCTCCTAGCTTCTTACATGAGTTCTGGGGACCCAAACACAGGTCCTTACAAGCCATCTCCTCAGTCCCAACTTATTTTTTAATGTTTCTATTTATTTTTTGATAATTTTATATAATAGATTTTGATCATATCCTCTGCACCCCCCTCAACTCCTCCCAGATACTCCTCTACTCACTCAACTTCATGTTCTTTCTTTCTCCTACAAAACCAACAAAATATCTACAAAAAAAGAAAAACAGTGGTGTCTGAGTTGCATTGACTGACTAACTACTCCTGAACCTGGGGGCAGCGCTGAAGTGTGGTTGATAAACCTACCCATTGCCACTCCATTGAAGAGACATGATTTTCCCACAGCTATCAGTTTGAATAGACTAAAGGGGACTCTGTGCGCACGTCCGCTCCTCCAGGCTGGGATTTGGTCTGGCTTGGGCTTGCACAGGTCTTGTGTATTCTGTCACAGTCTCTGTGAGCGCGTGTGTGCAGCTGCCCCGTTGTATCTGGAAACGCTGTTTCCTTGAAGTCTCTCACCACCTCTGGCTCTTACAGTCTTTCCCCTGCCCCCCTGTCCCTTCTGAGCCTTAAAAGAGGGATATGATCCTACTCAGGGCTGAGCACTCCAAAGTCCCCCCACCCCCCATCTCCGATAGCTCTCTAGTTGTGGGTCTCTGTGTTAATGACCATCTACTGCAAGAAGACCGTTTCTCAGACATATCTCGAAGGCAAGTCATAGCTTTCAGGCCAACTTATTTAAAATTGTGAATCATTTCTAGAATTTTCCATCTAATGCCTTTGAACCATTTGACCTCAAGAAACCAAATGTGCAGACAACAAAACCACAGAGAGGGAATGACTATCTACATAGATGGGGCAATTTGTGTTTGAATTTGTTAAAATCTTTTTATTTTGAAACAATTTCAGGCTTAAAGAAAAGTCCCAGATGGAGCACAAGAAATTCTTGCATGTTCCTCACGGTTCATCCATACATGTACACATGTGTCGGTTCCTTTGTCTTCCTGGTCATCCTTGGCTCCAGCTACCTACCAGTCTAGCTGTCATGTATCCCCACACATAAAAATCTCGGAGAGAATGTCCCATCAAAACAGTCAGTGAGTATTTCATAAAATCAATGGTCTTTTATAGACAAGGACCACACTCAGACCAGGAAAAGAGTGTAGACACAGAACTACCATCGAAACAACAAACCCCATTCAAATACCCAAATACCGCCAGTCACCCGCTGCTCTTCTAGGCAAAGGGAGAGCACACACACACACACACACACACACACACACACACACACACACACACACACAGAAAGAGAGAGAGAGATAGAGAGAGAGAGAGAGAGAGAGAGAGAGAGAGAGAGAGAGAGAGAGAGAGTCTGGGGCCTTGTATAAGACCACTGGACACATCAAGGTGTCTTTAGTCTACTTTAATGTGGAAGGTTCCCCAATCTTTTGTGGGCTTTTTAGGGGTGGAGGGCTTTGACATTTTCAAGCATGCATCTTGCTTTGTCTTTTGTTTTTTTGTTTTGTTTTGAGACAGGGTCTTACTATGTTACACTAACATGTAATATCAACTCACAATCCTCCTGCTTCAGTCTCTTGAGTGTGGGATTACAGACTGCATGCACCCCTTCATCTAACCAGATTATCTTAGATAACAGCCCTCAGTTGTGGTTTAATTAAAGTTTTCTCAAGATTCCTGAGGCTCTGTATTCTGGGTTCCTGCTGCTGGGAGGCATATGATGCCCACCTGTGCAGCCACTCCTGATGTTAACTGGTTACTGAGTTAAGGTCTGCCAGGTTTCTCCCTGTGCTCCCTCTGCAGTTAATGCATAACTTCTGGGCAGCTACTCTGTCAACATATGCATGTAGCCTGCCTCTTAGCACTCACTAGTTTTTGTCATTGATAATGATTCTTGCCTGAGACAATTCCAGCTATGGCAGGTGCCAGATGGTGACTTTCTAATTCACAATCATTTCAATATTAATTAGCTGGCATTCTACCGTGAAAGGAGTGCTCCCTTCTCATTCATGCATTCATTTGAAACAACTCGTGGGTTTTTATATTATTCTGTGGTATCATCTATTGCTAAATTGACTTTAATGTTTGATGGACTCTAATGCTCACACAGTCCCTAACATTGCCAGTGGGGACTCCTTCAATCTGGCCACTATGATTTGCGACAGCTCATCCTTCCTTGAGCAATTTTTTTTTTTTTTTTTTTACTTTCAACACAGGAATGTATCCTAGGACCAGCCAAAAGTTAACGATCTCCCCTAAGAAGCCCTAATTTCTTCATTCCTTCTATTGGAAAAATATTTAGAAACTAGATCTAAGCTGGGTGTCGTGGTCCACAGCTGTAGTTCTAGTACCTGGGAGTTTTAAGCAAGAAGACCAGCAGTTCAAGGCCACCCTTGACTATATAACGAGTTTGAGGCCAGCGTAGACCACATGAGCCTTTGTCTTAGAACAAACAACAACCAACATGCATGTGTGCACGCACATAAGTTAAACAAACAATAAAAATAGAAAATATGTGAGATCATTTTTTGTTTACAATCCATTTGAGATTTTTGTCTCTGATTTTATGTGATTTAATTTTGAAAATTTAATTTCGAAACATTGCTCTAAATGTCAAAGCTACATAAACATCTATTTAGAGGAGTTGCCCTGGACACACATGCCTTCTACTACCCAGTCCTTTACACCGTATTCCCAGCCACCACCCATTACCACCATATCTCATTAGTTTCTTAGTTTGTTTTTTCTCCCCATTCTCTTCTATATAAGATCTTGTTGCATAGCTCAAACTGGCTTCAAACTCACAATCCTCCTGCCTCACCCTCTCGGGTGCTGGGATTACAATTATGAGCCTCCACCTCCAGCTTTAGACTTTTTTGTTTTGTTTTTGTTGTGTAGAAATGAACATAACATGTCCCCCTTCATTTTTACCAAAAGGTATCTGCAGGACATACTTCTTTTTCTTTTGTTAACTTAACAAGATACACTGCTTCTCCCTCCATATCAGTCACAGATGTGGCTTGCTGGTGTTTACAGCTGTACAGTCAGCCCCCTGCATGGATATTTCTGGCTACTCTGATGTTCAAGCATGTAGTTCACCCCCAACATTTTTTACTCAGAATCAATACTACAAGGGATTACTTTGTGCATGAATATTTTCTTACTCTTTTTCCTTTACATTTGTTCTTATATCTCACATATGTCTGTTGCATCTAGTATTTTTGTGTGTGTGTGTGCACATGTGTGGATGGGTCATAGGACAACTTTTAGAAATCGGTTCTCTCCTTCTACCGTGTAGCTTCCTGGAAACAAACTGAAGTTGTCAGCTTGGCAGCAAATGCCTTTACCCTCTGAGCTGTCTTGGCAGTCCAAATTCATAATTTTGGAGGTAAATTTCTAGAGGTGGAATTCTTGGCACAAAGAGAAAATGCACATATACTATTTTTAGATCGTGCCAATTAGCCCACCGGGAAGCTGGCACCAGTTTGAAACCCTGGCGCGGATGTGTGAGATGACCTGTTTCCCACATTCCTGCCCACAGAATGTGCTGTGTACTATTTGTCGTTTACCAACTTGAGTGGAAAGTTACCTCTGTGCACCTTCAGCCGGCTCCCCACTGGGAATGGAGTCACATGCTTTTCCATGCATCTGAGGCTACTCTGTCTTTGGCTGCTCTGCAGGAGACTCCAGGAGCCTACAGCACACACACAGGATCCTCCTCCTCCTATGTGACCTTGCCGCAGTGGGAGAGACGGGCCATCCAGAGGCACCTACACTGAGAATGTGGTAGAGGGATTTGAGAAGGCACCTACACTGAGGGATTTGAGAAAGTCTCTTTCGGGACAGTCCAGACAGGGAGGGAATTGAGGCCACCTGGGTAGCTGTCAGACTTATGAAGAGTATCTAGCCTGTCACGTGGCCCAGCCCACGACTGTCTGGGGAGGGGAGCAGATGACCAGGGGGGAGGTGTGGGACAGGTGGTGATAGTAGCTGTCGGAATGAAGGCTAAACAGCGTTGGTGGAAATCAAAGATAAACGTTCATCCCTCTCACTGTCTTCACAGTGCAACCAGATGATGCTGGCTATTTTGAGAAGGTTCCCAGAATGGCACTTGATGCATATCACGATCTCTCGAGGCAAGCTGGGGACGAGGCTTCAGAGTTTCCACCACTCTCCCCAGCAGACACTTTTGACATGTGCTCAAGCCTCCCCTCTGTGAGCTGCATGCTGAAGTCGCAGTAGACAAACACACATCTGTCTCTCATCCTCTCCCAGTGTGAAAGCACTGTGGCTAGACACCATTCCAGCCTGAGGAACGGGGCCCTCCAAATCCAAATCTCTGGGGCTCGCTGGCTATGAGTGGCCCCAGTTTCTGCCTATATGCTGTATTTTCCACGTTTGTTGGGTACAGTTCTCTAACACAAGCCTGTAGGTACCTGAGGGGTCTCTCTTGATCTCCAGACACCGTGCGGTATCCTTGTTTTTGATGGAATTTCCCTAGATGGAAGAGACAAAGGCAAGGTGTTTATGTGTCTTCCTAGGCAGCTCACCCCCTCGCTCAGCTGGGTGCTCAGATTTACACTGCAGAGCTCCTCAGTCCTCTCGGAGGAGACGGAGAAGCAAAGAGTAGAGTTAGCCTGCCTACAGCTGTATGTACAAGCTTCGAAGCGATGGCGTCTTACAGGGGTAAAAGGGCAGCCCTGCACTCCGCTGGGCATCATGGCTGCACCCTGCAGGGCATCCCTTTGCCACTTGCCCTTCTTTGAACTCCTCCACCCTGGAGCCCATCAACCCCCCCAGGACCACGCTTCCTTGTTGTCTCCCTCCATCTTCACAGAGGGAGGTATAGAGCAGAAACCACACAGGAACCTCAGCCCATTTACCTCACCCCTCTGAGTGGTACCCTTCCATCATGTCCTTGGGCCTTACTGCAGAAACGGAGGCAGAGTCCTCACTTCCCAGGGACACACCACAGGACCGTGGGCAACTTCCATAACCTTTCTGAGTCTGATTTCCATGTCTCTAAAACTGGGCTTAGAAGTAATGTGAATTAAGGATGGAATTGGGGTCACTGTTCCTTGAGTGTCCTATGCCAGATAGAAGAAAAATGTATAGTGGATCTAAGTCCACCTCTGTGTACCCCCTCCCTGTCCTGTCTGGGGGAGGGAGGGGGGAAGGAGGGAAGCTGGTCCTTCTTTTTCTCATGCAGTCTCTCTCACCCCACCCAGTTCCTTCCTTCTCATGGCCACAGCTGAGCAATGGGGAACCTCGCAGTCTGCAGGCACGATCTGTTCCCTGGACCCCACCCTTTGCATTTCTCATCTTCCCCAGGGAGTTCTCTCTTCCACACTCCCACATCCCGTGGGTGCCGCCTCTGGCACTCCTCAGCCACTGGTGCCCTCCACTCCTCCTACTGCCTCCAGAAGCCTTCTCTGGGTCGTGTGCTGCCACCTTGACCTTCACCCATCCTCCTCAGTTTACTCTGGACACCAGGCTCCCCACAGGACTGTGCATCCTCCTCAGTTTACTCTGGACGCCAGGCTCCCCACAGGACTGTCCATGTGTATCAAGACTTAGCCTCTCCTGAAAGGTTCATTCTCAGTCATGGACACTGGCTCCCTTGTGCTGCTCAGAGGTCACAGCCTCCTCTGAAGGACTCAAGACTCAGAATCATGAGAGTGAAAATAAACAGAGGGACTATCTAACTATATCTGCCTCTCAGTTCATTGGAACTTTTTAGTAGAATAATTTGTAAGTGGGGCCTACAAAATAAATAAGGTATAGTAGAGCCTGGGCATCCAATCAAATACCATCTTTATATCTGAAAGTTTCTGCTTCTAGACCTAACGTGGATAGGAAAGGATTGAAGAGAAGGAACTGATGCAAATGAATTTAGCATTATGTAATAAGCCAGGAGCCACCCAATCACCTTCCCCTTTAACTTGTAGACTTCTTGGCAGAGAAGCCATATAAACAGACCTGGCCTCAGCCTCAGAGTGGCAGACAGAATGTCCTGTTGTCCTGAAGGCCAGGCCTCCCACTGAGATAAAAATCTCTCTTCTTTCATCAACCTCAATGAGTAGGTGACTTGATGGCTTATCTTCCCATCGTCTACCTGAACTGGTTTTGGAATCACCTAGGAGACACACTCTTGGGTGTTACAGGTTAACTGAGGAAGGAAGACTCATGCTAAATTTGGATGGCACCATCCCATGAGTTGGGATCTGAGGCCGAATAAACAGGAAAAAAGGGAAAGAGCAGCACTCACCAGCTTCCTACATTAGCATGCCTTCTCATGGAGGACTGTGTTCCCTCCAACCACGAGTCAAACACACCCTTCCTGCCTTAAGTTGCATTTGTCAAACATTTTGTCACAATGCCGAGAAAAGTCACTAATACAGCCATCTTCCAAATTTCTCTTGGGAAGACCACTTTCCAAATGTTTGAATAATTATTTCTTTAGAATAAGCAGTATCTTTAATTCCAGGAGCTTTGTCATAAAATATGGCATTAAGGAAACCAAACACATTCCCAAAGATTCTGTATCTATTTGCTACCAGGAGGAATTGTGCTATGTTTAAGACAAGTCAACATCTTTACTAATTAACATTGTGATGCCAATTTTAAGATGTGTCATAGAATAATTGAATTTGTGACTTCATGTTGAGATTGTACTTTGTAAACACTTAGGAAATTAAGGATCATTAAATTTAAAGTTAAATACTGGGAGTGATTTATGAACATAGTCTTCAGTGGGTAAGGAAATTCAATTTATTAAACCATAAAAAGACCTGATACAATTAATGGTTCAGCATTGTTAGGCTTGTACATGAAGTAACAAGTCCATTAAGATTTAAAATCCCATTGGTACACTCAACTTGCCACATGCTGGGCCTGGTGACTGCCATTGACTAGAGAAGCCATGACAGTCCAAGGCAGCCTGCTCTTGCAGGGCAGGCAAAACCACTGGCCTGGTAGGTAGCCCTTCTCTGCTCCTGTGTCCCACCCTTGGTCTCAGAACTATTTCCCCAGCCACTCCTCAATATCACTAGGGTCTGGAATGCCCCTCAAGGACCTGTGTGTTAAGGCCTTGTTCCTCAGCGTGGCATTATTGGGAGGTAGTGGAAACTACATATTGGTCTTCAGTTATTGGGACACGACCTCAAAGCGGGTTATGAGAGCCCAAGCCCTTCCTCTTTCTCTTCCGCTCCTTGGTTCATGATCTGAGTGTGTTTTGATTCACCATGTGTTCCCGCCATGATGTGTTGACTCACTCCAGGCCTCAAACCATGAGGACAACTGATGGGAACTAGACTGTGCCAACGTAGGAACTGATTATCTCAGGGACTTGTCATAGTGATGGAGGCTTGATAAGACTCTTCCACTTAGGGAAGGCGGCAGAACCCTGTCTCCTAGTTCACCTCTCCAAGCTGATACCCCAAGTGGGACAATCTTGCACTTGGTCCTCAACCACTTGTCAAGTGCCAGCCATATTCCAGATGTTGTCACCACAGAATGACAGACAACAGAAAAAACCTAGCCATACAGGCCATAGCTCTGTGAGGCCAGGCATGGTAGAGCACACCTGTAATCCCAGCACTCTGGAGGCTGAAATTTGTAAGTCCTAAGTCCACAGAGTGAAATTTTGTCTCAAAAAAGCAAAGTTCAAGTAAACATTATTCTAAGAGACAATAAGACAAGGATTAAGGGAACCCTAAGAGGGGCTGGAGAGATGGCTCAGAGGTTAAGAACACTGGCTCCTTTTCCAGAGGTCCTGAGTTCAATTCCCAGCATCCACATGACAGCTCATAACCACCTATAATGAGATCTGGTGCCCTCTTCTGGCCTGCATGCATACATGCAGGTAGAGCACTGTATACATAATAAAATAAATAAATCTTAAAAAAAAAAAAAAAGGAACCCTAAGAAAGTACAGAAGTACTAACCTACTCTTATGGGTCATGGAAGGCTCCCTCAAGGAAAAACTGCCTGGACCCTGAGGAACACTTTCTGGTCCTGGTGAGGAGAGAGTGTGGAGAACGATGCCCACATAGGGCTTATGAGAGTCTGGCCACTCACTGTCGTTAGAGCTGAGAGTGTTCCTCCTCACCACCCTCCTTTTTTTCCCCACACCTCCTCCTTCCCTTCCTCTCCCTCCTCCTCATAACCAATATTGCATAGTTCAGGGAGACTGCAAAACCTCTGAACTTATTTTGCACATATTTTTCCCTGAAGGGATCTCCATAGCTAACAGTAAATTCTTCAAAACAAAACAAAGCCAGTCGTGTTTGGTTCTATCCTAGGTCTCTGGGCCATCCAGCTTCTGAGTCCTGGTGCTCCAGGCAGTGTCAGGGGTGGGCTCACTCTCATGGCATGGGTCTCAGGCTAGACCAGCTATAGGTTGGCTACTCCCAAAATCTCTGTATCATCCTACCCCAGCACATCTCATAGGCAGGACAGACTCAAACGTGACTGGAGAAAAAGTGTCAATGTAATGACGCCTAATGGTACTCTGCTAGACTCATAGATTGGTGCCTAGCCCAGTAGTGATCAGAGAGGCTTCATCCAGCAATTGATAGAAACAAATGCAGAGACCCACAGTCAAACATTTGGCCGAGCCTAGGGAATCCTGCTGAAGAGAAGGAGGAAGGATTGTAGGAGCCAGAGGGGTCAAGGACATCACAAGAAAACACACAGAAACAACTAACCTGAGTTCATAGGTGCACACAGAGACCAAACAGACAACCAGGAAGCCTGCACGGGACTGACCTAGGCCCTTTGCATACATGTAATGGATGTGTAGCTTGGTCTCCTTGCAGGATTCCTAACACTGGGAGCAGGAACCGTCACTGACTCTTTTGCTGGGTTTTGGGACCCTATTCCTCATACTGGGTTGTCTTGCCCAGCCTTAATACAAGGTGGGGAGGTGCTTAGTCTTACTGCAACTTGAAATGCCATGTTTTGTTGATATCCATGGGAGGCCTGCCCTTTTCTGAATAGAAACAGAGGAGGAGTGGATGGGGTCAGGGGAGGAGGGTAGGGAGAGGGACTGGGAGGAGAGGAGGGAGGGGAAATGTCCGCCAGGATGTAAATAAATAAATACAAAAAATAAATAATTAAAACCACTTTGGCTTTAAGAAGTTATTTGTGGAGCTGGAGAGATGCTCAGTCATTAAGAGCTCCTGCTGCTCTTTGCAGAAATCCAGAATTTGGTCCCCAGCACCTCTATTGGGCAGTTCATAACCACTTGGACCTTCAGCTCCAGATGAGCTAAAACGTACTAATAAATTAAAATAAAATAAATGTAAACAAATAAGTTTTTAAAAGTTATTTGCTAGCTGGGCATGGAGGTTCATGCACATAACTCCAACTCTCAGGACACTGAGACAAAAGGATCTTGAGTTCTGGGCTAGCCTGGGCTACAGAGTAAGAATGTCTAAATAAAAAAAAAATGTCAATGTTTTTTCAAAATGTAGCTCCGGAGCCTGATGGAGTAGGCAGGTGTTCAGAGACATGATCACAGGCAGGTTGGTATCTTCCCCACGTGGTCTTACCCAAGTGGCCTAAGACACAAGCCTTTGAAGCATCCTGCACATAGAGAAACTTCACACATAGACTATGGTCAGTGAGGTTCCCCATGTTACTGTCACAGGCCTTCTGGCAAATTCTCTCCACCCTGTTCTGGTCATCCGATGCTGAAGTCAAAGGAGGAGCTTTGTTTGTTCTTTGAGGCAGGGTCTCAGGGTGTAGGCATAGAACTCACCATGTAGACCAAGCTGGCCTTGAGCTCTTGGTGATCCTCCTGCTTCTGCCTCCTGAGTGCTAGCATCGTAGGTGTGCACTCAACTGAAGGAAGGGCTTTTACATGTTTCCACCCAGTGCTCCAAAGTCTGATACAATAGTGCCACTGTATTCAGGAGACCCAGCTTCACAGCCAGTACCATTGATGCAAAATATTCAGTTGTCTTAAGGAAGTATCACAGCCATGCAACCTTCGTGAAGTGCCACTCTGATGGATCAGAAACTATCAACCATGAGGCAGCAACACAGCAAGAAGATGGTGGCACTAATAAAATTAAAGGCAGTGACTCATATGTATCAAATGTTCCTGTTTGTTGGGCATGTGCCAAATGCCTGTCACATGCTATCTCACTTAATCCCATAAAGTAGATATTTATTGTCTCCATTTTATGTATAAGGGAAACTAGCTACAGAGAGGGAAGGGAACTTTCTAAAAGTAACGAGAGCAGGTTGAACCCATACTCTTTGGAACCATAGCAATCTGAAGTAGTTTTTTCTCTTAATCACTCCTCTGTATTCAGGAGACCCAGCTTCACAGCCAGTACCATTGATGCAAAATATTCAGTTGTCTTAAGGAAGTATCACAGCCATGCAACCTTCGTGAAGTGCCACTCTGATGGATCAGAAACTATCAACCATGAGGCAACAACACACAGCAAAAAGATGGATCAGAAACTATCAACCATGAGGCAACAACACAGCAAGAAGATGGATCAGAAACTATCAACCATGAGGCAGCAACACAGCAAGAAGATGGTGGCACAACAAATCCTGAGATGATTGTTAGGGGTTTTGTTGGTGTGTGTGTGTGTGTGTGTGTGTGTGTGTGTGTGTGTGTGTGTGTGTGTGTGTGTGTGTGTTTGTGTGTGTGTGTGTGTGGTTTTCTCCCCACATACTATCATAGAAATCATTTCCGTAAAGTGCTGTAGATACAGCCACACCTGAACCTTTCATGCTGTGTCTGAATAACTGCCTTTTCTACCCCAAGCAACTCACCTGCTTAAAGTCCCAATAGATGTGCGTTCCTCTTTTCGCTGCCTCGGAGCACAGCTCTAATGTGGGCTTTTCTCCACGGCCAGAGTCCGCCAGGCAGTATTGCTCATTGGTTAGTTCCCCCACATAGAATTCTCCAGAAAGGAGGTAGTACACGTTCTACAAGAGAGCAAGGACACCATGCTGGGCCCAGCAAGCAGGGAGGCCTCAGCCATTAAACTGTATGCTAGAAAACCTGGCTACAGAGAGGGTTGAGAACATTCTAAAAGTGCCCAGGATAGGATTTGAGCTCAAGCCCTCTGAAGCCACACCAGTCTTAAGTATTTTTCCTTCTCAACCACCCTTCTGTGTTCAGGAGACCCGACGTCACAGTCAGTTCCAAGGTGGTAGTTTTCTCCCTAGATACTGCCATAGAAACTTCAGGAACTCGGGGAAGACATGAGGATGGGTGACCTAGGCACGGGGAGAGCATGAACATCCTGGGACATGGGTCTCACTGCCTTTCTCACTAGCCCTGGCACATTCTAGCAAGAAGGGCAGACAGGGACACTCAGCCCACCCTCCTTCCCACAAGGGCTCTATGATGAGCTATAACATATCCCCCAGAGGCTCATAGGTTGGATGGTTGGTGACCAGCTGGTGGATCCAATCACTGAGAGCTGACTGGGTCTTGGGCATGCTAATCAATGGATTCATCATCTCCTCGGTGGATTCCTAATTTGATGATATTGTTGCGGGGGAGGACTAGTCAGAGGAGGCTACTAGGAACATGTTCTAAGGATTGCATCTTGTCCCTGATCTCTCCCCCACCCTTCCTAAGCTTGTACCCCTGCTAACAACTTTGATATGATGTTCTGCCTCACCAGAGGCCCACAACTTGGAGCCATGCAACCATGGACTGGAACCTTGAGACAAAATAAATCTTTTGACCCTAAGTTGTTGATCACAGGTATTCTACCACAGCAATGAATAGCTGATGAACAGGGTTCTAAAAGAATCATGGCTGGTATGGATGACGGATGGGACTTATCTTTGAAGAATGATCTCAACTGAAGTGAAGACACTATCAATAGAAGCACAAGTGATGTTGGTCACCCAAGTGATGCTGATCCCAGGAAAGCAGCTTGCCTTCAAATTCCCAACCTGACATAGACCTTCAACCAGCTTGGATGAGTCTTTGTGGCTCAGGTTTCCAATAGTTTCTGTGGCTATTACCTCTACCAGGTACCCCCTGGGGTACCTCTGCAAGGACAACGTACAAAGTAAAATGTAGCTCACAGGTACAGTGCCTGACTAGCATGCAGGAAGCTCTGGGTGTGATCACTGGCACTGCATAACTGGGTGGGTTGGCAAGCACCTGTTGACCCAGCACTTGGAATGAGGTGGATGGCAGCAGGCAAACCAAGATTTGGGGGTGGCAAAGCTGGAGATGTGGCTCAGCAGTTAGGATTGCTGGATATTCTTGTAAAGGACCTCAGTTCAGTTCCCAGCACCCACATGGTGGTTCATAACTGTCTGTAACTCTAGTTACAGGGGATCCTATGCCCTCTTCTGACCTCTGTGGGCACTGGGCACCAGGCACTCACACAATGCACCTACATGTATCTAGGCAAAACATTCATACACATAAAGTAAATGTATCTTTAAATACATTTTAAAAGCAAAGTAAGATAATATATGTCTGTAGTCTCAATAACAAAGTTCCCTAAAAACACCCTCCACTTGGCGCCATCATATCTATCCCAACCAGCACAGGGATCCCCCTTCTCCCTCTCTTCTTTAGCCAGCTTCCTTCCGCAGGAGTGTAGATGGGCTTGTTTGTCCAATTTCCAAGACACACATCAGAATGAATAGCAGAGCCACAAGTTTAGATGGTAAGAAGTGACGGGGGTAGGCTGCCAATAAAACTGTCACCTGGAGAATGAATGTTATCCCTAGAGCCCTCCTGCCTGTTCTCCCTGCCCCTGTGGGCCTGCCTGTCACTACTGTACTTTTTGAACAGTACATGCTTACATATTACCCAGAATGCTCATCTCCTGCCTTCCCCATCCTCTAACAGTAAGGAACCGCTAACTTGTGGCACAGGTTCTCTGAGCCAGTACAGACCTACTACCTTGGCAGGGATACCAGCGGGAAATACCTGTTCACTGAGTTCACGGCAAGGTTTCATTTTGGGAGAGTTTCCTGGAACAGGTCCTCGGTCCAGGCAAACACTTTCATCCAGTGAATTTTTAATCTAAAGGAGAAAACACAACCACACTGTTGGAAAGAATCATAGAAAGAAGACACCTCAGGCCCCGTATTTTTTGGTTTGGGTTCTGGTTATACCACAGGATGACAGAAAACACTACCAGCAGAGGGCAATCTGTTCCTGCCCAGTTCAGAGGAGTGAAGTCAAACGTGGGATGGGGAGCTAAGGGGGGTCAAGCAAAGGATGCAGAGGTGGAGGAGAAAAAGAATGAGAAGAAAGGAAGCCTCTCAGGAGCAAGAAGAAAGAGAAGCAGTTGGAGGGGGCTTGGGCAGAATAGATTCAGGATAACTCCTTGACTGCTTTGGGTTTCTAGCCTTGACTTTTTACAATGAAACCGTTCAAATCTGAGCTGTAGATTTCCAATACATACTCTTCCATAGCAGACGATGTTGGAGACTGGCTTCAGGAGTGGGTAGATATTTTTCAGGTACCAGTCAAAGGATTTGCATTTCAGTTTCTCCTGGAGTGCCTTTCTGGAAGAAATGTCTCCATAGTCGATTCCAGAATTCTGAAGAGAAAATACGGGTGCTATGTGTTCATTAGACTTGAAAACACCCTTGACTCCATCGGTTCCTGTGGACTGTGTGGGCATTGGCTCTTTTCTTAGAACTCAGAGATGATGACTTTGATCTCTTTTATTGACAGAGGGAAAGCAGAAGCCTGGAGCCCTGGGCACCCTGGCTGGCTTTTTATCCTGACAGATCCTGTGGGGGGGCCACTCAAGCTTATTTCTCATGACTGATTTCTCCCGTTTTGAGATGCCACTGGAATCAAAAGGACATAAAATACAATGGCCAGAAAATGCTTAAACAAAACTTCTGGTACCAAGATTCGGACTGTGAGGGAGCCTTGTGGAAGTGGTGCTTGTGAAGAACCACTGTGAAGGAAGACTAAGGGAGGCAGGTAGAGAAGGAAAGGCAGAAACTGTGTATCTACCATCTTCCCAGAATTCTTGTAAGGTCCGTTTCTGATGGTACTTAGTTCATTGGTTTAGGGAACTTCCTTTATGGCTTCCTTTATGACACTACAACACTGCTGAGATAGAACACTAAGGATGATGGAGGGGCTGCTCATTTGCCCACCATGCCGCCGGCTACCCTGAATATCAGAAGACTTTCTCTCCCAACAGGGAGCTCACTGCAGGAGCCTGCTGGAACCACTTTCATGACTTTGACCTCGGAAGGAGGCTCAGGAATTTCTGCTCATTTTTATCTTCTCCTGATCTACTGGTTCCTGAGTCCCACCTCCATCCTGATCTCTGGGCTTTTCCTTCTAGGGCATTCCACAGCCTATCACTGCCCAGACTCCCCTGCTCTCTGGCGACTCCCTGAACGTATTCTGTGATGGAAGAGGAGTTTGTCAGTGAGGTGACTGGTCTCTGTGAGTCAAGCATGCCTCAACGAACAGGATCCAGAGGTCAGGGAGAGGAGACAGCACAGCAGCCTGGGGAAAGTGGGCTCAGTTCAAAGTACCCCCATTCATGTGAATCCAGGAATGCTACAGTACCTCCTCCATTCATCCATGCCGCCTGCCCTATCTGCACCCTCTTAAGAGAATGAATGCCTGGCCTGGGTATGTTGCTCTGTTGGTAGAATGCTTGTCTAGAATGCATGAAGCCCTGGGTTTGATCCCCAGCACTGCATGAAACCAAGTATGGTGGCACACGCTTATAATCCCAGCCCTTAGGAAGTGGAGGTGGGGGGGGGGGGTCAGAAACCCAGGGTCATCCTCAGCTACAGAACAAGTTCAAAGCCATCCAGGGTACATAAGTCTCTGTTGTAGAAGAGGATGGAGGACAAAAAGGCCCTGTGTTCCACCCCGCTCGGCGTGAAATGAAGGACATGGGGTCTGGAAGGCAGACATGTTGGAGTTTTGTCTCTGCTCCTCACTATCTGCACCAGTGTTATCTTCAACAATTTCTTTCCAACTCGTTTTGTGCCTGCTTCCTCATCCATAAAACTACCCTGTAGGTGCACTCTGATGGTGAAAGAATTCACCTATGAGCCAGTATACTGCCTCAGACCTCTATTTCTCCACACTGAAGAAACTGAGGCAGGATTGCCATGAGCTCTAAACGAGCCTGAGATACCGTGAAGATGCCATTTAAAAAAAAAAAAAACCCCAAAGGAGAAAAATGGGTACATCAAACATTATCTGGACACAGTGCTATACTATATACACACAACTGGGAACTACTGTCACACTGGGGACCATACCTTAATCCATCGAGCCCAGGATGTTGTGTTTGTCCCACAGTTTCTCATTCTCCACCATCACTGCTACCTCCTCTTCCTTCCTTTTCCCTTCTATTCAATCCATGACCAACCTTGAGAGGAATGTTCCAGGCCAAGTAGACCATGTATTTGTGCTTGTCCATCCAGGTTTCAGCCACCCGCAGAGCATTCCGCCGCAAGGGAATATCTAGGTTCATGGCATAGGGCTTGTAGTATCTCCCTAGGTGAGCGATCCGGGAGCAGGGTAAGATCTCAATCTTCCCTCCACACTGCCACACCTGCAGGAGAGGGACAATGCCACCTTCCCTCAATACCACAGCCTTACAGCCAATGAACTGGCAAAGACCCTTCTTTCTTTTTGGCTTTTCAAGACAGAGTTTCTCTGTGTAACAGCTCTGGCTATCCTGGAACTCTCTTTGTAGACCAGGCTGGCCTTGAACTCACAGAGATCCTCCTGCCTCTGCTTCCCAAGTGCTGGGATTAAAGGTGTGTGCCATCACCGCCCAGAAAGACCCTCCCCTTTTGAGACAGGGTCTCACCCTGTAGCTCAAGTTGGCCTACTCAGCCCAAACTGGCCTCACGGCAGTCTTCCTGCCTTAGTTCCTTAAGTGCTGGGATTAGGAACACGAGCCACCACAATCAGCTTGGAAACCCTAATCTTCCCACTCCCACCACTATGGCACCTCCCAAACTTCTTATATAAATCGACCTCGCCTGTCAGACTGCTTCTCTCCCAGTGTCAGACAGCTCTGTCAATCCAACCTCCTTCCGGAAGTCCTCCTGAGAGGCTCAGAGAAGGGACTGCCTCTGTTACTCAGAGCAAGGAAGCCCAAGACACCTGAGACACCTTGTCAGGAGCCTCCATCGTTAGCCAGCTTCCCATAATCCTTTTCTACTAGCATGCCAGATACACATCTGTAAGGTGGGCGGATGCTGGTAGCCTCCTTGGTCCTTCCTCCTGGGGTCAGCACCCTCGCCCAACCCTTTTTTCTTGAGTATGGGCCTGCCACCTTCCCACCAACAAACCATGGCCGGGACAACAGGGCGCTTTTGCATCTGTGTGTCGTTGTGTGATAAAAGACAGCAATGCCCAGCTTGCTAGAAGACAGAATCTTCTGTTAGCTTTGAAGAAGCAAGCCACTGTGGGGTAAGCTACCAAACAGGGAGGGTCACATGACCAGAAACTAAGAGTGGCTTCCAAGTGCCAGCAGGAAAAACAAAACAAACAAGCAAAGAAAAAACAAAACAAAGAAACACCAAATGTTGCCTCTGTTGGTATTGAACACTATCAATGACCTGTGACCTTAAAGGCAAGTCCTTTCCCAGTTCAGCCTAAGTGAGAGCCCGCTCCTGACTGAGTATTGGTTTCCAGCCTTGCATAGACCCCTGATCACAGACGCGATGAGTTTATAAGCATATCTTGCTAGATGTGGTGATGCGCACCTATAAGCTCAGCCCTCGGCAGACAGAAGCAGGAGTATTGTATGTTCTAGAACACCCTGACTGGTCTACACAGCAAGCTGTAAGCCAACCAAGGCCACAAAGTGAGACCCTGTCTAGAGGGGGAAAAACATGAGAAGAGAAGAAAGGAAAGTGGGGTGGGGGAGGGACAAGGGGAGGAGAGACACAGTGAAAGACCTTCAGGACTTCTTGGCTCAGGTCTGTGTAGACTGAAGTTTCTTCGTCCTGCCTGCCCAGGCAACAGCTGTTTTTAGAAAATAACCACTCAATGGCCGTGGCATTACAGGTCTGCAGGCATGTTGCTCCTTGGGCAGCAGGCTGGCATCTCCCCTTAACTCCATCCTTCTTTCTCCCTGTATTCAGTTTGGTTTTCCCACCTAGCTATATTCTGCTCTGCCATAGGCCCAAGGAGCTTTATTTATTAACCAATGTTAGCAACACATATTCATAGCATACAGAAGACTAGATAATTATAATTATAGTTCTCCTTATTAATGATAAAAGATAAATTTGATATAAAACTTTAGACTCACGAAGATAGGATAGATGATAGAATATTTTCTTTAATTTTGCTAAATACAAATAGACTAGATATTATAACTAATTCTTGCTTGATAACTGTTTTGTTATATGTAATTTTACTATGTTAAAATGAAAACTTTCCTTGTTGATCAGACAGAAAAGGGGAAGTGCTGTAGGATGGTCTTTCTGTATGCTGTGACTATGTGTTGCTACCATTGGTTAATAAAGAAGCTGCTCTGGTCTGTGGCAAGACAGGTTATAGCCAGGAGGGAGAAGAAAGGCAGAGTTGAGCAGATGCCAGGCCCCTGCTCAAGGAGCAACATGCCAACAGACCTGTAACAACACAGCCACATGGCAATACATAGATTAATAGACATGGGTTAATTTAAGATGAAAGAGCTAGCTAGCAAGAAGTCTGAGCCATAGACCAAACAGTTTTTATTAATATTAAGCTTCTGAGTGATTATTTTATAAAAACGGATGCTGCCCAGGCAGGATCAGGTGGGGCCGAGAAACTTCAGGCTACAGGTCTGTCATTCCAGTTACCATAGAGGCTGAGGGAAAATGGAAATTCAAAGCTTATCTGAACTACAGAGTCTATTCAAGGCCAGCCTGAGCAATTTAGTGGATCACATCTCAAGGCCGAAAGTAAAGGGGGTCTGGGAATAGCTCAGTAGTAATGAGTCCTCAGTACTTAAGGAAAAAGGAAAGAATGTGTCTGGCTCTAATATACCTGGTTTGAAACGATACATCACTAACTTGCGCAGTTCTTCCCCATATTCCCACGACTTGGGGTCTGAACCAACCTGACGGAGCACCAGCTCGCTCGCTGATCGTATGTGCTGATATTTGGCTTTGAAAACATGAGTTTTTTAAAGATTTATTTTCTTGTTTAAATGATATGTGTGTGCCTGGGGTGGTGGTGGTATGTGTATGTGAATACAGATACCCACAGCAGCTAGAAAAGGACATCAGATCCCCTGGAGGTGGAGTTAAAAGTTGCTGTGAGCTGCCTGCCATGGGTGCTGGGAATCAAACTCTGGTTGTCCGTAAGCATACCACATGCTCTTAACCATAGACCCATTTCTCCAACTTCCCAAAACATGGTTTTGGTGGCAGTGGATAAAAGAATTTTCTCATCCTACTGGGCCTCTATCATATTTCCTGTGTCTTTTCTTCACGGTGACCTCAAGGGGTGGCAGTTTCTGGCAAAATTCTGGCAAGTTGCTCCAATTTAGGTTGGCAACCTCCCGCACCCTTCCCTGACCCAAGAGCTGCTGGCCCGCACCCTGCCAATTCAGCTAACATAGCAGAAGTGATAGAAGACTAAGCCTGAGGATTTAGTCTTATTAAGTGACGACATTCAAAATTGGTGACCCCCTCTCCTACCCCTTCAGCTCTTGACCCACGGAGGAGTCTCTCCTGAACAGTCAGGCTTGGAGTCAGGCAGGCCTGTGCTCACATCCTGACTCCTCATCTGGCTGGTTAGACAAAACACCACCTTCCCCGAGCTTCAGCTTGCTCATGCACAGAAGGAGGAGGCAGCCACCACCTGGGCTGTTGGGAGAACTCAAGGACATACCAAGTGCGGCAGTGAGTACCTACTACATGGTGACAAAAGGTATCTTTTCCTCCAAGTCCTTCTCTGTCTCCCTTCATCAGCGCAGATCTGGTAGATGTCATATCCTAATCCAATTTGTTTCTGGTTTTGTTTTTTCCGCTCAATCATTTAAAAATTCAAATCCAAACACTGGGGCCTGGAGAAATGGCTCAGTGGTCTAGAGAACTGGTTCATATCCCAGATGTCCTGGGTGAGATTCCAAGCACCACATGGCTCCAGGGGGATCTGATGCCCTCTTCTGGCCTCCAGAGGTACTGCACACATGTGATGCACAGAACAGGCAAAACACCCATATGCATAAAATAATTTTTTTAAAAATTCAAACACAAGGTAAAATTTGTTGGACTATGCCTATAATCCCAGTACAAGGGAGGCTGAGGTAGGAGATCACCACAAGCTCAAGGCCAGCTTGGACAAAAAGTAAGACCCTGTTCAAAACAAAACAAAACAGAAAATTCAGCTTTTATTTCAGTTTTTACAGTTGATGGGATTTTCCAACTTATGTAAATTTAGGAAATGAAAAAATGTAACAGTTCGCACAAGAGCCTTTTATTCATGCTAAAAATAAAGATTGTTTATAAAATAATATATTTTTTCAATTGTTCTTGCTGAACAATTTTAAACTTGGCTATTCCAACTTATTTATTTATTTGTTAGTTCATTTATTTTTAATTAAAATGTGTTTATAAGGGTTGTTTGTGTGTACACATATGTTTGTATAGATGTGTATACATGTGGAGATCCAAGGTGACCCTCCCTGGGAGTCTCTCTAGGGTCTCTCCCTGAGCCTGAGGCTCATCCACTGAGCTAAGCTAGCTTACCGGACCCCGGGGTACCACACGAAATGAGTCTCGTTAAAGCAGGAAACAAAAATGTTTGTTGAAATCTACTCCTTCAGAGTTTATAAACTTTCCCATGATTGTATAACAGATAGACAGACAGACACCAAGAGCGACAGAGAGAGAGAGAGAGGAGAGAGAGAGAGAGAGAGAGAGAGAGAGAGAGAGAGAGAGAGAGAGAGAGAGGAGGGAGAGAAATGAATAGATATAATAAAAGCCTTTTTTAAAAAGCCATCTTATTGAGCCAGGTGGTAGTGGTACATGCCTCTAATCCCAGCACTCAGGAGACAGAGGCAGGCAGATCTCTGAGTTTGAGGCCAGCCTGGTCTACAGAGTGAGTTCCTGGACAGCCAGGGCTACACAGAGAAACCCTGTCTTGAAAAACAAAACAAACAAGTAAAGCCTTCTTACTTTAAAAACAGAATTCAACCTTAAAATTCCTGCTGGCGAGTCTGATTTGGGAAGCTCAGGCAGAGAAGAATGGCAACTTCAAAGCCAGCCTAGGCAACTGGGAAAGACCTTGCTCAAAACTAAAGGAGCTTGGACTGTACCTCAGTGGTAGAAGGCTTGTCCAGCAAGTCTTTGGACTTTTCTCCCCTAAAGAAGGTGTACTCCAGAAATTAAAAATTCCTGGAATCCTCTGGAGAAAAAGGAACATCTTCACAGCCTCAACTCTACCACTGACCACCAAAACTCTCAGATTACATGATATAGGCCTATACCAGAAAGTTCTGCTCCACAGTCCCATTGCCTACCACTTGCTCTTCAGTCTAGAGACCTGGAAATGCAACAATCTATCCATCTCTTGAGCAATCATTCAGCTGAGTTCTAGGATTCCAGAATTCCTATGACTTTCCAATAATCCCCCTCTGCTTCGTCCCTTAGAGAAGAGAGCAAGTACATACCCTTAGGCTAAGTTCCACATTCTCTCCTCCATAGACGAGCATCCCACCATCCAGAGCTCCGATCTCTGTCAAGAAGATCCTGTTGGCGGCCAGGATACCCATGATGGAAGGACTTCTGCAAAGTACGTGGTAAGAAGGTTACTAATCCCCCTTCAAGAAACAGGTCAGCATAGAGGGGAGGGCTGGGAAGGCCCACAATGGTATTCAGAATTCTGCCTAAGTCTTTTCTTATCCTGAAGGCTTTCTGAAATGATAAGGCTAGACTGAAAGTGTGCTCACTGTACCATCACCACCCTTCCCAAATGATACTGGAATGTCATCTTTCTTCATAGTCTGGTAATGCTAGAAGTTGCCTCAAGTACTTTTTAAAACGCTAAAAATTTGATTTTTGTCCGAAAACCTAGATAATGCCAAATGTCTATGATTTCTATTCTGGGCTCAGGCCTTTAGGTTCTTTATTATTGTTATCCCTGTTACGTGTTTCTCTTATCCCTTACCTGCTCCTCCACCCCGCCTCCATTACAGTCATCAGAGGCAGACCAGTCCTGCACAGCTCATTCTGATTAAGTTCCCTCAGCACACGCATGCTTACGTCATTGGAGCAGTGACATCATCCAGCTGAAGCCAGGCGTGTGGTACATGATCATACTGGCACCACAGCTGCCAGTCAAACCCGTCCACTGCCAGTTCCTGCTTTTCCAGTTCGAAGGTATTGAAATCAATGTTGTCAAACACAGGAGACACGACCACAGTGTGGTCTTCCTGAATCCGAGACAAAATGGGCTCAGCCCTAGAAGAGAGTACAGTGAGAGCAGACGTGTGGCTACGTGGGTCAGCACTGGGCTGCAGCAGACAGACACTGTGAACCTCGCCCTCACATGGAAGGCATTGTTATTTCAGTTGGGTGGAAACTAGAAAGGACTCTCTAGTGTCTGGAGAATTTCCTAGGTTCTGGATAGCTGGGGCTCCTAGCAGCTGAGCCAGGCCAAGAGCAGATTTGGAATTAGTGTCCAGCTGTCACACCCAGGCCACTGTGAATGAGGACTGTAACTATCTAAGTTTGCATTATTTCTGTTTCCAAATGGTGTCTGTCTCCTGTGTGATTGTCCACATTGTTCATGTAATCTTTATTTCATGTCATTTAAGAACTAGGAAAACAAGAGGAATTGTCAGTGCTTACATTCTACGTTTTAAAGATAAATATACAAATGTCTAGTTAAGTGGCTATTCAAAGTCACAAAATATTCAGCAAAGTCAGGGTCTGACTGTCAATATTTTAAGCCCCTACCTGTTGCAAGATATTTGATTACACTGTGAACCCCAAGACCATGTTAATAAAATCAACCTTGGCTCAGAGGGCAGAGCCAGCAACTAGTTGACAGGAATTAGCCATAGAGAGTCTGGAGGAGCCAGAAAGACAGATAGAGAGATGCACAGGAAGGAGGAGGGAGGGACTTGGAGTTTGGTGATCTTTTTGGTTTGGGACAGCTGGAGAGATGCTTCTCTTGCTGGGTCTCCAGCCAAAAAAAAAGTTCAGCTGGTTGCTCCTCAGCCTCTCTGAGCTAGCAGGTTTTTACCCCAACATCTGACTCCCCAGCCTTTATTGGTAAATAGAACGAAAGAGACTTAGTTAAAAACTATAATTGGTGGCAGTTGAGGAACACCGACTATGGGGGTAGGGGATGGGGGGAATGAAGATGGTAGTTAAAATATCAGTAGATTCGGGGGTAGTCACTAAGCTGATGGAAAAAACAACACACACCCACCTCTCTCGTGCACGCATGCAGTGTGGCCCAGACTAGCCTTGACTTTGTGACCCTCCTGCCTCTATATTCCAATCAAGAGATTATGGGCATGTGTCACACCAGGCTTACACTATTTCTTGTGTCCAACAAGACTCCCTGAATGAAAGCTTTACAACCTCCCTTTGTTCAAGGACTGGTGTCAGTATTTCCTGTCTCAACACCATCCTGACTTGCCATATACAATAACTTAGTTCTGTCTTTTCCTGAAAGCAGCAGCCTTCCAGAACCTTACCATCCAACGTTCACTTCAATGTGAGCATCCAAGATGGCAACCACATCAGCTGTAGCAGCTTCCAGGCCAGTGTTGCGGGCTTGAGCAAGACCTCTTCTCTTTGTGTGCCTTATAAGTTTCAGTAGGACTGGAAAGCTCTGGTTGTAAAGCATAATCGCCTCATCCAATCTTCCCTTCAGTTCTCCTACCAACCAGACACATAGAGACACTGAGTGAAAAAAACGAATGTGATGTGGAAATTATACATTGTCCTGTAATAGCGTGTGGGGGATGCTACTGTAAGGTGAGCAACTCCAGAGCCTTGGCTGAGGATGTAGATAACATTTGCCGAGCATTTTCCCTCCAGACAATTACCATTCCTCATTTCCTTTCCCTGCCCTTGAATCTCCCTGCTTAGGAGATGTGAAACACTGGTCAAAAGTACATCTTACATACCCAGAAACTCGTAGGCAAAGAAACAGGGCAGGTACTTAAAGTTGTAGCACTTGTGGACAGTTTGCAGAGACAACCTGGGGAACCACCACAGCTTAACTGCAAGGCTTCCTAGAGAACCCGAATAAGCAGCTTTGCTTTGTTTTAGACATCCCTGTCTGTTCTGATTACGTCACAATGGGTACAAATGCTCAGACTGATCTATGCCAGCATCTAGCTGAATCTAGCTGAGGAGTTTATTCTCAATATTATGCAAGCAAGACTCACTCTTCGCAGACTGTTTACAGTGGTTTTTTTCCTTCCCCCATCCCCTCTCTTTCTGTAAAGCCTGTCTCTGCCTTTGTTAACTCAGGCTACCAGTTGCCTTCTTTGCATATTTGAAAGCAGCTTCAGCTTTTATGCAAATCACTCAGTAGTATGCAAAATAGCTAATCAAATGACCCAGTTATCCACTGGTGACATACTTTTTTTGGCTTAGTTGGTTTTTGAGACAATCTTACTCTGTAATCTAGACTAGCCTCAGACTCAAAGTAATACTCCTTCCTTAGCCTCCTAAGGGCTGGTACTACAGGCATCACTGATAATATTAATTCATGTAATCATTTATAGAACCCTGTGAATGATAGCACTAACATATTCCCACTTTACAGATGAAGGGAAACTTAGGCATGGGAAGAGAAGAAACTTTCCAAATCACACATCCATTTAGTGGCACAGCTGTGCTGTCTTTAACCACACACTGGCTCAAGAACCACGTGCACAGTTGCCTGATTTCATTAAGCTCCCCACCCCCACCACCAGCACCTCCTCTCTCCTTACATCCAAGGGATGGAATTCTTGTTGGTTCCTCTCTCAAAAGATGAATATATTTGTGAAGTCTCGGGTAGCCAGCTCCTAAAATCAACACTTACATGGCTATGGCACTAAAATCAGCCTGGTCTTAGTTTTCATTTATCTTTTCTTTCTTTATTTGCCTATTTATTCTGTAGTGGGGTTGCACACACACCACCGCACACATGTGGGAGACAGGGAACATCCCACAAAACCAGTTCATTCCTTCTACTGTGTAGTTCCTGGGGAATTAAGTCAGGTTATCCAGTCTGGAAGCAAGCCACTTTGTCTGCTGAGCCGTCTTGCAGGCTCTGGCCCCATTTTGTAACATTCCTGCTACACGTGCACAGTGGCATGTGCATGCCCATACCCCCTCACACCATAACAATAAATAGGATAAGTTAACAAAAATGTAATTTGATTCCAGGCCCAAGAGAGAATGATGTGTCCCATGATGGTGGCAGTTAGGATAACAGGAAGCTTTGTCTGGTTTTTCTTCATGAATCTGCCTTCCTAAGTGATCTTGTTTGTACTCTCAATGCTACTGTCCCACTACAGAAAGTCTTGAATTAAGTCTTATCTTCCCACCATGGAGCATGGGATTATAGAATTGTTGTATTCGTGGAAAGAGGGTGGATCTTTTGAGGTCTTCCTTCTCGACCCCTGCATCAGTTCCAGGAAGAAGCTGAATCCCAGAGATAGTGAGAGGTTTTGTCTAAGGTCACCTCAGACAGCACCAAGTGGGTCCTGGCCTTCAGCTGTCCAGGATACATGTCTAGATCTCCTTTTTCTTACCATCAGAACCAGACTACAAGTTGGTACCCATCTCCATGACCAGAAACGAATGAAACTAGTTCTCATTCATGATTTCCAGTGAAATTCTGCTCTATCAATTTTATCTTCTCCCTTCTCATTGAATTAATTACACTGGTAGAATGGGGATCTGTGTAAATGAAGAGTAGTATTTTTTCAGAGGCCGAGTTTTTCAGCCTCACCTCCTCTCTTTCTCTCCTTGCAATGACCTTCAGACTCGATAATTCTTCTCATCTCTCTCATCCTTAAAGATGCCCAGTGAGAGAACAAATGTCTACTACTTCCTAAGGCCACACGGTTTGAAAATCCTTCCTTATCATTAGCCCAAATCTCTGATTCTATAATTTCATTCTAGTTTCTTTTTATTCAATGTCCAAAAGTGGTAGAACTAAGAAAAATCATGTTAGCTATCCTTCTTAAGATGGTTCTGATAAACAACCACATTTTGCACACAAAGAGAGCAAATCATGGAGATGCTACAATTCTTAAGGGTCTATCTCTTAGGGGAGGGAGCCAGGGTTATAAATTTAGAAGGCAAAGACTCAGATGCACTGCAGTAGCAAAACTGGAGAGAAAGGACAGGGCAGCAACACAACCTAAGCTACACACCTTCATGGCTGCCTAAGATGTAGGAAACCAGACTTTATCCGCAGTATTGCATGAACTCAATATAGTGGCATATGTCTGTCATCCCAGCACTTGAGAGGGAAAACAGTGTAACCAACGTCACCCTTGACTGTGTAGTGAGCTTTAGACCAACCTAAGTTACATGAAGCCATGTCTAAAAAGAAAAAAAGAAAGAAAGAAGGAAGGAAGGAAGAAAGAGAAAAAGAAAGTCTACAATCTGCCTCTTCCCCATGTATCCTACTTAGGTAGGCTAGACCTGGGGCTGGGTGGCCAGGTGACAAAATTTGCTGCCACTGAGCTTTCTCTCCTCCAGGATTCCTTACCTGATAAATTTGGTTCTTGTGGTATAAGGGGAGGTTATGAATCCCTTCTTGGGGTCTGAGGGCCTGCTTGGGGTCTCATGCACCTCAACCCTCAGGTCTCCACCATGGTGTACACTTAGGGCATAGGTAATTTTGGAGTCACATGGTTCTGCGCCCGACTCCAAATCCACACTGGCAGGCCACACGGTTGTGACACCCTGTGTTTTTCCTGTGTCTTACTTGTGCATTTGAGATGATGAACTGTACTCCTGGCATCGTGAAATTTAAATGTGTCCAGCACACAGAGACCCTCCCCAAATTATCCTTTACTTTCCCCTCTGGGAGACGCTCACCATGTCCCAAACGTCCAAGGGACAACCTCTTTCCTGCCAAGCTCAGATGACCAATGGTAATCGTGCTTGCTTATCCTTCCCTCAGGCTCCTCACCATGGGAGCTAAAGTCATCCACCAGGATGATCTCCTTCAGCAACCGAGGAGGGGTCTGGTTGATGATGCTGGTGATAGCTCTCTGGATGACGGACAGAGCTTCATTCAGGAAGATGAGGATGACACTGAGGGATGGGAGCTGAGCAGGATATGTCTTCTGAAGACACCTGTAAGACATCATTCTTTGTAACACAGTATTCTTTAATTATTTAAACATGCTGTCCAGTCTTCCTCTTCAGTGTCTATGATATTCTATTTATCAACTCACTAAACCTCAAACTGAACGGGTGAAGGAAAATCTCAAGTCTTTGTCCAAGAAGCTAAAAGGTTTTTGTTTTTTTTTTGTTTTATCTATTTGTCCAAAATTTTTCTGCTTACACGGAGGCAACACATCTCCTTTACGTTCATCTACAGACATGTTGTCCAGCAGATGCCTAGAATTCAGTCATCTGTGCAACTATGACTTTGTATCTATTGACCAAGCCCTCATTTTAAAAACATAATTATCGCCGGGCGGTGGTGGCGTGCGCCTTTAATCCCAGCACTCGGGAGGCAGAGGCAGGCGGATCTCTGTGAGTTCGAGGCCAGCCTGGGCTACCAAGTGAGTTCCAGGAAAGGTGCAAAGCTACACAGAGAAACCCTGTCTTGAAAAACCAAAAAAAAAAAAAAAAACAAACATAATTATTGAGAAATAATTTACATGCAATAGAATTCACCTGTTTAAAAGCACGTAGTCCCCTAACTTTGTCAGTCACAGAGTGGAGTAATGGTTAGCATTAATTTTAGGGGAGAGGGGATGTATGTGTAGGTCAGAGGTCAATGTCAAGTGCCTTCCTCAATTGCTTTCAACCTTATTTTGTTAGTATGGAAATTCTCACTAAACATGAATCTTTACAAGCTGGATGGCCATGGAAATTCCATCTACACCCACCTGCTGCCAGCACTGGGTAACATGTGCTAGAGCTCTGAGCCCAGGGCTCTGAACCCGGACTTTGTGAAGCAAGCACTTCACTCACCACGCCATCTCCCCAGCCTCTCATTTTAGAAAGTTTTATCATGTATAAAGAAAGCCTACAATATTAGCAGCTATTTGCTATTTCTCCCCAACCCACCTGTCCATGTCCCCTCAGCCATAGGCATACACTGATTGAATTTCTGTTTTTATAGACTTACCTGCCCTGGCGCTTTCGTGTAAGTAAAAACAAGTTATGTGTTCTCCTGAGCATAACATTGTCATCAGTGCTGCAGCAGGTACCAATAGCTTTCCTATTGTGGTCAATAACATTGCATTGAAGAGATCTAGCATATACTGCTTATCCATTTGCCAGAACATAGATATCAAAGATATTCAGGGTATTTTTGCTTTGGGGGCAATTATGAACAGTAATTAGAGGAACATTCTTAAGCAAGCTTCTTTTTTAAATTATTTATTTGTATTTTATGTGTATGGATGTTTGCCTACATATATGTATGTGCACCATATGCACGTAGTACCCGTGGAGGCCAGAAGATGGCATCAGATCCTCTGGAAATGGAGTTACAAACGAGCCTCAGTATAGGTCTGAGAACAAAACCTGGGTCCTTTGCAAGAGCAACATGTACTCTTTACTGCTGAGCCATCTGTCCAGCCCTTGAACAAGCTTCTTTACTAGCATACTTTCATTTCTTTTATATAAAATGATATGCCACATGAAAGTGTTTCAGTCTATGACAGACCACATATACAGACATGATTCCTATAACATTATGTTGCCCAATGATGTCTCGGCTGTCTTAGTTGTGTAAACACACTCTATAATGTTTGTACTATGGCAAAAATGACTTAATGTCACATTCCCCCAAACTCAGCCTATCATTAGGTGATACACGACTTTAATTAGAATCTCCAAAGCAAATTGGGAATGTGGAAGAAGTTGGAGGGGTGAGTATAAAGATTTTAAAGGCACAATCTAAAGGAATTATGACATATGACTTCTCTTTTGAAGCCTGACATCCTAGAATTGACCTGGACCAGAGTGGCTTACTGTTGACACTATTCGGAAGCTGGGATAATGGCCTGAGTGAAAGCAGGCTTCAGTTTCACTTGGATGGATCTGTGTGCAGGCTGAGGAATGGCTGTCAGTCTTTCTCATGCTCATCTGATTCTTCGTGTGGGTCCAGCCCAGTGCTAGCACACAGGTAGGGTTAGTCCACAGGCGGGAGTGTGACCCCAGGAGGCTCTTTTTGGCTGTGTCTTCCCAGCTTCTGTTAGATTTCTGAATGTTCCACCCTCACGCAGGTCACTATAACACGAGCTGTGAGCTTCCTCTTAAATATTCTCCAAGAATGCATGGTTAGCGGGGAGTGTGGCGCACACTTTTAATCCCAGCCCTAGGGAAGCAAAGTCAAGTGGCTCTCTGTCAGTTCCAGGACAGAGCTACATAGTGAGACCCCAACTTAAAAACTGTTCCAAATAAGGCCAGTCCCTTAAAAAGAGCAGGGAAGGTTTTCACCCCGAATTTCATCCTGGACAGAGCTTCTGCATTGGTCCTCAGGGGCTAAGGGTACAGATATCAGCTCACTTGCCCTGAGCCAGTGGTCTGCTGTTCTGCAGGCAGACACAAAGCACAGGAAGGTTGGTAGGAAGGAGGCAGCAGCCCCTGGGTTTCCTGACTACAGCATTCTAATATAGCGCTTCCTCTGTGTAAGCGAACTGGGGAAGGGACAGCTAGAACCAGCACTCTTGGTCTGAGGCAAGTGGAGTTGACACTCTACTGTCAGAAACCCTACCGTGAGGTGGAGGGTGTCAGTAGATAGAGGATGAGGTGGAGCTGAGGAGGGTGGGAGTCCAGGGTGGCTTCAGCCACCTCCATAGGTAGAGGACTTGCATCTCAGTGATGGGGAGGGGGAAGGTGTGAAGTGTTTTTAGTTGGCTTGCCCTTCCCAGGGATGAAACTATAGCCCTGTGGGAAACGCGGTGGCAAGGGCCCCCTTGACCACTCCTACCCCAAGTAGAGAACTTGGTATAGAAGAATATCACTCTCCAGAACTGGGGGTGCGGTAGAGGGAGCAAGCAATGGCTCATATGCCACAGACTCCTACTGAGCCTTGTTGAGATTTAGAAAATGTCCTTGCCAGGATGATTCTCCATTTGCTGTATCTCCTTGAGATGATTTCTGAAAATGTTGCCTGGTGTATATCGTTTTCTCCAGTCAGAGGGTTGTTTTGTTAGAGGGGAAAGATGTTTTAGCATTCTGGCACTCTGGAAGGAAATCTCAATCCACACTTAAAAGAAAAACAAAAGTGGTTGTCGGTTTCTTTTTAAGTAGCCACATTCGCGGAGCCTCTGATTATGTTAAGAACTTTTCTCACTGGTGTGACCAAGTGGGGGCAGCTTACGGGAAGGAGGTTCTAGAGGGTGCAGTCCATCGTGGCAGGGAAGGCCTGACAGCAGGGACAAGTGACTGGGACCCCCACATGCACAGATCAGGAAGCGGGGGCTACCGGTACTGCTGGCTTCCTCTCCCTGTTTACTCAGTCCTGGAAACCAGCTCAGGGAGGGAGAGAGGGAGGGAGGGATGGAGGGACAGAGGGAGGAGAGGAGGGAAAGAGAGACGGAGGAAAGGAGGGAGGGAGGGAGGGAAGGAGGGAGGGAGGGAGGGAGGGAGGGAGGGAGGGAAGGAGGGACAGAGGGAGGAGAGGAGGGAAAGAGAGACGGAAGAAAGGAGGGAGGGAGGGAGGGAGGGAGGGAGGGAAGGAGGGAGGAAGGAAAGGAAGGAGGGAGGGAGGGAGGGAGGGAAGTTGCAATTCACTAACAAAAAAAAAAAGTGTCCAAACAGACACTTCTGAAAGAAAAAAAGACACACAAATGGATAAGCACATAAAAAGATGTTCATAATTAGGCATCAAAAAATTTAAATTAATTAATTAAAACACAATGAGATCCCATCTTACAACCAACAAAGTAACTGGTCAAACACACACACACACACACACACACACACACACACACTGGAGACTATTCAGACAAATTAAGACTCTTGGAGCTGGGGTTGCACTTCAGAGGTGTCATACTTGCTTATATTCACAAGACCCTGGGTTCAACCACAGCACCAGACCTGGCTTCTGCCAGGCAGGGTGGTCCATCCCTGTGACCCCAGCACATCCCCGTGATCCCAGCACATGGGAGGCAGAGATCTATGTAGCCCAGAACTCAAACTTCTTGAATTCCTGATCCCCCCTCAAAAAAAAAAAAAAAAAAAAAAAAAAAAAAACAAGCAACACAAAAATTGCTCAGCACTGCTGGACAGAACATAAACTAATTATTCGGCCTCTTAGGAAATAAGTCAGGTAGACTCTCCCAAGGTTAAATACAGGGTTCCACATGTCCCAGCAACTCCACTACAGGCATCCACAAAATGAAGATGTTTGTTTGTTCTCATACAAACTTGCACATGAAACAACCTTTCTTTGAGAAGCCCACACCCACATTTCTGGTATGTTTCACTTCCTTCTGAGCACCTCTCTCTCCCTTCACTTTTGTGGTTATCTATTAGCATGTCTGTATCAAACCCCAACTCAGCTTCATTAAAAAAGCAAAACACAACAATATCATTCACAGTTGCCCAGAGCTGGAAACAATGGAATGGTCATTAGCTAATGACTAAAAGCAAAATGCCACATATCAATATAAAGGGGAAGTATTGGTGCATGCTATTAGCTATTACATGGGTGGTAATTCAGACATACTATAAAAAATGAAAACACACACACACACACACACACACACACACACACACACACACACACACACACGGAAGCTTGTAAATGGTAATATGTACCATGAAGAGCACAGGGTTTCTTTATAAGATGATCAAAATGTTTTAAGACTGTGTGGCTCATGCACAACTCTGAACATATTAAGAACCATTGCTGGACACAGTGACTCATACCTGTAATACTAGCATGCTAATGGTAAGGGGATCTCCAAAAGTCGGCGATCAGCCTTGACTATATAATGAGATCTGTTTCAGTCAATTTATTAATTGGAATAGAAACCATTCATTTTTGTTTCTTTGTTTTGTTTTTTGTTTTTCAAGACAGGGTTTCTCCAAAGCTACACAGAAGCCATTCATCTTTACCTGTCACCAAAGCTGTGCCAGGAGTGATGGTAGACACCTGTCATCCCAGCACACAGAGGGCTGAGAAGATCAGGAGGTCAAAGGCATCCTCAGCCACATAGAATCTGCGTTCAGCCTGGGCTACATAAGATCATGTCTCAAAAAAACAAAAAGCTTGAGTGGTTTTTGTTTATTTGTTTTGGTGTGTGTGTGTGTGTGTGTGTGTGTGTGTGTGTGTGTGTGTGTGTGTGTGTGTGTGTAATGGAAGTGCGTGTGTATGAGGGGAGGGCAGAAAGAGCTAGAGCAATGGAGAGGGAAACTGGGAGGACGGCTTCACCCAGGAAGGAAACTATGAGATTCAGTGAGGAACAGGATCCAAACAGAGAACTGAGGAAAAGCCAGAGCAGGAAGCTGAGTGAGGGGGGACTGAGTCAAGCCCTCATTCCACTCTAGGGTTTGGGGAGAGGATCAGCCCCACTACGTGGGATCTCTTCCTGCATGCCCTCTCCCTCTCTCCAGGGAGCTAGAGCATTTGAATTAGTCCATTATCTTCTCTGATACGCCATCATAAAGTGAAATAAAAACAAGAACCCAGCTAGGCACGGTGGGAGGGCACACTGTCTTCGAAGCACTCAGAAGGCTGAGGCAAGAGGGTTTCTAGTTTGAGGCCAGCCCTGGCGACATGCTAAGAACTTTCCTCAAAACAACAAAACTAAACTAAATACGGCAAGAGAAAGGTCTGCCCATCCCCTTCCCCACAGTTGTCTGCTCCCCTCACCCATCTTTCTACCCCTTTACCGGCACGGCTCCCGACGTTCATCACCAAACTACACTGAGGTCTGGCAAAGCCACCCCTGGTCCAGATCACCTGGCATGGCGGGTGTCAGGGATGCTTCTGTTAAAAGGCAACTGGTTGCTGAGGAACGCGTTGTAACCGAATTTCAGGAACAAGTAATGAGCCTCTTTCTGACGAGCCTGGGAGAGTCCCTTCCCCCATTGCGGGAAGAATTTCTTGGGTGCCAACCTGGCTTTCACTCCTTTCCAACCAGGGTGGAATTCAGCATTTCCCTGTCTCACATGGCTTTGTTGCTTCATAGTCGATTTCAGACTTTTTCCTGAAAATAAAGAGGATGGGAGTGGTGTGAAACCATTTCAGCCAATCCTTAGAAAGCTGGACACTGCTTTCCAACCTAACTTCCTCTGGACCGTCTTCTCTCTGCTACAGCTTGCACCTCAAATGTTCCTGCAAGAGACTCGTAGTCTGAGGCTTGGTCCTCTTCCCCAGTGCCATGAGGAGGGTAGAGACCTTAAGAGATAGGCCTAGTTAAGAGTCTTCCAGTCATGTGGGGCTGCCCTTCAAAGGGGACACCAGAGACCTGGCCAGTGTTTTCTTTGCTTCTCACTTCCATGCAGCAATCTGCTTCCTCCATGGCACCATGCCATGGTGGCTGCTTTCTCTCAGGCTCAAAGCAACCGGGCCAACCAGCATTGCCGATCAACCATGCGCTAGACTTTCCAAAGTGTTGAACACATGGAAACCTTTTCTTTTTATAAGTGGATCGATCGGCTCAGGAATCTGTTACACTATAGGAAGCTGACTGGAAGATTCTCCAAATGTTAGACCTTACAAACTCTTGTCCCAGAGAAGATATTGGTAAAGAGTCCTTGTCAGAGCTGTGCAAGGCTGCTCTAGCAAGACATAGCTCTCTCTTCAGCACCATCAAAACCCACCCACACCTCACCCTAGGGCTCCTTTAGGAGCTGACTTTGATCTCAGAAATAATTTATAGTAAGATAGCATTTCTCAGAATGAGACCTAAGAGTCACAAAAGAAATGTCAGCTATGCATTTTCTTGTGTGTGTGTGTGTGTGTGTGTGTGTGTGTGTGTGTGTGTGTGTGTTAACATAGATGTCCCCCAAATCTACCAAATCAGAGTCTCAGGGCCAGGCGAATGTACAGACAGAAGAAGATACTAGAATCTTCATTTACTTTGCAAATATCACACTATTAGTGGCTAGCAAAGACATTTTAGAGTGTCACACTGGCCACCCATCCCGTCACATCTCACACGGTTGATAGACCAGGAACTTCTAAGCTATGGACAAATCAGGCCTACATTTCAGTTTGTTTGATTACAAGATTGTCTTCAGGTGCTCACAAAAAATGCAGGATCCCAGGCCTTCCCTAGACACACTGATCCCCTGGGTCTGGGATAGAGTATGGAAGCTGTTTAACGAGTTTAGCTTGGTTTGTTTTCCACAGTTGCTCCCGATGGAGCTAATAGCCACATTCATTTGAGAATCATGATCTTAACTCAAAATAATGACCAGATGGTGATGGATACAGGTAGAGGAATCCCATGCAGAGGAGGCCTAAATGGTCCAGTCAACCAATCGTAGCAATGATGCTTCCCATTCAGAAAGTAGCCTGCAGACGTCACTGCTTCCCTCGACCCCATTAACTTCCCCTTGACAACCCTGTGAGATTGATTTATGCTGCAAAATGGAGTCTTAACATAGGCACTTTGAAGACTCTCAAACTGAATCAAGAGAGAGAGAGAGACAGATAGACAGACCTTCTGGCATTAGACCCCACAATAGTGATGAAGGCTTCCCACCACAGAACCACGTGCCCTTCCTCCAGCCCACTTTAAACTCCAACCAGACTGAGAGGACCCCTTTACCCCATCCAGAATCTCCTTGCATGTTAGACCAAGGTATAGTTCTTCTGGATGATTGCAGACCAGGCTTACCAGCCTGGCAAGGGACCACCCCACTGCATGGCTTCTCCGAGACACAAGTCCATCCCATGCACAGCACGTGGCTTGTTGAGCAGAACGTGTGTTTGAGTCCAGAAGCATGAACAGCCCTCCAAGATGGACGTAAGAAAGGCTACAACTGGGAGGCAAATGTGTGCAGGGGATGAGATAAGATTGGTATGGTGATATTGTCCCCCAATATATTGTGGACAGAACAGCCACTAGACAGACATAGAGACCAGAAAATGGTGGCACACACACCTTTAATCCTAGCATTCAAGAGACAGAGATCCATCTGGATCTCTGTGAGTTCAAAGCCACACTGGAAACATCCAGGCATGGTGACACATGCCTTTAATCCCAGGAAGTGATGACAGGAAGCAGAAAGGTATATAAGGTGTGAGGACCAGGAACTAGAGCTCTTTTTAAGCTTTTAACTTTTAGCAGCAGTTCAGCTGAGATCCATTCGGGTGAGGACTCAGAGGCTTCCAGTTTGAGGAAACAGGATCAGCTGAGGAACTGGCAAGGTGAGGTTGGCTGTGGCTTGTTCTGTTTCTCTGACCTTTCAGCATTCGCCCCAATACAGATTGGCCAAAGGAGAAGGAAGAAAGATTAAGAGAGGTGCTCAAGATAAAAGGGGAATGAGAAAAGCAAACCTGGGGAGAAAATAGTGTTTGGTCTTTCAAAGGAGACTATGCAAACGTCCCGGATATTTGCTCAGGTGGGAAAGAAAAGTGAGAGCTTGGTGCAGAGTATTGCACTCGAATTTCACTATTATTCATACTGTTCTGTACCAAGCATGTGCTCATACAATGCTGCAGAGCATTCCACTCGAATTCCACTATTATTCATACTGGTTTTTATGTAGCAAGAATTCTAATTGGTCTTGATAATAAAAACCTGGAGCCAGATAATGGGGGGAAATTCTGAAAGATCAGAGAGGCAAAGAAACAAGCCACAGACACTGATATCTGGCTACAGGTTTTCAAGACCAATTAGGATTCAAGCTACAGTTTTATACCAAGCATATGCTCACACAATGGTGCTTGTTTCCCCTGGCCCCAAAACCTGTCTCTGAATCTTTTTATTTGGTTAATGTATGTGTGTGTCTTTGAGAACACACATGTGCCACCCTTCTCCTTCACTCTGAATGATGATAAATGCTCATGTCTCAATTTATTTATTTGCTTGTTTGTGTGTTTATAGGGAAAGCCTCCTGTAGCCCTGGATGATCTCCACCACTAACCCATTCTTGTCTGGGCTCCAGTCCCATCGTGTAATGGTGATATGACAAGTTGTTAAAATTGTGTGAAATCTTTCCCAAGTTCCCTCCCTGGCTGACACTTTTTCCAACTCCCAGCATGAGATTCCTGGGGAAATTCCCTTCCCTTTGGAGTCCATTGTTCCAACAGTGTGATTGTCAGACTGAAGACTTGGCCTCTCCCTTGATTTTTCCCTCCATGCCCTTTTTTCTTAAGTTCCTAAAGTTCCGTCAGCCTGCACACCCTAAGATTTCCCCTCCCAGTGTAGAACTTACTTGAGTGGTGCACATCCTTCTTCAGGTGCAAGGGTCTCTGGGCCACAGCAGCCCCCTCCTTGTGAAGGCTGCCCACAACCAAACTCTTTATGGTCCCCTTGGTGTAAAACACCACCAGCAAAATGTTGGCTGCTACCAGAATGAGCACAGCACAGAGGACCTTGGAGCAGCTCCTCCGCCAGAGCCTCATCATGAGCCTGGGGAGCCTTGCTCCCTTCGGGCAGAGCCTATGAAAACCAGGAGCAGAGCCCACCGGACAGGCTGTGTGTCTCAGGTGGGTGGTAGCCTCGCAAATGGCACTCTATCTGCTAAGCCTGATGTTCTCTGGCTGGGAAAGCTGTCACAAGCTGCCTGCCTTGTCTCTAAAGAGTGTCAGGCATGGGCAATGGACCAGGACAGCCACCCAACAATCACAAGATCACCTGGACGCACTTGGCATCACCTCAGAAGTCAGGGACATGCCTGTGGCTCCTGTAACTACCTCAGACTTCCCAGGGGAAAACCTTTCTTCCACTGGATTTTGGAGTTCTGCCTATCATGTGCAAGGATTAGGTAGTGAGCCATAATGTCTGGTTAATGTTTTGTTCATCACCGTCTCTTCCTGTGGAATGACAAGTAAGGGCTGGTCTAGGGTGTGGGAAGCCCAGAAGAGAAGGAGGATGTGAAAGGAACTGTTGCGTGAATCCAATTGGTCTTATAATAAAAACTCAGAGCCAGATATTGGGGTAAATGCTGAAAGATCAGAGGAAACAAGCCACAGCCACTTCTCACTTCACCAACTCCTCAGCCAAAAGGGGAAGATCCTGTCTCCACAAATCCTCAGACTGAATGCCCCTGAGTCCTCAGCCTAAAGGACTGAGTTCCTGTCTCCTCCCGCCTTGTAGGCCTCTCTCTGCCCAGCCATATCACTTCCTGTCTCCACCTCCCTGGTGCTGGGATTGAAGGCGTGTGTGCTTCCCAAACACTGGGAGCAAAAGCATGAGATCCCAAGTGCTGGGATTAAAGGTGTGTGTCACCACTGCCTGGCCTCTATGTTTAATCTAGTGGCTGGCTTTGCCCTCTGATCCTCAGGCAAACTTTATTTGTTAGAGTACAAACAAAATATCCCCACAAGAAACCCACGAAGCAGCGAGAGCCACAATGGCTGCCTGTTCCTACGCCACTTCAGGTCAATGAACACAGCAGGTGTACAATGAACGCATCTTCAGCTCATTTCAGGAGAAGCTTCAGTCCCTGATGGATCCCCAGGCGGCTCCTGTAAGCAGGTGCAGTGAGCTGAAGGTGGCCCTGGGGTGAGCCTCAGGGAAAGATCCTGCTTCAGTGTGTACGTCCTCCGTTCAACCCTGGAGTCTGGAGTTCTCCTCCACTTCAGTTCTTTAACTCCTTCGCCTCCACACCCCACACTTCCCCATGTTTTAGACAACTCACCCAATTATCACTATAAATTCACCATCTAAAACTGTCCTCCAGGTCAAAAGTATAAAATCCTCAGCCTGGTGTTGGTCCCCTGCACACTCTGTTCGCCATCGACGGGAAGGAAGCATGTCCACTTCCCACTTGCAAGTTCCAGTCGAACAAATCAAAAACGCATAACCCCCCCTCTCATTTCTTGGATGGGCTGAGGTGGGCACATTGCTATTTCTTCCTAATCACTAAGGGCAACTAAACACTGGGTACAGCCAAGCACAAGAAGAGGAAGAGGAAAAGGGTGGGGGGTGGGGGGGGAGGAAGAGGGAGGAGCCGAGAATCCCATATCTGTGGGAGCCCGTTTTCAGGTTCCTCGTGGCTTTACCCAGCAGGTCCTCATAGAGAGGCTGATTAGGACCACGGGCCTGAGTGCAGGTGTCTGAGATGGTCTGCACTTGGCTGTGCTGGGGGAGGAGGTCTTTTGCTCCACCCCTTGGCATCTCTATAAATACCCTGGGGCAGAGACAGTCGGGGCCCATTGGAATAGGTTCCAGGCTCTCTGGAGGCTATCCTTTATTTTCTATCTGTTTATCTCCACAATCTAAATCCTTCTATCTAATATTTCCTGCTGCTCGAACTCAAGAAAACTCTTGAGAGAGAGCTGTGGGGTTGGTGGGTAAACGCCCTGCACATATCCAGCAAAAATATCTCCAGGAATGAAGGGGAAATCAAGACAAGAAAAGCCATCACCTTGAAAAAAGGATAAATACAAAGGTTTCCCCAAATGATGCAACAAGGAAAGAAGGAATCTATGAACAGCAGAGGGGAAAAGGGACAAGCAGGAACTGAAAACGTGAGCCAATAAAAGCACTTCCCTTCTGCTGCTTGAGTGTTCTGAGTTTGATGTACTTGTGAGTTGGAGACAGGCCAATGAGATGTTCAAGGTCATCTTTAGCTACATAGTGAGTTCAAGGCCTGCCTGGGCTAGGTGAGGCCATGCCTTAAGAAAACAACAAACAAACAAACAAACAAACAATAAATAAATATTTTAAAATAAGTATGTCAGATATAGGGAGCGGAAATATCACATTGTCTGATGTGGCTCTCAAAGGATGCGAATGAACTATTCAGGGCAATTAAACATGGGTTGGTTAGATTGACTTATAGGGTTTCTACTTGTGAATTGGCAAACTGAAGAAGCTAGTAGTCAGTCATCGATGAGTTGTATGCATATGCTGTTGACAGATTCATGAAGTATCTTGATTGCAGGGTTGGTCACTGGAATCTGTAGGTGATAAAATGGCATACACACACACACACACACACACACACACACACACACACACACACTGCAGAAAACAGGGTAATAGGAGACTAAAATATGTCACATTATCTTTGCAAAATTTTGTGATCCTCTCTATATCTCAAATTTTAAAAATTATTTCAGAAAGCAAGATCTGTCCTCTGCACAAACTGACCACTGAATCATGTAAGAATATAATTTTCTAAAATTACAAACCCTTTACTAAAAATACACAACCAAACATATGCTGATTACCTCTGGAGGTGGTGGGTGCTGGCAAGCTGAGGAATGGAGGTAGGAAAGAGAATGGCATTCACAGGACAATATGATCATTTTTTATCTTGTGCATGAATTATATATGAATAACAAAAAGAACTGATAAAAATTACTTAGAGCAGGAATTGCTTGTGGCCTCTGCAGTAGTTCAAGTTCACCTGGCTAGAACGATAAGCACATGTTTCTTTCTCTCGTTCTTTTTTTTAATTAAGAAAATTTTTGCATTCATTTTACACACCAATCAGAGATTCCCCTCTTCTCTCCTCCCCCCCAGCCTCCCCCTTCCAATCCATCCCCCACTACCCCCCCCCACAAGAAGGCAAGGCCTCCCATGGGGAGGCACATCCAGTAGAGGCAAGTCCAAGCCCTTCCCCCTGCCTCAAGGCTGCAGGAGGTGTCCCATCATAGGTAGTGGGCTCCAAAAAGCCCACTCATGCACCAGGGATGGATTTTGATCCTACCATTAGAGGGGCCCCCAAGCAGATCAAGCTACACAATTGTCTTGCATTGCAGAGGGCCTAGTCCATTCCCATGCAGGTCCCACAGCCATTGATCCAACTTTCATGAGTTCGCACTAGTTTGGTTTGGTCGTCTCTGCAGGTTTCTCCATCATGATCCCGATGCATCTGCTCAAGAATCCCTCTTCTCTTTCTTCGACTGGACTCCTGGAACTCTGCCTGGTGTTTGGCTGTGGATCTCTGCATCTGCTTCCATCAGTCACTGGAGGGAAGCTCTATGATAACAGTTAGGGTATTCACTGGTCTGATCACTGGGGTAAGCCAGCTCAATTTGGAAATCAGCATGGCAGTTTCTCAGAAAATTGGGAATCACTACCTTGATACCCAGCTATACCACTCTTGGGCATATACCCAAGGAATGCTCAGTCATACCACACAAGGACACATGCTCAACTATGCTCATAGCAGCATTATTCATAATAGTCAGAACCTGGAAACAACCTAGACGCCCCTCAACTGAAAAATGGATTAAGAAAATGTGGTACATATACACAATGGAGTACTACTCAGCAGAGAAAAACAATGACATCATGAAATTTGCAGATAAATGGATGGAACTAGAAAATATCATCCTGAGTGAGGTAACCCAGACTCAGAAGGACAAACATGGTATGTACTCACTCATAAGTGGATACTAGATGTAAAGCAAAGGATAATCAGACAACAAACCACAACTCCAGAGAAGCTAGTTAACAAGGCCAAAGAGGGACACATGGACCACCCTGGGAGGGGGAAATAGATGAGATCTCCATGAATAAACTGGGCATGAGGGGTGGGCAATGGAGGGTAGGGAATAGGGGATGAGAATATAAGGGAGTGGGATGGTTGAGCTGGAACAGGGAGGGAGGGAAAAGCAATGAAAGAGATACCATGATAGAGGGAGGTATCATGGGGACAGAGAGAAATCCAGGGCTAGGGAAGGTGCCAGGAATCCCCAAAGATGACCCCAGCTTGGACTACTGGAAATGGTGGAGAGGGTGTCGTTCTTTTTTTTTTTTTTTTTTGGTTTTTCGAGACAGGGTTTCTCTGTGTAGCTTTGCGCCTTTCCTGGAACTCGCTTTGGAGACCAGGCTGGCCTCGAACTCACAGAGATCCACCTGGCTCTGCCTCCCGAGTGCTGGGATTAAAGGCGTGCGCCACCACCGCCCGGCGTCGTTCTTTTTTTTAATGGGTGTTTTGCTTTGTTTCTTAGACAGGACCTCACATAGCCCTGGCTGACCTTGAACTCACGATGTAGCCGAGGATGACTTTGAACCTCACATCCTTCTGTCTCCAGCTCTCAAGTACTAGGATTACAGGTGTGTGCTACCACTGCCGGCACACATGATGCTTTCTCTGTAGCCCACAGTGAGAGTGGTGGGACTCCTCAGGAAGGAGAGGCATGGGTGACTTTCTGACAAAACTAGGTCTTCTCATGTGCATCCTGTCCTGCCCAGAACACTCAGGCAGGGGTTCTCCAATGCTGAGGTGGCAGGAATCACCTGAAGAACTTGGCAAAAATGCAGACTTCCAGGTTGCTTCTGAAGAGTTTAACCCCACTGGTCTAGTGCGGGATTCTGACACCTTCATATTAACAAATGCCCCATACCAATCTCTTCCCTGGCTGTGCTCACAAATCCATGTAGACTGATTTTCATCAGTCAATGTGCTGACAAGCCTGTAAGGGCCTCAGTGTGAGCCAAGGGCCACAGTGGGAAAGGGGGGCATTCTGTCCGAGTGTGTGGTATCTTCAAAGACATGCAAGTTTCAGTTGCTCCAGCAAAAGAGAGAGAGAGAGACAGAGAGAGACAGAGAGACAGAGAGACAGAGAGAGAGAGAGAGACAGAGAGAGAGAGAGAGAGAGAGAGAGAGAGAAATTAACCATGTGTAAGGAAAGTTAAAAAGGGCGGGAGAATTCACATCATTTCATGAAGAATAAATGATCTGTGAAGACCAGAATGTCACGATGGAGACTGGGATAAAACTGAGATGTTCTCACCTCATATTCATTCATTCATTCATTTATTTATTTATTTATTTATTTATTTATTTATTTATTTATTTTTGGTTTTTCGAGACAGGGTTTCTCTGTGTAGCTTTGCGCCTTTCCTGGATCTTGCTCTGTAGACCAGGCTGGCCTCGAACTCACAAAGATCCGCCTGCCTCTGCCTCCCGAGTGCTGGGATTAAAGGCGTGCGCCACCACCGCCCGGCCCTCATATTCATTTATAATGCATGAGCATCACCATCGCTACTGCCATTATCTCTGTCTTAGGTCCTTTTCTATTGCTGCCATAAAACACCATGACAAAGGTAACTAATAAAAGAAACCAATTAATTTTGGCTTTTGGTTTCAAAGAATTAGAGTCCACGATGGAGGGGCAAACAAAACAAAAACAAACAAAAGCCAGCTGAGGGCTCCCATCCTGGCCCACAATCACTAACGAGGCAGAGAGAAAGCACTGGGAATCCCAGGAGTCATTTGAAACTTTAAAGCCCAACCCCAAAGACACACCTCCTCCAATAAGGCCACACCTCCCAATTCTTCCCAAACAGTTCACCAGCTGGAAACAAGATATTCAAAATCCTATGGGAACTATTATCATTCAAATCGCTACATTCACCACCATCACCACCATCATCCCTATATGTCACAACCACAAGAGAATGATTAAATAATTTGTAGTGCTTGATGGGGAGAATGATCAAATAATTTGTAGTGCTTGATTGGTTAATTATGATCACTCTACTCCATAGATTAGATTACCACAGGCCCTGGGAAAAGAGTGCTGGGGAAAATGGATTGTAGTTTAAGAGAGTGAGCCCATTACTCACTAGTCAAGGAAGCCAAGGCAAGTTAATTCACCTCGCTGAACTTTATTTTTCTTATCTACAAAATGAGGGTTGATAAGACTGTGGGGGTGTAGCTCATGTTTGCCAAGCATGGGCAAGGGCCTGGTTCTGATCCCCAGTGCTATAGCAAACAAACAGGCAAGCAAGCTAGGCATAATGAGTTTTTCCCTGAATTCACGCACACATGAGGCTGAAACAGGAGAATTGCCATAAGTTTGGGATTATCTTGGACTACACAGTGAAACCTTGTCTCAAAACAAACAAACAAACAAACAAACAAACAAACAAGTAAACAAACAAATCAACAGTCTTCTCTGTAATGTGGTTATGGGATGGCAGGCAGCCTTGTAAAGGGCTCAGCCTAGTCAGTAAATGTAAGATATTGTCATCACCGTGGTTTTCATTTGTAAAAGGAAGAACTTTTGAAAGCTAAACTGTGATACAGAAAGCTGCTCATGGTAAAAGGCTGGCTAGGGATAAATACCTCAATGATTGACTAAGCAGTCATGCACAAGGCCTTGGGTTCCATCCCAGCACTGCACCAACTGAAAATTAAAAACAAAATTATAATCAGGGGAGATGAGGGAGGTTAGAATATGATTTGGAAACATCTGAGGTCTCTAAATGGGAGATCTAAATAATGTCACAGGCCACTAACAGCTCAAATAACGTGGTATTTTTTAATACTGTATTAAGGTATCTGTTAAAGGATTCCAAGCTATGCAAGATCTCCTTAAGTATTTCTAACCGTCCCTAGAGGTATCTCAGAACTAGTCCATACAGGCCGCATGTAGCATCACAGACTTTGACTCTGCCTACATCCCCACGTGGGCAGCCTGTCCACAGCATAGCTTCTGTGTCCTACAGGAGACCTGGGCTCTGATGCTCCCAGGGAATGTACTCAATGGATTTTTTGTGGTTTTGCTTTTTGACACAGGGTATCAGGAAACTTGAGCTGGCCTTGAACTTGGCATGTAATAGAAGATGATCTTGAGCTACAGAACTTCCTGTGACTACTTTTCTAACGCTCAGTTTATAGGTGCAAGCCACCATGCCCAGCTCTTAAGTTTTGTATTTTTTTGTTTTTGTTTTTTGTTGTTGTTTTGTTTTGTTTTTAGATAGGGGTTCATAGCTACCTTAGAACTCACCTTGTAGCCCAGGCTGGCCCCAACCTTCTGACAATCCTCCTGCCACAGCCTCCCAAATCCTGAGGTCTTTTCAATTTTTTTCATCATGTTTCTTTGTGTTGCAGTTTGGAGGGTAGCAGACAGCCTGCAAACAGCTCTCCTGTCTCAGACAGATATCTTTCCTGCTCATGACTAGTTGTCTGTATAATTATCATAGTGTTGAATGCTGTGTATGACATAGATACAACTATTTTGACAGTAGTTTTAGCCAGGAGAGGCAACCACAGACAGAATGACCCAAAAAAGAAATCTGAAGGTAAGTACAATTGCTGAGAAAAGAATTTCCAGGTTCAAAACAGCTTCAGGATGCTCTCTCTGGCAAACACCAAGGGTCACAGACACGTCTCCACCATGGCAACAAAAGGGAACAAATTGTTCTACAGAACTGGACTGTATCCTAACCAGATGTGCTCGCAGACATCGTGCAAATTAGGCAAGCCAGTGGGGCAGGTGCAGCCGGTCTGGCTGATCCATATTTAACTTTGGAAAGTGGCAGGGAAACAGAACTCTGCAGTTAATGTATAGCCCTGAGTGCCTGTAAGGGAAGAAAATGGCCCAAAGAAAAACATTCATCTGGAAGACAGATCAATATAGACTACAAAATAAGGCAACAGAAGAGAACAGAACTAAAACACAGAGTTTTCATACATTTGTTTGTTTTGTTTTTGTTGTTGAGTATGTTGGTTGGGAGCTTCGCCCAGACACATGGGGGAGCCTTGACCACTACCATCTGAGATGCTCCAGTACATGCAGCTATATATGGTCATGTGACTCATTTTTACAAGCCTTTAAACTCAGTTCTCAGAGTGTTACTGGAAGGGTGAGAATTTGAAAGATTGCCTTAGCTACCACCTGTCAGTGAATAGCTTCGCTTCCATCTCATTCAGGCATTCTAGGGAGACTTTCAAAAATTTAAGGAGAAATTATCAGTTTGTACCAAAATCGAATGATGTACTTCGGACAAGCCACTGTGGACTTTCGGGTAGGTAAAGGTTAGTTTGATGGGTTGGAGAGAAGGCTATCCCTGTACTGCATCACATTGAATCAGTGGATAATTATGAAGAGACAACACAGTACTTTTTTTTTTAATGATCTGGAGTCATCTACTTCCAGCTAAGATGCAACACTTGAGACTGGATTGATCCTCCTGTCAAAACATCAGCAAAACTACACAAAATAGATGAGATAACTGTTTTCAGGTCACAGGAAGCAGAGGAATGTGATCTCTGAGAAGTAGGACACAAAAGGAGTGCTCTGTCGTTGCCCCAGGGGACAATTTCACAGTCCTGACTTGGATGGCAAGCCCCGAGAGAGTCCCACTGAGAGGAGAGTCAAGGAGCGAAGTTGTGATCTGCTACAACAGGGCTCGCAGTAGAAAGAACCAAAGTTAAAAGAGCGGCATAAAAGGAAGGGGCCCAGGAGTCTGCCTGCTGTCCTTCCAGATTCCTGGACAAGTGACAGGCTGAACTTGTCCTGAGGGAAACTACACAAGGTCTAGCTTAGAGCTACCAGTACAGGGTTAAAAGACAATGGCAACTCTAGAGGTCTTAGAGCCCCTGATGATGGTACCTGCTTAGTCTATTTCTTCCTGCAGTGCTTCTGTCTCATGGGTTTCAGTGCTGTGTTATTAGGAGCACATATGCTAAATTTGTTATGCCTTCCTGAAGCAGGGACTCTTACTATGAAGTGGCTGTCACTACTCCTAAGAAGATCCCTTTCAAAACTGTCTGAAACTCCCACTTTCTTCAGATCAGTGTTAGCATGGAATGACTTTCTCCATACTTACCCTTTCAAGCTATACATGTCTGTGTTCTCATACTTTAAGTGAACTTCCCACAGACAATATACAGCTGGGTCCTGGTTTTGTTCAAGTCTGATGCCTGATGAGCTGTCTTTTTTCTAAATATTGGCTCAGTGTGTGTGTGTGTGTGTGTGTGTGTGTATGTGTGTGTGTGTGTGTGTGTGTGTGTGTGTGTGCTTGGTGTGTGTGTGTGTGTCTGTGTAGGCCAGAAAGGAGCACTGGATCCCCTGGAGCTAGGGTTACAGGTAGATCCCACTATTTTGTTCAGTAATCAAGATCCTTTGGTTTCATTTCCTGGTTTATAAACTGCTGATTGACCCCACTGACTTTAAAGTTTGCTGATACTTGACTGGCTACATAACATTAAGGGATTTTCAACCATTTATTTATTTATTTGTTTGTTTATTTATTTGTGTGGGGGTGGGTGGTGGGGTGGGTGGGTGTAATTGTACTTATGTACATGTCAAAGGACAACTTTAGGAAGTTGATTCTCTCTCCTACTCCCACTCCAAGTGCTTTGACTGGATGAGCCATTTTGCAGGCCCAACATTTTTTTTTCATTTAACTCTTTTAATGAGGAACATGGTAATGTAATATTACAGGACACAGGTCCATGACCTCGGATTTCCTGTATTCTAGACGAAATTAGGGAACAGAAATTAGGGAATAAAATGGGTTTATTTGCAGTTTGGTCCAACCAGAGAGAAAGAATCTAATCTCTCTCTTTTGTGTTTGGGTCAGTCTTACAACTACAGAAATCCATGAGATAAAGGGCAGAAGACAGACCTGGCTATGAAATTGGTTCACCATTCTTTGGGGAAGGTGACTGGCCTCCAGTTGTCTTCAGTGTCTCTGTTCTCAGCCTGGAGAGTGCTTTATAAATTATGCTATCATAGACAAGAGATTTTTATTTAATCCAGGCTTGAGGAAAATGGGGCAGACATTCCATCTTAAAAAGACACACACCTCTTCCAATTTTCAAAGGAGAAAAGAATCAAAGGATCTTATGGATCACGGGAGAAAGGTCCAGTCCATTTATCTGCATGTGGCTGTGGTGTACTCCTGTAATCCAGCTAATTGGCAGGCCGACTGCAGGTTTGAGGTCATACACATACATTCACACCAAAAGCCTAGTTGGTGGCTATTTTAACATACTAATTTGAAAATATTTCTCTATAAGAGAACTGTCTGTCTGTTGGTAACCTTCAAAGCAAATGTTCACTATGCTAGAATTTTTGATGCTTACCTGGTGAAAGGCCGCTAACAGACTCTAGAATGAGGAGCTTTTGTCCATCCCCATGTCCCCTTAATATTCCCTGTCTGTCTACCCTGCCTCAAAGTGATGGCAGCAAGAAGGACTTTTGGGGCCACCTTGCAGCCTTGGAGCTGTTACTGTTGGTTGCTGGCTCCCCTTGTCTGCAGGTCCTTGACATCTTATTCAAAGGACTGAGGAGCTGCACAGACTGCAAAGTAGCAAGCAGGTTCATTCAGAAGCACAGTACTGGTAACAAAGGCAGTACAGGCCAGACATGCTGCCAGCCAGCAGTCAGCTCCTTGAGCTAAAGTACTCAAGGACATTGGTTATTGTTTGGGGCTGGTACAGGATGAGTTTGTTGCTTAGGGCTATCCTGTGGGTAATTGGCAGGCTTGGATGATGAGAGCCTTTGCTCAGCTCACGGTGCATGTCCTTTTTCATCATGCATCATCAAATTCTAATCATATGCATATCCAGTTATGCATAGGCCAAAGAGGTAGAGTCACCCAGCAGAGACTATTTGACTTACTGTGCTTGCACCCAAACTAGCTCCAGTCAGACCAGCGTCCTGTTCCCAGCTCCTAGCCATGTTCTGACCATATCGAAATGGAAAGTGGTCATAAAAGGAGTCACCAAGGGAGTTTAGGGAACACTGCTTGGAGTAGGGTGTGTATGTGGCTCAATGCAAGGTCCTAGGTTGCTAGGTGCACTGTCAGATGAGTGTGGACAAAGCCCAAGCCAAGTGGAGTCCCAGGTTGCTAAGTCTTCCCCACACCTGCCTGTCTGCATGCTAAGGCTGATCAATTAGATGACTCTTTGACCAGGTTTGCTTCAGCAAGCACACCTACTGACCTTTGCCTTAATTATTGTTTAAAGTTCCTATCAGTGTGGTGATATTGTGTTCCCCAAAATACGGTGCACCCTAATAAACTTATCTGGGGTCAGAGAACAGAACAGCCACTAGATATAGAGGCCAGAAAATGATGGTGCACACGCCTTTAATCCTAGCATTCCGAAGGCAGAGATCCATCTGTATCTCTGTGAGTTCAAAGCCACACTGGGAACAGCCAGGCATGGTGACACACACCTTTAATCCCAGGAAGTGATGGCAGGAAGCAGAAAGGTATATAAGGCATGACGACCAGGAACTAGAGCCTGGTTAGGCTGGTTAAACTTTTAGGCTTTTATCAGCAGTTCAGCTGAGATTCATTCCAGATGAGGACTCAGAGGCTTTCAGTCTGAGGAAACAAGATCAGCTGAGGAATTGGCAAAGTGAGGTTAGCTGTGGCTGGTTCTGTCTCTTTGATCTTTTGGCATTCACCCCAATAAATGGCACTGGGTTTGTTTTTATTACTAAGACCTTCTAACAATTTGTTACATATCAGCACCTAAAAGATGACATGGGGGACTAGACTCCTTTATCGGTTTTCTGTATGTAGCCACATGGATGAAATCTGTTTCTCACCTTTAACTGGCATATGATGATGCGTGGTGAGCCTGGCCTGTTGGAGCTCAGCCTTTCACCCTAAAACTCCAGTTATACTTCCTCCAAATTTCTTCTGCTTCCATCCAGTTCCCTACTCCAACCTCATCCATAAACTCCTCTAATTTATGGTAAGGTGTTAGTGAATAGATGTTTTGTTAATGCAGTATTCTCAACATCTATTTCTATAGCTTCAGTTACCAGCTCAAATGATCATTTTACCAAAAGTATTCCCATGGTATCAACTTTTAATAGCCGTTGCTTAAGGAGACAAGATATGTGCCTCAAAGATCCTCAACTCCTCTAACCTCCCACTCAGTCCCGAGAGAGGACGCTTTAGGTTGGCAATCTGGAATGAAGAGAAATGAAAATGCAGGAAGTCAGGCAACCACGTTGCCTTCTTAACTCTCCAGCTGGAGTTCAGAGAGGAGACTCAAGGCTACCAAGCAAGGTTTTAATGACCACAGGAGTTAGGCATCCTAATTACCAAATTGAACCCATTGTAAATTTGAGGTTTTATTATAGAATTTAAATAATTACACTCAATCCTAGCTGAAAGTTTGAAAAGTAATTGCAATTTAAATTCTTGTTACTTGAACAAGACCAGAAAATCTGGGGGTTAGATGGAATTTTCATCTGTTAACTGAGAATAAAATTTAACTTGGTTGAGAACAAGGGAAAAATACATTTAATTGTAGATAATCTGGGAGACACAAATTCAAGTAGCTTTGAAATGTGGTCTAAGGCAGGAAGATTACTGAGTTCCAGGCTAGCTTAGGCACCATACTGAAGCTAGACCAAACCAAACAACCAAAAAAAAAAAAAAAGGCAATGAGCTGTCATGCAAGGGTTTGGGTACAGCCTGGGTCTCTAGGTAGTGGGCAGAATGCAATTTAACAGACCAATGCCTCAGGAAACTTCCTTTGTCCTTGCTCACAGATCAGTGCACCTGGGAGGATGGCCGTCTGCCGTCCACATCAGAGCGGCTTTCCTAGGGACCCATCAGAAAGCCAGGACAACAATGGTCTCTTGGCTCCTCTTGCCATGCCCCAAACCCATTCTACTCCATTTTTATTCGCTTCCTTGATCCATTTAAATACAAGGAAAGAATCTCTCTGGCTCTCTGTCTTAGGGTTTTATTGCTGTGAAGAGACACCATGACTAAGGCAACTCTTTTTGTTTGGAAGGAAAACATTTAATTGTGGCCGGCTTACAGTTTCAGAGTTTTAGTCCATTACCATCATGGCAAGAAGCATGGTGGTGTGCAGGCAGACATGGTGCTGGAGAAAGAGCTGAGAGTTCTACATCTTGATCTACAGGCAACAGGAGACTTTCATAGGAGACCTAGCTTGAGGATATAAGACCCCAATGCCTGCCTCCACAGTGACACACTTCCTCCAGCTAGGCCACACCTCCAAATAGTGCCACTTCCTAAGGGCCAAGCATTCAAAGTCTATGTGGGTCATTCCTATTCAAACCACCACACTCATATATTTGTTCAACAGATGCCAGACATTCTTAACAAAACACAGACTTCAGACCACTTTCCTGTGTGCCTTACATTCTGTATAAAGATTTTAAAGGGCCGGGTGGTGGTGGCGCACGCCTTTAATCCCAGCACTCGGGAGGCAGAGGCAGGCGGATCTCTGTGAGTTCGAGGCCAGCCTGGTCTACAAAGTGAGTTCCAGGAAAGGCACAAAGCTACACAGAGAAACCCTGTCTCGAAAAACCAAAAAAAAAGAGATTTTAAAGGAAGGTGGAGTGTTAAAAAGTAAAAGCACAGGGTAGGGATGTAGTTTAGTGGATAGAGTGCTTGCTTGGCATGCAGAAGGCCCTGGGTTTGATATCCAGCTCCACATAAACTGTGTGTGGTGGCACACATCTGTAATCCCAGCACTCAGGAGGTAGAAGCACTGAGGATCACAAATTCAAGGTCATTCTCAGTTAAGTTGTGAGTCCAGGACCAGCCTAGGCCATATGGGACCCTGTTCGTAAATGAATAAAGTCACACATTGTATCCTTGAGGGACTTTGTTCTATCTGGACACTTGATTGTGACCCTCATGCCCTCTCCAGGACCAGACAAGTGGCAGTAACCATTGGTGACAGCTCACATTGATGGACTTAAAATTTTGCCTCCGCCAACCAAGGTGGTCATAAGCCTACAATTCCCCTCAGCCTAACCACCCAGACAAGCTTCTCCCAGACATGAGGTCCTAGACTCCCCACAGATAGCCATGGAGCTCCTGGACACAACCTCAAGTGCCTGAAGACTTATCACCCAGCTCACCCAGCCCTTGAGAGTCCTGCCCACTGATCCAGCAGTGCTGAGTTCAGACTTCATTCTGCCCTCTCTCCTCTACCTGTCCCGTCCTCCTTTGCAGCATCTTCCCAGATAAAAGCCCCGGCTTACTATGTCGGGATTTGTTTTTCATGGATGCCCTCAACCTTCCTGACTACTCACACTTCCCCCTCCCATTCTCTTGGACCTTTTCCTTCACGGGGAAGGTTTCTCCAAACACACTTTTGCTCCACCACACCTCCTGTGCACTTCTAGAATATAAATCCGACAAGCTTTGTCCATGCATCCTTCATGTTTTCCTGAAACAAAAGCCATCATTTTTACAATGAGATTCAGAAAGCCAACTGAGCTACCGAGGGATGAGGCCATTTGCCTTCTCTTAGTCCTTGTCATTATTCAGAAAACTGGCGCCTCTTCCTCCCTTTTAGAAACAGCCACCGTTGGTTTGTTCGTGTAGTTCTGGAGATAGAACTTTGCACACCTAAGTAAGAACTCTAACATCCCAGGCCCTTTGGTTATTTTTATATGTGTATAAATGTCGTAAGCTACCACGTGGGTGCTGAGGACTGAACCAGCGAGTGCTCGTAACCACTAAGACTTTTCTCTACAACCACCTGAGCTCTTTTTAAAGTTTAGCTGAAAACAAGGTCCCAGTCAGTTGCCCAAGCTGACACTGGGCTTGAAATTGTCCTGCTTCGGCCTCCTGAGGCCTGCAACACCATACCTGGCATGGCAGCTGCTTTATTAAGTCAGGAAACAATTGTAAGGACAATCCTCGTACTGAAGACCAGAAGTTCATACTGACTTAGGGCATACCAGGTGCTACTCTGACCAAGGTTGAGAGCACTCTAATTTATAGGTATAACATAAATATTTAGAAGACAGTTTGAAACAAGCATTTAGCAAAACCACAGTAGTAGGTTCCCCCTACAGCCTCTGATCCATCCCTGGACTTTCGGCCAGGTTTACGGCATTAGCCATAAATCCTGTCCTGCAGAGTAGCCCTCAGATCCAACTAGAAAACAGTTGGTTACGACCATAACAGTCATACCACTGTTGCACCGGCAGGTACACCTTTTCTGGCGGGCCGTCATTGTAGCATGCAGGTCCAGCACTGGGTAAGACTTGGATGGCCTTCCTCCCCCAGCAGCCTGAATAGCACCTTCCAGCACTAAGAACGCAAGCACATAGGGAGGAAGGGTCCCTGTCAGTTAAAGATTGATTTCTCTATTCCTACAACCAAGTGTGTGGTATCCTTACCATCTAGTCATGGTGGGCAAGCAAACAAGCTCAGTATTTCAAATGCATTATCTCATTCAGCTCCTCACCACAATCCCAGAATGTAGTTATGGTCATCACCTCATTTTACAGACAAGAAAACCAAGGCTGAGAAAAAAAGACTGGTAGACTTAACCAACTTTTACAGCAAGGAAGTACTAAAATGCCTACTTATTATTATTATTATTATTATTATTATTATTATTATTATTATTTGTTTTTTTTCAAGACAGGGTTTCTCTGTGTAGCTTTTGTGCCTTTCCTGGAATTCACTCTGTAGCCCAGGCTGGCCTCGAACTCACAAAGATCTGCCTGCCTCTGCTGAGTGCTGGGATTAAGGCGTGCGCCACCACCACCCAGCCGCCTACTTATCTTCTACATTAAAATTTATTATCTATAAAATAATGGACTGTTAGGTATGTGACATTTTCATATACATCCTTGTATCTTACTCATATTTCCCTTTGTCCCCCATTTCCTCCATCCCTGGTGGTCTCCCTCTGCCCTGGCCCCCCAATAATAGTGGCTCATATTTGTAATTTTAGCATTTAGGAGACTGTGGCAGGAAAGATGCTGCAAGTTCAAAGCTAGCCTGGACTACATAGTGAATTCCAGGCCATCCTGAACTAGACTGAGACTCAGCACACAAGAAAGAAAAGGGTCTGGTGACATGGTGCAGCAGGTAAAAGCACTTGTTGATGACCTGAGTTTGATCCCTGAGACCCATGTGGTGGAAGAGAATCAATTTCTTCAAGTTGTCCTCTGATCTCTAAATGTGTGCTGTGACACACATACACCATGACATGTGCATATGCACACACTCACACACTTAAAACTAGACTTGGCATGAGATAACAATGTAATATTATGTCTTTATCCCCGCCTCTTACCTTTCTTATTCCCTCCTCCCCTCCCATCCTCTCTCCAGTAGTTCCATCCTACTGTCATGTCTACGTACATTGAGGTCTAGAGTCCACATGAGAGAAGATGTGATACTGTCTTCTTAAGTCTAGCTTTTCACCTAATGATCTCCAGCCTATTTTCCTACAAATGACATGATTTCATTCTTCTTTTGGGCCCAAAGAGAAAAAACATAATCAAAAGCTATCGACTGTACATATGCACCATATTTCCTTTATCCATGTATCTGCTGATGGGCATCTAGAAGACTGCGTACCTTGATTATTGTGAACAGTGCTACTGTACACATGGATGTGCAGGTATCTCTATGGTATCCTGACGTAGGGACCTTCAGTTGTATACTCTAGAGTGGCACAGCTTGGGCATATAGGTATTCTATCTTCAGTTTCTTGAGGATCCTTTGGGCCTCCATTTCCACAGTGGCTGCACTGGTTAACATTCCCACCAACAGTTTCTCTTAGAATTCATATTTGAAGCCAATCTGTATAGAGGTCACCTGCCCTGTCCCAGAACACAGTCTCCTCTTGAGAATTACCTTCACGGTCACGCCACAGGTATCTGTGCATACTGTTCTCTTCACAGAGAATGGATGAGTGATCGGCATGCAAATGACACACATACAAACACCCCATACACATGTAAACACACATTTGCACCCCACATACATTTCCTGGTTAGACCCAATATTTAGCTTAAAAAGTTCATTTTCTATAGATTTTTTTCCTGATCTGTCCAGAGATGGACTCTTCCTTATCCTCTCTGAGCTCTTAGCAGACATGATAGAACTTAGGTTTGCTAATAGGATACAGTATGGGGGATGCTCTTAGGTTCTAAGCAAGGTTGAAGGACACATGAGGAGGGCACTGAATGAACATGGAAGGAATTCTGAGCAACAGCAGAGGGTAATTTGTTAAATTACACAGGTTGATGAAAGTATCAATGACTAATAAAAAGGAAATGATAATGGGGCTGAGGGTCCTGCAGGCTCAAGTCAGCTATGAAGGTCAGGTAATGAGTAAGTTGAAGTGAGAGACTATATACAAGCTGTAAATTCACCTCCATGAGGGCACACCTGAAGTCCCCAGAGGAATAACCTCTATCTATGGAAACTCCACCAGCCCTCTTCCTCAAGAAAAGTCTCCTTAAGTAGCTGTCTCAGATCTTAAGCCACTCACAGCCCCTGTATGTGTGATCTGCACTCAAGAGAGAAACCGAATGAGCTTGGGATGGTGAAACTGCTGTCTTAACTGATGTGGTTTGAAAAGTGTGTATCCCTCCAAAGTTCATACGGAAGCTTAGTCCGAGTACAGCAGAACCCCTGCCTGGATTTGGTTTAGGTGACTAGATTTTAAGAGTTCTGCCACCATAAGTGATCACTGTTGTCACAAAAGAGGCTGAGGGAAAGGGTGTAGCTCGGTCTTAGAATGCTTGCCTTACATGCACAAAGCTCTGGGTTCCATCCCCAGCACTGCATAAAAGAAAAAACAGAACGGTTGAGCTCCCTGCTCCCCTTCTACCCCTCTGCCTCTTTCTACCATTAGATGACACAATGTTCATTCCATCATGTGAGAACAACAGCCCAACAAACTCAGACCAGTTTTAAACGTGTATGTGCTCATTTATACTGAATACTTCTACATAACCATGCATTCCCCGAGATCATAACAATATTTCGACTGTGAAGACAGGGCCTTGGTCTAAGAATTCCAAACCCTCCAACATTTCGGAGAACAGTGACACGTGTCAATATTATATATAGTTAAAGAAAACTAGGTTCAGCTCTGAATGCCTCAGAGTTCTCCTCTGACTAATCAAGAAAGAAACATGCAGCAGACTGAACCCTCGGACATTTAATGGCGTGACCCCGTTACTACGTAATGCGTTCTAAAGAACACGGGTGGCCTGGCTGACACTAATAGTCGACTGTCTTGGCAGGCTTTGTTTCCTCGATCTCAGAAGACAGCCAGCGGTAAGTGCGATGCCGCCGCAGCACCTCAATGGCCTTGAGTTCCAGTGGTGTGGCCTGAATGCCAAGATCTTCCAGGCCAGGCAGGTCAGGCATGTTCACATCTGAGATGTGTATCTGTGAACAAAGGACCACAGAGAACGCTGAAACCACCACCTCTAAAATATCCACACTCTCACGCTGGCCCGAGGCAAACACCTGCCGAGAAGCCATGGCAACCTTTGATTCTGGAACAAACATGAAGATCGTCAAAGAGCAGAGGCAGGGCTCCCATCACCCAGGACCCAGGACAGACCCTGGACCAGCAGATCCACAGGCACGTGTGCGCAGAACTGAACCTAGGACAGAGAGGCAGGAGCTGTCTCTCCAGCCAGGATTCAGATAGGAGCTAGACTAGAACCAGCCCACCTCCGCTTTCTTATGCGGGGTCTCTGCGTTCCAGCTCTCTAATTAAGTTTTCACTTTTTATTCTGGTTTGGTTTGGGAGTTTTTTGACAGTGTCTTGTTGGGGGATATTTGTACAGTGTGTGAAGATATACTGCTGTGAAATAAAAAGCTGAATGGCCAATAGCTAGGCAGGAGAGTAGAGGTGGGGCTTCTGGACACAGAGGGAACTCTGGGAAGAAGAAAGGTGGAGTCACCAGCCAGAAGTGGGGGAAGCAGGATGGGAAGGAAGGAGATGAGGTAATGAGCTTCATGGAAGAAGGTAGATTAAAAAATATGAGTTGCCGGGTGGTGGTGGCACACGCCTTTAATCCCAGAACTCGGGAGGCAGAGCCAGGTGGATCTCTGGGGGTTCGAGGCCAGCCTGGACTACCAAGTGAGTTCCAGGAAAGGCGCAAAGCTACACAGAGAAACCCTGTCTCGAAAAACCAAAAAGAAAAAAAAATGAGTTAATTTCAGTTATAAGAACTACTTAGAAACAAGCCAAAGCTAAGGCCAATCTTTTACAATTAATAAGAAGTCTCTGTGTCATTATTTGCAGGCTGGTGGTCCCAAGAAAGTACTACTATATTTGGCACTTCATGGGGAGCATCAGATACTGTGGCTTCTTTTATTGTTTACCAAAAAATAATGCTTGGGAGTTAAATATTAGGGAATAACCTAATAGATCCATGGAGCAATGGAGAAATGATCACCTGACCCTCTTCTCCACCTTCCCAGATCAAAAAGGCCCTCACATCTCTTTAAGTCCCTCCTTATTCCCTCTGTGTGTCCCTCTATCTCCCTCTGAATCAGCCAGAAAACTCTATGGTCCACTCTGACCAGCTGAATGTGGACTTCACCCTCCAAAGCAGGTCCCAATCCACTGGCCGTCTCGGAGCAACAACACAAACAAATCTCCACAACAGCGTCTCACACTGTAACCCCTAGGAACCCTTTACGCAACCCAAGCGAACCTCAAACTTGTGATGCTTGTCTCAGCCCCCCAAGTGTTGGGACTGCGGGTTAGGACACCATGTCTGGCCCCATTGCCTTTTTCACTCCAATTATACTCAACCTGGGTTAAGGAATGCTGACTGCAAAGCCAGAAGCCAAACCCATCTTGTTTAGGGAAGAATGAACAAAAAGCACCAAAGCAAATAGACCCCCTGTACACGGAACTGGACCAGGTTCCATCCTGTGACCCCCAATGAACAACACGGAAGGACCACAGGGTGTTTACTGAGTGCTCCAGGGCTGTCTGCAAACCAAACCCAGAGACCCTGCCCACTATACTCATACTTTCTCAGTCACCAAGGTAAGAGCAAGTGTCAGACAATGGGGTTCACAAACACAGTAAGGACACCATGGCAATGTCTCTGCTTTCCAGGCAGTCTGTCAGAGGGAGGTTAACAGCTACTGGCTATCTGTTCTCTGGGACTGTTCTCAATTCTTTGCTATGCTTTGGCTCTTAGGGGACAGTTTGGCTGCATCCTGTCAATAGAAAGAAAATCCACAGTATTCCGGCTGAGATGCTGTCATAATTTTATTTTATTTGGCATCTTCCCAGCAAGATTTGGGCACACAGCGCAAATAATCAATGAGTCAGACAAGCGTGGTAGGGTGAGAAAGAAGAGCCAGGGCGTTGAAGCTCAGTATACTGCAGGCAGACAAGAGCGGCAGCAAGAGGCTCTCCGAGAGGAAGAGGACTGTTGCCTGGGTTACAGTAGGCAGGGACACAATCATGCACTCTGCCCTCAGTACATGGCAAACTTCCAGTATTACTAGAAGCATGTTCCTAATGAAACACTAGATAAACAGGCAGGAGTTAGGAGTGGCCCAACCTGTCATCTACTGAGGGTTGCTGAGGGTCTAGCCCTTTACCATCTAACATAGAAGCCTCTGGGCAAGTGTGATTCAAATCTCAGTTTCAGTGAACTAAAATTAAGTAGAGTTCAAAGCTGCTGTCTGCAGCCATGGTAGCCACATATCAAGTCCTCCACATCACACACTGCTGCTGACAACGTGGTGGTACAGACAGGCCACTTTGAACACTGCGGGAAGTCCCATGGGCAATGCTGGATTAGGTCTAGAAGAGGCATCAAAACTGCAGGAGATTACTAGTTGTTTTACATGGACAACACAGAAAGGGCCATCATTGAAAGCCGAGGACAGAACACAAGTTTGCAACAGCTGGGCATGGTGGTGGCACATGCCGTAATCCTGGCACTTGGGAGGCTGAGAAAAGACGAGCTTAGAGTCAGCTCGGGCTGCATAGTGAGCACCAGGATAGCTGGGGCACACAGCAAGCAAGACCCCATCTCAAAACAACAAAAACACCTGACAACAGTAACAAACAAACAAACAACAACAACAAAAACTACACATACGGACACACAAGTTGCAGTTCTAGTTACAACATGTTACTATACCTGCAGAGTTCAACAGGAGACTACAAATGGGAGAAAACCTGTAGCAGGCCTTTGTCAGCAGCAGCTGTCAACTGGGATGAGCATAATTTACAAACAGAAATGAGAGTGGCTGAGGCTGTGACCCCCCTATCAGAACAGACAGCACTCAGGATGAAGGGCAGTGGGAACAGGTCCTCCAGCCCAATGTGAGAAGGGAAAGCCAGAGAATGCAGCCCGGGCCAGACCGATGCAAACCCACCATTTCAAACAGAGGAAGTGAGGTCCTTTAACAGATGCTGCCATAGTAAGAATACGATGAGATCAGGAAACCGACTGCGAGGTGGCAGCACGGGGTTGTGGGCAGCCTTGGAAAGAGCAGCTTAGGGCGCAGAGGGATAAAATTTGATTTAAATGGATTAAAGAAAGAACGAGGCAAGAGTATACTGGGAACAGGTATGGAAGGCTCTTCGGAGGTTAAGGTAAGAAGGGAAAGCCAGGCATGGTGGCACACCTGCAATCCCAGCACTTAGCAGTAGAAGCAAATACATCAGGAAGCCAAGGTCACCTTCACCTACACAGTGAGTTTTGGAAACCAAAAGGCTGTAGGGGAACACAACCAATAGCAAAGAGACTAGAGGGCCCCGGGCAGGAGAGCCTGGCCTTCAGTAAGGGACAGGTGACCGTTATGCATGCTTGAATGCAGACAGGAAATGAGAATAAATACACATCAGCCAGAAGCAGAAGAGCTAGCTTTGGCCAGCAGAAATATCCCTGACAGGAGCCCTGCCACCATCCAAGCAAGTCAACCAAACTGAACTGGCTTCCTCAGCTCTGCGGCGCTCTGCCTGCTGAGAGGCTTGCTATGCCCAGACTTACCCGCTCCACTTTGTCCCTCGATGTCCAGGGCTCAAACGGACTCATTTCAAAGAGCCTGCCAATCCACCTGGAGTGGAGACATGTACGGCACGGGTGAAAAGCGTCTCTGTGCCGGGTTTCAGGGGTCAGACCTCCAGGAGGTTCTGTCATTGCTGTTTTCTGAGAACATAACCAACTTCTTGGCTCTACTGTTGTGAAGGTGTATCTAATTCATCCTTCCTCCCACTCTTCCTTTCCTGGATTTTTAAGTCAGGGTCTCATGTACCCCAGGTTGGCCTCAAAGTCACCATGCAGCTGATGACGACCTTGAACTCCTAATCCTTCTGCCTCCACCTCCCAAGTGCTGGGATTAAAGGCATGTGCCACCACACCTGTCTACATCTATAGCTTTTTTTGGGGGGTGGGGGTGCTAGGGAGCAAACTTAGGTCCTCACATGTGCTAAGTACTCTACTACTGACAGCAATGATCCCAGCCCTCTTTTGAAAAGCTTGAAAGAACATTCTCACTGCTAAAGACATCCATGAAAAAGGAAGCCTTGAGTCTGCTCAGAATTTCTTGGGTTGTTTTTTTTGTTTTTTGGTTTTTTCGAAACAGGGTTTCTCTGTGTAGCTTTGGAGCTTGTCCTGGATCTCACTCTGTAGACCAGGCTGGCCTCGAACTCACAGAGATCCGCCTGCCTCTGCCAGCTGAGTGCTGGAGCAGCATATAAAATCCCAACTATAGTCACTCTTCCTAAGAGCAGCTTCCATGTCTGGGTGTACACTAACAGATCTTGTATGGACTACACAACATCCTCAGTGGGCCATACCACCTGTGCCTACCAACCCTGACTTAATCCTCACCTTCATGTGCAACGTGAAATGCCTCCCTGCCAGCTGGTTTATAGTCCTCCACTGTACTAAAGCTGGTGTCCCAAATGACTTCACGTCCCTTTGTGGAGCTCTCTGGTTCTTTACATCACTAGCATGCCAGTCAACAAATATGAATGGAGGGGCCATCTGTGCACCAGGCAGGATGCTGAGGCAGACAAGCATAGGGGATAGTTCAGTAACCTCAGACTCTAACTGGACATGGGTTCTGCATACCTGCCCATCCTCATAATGCACTTGGTCTAGCTCCTTCACCTGCATGTACTATGCATGCATACACCTCTCCAAACATTGGACATAGCAACTAGGGACCCCTACCTGCATCTAGCTACCCATATACTCCTTTCTGAATGGATAAGTTTCTCCTCCCCTAATGACCATCAAACTTGGGGCAGTTTCTCTTCAAACGTATTCCCAGTGCACTTGGGTACAAAGAATGCAAACTCTGATCCAGCCTGAACTGGTTTTGGGTGCATACACAGTAAAGCAAAATTGTGTCCTCAAGTAAACTTTTAAGAAGAACCAATTTACCATCTCACATCTATGTAAAACTGGGCTTGCATATGACTAAAATCAGTTGCATTATGGATATAGACATATAGAAAAATGATTATATGACCTAATCTGTTAATCAAAATAAAGAATTCCACTAGCTACTCTCCTTAGCAACCAAATTCCTCCTTCTCTTGAACCTCCTAAGAGGAATCCCAAAACAATAACTGGTATCCCCGGTACCTTCTCTGATGTGGCCTGTGTCAATGTTAACAGCATACCCCTCTCTAATCTGTACTACCACTGTGCTTTGAATAGTTGTGTTGCTACTTTTGCAAAGTGAGCCCTTATCTTCCACCCTTAGGATAAGAGGCCAAGAAACACCTGGCCTGATTCCTCTGTAACTGCTCTAGATACTGGAGACAGGAGTGTGAACAAAAGGGCAGCATTCTCCTCCTCAGATGCTTGTGCTTTTAATCCCCACTTCCTAGGTGAGGGCTCAATTCAGCGGTGGAATGCTTGCCTAGCATGTAAGAGGTTCAGAGTGTGATCTAGCACCACAAACCAACCAACCAACCCTTCAAAGAGACCAGATGTAGTGCTACACACCTGTGATTCAGAACTCCAGGGACAGAAGCAGGACTGTTCCAAATTCAAAGCCAGCCTAGCCTGCCCAGCATGTTCCAAGCTAGTGTGGTGTATAGAGCCAGAAAATAAACAAAATGACTTTTCCTCTTGACCTCTCTTGATGTCTTAAGCATCCTCCACTCGGCAGCTCTCATTGTCTGCTACCTGTTTAGTGTGGCCGGTCTTCTGGCTTCTGGGGCCTTCCTCTGCTCCCTCTGTGCATACTCTATCCCTGTCTACTCTGTACAGTCACTATGAGTGTTAAAGAAGCCAAAGAAAAGCCTCTAAAGGGCTATGCTGACAATAAATAACCACCAGCATGCTGTGCTGCGTTTTTTGTTGTTGAAGTTCTTTTGTCTTGTTTTTGGTACTAGGGGTTGAAGGCAGGGCCTTGCAAGTGCTCAGCACACTGTACAACCACAGAGCTACATCCTACAGCCTATAGACCACAAGCTACTCAAGTATTTGCTGTAATGTCTTAGGTGCCTAGAACAGTACCTGAGAAATGGAAGGCAGTCAATGAATATTTGTTGAGTAAATGAAGAAATGATTTATAAATCCATCTCTGGCACATTAGATGTGAAAATCTTCCTGCCAAGACTACTAAGATGTGCCTTGATGGGTCCAGGATGAAAAACATAGCGGAAGAATGAATGTATGTGTTACCATGCTGGGGAATGAGTCCAGACCTTGCACATGCTGAGCTACCATCCACAGCAGGTCTAAAATTGTAGTCCCCAAAAAGAAGAAATGAAAGGAAGGAAGGAAGGAAGGAAGGAAGGAAGGAAGGAAGGAAGGAAGGAAGGAAGGAAGGAAGGAAGGAAGGAAGGAAGGAAGGAAGGAAGGACTAAAGATGCACAGACAGTTCTAGGTCAGCATTCTCCTCCCCAGCAACACCAAAGACTGCCTTAACAAAAGATGAGAGTCTTCCCTGGTGGGCAGCTAGAAAGAAAGAACAGGAGAGATGACTGTTCCCTCACACCAGCTCCCAAGCAAGACACTTCTCTAAATCAAAACCCAGTTTTTACTATTGCTTATTTGTTCAAGACACCGGGGACCAAACCCAGAGCCTCACACTGCCACAAATGCTCTGCCTCTCAGACAGATTCCCAGCTGTAGGGTTTTAAATTGGAGAATCTGAAGAACTACCCAACAAGTGCTGTCAAGGTCATCCTTGCTCGTTAAGGTCACCCACAGTTCCTTTCTTAGCCAGTATTAAAACAGGAGTAGCCTCATTAGAGGTGTGGAGACTGGCCTTCTGTAAAAGTACTTCTTGTCACCCTGGGAAGGGATTAGGAATAGCATCTCAAGTCAACCTTCTCATGAGTAGACAGACAGCACTGTACTTACCTATAGGCAAATCGTGGCAAGGGGTAGGGGATGTAGGTCCTGTGGGCCATGCCAAAGATGTACTGCACCAGGTGAAAGAGCAGGTATCGATTTGGTCTGGAAACCAAAACACAGAACTTCACATTATTTGCCCCCTACAATTTTTTTAAACAATTAACACTTACAAAAAAGGAAGCACACTGCAACAAACACAGTTAAGCAAAGAAAAATCACCTGTTAACCTTACTGCCAAAGACGACCTATTTTACATGCACTCCCATCCTCATACATATGTTTAAGATGCACCCTACGCATTTATCTTTTTGTTCCCTTTGACATTGGGTCTCACTATGTAGCCCTCCCTAGCTGGCCTCAAACTCACAGCAATCCTTTTGCCTCAGCCTAAGTCACCATGCCTGGCTTAACCAGAATTTCTTTAATATACAAGACTAATTTTTCTTCATATTTTTGGTCATTTATACAACTTTCTTTCCTCTGATAGTTTCTGTCCCTTACGATAACCAAAACCAAGGCCGTCTTCTGAACTGTCACCCTTTCCACATAGGTTTTCCACACATGACTCTGGGCCCAGGCTTTAGTAACTAACTGTCACTTACATTTCAGCTTCTGCCCATCCATCTTCCTAACGCCATTTGCCTCAGAAAGATCTATTACTGAGAGCAAAGTGAAGAGAATTCGCTATAAACCTTATTATTTCAACAGCTTACAAAAACAAACAAACAAACATAAAAACAAAACAAAACCACCATGCAAAAGGAAATGTTGATGACACAGAACCCTCAAAAAGCCCTTAAATCCCAGCAGGATTTTCAAGGTTCTCTGGTTTGTACACTGTGGGCAACACTAGACCATGGCTAAGCTACCTGTGTGCAAGGTGCCTCCTCAAGAGGCTCCACAGCAACATGATCCATTAAGTGTGACCAGACTAAGCAAAGATCCCTTGCTCAGAGAAAGGGGCCATGGGAGCCTACATCCTTCCCAGCCTGCATTTCACAGTTCAGCGTTAAGAATCATTGTCAACAGACATCCTCAGCAAAGCCTGTGTCCGAAACTGTGGTAGTATTGTGTTCCCCAAAATATTGTGTACCCTAATAAACTTATCTGGGGTCATAGAACAGAAAAGCCACTAGATACTTAGGCTAGAAAATGTTGGCACTCACACCTTTAATCCTAGCATTCCAGAGGCAGAAATCCATCTGGGATCTCTGTGAGTTCAAGGCCACATTGGAAACAGCCAGGCATGGTGACACACACCTTTAATCCCAGGGAGTGAGCCTGTAATCCCAGGGAGTGATGGTAAAAGGCAGAAAGGTATGTAAGGCGTGAGGACTAGGAACTAGAAGCATTTGGCTGGTTAAGCTTTTAGGTTTTGAGCAGCACAGTTCAGCTGAGAGCCATTCGGATATGAGGACACAGAGGCTTCCAGTCTGTGGAAACAAGATCAGCTGAGAAGTTGGACAGGTGAGGTTAGCTATGGCTTGTTCTGTCTCTCTGACCATCCAGTGTTCACCCCAATACTTGGCCTCAGGTTTGATTTTATTAATAAGAACTTTTAAGGTTCCTGCTACACGAGGCCCTCTCCACTATGCTTCTCAGTCAAATCCCTACACTGGTTAAGGTAAATATTGCCTTCTCTATGAAAAAAATACCAAAAGGAGAGAAAACCTCCCAACTAACTGGACTCACTTCTCATCTCTCTCAGTGATTTCAAATGATATTCTCAGGTCTGCCCGTTAATTGAGTTCTTTTGGGGAACTGACCTTTGACCTCAGCATTTCCGCTGGCTTTTCTGAGGCAAGCCATCCTGTCTACTGGCTGATAGTCTCCTGTCTCTCACAGCGGTCTACGTAGGCTCAATTTGTCCCTGGCAAGGTGAAGGAAGGATGGCTTTGAAGTGTGGCTAAGCCACCCTTTGCACTGTCCCAGTGTGTCACTCCTGAAGCCTCCGCTCCTTTTACTCTCTATCCCTGGAATCATCAACTGTTCACTCTTCGGTGGATCATTCTTCAACACACAAGCAATCGTTACAGTCTAAACCCTGCTGGGACCTCCCCTGATGTGTATCTTGTGTGTGGTCACGATGTCCGTCACGGTGAGCATGTGGGTGTCAGGAAAACTTGCAGGAGGCAGTTGTATAAATGACCAAAAACATGAAGAAAAATTAGTCTTGTATATTAAAGAAATTCTGGTTAAGCCAGGCATGGTGACTTAGGCTGAGGCAAAAGGATTGCTGCGAGTTTGAGGCCAGCCACGTGGTGCCAAGTGCCCTTACCCTGTAAGCCATCTGGCCAGCCCCACCACCATCTCTTAACGACGTTCTTGTTGCTTCTCCTTGGAGCTGTTTGCCTACTGCCTCCACCTCCTATCCTCCCAAGGAGACCCCCGAGTCCAACACAATCAGGTTCAAGTGCAGCAGACGACCACAGGTCACCATGCTGCCACTCCCCCTCTGCAGCGTCCAACGTCACTGTCACTCCCTCGCCGCCGCCACCTTCTCTATTTACTGGGCTTTCCTTTTGGGGATTTATTATATATGGCTTTGCTTACTACTCACGGGTGTCATGACTAGTCTATCAGCTCCATAAAAACAGAAACCTTATCTGTGTAATTTGTTATTTTATAATATTTCATATACTATAAATTTCACCCATTTTAAGTTATAATTCAATTTTTTAATTTATAAAATTGTGCACCCATAACTATAATCCAGCCTTAGACTATTCCCCCACCACACCTTCATGCCCTTTACGATAACTTTTTTACTTGTTTTTTTTGAGACAGGGTCTTACCGTGTACCTCGGGCTGCCCTTAACTTTTGATTCTCCTGCCTTCGTCTCTAAGTGCTAGGATCCTAGGTGCACCAGCAGGCCCACCTTATGTGGCTAGCTGTGCAATTTTACATTCCCACCAGCAGCAATTTGCAAGATTTCCTATTTTTTTTTACACTGTCACTACCATTTGCTATTATCTCTATGTTATGCTCCCTCGATGCACTTTACATTTTCCCTAGAAACTACAAGACATCAACCATCTCAGTATATGCTTTTTCAACATTCGTATTACCGTCTTCACTCAAGTTTCTGTTGTTAATTTAATGTATACGAGCTGTTTGTGGGACATGCATAGCTGCATACCATGTGCATGCCTGGTGACCATGGAGGCCAGACAAGGGCACTGTGAGCCACCATATGGGGGCTGGGGATGGAGCCCAGGGTTTCTGGAAAAGAGTGCTCTTAACTACTGAACCATCTCTCCAGTCCCAGTCTTTCCATTTTTACATGGTATCATTTGAAATACAAAAGTTTCAAATTCTGATGAGTCGAACTTAACTTTTTTCCTTTTATGGATTAAGCTTCTGAAAATATAGCTAAAAACATCTTGCTTAACCCCAGGTCTAGAATATGTTTCGTTCTAAATATTTATAACTTAAAGCTTACGTTTCTGTTCTTTTCGGCACAGAGTATGAAGTCCAAGAGTCTTTTCTTGTTGAAAAGACGACCCTCTCTCTACTCAGGTGCCACAGTACTTTTGCCCATAGTCAGTCAACAGTCCACAAATATGATTGGGAAGCTGGGCCCAGTGGTGTAGAGTTATAATCCCAGGAAGAGGAAAGAAGAGGATCTGGAGTATGATACTAGTCTTGACTACACAGTGAGTCCTAGAGCAGCCCGGGCTACCGAGGTGGCAAGACCCTGTCACAAACAAGCAAACAAAGGTTGTTTCTGCACGGCCAGTTCTGATTAACCAACCGATCTTACTAATTCAGCACAAACTGTCTTGATAATTACAGCTTTAGAGGAAGTTTTACAATTGGGAAGATCAAGGGTTTAGCCTATTACCGATTTATATTATCTTTACATTACTGTTTAAATTCAGAGTTTGTCTCTTTCTGCAAAAGGCTGCTAGATTTTGACAAGATTCAATCTAGAGAGCAATTTAAGGACAACTACCATTTTAATAATAGTGACACGTCCAATTGAAGAATTTGGAAGGTCTTATCATTTATTCCTTGCTTTTCTTTCATAGTGGTTTTTTTTTTTTTTTTTTTGGTTTTTCAAGACAGGGTTTCTCTGTGTAGCTTTGCGCCTTTCCTGGAACTCACTTGGTAGCCCAGGCTGGCCTCGAACTCACAGAGATCCGCCTGGCTCTGCCTCCCGAGTGCTGGGATTAAAGGCGTGCGCCACCACCGCCCGGCTCATAGTGTTTTTTAGGTACATGTCTTACTAAATTTACCTTAGTATTCTATTTTTTATGCTATTGTGAACACGATTTTCTGTGGTGCATGTACACGTTTAGGCTGACACATGTGTGTAAGTGCACTTGAGCACACACATGGAGGCCAGACGTCCTCCTCTACCACTCTATGCCTTGTTTTTTGAGACAGTCTTTCACTGAACCTGGAGCTCACTGATTGAACTAGGCTGACTAGCTAATGAACCCCAGGGATCCTGAGAGCTGGGGTCACAGGCCTTGCTTGGCTTTTTTACTTTTCACCATGTGCCTGGAGAACAAATTCAGGTCTTGCTACATCATGACAAGCACTTAACTGCTGAGCCATTTCCCCAGCCTGTGAGTAAGATTTATCCAATTCTGTTTGCAGGTCGCTTTCTCGCTAGTCAATGAAAACTGATTTTTATATTGATCTACTTTGTGTCTTCACTGAGCTTGTTTATTAATTCTCATATGCATGTGTCCCTGTGTGTTTTATAGATCCTTAATTAATGGATGACAGAATAAAGTAATACAACTAATACTACCAGAAACCTGGGAGGAGCTGGGGAGATGGCTCCATTGGTAAGTGCTTGCTGCACAAGTATGAGGACTGAATTTCTATCCCCGGCACCCACATAAGGAAGCCGGGCACAGCAGAGCATGTCTGCAATCCCAACGCTGGGCAGGCAGAAACAGGCGGGTACCTTGGGCTTGATGCCCAGACTGTCTAGCTTAATCAGCAAGCTTAGGAATTAAGAAAAAAGGCACATTTTCAGTGCAGACATTTCCCCCTGTGTTTTTTGTTTTGTTTGTTTTGTTTTATTTTGCTTTTTGAGGCAGGGTCTTTCTATGTACTCAGGGTAGCCTTAAACTCACTATGTAACTGAGGCTGGCCTTAAACTTGTGGTGATCCTCCTGTCTCCACCTCGCAAGCACTAGGATTATAGGTGAGAGTCACCATCCCTGGATTCCTTGAATATTTTATCAAAAAAGTTGAATCTGCAGACAGGAACCCACAGATACCAAGTGCTGACTGCTTTTGTAGTAGTCTCAGACTGTTAACAGACTCATGCATGTTCAGGCAGAGTCCTGGGTTCTCCCAGCTGCTGAGTGTGGGCACCAGGTGTTCCGATCCTGTGAGTGACCTGTTCAGGAAGTACTGTTTTATTTTTTTTTAATTTACTTATTTTTTAAATTTATTTTTATTTTACATGCATTGGTGTTTTGCTTGCGTGTATGTCTGTGTGAGGGTGTCATGTCCCCTAGAACTGAAGTTACAGACAATTGTAAGCTGCCATGTGGGTGTTGGGAATCGAACCCAGGTCCTCTGGAAGAGCAGTCAGTGCTCTTAACCACTGAGCCATCTTTCCAGCCCGAAATACTGTTTTATAAACCCCATCATCTTTTCATAAAGGTCAACTATAGGCACTTACCCAGCGAAGGCAAAGGTTTTTCCTCTGGCATCTGGATCTTTAACGGCATTAACAATCCCTTTGGAAACATCTACAACCTATACAAACCATAAGACATGTTTAAGCAATTGTGGAACTAAGAGATCAGACCTGCAGAACCAGGCTCATAACCTTGGTTACCTGGGAAGATGAGGCCAGAAGAATCAAGTTCAAGGCCTGGCTGGGCTACACATTGGGTTCAAGGCTAGCTTGGGCAACTTGGAACAGCATGTCTCAATTTTTTAAAGTGGGGTGGTAGTACAGGGTGGGAGTGTAGCCCACCGGTAGAGTGTTGCCTGACATTCTCGTTGTCCTGGGTTCACCCCCGGGATCACAAACGTACATATGCAAATGTTTGGAAAGAGATGGAAGGACAGGAGGAAAGAGGAAGGCCGAGAGGACCACAGGTGCTGCAGTCACCGGGACAGGACTGAACAATGACACCTTCTCTTCTCAGACACCTTAAGAAACCCCTTATCTACTCGGGCGTTCAAATAATCATAGTCAAGGCTCATCCAGGTAGTGTCCTAGTCAGAAGTCTTATCTAGTTAGCCTAAGGCCTTCTTGACTTGGCCAGGCCACCATCTCAGCCATGTGATCTCTTACCACTTTTCCCCACTCTGTCCTAAACCACCATAACCTAGAGACTGAACCACATGGAGCTGCTGATGCTCTGCCATTCTGACTTTCAAAACAGGAACTGTATACAGTTTAGACCCAGAGACCCAGAATCTACAAGCAGAAATTGTTTTTGATTCTAGGAATCTTCTGGCAACCGTATGGAAATTTGTGTCATGGAGGGGTGGGGTACGGCTGCTCCTGGCATCCACTGACTGAAGGTCAGAGTGGTTGCTCCACCTCCCACACCGAAGACGTGAAGAATTATCTGGCTTCAAATACCAGCAGTGCCAGTTGGGAAACTGCTAGTTTTCGTGCCAACATGACACAAGGTAGGGTCATCTGGAAAGAAGGAATCTTAATCGAGAAAATGCCTCCATAGGATTGGGCTGTAGGCAAATCTGTAGGGCATTTTCCTGACTAAAGATTGATGTGGGAGGGCCTAGCCCACTCTGAGTGGTGCCACCCCTAGGCAGGTGGTCCTGAGGTGTACAAAACAGCAAGTGGTCCTGAGGTGAGCCATGGAGAACAAGCCAGTGAGCAGCACCCCTCCATGGAGGCTGCATCAGTTGCTGCCTGTAGACTCCTGACTTGCTTGAGTTCCTGTCCTGGCTTCCCTAAGCTGTAAGGTGAAACAAACCCTTTCCTTCCCAACTCACTTTTGGTCATAGTGTTTTGTCACAGCAGTAGAAACTCTAAGACAGAAACCCTGGTCCAACCCAGCCCAACCAGTATGGAACCCAACCTTCTCCTTCCCCTCTGCACCCTAGTATATACTGTTCCCTGATTGTGAAACAGAGCCCCGGGCCTATCAACTGACTCTGAACCAGTCCAAAGCTGGATTTCATGGCCTTCTCATACAATGACATAAAACCTTCTCCTTCTCCTAGCACTTATCACATTGGATGACAACTGTTTTATTTATCTCAGAAGAACCTGAGGACAAAACTGTGTGTCTGACTGGTTATCTTTTTTATGCGCCCAGAAACATAGGGTGCCAGCGCATTATATAAATCATAAGACATGTTTAAGCAATTACTGAACTAACACATCAGAACTGGAGAACCAGGCACACAACCTTGGTTACCTGGGAAGATGAGGCTGTAAGTATCAAGGCCTGGCTGGGCTACACCTTGGGTTCAAGGCTAGCTTGGGCAACTTGGCACAACCTGTTCCAATTAAGCTTTCTTAAGTGAATGGACAACTGAAGACACTGAGAAGACATGCACCTATTAGGTAAACTGAGGCAACCAGTTGAAGCAAGTTCACCAAGTTAAAAAAAGAAGTCAGTAGATGAGAATGAAACCAGAAAATGGAACGAAATCTGAATCAAGCCAACACCCATGCTAAGCCCTCATGCAGGGTACTTACATATACTGGTTGTTTCACTGTCTTAAAACCCAAAGAAATAAGAGGGACACCGATAAACCAACGAATATCTGGAAGAAGAAAAGAGAAACTGTCCTGAGAATGTCTAAGCTGTTTACATAATGAAAACAGTGTAACAAATCCAGCAGACTCTGAGATTCTAGACTGAATAAACAAACAACAAATAAATAAGTAGAAAGGAGGCTGGGTTGTGATGGCTCATAAACAAACAAACAAAAGCAAACAAACAAACAAACAAGTAAAAAGAGGCTACATTGTGATGGTGCAGGCTGCCTCCCCTCCCTACCACCACGTCTTCCTCACCGTGGAGAACTGTAGTCCCTCAAGATGTCAGCCAAAATAAACCTCTCTACGGCGCTTCCTGCCAGGTATTCAGTCACAGCCATGAGAACATGGCCAGCACAGCTTCTCCCTGTCCACACGGCTCCCATGCTCTCAAAGCTCTTCTAGCCTACCCAACAGCCAGCTCCAACGCTGTCTTGACATCCTCAGATCCTGTCAGCATTTCACTTCTCCACACACAGATCTGTCTAGTCTGTTCAGACTGTCACAATAAAATACCACAGACTAGATGGCTTAAAAACCCAAATTGTACTTTCTCCCAGCTCTGGAGGCTGAAAAGTCCAAAGTCAAGGTGTCAGCAGGTTCCTGGTGAGGCTCTCTTTCTGGCTTGTAGGTGGTCATCTTCTTACTGTGTCCTCATCATGGCCTTTCTTCAGTGTGTGCACACAGAGACCTTCTTTCCTAGTACATCCACCAACCCCATCAACTAGTACCTAACCCTTACGATATCATGTAGCCTCAAGACCTCCAAATCCCTTTGTCCACACTGAGTTACATCAGGAGTTAAAGCTTTAACCTAAAGAACTAGCAGATGATAAGTTTATATTATATATAGTGTACCATGAATTTAAAAACAAAGTGGAAGTCAATGCAGAATTCCAGACGGCACAATCAAGAGGGAGAAACAAGAAAACAGCAAAACTGCATCAACAAGTGGGTATAGCCACACAAAGGAGTACTATTCAGCTACACAAAGAACAAGTCCGCAAGAGTCAGGGACAAGTCCTAAATGCATATGAGAGAAAGAAGTCAACTGGAAAAGCTTCAGAGTGTGTGACTATAATGTCCTAGTATTTTGCAAAAGATACAATTACCAAGCCAGTAAAAAGATCAGTGGTTGGCAGGCATCCAGGACAGAGATAAGGGAGAATTTGTAGAACTCAAGAGATTTGCTAGTACTCTGCCGAGGTCACAGAGTTACTGTAGTTTAAACTTCAAGTCTCCAGCTCTGAAGCCAAGCTCTGAGCCAAGCATGACCACTGCCTTCAGTGGCTGGGGGGAGTAAAACTGTACCTCCTGAAATCCACACCACAACCTTGAACTAGACCCTCCTCACCCAGGGCAGAAAGGACCACATGACGATGAAAACCAAACTCTGAGGGGAAAGGCAACTGCAGAGGAACTAGAACTCGGCCCAGCGGCTCGGGGAGGACGGTCAGCTGGTGCTCGGGGAGGACGGTCAGCTGGTGCTCAGCTTGCCGTGCTAAGTCACCAGCACTCCTGTCCTCGGGGAAGAAAGACGCGTACTTGCAAAGTGATTGAGGAACCTGTCCTCCCTTCCGAAGATGTCAGATGGCCGTATGATGGTGGCTTCAGGAAACACACTTCTCACTTCCTTCTCTCCCACCGCCTAGACAACCAAAAACAAAAGCATTCTAAGTTCTGCGGCCAGTGCCCAGAGCTTTCCCTCTTCCCACCACCAGAGACTGCTGACATTTCCAAGGCCCAACTGTCATTAGGTAACCATAATTTTGAAGACAATTGTATTACTCATAAAACTCAATTAACACAATGTTACACACACACACACACACACACACACACACACACACACAGAGAGAGAGAGAGAGAGAGAGAGAGAGAGAGAGAGAGAAACAAACACCCCAGACCCAGAAATTCTGTTGAGGTTCTCCCTATTCTTATGCTAGGGAACCCCACAATGAAGGGGAAAATTGGAGTATGGTTTTTCCAGCCTTCACTTTCTTTGTCTTATTTAAGGACTCTCTGCTTTGTGTCAATAATCTAGCAGGCTGACAGAAAGGTCAGTGTGGCGGCAGTGACAGTGGCCTCCCTTCACTGTCTACAGAACCTGCCCACTTTCCTGACTGTCCACATCTGTCTCCCTCTCTCCACCAACTCCTTCACTCGATGTATAAACAAGGTAGAGCCTCTACCCTTAAAAACAATCCAGCTCCACCACAGACTCCTCTCTCCTGCCTTCTCTCCTGCCAAGCCAGAGAGAACTAAGCCCACCCTTGCTGTGCCAAGCTCCAGCTCACATGTCACTCACTTTGACTCTGGATTCTGCTTCAACAACTTCAACTTCTGATCTGAAACTATTTTTGATAAGATCATAGATGTCCACAGCTTTGACATTGCAGTTCTGACTGTTGGATGACACCCACGGTGCCTCTTCCCTCCTGTGATGCAGGCTTCGGTAACACTGCTCTCTTCCGGCTTCCTGTCTACCACACATGTCCACATGACTAGCTTTGGGATTTGCGAGTATCCCTCCTCCACCATATTGAAAGCACTGGCATGCCTCTGGCCCATTCAGAGCTCTCTTCTCGGTCAGCCTTCTTATACCTTCCTGTTCTTCCACAAACAGATTCTTCTTTCAACTTTTACCTCCAGCACAGATCTCTCTTCGGAGCTCCAGGGCCATAAACCCTGAACAAGTGGGACACTACTGAAACCCAAGTCCAAAACTTGGCCCCCTTGCATTCTCTCAAGTAAAACAGTCCCTCTGACTCTGTGCTGAGTTTGAATGTCCTAGAGAGTAGAACGAGCATCACATTGGTCAAGTGTTGTGTTTTTCTGAGGCTGCTGAGAAGCTGGCTCTGGGAGCAGAGCTGACTCCCCACCCCTCCCCGAGACACAGCATGTTGATGTCAAGTACTTTCCAAACACCCCTTTCTATGTCAGGCTGGACCCTTGGTTCTGTAATGGGAGATGGGAAAACAGCAGCGCCTAAATGTATTAAAGCATTGCATCCTTAAGAACAGCTAGAGGACAACCAGTTTCCAACAGAGACTACTACTGTTTCTCTCAAGATGTAACAATGTCCTGCAGTGGGAGAGAAGCTGGAAGCTCATGCATGGAGAATGCTCTGCTCAGGCTGGAACTCTCCATCAGGAAGTCCCAAGCGACTCAGCAAGGCTTCCCCAGTCATTTCTGCTAGAGACTACCAGAGCTCAACCTGATGATGCAATCTGCTGCTATCTGTCCTTTTATTTGGAACCTCCTTTCAGGGGATGTTCTGCTCTGCCTGGGTCTACAGCATGGTCAGAAATTCCAGCTGACTCTCAAGAGGGCTTCCCAAGTCGGTTTCTGCTGGATGTCTGTCTGTCAGCCCTAGTTTGGTGATGTTGCTTTTGTTTGCTCTCTCCTTTGGGCTACTCCAGTCATTCCAGTTAGACTTTGTGACCATCTGATTTGATGACATTCTGACATCCACCTGCTGCTTCCCTCTATCTGCGAAGTGCTACATAGTCTTGTACTTTTGCTTGCTATATTCTGAATAAACTCACTCATTCAAAACAGAAAGCACAGCTTCCACAGATCATTCTCTAGATCACACAAAACATAGAGTTGAAAAGTAGTGACATCCAAGTTCTACCCCAAAAGATTCTGCTTTAGTTGGTCGGGGGTTCAGAGCAGGCACTGGAGTTTTGAAAATCTCCCTCAGTGATTCCAATGTGTGACTAAGGCTAAGGATCACTGGCCTAAATCCTAGCCCTACTCAAGTGTTCCCATCTTACTCAACAGTCCCAGCAGCCTCAGGTGCCTTAAAGCAAATACAAGATTCCCAACCCTCCAGCAGCCGTGACGTCAAGTGACTCAGTGAAAAGGAGCAGCCATGCTGTGTTTTCACTGCTCCTGTTTTTCCTCCAGTGTAATGGGGTGTGTGGTCCAGATGAGCTGGAAGCCAGGCCTGCGGCTATGGGAGACAGTGCTTATAAAAAGAAAGTCAGAGCTGAGGAAAATCCCAGGAACAAGCTACAGGCTTGACAAGTGTTGCCACCAATCATGGTGAAGATTACCTAGTGCTGGTTTTAGATATGTGAGCCTATAAATTTCTTTTATGTTTACATCCAATTTTCCTTTTTAAAAAAAAAAAATTATTATTTTTTAAATTACGTGAACATGTGTGTGTTGAGAGTGGAAGTTTAGGCACATGAATGCAGTGCCCGGGGAGGCCAGAAGACGATATGAGACCCCTTTGGAACTTGAGTCACAGGCAGTGGTAAGCGACCTCATGGGAACTCAGGTCCTCTGCAAGTGCAGTACATGCTTTTAACTGCCTGGCTATCTCTCCAGCCTCTTACACTGAATTTTCTGATGCTAGCAATTAAATGCTCCTAGCCACAGGTGTGGTTCCCTTCCACCACCTCAGTATTCCCTGCTCCTGTGGCACATTTGCTACTCTACAAAGCTTCATGCCGCTGGGATCATTTTGCCTGGTGGACTAGAAACTTAATGGGGGCTAGAATCAGATCTGTTTGATAGGTAACTGCATGAATTTACAGCATAAAACTGGTGCTTAATAAATAGTTTTCTCAATAAATATATATAATGGGTCAAAAGCCTGGAGTCATTATCAAGAACTCTGCTGTCCTTGTCAGGATGACATGAGACAAGCTCCCTGTGGCAGAAGACAAATGCTCACGGATGGGCCCAGACACTAATGAGCCCGGTCAAAGAAGACACTTTCGGTTCCAGATGGCCTGAGCCATGGTGGCCAATCCCAGACTCCAGTGGAGTTGGCAGGAGGAAAAGATGAACTATGTGAAGAACATCTTCACTAGCACTGTCTATTCCTATCACCCCCAGCCTTCACACTGCCCAAATGGGATTGGCAGAAACCTGTGACTACAGAAGGTTCAAGAAGGAAACAGGGTCCTGTAATCACAGGCTGTGACCCAGGCATGTCTCCTTTGGCAGGAACCATACTCTACGTTTCCTGTTGTTTGCTGAGTATCTCTTATCAGGTCTCCCCACCACCTCAAGCATCTGGAGGCAGGTAATACGATCCACCCACACTTGAAACTCTTCAACAGACCACTGAACCAAAAGGTCACAACATGTGTACAGAGGCTAGAGCCATGGTTCAGGGATAGAGCACTTGCCTAGCAAGGCCAAGGCTCTAGGTTCAGTTCTCAACACCAAAAACCAAACAAATGAAAACCACAACATAAGTGCACCTGGTTCTAGAAGGCCAACGAGAAACCCTCTGGCTTCTCAACTCATGGCGGAGCTACACTTCTCACTGCCATCAGGTTCCAAAGAACTTCCGTTGGCCTGTGGAGCACCTGCTGAGCTCCCCGCACTAACCTTGCTTCTCAGGTACCTAGAAGAGCTCTTCATACTGGCATTCAGGTGTGAAACATGAATGAATCTCTCAACCCCAGCTTCCTTGGACAACTGAGCTATTACTTGAGGAATTTTCACGAAAACATCCTCAAAATCAAAGTTTCTGGAAGAAAGGGAAACAGTTAAGGATTCAAGAAGATTGAGGATTTCAAAGTGTTCTATACTCTTTGGTTTTCATGACAGTATTAGAATTTGTAACAATTAAACTTTTAAACAGTACTGCCTTAACTCTAAGCCAAAAGTAATTTCTCCCAAGGTTTCCAGCCCTGCTTATTGTCAATAAATTTAGCTAAAGGCTTACTCGAAGTTATAATCCAGCATAGGAAGTACTTTATATTCTCAAGGAGTCTTGAGGCCAAGGCTTGTCAAGAAAAACTGACTATTGTAGCTAGAGGGAAGCAGGGATGTATGGGGTCTGGAAAGGGACTCACTTCTCATCAAACTTTGTTTCCCTAAAGAGAAAAAAAAAAAAAACAGTCACAGTTGGGCCTGGTGGCAAGGACCCATATGCTGGCTACTTGGAAGCTGCGGCAGGGGGCTTACAAGTTCAAAGCTTGCCTGGGCTACAGAGTGAGTCAAGATTAACCTGGGCAACTGGGCACCTTAGTTGAGATCTTATCTCAAAATTAAGAAGAAAAAGAGGACTAGGGATCTAGCTCAGTGGTAGAACACATGCTTGACATGAGTGAGGCCTGAAGTTCAGTCCTTAGTATTGGGAAAGAAGAAAGAAAGGAGGAAGGAAGGGAGAGATGGAATGAAGGAGGGAGGGAGGGCGCTGCACCACAGTTCAATGCCTAACATTAGCTGAATTATTACTCTGTACAAGTCACTGTGCTAGTCCCTACCGGAGACATAAGGTTGAAAGAACCCTGTAAGTCATCAAAGAGTTTAAACTATTTAATGAAAAAGGTGCACTAAAAAAAAAAAAAAAAAAAAAAAAAAAAAAAAAATCTAAGTCAGACATTTAATTAATGTTAAAGGGAAAAAAAGTGTGAACAAAGGACTATGAAAGTATAAGATTAAAACATTATTTGGCCCAGTGTGGTAGCACATACCTATAATTCTAGCACTTGCAAGGCGTAAGAGGATAACTATAAGTCTAAGGCCAGCCTGGGATATACAAGACCCTGTCTTTTAAGAAGAACAATAAATCATTATTGATAATCCCCATAAAAACTAAACAACATTCAAATTAATACTTATACCGTTTTCAATTAATGATGCAGAGGCAATCTAAAACATTGGTGAACAGTGGGTCAAAGCAAATTCTACATCCTAACTCTACCCCAGATTGACAGGTTCAAGCAGAGTCAACACTGGTCACTGTCAAATTCCCAGCACCAATCACACTGACATGATGCATCACCCCCCCACCCCCACTAACATCCACAGGACATGCTGCCAATGGACCTAGTCACCATTACTGATGGTATGACTGAAACCGACACATAATCCCTAGCACACACAAGTCCCTGGTAAACGCCACTGAACCCTAAGACTTATGCAAAGTACACAGGAGAAACTAAGACTCACCTGGTTTCCCATTCCCGCCCAATAAGATTGATGACCACATTGCTGTGCTGCACCGCTCTCCGGATAGAATCTTTGTCTTTTGCATCCCATTCCTACAAGAACAGAAACCAATCAGATTAAAAAACATGGGGCACACCTCAGCACTTGCGGCAGCTTTCAGAAAGGTCATCTGTGGTATGGTTCCATTTCAGAGACTCCACTGATTTTAACAGATGGAGCTGATGTCTCAAACTCCTTACTCACTCTCCCACTCTTCCTAAACAAGGCAGTAAAAGTACATGTCATTCATGAGATCAAAAACTAGAAAGAGGAAGTTCATATTTAAGGGTGTATATTTAGTAGGGCATAATGGGTCTTATGAGGCTCAAGCTGACGTCCAGCTCACTGAGGCCAATGATGGAGGCATAATAATTTTTGCTCCCCAAGAGTGTAAAGAAGCATGATTTGGGATGTAAGCAAACCTTCTGGGCACCTAACACTGGAGATGGCCAAAAGGAGCAGCACAGAACTAGGGACGATTTCCTTATTTCTCTTCAATTCTTTCTCTCTTTCTTTCCTTCTTTCTTTTTTCATTCATTCATTCATTCATTCATTTTTATTGCAGTGCTGGAAATCCAACCTAGGACCTCATGCACGTAAGACAAGCATTCTACCAACTGAGCTACTTCTCCAGCCCCTAATACTCTTTATAATATAATATCAGATCTATTTTAAAGACATGAAATGTCTAAAACTTCAAGTTTCTGTTGTTAATATTGCTTGGGTCTTCCATAGCCCAGGCTAACCTGGATCGCTTCCTGCTCTCCACTGCTTGGACTACAGGTGTGTGTCACCATGCCTAGCTCTTGCTTGTTTGTTAAGGTGGAACCTCACTCTATTCCTGAATGGCCTATACTCACTATGCAGTCCAGGCTGATCTCAAACTCACAATAATCCTCCTGTCTCAGACTCCTACTTTTCATTTTAGTATAGAAAATTCTGTTTTGTTTTGTTTTTTCCTGAGATTACTTAATCCATTAGTCACCATGGAAAAGTTTATGAGTTGAGTTGAACACCTACATGATTTACAAGTAGCTCATCATTCACTGGACAACCAAAGAGCCCACACAACCTAATCATTCCCTTACAGAGATTAGGAAGAAGTAAATCACTCTTTAGCACTCTGGCAACTCCTGGCCTAAAGAGCCTAAAGACCAAAGAAAAACAAGATAGGATGCTGAGAAAGGACTTCGGAGCTAAATCCATAGCAACTGAACCAAGTTCTGAAACTTCTTCCTTGGGATGCTATTTGTAAACCCACCTTGTAATCATACTATGAGGCATACACATAATCCTAAATTTACTACTTTCAGAATCTTCTACTAGCCACAATTAAAAGAATAAACACAAAATCAAGAGAAATCCATGTTAATATTTTATTTCTCCCATTACATCTAAAATATTTCATTATGTAATAATGAGAAACAAGAAATATTTGCTTATACTGAATATAATTTTTCATATAGTCTTTGAAATCTGTATTTTGATTTTATAGTACATCTCAATTCAGACTAAAAAACAATTCAAGTGCTCAATAGCTACACAGGGCTACTGTCTACCACACAGAAGCACCTATCTAGAGCAGGCGTTAGCGAATGAGAGCCAACAGACCATATCTAGCCTACAACCTAGTTTATAAAGTAATACAGGAGCACAGCCATATCCATTCATTCACATCCTGTCTATGACTGCTTTCGGGCCTTAAGAGGAGAGCTCAGCAGCTCTGACAGAGATTCTATCATCTGCAAACTGTAAATATTCATTGTGTAATGCTTTACAAAAACAGTTTGCTGATGATCAGACTAGGGTTTGCATGCTAAATAAGATCTGCAGGATCCTAGGAGAATTGCAGATGCTCTTGGTCTGGGGTTAAACTACTGCTTTATTACACTGCCTCATACCCCTAACAATGACCTCAGAAATTACATTAACAACCCCAATGCCCATTATAAAGGCTTACCAGAAAGATAATCTGGCCCAGGTCACCCATGGGACGAAGGTGCATGGTGTCATATACATCGCACCGATAGGGTATGATTACTTGTGACCCCATTCGTCCTAAAAGATGAAATGAAACAAGGATCAGCATCAACATAATATGGATATGTCACACAATAGTGACTTATAAAATATTAAATTCGAATATGATAAATTAATTTAATGCTTAATAAAAAGTATATTCTGGCATCTAGAGATGCTATAACTTCTCAGGGTCTTTTATTCCCATAATGTCCTATACAGGAAGCATGAATGTTCTCTAAATGCAAAGGCAGATAAAATTTATATAAAGCTAAGATAAAAGTAACTTGTAACATCCTTAAAACAAAAACACATGGCTCATAGTCTTAAGTGGAGCAATCTTAGTTCAGGGCAATGGAGCACATTGAACTAAAAGAATTTGACTTACCAAGATGGTTGACCACATACCGTCCCAGGAATCCTGTTGCTCCAAACACAGTGGCCACAACTCCACTGACAGATGAGCGGCCACCTTTCCCATGAGGTATGACAGCATGATGAAGCTGGCGATGGGGTGGGCCACGAAACACAGATGTGGCTGCTGCAATAATGGCAGGACCTTCAGGAAAACACCAGAGCCAGCAAACATGGCACATGTTACCATAAAGCAACCAATAAATATGTTTCTTTCCTTAGAAATTTATAACTTTATTTTGTAAACAGTACCTTAGGGACTTAAGTACTAACAACAGTAAACACAAATTACTGTAGCATAAAATCCACAGGAAATATATAAAATTAGAAAGCAAATACCATGTCATATGGGATATATAACCTTAAGCCATATTATCATAAAAAAGGACTTCTGGGTAAAGTGTTTTGAGAAAGGTTTTAAAGGGGAATAACAGAGACAAGAATCCCATGAGAAACACAGAACATACACAACCAAGTAGAAGTAAGAATGAGTAAAACTGGAGTGGAGAGATAGCAAAAGACTATCTGGACAGGACTGAAACTTGCTGGCAAGTGAGAAGTAAAGGTGATGATGTGGTTGAAGGCAGAAGACTCTTGGCATCTCAAAAAGGAAAAAGAAAAAAAAAAAGGCTGGAGAGCTAGCTCAGTTGGTAAGTTGCTTGCTATGAAGGTGTGAAGTTTGAATCCCTGACACTCATGTAAGAGAGAGAGAAGAGAAGAAAATCCTGCCAAGCATGCTGACACTCATTTGTAATCCCAGTGACAGGTGATAGAGAGACTGAGACAGGTGGATCCCTAGAGCTCAGTCAAGCCAGTCTAGCCAAATCAGTGTCTTCAAGTTCAGTGAAGGAGTCTGTCTCAGATAGATAGGTAGATAGACAGACAGACAAGGTGGATAGTGATTAAGGAAGACACCAGACACTGACCTCTGGCCTTCACATGCACACATATTCACATGTATCCACACACAAGTATATCCACATATAGATGCTTCTACCCAAAATAAATATACATACAGAAAACAAGATAAAAAAAAAAAGGAGTGCAGTTTAGATGTAAAAACCACTGAAAATTAATTTTTGGTGAGGGGTTGGTGAGAATGTAAATTAATACAACTAAGACAGAGGCAGGTATCCACAGCAGGACGCCACCTCACCCTGGGGCACTGGGCTGGCGTTATCATTCTGTAACCCAGATTACCCCAGAATTCCCCACATAGTCCAAGCTGCCTTTGAACCCACAATGATCCTTCTGCCTCGGCCTCTCAGGTACCAAGATTACAGGTGTAAGCTACCATGCCTTTCTGTTTTACATTCCTACTCTAAGTGTTCCTTTGATGTTCAACCAGTAAATAAGAAAAGACTGGGGCATAGGGACATCTGACTACCCAGTTGACAGCTGTTGGACTTTCTCTTGCTGCTCTGATCACCCTGAGCAAAAAGACTATCAAAACAGTCACCTACCCTTACAGCAGCACCAGTGGTCCTGCATATCCCAGGATGCCTTGAGAAAACTGCAGGACCAAAGCTGATTGCCTTGACTCCTGAAAGCCCCACTTCAGCCAGACTACTTGAAATGGTCTGTACCAGACTTCTATGCTATCACTGCCTAATTCTAGATGACCCTGCAAACATTTCCACCGAGGCCAGGGTATGAGCACAGAGGGCCTGCTGTGACTGGTACTAAAGAGGATAGCAATAGGCTGTGTTTGCTCCAAACATCTCTCCTCTGCCTCTCTACCATGGCTCATTTTGGTGAGTTTCCTGAGAGACACTTTTCTGTGGTTTTCTTTGTAGCAAAGGGGCCTAATAAAAGGCTTCTTCAGAAGAGGGCCTGCTGTGACTGGTACTAAAGAGGATAGCAATAGGCTGTGTTTGCTCCAAACATCTCTCCTCTGCCTCTCTACCATGGCTCATTTTGGTGAGTTTCCTGAGAGACACTTTTCTGTGGGTTTCTTTGTAGCAAAGGGGCCTAATAAAAGGCTTCTTCAGAGTAGCCTTTTCTGTCTGCTTTCAGTGGTGTGGACTAAGTTGGTAACACGAGGGAAGAAGCAGTAGAAATGGCGATGGAAGAGGCAGTGTCCTGGGGACATCTGACTCTCTGATTAGCAGCTGTTGGACTTTCTCTCGCTTCCTCCAAAGCTCTTTTAAGTGACTCTGACATGAAGCAATCTTGACAGCGAATGACATTCGGTCATGAGTAAAATCCACTCTGGAAAAGACATAACTGAAGCGGGCACGTTTGTGGGGTGGAGGGTGAAAAGGCGGGGAGGTGTAACGACTGAATGCAATATTTTGGAAGAGCAAATGCAGGTTTCCCATCTGAGGACTGAGACCAAATGCAATCACAACAGAAGAGTAAATAAATAATGCCGCCCAATTCTAAGCTATCCTTCACTTTTCAGCGCTTTTAGCTCTCAATTCTCTCTCCACACGCATTTCTCTCTGCTGCAGACCCTTGTGCCACAACCTAAGAGTCTCCATCTGTAGAGGGGGTTTTCCATTGCGATTACTATCATGAAGCCAATCGATGTCCTGCTGTCCGACCCCCTTTTCCTCCCTGAATAAGTATTTCCCCTGACCTCAACCTTCCTAACAATCTCCGCACTATCTCGAGCCTTTAAGCGCCCAGGTTCTCCTCGTCCCTCCCTGCTACTTCAGCTCTCCATCCCCTTCTCGAGTGCACAATTTCACACATGAACCAAGAGTATGAGGAAGAAAGGTTAGGTTCCCGTCGCGGAATCGGGCCCCGAGCGGCGGTGCCCGGTGACACTTACGTGACATTGGCAGCGCTCGGACAACCCGGGAGTGGACGGTGGCCGCCATCTTCTCCCACAATGCCCCACGGCCGGAGCTTCCGCCAGCTACGGCAACCACGCGGGGCCAAATGGTATCTCACGGACCTCTTTGCGCAGGCGCCAACTGAGAACGGACCTGGCGGGTAGCAGGTTGTGTAGAGAAGGGAGACTGGGAGTGAAAGCAGACTGGAGGAGAGAAAAAGAAAAGGAAGGGGAGAACAGAATCCTCATTCTGGAATGAGCTGTGAAGATCATTATATTGCTGGGGAATCTGCATGCAAAATGGCCAGCCTTCAAAGTCCAACACTTGGTGGGCTGTTACCAGAAAGTGTCAGACAGCTCTGCGGGGTAGGGGCTGGGATAAGGAGGAGACGTGGCCCCGCACTCGCCAAGTTGAAGGGAGGAAAAACTGAAAAAGCAAAGCGAGAGTCTGCACAGAGTGCACAAGTCGGGGAGAGATACAGGAACGCAGAGGTGCCCTCCTCCGCCCCCCGCTACCAAAGTAAGTGCACGTGGATGCCGTCCAGAACATCCTTTCTTTGGGGCTTTAGTGCTAACTGTCGCAGTTCATAGAATGCTTACTTAGATGTCGACACCAATTCAGATCTGCTGATAGGTGACCTCTCCAGAGACTTCTGACCTTTCCAAGGTGGTGATCAGTCCCCGTATCGTGAATTTTGGTTGGCTGGGGTTTATGTGTTTGTTTGGTTTTGAATTTCGTTTATAGACGCGCACAGATCACTACCTGTCCTGTGAATCTGAAAGATCTCTTTTGGAATTTTCGGACAGGGTTTCCTTATGAAGCTCTAGTTGGCTTCGAACTTGTGATATTCACGGCACTACTTCAGGCATGAGTCGCCATCTCGGGCTGATCTAGGGATACATAAATGGATTTGAAACGTGAACCTCCTGAAATGCGATATAAAATTGCAAGTCATTCAGCACTTTTTTTTTATGGAAAAAAAAAAACTGATGGTGGTGGTTGTTTGTTTTTTAAACTGGGTCTCTTTGAAAATCTGTATAGATCTAGAACGAGACACCTGGAGCCTGAGGATATTCTGAAAAAGTTAAAGCACTTGCATTTTAAAATCTTTTTCAGGATGTGGTGGTGCATGCCTGTAATCCCAGCTCTTGGGAGGCAGAGTCAGGAGGACAGGTAGTTCCAGGCCAACCTAGGTGACTTTGTCTCAAATTTTAAAAAATTTAAAACTTCATCCCAGTCAACCTTGATATACCTGAGTAGAAGACAGTCAATTGTGAACTAAAGTTCCCAGAAAGAAGCTGCAAGTACACTGAGCGTCCTAGAAAAGCCAACTAATTGAATAGAACTTTAATGATAGTGGAGAGGTTGGAATATTGCAGACCCAGATTATCATGGCCCATCCTTAACCTTCTAAATAGCCATTTATTGTCCACCTTTGTGTGCCCTAACGTCTTTGTGACCATTGCCTGAAGCCTTTGAGGATGTATCAGGTGACCACTAGATTTCACTAACCCGGAGCAAGAATGTCATCAAAGAGCATCTGAGGTCTATCCGTATCCAGGGTGTCCTGATTTACTATAACCTGCCCACCTGATGCTTCTACACATGTATCTAAAAAGTGTTTATTTGTAACTCTTTTTGTTGTGTTACTACAAGAACTTTCATTATTGGACCATGGTATTTAGGGTAACCTGGATTTAGTCATTCATATTTGGCTCCATAATAAAATACCTCTTGTTCCCCTTTGAGGTGAGCTGGTTTTTATATAGTCACAGTAACCCTGTGACACATACCTCGGACTTATCAATAAACTGCCTAGTTTGGGGGAATCATTCTAGACTTCGTCATTGTTTCAGTGTTCAGCAGTAATAGTGTCCATCGTTGGTTTCCGGGAAGGAAGTGTGTGTTGCTGGGATAGGCAGCTGACTAGCAGTGAGCAGGGACTGCTTGTGAGTAGGGGTGGAAGATCTGTATGCTCCCTACTGTTGTTTACTTTTTACTTAAGGTACCAAGGGCTGAAATCAGGGCACCAGACATGCGAAGCAAGTGTTTTAGTCCTCTTTGTACTTTGTTTTGAGACAATGTCTCACTGAGTTGCCTTGACCTTAAACTCTTTGTAGCCAAGGCTGACCTTGAACTTCAGTTCTCCCGAATAGCTGAGGCACTGTGATTACAGGTCTACACCACCAGATCCACCGTACCCTACTGTTTATAAGTGTCATTTCCCAGATTGAATCTAAAAGAAACCCTTTAACCGCAAAGCTCAGTAATGCCAAATTGCCTTGCGTTTCTTGGCCTTATCCTTTCTTGACTCAGAACTCACAATTTGCTAATGCTTGATTTCAGATTGATACGAATATTAACATACTTTCCAAATTCTGGTAAATTGACAGATCTCACCCCCATTTGCAGCTGTCCTATCTCCCTGTGTGGTAACTGTGTCACTTAACATCTTGGCGTCAAGCACTGCCTCCTGCTCATACTTTGGGTATCAAGGTGATGTCAGATAGTGAAAGAGCACTAACTAATTTTATACCCAGGTATTAGATCCGTTTTTCAGTTCAATACCTAACTGGGAAAGGAACACTTGCTACTTACCTCAAAAGCTTAGAGGCTCACGTGACTTAATAATAAAAAGGACCTTGGTCAGCTGCAAAGTGCTGTTGGCAGGTGTCCTATTCAAACGCCAGGGAAGTACCCAATGCAGAGTGCCTGAGCTGGAAAGGCTCTGCAGAAGCCAACTCGCCTTTTACCCAATGCAGAGTGCCTGGGCTGGAAAGGCTCTGCAGAAGCCAACTCGCCTTTTTTTTTTAAGATGAAAAAGATCAACAATGAAAAAATGATAGTTGACAAATAGCTTTATTGAAGGATGCCGATAACCAACCAGCTACTTTTGAATCTATTAGGGTTTTTTGGTTTGGGGTTTTTATTTGGTTTGAGGTTTTGTTGTCGTTTGGGGTGTGTGTGTGTGTGTTGTTTTAGGTCATCTTCATTGGAACTTTTTTCCTTGGTGGCTCATGCTTGTGATACAGTCAGCAGCAACAATTATAGAGACACAGTCCCACAGTTAGGCCATCACACCACACCAGCTTTCACACACACACACACACACAAAAGAATTTCAGGCTGAGCCAGTGTGAAACAGGATCCTCTCCTCTGCTGCCATCTGAATTTGTTGGAAATACTCTGCTGTTTGTTTTAAATGGAATCCATTGCCATGATTTCCCCTCCTGTACTCCCCTATCTCAGACACTCAAAGAAGTGAATTAATAGGAAGAAGCAAGCCCAGTCCTTCTAACTAAATGTCGGAGCCATTAAGTGTATTTCCACTGCTCCTCTTATCCTTTTGAGCACTCAATCTTAGGCAGCCTCACATTGTTGCTATAGGAACAGTGATGTCACCAGTTGCAATTCTGATGTCACTCCCTAGTCCCAACAAGGAGGAGGTGCATGGAAGGCTGGGGGAGGAAACAAGATCTTCAGCTGAGCAAGAACATCCCAGCATCTTCATTGACTTTAAAAGTATATTCTGGAGTCTTCTGTGGTTCACTATTCCAGAGCTACAGAGGTAGGAAAGCCCACTGGGTTGGTAGAACAGCCCATTTTCTGATCCCCTGTGGTTAGAAAGGAGAAGCGATGGACAGCTTTTTTATTTCCAACTTAGCTTCATGATTCAGCCCTGCCAATTTCAATTTCATCTTTGAATACTGTGGAAATAAGTGGACTCCCTCAGCAGCATTCCACACACTCTTCCTCCTCCTCAAGTTCTGAGTTATGTAGGGTTGACCTGATATCCCAGGCCATCCTTTTGGAGGCCCGAGGGACTTACTTCTTCTCCCCTCCCAGTGTGATGTTGAGAGTAGAGGGTTGGCTTCTCCAGCTGTGTTGTCTGGCTAATTCCCATGCTCTTTTCTCTCCTGTGCTCTGAGTAAAATCATGCTGGGGTAGCCCAGTCCAACTCTTACCCACTTGAAGCCTCCCATTTTTTTTTTTAAATTGAAGCTTTAGTTAGGCAGCAGAGCACTGGGAATGGGCAAGCTATTTGTAGCTCATGGAAAAGCGTCTATATGAGGCAAGAAGGTACTATTAAGGGACAGTAAAGCTAGAGGCATGCCACACGAAGGCTCAATGAGTACTGAAAGGCACACTCCATTGAAACTCCAATGTCAGTGTCAACAAGATTTGTTGTGTTTCTACAGTGTTCCAGACAGAAAGAGCGGACAGAGGAGGAAGATGGGATGGAGACTAAGACATTCATCCATATTAAAATGAACACTAAAAAGCTTTGGTTGAAAGAGCTTCAAGATGTGACCAGATATGAAGCAACCCCATAAGAGCCTCATTTATATAGCCTACAATTTAGCCTTTTTTTTTTATGAGTTTAGAAATCTTGAGAAATTAGGAAATGGGTGTTAGGGGGTGGTGTTTTCAGGTAGAGTTGTGGCCTGGTGTAGAGCAGGCCTAACAGTACCTGCCTCACTCAGCTCTCTGCTGGCATTCATGGTTTGCACTCCTCTTCAGTTTGAGGTAACAATCACTTTGACCCCCCCCCCCCACATCTTTTGGTCTTGTTTTTTATATTTTTTTTCTCATAACTGTAGCCCAGGCTTCTTTAGAGCTCACTGTATAGTCCAAGCTGGTCCCAAGCTTACAGCCACCATTCTGCTACAGCCTCCAAGTGCTGAGATCCAGCTGTCTCTTTGGCATTTGTGTGATGTACATATGTGTGTGAGAGAAAGAACATGCGTGGAGAGGTCAGAAGTTGACATCAAGTATTTTCATCAGTTGCTCTCCACTTATTTTGAGACAGTCTCTCACTGACCCTGGAGCTTACCAGTTTGGTTAGGTACCCCTAGTGCTGGAGTTACAGATGTGAACCACCACACCCAACTTGTTAGGTGGATGCTGGAGATGAAATTCAGATCATTATGGTTGTATGGTTATATAGCAAGCATTTTAGTAACTGAGCCATCTTCCCAGCCCCCTCACTCTGTGTGTGTGTGTGTGTGTGTGTGTGTGTGTGTGTGTGTGTGTGTGTGTGTGTGTGCAGGTGTATGTACCCATACCTACATGCCCAGAGGCCAGAAGAATAGTAGTGTGGTGCTAATCTCTCTCTACCTCATTCCCCACTGAACCTGCAGCTAGGCTGGTAGCCAGCAAACTGGCAAGCCCCAAGTTACTGTCTCCGCCTTCCCCCACCCCTAACACTGGGTTGGAGTCACAGGCACAAATGAGCAGTCGCATTTAGCTTTTGGGTTTCTAGCTAGAGATTCAAACTCAGGTCTCCTTGCTGCTTAGCAAGTACTCCTGCTCCCTGAGCCATCTTTCCAGCCTCACTTTGGAATTTTTGAGGAACATTTTAAGTCAGTCCTTTGTGACCACAGAAAATGCCAAATCTCCTAGGCTGTTAAGATAAAGAGCTAGAAAAGCTAAAGAAAGAAGTCCATGGGTTCTAATCTTCTTCTGGGCTTCAGTTTCCCAATCTGTAAGATGACAGTATGAATTAATTGAACAGTAAATGACATTTACATTTTATATATTGACTTGTTTTCCTCTGTTGATTTAGTAGATAACATAGAGCTGTGACTCCAGTATGATGTTACTTTTTTATTTTGTTGGTTTGTGACAAGGTCTCACTCTGTCACTCAGGGTGGTCTAGAACTGGCTGTGTAGCCCTGGCTGACAGGATCTCTGCTTCAGCCTCCTGTGTGCTTGGATTAAAGGCATGAGGCATCACATGCACTTCCAGTTTTCAACTTATAAATGCAATATTCACTTGACTCCCTTCATCTTTTTAGATCTTCCTTTATTGTGGGAAATGTATGCATTAATTTCAAAATCTGAAAAGCTTCATGGCTCATGTCTGTTATAGCAGCACTGGGAGGGAGGCAGGAGGATCATGAATTCAAGGCCATCCTCAGTTATATATAGTGAGTTTAAGGTCAACCTGAACTATAATGAGTTCCTCTCTCAACAACAACAACAAAGGGCAAGAAAGTTTTTTACAAGCCTATGTATATATGCCTCTTCCCGACAACTTAGGGAGTTTTAGCTGACTAAAACAAACTTTATGTTTGCAGACAAACATACAGAAAATAGACTAAAAATACTAGAATATATGTAAGCTAAGAGTTTGCAAGATATACTAAACTAGTAAAACATTTTCTGTGAAAAGAGTAATGAACATTTGGGATGTTCATTTCTTTGCTTTACTGGAATAGGAAGATCTGATCATAAAGTAACTTTCTGTGGTAAACTTATTGCTAAAGCATTGGATTTTAAAAAATCAGAATCTATGGCTTGTCATCATAACTCATTTGAGCAAGCCACTTCTTTTTTGTTCCCAGGTTCTCCAATTTTAAGAAAGAGAAAATGAGCTGCCTGGAATTACAAATGGGCAGGACTTGTGTAGTCACTCTTTCAACAGAAAATTACTAAGCACCAACTTTAAAGGTACTAGCTATTATGAAGGATACCAAGATGAGTAAGAAAGTTGCTTTGTCTTCATGAAGCCATTTAATCAAGCAGCCAGGATACATGTGAGCACTTGACATATTAGGTAGGGTGGGAATCTGAAATGAATTATGTTAGAGACTTTGATGGAGAAGCAGTCCTTCAACTAGGAACTTAAATCTGTCATGGATAGGGTAACTGTGGCTTGGGCTCAAGTAGGGGTGAGATTTAGAAGAACATCTTGGAGGCATGTGTACAGTTAATACTGGGTAGATATTCCAAGAAGAAAATGCATTAATGTCCTCTATTAATGTCTCAGAAGAGATAGGCTGAGGAAGTTAGTTGAACTGGAGACATGGTTTATGAACTCTCTTTATGAGAACATATATTTTTCTCAAGTCTGAAAAAAATGCTTACAAAACGTTTTGAAATCCAAAAATTCTCCCATCCCACTTGCTTATCTTCAAGCTTCCAAGTGAAGTGTGTGAGATTAACCACTTGTTTTCATCCTTCAGTAAGCCATTCATTTAAGAGCAGATAATAACAGTAGTCACTTAGGAAATCATTGGCCAAAAGTTGAATGATTTGTTATCTAAGAACTCTTCAGAACACACCAAGAGTAATATGTGGATCCCTCCCAGAAGTCTCCATGTTACTTTGTGCCCCTCACTTCTATGTATACATGAAAATAAGTCAGAGTCGTCATTCAGTAATAAGAACAGTGGGGTCCGTGTAAGTTTAGTCATTTTTCTCTGTGTCTTTCTTTACAGAGTCCTTATATATTACATGGCAGGAGGGGCGGGTAGACTTAGGGATAGTGAAGACACCAACAAAGCTCATCTGGAGTCTTCCTTGTATCTCAGAACCCATCTTCAGTAAGAGTAAGTGACTTACTTCTTTGTGCTTCATTTATATCTGTCTTAATTGTAGTATGTACGTAGCCTGAATAAGGCAAACATTCTGTTGATGTAGTTGTTCTCTACCAGACGCAACCCGCTTAGATGAAATATAAACTAGAGATGAAAAGACCATTGTTTGTGGATCTTATACTGTCAACATTGTAGGTCAAGCTGCTACTAAATCTTGCCTTTCTTGGCCAAATAGCAGTACTGTTCATCATTTTTCTTCATGCCCATGATACAAAGCATAAGAATATGTATATAGAGGTGTGACTCATGAATACACACTTGCCTAGCATGTAAGAGACCCTGTACTCCATCTCTGGCACCACTACCAAAAAAAAAAAAGAAAAGAAAAAAGGAGAATGTATATATAATCATGAGCTACTGAGAGCAATATATGGTTTAACTTCACTGGTATAAACTTCTTTGCAAAGGGGACAAATTATTAAAATACAGAATCAAAGATTAGAAAACCTTCTAAATTATCTGTCCTACTTTGCTTTCTGTCGCTGTGGTAAAACACTGACCAAAACCAACTTGGGGAGGAAAGGGTCTATTTCTTCTTACAGGTTGGACGGAGTCTCTTCCCAAGGGAAGCCAAGGCAGGAGCTTGAAGCAGACACCCAGAGGGGTGCTGCTTACAGATTTGCTCAGCGACATGTCTTCGATAATCCAGGCCAATCTATCCAGGCATGGTACATCCCCCAGTGAGCTGGGCCATCCTTTATTAATTACTAATCTAGGAAGTGCCCCATAGATTTGCCCCACAGGCCATTCTTGTTGTCCATCAGAATCACCCAGAAAGCTTGTGAGGACATTTTTAATAAGATTTCTTTATTACATGTATTTGGGGGAAGGGGTACCACGTGCCATAATGTGCATGTGGAGCTCAGAAGACAACTTGTAGTCAGGTATTTCTTTTCACCACATGGATCCTGGAAATTAAATTCATTGTCAGGCTTAGCGACAGATGCCCTTTACCTGCTGAGACACCTCACTGGCCCCTTTTAAGAAATCTAATGCCTAAATTCTCTCAGTGCAAAAACCGTAAGAAAGGAGATTTTTATTTAGAATTTTTATTTCTCTTTCTTTCTCTCGATAGATAGATAGATAGATAGATAGATAGATTTTTTTATTTTATTTTATTTTTTTTTTTTACTAAGAGTCATACCCAGGGCCTTCCGCAGGCTGGGCAAGCACTCTACTGCTTAGCTACACCCTCAACCCCAGATTCAGTTTCTTTCCACTCTTGAGTAATTGCAAGAGTTCTTCATTTTGGAAAAATCCATTGTTTCCTCAGATAATCTCTGTCATCTGGATGAGAATAGAGACAGTAGAGTGTGAAAATGAGAATCTCTGTGAGAACAGAAAACAACTCTTGAGTGATTTTATATTTTGATTTTCCTTTAATAATTATTCATAATCTTCCAGAACAAAAGCAGCATGCCCATATATTTATAAACATTATTCTTTTCTTCTTTTTATATTTTTCTTTATTGTACGGGTATGGCAATGAGGCGGGTGCACACAGCTGTGGTGCTCGTGTGACAGAAGACTCGTGGGAGTCAGTTTTCCTTACATCATGTGGGTCCCAGGGGTCAAGTTCAGATCATCAGAGCTGGCAGCCGACACCTGTAGGAGTGATCTCAGCAGTCCTTCCTTTTCATTGCTTTTTCAGCATGTGGCTGGTGTACCTTTGCTTTATGTTGGTTTTCATTTTGAGCAAGGGTGCATGCCGCCACGTCAGCCAACATCCTTTCAAACAAGTGTTTCCAGTTAATCAGATGAACACCACTAAAAATTGCCATACCTTTCAGTCAGCTATTTGTGATCATGATGTCAGCTTCGAGCAAATTGTTGACTTTTACTCTAATGGAATTTTAAAGCAGCATTTTGCTGTAATCCAAATCTACAGATAGATGTCTGTTTCATGAGACTGTCAGGACGTTTGGGGTGGTGGTGGGGAGTTGGGCATCTTATTTCATCTTACCATTGAAGGGTATGGATGGGAGCCGAGTTTGTAATGAGCTAGGGAATTTTCAGTGTGGAGCCGAGAAGGGGAAGTTGGGCATGGGAAAAGAAAGTGAGGGCAAAGAGACCCTTCTTGCTACTTCAGGTTGACAGCAGGATACGTAAGTTGCTGTGGTACTGGGCTACATTTTCAAAGACTACAATGTAGAATGTCAGGTTTTGAAGAGTGGATGAGACTGAAAACAAAGAGGATTTGAATTCAGGACTCTAAGGGAGGCAGTAAAGCAGCAAGGGTTATGACAATGGCTGGTGACTGGGGGTGAAAGAATTAGCGGCTGGTGAGGGCGGGTATCTTATGTAGAGGATGCCAGGCAAAATGAATCTCAGCCTTCTAGCCAGAGGACCAGGTAGCTGGTGCACCACTGCTGAGATGAGAGAACGGATGCATTAGCCAAGTCACCACTGCATCCTGGACCCTGGACCATGGAGTCTGAGCATCTCCCAGCATCCTTAGCTTATTGGAGGGAGAATGATCTCAAGGAAGATTACTAGTGTAAGTTAGTGCTCTAGAAAGGGGTGAGAAACAAAACTTCCATTGTTAAAAATTAGCTCGTGTAGACAGAACAGGCAAGGAAAATGTAAATTAATCCGTTTGGTCACATTTAGTTTTGAGTGTCTACTGAAAATCAGAAGGGGGATGTTGGTAGGGAACAAAGCAAGACACAGCTGACAGATTCATTCATTTAACAAATAATTAAGTATGAACAATACAATCCAGGCATCAGCTTCATCTCTAGAGATATAAACATGTTTGAGAAGTTGTATTGCAGTTGAGAGCTGAGGCTGACCATAACTGGTTGAGTGGGCTGAAGGAGCTCTTTCTATAGGTCTCTGTGGAAAGCATGACTCCTACTTCCTATATCTCTGCATTCTCTTTATTTCTCCTACTGTTCATGTAACCTTTTGGTGATTTTTCTTTTTCTTTTTCTTTTAATGCTACCAGATGGCAGATAGGGTTGACTGGTTACAAAGCCAAAATGGCGTATGCAAGGTTGATGTCTATTCACCTGGAGACAACCAACACCAGGACTGGAAAATGGTAAGGTCTCCTTCTTCGGCAGCACTAGTTAGGGAAGTTTGGACTGGCGTCAAGAGCAGCCTTATTCTGACCTTCATTTTGAAGGTGGTTAAAATGAGCTCCTGTGGAACAAAAATTTCCCATCTACTGCAACAAATTCTGCAGCTTATGATATTTGATACTTTAGTTTTTAATTGTGTGTTCTGGGGGCATGGCTTGAGCATGTGAGTGTAGGTATCCCAGAGGCCAGAAGAGGGTGTGATTCCCCTGAAACTGGAGCTACAAGCAGTTGTGAGATACTGTGTGGGCACTGGAAACCAAACTCTGGTCCTTTGTAAGAGCAGCATGTGCTCCTAACTGCTGAGCCTGCGTTTGATATTTAGTGGAGAAATATGCTATGGTTACTAAAAAGTATGTATTACAATGACAACATTTTACGTTTTTAAACAACCACAGATTAGAAATGTGCCTGTGGGCTGGTGAGATGACTTAGTGGGTGAAGGTGCTTGCCATCAGCCTGATGATTTGAGCCAGACCCCTGGAACCCACACAGTGGGAGGAGAGAACTAACTCGGGATAAATTGCCCTTTGACCTCCACATAAATGTTGTGGAATAAACCTTGCTCCCAATCAGTCAGTGTAAGAAATATAATAAATGTTTCCAAGGTTCATCAGAAATAATTCCTAAAATTCGGGATATCTTAAAATTCTGAGAGGTTTGAACTCCCCTCTCAGCCACTGTTCCTTGGGTGTTCAGTAAGCACTTATTAAGGCCTTGATGGGGGAGAAGGAGGGGGGCTCTGTATCCGTCAGGGTCCAATAAGAAGATATTAATAAATAGTAAATAAAAATAAAGTAATAATAAACCACACCTATGCTTTAATGCTTAAAAATTATTTCCTGAGAAAAGGTAATCCCTGAAAGATACAAGGGAAAGATTTCAGGATTCTAGAAGTAAACATAGAAAGTAGTTGTTAAGCTGAAGCTTGTAAGAGCCTTCACTCAAGGCTGTTTGGACACAGATGGGCCAGGGGACAGCTCTCTTCTCCCTCCTGTCGCCATGCAGTGCCCTCTGCTAACAAAGGTCACTGCCCAAAGAGAGAGATGCTTAAAGGGGTCAGTCCAGAGTCACAAAGCAAGACGAATTTGCACTAAATGACCGTATATGGACCTGTACGGACAGCAGGTTTGGGTATCAGAAACATCTAAACAAATTGGACAGAATTCTCTGTTTTTGAAGTTCTTGGACCAATGAGAGGACTCAGAGAGTACAGATGCTTGCCACCAAGCCTGACGACCTCAGTTCATGTCCCAGAACCCACATGCTGAAAGGGTGAAAGATGAGCACTGTCTCCCACAGTTTGTCCTCCTTCATACTCGCACACGCATCTACACACACACACACACACACACACACACACACACACACACACACACACACTGTAACACAAAATTAAAGATGACTTAATCCAATGCATACATCATTGTATCCTTGCTCAGAATACTAACATTTGCCCAATACATATTTGCATGTAATGTCATATGACCCATCTTCTTTTTTTTTTTTTTTTTTGGTTTTTCGAGACAGGGTTTCTCTGTGTAGCTTTGCACCTTTCCTGGAACTCACTCTGTAGACCAGGCTGGCCTCGAACTCACAGAGATCCGCCTGGCTCTGCCTCCCGAGTGCTGGGATTAAAGGTGTGCACCACCACCGTCCGGCTCCCATCTTCTTTTTATACCAAAAATATTTTCTTATCAATAGGAGTCAAAAACCCTGAGAAATATTCATAAGACATACAGACACTCATATCAAATTGCCGAAGACCCCCCAAACTGCCTGTGTTGGATATTTTATCCACTTCTGCCCTTTTATGTAGAGAAACAAAATACAAATCAGATTCAGTTAAATAAGACAAACAAAACTTCAACACCTTTCACTAAGCAAGAAGTACCCTAGGAGATCCAAAAACAAAACTAAATTCTGCCTTGGTGAACCTTACCACTCATGGGAAAATATAATTATAATGTAAAGCTTAAATATAATTTAAGACATGAGTATAATTTGATATCAGTCTGGCATTTGAAGTTATGTAAATAACCATTGGACATTAATTAAAATGGTTGGGGATTTAGCTCAGTGGTAGAGCGCTTGCAAGTGCAAGGCCCTGGGTTCGGTCCTCAGCTCTGAAAAGAAAAAAAAAAAGCAGTTCACGATCATTTGCCAAGTAATTTTCTGAACAATAGTTGTTAGAGTTTAAATAATGAGTCACTGCAAGCAGGACATGGTGATAGGCCTTGTGACTCCAACACTCCGAAGGTGGAGATGGAAAACAATTGGATTAGGTATCTTTAACGAGCTAGACACGGAAAAGAAAAGCAGGGCTGGAAAGTGAGTTAGCATAAACTAAGCTACTGAAGCATACCATGACCAAGGGAGAAACTAAACCCATTCACCTTCCTGTGCGCTCCTTCACGGGCATGAAACTGTCTTGGTTTTGAAAAGGGGAAAGAGTGGTTTGGCACACAACTCAGGATACTATTGAGTAAGAAGAAGGGGGCTGCGGGAGCAGCAAACTCTTGACAGAAGAGAAATCGGGTTGCTTGGTCTCCAAGGCAACTCAGGTGATTTTGTGTTTCCATCAGTACTTGCAGCCTAGAGAGTTCTAAAAGAGCATCCCCAGAAGCAGAACCAGGTAGCATATATAGTGTAGAGAATACGTTGTGTTTGGACATAGATGATAGACAAATCTATAGTTTTAAAGTAAAGCACAAGTTTTTTTCTGCAAGTCTCTTCCATTCCACTTGGATAAAAAAATAATAACAACCTCCAAGAAGAATTATGCTGATCACAGCAGGAGGCTGACACATCCATGTTGGCCTGACTGCCTCATGGCATCGGCTTTGCTGGGAGTTCTGAGGAAGCTCAGGGTGGACTTGAAAAGGCCCTCTCTCTATTATTTGCCATCATGAGATTTAGAAGTCAAGTCTGAGAAACAGTCTGCAGCAGGCCTGAGCACACTTAGGTCTGATACCTCTTCTGGCCTCTGCAAGCACCCGCGTGCATGTATGCACACACACATACACACACACACACACACACACACACACACACACACACACACGCACCCCAACAAAAAAATAATAATAATAATTTAAGAAAACTTTTTTAAATTACTGCTATGGAACAAATAGCAGCCAGTAACTTTTTAAGTACTTTATGTTGTTTTATTTCATGTCACTTTATTTTATGCGTACAGGTGTTTTGTCTGTGTGCCTAGCACATGCCTGGTGCCTGTAGAGGCCAGAAGAGGGTGTCAGATTCCCTGGAACCAGAGTTATAAACAATTGTGACCATCATGGGTGCTGGGAATCAAAGCCAGGTCCTTGAAAGAGCAACAAGTGCTGTGAACACTGAGCCATCCCCCTAGCCCAGTAGCTAGTAACTTTTACTTTCATAATAAACTAGTAGTTTGATGATATATTAGCAATTTTATAACCAAACATTATTCTTTTTAAAATGGCCATATTTGTAGTCATTCTTAGATTGACAAAATTCTTTACATTTGATAGGAAAGAAAGCATAAATATGTACATGGTACTATGTTCAGGTTTAAAGTTTTTGCCACATACAGATACAGTGAGTAGATATATAACTGTGTGTGTGTGTGCGTGTGTGTGCACACACGCTTATCACAGCTCACATCCATCAGAGTCTATAACTGCAAAAAACTAATCACCCACAGTTATTAATCCCCAATTATAAATTAATTCATTAATATCAATTAGTCATGGGAAGCCACATAGCATGTCAAGATTTTGCTGTATCAAATAATTAGGTACAATTTTCCCATTTTTCTAAAACTGTACTTTTAGTAAAAGACAAATTTAAAAACAACATATCTAGATGAGGGTGGCACAGGAGGGAGAGATGAGCAGATCTCTTGAGTTTGAGGATAGTCAGGGCTACACAGAGAAACTCTGTCTCAAAAAAGAAAAAAAAATGACAATAACAACCCAACAGATAGATCTGAGAAGGCAGTGATGAGCATCAGTGCCACTCAGTTCAGATAGGAACTCCCCATGGTCATCAGGATCTTGCTGGTTTGCCGCAGTAGAAGCAACATGAGGTAGGAGCTGATGGCCTGATTGGAATTCCGGCTTGCCCATGGTCATCAGGATCTTGCTGGTTTGCCGCAGTAGAAGCAACTTGAGGTAGGAGCTGATGGCCTGATTGGAATTCCGGCTTCATCACCGATTAATGTTATAATTTCAAATGACTCACTAACTTAATCTCTCAGTTCTTTAATTCTCTCCCTGGTGAAATGAAGAAAGCAAGAGAATTAACATGTGAGTTTACTGTGAAGGTAATTTAAAGGGGATGGTAGCCCTCAAATCCTCAGCATCTGATAATGTGTAGTGACTGCACAGTAAATTGTGATGCTGGAGCCAGCTTGGGAGGCTGGCCTTCAAGGTTGTCCTGAACGCCTCATATCTTTGCTGTGCTACAACTGGGTGAAACCATGTCTACTTTTCAGGATGCATCAACAGATCCTGTCCGAGTGCTCAGCTGGCTCCGCAGAGACCTGGAAAAAAGTACGGCAGGGTTCCAGGACTCGAGGTTCAAGCCTGGAGAGTCATCAATTATGGAGGAAGCGCCCATCCCAGGAGACCAACGCAAAGGTTTCTGTGTCGACTATTACAATACCACCCACAAGGGCAGTCCAGGGAGATTGCATTTTGAGATGACTCACAAGGAGATCCCTTCCCAAGGCCCCTGTGTCCGAGCTGGTAATGGGAATTCCATAGATGAAGTTTCCTTCTATGCCAACCGCCTCACAAACCTAGTGATAGCCATGGCCCGGAAGGAGATCAATGAGAAGATCCATGGCTCCGAAAACAAATGTATCCACCAGTCGTTGTTTATGGGGGATGAGCCCACGCCCCACAAAAGCTTGAGTACAGTAGCCTCTGAGCTGGTGAATGAGACCGTCTCTGCGTGCTCCAAGAACATCACTGGGGACAAAGCTCCCGGCTCTGGGGACCGAGCCTTGGCGTCAGGACAGAGCCCTAGTCTAAGGTACAAAAGCACTTTGAAGATCAAGGAGAGCACCAAAGATGGCACGTGTCCAGATGACAAGCCTGGTTCTAAGAAGTCTTTCTTCTATAAGGAAGTATTTGAATCTCGGAATGCAGGGGACGCCAAGGACGGTGGAAGGTCCTTTCCTGGAGAAAGAAAGATATTCAGGGGCCAGGACAGAACTGATGACTTTACAAGCTCTGTCAGTCAAGGGATTATGACCTATGCCAACAGTGTGGTATCTGACATGATGGTCTCCATCATGAAGACCTTGAGAATCCAGGTGAAAGACACAACCATTGCCACTATTCTGCTGAAGAAGGTATTGATCAAGCATGCAAAAGAGGTCGTCTCTGATCTCATCGACTCGTTCATGAAGAACCTCCACAATGTCACAGGGAGCCTAATGACTGACACAGACTTTGTCTCAGCCGTGAAACGAAGCCTTTTTTCTCATGGAAGCCAAAAGGCCACAGATATCATGGATGCCATGATGGGTAAGCTGTACAATGTGATGTTTGCCAAGAAATTCCCTGAGAGCAGGAAAGCCAGGGACAAGTCTGAGAGCTATTCCCTTATCTCCATGAAATCACGGGCTGGTGACCCTAGGCAACCAAACCTGAACTTTGCGATGAAGTCAGAATCAAAACTGAGAGAAAGTTTGTTTGCTGCATGCAAACCAGAGAAAGAGAAGACATGTGCTGAAACTCTGGGTGAGCACATTATTAAGGAGGGACTGAGCATGTGGCACAAAACTCATCAAAAAGACGATTGTAAATCCCCTGGCCTTGATCGTGCCGCAAAGCAGGGTGCCCCTCATCAGCAAGAGGTTTCCTTTGAGTCTCCAGACTCTTGTGACTTAAGCCCTCCTCCACAGCAGCCAGAGACTTTTGAAAATTTTATGTGTGAATCAGACTCCTGGGCCAAGGACCTGATTGTGTCAGCCCTGCTGCTGATTCAGTACCACCTGGCCCAGGGAGGAAGAATGGATGCTCAGAGCTTCCTGGAAGCTGCCGCCAGCACCAACTTCCCCGCCAACAAGCAGCCTGTAGTTCACGATGAGTCCAGACTTAAGTCTCCTCATAAGATATGTGACCAAGAACAAACAGAAAAGAAGGATCTGATGAGTGTCATCTTCAATTTTATCCGGAACTTACTCAGTGAGACCATCTTCAAGGGTAACCGAAGTTGTGAATCCAAGGGGCAGAACATTAAGGAAGAAGAAATCAATATGTGCGAAAGGCCTGTGACCCCTCCTGCCCCAAAATTCTGTGAGGATGAGGAGAATGATGGTGCCTTTTCTGGACTAACCAAGATGGTCGCCAACCAGCTAGATAGCTGCATGAATGGGCAGATGGTGGAACACCTCATGGACTCTGTGATGAAGTTATGCCTCATTATTGCCAAATCTTGTGACTCTCCCTTGGCAGAGCTGGGAGATGAAAAGTGTGGGGATGCCAGCAGGCCAAATTCTGCCTTCCCTGATAACCTATATGAATGCTGCTTACCAGTCAAGGGCACGGGGACAGCTGAAGCCCTCCTGCAGACTGCCTACCAAGCCATCCATAACGAACTGAGAGGTTTGTCAGGACAGCCGCCCGAGGGATGCGAGATACCCAAGGTGATCGTCAGCAACCACAATCTGGCTGACACTGTTCAGAACAAGCAGCTGCAAGCTGTCCTGCAGTGGGTAGCTGCCTCAGAGCTCAATGTGCCTATTTTGTACTTTGCTGGTGATGATGAAGGAATCCAGGAGAAGGTAAGAAAGCATTCCAGAAAGCTGTGCTGGGTGGTAGCTTGGGTTTTACAGTCCGTGTGTTTTTCTGTGGGAACACAGCTGTAGGAAGGGGAGAACTGGACAGAAGGAATTTGAAGATGGTTCCTCTCGGCAGGTAAGAATAAACTGAGAGGAGATCAGGAGTAATCAGAAACACACTCAGAGAGGTGAGAAGGAGTGTTATCTGTTTTCTGAATTTGTTGGTGCCAGGAGCACAAGTGAAGATTCTCCAGGAGACTTGGTGTAGGAATCAGACAAAAGTCTGTACTTTAAGCTCACTTTTTGTTTTCTTTCTTGTGTGTGTGTATACACATGTACTTGGGTTTCATGAGTGCAGTTGTGTGCATGTGTACCTGGAGGCCAGAGGACAACATTGGATATCCTCCCCACTCACATCTCAGCCTAATTTTTGAGACAGGGTCTCATTCTGAACCTGTCAGCTAGACTGGCTGGCCAGTGTGTCCTGGGGAATCCTCTTGTCTCCACTTCGTAGTGCTGGGAAGACCGGCATGCACTGCTGCACCCAGGTTTTTTTTTCACATGGGTTCTCAAGGAATCAAACTCAGGTCCTCATGCTTATGTGGCAAGCACTAGACTGAATGAGCCGTTTCCTCAGCCCCCATGCTGTGCTTTTGATTGAGCAGGATTGCCCAAAACATGAAATGTTACTTCTGGAACAGGTTGAGGAAGAAAACAGGGTTTGGATTTAATGACCTCTTATTTTATCCACTTTATGGTATGTTTGTGTGTGTGTGTGAGTATGTGTGCGTGTGTATGTGTGTCTGTGTCTGTGTGTGTGCGCGTGCACAGCACGCATGGCATTCATGGCATGTCACATATGTGGAGGACGGAAGACCATTTGCAGGAGTCAGCTCTCCATTATTGGGTTCTGGAGATGAAACTGAGGTCATCAGGAACAGCAGCAAGCATACCTCTACCACTAAGCCATCTCACAAGCCTGATTTATGGACAGCTAAACCGGTCACTAGTCTCTTGGCTTGTTGTCTAGTGGTACTGGACTAGATGGTGGATTCAACAAATAGTTCCGTGATGGGTGTGGATTTGCATCCAGAGGGCAGCAGCTGGAACTTCCAGGTTCTTACACTTCCACAATGAAAGAGACACTTGAATCATATCAGGTAAAGAGATCCTTTCTCTAGAACCTGCGATTCGGTTCTTCGGAACCATATGTTTAAGAGAGTTAAGGCTTTCTCATGCCTCAGTAGCAACTACAGTGACCTTCCATGTTTGTTGTGGTGCTAAGAACAGGCTTTGGATTGACCTTTCTAAACTTAAAACTCCTGAAACTGGGAATAAACCTTGGTGTACCCCTATTCATTCCTGATCAGTCAATACTGGATTCTCAGTCTTCAGGCCTGCACTAAACTCAAGAATCATTGGTAACCCTGGGGCCATTACTCTGTTTTCTCTATCTGTTTTAAAAGGAGGGTGTAACAGCAAGGTCTGGAGAATAGACTTGCAAGTTGATAAGATACCCAGAAGTTGGGAAATATTAGGGGTACACTTTATTAGATCTGGGAAGGCAGCTGCAATAGTACATTGAAACCTCACCATCTTGGAAGAGGATAGAAATGCCCTTGTTCCACATAGAAAGTGTGTAGTGCCATATAATCTTACAGCAGTAGTTGACTCTTGGATCCAAATATATTTATGAGATACAGATATGTTAAAGTTCTGAGGTGAGACAGAGGGATCCTATGTTCCCTGAGGCCCAACAGAAGAGAGATGGTTTCCAAGGAAATTATCTTCTGTGCATACTGGAGGAGAGGAGGTACCACTGTGGGGAGCTTCACGGGCCACATGCTGATGACAAAGATAAGAAGACTGACTTGCAGAAAATGGCATGGGAGGCTTTAACGTGATTGAATGGTAACAAAAAGCCTTTACCCTCAGAGAGTTATGCAAAAGGTTTGTTCTCGGTACCATTGACTAATAATGTTGTGTATGAAGAATGCCTACTGTGAGTATATTTAGATACCCTATTGCTCCAGAACACAGGGAAAGTTAGGCTAAAGGATTTATAGACTGGGTCCTCATCACTTTCCAGTTCCCAGTATAGTGCTCTGTTTTTTTGGTTTTGTTTTGTTTTGTTTTGTTTTGTTTTTCGAGACAGGGTTTCTCTGTGTAGCTTTGCGCCTTTCCTGGGACTCACTTGGTAGCCCAGGCTGGCCTTGAACTCACAGAGATCCGCCTGGCTCTGCCTCCCGAGTGATGGGATTAAAGGCGTGCGCCACCACCGCCCAGCAATGTGCTCTGTTTTTTAATATAAATGGTGCGGTGAAGTTGTACAGGGAGATATTTAGAGTTGGAATGTGTCTCGTAGACCTAGAATTTCTTATATATTATGGATGAGTTGTTGGATATCAGAAATCTTTGCATGGCACATAGACCAGGAAGGCATTCTTCAAATCATGGTAGATACTAATCTTTTTTCCTTTTTCAAAAACGAATCCCCTCATTGGGGCTATTTGTTTGGCCTTTGGGGCCAAGGTAGAAGGGAGTAATGAGAAAAATTCAGTTACTGCTCTCTGGCAGAGTCTCACATTCTCCATGTAGAACATAACTGTTTCCTTCAGCAAACCATACTCCTCTGGATGATCCAGGGCATGGTCACTGAAGTCAGCCCAGCTGGACAGGTGGAGAAAATGGTCTTAGTGCACAGTGTAGCAGATTAAAAAAGGTTTCCACTGATGTGAGTGAGGCAAGATGTAGAGTACCACATATCTTAACAGTTCCTTCTGGGCTTCTAGGAGGACTATCTGATGTTTCATTTGTCTATTTCCAGTTAACTACATTACCTTTAATTAGTATGACCTTTACCTGGTAGGCTTTTAGGGCTTCTAATGGTTGCCCCCCAAATATCTTAGAGATGTCTTCAACCAAAAGCACTGTGGTGGCTGTCTCAGCTCTGAGATAGGGGGCCACCCTGATGCTACATCTGATTTCTTTGGAGCACTATAGCCCTCCCATTCTGTCCTTAGGCACTGAATCAACACTGGAACAGCAAAGCCTCGCTGCTTTGCCACAGATAACAAGAAGAGTGTTTAGAAATCTGTCATGTCCAGTGCCAGGGGCTTCTGTCAGAGCCCACTTTATCTGATGAGAGGATTGTTCTAATTGGCTGTCCCAGTTAAGGGCTAAGAGCCAAAACCCCTTGTAGAAGCTTTCATCTCAATTCCTATTTAATATACAGATTTGATAAAATGCAGCCATTCCCTAAAGGGTCAAAGCTGCTTGTCTTTGGTGGAACTGGCTTAATTATTGCTGTCATTGGAGGCAGGGGGATTGCCATGCCTCCAGAGCCAACATGCATCCAACATAGTATACTTCCTACTGATTACCTGGGCTTTTTGTGTGTGTGTGTGGAGACATGGTAGCCTCAAGAGAGTAGGACACTTAAGACGCTGATATTTTGATCTAAATGTTCCTCAGTAGAGCTTTATATCAAAATATTTACATATTGTAGGGTGGCTCCTTCTGAAAAAACTAGATCCTTAAGATCTTTTTCTAGTGTCCTGGGAAAAGAGGTTCTTAAACCTCTGATAGAGGATTCTCCACATGTGCTGCTAGAGAATTCTAATGACTGTATCCTCCCATTCTAAAGCAAACAGGTATCAGAGTCAGGGTGCAAAGGAATGCAAAAGAAAGGAAAAGAGAAAAGCAGCTTTTAAGTCCAAAAAACTGTATTATATACCATTCAGTAGCTTCAGGGACTTGAGTAGTAGAGCATAGGGATTAACCACCCGCTGATGCATCAGGATTGCACCGTGTGGAATTCCCTATTTGACTTGACTACTAGGAGGATTGTGGTGTTACATGGGACTCAGCAAGAGACCAGTAAGGCATGTTTACTGATAAAGAAAAGTTTAATGATGGTCATGATCCTAGTTTAGTGCCTGCCCTTGATGGATCCTAGTGTTTCATTAGGATAACTTCCACCAGGCTTTACATGGATTTTATTGGGTAAGCAATCCCAAATAACTAAGTCCTCCTTTGTTAGAATTCCCCAGGGAACTTCAGAGGCTAGGGTTTTCATGACTGAATTGCAAGATTGTCCCTAGGTGACTCAGTTTGTCCCTTCCCAACAGGGACTAAGGACACTGAGAAGTGGCCAGGAATGTATGATTGACCTGGTCTTGAGATTGACAGAATACTGGAGGGGGTATAAAATAGTATAATTGGGGTGTTTCTTCTCTCCAACTATATAAATTGACAGGATATTTGGGAGTATAAAATACTGTATGTGGGAGGCTCCTTCTACCCCTACTATCTATAAATCAGGAGGAAAGTTCCAGAGAAAATGGTAAAGACTGAGCAAGAGGCCCTAGTATCTTTGAGCAGATTAACTTTCTTACCTGTCATGTCCGTGGCAACCTGAGCCGCTTCAGCAGAGTTGGATATGTCAGGAACTGGATCCAGCCTGTCCCCTGGCACCCTCACTTCTACAAGGTGGCCATGACACTGGGGATTAGCCCCTTCCTACTTTGAGACTGTCCAGTCTACCTTCTGGTGGCAGGCCCTTGGGTCCTTACATGTCAGACATGACCACAGGGAAAGGAGATGTTGCTTTAGTAACATTTCTAATGGCTGGGCTTTTGCACTTGAAGCAGGCATGACCTAGGGCCTTACTATAAGGATTCTTTGGTGTACTGGTCTAGCCAAAAGTGCCATCAGGGGCAAGTACAGTCATCTGGGTTCCTTTCTCTTTGTTTTTCCTCTTCATTGGTTTCCCTCCTGATCTCAGAACACAGTATCCAACTGCTAAGCCTGAGGGGTCTGAGGTCCCATCTGTTTCTGAAGCTTTCTACAAATTCCAATAGCTGTCAGGCTAATAAAATGTTGACCTTAAAGGACTTGTCTTTTAGGAGATGAGAGATCATTTGATGGACTTCCTGAAAGCTTCAGTTAACCTGTTGAGAAATAGTGTGTGTGTGTGTGTGTGTGTGTGTGTGTGTGTGTGTGTGGCCTCTCTGATACTGTCATAGTTAATAGTTTTAAAATGTATATTTATACATGTATTAGGGCTATTTATCATCATTCTATGCCTGTGGCTCTCTGCTAGCTTGTTAGAATCAGTGAGTTCTTGCACGTTAGGACATTGACTAATAGTCTGCCTGCTTTTTAGCTTCTTCCCAGAGTGTCTGTTTTTCCCCAGGGGCCCAGCAAGGAGTCAAAATTGGGGACTAACGTTAAGGTCTGAAAGTTACTGTTAAATCTGTGTGGGTCCTTCAAAGCTGCTCCCTGCATTGTTGGAGTTCTTTGATTGAAAACAGAATGTGGATGTGGATAATCTCATGGGATCCACTACTGGTTTTAAGGGGAGTGGTATAGGTAGTATAGGCATACGAGAGGCTAATCAATAGAAGGCTTCACTCCCTGTGGGCTGGCTTCTGGTGGCTTGGGGAAAATGTAGGCGTGGAGTGGAACTCCATGGGGTAGGAGAAGGTATATCCTCTGGTCCCTGTGTTCTGTTGATTCTCATTTGAAAAGTAGAGTTTGGACAAAGACAAGGATCATCTAAGATGAGTTTTTCTTTTGGGTTTCTCTTTGCCATAGCCCCTTTCCTGATGGAGAGGCAGTAAAGGCTGGTACATATGCACGTTACACTATTTTCCTGGATGCCTCCAGAACAGATCCACTGGAGGAGTACTTTAACTTAAGCTTCCAGCCTTTGGCCAAATTTTCCTATCACCCAGCTTATATTGAGGCCAGACAATATTACAGTAAAACATTAGCCTCTTATTCTTTAGTTTTCTAACTCTTGAGACTACCTTGTCACAGAGAGTCTAAGAAAACCAAAACAAACTTCCCACGATGATCCTAAGGAGAAAGACAAGTCTCTAGACTCTCATCAATGACGAAGGAAGGAAGGAAGGGAGGGAGGGAGGGAGGGAAGGAAGGAAGGAAGGAAGGAGGGAAGGAAGGAAGGGAAGGAAGGGGAGGAAGGAAGGAAGGAAGGAAGGAAGGAAGGAAGGAAGGAAGGAAGGAAGGAAGGGAGGGAGGGAGGGAGGGAGGGAGGAAGGAAGGGAGTGGCATTTTTATACCCAGACCAGAGTTTCTAAGCCTTTGGTGGTGACCCTTAGAAGTGTCTCCGAGGACACATGGGGATGAAGTCAAGATATGGGGGTAGGATGTTCTAACCATCTTGGGTTTTAGTGGTTGTGGTCATTGTTATTTGTTTTGAGGCCTAGAATAGACAGAGGAGATAGAGGGGTTCAACCTCCAGACCAAACAGAAAAAAATATCCTCTTAGAAACCAGAAGACATGGAGGAAAAGGGCTTTCTCTTTTAATAAGTTGCATTAATTACCCCCTGAAACTGGGTTTATCTAATGACTGGGAAGACACGGAACTACACAGCATGCAGATTAGATTGTATCAATCCTATCAAGAAACAGTGGAGCTTAACTTCAGTGTGGTCAGCACTTCCAGTCTTAGCAAGGCTACAGCTGATACTCAGTGGGTGTTACGGAGCATCCTCACTGCAACCTCTGGAAGTCCATTAGAAGTACAGGAGCTTAAGCCTCCTTCCTGACCTACTAGGACACAATCCTCATCTTTAGCAAAATTTCCAACTGATATATGTGCATATGGCCTCAGTAACCGAGTTACCAGGTTGTCTAGTAGCCAGAAAATGCAGTCAACCAGTCACTCTAACTCCAACACTGGATCTGTTCCACAGGGACCCCGGCAAATTCTGTGTCCTTCAGTGTTTCTGGTCTATACAGCGCAATTATTTTGGCCCATGGTGATGAGCAAGAGGAAGGGAGACTAGAGTCTGGAAACAGTTTAGACTAATAAACAAGCAAAAACTAAGCACAGCCTCCATGTGCAGTGTGTGAAGAGGGTTCTGTTCTGTAACCATATTTCTGTTATACCTACCCTATGTAACATGCATAATACATTTTGCTGGTAGATTTTGAACTAGAATTCTGTAATGTATTCATCCAAATAGGAAAATAGACTTGTAGACCCTGTACACAGCTTTGTTAATTCTGAAGAAAAGTATATCCACCTATTATTTTACTGAAGGAAAGTAGAAGGAATGCAGTTTGACTTCTTCGTGTCAGTCCAGTTGAATGAGACATACAACAAAGAAACCAGCTGAAGTGATTGTTTTTGGGGGGGCAGAGACTATTGTATGCAAATATCATCATGCTGATGCAGCTCACTAAACCTAGTAAGACTGGGGTGCCCAGGAACCCAATTGCCTTCAACACTATAGAATTTATTTTAATAGGTCATATGGATGCAAGATCAAACCCCAAATTAAAAAAGGAACACCAAAAATAAAGGGTGTCTCCTCATTAGATCACTCTGTATTACTCTTCCTGCAGAAAAAGCACACTCAATCTATTTCTAGTGTGTTCTTCCAGAAATACCTATGTATGTACATATAGATCTAATGTATATTTATGCCTTTCTTTAGTACAAGTGGTTATATGCCTATATAAGTGACAGAATATGCATGCAACACATACATATGATACATATAATTTCATGCACACATACATTTAAGAGAAACACACGTATGATAGATATATACATGCACACATAAATAAGATAGAATACCCATGCACACATATGGTATAACTTACATAGATGTATATATGTGAAGGTACACATTCTCCCACACAGAGTTTTCATACTTTTGTTTTTGTTTTGCTCTCTAATTTGTTTGTTGAGACAGGGACTTTCTACATAGCTCAGGATGGCCTTAGACTCACTATGTAGCCCAGACTGGTCTCAAACCCCTGCCTCAGTCTTCTGAGTGTTGGGAGTACAGGCTTCCACCCCACCATGCCCAGTGCCATTAGGTTATGTATTAGTGTTTGGAGTTTAATTTGATTTCACCATATGGAATTTAGTCTAAGATAGTTTTTCCTTTTATTATTTCCTAGATCTTGCTTGGGTTTTCTTTTAGTGCTTTAAAATATTTTCAAGTATTTACGGCTTTGTTCTTTTTGTATGCATTCTGTAAAGTGGAAGGTAGGGAGGCAGGTCTTTGTTGTCTTCATCTGTCCGTGTTCCTACCCTCCGCACTGGCTTCTTCTTGATTCTTTCTGAACTTTCTATTCTGTGCCATTGAGTTGTCCATTCTGTCTACTCTTAGGCCATTGGCAGACTCTTTATTGTAGTCTTATGAATTTTAAAGTGTCTCCTAAGACTGAAGACTCCTTGATGGTCAATATCGATGTTTGAGGTGGTTGTATCTGTGACTTTTCTCTGGCTGTGACACGAAACAGCTGAAGGGAGGGTGGGTTTATTGTGCTTTACAGTTTAAGAGGGATACAGGCCAAGGCAGAGAAGGCATAGAGGCAGGAACTGAGGCAGCTGGTCACATGTATCTGCAGACAGGAAGTGGAGCCAGGCTAAGAAATTCAAGTGCCTTCTTCCCCTGTGACTCACTTCCTTCAGCAATGCTTATCTCCTAAAGGTTCCACAGCCTTCCGTAATAGTGCTACCATCTGATGACCAAGGATCCCACTACAGGATCCTATGGTCACATTCAAACCGCAGCACTAGGCTTACCTGGGTGTGTGTGTGTGTGTGTGTGTGTGTGTGTGTGTGTGTGTGTGTTGTACCCCTCCTACCCAAAGACAACTGTTGACCTTTTTATTGTTAAGTTTTCATCTTTCATCAATTCAGCTATAAAATATGTAGTCTTTTTTGTTTTGTTTTGTTTTTCGAGACAGAGTTTCTCTGTGTAGCTTTGCGCCTTTCCTGGAACTCACTCTGTAGCCCAGGTTGGCCTCGAACTCACAGAGATCTACCTACCTCTGCCTCACAGGTGCTGGGATTAAAGGCGTGCGCCACCACCGCCCGGCAAAATATGTAGTCTTTTACATCTAGCTCTTTGCCTTTACCATATTTTTGAGGCTTTTCCATGTCATTTGTATCAGTAGTTCATTCCTTTTTTTTGCTGAATAGTGCTTCATTTTATGAATATACACTGTCCATTTCTTCCATTGTTTCCAATTTTTGCTATTATGGATAATGCCATTATGAGCATTTCCATTCACACCTTTGTGTGGACACATGTTTTTATTAGCTCTGAGTGATAAAGAGGAGTATTGCTATCTTATGATAGGGGCAATTTCTTAAGAAACTGCTCAACTGGACTGGGAATAATGATGCATACTTAGAACCCAGCACTTGAGAGACTGAGCAGGAGGATGAGCTACACAGTGAACTGGAGACTATCTGGGCTATATTTTAAGACACTGAATTAAAATAATAATAATGATAATAATAATAAAATGGTGAGATAGATTTCTAAAGTAGCCATCTCGTTTGATAGTCTCACTGGCTGTTTAGATGGGATTCCACTCCTCCCATTCTCCTCAACATGAGATTCCTTCATTATAGGAATCATAGTGATAGATGATTGTGGATCGATTTGATAAACAAGTTCAAATGACTAAAGATGTTGAACATAATCCGAGGTACTCCTTCACCCACTCTTGAAGATTCCTTGGTGCAATCAATTGCCAGCATGTCTGTGCAGAGCTCTTGCCCACATTCTGGTTGAGTTGTTTTCTTCTTGTTTGGAGTTGAAAGAGGTTTGTTTGCCTGGTTTTTGTTGTTGTTTGTTTGTTTGTTTTGTTTTTTGAGACAGTTTCTCTGTGTAACAGCCCTGGAACTCGCTCTGTAGACAAGGCTGGCCCTGAACTCATGGAGATCCTCCTGCCTCTGCCTCCCAAGTGCTGGGATTAAGTGTGTGCCACCACTGCCTGGCTAGTTTGCCTGGTTTTAAAGACAGAATCTCATGTATCCTAGGCTGCCCCTTCTTTCTGTAGCTGAGGATGACCTTGAACCTCGGATTCCCCTGCCTAGCATGTGTTAGGTTCCAGTGTTTGGGTTCCAGGTGTCTGACTGACACCATGACCAGGTTATGTGGTGCTAGGGACTGAACTCAGGGTTCTGTGCATGGTAGGCAAACACTCTACCAACGGAGCTACACACCCTCCACCCAAAGTTCTCTGTATGTTCTAGAAACAAGTCCTTTGTCAGACACGACTCTCGAGTGTTTGCTCCGTGTCAAGGAGAGCCTTTTGAAGAGCAACTGTTTTTAATGATGAATTATCTGATTTATCTGGTTGTTGGTTGTTGGTTTTTGGTTTTTTGGGGTTCTTTTGTTTTGCTTTTTTTGTTTTTGTTTTTGTTTTTGTTTGCCTTTGCTGTGTGTTCCTTGTCTTCATGATAGCCTCACACTACATAGTAGCTAAGGATGACTTTGAACTTCTGATCCTCCTGCCTCCACGTCAGGGTACTAAAGCTGTGTGCTTTTTGTGTCATCTAATAATATGAATAGTTTCTGCCCAATTAGTGTTTCTTTTCTTTATCTTTGTTGTGTTTGGATTGAACCTAGGGCCTCACATGCTAGGCAAGGCATTCTACCCCAACTCTTTCCGGTGCTTCTTAGCTGCATGCAGTTTTGTCCCCAGGGGAAATTTGACTGTCAAAATAGAGAAGACAGTTGCTAGTGAAGCAGAAGGCCAAGGACATAATTAAGCATCTATAAAGCACGCGGCAGCTTCACAGTGAAGAATTGTGAACCTGTAAAGGGAACAGCACTGACCTACCTGACCCATCCCAAAGTCACGTGGATTTTCCTCCTTGTGTTCTTATGTGTGCTGATGTGGGATCCTCGCTCTTTGTCTGGTCTTGTTTTCTCAGTGCTGGGCATTAAATCCATATCCCTGTACATTCTGGGCAGGTACTCTACTACTGAACTACAGCTCTACCTATAGGTGGTCTACTTTGAGTTAGCTTTTGCATACCTGTCAGGAAGGGAACTAAATTTATTCCTTCATGGGATGGGAGAGGATATGTGGATGTTTCTGACTTACGTTGGCCATGGGTATCCAATCCCTATGAATTTTCCAGCCCCTTCATTAAGAGGTCATGGTGCTAGAGTCAATTGTGTGTTACATTTTTTTCCTATAGTTTTTCTTACAACTTCCCTCATCAGATCTGATGTGGATTCTGTGCACATCATACATTTGGGTCAGTCCTTGTCTAACATTCCTTCTTGTTTTTCTTTTTCTGCCTCTTTTAGTTTATTTGAACATTTTCCAATGTTCCATTATGATTTCTCTACTGTGGTGATATTTGGTGATATTTTCGGAGGTGTCTTGATTGATTTCTTGTTTGCTTGTTTTGCTTTGTTTTTGTAAGATGTGTTACTATGTGGCCCAGGCATCTGTGTTAGCTCCACAGGACTTAAGGACAGTCAGCCATTTGCACTGGGAGCCACTGCTTCTCCTGCTGGCTTCAGCTAGCGTGGTCCTCCACAGGACTTCCTTCGGCAATTCTCCTAGAACTCGTTTGCTGCCAATGAGTTTTCTTAGTCTCTTTAATCTGAGAATGTCCTGGTCTGTTTTTTACTAGAGTTCAAACCTGGGTGTGGCCCACACTACGCAAATACTGTATGAAAATGTTTTTATTTGGCTGTCATTCCCGAGATGTATTTCTGCTGGATGAAGAGTTCTGGTTTGGCCTTTCTCTTCTGTTGGCATGGTCTGTCTTCTTTTTTCCCATGTGTATATATGTGAGTTTACACGTGGGTGTGCACATGTGTATGGGTACAGTACATGTGTGTACATGTCTGTGGAGACCTGAAGTTGATGTTGGGACTCTTCTTGATTCCTCTTCCACTTAATTCTTGGAGGTAGGATCTCTGAATCAAATCCAGAGCTTGCTGAGACACTCTTACAACTAGCAGATTTGATCCTGTGTTCAAACACCTTACCACGGTCTTCTGAGGCTGGAACTTCAGGCAGGCCATCACACCCATTCAGCATTTATGTGGGTCCTGGGGACCCAAACTCTGGTCTTCTTGCTTGCATGGGAAATGTTTTAACCTCTGGGCCATTTCACCAGCCCCTATCCCCATCAACATTTTCTGTGTATTCCCCTCCCTCTGACTCCTCTAGGCGTTGATTAAAAACAACGCAATGTCATTTGAATTGTGGTTCCCTGTTAGTGATGTTCTAGTTCCGCCTGGCTGCTCTCAGGATGTTCTCTGCTCTAGGAATGTTGCTCAGTGGTGGTGGTTGCCTAGTGTATGTCAGGTCCTCAGTTCAGTCACCAGTTCAAAAATATATTTTAATGCCTTTCTAAAGGTGATTTTTTTATTTTAAATGTGTGTGTGTGTGTGTGTGTGTGTGTGCATGCCTGTGGAGGCTAGAGTAGGGCATCAGATACCTGGGAACCGGAGCTACAGGCAGTTATGAGCTGCCTGGCGTGGGTGCTGCGAACGGGGTGCAGGTCCTCTAGAAGAGCAGCCATGTTTACAGGCCCCAGACCAGCTTTTTAAAGACCAAGCGTGGTGGTGCCCATAGTCCCAGCACTTGGGAGGATTGCCATGAGTTCGAAGCCAGCCCAGAGTATAGATAAGACCTTGTAAGATAATATAAGTCTTGTGAAAACAAAGTTAGCTTTGAGAACTCTGTGGTAGGTCTTGGGGTGGGTTTCTTTTGTTTAACTATGCTGAGCTTCTTGACTTGAGGTAAACTGAGGAAGCTTTAGGGCCGCATTCCTTCAGATGCTGTTCCACACCACACCTCCTCTCTGGGATTCTAAGAATAGGAACATTAAACCTTTGAGTCATATTCTCAGGCCCTGAGTTCTGCTTATCATGTCTTTGGTCTTGGATATTTCTTCATTCCATTATCTTCCTTCTGTGGTCTCCTCCATCTGGTACCCTCACATTTTATGTGTTTAATGTAATTTTCAGCCCTAACATTTCCACTTAGTTCTCCTTTATACCTGTTATTTCTTTGCTGAACCTTTGCCCTGCCCCTGAACTGGGAATAGAAGCGAGAGTCATGCACATATGAGGTAACTGTTCCACCCTAGAAATACTTCCTTTTGAGATGGAAGCTCACTGAGTTAGTTACTCAGGCTGGCTTTGCACTCACTTCACAACCCAACCTTGAACTTGGAAAAGTCCTGCCTCAGCCTTTCTAGTAACTGAGATGACAGGCCTATGCTACCAGACGGGCTTGTTTATTTGAAGTGTGTTACCCTGACTAACCCGGAACTCACTTTATAGAACATGTTGTCCTAAACAGAGATCCTTCTGCCTCCATCTTCTGAGTCCTGGAATTCCAAGCAAGCATTGTCACATCCAACATCTCCCTCTACTTTGTCATTGTGGAGGCCGTGTGACTGGCCACATGACCCTGCTGCCATGACTTCCTTCCTCAGGAGGATTGCACTCCACAGTGACGAAGTAGGCGGAGATGAGTGCTTGCCCCCAGCTAGCTTTCTTCTCTATGTGCTGCCTCTGGAATGGTGCCGCCGCCCATGTTCAGAGTGGGCCTTCACACCTCAGTCACCCTGGTCCAGAAAACCCCTCACCACACCTGGAAGTTTGATTTCAAAGTGACTCTAGGTCTTGCCTAGTTGGCAGTCAATATAAACGATCACAAATGGAGACTTGCATTAGGGTGAGCACTGGAGAACAAGAGCAATATCGACAAACGCTCACTAAGCACCATCTTCAAGAAGAAAATGGGAAGATTTGCCTCAGTGAGAGATCACATCCCATGTCATGAATGGGAATATTAACACTTGTTTGTATTGTGGATGGTGAGACAAGTTTCCTTTGAGCAACAGCAGCTATAGCTAAAGTCTTCTCGCGCTGGGCTAAGTGCTAAGCATGCAAAAAGCCCTAGCTGTAGTCCCTGAACCATAACAATTAAAATCCATTTGTTCGGAGCAAGCTGGCTCATGTCTGTAATCCTAGTACTTGGGAGGTGGAGGCAGGAGGATCAGCAGTTCAGGGCCAGCCTTAGCTACATGAACATCCCTGAGAGTTTGTCCTTAACCCCCGTGTCCCTCCTACCTCAGTTTCCCCATTGGATGGCTTCTTGGTTGCAGCCATGCAGGTTCCTTTTGGCCTGCTTTGGGATATTCTACTCCTCCAACACCTCTCTCTCCGCTCTCCACAGCTGCTTCAGCTCTCAGCCGCTGCTGTGGAGAAAGGCCGCAGCGTCGGGGAGGTTCTGCAGTCGGTGCTGAGGTATGAGAAGGAGCGACAGCTGGATGAGGCGGTGGGAAACGTCACGCGACTGCAGCTGCTGGACTGGCTGATGGCAAACCTGTGATTGGGCCCACCTGGTGTTCCAGCAGTGGGCCGTGTCCCCACTCCCTCAGCTCCCCTCCCTGTCACCCAGAGCCCTAAAGTTCCCTTCACACCACCCACACCAGATGCACCATCTAACGCTACTCACTGGATTTTGCAGATTTTCTTGTCCATGCAAGCAAGGACATAAATTAAAAGATTACAATTAAAGGGCTGCACGACTTTGGCTTACTTTTGTTTGGAAGGTAAGGCTGCACTCTCTCAGAGAAAGCCATTGGAGGGAGGAGGGCAGGGACCGAATGGCAGAGAAGAACGGCCAGCAACCTACTCAATTCCCTGCCGTCCCCAGCTATGAGCTGATTAAACCGGTGCCTTAAAATAAGCCACAATTGGGTTTACTATTTCGTTTCCATCCTTTAGAACCACAGCAACCAGAAAACAGTTTCTAACAGCCAGTCAAAATCATTCACACTGTGCTGTTGTGGGTATGGCCTCATTGTGGGGCGTTTACCCACCACCCCCACAGATCCCCAGAGTTTTCTTGAGTGTGAGCAGCAGGAAATATTAGATAGAAGGATTCATTGCGGAGAATATCGCGGAGATAAACAGATAGAAAATAAAGGATAGCCTCGAGAGGGCCTGGAACCTATTCCAACGGCCCTGACTGTCTCTGCCCCAGGGTTTTTATAGAGACGCCAAGGGGTGGAGCAAAAGACCTCCTCCCCCAGCACAGCCAAGTGCAGACCATCTCAGACACCTGCACTCAGGCCCGTGGTCCTAATCATCCTCTATGTGGACCTGCTGGGTAAAGCCACGAGGAACCCGAGAACGGGCTCCCACACCTCATGTGGTCTGCACAGCTGTGGAACCACTGCCCACCTCCAACTGTACCCACAGTTCAAGGTAGAGCTGAAACAGCCCCAGGGACTATAGGTGTGGCAGACGTAGCCATCGTGACCCTAGGTTTCACCCCAGTGGCATAAAAGAAAGCACTGGTCTGAGGCTGAGTTCTCAGTAGAGTGTGGTAGTTCAGGCTGCAATGCTTGCGCCTGGGCAGTGGAGACAGTATGTTCAGTAGCTTAAAGTGATCCTCTGCCCCATATCCAGTTCCAGTCTAAACTACATTTATTCATGCATTTATTTGGGGGCAAGACATGCCTACCAGTTCCAATCTAAACTACATTTATTTATGCATTTATTTGGGGGCAAGACGTGCCTACCACAGCGCGGGTGTGGAGGTCAGAGGACAACTTGAGAGAATCAGTTCTCTTCTTCCACCATGTGAGGTCTGGGGCTCTTACTCCTGGCAAGACAGAAACTCCGACTATTCATTAAGTTTGGCAGCCATCACTTTTACCCACTGAGCCATCTTGCTAGCCCAGACTTTTTTTTTTTTTTACATTTGTTTATTGATTTATTTTAGAGGATGCGGCTAATGTTTTTTGTAGTGAGGTGGGCTCTGAAGTAGCCTACCTCGCCCAGAGCTGACTGAGTTCCAGCCACTCGAAACACCACTGCAGCCAGCTTTTCACTTGGGCACTAAGGACCACATTCAAGCCCCCCTGCTTATGTGGCAATCACTCTACCGCCTGAGCGGTATCGCCAACCCCAAGACTGCACTTTGGAGAGGATGTGTGTAATCCCTTAACTTCCAGGCTGAGCCTGTCATCGGAACAAAGCTAGTTACAGAGGGGGAGAAGTAGAGGGAGGCAAGAGGCAAGGCTAATAGATGAATCCGAACTGTTCCTTAACTGTACAAATCAATAAACTGGTATGACAGCAGCCAGCATTTTCAAACAAGAACACCAGGCTGAGGACCTAGGTCAGTTGGTAAAATGTTTGCCACATAAGCATAAGGACCTGAGTTTGATACCCAGGACCAATGAAAAAAGACCAGACATGGAGCTACAGAGATGGCTAAGTGATAGAGCGCATGCTCGTTCTTCAAGAGGACCAGAGTTCAGTTCCCAGCACCCACATCAGGCAGGTCACAACCACATGCAACTCCAGCTCCAGAGGATCTGATGCCCAATACTGGACTCCTTGAGCACCTGCTCACCCATGTTTACACACACACACACACACACACACACACACACACACACTCCTTGAGCACCTGCTCACCCATGTTTACACACACACACACACACACACATAAATCTTAAAAAGGGTGGCATGGTGGAGAACACTTGTAATCCCAGCCTTGGAGAGGTGGAGACAGATCCCTGCTCAGTGGCCAGCCAGTCCGACCTACTTGGCAAGTTTCAGGCCAATGAGAGATTGCCTCAGGAAACCACGTGGACAGCAAGGAGAATGACACCCGAGGTTATTCTCTAGCCTCCATATGCACCTGCACACACATATACAAGCACATGAACAAAACAAAACAAGAGAATCCTGATTAACACTGATTGACAGTCACAAACAAGAAAAGATCTGATTTTATTTGGAGTTCCATGAATGAGGCTGTAGCATCTGACAGTACCCCCTACACAAACATACACATACCTTAAAAAGTAAGTTCAGGTAAAGCACCTTCCTTCCCCCGGCCCCCGTCAACCTTCACTGGAGGAATCATGCCAACTCACCATGTGAATAGAGTTTGATTTTTCTTACAAACCTTTATGCATTAAAAAAGCAATGTGAAGTATTGTATAATCGAAGTGCCTTCTCTAATACAAATCGCTGGTGGGAAGGAACAGGATGCACCCTCCACAAGGGTCACATGATGGGTGGCAAAATGTTAGTGCTCTTAGGGGAGGAGGTGCATTGTTGTTCTGTGGACACCTCTGACCCAGAAACAGTCTCTGGCTTTCCAGAAGCTTCTGCTAGATGAGGCAGCTGGACTGTGTCAGCTGTGTGCTGGAGAGAGCTCTGCCGTTTGCCTGAATTCTGACTGTGCTTCTCAGGATCATCTTTCAGTTTGTCTGTAGTTTCTTTGGTGGTCTCTTCTGCAGAAAGGAAGGAACAAAGAGAATCCTTCAAACACTAGCCACTGTGTATTAGACGTTGCATCAGTTTAGGGAAATTGAACCTTCTGTGGCCAGCATTATTCTAAGCACTTTGTACTTATCCATTTGATCCCTTTCTAATCCCCACAGAATAAGCACTATTGTCATATAAGCTGATACACAGAGAGGTAAATTGCCTGAGAGCCACACCTGGTACTGCAGAAGCAGATTTCAGTCCCACCTGAGTCCAGTGATCTGTCTTACTAGGCTGCACTGCAAAGAAAAATTTGCCTCATGCCTTTGTATGTCATTCTGATGACGTAAAAGGGGGGTAGAGAGATGGCTTGGCAGTTAAGAGCACTTGCTGCTCTGCCAGAGGACCAGATCTCCATTCCCAGCACCCACATACAAGGTTACAACTGCTGTAACTCCAGCTCCAGGGACTCTGGAACCCTCTGTGGGCACCAGCACACACACAAATAATAAAATGCATTTTAAAAAGAACATAAAAGGTGGTCATAGGACACGAGGGGTAAGCATAATAAAAGAAAGGAGAAAGGGAATTGAATATTGAAAAATGGAAAATCCTAATGGCAAGAGGCCAACAGGAGGAATCCATCTAGAATGAAGTCTCCCAAGAGAGGAAACTCACAAAAATAAGAAATGGTAAGCTCCTGTTGGTGTAGTCGGGGCTGAATTAGCCCACATCCCATGCAGACATCAGGGCTCGCTCACCCGTGCCTGGCTCCTTGAACTGTACCTGTTTTGCTTTTGCTGGACTGATGCTCTTCAACCTTGTCCTTGCTCATCTCAGAAGAAGTACAGACACTGGACTTCCTTAGGATCTGCGGCCTGGGCCGGGTTTTGAGTTTCCGTGACTCGTGAATCCAGGCATGCTTGAGGGCCTGGTCGGGGGTCATGCGGAGAGAAGGCTCCCATCTGGACACCAAGACAGCCCAACATGAGCCTGTTACTGTTGACGTAACACTTCTCATAGTAAAAGAGTTTGTAAACCTGATCAAGATGTTTTTCATTTTAGCTGTGTTGTATCTCAAAGATATCAAAGAACAGGGGAGATGACATAATTGTAAAATGGCTGCAAACAGCTATTGATATTTTTTAAAGGAAAGTTGCATAATGAACCAAGTACTATATTAATACCAAATTGTCTAGAATCCCTAGAAATTCTCTTGCAGGAAATACTGTTTAGGGCTGGGGGTGTAGTTCAGTGGTAGAGATGTGTGAGACCCTGCATATCAGTCTCCAGAACTGCAACAAACAACTTGAAGAAATATTAAAGAATCCTAGCCAATGAAACATAGGATTTGGCAAGTTAAGAAAATGGCAACAAGACGCATGCTTCTCAAACTATGGGATCTGGGGCTCCAAAGGTAAGGGAAAAGAAAATCATAGGATATCAGATTCATACGGGGGCAGAGCATGATACCTAATCCCGGCTCTGGGGCATTGGAGGCAGGAGGATGAGAAGTTAAAGTCCAGCTTCAAATATGTAGTGAATTTGAGGCTAGCCTGTGCTACATGAGATCATGTATCAAAAAAATTTAAAAAAATTACTATCCATGGGTGTTGTAATTCAAGGAAATTTCTAACATAGTAACAAAATGCATTTTATAGAACTTTAACAATTCTACCACTGTAAAATACCTTCAGGAACTATATACTAGCACAGATTTCAATTTTGAAGTTTTCTGAATTTCTTTTGTTTGTTTGTTTCATGCTAGACAACAGACCCAGGGCCTCAAGTACTCTCAGAAATCACTCTACCATTGAGCTTCACCCTAGTACTTTTCAATTTTATTTGAAAAAGGATCTTATTTAGCCAGGGCTGAACTCAAACTTTAAATTCTCCTGCTTCAGCTTCCCAAACAGCTGGGTTTATATACATTTGCCATCTCATTCAGCTGAAAAACACCAATCTGAAAAAGGTTTTCATGTTCAATCTCACAGAGCCAAGATTGACTTGTTGCCCGGTAACTTTCACCCAAGTCTAAATTCTGCCCATTAGCGTTATACAGGATAAAATAGCTGGCCTCCCTCCAGGTCCTAGTCCTTTCAACTATCTGAAAACTCATGCTAAAGCACCCTATTTCTCCAGAACAACAGGTAAAGATGCGCTCTTCTGCAAACTTGAGTCACCACAATCTATTGTCTGTGTGCTGTGGTTCTGTCGGCTGGCCACCTTTCATGGTGGGCACTTCCATCTCTTGTCCAGCATGCTGGGCAGAGCTTCCAACTACAGGGAGGCAGTGTGAACATTCTAGCTCATCAAAGTCATTAGCTACACAAGCTCTCGGTTGCCAAATGAGCTGCTGCTGAGCTATATCTCCGCTCTCCTGAACTTCTACAGTTAGTTTCTAAGACTAGGTGGCAGGTCTTAACATGCTCCATCTAACCCTGCAAGTTTTGGCCCAGAACCTCTAGCCTGCCATTCCAAAGCTTTGCTGCTTGGTGATTTCAGGTTGAGTAACAGGCCCTGTCAACCTTACTGCCTTGTATGACTTGAGAGCAGTCGATCCTTTAAATTAATTAAATAAATAAATAAACAAATAAATAAATAAATAATCTGTTTTGCTCCTGAACTATGTTGAGTAACAGGCCCTGTCAACATTACTGCCTTGTATGAGTTGAGAGCAGTTAATCCTTTGCAATAAATAAACAAACAAACAAATAATAAATAAATCTGTTTTGCTCCTAAATAGGTCTAGATGATTACAGTTCTGGGTAACCCCTATCCCAAATCCAGTCTCAGTGTTGGTTTCTATCATTTTTTTTAAGAGACGTTTGTACTATAGCCTTAGCCAGAGGTTGGATTGACATAGGAGAGTAAAGATCAGGTACAGGAACCCTCTCTTTGATTTCAGGTGGAAAATAGCATGACTGTGTGGTGATATATTGTGCACCCCAATAAAACTTATCTGGGGATCAGAGGACAGAGCCAGCCACTATATTAGACATAGAGGCCAGACAGTGATGGCACAAACCCTTAATCCTATCACTCGGAAGACAGATTCGTATGGATCTCTGTGAGTTCAAAGCTATGCTGAGAAACAGAGCCAGGTGTGGTGGCACACACCTTTAATACCAACACTTGAGATCTCATGCCTTTGCTTGGGAAGCACACATGCCTTTAATCCCAGGAAGTAAGATGGCAGGGCAGAAAAAAAGGTATATAAGGTGTGAGGAAACAGGAACTCACTCTCTTGAGGCTGAGGATTTCGTAGAGGTAAGAATATGACTGGCTGCTCTGCTTCTTTGATCTTTCAGCTATCACCCCAGTATCTGGCTCTGGATTTTTTTTTAATAAGACCATTTAGCAATTCGTATTACATGACTGCCCCCATGGAGGAGAGGGTTCTTCTTCTAGCAATACTGATTGCCATCTGGACTGCTGCCTGAGTTCTGGAAGGCATGAGTGCCCAGAGTATTTTACTAAAGTCACTCTGTCCCTCTAGAAGAATGGGCGATTATAAAGGCACAGTCTTCTGAAAACACTGAACAGTTGTAGGACTGATGGCTGGAAGGTACCTTAGCAATCCCTCATTTTAGAGAAAAGGAAACAGGCCCAGAGAGCAATGGTGACTAGCTAAAAAGCACATGGCCAGTTTACTTAGACTCAAAAGAGACAGGCTGGCAAGTCCTCTTAAAGAGCAGCCACAACCAAGCTTTGCCAAATACCAGAGAACTGGAAGAGGGCTACATGGATCATGGGCCACTCCTTATTCATGAGAATGTGACCAAGGTGAAGAACTTGATTTCTCAGATTCTGACTAAACAGCTGTGCATAGTAATTTACAGCTCACCCCATGCCTAACTAACCAGTATGTGGAGATCTGGACACTAACTCTAGGAGATATTCAAAAGGGTCCTGTGCTGGGGATGTCATCTTTCTGTATGCTGTGAATGTGTTGCTCTGATTGATTGATAAATAAAACGCCAATTGGCCAGTAGCCAGGCAGGAAGTATAGTATAGGCGGGATAAGCAGAGAGGAGAATTCTGGGAAGTAGAAGGCTGAGTCAGGAGACGCTGCCAACTGCCACCATGAGAAGCAAGATGTAAAGTACTGGTAAGCCACGAGCCACATGGCAACCTATAGATTTATAGAAATTGGTTATTTTAAGATATAAGAACTAGATAGCAAGAAGCCTGCCACGGCCATACAGTTTATAAGTAATATAAGTCTCTGTGTGTTTAATTGGGTCTGAGTGGCTACGGGCCTGGAGAAAACTCCAGCTACAGTCCTGGAGCTGTGTACACTGCATAGCTTGACATACAATACAACAGGCCCACTGAAGAGCTGGCTTTAGTTCATGAAGTGTCAGATGGTAGGACTGTCAGGCAGTCCCTTGTCAGGCAGCTTGAGACTAAGATAGTGACAATCTCCACACATACACTGCAGTCCAGAGAAAATGGCTGAGCCTAGACTTACAGGAGAGCAGTGTCTGACCAGACACACGTTAAATGACTTGAATACTTCAAAGCTGTACCGTGAGAGCAGTGACTGACTCTTACACCTATCTCCCAGCCTTAGACTTTCGCTGGCAGACACGTGGGAAAGCATAGCACTTAAAAGTTAGGAAACCCACAGGCAAAGACTCCCAGACAAACTCACACCAAGCATCTTCTGAGAAAGTCTAGGAAGCTGGTGTCGTAGGTTTTCAGCACCATCGTGAGATCCTTGGAATCTGGGTATCTTTTCTCTCCCCTGTTGTTGGTTATGTTTTTGGGAAGACCTTTGGAATCTTCAGAGAAACAACATTCTGTATTTAGTTGCAGGCATGAATACTCACCGATGACTTCGCAGCTGTCCACTCAACCATGCTGCCTCTTGACTGCCTCTCTGCAGCTTTTGTCCCATCTGACATGCCTGCCCCGTTCCACCCTTCTCCACCCACACACATGAAGGCATCCTGCAGTCTCAGCCAGGTCGAAATAGTCCACATACGTCATGTAGTGAACACAACTGATGCCAACCACAACGTTTCCTACTAGCCTGTATGTTCTGAGCCTCCTCCTCACCACATGCTTCCCACATCAGGCAAATAGTTTAAATCACTTGCCGCTGACCAGTCTTAGCAGATATTGGGGGTGCTGGTGATAAAAATAAGTTTCAAATGGCCAGAGTCTCCACCTCTGAGCAGAAGGATGATACATCTTCTTGGGTTATCTATGCCTTTGCTCACTAGCCCAGCAAAGTAAAAATGAGGCCATTCAGGGGCAAAATAAAGTAAGACATTTTAGAGTGCTTTCAGAGTTCATTTACAAGCCACACAAGCTAATGTACTTCCTTCATTCTTTGGGGTCACACCAAAATTTTGTCAGTAACTGGAGTGGTGGGTCTTGCCTGACTCTAGAAGACATGACTTGGAATGGCCTTTCTTCAATTCTTTCTGCTGAGTTAAGACCCATGCCTAAAGTGTGAAGTCCAGAAGGTTCTAAAGATTGCCTGAGGATGTTTTGTACAGTGCTTTGAAGGTGAAACCAACTGCATGTTGAAGTTCTTGTGTGGTGTTCAGAAGAGCTGGGTGTTTCGCATCACACCTTATAAAGTGGGTGAGCAAATATGTGTATCTACACATCTCTGTACTTCACTATGTTCTCAGAGACAGTGGTGTTCATGTGGTGGGTAGTATGGAGGCCACATAATGAAGTTCTGTTATTTTCCTCAGCCCCACCACTCCTTTTTCTGAGACATGTTCTCATTAGGTGGCCCTGTCTTGTCTGGAACTTGCTATGGAGACTACACTCTCCTTGAACTCACGGAGATCCATCTGCCTCTGCCTCCTGAGTTGTGGGAATTAAAGCTGTAGACCCCATGCTCAACGTTGTTGCAGAGCCTCCAAAATATCTGCTCTGACTGAATTCCTGAAGAGAGACTTGCAGAAATGTGTGAATGGGCATTTGTGGACGTGGATATCCTTGTGTTTACAAGGTTATGAATGGACCGGAGGATTACATAGGGCCTATAAACCCACACCAATTCTGTTTCCTCTTAGAGGTGGCCCCAGCACTCATCTTCTCCGGAAGAATCAAGCTCATGGCCTTGGAAGTAACTTAGCACTTAAAGTCATTGCTGTGCTTTATTTCTTGTCCAATTTTTTTCTCTCTCCTCTGGCCCCAATTACTATCCAGTTCTTTCCCCCATCTCCTTCTTGCTACTTGGAGCATTTATCACACTACCCTGAGGCAACTTCTCTTTCCTGCTGAGTTGGAGTGTAACCCAGAGTAGCCGTGTACCCCCTTAAGTCCCCACTGGGATGCTGTCTCCTGAGGTCAGTGTTAAAGGTTTAAGATATGGTGCGAAGCAGGGAAGTCTAGCAAGAGGGAGGACCCCCATCCCCATTGTTCGTCCCTCAAATTCTTCAAGGCCTAAAGGCTCAGTGCTATAAGCAGCTGGTGGGAAGAGCAGTTGCAGTCAAAAAAAAGTCCAGCTCACATCAGTTCACCAAGGAGTCAGCCAGAGCCTGTGCTTGTCCTCAAAGTGTGGGGAGGAATGGTAAGTATGGGGGTGCTGTGCTAAGGGAATGAGGACCCTGCCCTGCTCAGAGGCACGGTCTTCAAATCTCTAGCCAGAAATATGAGGTGACACTTGAGAGATTGAAAAACTGGAATGGCGTGGGACAGACCAACCATAATGGAGTACATCTGCTTGCTGGGCCTTCAATTTTTGGTTTTTATATCGTGGAGCATCCAAGGAAACCTAAGGGAGGAGCCAGGAAGTCTGAAGTCATGGCTCGTTACTGAATGGTACAGAGGGGAAATCAATATATACTGACCAGCAGGACTGAAACCATTTTGTCTTAGTGGCCCCCTGTGGGGATAATTTTAACTCTCCTGCTGATGGAGAAGGCTGAGAGTAACCTATGATTTGCCTACTTTTTCTGAAACCACTCCCAGTCAACAATCAAAGAGGACTGAAAAGACTTGGATCCCATAGCTGGTGTGAGCCTGGCAACTAGCCTGATTGACAACAGTGGCTGCTTAGCAATGCCCCCTGGCCTGTGGAGTCTCTGCTCCTTCAGGTCTGCCTTCCCTCTACTTGGATAACCCTCAGAGGCTGAGTTTGTAATGTGCTTGCTATGCAAGCGTGGGAACATGAGTTCAGATCTCCAGCACCCATGGAAACGGTATATAGGATAGCACCTGTAACTCCAGCACCAGGGGATGGAGGCAAGATCACCCCAGGAGCTTGCTGGCCAACTAGTATAGCCAAAATGTAGGTGCTGGCTTCAGGGAGAGAGGTGCTGTCTCAAAATTAAGGGAAGAGTGACAGGAGAATATACCCATTGTGTAGCATTTCCTTCCAAGATAAACGTCCATCTTAGAGGGAAGCTCCTTAAGACTTGGGGTGTTCCAAAGGGAGGTGAAGGATGTCAACCTACAGCAAAGCTCAATGGACTCAGGAGGCAATTCAAAAGCTTCAGGAAGTCTCTGAAACAGATTTGCTAGTCCCTTCTCTCCCCAAACATATATAAGCTATAAGAACTGCCTGGAGAGATAACTCTCCCGCCTGGAAGAAGCAGAGACCAGCTGAGCTACCTGGAAGAGGCCCAGACCACTTGGGCTGCCTGAAAGAGCCACTCTCCAACCTGTTGAGCTGCCTGCAGGTTGTGCAGCGAGCTTCAGACTTCCAGCTGTCACCCACATTGGGCTTGTGGTGATGCAGCTGTGTCGAAGTCATTTCTTCCCCTGTGACCCCTCACCCATGCTCCTGTAAATAACCCCAGTAAAACTCATCAGCTCACCAACTGGACTTCGTTCCCCTCCTTACTTTCTCTGTCATCAGTTCCCTGTCTGGGGTGAGTATATGTTTGTTCACACCATCCCAAGAACAGTGTCACCCAACAGGACCAGATGATGCTGAACTCTGGCATCCTTATGCATACACATGTGCCCATACACATATACCCCACCCCTGCACATGCAAACTTAACAACAACAACAATAATAATAATAATAATAATAATAATAATAATAATAATAATTCTCCATTAATGGGAGACTATAAACAGACTTTCCCACTATGCCAGAAGTTTCTGCCCTGATTTCTTAGCACAGTGCATGGCAAGAGAGGCCAAGTTGTTTGGGGAGCACCTCTAGGAGGGAGTATGTTTTAATCTTTTGTGGTTGCAGTACTAGCTGATAGATCTGAAGAACAGGGTGCTCCATGCTCCTGGTATTGTACTGTGAAGACCCCCTTCCACTGGGAGACACCATCTATCACACTACCATGTACCACTTATCATCTCTTCAGCTCCTCATCACCCTTCGATATGGGGCCAGGGAAAAGAAAAATATCCGTCACTCTGTCTATCTGTTTGCCTGGGGTGTCTTCAAGTCCAGTGACACCTCACTGGACACAATGGGACAAAGAGATCATGGGACTTACCAAAGAATATCTGTCTCCTGGAGGCCGTCTGGATGAGGTGGGCAGGTGGCAGACCCAGCACCTTCAACAAGTACAGTGTGGCTGTGTCACTATTGTGGAGTCACAAATCCAAAAGCTGGCAAGAGCTAGGTGGGACTGTGGCCAAACTCTGTCTTTTACATTTAAGGCTCAGAAGATTTAAGTAATAGCATCACATCAGTGGCAGAGCAGACCCAGACACTAGGTCTTCCAGTTCCTGCTCCAGGCTGCCTCAGTACCCTATGAATGAACACTGGCCCTATTAGACAGGTAAGGCACTGTGGTAGCATCCAGATTCCTTGTCAGCCCATGCAGACCACAGGGAATGAGGAGTGACTTCTCCCAGCATGGAGCACTGGGTTGGGAAGGGGGAAGGAGGGAGCCCTAGACCCTGAGAAGACAAAAGAACATTCTTGGAAAGAAAATTTAGTACTGACTGGTCACTGTTTTCTCGGGGACTTACATGTGTATAAGACAAAGAGAAATTAGCCAGTGTGCCCTCCACCCTGGTTGGCAGACACAGCCTAGGCATGACCCCACCCTCTGGTTCTGCAGCCCTTCAGAGGTCCAAAGGAAACAGGTCCTGGAGCAGTAGGAAACACAGCTCACACATCCCAGTTTCCCATGTGTTAGAAGCAGGGATGGTTCAAGAGTATTCCATCCAGCCTTAGCAACAACACATACCCTGACCCTCATTTTCAACAGTCCACAGCAAACAATGTGTCATGCCATAAAGATAAATCCAAGACTGGCCCCCTGGTTTCCTAACTCCTAGACCAGTTAACTACCATTGACTACCACTTCCAGCTATTTTTAACCTACCTGCCTTTTCAAGGAGAAAGAAGGATAAGGCAAGGGAAAGATGTGGTTGCTTAAGAACACAGTCACCTGATTTTTAGGTAGACTTGGTGGGTACCAGATCACACTTGCTTCAGTATGTTATTATCATCATTATGGTGGTGTATTTGGAAGACTAGTCTCACCGTTTCATTTGAAAATGTCAGTATTTACAGCGAGGGAAAGGACATCATCAGCAACTATTTAAATCATGATGAAAAAGTTAGCTCTCAGCTCAGCAAAATACAAGCAGTACATCACTTCAAAAATACTTTCAGAAGTAGGAGGAGCATGCAGGACACTGCCCTTGCTGAATCTGATGAAACCCAGTATCTGAGAATGAACGTCATCAGGACATCATCTACACTGGTGCCTGACCCTCCCCCTCACCTCCATGATGCAAGCCAGCTGCTCGACCTCATTCTCCCCAGGGAACAGTGGATATCCTGTGTACAGCTCCGCCATGATGCAGCCCAGGCTCCACATATCAATGGCCATGTTGTAGGGGTGGCCCAGAATCACCTCGGGGGATCGGTAGAACCGGCTTTGGATGTACGTATACACTGTGGTGCAAAGGGAGAGAAACATCGCCACAAAGCTTCCTCCAGATGCCTCTGTGGTAACTAATTTAGAGCTTCACCCTCGTAAATGCCCCCCTCTGTGGGCTTCTCAGGAAGAAGGAAGTGTGGGTCCTATTCCATTATCTACCAATAGATTAATCCTCCTGGTAGCTGCTTGTTATTGCCATCTTATTGATAAGGAACTCCAAAGTAGCAAATACCAAGGAAGTTCATTTAAATTAACAGTTTTAAAAATAAAACAAGGGCTGGAAAGATGGCTCAGCGGTTAAGGGCACTGGCTACTCTTCCAGAGGTCTTGAGTTCAGTTCCCAGCACCTGCATGGTGGCCCACAACCACCCATAATGAGATCTAGTGCCTTCTTCTGGCCTGCAGGCATACATGAAGGCAGAACACTATATACATAATAAATAAATAAAACTTTAAAAATAAATAAATAAATAAATAAACGAAATAAAAGCCAAAGAAAGAAAACAACAACCAACCCCCTCCCAGCCCCCAAAACCTACCAGCTGTGTGCATGGTGCTATCCACATTTATTACTAGCATTTAGAAAATTAAGGCAGATGGATGGCTACTTGTTTAGTTCAAAGCTATTCTGGGCTACATAGAAAGACTTAAAAATAAAAATTTAGGCCGGGCGGTGGTGGCGCACGCCTTTAATCCCAGCACTCGGGAGGCAGAGCCAGGTGGATCTCTGTGAGTTCGAGGCCAGCCTGGGCTACCAAGCGAGTCCCAGGAAAGGCGCAAAGCTACACAGAGAAACCCTGTCTCGAAAAACGAAAAAAATAAAATAAAATAAAATAAATAAATAAAAATTTAAAAAAATAGTAACAGCAAATGCAAACCTTAAAGCTAATATAAACCAAGTTTTGAAACTTTGGGCGGACAGTTTCTGAGAGTGTTGTCATTTAGTATGGAAGTAAGCAAGTCACAATTGGAAAGGAAACCTGTAAAATGCATAATTTACTCAGAGCCAGGCCAGGTAGCCCATACACTCACAAAGCTGAGGCAAGAGTTGTGAGTTCCAGGTCAGCCTGGGCTACATACTGAGACCCTGTTTTGTTTTGTTTTTTAAACAAACTATAATTTAAGTTGAATGTATATTAATACACTATGTATGACTCGTGGTGTAGCATGAAACATAGAGACAAAGCCTCAGTAAAGCTCAGCAGGGGAGGACACACAGACGATGATGCTGCAGAAACCCTAGATTTTGTAGGTGAGGAGCTTGGAGGCAGAGAGATAGAACTTTTGAGTTATTTCCACATGACGGTGATTTCTGATTATTGAGTGGGTGCAGAGAGAGGAAGTGGTCCCATAATCACGTCTCTGTTGTTAAATTGGTCAAGGGAAGATGTACTAATCCCTCAACTTAAAGATTTCATTATTAAAAACTAGATCATTCTACCCTACCTGCTTGGAAAAGTGATTTGATTTGTCAAGCACTTATACATACAGACCTTCATTTTGTTTTGCTTGTGTTTGTTTGTAAACAAGATCTCATGTAGCCCAAGCTGACCTCAAACTCACAATGTAGCATTGAATACTACCTAGAATGGTGGTTGTCAACCTTCCTCATGTTGCGACCCTTTAATATGCCCACTTTATGTGGTGCTGGGATTAGACTCACTAATTCTGAGGTGTATGCTAGGCAAGCATTTTACCAACTGAGCTACAGCCCCTATCATACACAAGGCATTTTAAAACATGAATTTAGCTGGGTGTGGTGGCACATATCTGTGATCCCAGCATCTGAGAGGTAGAGGCAGGACCTCCGGTTCCTAGCAGCCTGGAATACATAGCCAGATGCTATCTCAGTTTTGTGAGACAATGTTAGAGTTTTGGGTTCTGTCTTTTTGTATCTAGACTAATGAATGACATATAGCTGGGACATATTCTCTAAATCAGACTTGTGAAAGGAAAAGAAGCAGATGATAAATCAAGTTAAATTGAGGGAAGGTTGGTATGAATCTGCTCCAGGGTTCCTTTCTAGGTTCTAGCTTGAAGAGGTCCAGAGGATGACTCAAGGGCAGTGGAGTCTAAACTGTAGAGTGACTATTTTCTAAAGTGCAATCTCCTGAGCACTCGCCAGAAATTTGGATTTGATATATGTAAGGTGAGCACCTGGGAACTATAATGTTCCAGAGCCCTGGAGTGATTCTAAGCACATCTAGTCAGTTTGGGGACCCAATGTTCATTGGTCATTCCATACCTTTGGACAAGGAGAACTTCAGAGAGTCTGTATGCTCCCTGAATACAACTCTCTCCTTTTACAAATGAAAAACTTGGATTCCGAGATATGAAGCACCTGGCTCAAATGTACACTCACGGTTGTGATGGCTGAGCCCAGGTTAGCACCCAGGTAACCTGGTGTGCATATCAGAGAACTTATAATAGCAGAACTTAGATGAAGAGGTTTGCAAAGGGCCTACCTTTCTGGTGTTCATAACAGCTTGATCCAAAGTCAATGACTTTAACAGTGACTTGGCCCCGCTGGTATAACACAATGTTTTCCTGGAGAGAAGAAGATGTATGTTAAGTTTATTTAAACTAATGTTACCTAGGCGCTCTCGTTACCTACCTGTCACTCCTCTACATGGATGGTCCTGTTCAAAAACAACCACCTCAAAGGCCTTCTTCCCAGTTCTTCTCCACTGCCCATTGTCCTCCCATCCTGGGATTTCCCACTGACTTGTGGTCAGCATCTGATCTGGACCAGTATTCACTGCTTTGCATTCCTTCATTTGTGTGTTTTGTCTCTTCCCTCACTGGCTGTGCAAACACTTCTGACAGTTACCAGTTTATTTACATGTTCTTTGGTACCTGGTTGTTTACCTGGCTTACATAAGGTCTCACAAATGCCATTGGCTGAATATATGCAATGTTTGTAAGAAATGTTATTGTTGACACTCTGCTGTGATAGTATAGAACCAATGAATGGATAGGTAAATAGATAACAGATAGATAGATAGATAGATAGATAGATAGATAGATAGATAGATAGATGGATAGAATGATTTGATGGGGCTGTATGGCTCTCACACTGAGTTTTGGGGGCCAGGTTTTAAGTCAAGTTATGGATCAAGGCAGAGATCTGGCCTCTTGAGTTTTTTTTTTTTTTTTTTATTTAACTGAGGATTGAACCTAGGGCCTTGCACTTGCTAGGCAAGCGCTCTACCACTGAGCTAAATCTCCATCCCTTTGTCTCAATGTGAAACTGTGCTGGCTAGGCCTGGAAGAAAGCCGTCCCGTGTCTCAAGGGTCTCCCTGTCAGAGGATTGCTTACTAAGCTAAGGACACATAGGACATAGCAGAGCAAATCTGAAGCCTTTGGCACCTCAGAAGAATGTCTGTTAACCCAGGGAAGATAGGCGGGGCAGCAGAAGCCTTAAAGGAGCAAGAACTTCTTGTGTGTCTCCAGCTCAATGGAGAGGCTCCTTCACAAGATGGGGGCTAGCCCTAGGCTGCGCCTTGGATCTTATATATACCCACCAGCCTGGGTGCTGCAAGCTTAGTTGCTGGCCTGAAGCACTGTGGGGAGATGGTGGGAACATCAGGAGGTGGGGTCTAGTGGGAGGAAGTTAGCTCCCTGGGGCCTGGCAGTGAAGGCGATACTGAGAGGCAGCCCTTCCCCCACTTTCTTTCTTCCTGGCCACTGCGAAAGGAATAGCTTCACTCTGGGTCCTGATGTTCTGCTTTGCCACAGTTCCAAAAGTGATGCTCCAGCCAACCAAGGATCGAAGCCATCAGCCAAAACAGACTTGACCCACTCCTTAGAAGCTGATTCCATTGGCATTTTGTCACAGCAATGGAAGACGGACAGACACACCCTCCCCTCTCCGTTCCCACTGGGAGAAAGTTCTCTTAGAAGGGGGAACACTATGGGCGCTCAGAACTCATGCCCTGTAAACACTAAAGACACCAGAACGAGCACCTACTTTTTAATACACATTCACAAAACACCCTCCTGGTTCGTGTTTCATTTTCCAAAGGGACACATTTACTGAGTACACTCGACTCATGTCTCAAAGAAATCTGTTACCTGATAATTGGGCTGGTGAAAATCTTGCAAATTTCCTTGGTGGAATCCAGTCCCCTAAATCTAAAGATCATAGGTATTATTGGACCCTTTGGAGCTGGAAAGCCGATGATTTGGAATGGGGTGTGGTGAATAAATCATTATATTTCCATCTTTATGAGGCTCCAACCAGCTATGACAGCATCTACCTTGGAAATCTTTAATCACAAAAATTTAGCCCCAGGACTGACAGTTTTCAAAAATAAATTAACCACGTTTAGGAATGAAGAGAAGAGAGTAGGAACAAGTTAAGAATAGTTGCCCCTAAGCCGAGCGGTGGTGACGCACACCTTTAATCCCAGCACTTAGGAAGCAGAGGCAGGAGGATCTCTGTGAGTTCGAGGCCACCCTGGTCTACAGAGCTAGTTTCAGGACAGCTAGTGCTGTTACACAGAGAAATCCTGCCTCGAAAAACCAGAAAGAGAGAGAGAGAGAGAGAGAGAGAGAGAGAGAGAGAGAGAGAGAGAGAACAGTTGCCTCTCTGTGAGTCAGGCTGGCTCATGAACCAGTTCTGTCTAGCTTGTCCCAAGCCACTGTTCTGAATTGACAGCCATTACCCATGTCACAATCATCTGTTGCCCTCTGTTTCTGGTACCAGGTTCCGTGTTAGGTCCTGAGAATATAACGGGGAGAAGAAGTGGTCCCTGCTCTCAGGAAGAGCTTGTAGTCCAGTGGGCAGCACGGATCTAAGGATGCCTAGCCAGGCACAGTGGTGCACGCCAGCACGCCCAGCGCTTGAGGAAGATACAAGCAAGAGGATCAATGGTTCAAGGTCAGCCTCAGCTAGATGTGGTGCCCGAGAACAGCCTGAGTTATATGAAACCCTGGCTCAAAAGAAAAAAACAAAAACCAACCCCTTCCCAAAGAAGCAATTACTAAATAAAGTGACCAGTACAGCTATAGAGCTATGTACACAATGCCAGTGAGGATGAGAACTGAATGGAGACCATCTGCCTACATGTGTGCCATGCCCATGTGTCCACCAGTTTTGAATATGCAAAGTATGATATCAGTAGGGATGTACCTACCTTTACATGTCCTGATGGGCATGAGTTTCTCCAATAAGATTTTACTGGCTTTGTTTGTGGAGGCATGTTATAGAGTAATCTCCAGTTCCCTCATTCATTATACAGTAATACATATTATGGAAAGGGAGTCTAAGGCAGGGTGTCAAGTATCTCAGGCTGGTCTTGAACTCGCTAATAAACTGAGGATGATCTTGAACTCCTGATCTCCCACCACACCTAACTGACAAGAACACTCTTAAAGACTGCAGTAACTGGTAATCAAAAGTACCAAAAGAGTACTCCTGGGACTACTTGTAGTACACCTTGTTGCTCAAGACATCAAACATGCCCCCACTTCTGTAGGAAAGCCCTAAGGAGTTCCTGTTCCTAGATTCCTCAATATATCACCCCCCTGCTTTCTCTCCCCAGTATTTATGCCGTAGTCCTCACTGCATCCCCACCTGTAAATGAACACCGCCTAGCTTCCACCCTGGAACCAGTGATGGCAGCCAGCCCCACCTGCTGGACAGAGTTCGTACTCACCGGCTTGAGATCACAGTGGATGATTTTCTCCACATAAAGCATTTGTAGGCACTTCAAAACAGAAAGGGTGAAGCGCCGAACTATGGACAGGCTGAAGCCTTGAAAACTATTGTTCTTCATCAACTCATACAAGTTGATTCTGAGAAAGAGAGGGGGAAAGTGATGTAGATGGCTGTCAAAACACCCTGCTCAGCTTGGACACACATGTTTATACCCTGTGTTACACGGTTCTCTCTAATATCAAACAGATCATAAACCAGGAGGCAAGGCTGCACAGCCAGAGTTCCTCCAGCTCTTGGATAAGACCCAGGGAGCCCTCGACAAAGCAGCCACACTTGCCTCAGCCGATAGGACTCTCCAAGTACTTCAGCATCGTGACACGTGTGGGGAATGAGAATGGGCCAACGGAAGCTCCCATAAACCAAAGTATGGCTACTCGGCCCCTTAACTGTGTAAAAGCTGGCTCTTCCCATACAATTCTCAGTTTTCCACGGTAGTGGAAGTCTGCAACATTCCATAAACCCTTGCTGTATTGTGTGAAATCTGCTGACTTGCTAGTCTCGGAAATGCATGCTAAGCACTTTAAAAGAAGCACACATTTGTGAGTTTGTGGCTTTTTTCTTCTGTGCAGACATCAAGATGAGGACAGGAAGGAAAGGGCACGTGTATCAACACTGGGCCACTTCCTTCCCCTCTTTTATTTCCGACAGTATCTGTGGCAGTATGTAGAAAGCCGTTCAGTCTGGGAGGTACAATACAGACAGGAGAGCTGGTTCTAGACACTCCAACCTTTGACCCTGAGCAACTCCCCAACGTAGCTGGGTTTCTCATAGCTCTTAAATACAATGACATCCTACCTGGGTATTGTGTTAAATGGCTAAGAGGGATACTTTATCCTATTTGACCACAGGGGAGATAATTCACTTGTGCATACTGGAGAGTAGATTACATTTTGCAGTCACCAGAGAAGAGTAACAGAATGTCCACTCTCTCGTTGAAGTGGAGCAGGTTCCATGACAGTGTCATGGAAGCATTAAGCTACTAAATTAATGACCCAGGCACATCTGGCTACTGAGAGCTCCCTTTCATCATTCTCCTTTGAGAAATGCATTCCTGCTTTGACTTGAAATGCATCAGTGTTCACTGAGAGAAAGATAATCAAATAAGCATGCCCCCTTCCCACAAGCACGTCTTTTCAGATCCATACTCAGTCATTTGCTGCCAACCAGCATAACTCAGGGTCCTGTTTTCTTATTTTAAAAATTCTGTTCTTGCCTTTACTCTAGTTCAAAGTCATTTGCCCACTCTAAGTAGGCAGTTGCCTGTGGTTCTGTGTTCTAATATCTGCACCACAGGATTGGGAAGCCAGGACAGAAGGACATGAAAGCAAAGTGATGTCCTTTTCAGCACGTTTCAGTTTCGATCTTGAGAGCAAGGGCTGTGATATGTCACTACTGCAATACTGAGCATCCCGGAAGCCCAGCATAAGTATGGATACAAGCAGGTGAAAGCCTTAACTGAGGCATAGGGTGAGATGTCAGTTTTCCATCCCAACCTCCTCTCTATCTGAGTGGCTATTAGGTCCACTCTAGACATTCAGTACCACTTCCAGAATCTAGTATTCTGGCCCCAGTTTCTCTTCTGTCAGTTATGCAACCATTTGTAATGGAACAAAGAAAAAGCATCTGACCCCAGGAGTTCAAAGGTGATACAGAGGTGATTCCGGAAGTAGAAGAAGTCCTTCATGTGGACCACATTGTGGCTGTTGTCTTTGTCCTTCCTTCGGAGGGCTTCCAGGATCTTCAGCTCCACCAGAGCCTGATGATGAAATCTGGGTAATTGGGAGTGGTCAGGATGGTGGGCAATGAGAATGGAAAACAAGCATCATGTCACAATGTTGCAGACAGTCCTCAGTCCCGCCCAACGACCCCAGGAATGTCTAAGATGTCAGAATGCACCCCAAACTCCATTTTTGCTTCTTGTTGCCCCTTTGTGGTACCAGATAGGTAGAGAGAGAAAAAAGAAAAGCCAAAGAGAGAGATGAGGAGAGCAATGGAGAAGGGAATTGGCTCTTGGAAGCAGCCAGAGTCACACGATCCAGTGTCTACATGTCACCCGTCAAGCCATACCTCTTTTTATTCCTGATAATTTTCAAGGCCACCAACTCATTGTTTTTGTGATCCAAGCATTTGACCACCTGTCCGAAGGACCCTTTCCCAATCATGTCCAGAACCTCATATCGGTAGGCAATGTGGTCATGCAGGACCTGCGGAAGTCAGGCCAGCAGTGAGGGACAGAACCATGGACTCTCGGATTCACCTCACTCCAGGGCCCCTGGATCCCACCACCCAGATACTGGCTCACTACTGGGGAGGAAATGGTTCCGTCCTCCTGTTCTCAACTTATCTCCTCATAAATGATTAGGTTGTTTGGACCCCAGACCACACATATGGTACCGGGAAGTGTCCCACAAGGCTTAATTCATGTCTGATAGTGTCTAATAGAGCATGGGATGCTCTTTGGGGGAACTGGTGTTTCTGTAGGATTAGGGCCTGTGGTAGAAAAAGATTAGCTCCACCCTGACCCTTGCTTTGCCCTCAGTCCGTAAGAGAAAGCTAAGTGCCTGCCTTGCCATTTCTTGGCCAGACATCTCCTCCTCCATTTGTCTAGATCTAACTGCCTGAGAAAGCAGTAAGGAACTTGGGCCTTTCTTGGCTAAAAATAAAAACATCTTCGAAGAGAGAATTATCATCCAGTTCTTGGTCAGAAAGCAGGAAGCAGGCATTCAGTCAAAGCCACACGAAGTTATTGGTGGAAGACTCGGGCAGAATGGCTTCAGACATCCCCCTTGTTCACCCTGAGCTACAGTGTTCTGATTTATAAAGTCAGGCACGGGATTCGGAATGCGATGGTGTCTGAGGCCCTCTAGCTGTGTCAGTCTCGGGTTAATAGTGTCAAACTCATGAGTCTGGGAGAACAAAGGATGAGTGTTTGTGCAGATTTCGTGATATGCTTGTGAACATGTATGTAGTGGTTCTGTTCATGCAGAAGGAATCAACACCGTGAGTTTAAGCGTGTACAATTTCATCAACATGGAAAAGGGCTCATCTGGTAAAGGCTCATGATGAAACGGGACAGAATCTGCAGACATGCTCATGTAAAAGTGCAGATGTGTATTCCTGGCATTCTTTTCATCTTCATGGCACTGATTTGGTTGTATCATGCTTGCTTCCATATCCACTTTGACATTAACTATAGTTAACTGAATAACCACAGTACACTCATGTGTGATAGATTACTCTCTATTTGCAGAGTCAAGAAGATGCCCAAGCTTGTGATAGGGGAGCAATAAATGGCTATATAGGTAACAGATGTTGGCAGAGTAAATGTAAGATTGTAGAGGGGAGCTTATTTGGGTATTTGTTTGTGTGCATATGTTCGTGTGTGGAATGGAATAAAGATGGGGATAGGAGCTTATAGAGAACACACATTCACAAACACACCTGCCCCACCCTACCCCGACCACAACATTAAAAAGAAAGCTCTCTACAATTTTACTGAGGTCCAGTGCATTCCCTTAAGGTCCAGGCTAATACCCTCATAGGGAGATGGAAAGATCCAGGAAGAAATGGGTGAAAATGTCAGGGAAAAACTTATATTGATGATTTGTAACCAATGATTCATTAATCTCCTGAAACTTTGTGTATGCACAGATTGCTTTGAGAGGGGGTGGGAGAGGGAAGAGGGACCATAGTTTTTTCTTTTTCTTTCCTCCTCCTCCTCCTCCTCTTCCTCCTCCTCCTCCTCCTCCTCCTCCTCCTCCTCCTCCTTCTTCTTCCTTTCAAGATAGGTTTTCTTTGTGTAGCTTTGGAGCCCGTCCTGGAACTCGCTCTGTAGACAAAGCTGGCCTCAAACTCACAGAGATCCACCTGCCTCTACCTCACAAGTGCTGGGATTAAAGGTGTGCACCACCACCACCCGGCTGTGAGGGCCTATAGCTTTTATCAGATTTCCAAAGGATCCTTGACTTAAAATTGTTGAGAACCTGGTGTAGTGTGTGTAGTAGAAATGACATGCCTGCTTCTCTAAGTGTGGTCTGGCTGGTACCTTGGGTATCACCTAAATGCTTTTTATAAACGTGAAATCCCTTATCCATCACATCTTGCCAGATAAGAATCTGTTCTTTAACAAGATCTCTAGTTGATCTGTGTGTTCAGTAGCTTGAGAATCAGGGCTTACATGCCATTAAGAAAACCTACTGCTTCTAAGACACCATCAAAGACGGTCATCTAAAACCAAGTTACAATGAGATGTCCAAAGAGGAGACTCTGGACAACCGCAGTCTGGTGGGTGAAGCATCACCTTCACAATTACCAAAAGCGGGGATCACTTCAGGCTAGGAGAAGGCATTGCCCCAGGACCCCAGAGGAGCAATAAGAGAGGTGGGAGAGGAGCTGTTGCAATCAAAATTTGAAAAGAAAAGGGAATTAAGTCCTGTGCATCAGGGACCACAATAACAAAAGCCTTTTCCTTCCTGGTGGGAAAATGACTCTCACTATAAAATAGAAAAAGAGTCCACAAGTGGGGTTTGTATGGAAGAGAATGGAAAAGGAAACGCAAAGGTGATGTCTCTTACTCCTTTCTTAATGGGTCCAGGGTTACTCAGAGGAACCCGTGGTAGTTCACCCAGCATACACATCTGTTGCCCCAGCATTCATAGAGAACATTGGTATTCTGACAACAGAGAGTTTTGTAGGATAAAATCACTTATTTTCCTGTTTTGTTTTTAGTATAGCATTTCATTTTAGGACCCACTAGAATCCTTTGGGAAACCGACCCCCTAGTACATCAGTACAAAGTACTGTAAAGTACCCGCCTCTGTTTTCCTCTAGATACAATATTCCCGCCCCCACCCCAAGTCCCAGAGAAGTTCTCCTAGCCCAGCACCTTCAGGTAGGAGCCGTGATCATCATCAAAACTTGTCTTGCTGAACTTCTCAGGCATCACCTTTAGCTTCTTGGCTTCAAGCCCCAGGTACCACAGCTCTGAGTAGCCCAGGATTTCACTTTGCTCATAAGGGGACAGCTGATTCTTAAAAAACTTTAGGGCCTCTGTGTGTGAAAAACATTGTCAGCTCAGTTGAGTCACATAGGGATCTGCCCTAGATACAGATTCTTTCCAGTTCAGGGCGCATTTTCCCAGCAAACTGGCTTCCTAAGGACCACACACAGGACCTCTCACCCCATGGAAATGTACCAGGGATAAATGTCAAGGAGAATTTAGCAACCCAAGACCATGGTGTGCCACAGCATGGGGAAACGCTTCAGGAGAAAATTCTGTGGCAACAACAGTCTTAAGGTGTCCACATGCCCAAGTTCATGTGGAATCATACTACACAAAGAGAGGATTTGAAAGTGATAATGGTTACTGGAGCCAGACTGGTAGTGTAAGTACAACTTTAATATAGTTTCTGTCCTGGCAAGTTTTTCCACTCAGATCTGTGCTGAGCAAGCCCAGGTAGCACCTCAATACACAGGGAAGAGTATCTGTACTAGATGATCAGATCACAGCAGGGGTGTGTGTGTGTGTGTGTGTGTGTGTGTGTGTGTGTGTGTGTGTGTGTGTGTGTGTATTAGGGTAGGGGTGGAATACTCTGGGTAATAGTCAACTTTAATAATTTTTCAAATTTTTATGTGTATTTTGCTTGCATATATGTCTGTGTACCACATGTGTGCCTGGTACCTGTAGAGGCCAGAAGAGAGCATCAGATCTCCTGGAACTGGAGTAAAAGATGGTTGAAAATTGCCATAGTGGTGGATGCTGGGAATCAAACCTGGGTCCTCTGGAAGAGCAGCCAGGTATCTTAACATCAGAGCAATCTCTCCAGCCCCAGTGATATCAACTTTAATATATGGGGTTTTCTCAGGACAAAGGGTTCGGGAGCGGCGCCCAGTTGTTTTGCTAACTGAGGAATGACAGAAGGAACTACTGGGGGGTAGACGATGAAGCACATGGTCTCTGTCTTCCTACGTGTGACCAGGCAATCACCTAGAGACTAAAAGAGGTTGTTCTCCACCCAGAGGCAGAACCAAGGCTTGAGACAGCAAGAAAGCAGCTATCACACCCTGTAAAGGCAGAGCTGGTTCGCAACAGAAGCCGTCTGCTTTGGGGTCGGTCATTCCTGGGATGGCTGAAGGAGGACAGCCGATTTCAGCTCAGCTCTATGGTGGAAGAGCAGCAGACTGGACAACGCTGGCACATGGAAGACACTCGGAAGACTTGGGTTCTCTTGCTTTGAGCCTTAGGAAGGAAGCCACGAGTCTCTGAAGCCAGGGAGGAGTCTGGCTTCTGATCTTTCAGGCTCCATCATGCCCAATGATAAAAGCTTTACCTGGTAGGCATCACAGGGCAGCTTCCCTTCTGACTCAAAGCACTTCACACACATGGTGGTCTCCTGCTAGAGCTACAGCCCAGGATCAGACTTCCCTGTCAGGCAACTGCTTATGTACCTCCATGTTGAACCCAGGAGTACTCTCTCCCTGCAGCCCACATGTGCTGCCATTTGGAGCCCTCTACCTGACCCTGACTGAGGTTTTCCTCAGGCTTCCCTGTGTAGATGGCCCTATCAGGAGGAAGAGGAAGTTTCAAAACACCTGACTGTGACAGTTCAGCGCTTGTCAGCCTTAATTCTAACTCACATGCCTCTCCCCCTTGAGTCCATACAGCAGCATACTGAGACAGTGCCCTCCCTCTCTCTCCACTGACACAGCCGACCTTGACCTTGTGCAGTTCTATGGTGAGCAATGGGCCACAGAGAGCTGGTACGTGCTCCCTCTTAGCCTCCTGCTTAGCCAGCCACAGTGAGAGGTCCCAGGATTAATCTTGTTCATTTTGGTTCTTTGCCTTAATTGATAACTCCAGTACGTGGAAGCTTGGATCACCGTAGCTCAGCTCAGTTTGTCTCAGCTCTCAACATTTTAGACATCTATAACCGTGCTCCCCCCACCACTCTATTCCCTCACCACTCTACTCCCCCACCACTCTGCTCCTCCACTGCTCTACCTTGCTCCTCCCTGAAAGGCATACCTGCTGCTGTAAGAGGGACCTTGTGTTTCTTTGGTAGTTCGGGATGTGGCTTGGTGTCTTGGGCTTTAGGGTTAAAGTTGAAAGGTATTTCTGAAGTCTTGACCTCAGAGGAGAGCGCTTGATTGTGAATATGATTTTCCTGTCCAGGGAAACAAGTTTGTAATAAAAGACTAGATTCTCTTAGAGGTCATAGGTCATCCATTTGACCCAATAGACCTACCTCCAGCCCAGATCATGTCCTACCACTCCCTGGAGAAAACAGTTATGAGTTAAGCGATTGTGGGTCTCTTGGCCCTTCTCCTAGAAAGAGTAGCCGACTCTCATGCGATTCCCTGGAAGAATCACTGTATTACATTACGCAGTTGACAACCCAGTGGCATGTCTCTGTAGAGAGAGACTCAACAATGTTTACTGCTGCTCTTGAGGAGGCCATGAGGTGGTTACTTTTCTTTGTTAACACCACTGGGTTTACAGTCACTATGGAAACACATCTCTTGATTTGTTTACGAGACATTTCCTGAACTGAAGAATGAAGACCCACCTTGAGTGTGGGAAGCACCAGTACCATTAAGGGAGAGTTGGGGGTTGCCCGAGACTGAATAGGAAGAGAAATCGAGCTGATCACCAGCATTCATCTCTGCTTCTTGCCCACAGACACAATGTGAGCAGCCGCCTTGAGCCCCTTCTGCCCATGGCCTTCCCTGCCATGAAGAACTTCATTGGCTTAGACTTTGAGCCAGAGGTAAGCCCCTCCCCGTCAAGTTGCCTCCTTTCAGGCATTTGGTCACAGCAGTGAGAAAAGTAACTAATATAGGCCGATTCCAAATAAGCTAAGTGACTTAGTGGGTTACAGGGCCTTCAGTGGAGTTGAGACTAGCCTCTGGTCAACTTGTTGCTGCTAGCTCACAGTATCTCATTGGGTCATCCCAGGAAATGTAGAGGAGAGGCTGGTGATGGGGCTCAGAGTGCATATTGCTCTGGCAAAGGACACAAGTCTCATTGCCAGCACATTGCCACATCAGGTGACTCACAACTGCCTGTGACCCCAGCTCCAGGGGCTCTGACATGCTCTTCTGGATTCCATGAGCACCTACGTTCATACGCACATACCCACAGACATTACACATAATTACATTTTTTTTTTAAAGTAGAGGACACTAGAAGACAATCTTTTGAATAACTCTGCCATTTATACAGCGGGGACTTCATTTTTCTTTTCCTTGATGAATGCTCATAATGCCACAGAGAGACCATTTTACAGGTAAAGGAAAGTCAAGGCACATTTGTTCAAGTTTTTACTCCTATCGAGTGAGAGGTCTAGAACCCAGACCTCCCCAGACCTGGTACTGCATTGAACTCAGGCCTCAAGCCTGCTTGCTTAAGGGCATGGCCATCGTCTTACTCACCTGATACAGCGTGGATGGCTTTGATTGGGCTTTGTTGCCAATGTGTGGGAAGTTAATTGTGTTCTTCCCCTTTGTGTCTACAAAAGGGAGTGCGGTGATGTTGGTGTTTGTACTCTACAAAAGGAGAAAGGGAATATGTCACAAACATCCCAGGAGAGGAAGCGTACTCTGGGTTATCTCTTCTATCCTGAACTCCACAAGAATGTGACAACTAACTCAGGTTCATAAGAAAAGGCAGATTCCAGAGAGCAGAGTAATCAATCAGTTGGGCTATGGGTTTGAATCCTCCCTCTACCACTTATGAACTGTAAGCCTCCAGTAGGTCATATTGATGTCTAAGCCTCATTTGTTACCATGGTGAAAAAATGGGACCTACCTCATAAGACTTTTATGGGGAAACAGATGTAGAGTGTTCCAAAGGTACTGGCCTTATTATCACCATTGCAATATCAGGGACCTAAAGGACCTATCTCCAACCAGGATTTATTTTCAGTTAAGAAACAGTAAGTTTCTTAATGTGTCTCTCAAAGTAAGTGTTTGTCTGACTTTCATACAATGCTCTGAAAATGCATCCAAATGTGGAGAAGTTCTTCCTACTATATGTGCAACACAAACCCTAATCCTCTCTACAGGTACATTATAATTTGGTCCCTATTATCCTGTGTTGATTGGTCTATGGATTGAATGGGAATTCACCTATCAACACACAGCCTTATTTAGAGTGTGGTCATTGTTAAACAAAATGGCCTGATAAACTCTATCCCAACTATCCACTTGCCTTCACCCTCTTCTAGAGAAATGGCACTGGCCATCACGTCCTACCTTATGTGAACACCGGGTCATTCTTAGCTTCTTGATCTTGGAGGATGGCTTCTGGACTTGAACCAAAGGCTTACTCTCAACCTGGGTCAGGCAGGAGAGAATTGAAATAGAGCTTGCCTGCTTTCATCCCAAGACACCTGTGCATTTTTTTCCATTATGATAAAGTGCCCTTGAAGCCAACTCTCCTAACTTGAAAGTTAGGAAAATTCAAGAGAAGCTAAAAGAAGTACTCAATGAATGCATGAGTGAATTGTTATTCAGTGAATGCATGAATGAATTGTTATTCAGTGAATGCATGTATGAATTGTTATTCAGTGAATGCATGTATGAATTGCTATCCAAACAAACGCTCTTTCCAGAAGTGTTAAGCATTGACTGACTAATTCCTATAATTGCCGCACTTAAAAAAAAAAAAAAGAATGGAAGCAATGTAAAGCCAAGTGGGGTGACACCTGCCTGTAGTTCCAGCAGTGGAATACCTGAGATGGGAGGATTGTGAGTTCTAGGACAGCCTGACTATAAAGCAAATTCTTATCTCATAAACAAAGTAGTCAGTATAACCTTTTCACCAACAAAACATTATCAGAATCCTTAGACATGGAAAGGAATAAAATCCAAGTTGTTCTTGCTCATTAGATGATAAAATGCTTATAACTCAGAACTGTCTTTACCATCAATATGTTGAAGGCACCTCAGTGGAACCTTCCAGAATCTAGGTGGCCAGCCTTAATGCCCATGATCTGATTAGAAGAGAATTCACATCTAGAATGAGGTGAAGAGAGAAAAATCAAATCCTCAAACAGTGTGTACCACGGTCGAGAAAGCCATCACGGAGGTAGACTGCCTCACTGTGTGCTGCACACAAATAAACAGAGGTCCAGTGGCTATGCTTTTCATTCCATGATCCACTTGGGAAGCTATTAGCACAACAGTGGACCTGAATTTTGTGCTTGTTATTATTAGGGATATGATTAAAATTTAAGTAAAAAATATAGTCGAGACAGACTACCTCTGTAGAATTTGGCAATTGGGTACAATACCTGAATTTATGACCCTCTAGCTAAGCCCTCCTCAGAGCTGTACAGATGGGGACTATTTCAATAGTCAGCTGTGATCTCCTAGACTTTGGAAGAGGACTGAAGGAAAGGGATATACAAGGAGAATAGCTATGGCTTCAGACCACCTTTGCTAATTTGCCAGAGTGTGCTAAATTCAGAATTTTCCTGTTCGTCAAATGGACCCTAGTGTCTGGGGAAATGCTGCAAATTAATTTTAAAACCCAAAGAATGTTATTAAGTGTGTTTATGGGGGTTTAAACTCATAAATGACCATCAGATCAACAAGCTAGTCTTGAGAATGCAATGGAGAGACTGGCAGATTAACGAGAATTATATTAATAATACGTAACTCTATCAGACAAAGGGTGGGGGCAATGAGTGCCTTCACCAACAGAGATGCCAGCATGAGAGCTACGAGCCTGAGGAGCAGGGAGGGTTGAAAGACATGGGGACTGAGAGGGAGTACACTATGGGATGAAGCGGTAGTGTCTGGCATGCACTAGGGCTCTCCACTGCCCACGCTTGTAGCCTGGGGCTGATTTTGGAATGCACGGGAAGCAAAGCAAAGAAACTTGGCCTTTATCCTGTGGGCAACTATAAAGCACTGGCAGTTTATACCAAATGTGCAGAGTGGTACTTCAGAGCGACCCCTTTAGCAGTGATATGGAATAAAATAATGTTTGGGGGCATGAAAATTTAGAAATCACCACGCCCCTGCCGCCACCCCGCCACCCACTTTTCTTCTTTTTTTAATGCCAGGATGGTGCATGCCTGGTGACATTTTTTAATTCAACAACTCCACTAATCACTGAGCTTGGGCAGTTATCAGTCGTTCCTTGTGTAATATGGGGACGTTATCCGTGACACCCTCAGAGGGCTGGTGTGAGGAGTAAAGTATGCATGTAATCTGCTGAGACCTGTGCCTTACACACACTGAGACTGCCGACTGGAGTTCATTGTCTCTAGCTGTGAAGAGCATGGGGTGATCTTGCTCATTTTCCCTGAAACAGGAAAAGCTATGAACACAGTCCTGATGGACGGTGAACAAGATGATGTGGCCACAAAACCTAAAGGAGCATAATGCTTAACCTGAGAAAAGAATAAAACAGAACAGAGCTTGTGGGAGACAACAATCAGATTCTGCCCGACATGTGCATTGGAGCTGAATGCAGTGTCTGGAAGGAAGATGGCAGGTTTCTCATTGTTAGGGTGAAGATTTACATATCAGTGAGGTTCCATCACCATCATGTCATAATTGGCTAGGACTAGATACAGAAGAACTCGTATTTAACTTAATATACCTACAGATGGCTACACAGAAATCCTTCTGTATCGGTGCCACACACACACACACACACACACACACACACACACACACACACACACACACACACACACTTTCTCTGTCCCTGAGAGAACTTAAGAGAAATAACACCCCAGTAGAAATAAGCATGCCTAGTACCCACATATTGGTATCTCATACCACTCTTCAATAAGAGGAACCGGAAGTCCTTGGACAAATGGCAGATTCTGGGACCAGGGCAGGAAATAACTTGTAGACATAGAAAGTAAAGAAGTGATGAAAATAATAGACTAATATTCAGTAACAATGCAAGGAAAAAATAGGTATTCATGAGCCCACACTGATCCAAATACAGCAAAGCTTCCAAACCTGTCACATACAGCCTGTCTTTGGACAGCAACCCAGGATATGGAGAAAAGGCAGCTTATAGCCAAGGTTAGAGCCACACCGGGACTTGATAAAGACACTCCCCCCAAATGGTGACATCTGTGTGTTTGCACACACACACACACACACACACACACACACACACACACACACACACACGGGCAGGGGCAGAGAGCCTCAGAAAGTGGTGTGTTGTACCACATGATGGACTTACAGACCACTTTTTTCAAGAGGCATGAGATCTCATCGCACCTCATTCTGCAATAGCATCCTCAAGGGACAAGAGGAAGTGACTGCTTTCCCACATCCACAATGCAAAACAAAATTTTCTTTTTAGGTGGCGTACTTTCTGGCATTGTCCTTTGGTCCCTCACTGCTTTGTTCCCAACAAATGAATCTCTTCTGAATGTAGTATAGGGGCTAGGGGGCTAAACAAGTGGTCCATGTTAGGAAACCCAGTCCTGGAAAGCCTAAATAGGCAGGTGTTCATTCCCATGTGAGTCACACCGACCTGATCACATGACCTCTTTGGGAGAATGAAGGCGGGATGTAGAAGAACGGACTCCCCAGAACCATACGAGGATGAAATCCTCAGTGCCACCCAGTGACATTCTGTCTTCTCCTCTGGCTTTTGTTCACATCACACCAGGTCCCAAGTGGACATGCACACCCTTCCCCCACCTTAGATGAAAAGCTCTGCGCTGTTTACAAGGGCCACGGTGGGCAGGGGTGGTGGTGGTGGGGGAACTTATGTCCAACATCATTATTCTGAGAACTGAAAGACAATGGCTCTTTCCCCCCCATTTAGATCTAGTCTTAACAGGATCCCAAGATGCATCTCCTGGTCTTATTACCTTGGACTGAGCCTTGGATGTCCTCATCTGTGACGTCCAGGGAAGAAAGCATCTGGGCTCTAGGTGGGCATCAGTTCCCCTGGTCCCAGGCCTCTAGGACACCTAAACTTTTCAGAGGTACACTATCAAACAACCCTGCCTTAGTCAGTCCTCACTGGCTACTTCTGTTTTCTCAACTGGCTCCTCCTCCTTTTCTCCCCGCCTCTCTCTTAAAAAAAAAAATCCCTAGAGCTTAGATGAGCCTGGCAGGCAGATGAGGTTTAAGTTCTCTGCTATTAGCTCACAGCTTCCTCCCTGCAGGCTCCAGAATCTTCTCCCAGAGACCAGGAAAGAAAAAAACCAAACATGAGTTCAAAACAAATGCTTGATGTAAGGAGAGAGCGTGATGATGAGAGAGAAGAAAAATCATTAGGGATTTGATACTGAACACAATTTAAATGGATGACTAGGGCCCATCCAAGCCAGATAAAGAGCTGGGAAAGGGGAAGGTGCCTTGATCCTGCAACCCAGCTAAGGGACTAAGCTACGTTACTAGCTGCAGATCTCAGCTAATCAAGGTTTCTATCTGACTGCCATTTCTAGCTAAGAGTCTTTGCTGAAAGCTCCTTTGCTGTGCATGAGGAAGCCCAGGATGCCTAAGCAGGAAGGAACTGCCTCCTGGGTCCCTCCCACAGGCAAGAAGGGACTCTGGAGACCCATTAGTGGGATGAACGTGACCATTCACATGGGAGAGGCAGCTCCATGTCATGGATGCAGTGTCCTCCCAGGAGACCTGCCTACCAGCCTCCTGGCCATACTTGAGAGAAAGGCAAGAAACTGAGGCCTGAAAGCTCAGACACTTGGAGTCATTTCCTACTTCTCAGTGCCTGGCATTGGGGACATATCTCCTCATGATTTCACTAATGGATCTTGGATAATCATGTTGCCAGGGACAATCTTTGGAAATATGTCTCAGAATGGTCTTGTTTTACACATGGAGAAAGAAAAGCCAAGGTTATCCAAATAAGTTGTCCAAGGTGACCACCACCCCACCCCACTTCTCTGCCCCCGACGGTAGCAAACTTGAGTCTGGAACCTAAACCCTCAAGTGCCCCTTTTCCTGAGTCATGCTGCTACCCCCATCTGACCTCTTCATGGTCTACAAAACCGAGGGACACTGAAATAGGAAATACTTCTCATCTGAAACTCTCGAATTAAAAGTATGTTTCTGGAGGCTGAAGCAGGTAAGAGCACTTTCAGAGGACCTGGCTTTCATTCTCAGGACTCACGTGGCATCTTACAATCGTCTGTCACTCCAGTTCCAGGGGATGAGATACCTTTTCTGGCCTCCTTAGGCACCAGACATACACACAGTACACAGACATACATACAAGCAAACATTTATACACATAAAATAAAAGATAAGGGGCTGGAGAGATGGCTCAGGGGTTAAGAGCGCTGACTCTTCTTCCAGAGGACCTGAGTTCAATTCCAGCAACCACACGGCAGCTCGCACCTGTCTGTAACTCCAGTTTCAGGGGACCCCGACACCCATGGCAAAAACACAAATGCACATAAAATTTTAAAAAAATAAATCTTTAAGTAAATTTCATATTTTTATGCAGATGCTATCTGGATATGGTTTCAGAAATCAATTATTGCCAGGCAGTGGTGGCGCACCGCCTTTAATCCCAGCACTCGGGAGGCAGAGCCAGGTGGATCGCTGTGAGTTCGAGGCCAGCCTGGGCTACCAAGTGAGTTCCAGGAAAGGCGCAAAGCTACACAGAGAAACCCCTGTCTCAAAAAACAAAACAAAACAAAACAAACAAACAAACAAAAAACAGAAATCAATTATCTACTAATTATTGCATGAAACACTAAGTTTCTACAACATAGAGGTATGTGTACCATGGAAGTGTTAAAGGAAATGATTTCTAATATTGTGTTCTGCTCATTAAGGTTTATGCCATGACCTTGCTTATGTTACTTCTGCCTGAAATGCTCCCCTCCACCTGATACGCAGCCTCCTTGAACAACTCCGGGCAGCATTAACACACAGAAGACAATACAATGAATGAGCCCGATTTCTACACTCTGTGATGATGTTGTGGCTGGCTGGTCCATTAGTGAAACACGATGGAGTGTTCTTGACAGTAGCTTAAGAAGAGGTTCACTGAACTGCCGGAGAAACTTGCTTCTACTTCAGTGAGAGCCCTTATCATGCCTTCCTCAGTGAGAGCCTTTACTGTACCTTGCTGTGCCTGTCTAGTGCATGTTCATGCCCGTCTCTACTGTGCAGTCTGGCCACAAGTGCATCATTTTGTCTCACGGCACTTGAGGACAGTACTTTGGCTCTGGTAGAATGATTTCTGAAAGAATCCACCAATGACTGGTCTTTAAGGACTCGTATCATAGGGCTGGCAAGATGGCTCAGTGGGTAAAGGTACCTTCGGCTAAGCCTGAAGACCTGAATGTGAACCCTAGGACCCACAGTGCATAGAGAAAACTGGCTTCTAGAAATTGCCCTCTGTCCTTCACACACATGCTGTGCCAAACTCACACTCATCCCCCAACACACATACACACACTAATGTGCATGTGCAGATACAATTAAATAAATAAATATAATATGTTTAAACGAATCATAGATGAAAGAATAATAGTATATGGACTTTGAAGTTTGTCTCAAAATCAAAAATATACAGACATTAAACAAACATAGGTAAAGATGTTTGACATCGTAAGTCATTAGCCAATTATAAATGTAAATGTGTTAGTCCTATACACACTTTTTGATGACTAAAGTCCCAAATGTTGACAATATCAAAAGTCAAAAAGGAAGTGACAACCAGAGAAATTCTCACTAACTATTGCTGGGAAGGCAAGATGCTATGGGCTGCTTTAGGAGGTAGTCTGGCTGCTTTTGAAAACAGCTAAATGTAGCCCTAACCTACAACCCAGCAACCATGTTCTTGGTATTTACCCAGATGAATTAAAAACTTCTGTCCACACTAAAACTTGCACATGAATGTTCCACAGCAACATTATTCCCACAACTTCTGAAAACATGAAAAGCAATCAACATGTCCTTTTAATTGGTGAGTAACCAAGCTGTTGCATTCACATAATGCTGTATTAACTTATTAATAAAGGGAAATCTTATCAAGCCACAAAATGTGAAAAGCCACTTTTACTGCTAACTGAAAGGAAGCCATTTGAAGAGGCTGCATGTTGTATGATCCTAACTATATGATATTCTGGAAAAGATAAAATAATTGACATAAGAAAAGCGGTGGGTAGGCTGTCACAGGGGAGAAGATATGGGTGGATAGGTAGAGAATGGGGAGTTTTTTAGGCCAATGAATCTGTCCTTTGTGATATTGTGAACATAAATACATGACATTATGCATTGTCAAGTTTTTGCACAACATAAAGGGCAAACCCACATATAAACTATGCCCTTTAGTTGATAATAACTTACCAGTATTGTGTCATCAATTGTAACAGCTATACATTACCATAGATTGCCAATAATAAGAAGACGTGGACGGGTGATGGGGAATTTTGTCCTCCATTTTTTAATAGATCCCAAACTGCTGTATGACTATCAAGTATATGAAAACATTTGAGCCAACAAACGTGGAGATGCCATTTACAAGTGGCAAAGGTCTAGTAGATAGACATATAAAATATTATATAGCCAATATAGAAATGGGTAGCACCACAGAAAAACCTTTAAGGGCTAAAGACCACGAGCCAGGCCTTTTTTAGAAAAGGACACAAATGGCCAATGAGCAGATGAGAGGAAGTTCAATCTCATTAACACAATCATCAAGTGCAAGTTAAAGACAATTAAAATGTCACTTAGCTGCAAAGTTGCTGTGGGATGTCTTTCTGTATGCTGTGAAAATGTGTGGCTCCCATTGGGTAATAAATAAAGCTACATTGTCCTATGGCAGGGGAGGCTGGACCCCAGGTGGGAAAATCCAAAAAGATAGAGAGAGAAGAAGGATGGGGTTGGGAGAGACGAGAGCACGCCTCCCAAGGAGCAACAAGATGCCAGCAGACCGGTAATGCCACGGCCCACGTGGCAACACATAGATTAATAGGAATGGGTTCATTTAAGATGCAAGAGCTAGCTAGCAAGAGGCTGAAGTCATAGGCCATACAGTTTGTAATTTAATATAAGGCTTTATGTAATTATTTTATAAGCAAGTGTGGGACTGCTAGTGGGAGAGATTTGTCATGACTGAGGAGCTGGGCAGGACACAGAGAAACTTCCTTCTACACAAAGTCAGCCCGTGAAGGCCTTCACAGGGTATAAACTGATCAAAACGGTGAGGAAATGAACCTTGTGAACAGTGCCAGGGGCAAAGCACATTGATAACAGGGTTGGGAGATTTTGCAATATCTGCTTAAGGTTCAGAGTCTTCAAATCTCATCACCCAGGGTGCCCATCCCTGGATAAATAGTCTGGAAACACTATCACATTTGTGACCAGAAATACACGTGAGCATGCACAGATGGGAGAGCAATGGGATAATAGACGCAAAACTCAAGAGAATGATGATTTCGGAGGGGGACGATGAATGGGATGAAATGAAATGGGAAGGGACACTGAGGTGACTTCTTATACTGTGCTGGATACATGAGAGGATCATTGTGTATTGTTCTTTTTAGAATAGATCTTAAAATAAATTATAATGAAAATATTTTTTAAAACACTCATGAATTACAGAATAAATCTTGAGTCCTGATTTCAGCTTTTATTAGCAGGCTGGCTTTAGATACCTTGTTTAATCTCTTTGGGTCTCAGTTTCCTCCTCTGTGAACCGAGGGAGATTATCTCAACATAGATGTAAGGAGAAAATAAGAAAAGCCAAAGCCACACTGCATTTCTAACATCTCTATCCTGTCAACACGCTGTTTCACAACTTAGAGATGCTGCCCTCTGAAGTATGTATTCGCTCTGCTGAATTCCAGCACTCAGAGACACCCTCTTATGGCAGTTTGTGTTAATATCCTTTCCACAGCAATTGATGGTAATCTAAAACCTGTGTTCCCCTCTCTCCAAAGTAGGGCATCTGTGAGAGTGAAGGCAGAGGAGCTGGTACTCACCGTGTAGATCTCAGGAGGAAGGGTAGGACCCTGAGGGAGAATGGAAAAAAAAAGATGTAAATGTTCCCCTTCAGGATGCCAAGTTTCATCCAGATGTACAGTGGGTAGAAGCCTACGCTGGGCTTTCACTGCCTACCAACTCTAGTAGATGCTTTTATTTGAAATGTTCTGTGATCATGACAAACTCTTCCTCTGAACCTTATGTTTGCATTTAAACCACAAATAGATTACCCTAGATACCAGTGTGCCACGTAACAGAGCTAGAGCCGATTGGCAAGCGAGACCTTTGCTTTGTATGCCATTTGGTTTTGTCTGGGGTTTCTAACCCTCTGCAATAGCAAATAGTTGGTTTGGTGTTTTTTCCTTGGGCCTTTGGATGAGGGATGATGTCTCTCACAAGAATCTGCTTTCTGTTAAACAGAGAGGGGAGATACCAGGATCTGCCAGCCAAGGAGCTCATGTTCTCATTAATACTTTCTTAATTAATTAATATCACTCATTAATACCACCATGCCCAGCTTTTGAAATTAATTACATAAGTAACTTAAAAAGCATCATTTACAGCACTCAGGAGGCAAAGACAGGTGGATCTCTGTGAGTTCAAGGCCAGCCTGATCTAAAGAGTGAGTTCCAGGACAGCTAGGGTTGCACAGAGAAACCCTGTCTCTAAAAACAAAACAAAACAAAATTTAAAAAAGCAATGTTTAACAGATGCCTTTTTGTTTTGTTTTGTTTTTTGTTTGTTTCTCGAGACAGCTGCCGCCCAGTTTAGCAGATGCCTCTTAGCTCAGAGACAAAGAACAGTGAGATTAATGTGGGTTTGGCTTCTGGGTTGCAGTCCCTGTCTTTCCCCCGATGAGCTGGGGATTCTTGCTTGTTACCAGTTTTCCCCATCTGTGAAATGGGGAGAAGGAGAACACCTGCCTCTCAGGTTCGTCTGTGAATCACCTCATCCATGAAGGCAAGTTCAAGAAGCTTAAAACAATTGAAATTGCAAAGCTCATCGTGCTCATTGCTTTCTTGACACACACAGAAAGCCTGGCCTAGCTAAAATGGAGAAAATTTCTTCTGGCTCATAGACTCAGAGGTTTTAGTATGTTGTGGTAGAGAGGACACAGCAGAGCAAGCCACACCATGGACTCCAAGAAGGGGGCCCAGAGAGCCTGAAGAGATGAAGGCTTTCTCCATTTCCTCCCTTTGGTGGGATGCTGGCACCTAACCTGTAGGATGGGGCAGCCACATTTAGGAAGGTGTTTCCCAGCTTAGTTCATTCTCTCTGGACTCCCTCCCAGACGTGCCCACAAGTGCGCTTTTTAAATCTACCTTGGCCTTCTCAAACCAATCAAGTGGCAATGGGCATTACCTAAGATAAGCCTACCTCTCGTCAATTTGATACTCACGTGTCTCCTCAAACTGTCCCTGCCCCTCAAAAGGCTTATTCCCATCTAATAGTGCAAATGCATTCCATTCATTACCAAGAACTCTCGAAGTCTTAACAGTCTCGACATTATTAAAAAAAACCCAAGCCCAAGTCTCTTCCTCCAGTCACTAGAAATACAGGTTTGTGCCACCACACCTGCCTGGATCCTTTTGGTGACTTATAATCTTGAGGTGCTGGGGGGTCAATCAGTAACACTACTTGGAGGAGGGAACATGGAATCCTAGGTTTAGGGAGTTGACAAGTGGTCATTGGAGCTACCACAAAGGCTGCTAATCCTGGAGCCTCCAACCACGGAAGCAGGGCTGCACTTCAGGTCTCCACACCTGATGGGTCTGGCCTAAAGTTTGCTGCAAAACATTCTGAAATTCAACATTCAACAATGTAATATTCTGAACACACTAAATTGAAAAGTCTCCCCTTTACTTAGTTCATAGACAGTAAACATGGCTACTGCATCCTGGTCTAACTTCTGTGCTGTGCCTTTCATTCAGTTTTGTGGCTGAGGAAAAACTAAACGATGTCTTTGTCAGGAAAAAGAACATATTTTCCAGAAGGGATCTTGAATACTTATTGTGAACTCTGGCAGAATGTTCTGAGGTAGTCCCAGGTCGACAGAAGGGAGAAACAGCAACTGTGGACAAGTCATTGGCCGGGCAGCTTCTCCAACACAAGTCACCTGTTGGATGGGGGTCTCACAAGTCCGGCTGCTTTTCCCTTGAGTCCACTGTGATGGGTAATCCTGTCAACCTGATGGGATTCAGAACCACTTGGAAGACAAATCTGTGCATAGGGCTGGGAGGATGCTTCCAGAGAGCTTCCCAGGGAAAGATCCACTCTGAATGTGGGCAGTGATGCTCCATGGGTTGCAGCCCTGGAATGAATAAAGAGGGAGCAAGCAGAACAAACACCACCATTCATCTCTCTGCTTTCTGACTTCAGATGCAGCGTGACCAGGCACCTCAAGCTCTTGTCACCATGCTTTCCCCATCACAGTGCACTGTACCTTCTAACTCGGAGCCAAAACAAACCCTTTCTCCTTCAAGTTGCTTTTTCCAACTATTTTGCCATAGCAACAAGAAAAAGTCAGCACTGGCTCTACCATCCAACTGGGTCCTGAATATCTTCACGTCAGTACTATCCTCGAGGTGCTTGGGTGGGAGAATCCCCTTGGGTCCGGGGCTCTCCAGATCTTCTGGGAGATATTTCCACTCTTCATGTGGGACCTGATGGTGCTTACCTTCACAGAGGTAAAACTTTGCTTCTTCCTTGCTTTCAAAATCGGGAAGGTCGTCAAACTGCGCTTCCTCGGCTTGTTTCCATCCATCGGAGTCCTGCAGGACAGAGAGCAAAAAATAAAGTTGACTCTGGGCATGGAGGCATATACCTATAATACCAGAACTAGAGATCTGAGGAAAGAACATCTCAAGTTCAAGGTTACCCTGAGCCGCATATGAAGACTCTGTCTCAAAGATGGTGGTGGTGATGATGGTAATGATGACGGTGGTGGAAGCAGTAATAATTCAACAGCAAGGTGGCAATAGGGATAAAATACAAATAAAGGCCTACACATTTGGGGATGAACTAAAGCAGAAGAGCTTAGAGAAAATCAGGGACCAGCCTACAGCAAGGATAAGCTCTGCTCCTCTTGTATTCCTTCTTGGGTTCAGGAAAGACAAGAGTGCGGAGGGAGAGGCAGGAGCCAAGAAGCAGGGTGGCAAAGTTAGCTGGCAACAGTTAGTTACAAGGGCCAGCCAGCCCAGAGTCCATTTCCCTAGCTAACTGCAAAGCCAACCTCATTCTCTTAGCACACCTTCCCCGCCCCCATGATATGGATACACCATACATAGAGTGGGTAGTTGAGTGATTTAATGTCTACAAAAAAGAAAGGGAGAGCTGGTGTCCTGTCACCATTTTTTTTTCCGCCTTCCTCATTCAAAGCACAACTCAATGAATAATTTACTTGCACAAGATGAGAAAAAACTTATGGATTCTAGACAGAGCTGTGGTATATAAATGGAAGGCAAGTCTTGGGGAACTCTCAGGACATTTTTAGTTCTTGTTAGTCGTGGAGTACTGTTGAAATCCTGCTGTGTCTCATGGAGTCCCTTTACAGTCTCCAGCTCTGGCAAGAGCAAAGGGAACTTGAAAAAAAATACAAGAAACCGGACCAGAATGGAGATTAGTGTAAAGTCATTATAGTTAGGTTTGCAAGCATTATAGCCAGTCAGTCATGGCAGCACCGTGGTTTTTCATTTATTCACAGAACTGAAGACAAGGCAGGTACACATTCACTGAGGAATTAAAATTTTTAAAACAAGATTTTACCTTTCCATATCCAATTAGAATTTAAAAACATGACGTATATGCTTTATGGAATATGATACAGTTAGTTTTAAAATGCGGTAGGGCCTACAATACCCACGGCAAATTGAGTAAAACCAGTAGAACAGTATGTAATAGGATTGAATACTTATCTAATAAAAGGCTTGATGCTAACATCTCCACACAGACATCTGAAAGAATCTAGAAGGAGAGAACTGTTAAAAACTAAAACACGCCGGGCGGTGGTGGCGCACGCCTTTAATCCCAGCACTCGGGAGGCAGAGCCAGGCGGATCTCTGTGAGTTTGAGGCCAGCCTGGTCTACAGCGCGAGATCCAGGAAAGGCGCAAAGCTACACAGAGAAACCCTGTCTCGAAAAACCAAAAAAAAAAAAAAAAAAAAAAAACTAAAACACAACAAACAAAGATAAGAAACCTTCCTCCAAGGAGTAAAGTTGGAGAATTGAGTGAGCAGAGAGGACAGAGTGAAGAGCAGGTGGGCAAAGGCACACACAGAGAACAAAGTATGAAGGATCATTCTCTGGCTTTTCCAGGAATTGCAAGTAGCCCTGAGACATTCTGAAGGGCTATATAGGTGAAGGGTCACATAGCCCAGGTTAGCCTTGTGGCCTGTGTTATCTCTCTACACCTGGGCTGACACAATAGCTCTGTGTTTTAGGATCATCTCATGGCAAGGCCATGGGGCACAGCTTGGAGGGACTTGGTTAGGAAGCCATTCTGTGAACCTATTGATGCATAGTGAGGGTCTCAGCCAAGGCAGGGACGGAGGGGACATTTGGATTAGGAACTAAACTGAGAGATGAAATAGGCAGAATTTTGGCCTTCAACTGGATACAGCATTGGTCAGCTCCTGACTCTGGGGAGAAATGAAGACAATTTCTCCTGTCAAGGTCCTGTACCACATCTTTCTTTGTCTACTTCACAAGAAAGGTGGGTGATGTAAAGTACATCCTTCATATAGTTGGGGTTCTTTCCTCTGTTCTTCCCTTCCTGAAAGCTGAAGGTAAAAAGCCAGACCAAGGCCTATAGATGATGCTGAGGGACCTTGGAGCCTCATCTCCATGTTGCCAAGAGGCCAATGAGCCATTTGGTCTTCTCTGTAATCCATTCCCTCATCTGTAAAATGTTAAGACCAGAACAAATGAACTCTAAAGACCCTTCTAGTGATTTTAATTCTAATCCTACAATACACTGTCAGGCTGAACACACACACACACACACACACACACACACACACACACACAGAGACAGAGACAGAGACAGAGACAGAGACAGAGGGAACTGTAAATTATTTCTTTCTTTCCCTGTGATGATCCAGTGATTACCCAAGATTCTATTCTGTGTATTCTGTGTTTTCATTTATGCACTATCTGGCTTCTAATTGTAACACTTAAGTGGGACTCAAAACTTTGCAAATGCTTTTTAATCTTCAGAATATGATATGAGGACTTGGAGTGTAGCTCAGTGGTAGAGCACATCATAAGGTCCTGGGGTCCATTGAAGCACAGTGCACAAAAATTGCAATGAGCTGAATAGAAAACAAATTAAAATTACTTAATATTTCCTTTGCATCTTATTACAGGAATGATTGAAGATAATAAACTTAGCCCAGAGCAGGAGTGATGACCATTTGAAAAGTTAATCTAAAATGTCAACGATGATCTTACATACAGATCAGAATTTCCTCCTCTCCTCACACCAGTCTCTTGCCTCCTGGATTTAGCAGCACTTTTCTGTGTGAACTCCCTTTGTCAACAACGTTAGTGTCACTTGTCTTGGCAAGGTGTTGAAATTTTTGTCTCATCTTGATCCTGAGTCTCGTGGGGCCATGGGTGGTGAGCTGGTATTTATTTTTTTTCAGTTCCTCATAAGCTTGAGCATGGTGATATGTCTCTATTGAAAACTCTTTGTACAAATTTGCTGAAAGAAGAGAAAGCTAAGAGAGTTTAGATTAATTCACCAAAGAACTTAGAGCATCCGCCAAGTGCTAACAACTGTGCTAAGTTTGAAGGATGAAAGATAAGGAAAATGGATTTCTTGTTCTCAGGAAGTTTGGAATCTGGAAACCATGGAGGTGTCCGCATTACTAAAATCCTATTGTGTGGAATTTTAAACATATGCATCTCTGTATAAAGGATACTAATGTCCAAAGGGAAAATATATCTCTTGAGGTTACCTATTGTGATTTCATGATTTCTACTGCAGTTGACAGTCGCTTGACCTTTGTGACCTTGGGGTTGTCTTTGGGGCAGATATGGTGGTAGAATAGGAGTAGAGTGACTCTCCTTGCATTTTTTCAAAAAGGGACATGATTATTTAATTACTTAAGTGACACCCCTGACAAAACAAATCCAACTCAGCCCTTCTACCTGAGTCACTGGACCCTCCCTCATGGTCCAGTGACTTAATTGTAAGAGCTGGAGGTTTGGGGAAACCTTTAGTCTCCCTGATAATCACCTGTCAGAGCTGGAGTGTTCCTGAGACAGTGAACGTTTTTCCCAACAGCCCACTTCATACTGAGCAGTTAATTTACATAGGGTAGGTTCTTGTTAAATATTTGTGAGGAGGGTAATTGATATTACACAAGATATTCTCCCCACCTCTCTTTGCTATCCTCAAAAAAGCACAAAGACCAAATCTATCCTCCTTTCTGTCCAAGAATTCTTGAGTGTTCAGAACATAAAAAACTTGTTTTTCTACCCTGTGTGTACCCCATCCCAGGTAGCCTGTGGGGTTTTGTTCAAACTTCTTCCATGATAGAGCATCCCACAGGCATGGCAGGTTAAGATTGCACTGTGGTTATTTTATTCTATTTTCTCCTTTTTCAGTGATCTCTTCTAAAGTGGCTACCGTTTCCAGGAGTCTTGTGTTCTTATCATCGCTAGCTCAGACACTGTGCCTGTTGCAGCCCTTGATGGTTCTGGTGACTTGAGTACAGTCTACACTAGCCTTTCCCCCTTTTTAGCTGGTCACACCAAACTTACATGGGGGCTAGAGTCAGCTAAAACCACACTTCGCTGCCCCGGATCCTCCACATTTGAGAAGCATGCATTTTAGCTTGGGTGTAGACAATATGGAGTTGGAGAGGGTAAAGTCAGAGGAATGGTTGGCCAGACAGACCTTTAGGTTCCCATCTTCTTCTGGATAAAGACTGAAATAGAGAAGGATTAAGTCCCAGGACTAGTAAGGCATGGCCCAGAATCTCACTCTGTAGCCCAGGCTGACCTGACGCTTGCTGTATTACCCAGGCTGGCCTCAAACTCACCACCCACTCCCCCTGCTTCTCTGCCTCTGGATGCTGAGATTAGAGGCATGGGCCATGTTTGAAGATTCCTTAGAATTCCAACCACCCCCATCTCACCTCTCAAGCAAGACAAAGGACATTCTCAAGAGATGTTTCTATCCAAACTTAAGATTGTGGAAGCTGACGATTTTTAAAACTTATCTGAAAGGACGAAGTTTCCTAAGCCCCAAGTGGCCTGGACATTTCAGATACTAAATGCTCAGAGTTGTGTGCCCACTACCTCTCAAAACAAACCCTATTGCCAATATTGGGGATTTTCCTGCAGTGCAAGCAAGTACCACCACTGAGGAAAGTTGATCTGGGCATGTGGTCCCTACACTCCTGTGTCAAAGGGCTGAGCTGTGCGTGTTTCTCTCTGTGTGTTTGTGTGGTGTGTGTATGTGACAACGACATCCTCGCGCAGTGATAATGATAACGTGGAAAAGAATGGTTTCAGGCCCCAAGCGGCTGGAGTCAGGCCCCGCCTCCCTGCCGGCGCTCCGCGGGCGTCCCTAACACAAAGTTCCATTAGGAGGAGGGTCAGGACGCTCACCAGCGTGCAGCTGGCCAGGCCTGAAGCTCCTCTGCTTAGCGCACCCGGCCCATCCCTCTCTCTTACTTCCTTCTCCCTTTCCACTTGCCCCATGAGGACCCGGCCCTAGCTGGCTCAGGGTTCGCGCCCATCGCAAGCCTCTTCTCCCCGGCGCTTACTCTGTCCCGGTGAGGGCAGGAAGTGGGAAGAGCTGCATCGGGCTGTCACAGACAGGGACCCCTGCAGAGGCTTAGGGTGAGCCAGCAGCCCGAGGAGGGCCACACCCTCCTTCCGTTGCTGTAGAAACGGCTCAGGCCCTTTTTGTGACTCTGAGCTGAACAGGCTTACCCCAGTCGAGGCCCAAACTATCTTTCACATAAGCCAAAAGAATACATCTCCCCCTCACCTCCTGGTTTTCTGTCTTCCCAATTCATGGATCAGCCAAGATATGAAAGAAATTCCAGGACCCCGAGATTAAAGTTGGTTGGACAGACCAGATTGGAAAATTCCCAGGTCCCTTCAGAAACAGTATGTAGAAGTAGATTAAAGCCCTGAACAGAATTTCCTCATGAGATGTTCATGAGTGTTTAGTCTGTTCCAAGTTTCAGAAAGCACCATATGGAATTATGACAGTGGCTTGTCCTGAAGGCCTCTGATGCAAGGAGGGGACTCACTGAAAAGAAGCAGAGTTGAGTTTTGAGTGTTCAGTACTTTGCCATGTAACAAGCCAGTACTCGCAGCAGCTTGTGGAGGACAGAGACTGCGGTGTGTTTGTGTGGACTGTAAGCAGGACTGGTTCATGCTGACTTAATTTTTCTTTTCTTTTCTTTGTTTCTTTCTTCTTTCTTTCTTTTTTTTTCTTAATTGAGACAGTTTCACTATGTAGCCCTGATTGGCCCAGCACTCACTATGTAGACCAGGCTGGCCTTGAACTGGAAGGGATGCACCCACCTCTGCTGGGATTAAAGGTATGTGCCACCACATCCACTGTTCATGCTGATTTTATTTTGGAAATGCTGTGTCAGTAACAGTATGGATAAGCAAAGGAGTGAAAAGTAGAGGCGAGGGCACAGGTCAGTGATGTGTGAGAGGAAAGAACAGGGCAGATGAAGAGTAGCTTTGAGAAACCCGGTTGGTGGAACAGTGGTGGCTGGCTGTGAAGGTGAGCGAATGTACTATAAATCCTAGAATTGCACTTGGGCACTTGTGCTGATGGTGGTGCCGGTAACTAACAGAAAGCTATGCCCATTACTATTCTTTCACAACAGCAAGGAAATAAACTCAGCTAGTAGTATACAGCATAGTGGCATACAGGCACTGGAATTTTATTCAGCTAAAGAAAAATGAAATTGTGAAATCTGCAGGAAAATGGATGGAACTAGAAAGCTACTTTAAATAACGGAGCTCAAATAGCGTGTTTTCTTATGGGGATCCTAGCTTCTGTTATAGTGAATATGTGTATCCAGTAGGGGGAGAAAACATGGGTGAAGACCAGGAAATAGAGGTCCATGAGACTGAAAACAAGGAGAACAGAGTGCAGCCTGGGAGAAGAGGGAGATATGTGTGTGTAGGGGAGCAGGAGGAGGATCACCTGAAAGGAAATATGAATGAAACCCACATATGGAAACCTATCACTCTGTAAGCTTATTTTAAAAGTAAAATAAAAATAAATGGGAGAAAAGGAAGGAGGGCAGGCAGGCAGGCAGGCTGGCTACTGAACCTGGAAAGATTTAAGAGATAAGTTCTCAACCTATGGGTCGTGACCCCTTGAAGCTGTCCAACAGAGGTTGCCCAAGACCATCAGAAAATAGATATTTAATTATGATTCCTAACAGTAGCAAAACTAGTTATGAAGTAGCAATGAAAATCATTTTATGGTTGGTGTCACACGAGGAACTATATTAAAGGGTCACAGTATTAGGAAGGTTGAGAATCACTGCTCAAGAGACTGCTGATTTACATCAGCTATCAATGGCCTAGGCAATAGGTTATGTTGCAAGATGTAGTTAGTCTAATCACAGACATGATTCCGTGGCAAGTGGGGGTAGGTAACACAAGACCAGAAAGCTGTAGTGGGCAGGGAGGTGCCGCATGAGCCAAAGGAGTTGTTTTCAGGGCATGATTGGAGTAGGTAAGATTGGGTGAGGAAAAGGTAAGATGAGGCTGGCAACTGATGGTTATTAATGCTTGTAGCTAGGTGAGTTTTAACACGTTGAGGGGGACTCTTATTTAATGTGAGTCTGGGTGCATATATGTATGCATATGCACCACTGGAATGCAGGTGCCCATGGAGTCCAGAAGTGGGTGTTAGATCTGCTGGACATGGAGTTCCAGGTAGTTTTAAGTCACTAGATGTGGGTGCTGGAAATCAAATCTGGAGTCCTCTGCAAGAGCAAGTACTCTTAAGCACTGAGCCATCTCTCCAGCCTCTGAGGGAACTTTAAACACAAAGAAATAATATGAATCACAAGAAAAACCAAGTCCCTCAAGTGAGGGCCAGTGAGTAGTTATCAATTAACAGTGGTTATTGCTCAAAGCATAGAGATTAACTCAGTACCAGGTAACTAGGTGGGTGTGGAGGCACCCACCACTACGGAGGCTGTGGCAGCATGACCTTGACTTCAAGAACATCCTGGGCTACACAGGAAGCCCTGTCTCAAATCCCACAGAACATAACTGAAGCCTGGGGTTTTAAGGGGACGGTGGAGCAGGTAAGGTGGTGAATGGTAGTGTATGTGTATACACGAGTTAAGACGAAAATGGACAAAATAGGCAAAAGCTCACTTTAATCATAATTCAAAGCTGCTTCTTCTCATGGTAACACAGAAGTCTCACAGCTGAGAACTAAGCAAGGCATTGCACATTTTATGGTAAACATTAAATTTTTTACTAAAAAGTGATCAGGAACAAGTTGATAGTCTCACCATAAAAATAATTACTTTTACCGAAAATGAATCCAACTTCCTGAAAAACTGTGTTAGCTAATACAGGGGTGACAAGTTGACAGCCAGTCTTCCAAGCTCTGGCTTAATCTGAAGTGATGAAGACACTCCTTCCCCTTGCTTATGGTGACCACAGAAGACTCATTTACCAAAATGTAGACTGGTGGATACATGGTATCAAAGAACACATTTTTAAACATTTTCACTTTATTAAAGTTTTGACAATGAAGAGTTCATAAAGTATTATTAAATTCTATCTGCTGTACAATAACTGTATGTTCTCACGTAGGGAACACATGCTGCAGTTATCATTTTAATATGTACAAAAGCAGAATCCTTACTAAGGACAACCTGGATAAATAGCAAGCTAATAACAAACCTAAAGAAACACAGTAGCAGGAAAGATTTCAGAAACGCCTCCTGAAGGAACCAGATCTCCCCTTGCCAGACACTCTGAAGAGCTGGGAGACATATCATGTGACTACAGATGTGTCAGAGCCAAGTGACAGTGACTTATGAACCATAAGAAAACACAACACATTCTTCAGGAGTGACATGAGGAGAGCCTCCAAGAACCCTCTGCTGAAAGACAGAAAAGCTTTAATGAGACCAGAATCACAAAACAGAGATCCTTCATGTGACTCATTAAAGGTTTCCTCCACGTGCAAGTTGAACACAACAACAGCTTGCAGGACTGAGGGTCCCACAGGTCCTTTCCTGCTACCGTACTTGGCTACTTGTGGCATTTGGGTGCAAACGCTTAACTGGTGCTAGCCGGGAGAGGCCCAGGCGCAGGCTCTGACTTGGGGACTTGGTGGGTGCTCCTGCCAGAGGGCTGCTGCTGGAGCTTCTGCTTCCGGAGGCAGCTGCAAGAAAACACAGAGGCAAACAAGCAGTTAGGTATATTGTTCTGTTCTGCAGAGCCTGTCAAGCGCAGCCCCAGATCAAAAGAATGACCCACACTGGAGCTCAGGAACCCCAACTCCAAAACCTTCAGTCTTCAATTTTTCTGGCTGTGCAGCAAAACAAACATATAAAAACAAGGACAAGTTTGCCATGGCATTTGTATTTGTTGCATGTTACAATGCTCAAATGCTGTGGGATGTTCTGTATGGCAAATGTGTTGCTAATTAGTCAATAAATAAAACACTGATTGGCCATTGGCTAGGCAGGAAGTGTAGGCGGGACAAGGAGGAGAATAAAGCTGGGAAGTGGAAGGCTGAGTCAGAGAGACACTGCCAGCCGCCATGATGAGAAACAGCATGTGAAGATGCCGGTAAGCCACGAGCCACGTGGCAAGGTATAGATGAATGGAAATGGATTAATTTAAGCTGTAAGAACAGTTAGCAAGAAGCCTGCCACGGCCATACAGTTTGTAACCAACATAAGTCTCTGTGTTTACTTGGTCGGGTCTGAGTGGCTGTGGGACTGGCAGGTGAGAGAGATTTATCCTGACTGTGGGCCAGGCAGGAAAACTTAACCTACACTCAAATGCCCCAAGCCTGAGGACTTGGTGAAACTGTGGAGGTCAGCAGATCTTGAGGCAAAACTTTGTTGCCAGGAGAAAAAAAAACTTCACTAATGCCCCTTGACTCTGCGATAGTCAGGGATGTGTCTGCAGACTTTTGAAATAAGAGTGTCTCTGTTTACTGCTGTTTTGTTTATAGTAATGAAAACAAATCACACTCAACCTTGATGCCTAATAAAGAAATAGGAAGATGGTAAACCGAAAACACTGGTGTGGAAGAACATGAAGTAACATGGGAACCGCTCACAGATAACTCCTGTGACTGACTAGGAGAGAGCTACCACTGGCAGCTTTCTAAGCTGGTGCGCTTGATAGCAAGTTACCATACCTGGCGGGACCCACTTGGGTCTCTTGCCTTCAGCTGAAGGGCTGCACATTTTTGCTGATTTCCTGCTGGCCTCAGAAGAAAGACCATCTGCCTCGGGTAAGGATGGAGAGTCTGACTTGACGGCAGCTGGAGCCATATCTACTGAAGTCACTGAAAAACATAAAAGAAACAATTGTCATACAGGAAGATAATGTTCAAGTCTAACATATATGTCTAAAAATGATGAAGTCTCATATCTTCCAAAAATTCAAAAGGCACAGATTACCAATTTGAAAACAAGGATCACTTACTGTCCAGGTGAGTAGTACCTGCCTGAAATCCCAGTACTCCAGAGGCTAAGACAGCAGGATTTCAACTCAAAGCCAGCACGGGCTACAAAGTAGGATGGTCTCAGACCAAACACCACTTACAACAAGCCTAAGACCACGACTTTGGATGAGCATTTCTGCGCCAGGCTGTGTGTCAGTATGAACTTTCGCCCTTTATGACAACTCCCACCTCAGGATCACTGACCCACTATCAGATAAGCGAACAGAGAGGTTAAGCAATTTGCCTGTAGTTTGATAGCTGTTGTTAGAGCCTATATTAGAAACCAGGTTTGACTTCAAAGGTCATACTTGTAACCATTTTACAAATAATGCCTCTTCTACATGTGCTGGAGACAGGGTTGAGAACCCTAGGGTTACAAAGAACACACGACGTGGCCAGTTCGTTCTCAGGAACTTACTGTCCTGCACTGCACACCAGAAGGAGGACAGCAAAGGAAGATCGGTGTCTACTGCAATGTGCTGACAGTCCAGCAATGCTCGGGAGGGAGGGAGGGAGCTTGGAACCTCGTGTGCTTAGGAAGTGTAGCGGAGATGATCACGGGCTGAGCTGAATCATGGCTGAATTCCAGTACTGGGGAGTCACAAGCCTTTAATCCCAGCACTTGAGATCCCATGCCTTTGTTATCAGTATTTGGAAAGCCACACGCCATTAATCCCAGCACTAAATAGGAAGTGAAATGGCTGGGTGGAGAAAGGCATATAAGGCGTGAGGAGACAGGAACCAGGAGCTTTCAGCTGAGGACTCAGAGGCTTGCAGTCTGAGGATTCATAGAGATAGGATCTCGCATTTGGCCTGAGGATTCCATAGTGATGAGAAGTTTCTCTAGTGGCCTCTTCCTTTGTCTCTGTGATCTTTCAGCATTTACCCTAGTATCTGGCTCTGGGTTTTTTATTTTAAGACCATTTAAGATTCGTGCAACAGGTCATGGTGATAAGACACCTGCCAGAAGACTGAAATATGAAGAGTAAGAATAAAAGTAGCATTTTGTAATAATCTATTAGGTAATACAGGCTCAAAAATAATCTAACTTTTGAACATAAGAAACAGGTGTTCCATGTCCAAGTTATCACAAATTTTCATTGTAAAAATCACACTAAGATGTTAAAATGGGTCCTTAAAACAGAGATCATGTCATGCAGGAAAGCAGAGACTTAAGCTCATACAGTCCTCACTGTTTAAACATCCAGACAGCATGGTCCAGCCTCTAAATGAGCAAACCTGGGATGGAGCTCCTGACCGTCACCCCTGTGTACAAACCCCAACATATGCTGAGGTGTTCTGAATGTCAGTGCTCTGATGGTAAGGTGTGGGTGCAGGGCATTTGCAGGGATGGCTGTGTGCTGAGGGCTGGAGGGTCCGTACTCAGTGCTCCTGGCTGCTAGGGTTCTCAGCTTTTCTGCCCACTCACAATTCCTTCTAACCAGAGACGAGCATCAGAAGAATACTGCACGGACGAAGGAAGATCCGGAAACAAGGAACAGGACTCTAGAAAGGAGGAGTTTGGGAGCAGGCTTACCTGACGCCTCACACTTGTGTTTCGATTTCTTTTCTTTGCCCACTGCGGGTTTTCTCTGCACCGCTTTCTTCTTCGTTTCTTTAACTTTACGTTTTCTCACTGCAAATTCTTCATCACTTTCTTCACTCTCATCAAAATTAGAATCATTTTCTGAATCTTCATCTAGAACAGAAAATTACATATTCTGTCTTTGCTCTAAAAACTGAGACTTCTGTTGCCTTATCTGCAATAGCCTCATGGTCACTCAACACACTAAGGATGCTCTTGCCTCTGTGAAAGCATGGTTTCTAACCTCAAATGTCAGCCTCTCCTGACCCGAAATAACACGTCCCATTTCACTCCCACTAGCCTTTTATAACCTCCACATTCCTTCTTCTTCGTGGTGCTTTATTTTCTACAGTCCCAGGGCTCAAACCCTGGAATCCACACTTGCCAGACAAGTGCCCTAGCACTGAGCTGCCTGAGCCCTTCGGCTTGCATACCATAACTCTCAAAACATTATGTATGTGTTTACTGTCTGTGACCCCTCACTAGAATTTGAACCGTTTTGCTCATTACGATCTCCCTAGTATCTAGAATATAGTAAACATCATAGGCATCAAGTATTTGTTCAGTGAGTGTTGATGAACAGGGTTATATAGTGACAGAAGGTTAAAATCTAAAATGTTGTATCTGATTGGTATTAATGTACAGACGTATTCTTTTAAATTTTTAACACATTACAGTGTTATCAAAGTCACCATATTTTCCCTTTGCCTTCATTTCTACTAAGTCTGAAAACAACTGATAATAACACTGTTTCACACCACTTTCAACTCAAAATACTTCCTAAGTTTCTGCTAGTTATAGCAAAAGCTGAAACCTGTTAGAACAGGTTAAGCGTTGCTCCACAGCTAGTGGCAGCCTGCCTGCCTCTTCAGCCTCTTCAGCCTCTTCCCCGGGAGTCCCACTGACTGCTCGTCTGTCTCACGGCTCAAGCCCTTCCCTCGGTCAGAAGTGGGACCTCACCCTTGCTGCCTGTTTGTCCAGCCACGGCTTAAAGGCTACCCCTAGACAGTTTCTCCCTCTGTGGCCGAGCTCAATGAACTACTCTAGGAGTTTACGACTTCAAAGGCTCAACCCAGTGCTTTGCATACGTCCTGCTCTCCAAGGAGTTGTTTTTACTGCACTCCAGAGGACTGACTGACTTGAAGCAGGGTAACTCACCAGCTGCACTGTCCGGCTCAGCGTCATCAGCACCGCTGCTGCTGTCACTGCCTTCCGAGATCGCCCTCCTCTGCCGTGGCCGCTGAGCCGTGGCTTTAGATGATGCTTTTTCCTCTCCTTCAACAATGCTGGTGTCCCCCTCCTCTACGACCTTGTCTAAATCTTCTGGAGACAGGAACATCAGTGAGAACTCTGGGCAGACCCTATGACCTCTGCTCCAATAACACTACACAGGCCACGCTGGGATGAAGTCCATCAGTCTCCCAGCAATAGCCTCTGCTTTTAAGGGTTATTCTGAGACCCTAAAGAATCATTGCCAAAGAACTCTCCAGATGGCACTGGGAAAATGCAGCCCTTGAGTGGTCACCCATTGTGGAATGGAGGGCCTGAGTAGTCACAACTGTCCAGTAGGGAAGAAAGGAGGTCTGCAGTCAGAACAAGACTAAAGCATAAAGAAACAAAGACCAGGAGATAGAAAGCCTTGAGACATGGGAAGACTTTGTTCTAGCTATGGGCACAGGAACTTAAAACAAGTTAGAACACAGTACTGTGAATGACAAGAACTGTTATTAACGTCAAAACGTACCTGAATTATCACTGGTTCCACTGCAGTTAGAGACAGGAGGAGACTCCTCTGTTATCTCTGCTTTCCTATTGCTGTGTTCGTCAGTGCCTAGCATAGGAGGTAAGCAAAGAGCTTCAGATGCATCCTAACCAGTGTCTAAAAGGCAGGAACATGACCAATGGACCATATGAACACACAACCAGGATGAACCACCCTGGATCCCACCAGCCCAGTGGTTTAACTTGGAGGAGCCAGCATATGGCACCAGTCTGGGCTCTACAATAAGACTGGGGTTCATCATCGGACTCCATATGTAAACTTTCCTATCTCCTCTAGATTTAATTTCCCTGTCTGGAATATAAAGATAATCATGTCTTATGTGATTATTGTGGAAGATTAAATTCAAGTGGAAACTGCTTATTATATGACCAAATACAGTCATAAATATCACTTCCGTGCGGACAAATCCATGCTCATGCTACCTTAAGCTCTGTGGTGGCTTGAGAACTGCCCCATAAGCTCACATATTTGAACTCTTGAACCCCACTGGCAGCACTGTTTGGGATGTGGAGCCTTGCTGAAGGAAGGAAGTCACTGGAGGCCTCGAGAGTTTATAGGCTCAGTCCCCTTCCAGGTCACTCTCTCAGCGCCCTGGGTGTGAACAGAAATGTGATAAGCCAGCTTTCTGCTCCCACATTGCTGCCATGCTCCCCCTGCCTGCCATTGTAGACTCTTAACTCTCTGGAACCCCAAGCCAAAATAAACAGCTCTTGGTCATGGTATTTTAATCACAGCAACAGAAAAGCAACTGATACAAACTCTTTCCAATCATTACAACCTACAAGTGATAAAGTGCTAGAATGTTTGCACAGTATGTGTGATGCCCTGGATTTCAGCCTTAGCACCATAAAACAAAACACAACCAACCTCAAGAATTTAGGAGACCTTTAAATAATGATATTGATAACATTAAGTCCCCATGCTGTGAAGAGCATTACTCAGTGAGGAGTGCTACTTCCAAGAAAAATGCCTGTATACATTCCAGTCTTGTGAGATGAGGTCTAATCTTCTAATTTGAGATATAGGACATGACAACACTCTTGACATTTCTGATTCCTGACTAATAGTCTTCCAATTAAAAACAGTTGATTATTAAACAGACAGCATTAACGTAAAAGCCTCATCTGTATTATCATATGCAAAAAAATTCAGAAGTGAAAAATCACAGAGAAATCTAGAAGTCATACTCTGAAGTCTACTGAACTTTCTATGAAGGTTGGTGCCTCCAATCTTAGTAGATAACACAAAGTATCACCATTAGGTCATGTTCAAGAAACTCTGATTTAAAAGATAAGGAACTGGACTGTTAGGACTGTCTAGCTCATTTGATCAAGATTGGACTCCTGATCAACTTTTTATTATATCAGTGTCCCACATGTACATCTCTTTGCTTGACATATAAAGGAGCCTGGGACTTACACTGTGAGGTGGGCTGCTTGATCTAATAAAACGTTGAATCCACCGGGCAGTGGTGGCGCACGCCTTTAATCCCAGCACTCGGGAGGCAGAGGCAGGAGGATCTCTGTGAGTTAGAGGCCAGCCTGGGCTACAAAGTGAGTTCCAGGAAAGGCGCAAAACTACAGAGAAACCCTGTCTTGAAAAACCAAAAAAAAAAAAAAAAAAAAAAAAAGTTGAATCCACAGAGGCCCTCGCCAAGTGCTCTTTTTATAGATCAAATCGTGTTCTTTCCTCTGTGAAGGCTTACCCTAAAAAGTATTTACAAAAACTGTAAGACACTTTTAAAGATAAACACACAGAAACAGAATTACTTTTCTCTTGAGACTTCTGCACCTGGTTGGTGACTGTTGGAAGTTCCTTCACAGATAAAGCCAGGGCAACTTCTAGGCCTCGCTGGAAGACCTTGTCATCCAAAGCCACCCTAAAACAGACATGTGAACAACAATGGGGTTTAATTTCGATTAGAGCACTAATACCACTAAATCTAAAAAGCAAGTTTCAGATTTTCCCATATTAGTACTGAAGAGCAGCTACCTTCCAAAAATGTTCCTAAAGTGTCCTTGACTGACTTGAGACTCCGAAAATGTAGCAAGGTCCTGCTATCCAGAGTACGAGTGTGGCAGGAGTAGCCTGCACCTCTGCTGACTACCGTTCTTGTAACTGTCCTTTCTCTTTACTATCAGTTCTGCCTACAAAGCTCTGGTTTACCCTAAGATAGACTCAGTTCACACGTCACTCCCACCCAGAGATCTCTTCATCTCATCCACTGCTGTCTACCTCTGTTCTCCCAATTTAGATTTTAACAAATACTTCACTACATACTATGCAAAGATACTATTCTGGGTGGAATACTAAAAGTACCCCCAAGGAATCTTCAAGGTGAATTAGGAAGGTGGAGAAATAAGCCATACCAATTTAGCCCAAAAAAGGCAGACTGTAAAGCCTTCCTGCTCAAGTTGACCTATAGTTCTCATGATTGTAACAGAAAAACACAAAGACAGATGAGGAAAAACTTGAAGAACTTACTTTTTAAGTAAGTTATACTGGTGGGGATGATTTTGGTCATAATAATTCTATGCATGGATGAAACTGTCAAAAAAAGTTTTATTGAGATATATTTCATGTATTATAAAATAGTTTTCTGCTTCCTCCTCTTCTTGAGATAGCGCATCATGTATCCTAAGTTGCCCTCAAAACTTAGCAAAGTATAACCTTGAATTTCTGGTCTTCCTCCTGAATAAAATGCAGGAATTATTGCACAGAAGGCAAGAACTCTACCACTGAAGCTACATCCACTGCCCCATAAAATGCACCCTTTTAGAGTAGATAATTCAGCAGCTTTTAGTATCTTCAGAGTTTTGAACACATCATCACCGTCTAATTTTACAACACTTCATTATCCATACCCACCAGCAGCCATTCCTAATTAAGCCATGCTCGCTGGTTTTATGTCAGCTTGGCACACTCTAGAGTCATTTTGGAAGAGGGACCCTCAATTGAGAAAATGCCCCCATAGACTGGCCTGAGAGTGAACCGGTGGTGCATTCTCTTGGTGTGGGAGGGCCCAGCTCACTGTGGGTGGTGTCATATCTGGGCTGGTGATCTTGGGTACTACAAGAAGGCAGGCTGAGTAAGTCAAGAAGAGCAAGCCAATAAGCAGAACTCCTCCATGGCCCCTGTATGGGCTCCAGCCTCCAGGTTGCTGTCCTGACCTCTCTCAGTGATGGACCAGGCTATGCAACTGTAAGCTGAAACCGTTTCCTCCCCATCTTGCTTTTGGCTGTGGTGTTTTTTCCTGGCAGAAACCCTGCCTGGGACACTGTTACCCTTCTCTCAGTCCCAAACAACCAGTAATTCAGTTTCTGTGTGGATTAGTTTATTCTGTACACTTCATACAAATGGAATAATATTTAATATGTGGCTTTGTGCCTACTATAGAAAGCATGGCATTTTTTAGGCTCATTCACATTATAGCATGTATCTGTAGGTCATTTTTTGTGGCTGTGTCCATAACAGATAACTTATTTAACCAATCGCTGATGGACAGACAGTCGCTTTCCTATTTTTAATACAATGAACGTTGCTAAGAACATTGACACGAGTGGACATACTTTCAGTTTCCTTGGGTACTACCTAAGCCATGCATAGAACAGTCCTATGTTTAACAGAATGAAGACTGCTAATCTATTTTCTTGGGTACCTGCATCATCTTACAACCCCACCAGCAAGGTCTGAAGGTTCCGATTTTGCCACATCTTCATTAACAGTTATTAACATCTGCTGTGGGATGGTCTGTATGTCAAATGTGTTGCTGATTGGTCAATAAATAAATCACTGATTGGCCCGTGGCCAGGCAGGAAGTATAGGCGGGACAAGGAGGAGAATAGAGCTGGGAAGTGGAAGGCTGAGTCAGAGAGACACTGCCAGCCACCATGATGAGAAACAGCATGTAAAGATGCCGGTAAGCCATGAGCCATGTGGCAAGGTATAGATTAATGGAAATGGATTAATTTAAGCTGTAAGAACAGTTAGCAAGAAGCCTGCCACGGCCATACAGTTTGTAACCAATATAAGTCTCTGTGTTTACTTGGTCGGGTCTGAGTGGCTGTGAGACTGGCGGGGGACAGAGATTTGTCCTGACTGTGGGCCAGGCAGGAAAACTCTAGCTACAAACATCACCTAGTGGGTGAGAATTATCCACTTCTGTTTGCCTGACAGCTAATGATGCTGTGCATCTTTTCATGTGTTTCCTGATTACTTCTATACCTTTGGAGAAATGCTCATTCAGAGTTTATACATTGAAATTGTACTATCAGCCTTTTTACCGTAGAGCTTAAATACTTAATATACTTTGGATGCAAGTTACTTAAGTTGTATCTGCAAATATTGTCTCTCACTCATGGGCTGAGCTTGTCTTATATTTAACATTCCATCCATGACATTCACAGGTAGAAACAACAGTACAGAACATGACATTTCTCAGTGCTAATGAACTTTTCACAGAGGAACCCATGACAGTAAAACATTACCTATCCCACCTACCCATATCCTTTTTGTACTATAATTTTGGGGTCTCTTAGGACTGCTTTCTCTCTCTTGGTACCAAATGATGAGATGTGAGGGTTAGTCTAGATACTATAGGACCTCTTCTTTGTTGGACAAATCACAGTAGGATAGAGAAAATAACTTTTATCTATAAGGGAAAAATGGTTTAAAATGTTAACACTGCCCTTACCCCTCCTTTTAACAAAGTAGCTTTGTGAGATCTGAAGGGGCAGAAATAGGCGCAGGGTTAGTAACATTACTATTTAATGTTACACAAATGTTACTAATAAAGAGAAAGACTCTAATGTTTGCAACTTTATTTTTCAAGTCAGAAAGCACTTAATGGCACCTCCCTGTGCAGCGATCAACACTCACCACCTGCTCAAATCCCCATTTAAACCGAGGTGTTGAATGAGCAAGTCTGACAGCAGCATGTGTTTTCTGGGTCTTACCTCTCACCTTTTTTTAGGGGCTTTCTCTGGCAGGATGTCTTCTTTCTGGAGATTCTTCAAGCTAGGTTTTGGTTTGTCCTGCTTTAACTCCTTTGGCACGGTTTTGGGCTTTTTGTTTCTAGGCATGGTTGAAGAAATAAAATCGTCTATTTTTGTATAAATTAAAAAAAGGAAAATTATTTTCTTGGCAGCTAAAGTTCATTAGAGTGTATCCACATTTTATGCATAATTATGTTTAATTTCTACCTTAAAAATAAAAAAAAAAAACAATTTGTCTCTACTTTCACTCATCCATCCCAAGATGAATGGCAGCCTGTATATAAAAAAAAAAAATCAACCTATCAAAAATAAATTCACTGAATACTACAAAGGTAATTTAAGACAGTTCATAAATGTCAGACATAACAAACAACCCAAAACCCACAGAACCATTAGGAAAATTGTAAAAATTTACCTCACCAAGTGGAAGGAAATCATTTTTAACCAAACTTCACAATGTAGCCCAGTATGTTACAAAGGTACATACATCACTAGTAAAAAATCAAGCCTAGAAAACAGGCAGCACCACTGGCGAGGCAGAGAGGATCCCAACAGCAGCTGCTGTCTATCCGATGCTGAAGGCCTTCCTATGATCTGATCAACTCTCCCACCCACTGCTGCTTCTCACAGCAGTTTCTGTCCTATAAATCCTCAAAACTCCTGTGGTTCTTCTCAGGATACTCAAGAAAACCCAGGTATGACACATGAATGTATACCTGCAGGATCACATACTTTTTAATAGAATTTGTTAACATATTTTTCTTTCATGCTTCCACATACAGAAATATAACTTAGAATTTTCTGCACATTCCACCCCATCTAGTATCATGAACAGAACTGGCAATCTCTAAGTACCTTGTCATATACCTTTGACAGTAATAGAAAGCTAAAAACTATCTGCTAGACTATTTTTTCTCAAGTTGTAGATATACTTAATGCAAAAGAGATTTCTCTGAACAGAGAAATTACTAAAGTATTTGACTTAAAGGAATATATGGTAGTCTGGGAAGGAAATACATGTGGAATATATATAATATGTGTATTACGGAAATATATAAAGGAATATATGTTGCTGTGATTGGTTTAATAAAGAAGTTAACTGGTCAATAGCTGAACAGGATAAGCTTAGCCTGGGAGAACCAGACTAAGGATGCTGGGAAGAAGAAGAGCAAAGTCAGGAGTCGCCAGTGAGACACACAGAACAGGAAGTGCAAGATGAAAGAGAGGTAAGGCCATGCGACAGAATATAGATTAATATAAATGGGTTAACTTAAGTTGTATAAGTTAGCTTGTAACAAGCCTGAGCTATTGGCTGAGCAGCTATAATTAATAGTAAGTCTCTGTGTTGATTATTTGGGAACCGGCGGGTGGGAAAGAAGTCTGCCTACAAATATAACTTACTTCTAGGATGAGACAATAGCTCAGTGGTAGAGTATTTACACAGCACATGGGAGGCCCTGGGACTGATTGCCAACACGCCACATACAGAGGAAAAAATATCCTACTACAAATAAATTGTAATTTAATGAAATGTTTCTCAAACTTTGATCAAGTTCTAATAACAAAAACAAACATTAAACGGCAAAGCTTTCAGGGTCTAATTTTCCAGATCTAACTCATGAATAATAAATTCTGAGGAAATAAATTTCTCAATCTGTTAAGCAAAAGTAAAAAGCTCTACTTACCATCAGAGTCACCACCAGAGTCCTCAAACTGTGAGTAATTGACTGGTTTTTTATTTCTATGATCAAGACAGAAAGTTTTCATTAATACAAATATTAATTTTTTACCGTCACCTTAAAGTTCTGAATAGTCTTGAAAAGAAAGACAATGTGGTTAGAGTCTCTTAAAAGTACTTCAATTCAAAATATTATTTGTATTTAACACAAGAACTTGGCATTAGCTGAAAAGCCAAAACCATACCTGATACACATGATGTGAAAAAAAATTAATTCAGGAAACCCCCAACATAAGGAGAACACAAATAATTTTCAATTATGTGGGAGCCCATTCTCGGGTTCCTTGTGGCTTTACCCAGCAGGTCCACATAGAGGATGATTAGACCACGGGCCTGAGTGCAGGTGTCTGAGATGGTCTGCACTTGGCTGTGCTGGGGGAGGAGGTCTTTTGCTCCACCCCTTGGCGTCTCTATAAAAACCCTGGGGCAGAGACAGTAGGGGCCGTTGGAATAGGTTCCAGGCCCTCTCGAGGCTATCCTTTATTTTCTATCTGTTTATCTCCGCAATACATCCTTCTATCTAATATTTCCTGCTGCTCGCACTCAAGAAAACTCTGGGGAACTGTGGGGGTGGTTGGGTAAACGCCCCACAGAATGGCGCCATGAACAGGAACTAAAGAAAAAAGAAAAAAGGGGACTAAAGAAAAAAAAGGGGGACTAAAAAAAGGGGGGACTAAAGACAAATGAATAGTGACTAAAGACAAAGTAATAGGGACTAAAGATAAAGGAAAATAATAGTTTTATTACAGAGTTTTTGGCAAAAGTGCTGAGTTCAGCACTGCCAGTGGATAAGGCATGCCGGTGTTATGGAAAATATATATTTTTTAGATATATTATTGAGAGGCAGGGGTTTTATCCTCGAGAGAAAAGGAAAGCGGACTGGAAGGATGTCCATTGCTGCAGCGCAATTCTCTTCTGTCAAAACTTTCTATCTTCTATCCCTTTCTCAATTTCTATTTGTGAAAAATAAGGCATAGGGTAGTAAAATAGTGTAGGAAAAACTTAGAAATGTAAGATTGTGTAGGAAAAAATAAGTAAGGCAACTAGACAGAAAAACTCTGCAATTTTCTAACTTTGGGGCCTATGAATGCAAACTGGGGGGAAAAAAGCTCTTCTTTGAGCTTATGGGAAGAAAAAGTTTCCTATGGAAGCTTTTGACCTGGGGACAGCTGAAATGCTAAGTCCAAGCGGCAGGAGAAAGTGTTTTCTCCTCGAGGCAAATATGGGGGTGTAAAAAGCCAAAGTTTAAAGTTGGGAAGTTTTGGGAAAAGTTGGTCTTTCTCCTGGGGGAAAAAAAATCTTAAACTATAAAGCTTTTCTTGGAAAATTTGGAGGGAAAATCTAAAAAGCCTTAATCTTAAACTAAAAGCTCTCAAACCTAAAAACTAAAGCCTTTAACTTTCTCTCAAAAGGGCAAAAATTAGAATCACCTGAAGATATTAGTATGGGGACCACCTGTGATTAGCTCTAAGGGAAAACAACAAACCTCTAAGACAGCAAAACCTAAGTTCTTTCAAGCTTTAAAAATCCTTCCTGCAATGCAGGAGGCAGGGACAAGTTCCTAAAAACCTCTCTTCTAAGCTCTGTCTCTTCAAGCTAGTAAAAGACAGTGGGTCAGAGTACCCTGAGGGAAACGCTTGGGAGAGTGTGGGTGAAAAGCTACAGAGAGCACAAAAGGGCGGGAAACTTTACCTAAGAAAGGCAAAAAAGCCAAGCTTTTCAGTTACAGCCGAGCTGAGGCATCAAGGGTTTTGTTTGAGCATTTCAAAATGAAAAAAGGTGCTCCTAATTATCCTAATGCAAAGATCCCCTGAGGCAATGCAAACTGTTAGCATTGTATCCTCTCTTCTGACCAAAAACCCAGAGGCCACTGGCCAGGTCTCTGAGTTGGAGTGCATTTCGGGGATCCTAGGGTTCCTGCAGTGGTAAATTTCCTGGAGCACAGAGCTGAGGCAGGAAGGTGCAGGACCCAGGGGAAGATTGCTAATGAACAACCAAAACTAAAGCCAGTGGGAACGGCACAGTTGTCCACTTTCCTACAAGTCCCGGGTTGATAGGTCCACAGCTGCAAAAAGACATCTGAGAAAAAGCTTTCCTATCAGAGAAAGGACCTTTCTAGGAAAACAGTAAAGCTGAACTGTGTCTGAAGCAGTTGTGCTGCTGAGTCAGAACGCTGTCTGGGGAAAGAGCCCAGCCAGGGCAGAACAGAACTATCCAGGAGTAAAGTTTTTTCTGTCAGAGAAAGCACCTCTTTGAGAAAAGCTTTGTTTCAACTGACTCCCTGAGATGAGGGGGAGTGTAGCCCTGAGGAGTGATTGCCTCTGGCATAAGCTCTGTCCTTGAGCACCCAGACAAGCAAACACAACCCACTAGGGGACTGGGCCAGGTGAAGGCCTGATGAGGCAAAACACCTGTCCTCATGGGAGTTTAGAAATGGCAAAAACCTCCCTTGCTAGATTCTTCAGTCTGTACGCAAACCACACAGACCCAGAAAACAAATGGACAAAAAGCCCCTACCTTCAGTAGCAGGGAAAGCGGCCACTGTAGTGTCGGAAACTGTTTCTGGGGTAGCGGGATAAACTGAGACCAAACTGGGAACTCTCTGGGAAAAAGACTTCGAAGAAACAGAAGGGACATATTCCTCCCCAGAAAATGCATGACCTGAAAAAGCTGCTAGAATCTGAGGCAGATTCGGGGGGAGGAAAAAAAAGCCCCTACTTCCAAAGGCAGCTAGCAGAGGTACAGAGCCGCAGACAGATACCTGAAGCTCTGCATCTCGGGGGGGAAAGAACAAGCAAAATGAGAATAAAGTCAGTGGGAGAAAATCTCTGAAAGAGCTATGGAAAAGCCATTGTACATGATCTTGTTTTTCACTGACTGGCTAAGGCAAACACAAGCCCCGAGGAAAGTTGCTATCAGAAATTGCCCACCTCAATTCATGCTAACGAGGCAGGTGCAGTTCTGATTTGGGGCCAGTGTCAATTGAAGGAGAAACACCTGTTAAAGCCAGCTGAGGAGAGAATAGGAATCTCCCAATGTCCCATAATTGAAAATGTAAAATGCTTGTTCAAATCTCCCATTGCAAAAGCAAAAAACTTTGTTCAAACCTCCTGGGCAAGAATTTGTAAGCAAGTCTGGTAAAAGAACCAGTTGACTCTCAGACCCAAAAAGAACTATGGGAAACGACTGATATAAGGGAAATGATAAGGGACTGATATTATTATGGACCGATATAAGGGAAATGCATTCTGGGAAAGGTAGTTTTTCCGCTAAAGATGGCGACATTGCTCTCAAACACTTTTGTCAGCTCGAAAATACATTCATGATAAACTTAAAATACAGCTTTTAAAAGAATAAGGAGGAAAATCATCTAAGAGTTTAAGTGTCAGTTCCAATGAAAAATTGAAAGGATACGAACTAGGTGCTTCACGGTTTGGGGCTCCTTGGTAAAATGCCTTATTTACCCTAATAGCTGTGCAAAGTTTTTATGATAGTTGGATGACAAAAGGCTACCTTTAAGAGCAAACAAGCCACTTTAAAATCCTTAAAAAAACAAAGGAAAGCAGTTTATACACTGAACATTGTCTTAAAAAGTTCTTTGCCTTTTGAACAAACTGCCTGCAATGAGTAATTCCTTTGCAAATCTAATTAAGGGTATAAGAAACAGGCATTCAAAAAGAAATGACTGCTTTATAGATGGGAAACAAACTTCAGAAAATCTAGCTGTCTTACAAAAGAGTTGCTTCACCTGAAAGTTCCTTATAAGAAATCAATGCTAAATATCACAGCTGCTAATAACATCAGGAGTTAAAGCTAATGAGGTGAAAATACTAAATCCTGAAAATGCTTTTTCTCAGAGTAAGCTAATGAAGGATATGTTTCATGAAAGAACATCTATGTTCTTAACTCTTTTGAATAGTAACAGTTTTAGTAAAAATACTGGAACTAACAACAATCCAGTCAAAATGTTTCAACAAATCCAAGACGCTATTCCACAAAAGAAAGCTGCCATGCTTTGTGGGCCATATTAGAGCTCACTCCAATCTTCCTGGTCCTTTAGCTGAGGGTAATGGGAAATGGAAAGATCCCTGCTCAGGATTATGGAAGGGTCCCAATCCTGTGTTAATATGGGGTCGAGGACATGTTTGTGTTTTTTCACAAGAGGAGGATGAAGCTCGGTGGTTACCGGAGCGTCTGGTAAGGAGCGTGGAACTAAGGAAGGGTCTGCTCCAATGATGTTCCTATAAAGGAACCAGAATGAAAGTGGCTCGATTAGTGTTTCTGAGGTTTTGTCACTGGTTAATGCAAACAGTGAGGAAACAGAGTTCGGAGCTGTGCCACTTTTGGCTTTACTAGCTTCTTTAGAAAAATACTTTATATCACCTAATAGTTGTGCAGTATTTGTCGAAGAGCTTTACAGCAGCTAAATACGGTAATTTCACTCAGCGTGAAGTTTTTCTGTAGAGCAAATCAAGAGTACTGCTGTAATAGAAATGTTTGTCTGAATTGAAGCACTTAGGGGAGCTATTATGAATTTGGGCGAAGGGACAGCCTCTAGTTAAAAACTCTACCGCTGACAGTGCATTTCTGCTGGTCCAGAATGGCTGAGAGAACTGGCAACTTTGGAGTGTGGCGTCATCCTGGGAAGGTTACAGTCCCCTAGCAACAACTATCACAATTCTATAACAACACTCATTAAATCCCAGTGCTTTATAACAAAGCTGACTATAAACTCTAAACTTTAGAAATGATGTATGTACTTCCTGTCTAGTTAAGAGAATCTTTCTAATAGAGATAGTGATAATAATTAAGAGTAAGAAATAGAAAAAGATGAAAATAAGATATGTGAGTTTGTAAAAATTCTCTTGTTAGATCTCTTTGTTAAGAAATCTTTAGGTGTTTGCGAAGTTAAACGTATGCTAATAGTAGCCCTATATAAGTTTGTAAAATAGATCTATAGAGTTCCTTTAAGAATATATATAAGCTTGCAAGAAGTATCTAATGTAGTCTTAAGACATATAGTAATAAGCTTGTAAGAAGTAAAGATGCTAGTTGTAAATGTAAGTTTAAATAAGAATAAGATGGAATGAATAGTAATAAGAAATATATTTGCTAAAGTAGTTCTAGTTTCCTTAAGGAGTATAAATAAGTAGATATTAATATGTTCTATGAGTTTGTAAAAACGTGTAAATGTTGAATGTGAGTCTAAATGCTTTGCAAGGAAAAAGGTTATATGTGAGTTTGTAAAAAAGTGTATATGTTAAGTGTGAATCTATGCTTAATGTATATGGTGAAAAAACCTGAGATACAGAAGTTAGTGTCCTAGAAGACTGCAAAGCAGGTAGTCTGAGCGGTTTGCAAAAGTTCCAGAAGCCGCTAAGAAGCTAAGAATGGCAGACGCCAGAACCAGCACAAGGCATCCGCAGCTGAGATCGTGGAAAATCAACGCAACACAGAAAAACCTGAGCTAACATCAAAAATGGTGCGGTTTAGAATACTACTGTACCTAAAAAGGTCTCTGGCTTGAGAATAAGTTCAGAGACGCTTGTTTGAACAAAAATTGTTAACAGCAAAAAGTTTTGGTTGAAAAACGTCTCTTCATATTTGGAAGTGAAAGCCTGATACTAGAATTTATTTCTTGTTTGAACTTTTTGAACTTAAAATGAGATAAAATTACAAAAAGATTTTGGTTATGGATTTCTCATATTTGGAAGGCTAGTACCAGAATTTATTGTTTGAATTTTAAGACTTAAGAAATGAAATGAATAGAGATTTCATTGATATGGGACAATTTTGAGTTTACTTATAGTAATGACCTAGGAACTGTTTTCTGGAATTGGGTTAAAAATGGAACTGTTTAAATGAAGAAATCTATTATTTCTACCTAGAATCAAGATGAAGTTTTGTGTATGCATATATGCTTTATTAATTGGTGATTCATGAATTGTTTTGTGGAACTGTTTATGTAAAAATGAAATTACTTACAGAACTGGTTTTGTGTTACAAATGGAACTGTTTAAATGGAGAAGTTTGGGTTTTCTAACTAGGCTTGAGATTTTGCTTAAATTATAAAGAAAAGGGGGAGAGTTAATATTCCTTAGTCTAATTTCAAAAGTTGTTTGAGTGGATTAATGTCATGTTTTTGTTAGTAAGAAATGCAAATGGGGTATATTAAGAGACTACTTTTAAAGTGTAACGAGTTTTATTAAGAAACTGCTTTTGGATGTTTTGCTAAGTTTTCAAAGTGTTAATGGTTAGATTGAGAAAATTGCTTTTCAATATGGGTTTGTAGGAATTGTATGAGTTTGGGTTCTTCTAACTAGGTTTGAGATTTTGTTTAAAAAATTATAAAGAAAAGGAGGAGTTATGAGGTTGAATTACGTTTGCAGAAATTATGTTTACCCTATTGATATTGATGCACCCTGGTTTTGTGGAGTTAAGGAAATATTTGTTTGTGAATACATCAAAGTTTTTCCTATGTTCTGTTAGCAAGAAAATTCAGATTGAGTTAAAGTTGTAAGACGGAGAAAATTGTTAACTATATATAGCACCATATATGCTAATTCAAATGGTTCTGTTAAGAGTTTGCTTTGAGTTATAAGATTGAGAGAATTGTGACTATGTATAGCAATATTTATGTTAACCTGTTAATGGTAATGATGAAGCTAAGGGATTCTTTAAGTTTGTAGTCACCTTAAGAGTTTTTGGTTTAGAAAGGGCTTGAGGCAGCTAAGACTGCTGTAGTCACCTTGGACCTAATTCAAAAGAGAAATGCCTTCTTTATCATCCTCTACTCCCATATTGGGAGGTGTAACAGCTATGGAGATTGCTGTAAGCCATTAATAGTTATTTTTTTATATATTAAGAAAGGGGGACCTGTGGGAGCCCGTTCTCGGGTTCCTCGTGGCTTTACCCAGCAGGTCCACATAGAGGATGATTAGACCACGGGCCTGAGTGCAGGTGTCTGAGATGGTCTGCACTTGGCTGTGCTGGGGGAGGAGGTCTTTTGCTCCACCCCTTGGCGTCTCTATAAAAACCCTGGGGCAGAGACAGTAGGGGCCGTTGGAATAGGTTCCAGGCCCTCTCGAGGCTATCCTTTATTTTCTATCTGTTTATCTCCGCAATAAATCCTTCCATCTAATATTTCCTGCTGCTCACACTCAAGAAAACTCTGGGGAACTGTGGGGGTGGTTGGATAAACGCCCCACACAATTAGAACTTATATTCTGTTGAGTGGCTACTGCACATTCATAAATTCCTCTGTGCTCATTTTTTGCTTATTATAATTATAATTTATATAATTATAAATCATCTCTCCAGTTTTACCCATATTTTAAAAAATCCCCCAGAGGTAGAGTCATAGTGGTTAAGGGTATATACTGCTTCCTCAGAGGATCTGAATCTGATTCCCAGCACCCACGCCAGGCAGCCCACAACCACCTGGAACTCCAGCTCTAGGGGTAAAACCCCTCTGGCTTCCTCAGGCATTTGCAGTCACATACACATACCCCCCTCCACACATACCCCTAAAAGTAAAATAAATATTTAAAAGAAATCTCTCTACAATACAAAACAATGTTTTTTAATGGGATGGTCACTTTACAATAGCTTGTCCCTATCATCTTTGTGGCAATTAAAGTAGGCGGAGGAAAAGGATACTCAATGTGAAAAGGTTATTTCCTCCTCCAGGAAAGAAATGTAAAGTTGTCCAGTTCCCCTTCTGATGTCTACTGAATGCCCTGTGCAGACAAGCGTGTTTATCAGTTGCCTGCTCTTTCAGGCAAAACTGGAGTTCTGTGAAAGAGGCTTGTGCAGCTCCTACTTCAAACTCGCAGGCATCTCCTTTAGAGAACCACTGTGTGTACTTCCCATGGCCGCACACTCAGGGAAGGGAGGGTGTTCACCTCATTCTCTCACTCTCCAGAGTTGAAGAGTTTGACAGCTGCATGAAATATGCCAGCATCTTTAAAAACTCTGGGACAGAAAATTAGTAAATCAAACCAAAAGCCTCTGAAAGAGTTAAGTGCACTCAGGTTGAGTTATAACATATACATCAATTCTTATTAATTCATGAAACACAAACTACCTATTGTATTCTGGAAACTCGGTAGGGTGAGAGCTATGCAGAAAACTATTACTTTTAAAAATGATTTTTAAATTATGTGTGTATTTGTGTGCCTGTGTGCATGTATATTCATATGAGTACAATGTCTGTGAAGGCCAGAAGAGGGCACTGGATCCCCTGGAGCTGGGAGAGCTGTGAACTGTCTGAAGTGGGTGCTGGGAACTGAATCCGAGTCCTCAGTAAGTTTAGTTTTGTTTGGTAGTGCATTACTGGGGATCGAACCTGGAGCCTCTCACGTCCTAGGCAATCACTCCACCACTGGGCCAGAGCCTCAGCTATACTCAGTACGTCTACGAAAACGGACGGATGGCCTAGCATCCCGGCTGTGATCACGGAGAGCAGACTCCAACTGTTCCATGGGCAGCCGAGAGGAACTGGCGGCACGCGACTGGTCACTACTAACTTGGGCGCGGGACGGTTCCCTTACGTGGGCCTTTCTGCCTAGGGGCTCGAGGGCCATAAAAAAGGCCCGTCCGCTGTTTCTGCCCCGCGGGGCTGCAGTGCTGAACACAGGGAGGCCACATCCGGGGGCGCTCGCTGCGACGGGAGGCCCGGGGGCGGAAGGCAGGCAGGCAGGCAGGCAGGGCGCCAGGCCGGCCACCCGGAGCCGCGGCTGGCTCTCACCCGAGACCGGCGACGATCATCCCCGCGCGACCCGCCGCCCCCGGTCAGACCCGGGCCCCTAGGGCCCTCACGGGGAGGACACCGGCCTCCAGCGTCCCCCCGCGCTTCCTCCCCGCCCCGCGGGGCGTCACCAACCACGCACCTGGCAGGGCGCACCATGGTGCCCTTCCTCAGTGGAGAGCGGCAGAGTCCTGGAGCTGGAGAGCGGCGGCCGTGGCGGTTTCACTTCCCGCCCAAACTCAGACATCGCGCTCCTCCCCGCGGAGCCCCAGCCCGCCAATCACCGCTCGCCCGCCTCAGGCGGCGCCTGCGTGTTAAGAAGAGCGCGCCTGCGCTCACACACCTTCGCCCTGTGCACGCCTTTCCGGATCCTGTCGGCCACGGACCCTGTGTTTGTTTTGTTAACGGCACTTTCGTCACCACAGCGGTGTGGTTCCGACTCTAAAATAGAGTATAAAAATAGTAACACGCCTTCAACTTTTATAACGACTAACTTAAAGAGGAATGGAGCAAAAGTATTTTGGATCGGAGTTTTCCCTGCGGCTGGAGGAGAGGGGAACAGAGGATAGCGAATCTGCAGAAGAGAATCTGTTGGCTGTAAAAACAAGCAAGAAGTCAGCTGATTTATTGGGCGGCTCGGCGTTGACAGCTCCAAGTGGTGCTTTGGCTTCCGAGGAAAGAGGTGAGCCCATGCCAACCGCGAGGAAACCCCTTCGCTGCGGAGGTCTCAGTGAGGGTACCTATTAAAGGCGTAAGGAACTCGAGCAGGCTTCCTGGCGACTATCCAAAGCGCGGGAGTGCAGCTTGGCATTGACAGTTCAGTAATGTGGAAAACTTAAGTTTGTAGGTTGCATGTTGGTGTGACAGAGATTTAAACTGGGTTAAGATGAATTTATCCTGAGAGCAGTGGACTCTCATAAGCAAATACAGCATGAAGATGTATTTTTATTGGTTTTGTTCTGTTACATGTATATAATGTATTCTGATTACGCTTTCCCTCACCTTCCCATATCCCCCTCCCATCCCTGCTAACTTCCTCATCCCTTTTAAACCCCCACTTCCCTACCAGTCCGCTTTCCAGATTCATGGAATGTTTGGTTTGGTTTTGTGGCCCGTTTAACTTAGCCAGACCTGATGAATGAGCATTGGATTGCATCTACTCGTTGGAGTCTGGTGGGGGCACTAATGGACACACAACTGAAGACAGGGACTCCCCTTTCCCTGAATCTGTCCTTAAAAAACCACACCCTTAGTAAGGCATTGGTCCCTCTGAGTCCCCACTTAGCTGCTGATGGGCATGGGTCCCCCGGAGTCCCCCCCTTAGCTGCTGATGGGCATGGGTCCCCCTGAGTCCCCCCTTAGCTGCTGATGGGCATGGGTCCCCCTGAGTCCCCCCTTAGCTGCTGATGAGCATGGGTCCCCCTGAGTCCCCCCTTAGCTGCTGATGAGCATGGGTCCCCCTGAGTTCCCCCTTAGCTGCTGATGAGCATGGGTCCCCCTGAGTCCCCCCTTAGCTGCTGATGAGCATGGGTCCCCCTGAGTCCCCCTCAGTCCCCCCCCCCCCTTAGCTGCTGATGGGCATGGGTCCCCCTGAGTCCCCCCTTAGCTGCTGATGAGCATGGGTCCCTGTGAGTCCCCCCCCCTTAGCTGCTGATGGGCATGGGTCCCTCTGAGTCCCCCCTTAGCTGCTGATGGGCATGGGTCCCCCTGAGTCCCCCCTTAGCTGCTGATGGGTATGGGTCCCTCTGAGTCCCCACTTAGCTGCTGATGGGCATGGGTCCCCCTGAGTCCCCCCTTAGCTGATGATGAGCATCGGTCCCTGTGAGTCCCCCCTTAGCTGCTGATGGGCATGGGTCCCCCTGAGTCTCCCCCTTAGCTGCTGACGAGCATGGGTCCCTATGAGTCCCCTCCTTAGCTGCTGATGGGCATGGATCCCTGTGAGTCCCCCCTTAGCTGCTGATGGGCATGGGTCCCTCTGAGTCCCCCCACCCTCCTTAGCTGCTGATGGGCCTATTCTTCTGCAAACCCAGCAGGCATCTGAGGCTGCCAAGGGCCTATAACTGCAATGGCAGTGTCTTGCCTAGGAAACGCCATTTTGTTGTCCTTCACTCTGTCTTCTGGGTCCTGTATGTTTCTACCCCCTCTGCTGCAGCGGTCCTTGAGCCTTCAAAACGGGTGCTATAAATGTGTTTGGGGCTGACTCGTCACTTATTCTCAGCACCTGTGTCCCCATGAGTCCGTGCATTCACTACTGTTCACTGGAAAGACACTTACCTGATTAAGGCTGAGAGTAGCACTGTCTCTGGGTCCCTCTGAGTCCCAGTATCAATATTTAGAAGGTGGGTTGACACTGTCAGTTTAACTGAACAATGATCTTTAGGTTCATCCTAGGACCAATGATCTTACCTGCTGTGGGTTTTTGACCAGGATTACAGTACCAGGCATGGACTTGCTCCTATGGAGCTGAACTCAAATCCAGTCAGAGCAAACTGGATACTCTCACAACAGTGAGAATGAACAGGTGGGCGCATCTTGTCTGGCAGGTTAATATAGTTCACAACTGGGTAAGACCATTCATAATGTTTCTCCCACAGCAGCCTGCATAGTACCTTCCAGGACTGTAAAAGCTAGCCAGCAGAGAGGAAACTTCGAGCTCAGTTCCAGCTTGAGTCTCTGTATCTTCAACTGAGCTGTGCAGTGTCTTTAGCAATAGAGTTTATCATCTAGTTTTTGTGGGCAACCAAGAATAATGACATGAATCTGTATTGTATTTTGGGGGGCTTCAGGTATGTGTGTATGTGTATATATACATATATATGTATATATATGCTTTTTTTTAAAGAGACAGATTATATGATTTAGGTAGAGAACAGCGTAAGGACTGGTTTGGTGGGGAAATCCTAGCAATGGGAAGTCCAGTTGGGAGGCTGATGAGTAGATTTTTAAGGGATGTTTATTCCTACTCTCTTTACTACACTTTCTTTTCTCTGAGTAGTGTCCAGTGTGCCTTGTGGGTGGCATCCTGTATGGTGTGTTCTCCTGTATATGTGCTTCCTACTTGGAGGCCTTTATTGTATTCTCTCACCCTTTCCTATCACATTTCACAACCACCATATCTAACATCTTCAAGATACCACCGGGTCTTCGTTGGTTTGGCTGCCTTTACCAGTCCCATAAGCTCCACACCTGCATCCCCCCTGTATCTTTCCTAAGGATCCTCTTACCCCTATCTCTGTTTCTTCCCTTGTGTTAAGTATTTTTTTATTCTTGCCTAGGAATAAAAGTACTTTCTGAGCATATTGTTGGCCTGAAATTAACTTTTGGGCTGATTGTGATGGTGTACACCTATAATCCCAGCACTTGGGGGTCAGGGGGCATTGAAGCAGAAAGATTAAATGTTTGAAGCTATTCTGGGCTGCACAGTGAGAACATGTCCAAAATGAAATGGAAGTAAAATAGAAATTGGAATAGTTGGTTCAGAATCGCATGGGTCCGGTCTCTGAGCTGCTGGGCTGTGTTTTAGAGGTGTTGCAGCAGTAACGAAACATGTTTCCTGTGGACGCTTGACTCATGGCTTTTGCTGTTGTTCATTCTACAGAAATCCTGCCGAAGAATATGAAGAAAAACCGAGAAAGATTCTGCAACAAGGAAAGAGAATTCGTGTACAAATTCAAGGTAGGAAATGAGCGCTTCGAACTGAGAGTGCCCCTGAGGTTTCCTGTGGACGGGAATGCCAGCCATTTGCATGGACGTCTGATGCTGCTGCACAATTTGCCCTGCTTCATAGAGAGTGGTGAGGACTGATTTTGTGTTCCTATAGTCTCTGTCATTGAAGTTTCTTGGCAGCACACAGATTCTGAACTTGGGACCTGACGTGTGAGACTGCACAACTGAATGTTAGACTCCTGAAAAAGTGACCAAAAATGAATTCAAAATCGGATGTATAGTGGGTTCATGGTGTACACAGCATGTACACTTGTATTGCTGATGCCACCATGTTGTGCTCCTCTAGTGAGTGCTGCCCAAAGCCTCCTGGCTCAGATTCCAGACTGCTCTTAGGCACTGCGGTGCTTTTACAGTTTTCTGTTCTTGTAGAAATAATGGTTTAATTGTGGAAAACAAAGAGTTTAGTATTTTCCTCTCCTCACTCCTCAACATTGAAGTTTTTAAAATCACTATGTCTTTAGGTTGTATTGTGTTAGGATGTTTGAGTTTTAAAACAGTTTTTATTACATTTATTTATGGTGTGCCACAGAGCCTGCGTGAAGCTAGAGAACAGCTTACACAGAGTTGGTTCTTTCCTTCCACCATGTGGATCCTGAGATCTAACCCAGGTTGTTGGAAGCAAGCATCTTTATCTAATGAGCCATCTCTTTGGCTCCTGAATTTTTGATTTTTTTTTTTTTTTGTTTTTTTTTTTTTTCGAGACAGGGTTTCTCTGTGTAGCTTTGCGCCTTTTCCTGGAACTCACTTGGTAGCCCAGGCTGGCCTCGAACTCACAGAGATCCGCCTGGCTCTGCCTCCCGAGTGCTGGGATTAAAGGCGTGCGCCACCACCGCCCGGCGAATTTTTGATTTTTAAAAGTTGCTGCTTTAGTTGCTGACTTTAGTTTTGTAAAAATTTGTTTAATAAATTTTGACATGAAATTAAGACAGAATTGCAAACAATTTCTGAAATGCCCTTAAACATATGTTTTGCCATTTTATACTACATATTTATGAAAAATGTCATTCTTGTCATTGACAATTATAAAATCAAAATGAAAAATATTAAAGATGCTCTACATCCTACAGTTTAACTCTTCAGCCAAGATTTAATTATTTGTGTAAAAATGAACAAGCACATCCATTCCATTAGTATACATCTTTTAGTCTTTGTGTGAATGTGTGTGGGGTATATATGTGTTGGGGTGTATGTGTGTGGGGTGTATGTGTATGAGATATGTGGGGGGGAAATGTGTGTGTATATGGGTATGGGATATGTGTGTGTATGGGTGTATGTGTGTGAGGTGGGTGTGGATATATGTGTGTGTGTGTTGGAGTGGGTGCAGGAGAACAGAAGTTGATATCAGATCTTCCTCTATTGTTGTCCACCTTTTGATTTTTTGGGGAAGAGTCTTTCATTGGCCCTAGAGCTCATCAGTTCAGCAAGATTTGCTGGTTAGTGAGTTCCAGGGATCCAATACTCCAGCCTCTGCCTCCCCAGTGCAGGAATTATAGGCACACACTGCTATACCCAGCATTTTACATAGGTCCTGGAGATTGAAATCATATTTACATGGCAAGCACTGTACTCACTGAGCCATTTCCCCAGCCTTTAATTTAGTCTTTAGTAAATAGTAGGATTTGTAGATACCAAGGTAACATAAATTTCCTCATGATTTTTAAACAGTATATATTTGATTTGTATACCTATTGTCTTAGTTAGGTTTATATTGCTGTGGTACAGAACATGACCAATAGTAACTTGGAGGAAAAGGTTGCAGTTGCAGTCCATCATCAGGGAATCAGGGCAGGACCTCAAGGCAGGAACCCCGAGGGAGGAACTAAAGCTGAGGTCATACTGCCACAGTGGGCCAGCCTTCCCACATCAGTCATTAATCAAGAAAATGCTCCTCAGGCCTGTCCACATGCCAGGCTTATGGCAACATTTTCTCAGTTGAGGTTCTCTCTTAGATGACTGATGTGTCAAGTTGACAAAACCAACCATGAACCTAAATATCCGAGTCGTGTAAAACTTTCTATGGTGAGTGCTTTGTGAGTGTACAAAGTTTAAGAAGCCCTGTCTAGAACACACAACCCCAACAGCATCGGAAGTGTAAAATATGAGTTAACCTTCCAAGAAGAAAAACTATTCGCCAGAACTTTTGAAACTTTTGTTTGTACTGTAGTTATTTATGAAGTAATTTAGTGTCTGAATTAATTGGCATAATACAAAATTAGCTACAGTACTTAACCTCTGAGTTTGGTTGTGGGGATTTACCTAGTGTCTCAGCATCACTTGCATGGTGGAGCTTTGCTGCTCTTTTCCTTTGCTGTCTCTCTTTTCCTTTGCTCATTGGTTTTGAGGTGACGAAGTACAGCAGGAGCACTTAGCACCGAACCACCTTTGTCCGCTGACTTCCACAGTCATCTCTTCTAAGTCACTTTGCAAGGGCCATGTTTTTTCACAACTAGGGGAATTTTCAATAGAGAATCTGTTGGATCATTGGTGCTTGAATTATTGTGGGAACACGGACCATGAATGAAGCTGTGTGAGGAGATTTCTGAGACTTTGTAAGAAAACTCCAAGGAAACAAGATAAGAATCTTGTGACCTCAGTTTCTTCAAAACACAGAATTGTTCTTGGAATATGCTTTTGTGCTCCTCCCAAGTGTAGCAGATAGGAGTGAGTTTACGTCAGCTGTTGATACTCATATGCACATATAGAAAAACATGTTTTTGCCACATGTGGCTCATCCTTGTGATTGTATACTTTACCCAGATGACTCTTCTTAATCCTCAGAGTATAAATTGTCTGATGCTCTGAGTAAGTTAGCTATTGCATGAGACTTTAGTCTGCCTCATGTTTCGGCTCCACTCTCCCAGGTTCACCCCACTAACTAGAGTGGTAAACAGACAGGGAAGCTTGAAGCCTTCTAGCACTGTCATATAAACCAGGACCCAGGACACCAACGGGCAAATACTTACCCCATTGTTAGTTCTCAAAACGTTGTCCCATCCTAGACAAATAGCATCACTGGGAACTTGTAAGCTTGTAAGAAATGTGAATTCTACTTTTTTAATTTTTTTAAAATTACATATTTATTTATTTTGTTTTATATGCATCTCTCTGTGTGTGCATGTGCATACCATGGCATGTGTATGGCAGTCAGAATACAACTTTCAGGAGAGTCAGCTCTCTCCTTCTATCATGTGGGTCCCAGGGACCAAACTCAGTTCATTCGGATTTGTGTCCCCTACTGTGTGTATGTCTTGCTGAAGGTGGCATTTGTTGTCTCTTGTACAGACTTAAAAGAAGCTCTGAGCCGGTTTGTAGAAGAAGAATCCCTCAGAGACCATGACAGACATGCCGAAGCGTCCTTGGATGCTGTGAAGTCCGGTGAAGTAGATCTGCACCAGCTGGCAAGAACATGGGCCAAAGCTTATGCTGAGGTAAGACAGAGGGCAGAGTGTGTATTTCAAAATATTCCAGACTTTTCGAGGATGTTTTCCTTGCTGAAGTCATAGGAAACAAAGTAGAGAACCCATTGCTTTTTTATTTGTGAGCCAGTAATACACACCATATGTTCTTGCTTCTATGCTTCCATTCTATATCAACATGAGTTCCCGAGGCAAAGTGTGTGTGTGTGTGTGTGTGTGTGTGTGTGTGTGTGTGTGTGTGTGTGTGTGTGTGTGTCACTCAAGCCACCAAACACTTGTTGAAGACAGAGGACACTTTAAGGGAATTGGTTCTTTCCTTCCACCCTCTAGGTCCCAAGGATCGAACTCAGATTGTCAGGCAAGTGCCTTTATCTGATGAACTATTTTCAGCCCCAGCACCATTTTTTTAAATGAAATATGTTTGGAATCGTACCTTTGGAAACATGAAGCTACTTTATCCTCTGTATTTCTTGGAGCATGTTTACATTTTTTCACATGTTTACGTTACTCTATCTGGAGTTCCAGTTGAGCTAACACCTTGAATTTCATCTGACAGCCTAAGCCAGCATTCCAGCTTAGGTTTCGGCTCTGCTTACTCCTGCTTTCTCACCTGTTTTTGTCATTGTTGTATGATGTCATTGGTTTTCTGTAGGGTTGCAGCTAGTATGGCCTGTTTAATGAAGTCCAAGATGCTACACACATTATTATTTTATTTACTAACCTATGAATCATTTTAGAGTATGTTTTTAATAAGAAAGTTTTCTTCTGATTATAGATTACTTCATACAAATTATCTTTATTGTGCTGGATAGTTTTATATACACTTGATACAAGCTAAAGTCATCTGAGAAGAGGGAACCTCAATTAAGGAAAGGCTTCCATAAGATAGGGCTATAGACAGGCATTTTCTACACAAGGGAGGGCCCAGCCCATTGTGAGTGGTGCCATCCCTGGGCTGGTGGTCCTGGGTTCTGTAAGAAAGCAGGCTGAGCAAACCATGGGGAACAAGCCAGTAAGCAGCACCCCTCCATGGCTTCTGCATCAGCTCCTGCCTCCAGGTTCCTGCCCTCACTTTTTTTGATAATGAGCTGTTACGTGGAACCATGAGTGAAATAAACCCTTTCTTCTCCAAGTTGCTTTGCTCGTGGTGTTTTGTCACAGCAGCAGAAACCTAACTAAGATATTCATAATACATTCACATACAGCCAAGTTAGTGGCTGTGAGAAGTCCCACTGTCCCGACATAGCTGCCGTTGGCTTGTTGCTCGTCCTTTGTGCAGGAACACATGTTCATTGTGCATGGAAACGGGGTCACGGCATACCGACTTTCTTTACTATTGTAGGCACTTCCATCCTTCGCTCTGTAGGAATACCTCATTCATTCCCCAGGCAATTCATAATAACAGCTTGGGTCTATCTCCCCGTGTTCTTCTCTGTATCCAGACAGTCCTACAGTGACATCTGCATGTGTGTAAAGGCAGGGTCTCCATCCCTGTCTGACGTGTCAAAGCACAGTCATAATACCCATACTTCTCTAGTGGTATGCTAAGCAGAGAAGTTCTGCCAGGACTGAATGTGTGTATTATCTCACAGACTACCTTAGAGCATGCGAGGCCTGAGGAGCCGAACTGGGATGAAGATTTTGCAGATGTGTACCATGACCTGATCCATTCCCCGGCCTCTGAAACTCTCCTTAATCTGGAACATAATTACTTTGTTAGCATCTCAGAACTGATTGGTGAAAGAGATGTGGAGCTGAAAAAATTACGAGAGAGGTACCACTCATTTCTTGTGTTATTATAATTAAATGTTACATTGTGAAATATAATAGCCTGTAAACCAGCCTGTTTGCACTTTTATAAAATTGAAACACTGCAAAATGCTTGGAGTGAACTGTCTTCTTTGATCTTCACCACAGCCCTACAATTGGTATCTTCATTTTGCAGGTGAGAAAACTGTGGCTTACATAAATCCAGTAGTTATCCAAGGGGAAGCTAGTATTTTAACCAAATGATTGTGACCTCAGAACTATTAGCCACTCCTTCTTGCTCTGTCCCTACTCAGAGCGTCTTCTGGATTGCCTTTCTCTAGGCCATGGTGCCTTTCAATTATATTGTAAGCTTCCCACATTAGGAAGAAAATAGAAATAGCCATCACATTGCCCCAAGAAATTGTAATCGGATTTGAATTCCTTTGTGTAGTCTACCTAAGACAGCACACAAACAGTGCTTTCTTGGATACGGGTTTCCGAGTTAGTGAAAAGCCGCCAACTCCTTTATGTTGAAGTGTGGCTTTCCGGGCTGCTCCTCTGGTTCTGTTAACTGTTAACTGTAGTGTAAAGCAAATATCCTCCTCCTACATAATCCATTTTGATTTAGCAGATCATTTATTACCTTAAAAGCATTTATTTAAGAGTATGGGTATACATAACATCTAGATGAATTTTAATAATATTACTGGTGTACGATGGTTCTTGTTGTGGAAGCTTGTTAAGACCACATCACACTTAATTTTTATGACTGATTTAATAGAACACTAAAGAAGTCAACTTAAAATGAGATGCTATATGCTCCTGTCTCTCGTTAGCCTCACATTAGAAAACATTAAGACTAACAGTGTGTGAATAATATTTTTTATTTTAATGGTTATTATAGTTAAAAAATTGAAATATGAAATAATCACAGATGGATTTCTTTTCTTTCATGATGCTGAACAATGAACCCAGACTTTGAGCCTCATGTGTCTAAGAATTCAGCCAACTGTCAATTAAAAATATGCAAGAAAAAAGAGTCATGCCTATTCTGAACATCCCCAGGCTTTAAATCTTGTAGTTATTCCTAAGAATACAGTATAACAACTGCTTACATTGCAGTAGTTGTTGTAAGCAGTCTAGAGATCATTGAAAACATGCTGGAGGGTGTGCATAGGTTGATACAAATACTCTGCCAGGGATCAGTGCTCTGTGAGTCCCGAGGGCTAACTGTATTGCTCTGTACCCTCCTTGGCTCCTGTGTGTCCCTTACCAGTGCTTCACCCAGCCAGTGACTGCTCTAACCCCTGCCTGCTCCTCCTGAAAAGTCCCTGTCTGGCCACCCGTGGTTACACTGTTCTCTTTTCAAAATCAGAGGTGATTTCTATTCTGTTTATTTATTATTTTTCGAAACAGCTTCTATTCTACCAGGGACAATGAATTAACTTACTAATTATTTACCCTCTTTGGAACTTGATGCTTGATCCTTGTTTTTGAGAAGTTGGGGTTGGGGATTTAGCTCAGTGGCAGAGCACTTGCCTAGCAAGCACAAGGCCCTGGGTTCGGTCCTCAGCTCCGGAAAATAAAAAAGGAAGGAAGGAAGGAAGGAAGGAAGGAAGGAAGGAAGGAAGAAAAGTTATGGCATTTTATCGCTTGACATTCAGGTTGCAGAGTTGTCATACCTGGTATGCTGAGCCAGTCTATAGTTAGTGTTTATCTGAAATAGAGACAACTTTCCTTTGAATTTAACCTAGGCAATATCTTAAATCATTAATTATATGATTAACTCCTTGCATTTTGGATACATTCAGGGTGACATAAATGTTCATGAAATTTTCCTTGAATTCTTTTGTCTTTTTTTTCTTATGAGAAATTTGCTGCTTTTATGAAACCATATTCTAGATAGTTCTTTAAACTTTAGAAGAAATGGCAATAACGCTTTTTATCCACTAGAGGGAACACTTGTAAAATATTAGTGCAAATAGAAGTTTTTAGTAGACATTTTTGTTTCTAAATGAAAACCTCTCTTACAGTCATAATCTTCACCTGATACCTCGTACTTTCTAAAATATTAACAACCAGGAGTGGAGGTGCACATCTGTAATCCCAGTTCTCAAGAGGCAGAGACACAAGGCCCCCAGGACTGCATCATGAAACCCTGTCTCAAAAAGCAAACAAAACAAAAAAGTTTATAGGACTGTCTGCATTGTATATAGTGAAGTGGAAGCTAAATGATACTGAATATCTACTTCCAGAAGATGTCAAAGTATTCATGTGTATAAGTTGTATGGGTCTTATTTCTTACATCTATATGTCTAAATTGTTATGAATAAGTATAAAATCAGTTTTAACAATTTACTTAACTAGAATGACAATAAAACTTAGTTTGTGTTCTATTCTGTTTATTATATGTTTATTTAAATTTTCTGTATTTACTTAATTGCATATGTATATGTATGGAGTATGTACATGTTCATATGGGTGTGTTCATGTATGTAGGTAGGTACAGTGTGTGTGTGTGTGTGTGTGTGTGTGTGTGTGTGTGTGTGTGTGTGTAAAGGCCACAGGTCAATATTGAGTGTCTTCCTCAGTCTCTGTCCTCCATAGTTTTTGAGACAGGGTCTCTCACTGAACCTGAACTTTATCTATTTGGCCAGGCTGTCTGGCCAATGAACTTCGGAGATCTGCCTGTCTCTGCCTCCTGAGCACTGGGGTTATAGATATGTGCCACCTCTCCTAGCTTTTCTGTAATGTAAGTACTGGGCATCCAACTCAGCTATCTCCCAACCCCTCAAAATAGCTTTTAGAACAAACTTTGCGTGCGTTTGTATTAAGAGATAAGTTTTAACTTGAAATTTTACCAATGCAGTCAGAACGTACAATACATTATGAAAGTACAGCTCAGTACATTGTCACAGAGCAAGCCGATCCTGGTAGCTCCACCCAATCAAGAAATAGGAAGTTTTCAGCAACGGAGGCCTTCCTCAGGCCTTCCTAGTCACCGTTTTCTTTTACCTGTAAGTGACTACTGTCTGTACTCGTAACACCATTGATTAGCTCCTTCTAGAGGGAAGCCATTCTGTACATTGTTTTTTTGGGTAAATGAAGACTGTAGCACTAGACTACAAAATCAGGCTGTATTTTACATCACTCCTTAAAAGTAATTGCGTGACTTAACAGTTTGTCTCTGTCTTTTCAAACTTAACTGGCAGTTTCTGGGTATAGTGGAGACTAACTTTCAGCATTGAGCTCAGGTCAGTCCTCATATACTTGTATGGAAAATCTGCTTAGGCTGGGATAAGACTGTTTCCTCAGAGGAACTCTGCAAAGGAGAAGGGGTTGGGACTATTAAACAGTCACTGAGAGTCCGCTTGGATTTTGACTGCTTCCCTTTATACATTAAGCTCAAATGATGATCTGCCTGCATACGTGATGTGGTTGACACTTTTAAGACATACTCATCAGTATTCACATACTCATTTTCAAGGATTCAGAGTATTTTCAAGGTATTGGAGTTTTACTTCTTAGATTATATTATCTTTCATAAAATAAAAATTATGTTTTCGGAGGGAAGGAGAAGGAAAAAAACTATGTTTTCATTTTATTCACTGAACTAAAGTGGCTGTATACTCTAAAAGTTTGATGAATTTATCTAATTTATTAATTATGTTTTAGACAAGGTATTGAAATGGAAAAGGTGATGCAGGAATTGGGGAAATCACTCACAGATCAAGATGTCAATTCACTGGCTGCCCAGCATTTTGAGTCCCAGCAAGTAAGTGAAATGAAATATAATGGCTTAAGATATAGAATTAGGTTTTCTTTTCTTGTGAAGAACTTGACCAGTTGGCACTCTCTGTTTAGGACTTGGAGAATAAATGGTCCAATGAACTGAAGCAGTCAACAGCTATCCAGAAGCAAGAGTATCAGGAGTGGGTGATAAAACTCCATCAGGACCTAAAGAACCCCGACAACAGCTCCCTCAGGTACTGGCCCTCGCTTGTTCTTAGTCCTGTGTGTGTCCATCACTATCCATTTTATTCCAGAAGCAACCTTTTGGTTGTATATGTTTGGCAATGAAAATGTAAGATTTTGTACTTCATTATTATGTAGCTCTGCTGACCTCAAACTTGGCATTTAGCCTAGGATGGCCTTGAATTTGGAGAAATCCTTCAGACTCTCTATCCCAAGTGGTAGAATTACAGGCATTTTCTTTCATTTCATTAAATTGCATTCCACTTGGCATGACTGGATGAATGTCAGACACTCACTAAGCAGAAAGAGAAAAATATCTCTAAGTCCGGTAAACCGATTTCCAGAATATGCTAGCACAGGCTGTAAGCATTGGTAGACAGTCCCAGGCTGGCTTTGGAGGAGCATTGTCTTTATGTAATGCCGGCCTCCCACTAGTCTTGCCTCAAGGATAAGAAATATGTCTGCTCTTTTTTTTTCTCTTTCTTCCTCCCTCCCTCTTTCTTTCTTTCTTTCTTTCCCCTCCTTCTCTCCCTTCCTCCGTCCCTCCCTCCCTCACTCTTTCTTTCTCTCTTTTCTTTTTTCTTTCTTTCTTTCTCTCTCTCTCTCTTTCTCTCTTTCTTTGTGTTTGTTTGTTTTGTATGCCCAGACAGCTCCTTGCCAAGTGCTCTTGACACTGGCACACATGAACTGTTCAGTAAGTATTGGGATGGATGGATGCATTAAGTAAGGCTGGGAACTAGCACAGTTGGTAAAGTGAAGGTCTGAGTTTGTCCTCTGAGCTGCACACGTGTGTACAGCTTTGCCTGCATGCACACCTGCACACACACACACACACACACACACACACACACACACACACACACACACACCCCTACACACATGCACAAATAGTTGGTGGAATCGTCTCATGGCCATTTTATTACCGCTTCCCTGCACATGACAGTCTTTCATTTACTTCACTATTTTTCCAAACTGCGCCTGTCTTCTAGGGACAACCGAGGTACTTGACTCCCCAGCCAGCATTTTGAGAGCAGTGGGGTTCAGGGGTTGGAGTGTGCTGAGCATCTGACTTTCTATGCACGAATGTATGCACTGACCCAAATGTAGAGGCACATGCTGTGTGTTGCAGGCGATGGATTTAAGGAAGCTGAAAAGTTCCTTGTACACAAGCCGCCTATCCGTTTGCTGCTGTGCTTCCTGGCTCGATGTGTAGGTCAGTTCACCGTGTAAATCTGGCCTTTAGTTTCTTCTTTTTAAACCATATGCCTCAGGGAAAATGCTTTTACCATTACTATCTTTGGTAGGTGTTTCCTTGAGCAATAGAAATTCTGTTTTCAACTCCCGGAAAACTAACTTTTTGAGGGATAAGTGACATGAAGTAAAGTCTGCCTGTTTTAATGAAGCACAGATTAAGGAACTGAGACCGTCATAGAACTGTCACCACCGTCAAGACATGACATTTCCTCTTTGCCTTCATGTTCAGCACTCTCCTCTTGCCACCCCCGTCAGCCTCTCTGAGAGTGGCCGCTGTGCTGGGGCCTCGCCAGCACTCCAGTGGTTTTGAGCCATTCTCCCGGGCATTGCTGTGACCTCTCATTCCAGGTTCACTCTGTGTTCCCCGATAGCTAACACGTTGAACAGTGTCCCATGTGATAACCTTGTATCTATGTCTCTCCTTTACGTTTTCTTATTACTGAGCTGTAAAACTTACGTTTGTACTCTGGATACATGTTTATCATTAGAAATACGTTTTGTAGATACTTGGCTCCTGTTCTGTGGCTTATCTTTTTGTTTTATTACTTTTAAAAACAGACTTTGCCATTCGTGTAGATCAGCCTTGCTTGGGCTAGCAGCGACCTTCCTTCTTGTGGCTTCTCTGTGCTTAAATTATAGGTGTATACTCCCATAGCCAGCTCTTGTTCCTCCTGCTTCACATTGTAGAGTGGCAGTGCATGCCTTTAATCCCAGCACATGGAAAGCAGAGGCAGATGGATCTCTGAGTTTGAAGCCAGCCTGGTCTACAGAGTGCGTTGCCACTCAATAAGACTGGGTCAAAAGGGAGTTATTTATCTAAATAGTAATTATGTGCAGAAATTAACAGGCCATCACTATTAAGATTGTTTACATCTTGTCAGTAGGGCAGCAGACTTTGAATTTTATCATCTAGATCCCCAGTGCCCAGTAGGCTTCATTTTCTATGGTAGTAGCTGGATGCTGTTTGTGTCTGGGTTGGAACTCAGGGTTTGAAAGTGTTTTTCTCTGCACACTGCTCCATTGTTGGCATCCAGCAGTCTTTGCACACCTGTGCCATGGAGTAGGTCCTCTCTATGCTACTGCTCTTCTCTCAGCAATGGAATCTTGTTTCTTCTCACCCGGTCCTAGACTTACTGTGGGTCAAGCCTTCTCCCATGGAGCTGCATCCCAGCCCTTGTCTACCTGTTGTCCAGTTCTGTTGTCTGTCAGTTCAGCTCCAGTCTGGAGCAAGCCTTGTGTCTGGCTCTCAGCTGTCAGTCGTTCAGAAAGGCTTCTCTTATCGCCAGTCCCCATGTGTCCTTGGACACACTGAGTGAAGACTAATGGGAGGGGTTCAGGTGCACAAGGTATGGCTCCTAACTGTTCCGGAATGGCTGGCTAGCCTGCACATGACCAAACACAAGGCTGATGTGTTCTCTTGACTTCTTCGATGACAACACCCTTTGGCAAATGTGCACTGATGCAAACAGGCTATCCCTGTTTCCTGGTCCTCCTTGGAGAGTCATGCCACACCTTGTCATTACGTTTCCTTCATTGCCTTGTGCCGTGGACTTGACCGGAGCAGTTATGTGGTCACAGCTCCTGTGGGGCAGAGCAAAGAGAGCTTGTCCTGTGAGAGGAGACCGCTGGCGGAAATGCAGCCAGCAGGAAGTGTGCACATGGACCTCACAGCTTTATGACTTATATGCCCTTTAATTTTAAAAGACTTAACTTTATGATTGATTACTATCACTCCTATAATCATCATCATCATCACTGTGTGTGAGAGAGAGAGAGAGGTAAGCAAGCATCTGGAAAGTAGAGGACAACTTTCAGAAGTTGCCATTTTCCTCCCACAGTGAGTCTGGATATAAACTTTATGTCAGCAGACTTGGGAAAGTACAGCCTCTTACCTGCTAAACCATCTCAACAGCCTAACTTCTTCATTTTTAATCTGCCTTGCTCTCACTTCACCTGTTTTACTGTTTTGTCTAGAATTAGCCTCATCATAAGAACTACTGTATATTTTTAAATATGTTCAATCTGACCTTTAAAGGTATTACGTGTTAGTTCATCAGTTAATCCCTGAATCATTTTTAAGCCGCCAGGAAACAGTAAGCAGTGATGTGTCAGTTGATATTGTAATGATTGAAGAGAATAATCCACATTGCTCACTGTGAGGAAATGGAAGGACAAGTGGGGCTTTTAGAACCTGTTGCTGCTTATGGTTTGACTTGTCACCATGGATTAAGGATGAGTTTAGGAATAAAGTAAGCTCTGCTGTCAGCTGTTCAGTTCTCTCATTTCATGGAGAACTTATTTTCCTCATAGAAAAATTTAGATGAATCTGCAGTGAGAGCCTAACAGTCGTTGTATTCATTTCAGTGAGGAAATTAAAGTGCAGCCGAGCCAGTTCAGAGAGACTGCAGATGCCGTTGGGAGGATTTACGAGGAGCAGAGGAAACTGGAAGAGAGCTTCACCATTCACCTGGGTATGGACGCTCTTTCCATAGCTGTGAGGAACTTTGGACAAATCCCTGCATGGGAGCAGAATACACCGTTAGTTCTAACCTCACATCGCATCCCTCTCCACGAAGGCCTGGAGTTTGTGTGCTATGCGTTTTGTGTTTTAGCTTAGATATTTGCAGATAAATTATGATAGATGGGACACTGAAGGGCCCATTTTTAGTGATTATTTGGAACATGGATTTATCTTGCCACAGAAGTTTGCATCTGTTACAGGATTTCTGTAGCTGTTTCAGTATCTTTCTGTAACTTGTTCATCCCTAGGAGCCCAGCTGAAGACCATGCACAATTTGCGATTGCTGAGGGCAGACATGCTGGACTTCTGTAAGCATAAAAGAACTCCTGGGAGTGGCGTGAAGCTCCACCGGCTCCAGACAGCACTGTCACTCTATTCCACATCTCTCTGTGGCCTGGTTTTACTAGTAGATAATCGAATCAATTCATACAGTGGCATCAAAAGAGGTAAGCAGATGCTGTACATACGTCTCCCATTCAGGTTCGCTTTGTAATACCACACTGATCTTGAACTTAGAGCAGTCTTCCTACCTTTGCTTTCTAAGTGCTGGAACAACAGATATGACCCACTCCACCCAGTTTTCAAATAAAACCGTTTTTATGAAGGGATTATGAGAAACTCAACAGTTTCATGTGTTTCAGTACATCGAGCCGCAAACATACCTCATCCTGGCCATTTCAAACTAAAGTGAATAGTAAACAAACTACACAGCCTTGACTGCTTTGACATTCATAACAGCTCAGTGGTATTTAGTTCTTTCTAAAACATCATGTCTGGTGCTCCTATAGAAGAAGATTCTTATTTCAGGCTGCAGTTAAAAATAATAATCCAAGCCGGGCGGTGGTGGCGCACGCCTTTAATCCCAGCACTCGGGAGGCAGAGCCAGGCGGATCTCTGTGAGTTCGAGGCCAGCCTGGGCTACCAAGTGAGTTCCAGGAAAGGCACAAAGCTACACAGAGAAACCCTGTCTCGAAAAACAAAAACAACAACAACAACAAAAAATAATAATCCAGCTGTAAATGCATTTTTCGTTTTAGAAGCAAGTCCTGCTGAGTGACCTTAGTTTACCCAGTGTCTCCTGTTCCTTCCAAATTAAACAGAACCACACTTCTTATCATTTACAGAGCTCGTTGTCTGCTACTTAAAGATGACATGGAGCTGTATTAGAATGTTCTGTACTGATTCTTTACTCCGAGGAGTAAAGTGTTGATGAAAGTCATTGTACTCTATAACTTAATGCACAGTTATTACCAAAACAAATCATATTTACAGTCTTCAGTCTCTCAGATCTAAGTTTCTATAAGGAATTGATAAATATTTGATGGATCCCTTAGATTTTGCCACAGTTTGCCAAGAATGCACGGACTTCCACTTCCCACGGATTGAAGAGCAACTAGAGGTCGTCCAGCAGGTGGCGCTGTATGCGAGAACGCAGCGCAGGAGCAAGTGCAAAGAGGCACGGGGTCAGTAAAGCATCCTTAAAGCGCACTTACTCTTGCACCAGGCCAGCCTGCTGGCCCGAGACACACAGAAGTTCATAGTGCTGGGAGGAAATTAACAACAGACTTTAACATCTTCAGAAGCTTGGGTTCTAGTCCCAGTTTCCTCCTCCTCCTCCTCCTCCTCCTCCTCCTCCTCCTCCTCATCATCATCATCATCAGGGATGCTGCCAACCACAGGCAGTGCTAAACTTGCACCCACTAGGTTTTCCTACACATACAAAACTAACTGATACGTTTTCACCTTTCACCCAAAGGAAGCAGTTAAGTGGCTTCTCTTTGGCACATCTGAGTTGTCCCTTCACTGGTCTCAAGCTTTGAGGCTACTGTTAAGCAAAACCAAAGCTGTTTGAGTACAATGTGATTCTGACACTGATCTGACAACACAGCTGTCAGCTGACTGATGGCAGGTAGAATGCACCCTGACTGCGCTGGTCAAGGGGCAGGTCACGTCCTGATGGAGTAGTGTGTGATGGAGTAGTGTGTGATGGAGTAGTGTGTGATGGAGTAGTGTGTGATGGAGTAGTGTGTGATGGAGTCGTGTGTGATGGAGTCGTGTGTGATGGAGTAGTGTGTGATGGAGTCGTGTGTGATGGAGTCGTGTGTGATGGAGTAGTGTGTGATGGAGTCGTGTGTGATGGAGTCGTGTGTGATGGAGTCGTGTGTGATGGAGTCGTGTGTGATGGAGTCGTGTGTGATGGAGTCGTGTGTGATGGAGTCGTGTGTGATGATGGAGTCGTGTGTGATGGAGTCGTGTGTGATGGAGTCGTGTGTGATGGAGTCGTGCGTGATGATGGAGTCGTGCGTGATGATGGAGTCGTGCGTGATGGCATGACACGCCATCTTGGTACTTGGAATGGCAGGAAACAATGGAAAAGTTACCAGTTACTTATCTCTGGAATGTTCTGTCTGGTGTTTGGACCGAAGTGGATGGTGGGTAACGGACACCATGGGAAGGAAAGGTGCAGATGGAAGTGATGGCTGCCCCACCTTTCTGTGCTGTCTGCCTGTACCTCCAGATAGATCCATGTGTGTCAACGCGTGTGTCTAGTTCTCCTTTTTACACACGGGCACCGTTCCATTTGCTGCTTGTGCACTGGGGACTGCCCTAGAGGTCATCTCTCGTCTGGGAAGCCCTTGTGCCTTTGCTGTTGTGTAGTAGTGCATTGCAGGGCACCTGGTGCTAGTCACCCTTTCATAGGTATTTATTCTTCATATTGGATTGTAAGTGGTGGTGCATAAACAATACTGTGCATGAATCATGGTGCACTTGTGTAAGTAAGCATGTCTGTGGTCACAGGGCACATGTACTCCCCTTCATATTTCCAATGCCAGCCACTGCTCCCTGATTTATCTCTTTACCAAAGGTCTGCTGTGGCAGCATGTGTTCCATTTCCGAGCAAGCCAATGATCGGGAAGTCGGTGTGAAAGTCCTCCTGACAGAGGACTGTGCAGAGCAGCTCAGCGCGTCCTCTTACTCTGTCGCCCTCCCCCACCTCACTCGGCTGGTGATGGTGGAGTCCGAAGTACTTTTCACATGTGTATTTTGATACATTTTAGTTAAAATGTAACGAAACCACTTTCCCTTCTCTTTCCTCCTTCCTGCGCCTTCCAGGAATGTTTTATTGTCATTGTTAGTCGTGACCACACATGAAGACTGAGATCTTAAGTGTGGGAGAGGGAGGAGGATTGGGAGTCTACCTATGAGAGAGTGCAGTGCGTGACAGGAAGTTTTTAAAGCGCCTGTAGTTAAGGCAGCCTGTGTGCGGCATGGTGTTTTGTCCTTGTTACAGCAACTACATTGTGATCTAAAGGAGTCAGTAGAATGAGGCGTTTTTAAAAGACAGCTCTCTTTTGTTGTTGTTTGTTCATTTGTTTTGAGATGGGGTCTCAGTATGTCCCCAGCTTTCCCAGAACTCACTTATTTGGGGATCTTCCTCCCTCAGCCTCTTAAAGGCACTTGTATGTTATAGAAAAGTCTTGTGAAAAACACTTTCTGAGTGTCTTTTTCTGCACACAAGTACGTATTTGTTCATCATATTTACGTCATGATATACAACTACTTGTTTATTCTGTTTCATTCATTTTTTACTGTGGTTGTTATAGTCAATGTATTTCTACAGCTCATGATAAAAGCTGAAGATTGTCTTATGAACATTGTGTGTGTATGTATGTATATGTGTGTGTTTAAATACAAATCACCTATTCGTGTTACCATGAAAGATATTACTTATCAAAACATGGACAGGAGAGTAGACTTTGAGCTGTTCTCTCTAGTTTCTTTTTCCCTTTTTATTTTGAGATTGTATTTTAATTACAACATTTCTCTTCCCTTCCTCCCTCCAAACCCTCCCGTATACTCCTCCATGCTTTCCTTCAAATTCATGGTTCCTTTCCGTGAGTTGTTAGTGCATGCATATATGTATCTGTGTGTGTGTGTGTGTGTGTGTGTGTGTGTGTGTGTGTGTGTGTGTGTGTATCCCAAATATACATACAGGTGACATTACATGGACTCAACAGGTTATGTTTTCAGGGCTGACTGTTTGGCATTGGGCATCCAGTTGGTGTGTTGTTCCCTGGGTCTTGTTTCTTTGAAAGGGATTGTTCATTCCTTGTATAGTCAGAATTAGAGCGTTTGTTCCTGCAGTCTGTGTTGTGACCCACTGCTTATTTGAAGCCCATCCACTGCCAGGCTCTGCTCTGTAACACGGAGTATTCAACAGTTCAGAGCCTTCTGTCTGTGTGTGCTTCTCACACTTCCTCTACTCATTCTTAAAAATGTGTCTGTGTTTAAAGACATAGTGGTGTAAGTCAGTTTGTCAGTGTAGTACTAGGCGACACCACCAGGTCTGTTCAGACAATGTTTTAGAGTTGATGTTTTGGTGTGTACTTTTTAGTCATTTGAAAGTCTGACTTTTCTAGTATGGAATGCCATTTCAAAAATAGATCCTAAAACAGTTTTTAATTCAATTTGACTAAGTAGATAGCCTCTAAAAGACAGCTACTTTGAAAGGCAGTGCTTATTTTGATTTTGTGACAAGAGAGTCTTATAAAATCCAAGTGTATCTTCTATTAAAATATTTGTATTATGTAAATAATGTGCTCAGTCTTAATAACTGATACTCAATCAAAATGTCTCTCATTACATCAACATTTATCCTTCTAAGAAAAATACCATGCCTCAAAAAAATATTGATTGTCTGAAAAAGTTCTGCTTGAAACAGTATCACATAGCTACTTTAAATCAGTTGTATGTAGTATCAAATGAGACAGTAAATTTTAGGAATGTGCTGAATATAAAATGATTCTTAATGTTGCTAGGGGTCGATCTGGTCCAGAGCAGGTTATATCAACAACAGTGAGTCAGAGTCTAAAAATAAAGATGGCCACACCACAGCTATCTAATGAAGTTCTTTTATACGCAGCTAACTTAGTGCCCTGCACTCTCACAAGGAAACTAGAGTGTCGGCAAGTCTAATGTGGTTGAGACCATGTGGGGTCAAGGCTAGTCCCACCTCTTATCTGTGCACCCCGCTTATATAACAGCTTACCAAAGCCTTTCTTCTCTTACATAAGATAAGGAGGTGTGCTAAATTATAGTGCACACGTTTAGCATTGGCAAGTCCCTGAGTCCTGCCGTAGGTAAGAAGAAAGAGAGTGAGGGGAGCAGAGCGCAGAGGAGGGAAGGGAGCACCATCCCCCTCCCACACCTCTGGTCATGAGCTCAGGAATTTGTCGGTGGCTGTGAAGCATGGAGCAGACGGCAGGCGTGTGGGGCACACAGTGCACTCTTATAACATGGAGCAGACTGCAGGCATGTGAGGTACACAGTGCACTCTTATAACATGGAGCAGACTGCAGGTGTGTGAGCACACAGTGCTCTCTTATAACATGGAGCAGACTGCAGGCGTGTGGGGCACACAGAGCACTCTTATAACATGGAGCAGACTGCAGGCGTGTGGGCACACAGAGCACTCTTATAACATGGAGCACACTGCAGGCGTGTGGGGCACACAGAGCACTCTTATAACATGGAGCACACTGCAGGCGTGTGGGGCACACAGTGCACTCTTATAACATGGAGCAGACTGCAGGCATGTGAGGTACACAGTGCACTCTTATAACATGGAGCAGACTGCAGGTGTGTGAGCACACAGTGCTCTCTTATAACATGGAGCAGACTGCAGGCGTGTGGGGCACACAGAGCACTCTTATAACATGGAGCAGACTGCAGGCGTGTGAGCACACAGTGCACTCTTATAACATGGAGCAGACTGCAGGCGTGTGGGCACACAGAGCACTCTTATAACATGGAGCACACTGCAGGCGTGTGGGGCACACAGAGCACTCTTATAACATGGAGCACACTGCAGGCGTGTGGGGCACACAGTGCACTCTTATAACATGGAGCAGACTGCAGGTGTGTGAGCACACAGTGCTCTCTTATAACATGGAGCAGACTGCAGGCGTGTGAGCACACAGTGCACTCTTATGGAGCAGACTGCAGGCGTGTGGGCACACAGTGTACTTTGCTGTTGTGGTTGTCTTGAAAGAGCATAGAGTACATTTTTATATTGTGGTTGTTTTGAAAGAGGGGGGCTGATATATTTCTGTATGTGGCAATATTCCTTTGTGTTGTATTTTCTTTATGACTAGATTCTGGAAACCAAAATGGAGGAAGTGAAGATAAATCTAAGAATTCTGAGAGAAACTATTTGAATATTTTACCTGGTGAGTATCATTTTGTTTTAAATTATTGCTGTCTTATAGTCACACACATTAAAATAGTAGGTTTGAAACATGCTTTCTTATGGTGTTCATTATAAAATGTTTGGCCATATATCTCCTTGAAACAGCACTTGTGTCTGTGTAATACACTGACAGATGTTCTCCAGTGTAAGCCTCATTTCTATACTAGTAATGACTTAACTTCTGGATCCATATAGAAACCCAAAAAGTTACATAGAAGTTTCATGGTTTTGTATTTCTAATGTGCTCTTATACATTGTTTCTTAGTCACTAAGTAATGAGCCGAGAGGTGTTTTTAACTCTAAACTATAAGGAGGAGTGCACAGAGATGAACGTGGTTGAACCTGTAGCTGGGCCACTTGCTGTAGACGCTTGTTCACATTTCCCTCACATCTTTCTGCTTCTGGGTCTTTATTTCCCTTATTGTTATTGGATGCATTTAACAGGTGGAGTTCAAGCTCTCAGTCTTCCTTCTGGTTGAATTCACAGCTGGTTCTGGTTCTTACAGTCACTCACATGCCCAGACACCACAAGAAGCCTTGTGTGTGCTTTGTAAATGTGAACTCTTAAATACAGTGGTAGGTTTCACAGTCTTAAAAATCATCTTCCTTGATAGTTGGCTATCCTCTTTTAAGGTAGTTTCTCACATTTCCTTCCACAGATCTTGAACACACAGGCCATGTCACTAACTTAAGGAAAAGCCGTTCCCATTTCTGCATTCATCTTAGAAGGCATAGCACATCGGATTGTGGTCATAGCCTCCGAATTTCCTCCTACCTTCGCATCTCCTGCCCTCACGGATAGTATTTAGAATCACCACAGGCTGTTTCCTCCCCTCGGTGGAGCAGGAGCCCATTTATCTATTATTCCTCATGGGCCTGTGACCTGAGTCATCACACTGTGGCTTTCTAGGAGTGTGTTGGCTGTTACTGTTTTAGAAGAGCCTATCTCTTTATTGTTCTATTTATTTCCTTCCTTCCTTAAAAATAAGCCTGTGAGTTAGTGTCATTATTACCGCTGAACAAGGAATGATATGCCTTAAGTCTGAAGTAGGAAAGGAGTTTGAAACTACCCACCACTATACTGACAGCATCTGAATTTCCATAGCCAACATATTGACAGGAGATGAAAAGTATCTCCATCAAAACTTATTTTAAACAGTGAAGAAAACCAGTTGTTTTCATATACTTTTTTCAAAATTTAATTTTTAATTTAAAAATTTTTTGTGCAGTATGTTTTTAATCCTATTCTTTTCCCCTTAACCCAGGAATGGTTGTTTCTTTATTATGAACTAGATACTTAACAGCTTATGTCATCTAATTTTCACAATTTCATAAAAAAAGCAGTTAGGCCTGATTTCCACTTTTCCTGCACAAAGTACCGGGTGAGTAAGTTGAGGTGAGTTCGCTGCCTCACCTAGCCAGAGTGCTGGAGGGCAGCAGCTCTCCTTCATTCCAACCTAGACCCTTTTCTACAGTGTCTTAGTAATTTGTTACTACTGCCAGTGCCTGGACTGGCCCCATTTTATTAATGGGTAAAATGAGACCAGAGGCAAGTCATTTAAGGTCGAACAAAGCAGTGCCAGGTTGGGGATTAGGAGCACCTGACTGGCTTACTAAGCCATCCCCCGCTCCTGCTGGCCCACAGCCCAAACCCAGTGCTGGGAGTCCCTCCCACTGCGCGATCAGCAGGCATTTCAGTGGCAGACAGGCACAGGACCCAGAAGATCACTGCCTCACATGGTCGACTCCGTTCTGACAAGCAGTCCATGTCTCTCATTGCCAGACGACTTCCTTTTTCCTTCCTCCTTGACTAGCTTATGTCTATCTCTGGCCCCATCCTTTGTCCATGTTCTTTTTCTAGTTCGTTAGTTTGTTTTTAAAGAGGCGTTTTGCCCAGGCCCTGTGAGAGGCGTCTTGAGGTACAGCTTATATACACCAGTAACTAACGATGTTAAGGCGCAAAACCATACTACATTCTTCCTGTTTGTATTACATTTATTTAGATGTGTGCATGTGTGCGCACGTGTGTGTCTGTATTCTGTCTGCACTCATCTGTGTGCACATGCCCTGGTACACATGTAAAAGTCAGAGGGCAACTTGTGGGTGTTAGTTCTCTCCTTCCACCGTGTGGGTCCTGGGGATCAAGGTCAGGTCATCAGTGTTGGCAGCAAATGCCTTTATCTACTGAGCCATCTAACATGGCCAGAGTACTTTTATAAAATATTTTTTCTCAAACGCATTTTCTGTCTCATAGAAATACTGAAAACAAGTACATATGTCTTCCCTTTATGTATTCCTGGATTGATTTATTTTAGATTTTAATAAACAAAATACCATAAATATTCATAAAAGGAAAATGAATTTTATTTTTTAATGATTTATTTATTTTTATTTTATGTGCATTGGTGTTTTGCCTGCATGTATATCTGTGTGAAGGTGTCGGATCTCCTGGAACTGGAGTTACAGACAGTTGTAAGTTGCTATGTAGGTGCTGGGAATTGAATCCAGGTCCTCTGGAAGAGCAGCCAGTGCTCTTCATCACTGAGCCATCTCTCCAACCCTAGGAAAATGAATTTTAAAATATAAAAAGGTTAGTAAATAGCCAGATAGATGAACTTATTTGGTAGTATTAAGCTACTAAATTGTAACTTTTATTAAGATAAATTTCATCTATACAAGATAATTTACAACTTGTTCTCAACTGTTTTTGATAGTTGAAATTTTATACACTGCAAAATTGCAAAAATTCAATGAAAAGGCAATGAAACATTCAGATAAGAGTTTATACTTAAAAAATTCTACCAACTTCACAAGTAAATAATGACTACTCATCAATTTAGTGTTTAGTACTGTGTTCCAGAATATTCTTACCTTACAGTATTTTAAAGCACACTTCTGTATAGCATGAATCCCAATGGGAGTTAGTATACAATTTGTTCTTGATAAAGACAGTACTGGACAGATGTTGCCTAATGTCTGAATGGATGTGACAAAGCCAGCAAGGTATTTCTCCTTTGCTTGGATTGTCAGGTCAACTGTAAAGGGATGGCATTCACAGTATGGCAGGCTATTGCCCAAGGTGAGGTTCGTCCTGCAAGGTAGACTGTCTTCAGGGTGTGAATTAAGGTCCCTCTCTGCTGATGTGTCCATCTGCTCAAGTGATCCTGTATTCTAACCATTGCTAACTGTTGCTTTTCCTTCCGTGGTATTCCAGTGAGTACTCCATATGGGCTTGTTTGACCAAATGGGTTGCTGTGGTTATCAGTCCTGTAAGGCTTGGGCCGTTGTTTCTGTTGCTTGCCCTGCGCTCCCTGTGTGTCCCCTCATCAGTTTAGGGACTTCTCCAGAAGGTTCAGCTTCCTAGCTATGTCATCGTTCTACCCTGGCTCTTGTAGGGCCTACTAAGTATTTTTAAATACAAGTGTATTAGGTTTAAAAAGACAACTCTAATATAATTTGTGGCAAGGATGAATGAAATTGAGGGCAAGGGCTAATTGTAGACGAGTGAAAATAAACTTCTGGGAGGACAGGGCAGAATTTCTACTGAGATGTGCACATAGATAAATATGTATTTACATGTGTCTGCTAGGTTACTCATTGTTGACAGAATAAAAGTTGATGAGATTTTCTTGGCTATTAGGCTGCATAAGAAAAATAATGATTGTAAGAACCCTGGATTTTACAGTTTAAGGAACACCACTCCAGCAGTCCATTTGAAACACTCCCCATGCACTCAGCAAATCTTTATTGAGAACTTTCTATGTACTAGAGATGGATTATTAAGATAGAAAAGGCCCTCATTAACTGTGAGCCATAAATAGTGCCCTCTTTAACATAATCTACGTAAATAGTAGGATGTCATTGTTAAGAGAAAAACAGCAATGGTGGTAAAAACCGTGTGACAAGTAGAGTCCTGTATCAGGTAGGATAGTCAAAGAAAGCCTTGCCAAGAAGGCCACATTTGGTCTGAGGTGAGACTGGTGGTGTCAACCGTGTGAAAAGATTGGAGAAAAGCCTTTAGGCATCAGCCTAAATTGGGAAGAATCTCTACAGGTTTTTAGAGCTGAACAAAGGTTGTGTGGCTAGAGCAAAGAAGAGAGATGAGGCAAGGGGGTGTTGAAGGGAAAGGCTTTGTCCAAGCTGTGTAGGCCTTGTGGATCGTAGTACAGAGCTGGCTGTTTTCAGCTGTTGAACGTGTCTAAGTGAGAGAGTGCTACACAGGGTATTTGAATCATTTTGGACCAGTGAAGAAGTAGGTTTATAGTCAGGCAGGAGTGAGAACAAAGAGCTCATTGGATGGGGATGGATAATGGAGAAGGAGATTCAGTACAGTTTCTGTATTTAGGATCTGAGAGACTGCTAAGCAAAGATTGGCCAGTCAATCAGCTCAGATAGATGTGAGAGAGCAAACTTAGGATGCAGGGAGGCAGGTAGCCAAGTCACGTATTTTCACATGTTAAATTTGACATTTTATGTTGAGTAGAGATTATAAACACTTACATACCTATTATCCAAGGGGATGCTTCATACCACTCTGTGACCCTCTTGACAAACTGGCTGTTATCTCTTATTTTAATTGTTTTTCTCTGAGAATAAGAAGCAGTGATTGCAGTTGCTTCCTGATATGAAGTCAACACATTGGCTTTCCCCAGGGTTATTTATAAAGCTGTGGATGAGTGTGAGTCGTGCTTTTGAAAATCATGGCTGCATTTGTTGTTCACAGGAGAATTTTATATTACACGTCATTCTAATCTCTCTGAAATCCATGTTGCTTTCCATCTCTGTGTGGATGACAATGTGAAATCTGGAAATATCACTGCTCGGGATCCTGCTATTATGGGACTCCGAAATATACTCAAGGTTTGCTGTACCCATGACATCACAACAATAAGCATCCCTCTCTTGCTGGTGCATGATATGTCAGAGGTAAGCAGAAAACCCTGCCCTTTACTGAGTTGTTACATAGCAATACTGTTAACAATCTACATTTTAAAGGGTTCCTTTTCTTTAAACTGGTAGACTTGTATCTCCTGTCAAGTCAGTTGAATCCGGTGACATATAAAACAGTGAGCAATGCTCAGAAAATTATATGTTGCTTGATATTAGTAAGCATGGAATTCAAGAGAATCTTCAACTTTCAATAATAAATGTGTCTTCTAGCCTTTCTTCTACTCACCCTTCCCCTCCACTTCCTTTTCTTTCTCTGGTTTTACTTGAAGAAGCAGTAGATTTATCTTCACATTTACTGTGGAGTTTTTCTCCGTCTCACCAGCAGCTTGGTGGGAGAAGGGTACAGAAGATGGAGTCACGATGAGTTTCCCGGGAAGCAGACTCCAGAGACCAGCATTGAGGTGCAGATCTGGTTTAGTGTGTATGTTCATTGACGTATATGCATATGTTATCCAATCAGCTAAGGTCATATTGAGTTATTGTCCAGTGGGTCCAAATGGCACACAACCTGCATTATGTGATGGTGAACAGGGGGAGGGCAGTGTGTTCAGGCAGTGTGTCTGCAGACAAAGGACAAGAAGCAGGTAACACCCTGGGCTTTGGCACCAAATTCGAGTGTCTCCAGTTAGCTGGGACTCCATTATGAGTCATCTAGTGTTCCAGAGGCTCAGGTCTGCTCAGACAGCCAAAGGAGGTGTTGGCGCTTCTCACGTTCCCTGTCTTTTCGTGACACCATCTGAACAGAGACTGACCCCTCCATTTACATTTGCCTTTGGTCAATGCTAAGATAAGTTTGCATTTTCTGGATATGCATTAGTAGGTAATGGAAAGAGACTCTAGACAGCAGAAAGAAACCGTTTTCTCAAGGTGTCTTTTTGATGGTACAGATATTGGCTTACACAATGAAGAGGTGGCAAAATCACTTACCTCTTTTATTAGGTGCTGGGGTTTATTTGGCATTTTTAGTTGCACAAAATTTCTTGGGTGCTTCCTTTAGGCTGTCTTCCCTTAGGCATATGAAAACTAAGGATAGGGAATAAGTTGTAGAAATTAAAAAGAGTTTAAAATTCAACTTCAAATAAGCTAAAGGAACAAATGAACTGCAACCCACATGTATGCAGATAAGTCCTTTGGTGGGAGTCCCCTGTGTAAGCAAATAAGCCCTTCTTCAGAACAAGCACATACAGGGTTGCCAAGCAGGCAGGGGCACATTTTTTTTGTTTTCTTTGGGGAGAGGTGAGGGAAGTGTGGGTATTTATTTATATTTTTTCATTTATTTATTTGAGATAGTCTTGCTCTGTAACCTTGGCTAACCTGGTACTCATTATGTTGAAATGATAGCCAAAGGGTGTATCTATGAATATGTATCAATGTATTAATGGGTGCTATGGGAAAACAGACTCACAGATACAGGGTAAGGGAGAGCCAGTTGCAGAGTCCTTCTCTTTGTGCAGGAAAGATGGGGATCAGCACACACCGCTCCACACTGCCTGACTTGGTCTCCACCACCCAAAAGACAGTGACCCTCTCTCTCTCCTCTTTTAAGTGGTCACATAGGCAGACAAGAAGCCACACCCTAAGGCTTGTACCCCACAGCTATTGGGTAGAACGAATTCCCACAACGTTATATAGTTCAGGCTGGCCTCTGTCTCCAGAGCACCAAGATTACAGCTGTGAGCCACCGCACTAACCAGAGGCATTAATAAAAGCTGCTGTCTGCTGTGCAGATTTAATGCCAGGAAGCAAGCTTCATTATCTGATGACTGTCCTAGTTAGGGTTACTATTGCTGTGATGAAACACCATGACCAAAGCACTTGGAGAGGAAAGGGTTCACTTTCCATCAGGAGCTCAAACAGGGCAGTTACCTGGAGGCAAGAGCTGATGCAGAAGCCGTCAATGGGTGCTACTTACTGCCTCTCTTCCCCTGACTTCTTATGGAACCCCAAACCACCAGCCCAGGAATGGCACCACCCATGATGGGCCGGGCCCTCCCCCATCAATTACTAATGAAAATGCCCTGCAGGCTTGCCTACAGCCAGATCTTATGGAAACACATTCTCGATTGAGGTTCCCTCCACTCAGATGACTTTAGCTTGTGTCAAGTTGACATAAAACTATCCAGCACAAGACCAAAAGTTATTACCAAAATAAAAATGTGTGCAAATGTTTTATTATAAAAGAAAGTATAAAGAATTAACCCCTCATCAGACTGATTGTATTTCAGAAGGCCTCATTTTAACCTTGCAATCAATATAAACACTATAATAATCAGTTCCATCTAAGTGAGGAAGCTAGGTGATTTCCAGCTTATACTGTAGTCTGGGGTCTTTGCTCAGCGAGCACATTGCTGTTTTAGTCAAGAGGATTGTGTTACCATCTTGTGGTGGCAGCCCCACACTTCCCTGTTCTCATCCCACTCACTCTCCCCTGTGTGACATCAGGAGAGATAGACAATACTTTGTAAAGTTTCAGTTCTTGGAGAATGTTTTAGTGATCCTCACTAACTAGTCATCTATAAAAGGTCTTTAGGGAGTGACAGCTACGATGAATTCCTGCCACAAGGAAACAGCCAGACATTCCTGCAGCTGGATTCCTGGTTAACCATCTTATAAAAATGGTTATACGTAGGTGGGAAACAACCTCAAAAACAGTTTCCAAAAGTCACTCAGTTCAGATCGACTTCCAGACATCTGATAGGACGGGGTTCCCTCTCCCACGGTGTTACAAAAGCTGCCCTTCAAACTGGGACAGCCAGCTGCAGAACATTAAGTTTGTTTCGGAAGTGTCCAATTTAATTCACAAAAGTAGATTGAGCCACAGGCCTCCCATCTGCTGTATTTAAACATCCTTCAAGGTCGGGAAGTTTATTCGACAAACTCAGATGGCACAGCCCAGGATATAGAGGTGTGTGGTGGGTTTTGTGCAGGGATCCCAAAGTGTTCTCAGATGGTGTTTCTCCTCCTCTAGCAAACAGGATTTCTGGATGTGGTTGCCACACGTTAAGGTGTCAAAGTAATGGTGGGGTCTGAAATAGTTCCTGATAGCCATGACAGACAAAAATGCTGTGGAATTGTTTGCAGCTTAAAAATAAAGAGGAAATGACAAACAAAAGCAGCTTTAGGGGGGAAACATGTGGCTTTTATCTGTCTGTGATCTAAAGACACTGTCTCATTGGAGTCATCTAACTGAAAGTGGATGGATCTGCAAGTCAGGAACCTGAGTTCCCCACTTTCCTCGTTGTTCACTGCTAACCACTGGATCCTTTGGGGCTTGTGACTTCTGTAATTGCTCTGAGAAATGAAGAGGTTTGAGTCCATATACATGATGCATGCAAGCATTCTGCTCAGATTCTCCGAACACCTGGAACTCATACCCAGATCGTACACAGAACAGAACGTTTCTTGCACCCTGGGAGCTGCCCGTGAACTCCAGCTACTTAAACCCTTTTCCACACAAGAATATCCCTGATTTTCACTTAAAAGTGGGGTCTAAGGGCTAAGAAGACGGCTGGCTCGCTGGGTAAAGGTGCCTGCTGCCAAGCTGACAACTTGAACCTGACCTCCAGAGCCCACACAGTGGCAGGAGAGAACTGATTCTTGATAAACAGATGAGAGGGAGAGTGTGGAGAGAAGTGTAGACATGTGTCTGAAATGGGGGTCAGTCAGGTCCGTGTGTGGTGTTTGAGTTTGGGAGGCACACCCTTGTCTTGTGGTCCGGTCGGGTCCATGTGTGTAGTGTTTTACAGCTCTCACTCTTGCATTCAGTACTACGTTTGTGAGGCATGCACGTCTTTGTCTTTGTCTCACTGTTATATATAACATGATGTGGATGGACTACAATATTTAACCTTTTTACTATTTAAGGACATTTGGGTGTTTTCTAGATTTTCCTTTTGTTAAATTTAAACCTCCAGTCAAGGTCAAGAAGTTTACTCTACAAACTCAGATGGCATAGCCCAGGATGTAGAGGTGTGAGTTGTGCAGGGTCCTGAGTCTCTGTTATTACTTGTAATGCTCCTGTGAACACTTTATACATCTCTTGGCAATTCTGTTATAAATAAACTTAGAGATGGAGCTATTGGTTATTGGGTTTGTTTATGATTAGCTTTGACAGATATGGCCAAATTGTCTTCCAAATTGGTTGTAATAGCCATGTTGTATTTTAATGTTAAAAGTAAGAAACAAGCTGGATATGATGGTTCAAAACCTTTAATCCCAGCACTCAGGAGGCAAAGGCAGATGCATCTTTGTGAATTCAAGGCCTGCCAGGCCTAAATAGTGCGATCCTGTCCACCTCCCCCAAAAGAATCAAAGCTGTTTGCTCACCCTCTGCAATGACTATAAAACTTATTTATACAAATGTTTCAAATATCTCAGGGGCACGTACATGAGAAGCAGAGAATAATCTTATATTACTTTACATTGGTATATGAATTTGTATCTAACTTTGAAGACATGGAACCTAACATGACATATTGAGACTTAGGCTTAGTTTCACACACCTGTAATCTTAACCTTCAATAGGCTGAGACAGGAGGATTGCCAAGAGTTTGAGATCAGCCTGGAATATGTAGCAAGATACTGTCTCAAAAGTCAAAAAAGAAAATAGGCAAACAAATACTCCAGTAATTCAACTTTAACCCTAATCCAAAGATTCAGGGGTCCGTGTATGGGTATTACATTTAAATAAAAGATTTTTTTATTAAAATCAAAATTGAGAGTTAATTTCAGTTTTAGATCTTTAGAATCTATTCTTCGTGCAATGCCTGTTTATGATTTATAGTATAATAGCATGGCCCAGGTTCCTGCCTTGGTTCCCAATTCCAAAGTGTGTCATTTGATCTATTTAGCTTTCAGTGAATTCCCTACACAGTGTGTTCACTTAGTCACTTTGCCAATATATAGGACTTATATTCTAAATTCTTTTGCTGTTGCCTGTCTCTATCCCATCTACAACAATATATCCTAAAGTTTGTTTCTGGGAGTGAGCTTGTGTAACCAACCACTGGCCACATCCCATGATAACAAGCAGTGAGTCATGTCTTCTCATGGCCTTCTGAACTTCTGAAGGCTACTCTTGTAGGCAAAGGGTTTTTTTTTGGGGGGGGGGTGTCCTTAATTTTTTCAATTTTATTTTCTGTGTGTGAGTGTTTGCCTGTCTGTGTGTATGTACATCATATACATACTTGGTAACCGGGGAGGTCAAAAAAGAAGGTGTCAGGTCACTTGGAACTGGAGTTACAGATGGTTGTGAGCCACTCTGTAGCTATGGGAACTGAACCTGGGTCCTCTGCAAGAACAGCAAGGTTCATAGCTGCTGAGTCATCTCTCCATCCCCCTTAGGTACTAGTTTGTTTTTTTTTTTGGGGGGTTTTTTTTTTTTTCTTTGGTTTTTTGAGACAGGGTTTCTCTGTGTAGCTTTGCGCCTTTCCTGGATCTCGCTCTGTAGCCCAGGTTGGCTTCGAACTCACAAAGATCTGCCTGCCTCTGCCTCCCGAGTGCTGGGATTAAAGGCGTGCGCCACCACTGCCCGGCTAGGTACTAGTTTTAATCAGAAAAAATAAGTGGTAGAATAAGAAAACTGGCAAACATCTAACTTATTTATGAAATAGAATTGCTACATAGATATATGAAAAATTTGGGGAAAATGTTTAGCTGTCCAGCATTTCTTTTTAGACCTATACTAATAAACAATAGTAAGTTAAAAATAAATCGTGTATGACAGTGTGAATCGCCAGTACATTAGACTGTGTTGTGGACTACAGCCTGCACTTCATAGTTCTGCTGGGATCATGAGCTGATATTTTGGTATGTCTTCTAAGTAGCATTGATGAAGCTGTCAATTCACATCATTCTGAAGAGTGTAAAGTTCTTAATTTGCCTCATGCCATATATTAATTAATCACACGTATACAAAGCAGTAAGGAAGCATGGCATAAATGGATAAATGTGGTGCTCTTTGGACAAGAAGGGCAGTGAAAAGATTGGGTCACTTTTCCTACATTCTTCTGGGCACTCCAGCTGTGCTACAGCCTTCCACATCACCACTGTTCCCCTGATGATAACATATTTGGATAACCCATGCTCTATATGTTGGTGTGCAGAGCTGGCCATTCAGAAGCCCTTTTCTCATAACTCACAATTAGTTGTTTTCCTGACCTTTACCTGGTGTTCATAAGTTGTTCTTCAGGTTGTAAAACAAATTACTGTCTGGTGATACATTTATATATGTAAATCAAGCACTTCATTAAAATCATATAATAATTCATTTAGGCTGTTACTGGGGGTTTCAAAAAGTGTTGTTTACAGTAATGTTTTACAGTGATGCGAAATCTCAACTATGCCTTTGATTTCATTCCTGCTTGTGATTTTTAGTAAATGTTTATCATATGCATAAGCCCCTCGAGGCACACAAGTGGCCCAGCCTGCCCTGGGGACCTCCAATAGCCAGGTTGCATCCACAGAACACTCTTGACTGTCTTAAGGGCTGGACCCAGCCACCTCCCTACCGAGTAAAAAGCCCAAGCTCAGGATTTAAAATCCCACCAATCTCTACCTTGGAAATCTCCATTCTGGAAAGCTCACTCCCACCCCCCCCCACACCCCAAGGAACCCTATATAAAGTAAACCCTGTCTTCTGCTCAGTTCTCTGCTGCTTCTAGCAGAGGCAGCCCCCGCCTGGGGTTTCCCTCCCAATAAAGCTCTTGTGTGGTATGACTAAGTATAAAATATCCTGAATTTCAAAAGTTTAAGAAACACCATAATGAAATAACAAAATGTATAGTTATGAAAAGATTTGCAGAATGGGAAGATAATTCTGGTGACAGTGCAAAGAAATAGAATTGAATGGTATGCTCACTAACATGCTATGGAAAATCATAAGGTATTGGCATAGTCTGGTGTATCCATGAGCGTATTGGCTAAAGATTAAAAATCAAATGAAGAAAATGAGTACATCTAACTCATTAGCTGTCTGATGTAGGCTACTTGTTTATTGCCATTACTTCTGTGATAATATATGGTAAATAAAGCATTTTATTTCACTTGCAGTTATTGTATAATCCAACATAATTATCGTGCTAGCATTGAATGTTTATTTGGTGGAGTGACTGTGTCACTAACTGACTTTAAAATTAATTACCTAGGAACTTTTAAGGATATGTTCATTTTTAAGTCCTGTTTGCTAGGCTCGTTAAATCAACTTTGCAAGTTTACTGGGTAGAAGCTATATGTCTAAAAACCAAGGAAATACAGTTGGGGTGATTAGCACATTAGCCTGGATTTATCTTAAACAGAAGCACTCAACATTACAGATAAAGATCTAATGATATGGGTTTTGGTTTTATTTTTTTATATAAAATTTTGCTGAAAACATATTTTTGTGTGTGTTTTTAGGAAATGACTATACCCTGGTGCTTAAGGCGAGCAGAACTGGTATTTAAGTGTGTCAAAGGTGAGCAGAGCCGATGCTTAGCAGCTACTGTGTAAATCCCGTCTCAGTTAGTGAAAGAAGAGCAAGCAAAGGGAAGAAGTGAAAGTTGCCTCTGTCCCTGGTGCTTCCGTCAGGTGCTTAATGGAATATCTCATAGTAGACTGTGTGTTTTTATCATTTGTCAGCCACAAGTAAACAGATCTCTAGCCATTCTGGAACACCGGGGTATCTGGGTACTGGATTAGTTATGTCACGTGATGCTGAAACAAAATGCCTGACAAAATCAAATGAAGGAGGAGTGGCTCAGACTTGGAAGTCACAGTCCATCACGTGGGAAGACTTGGCAGCAGCAGGGAAGTGTGCCACATCCATCTGGTCAAGAACAGATGAATGTGGGGCTCGGGTAGCCCTCCCTCACTTATGCAGCCTAGGACGCCAGCCCATAGAACAAACGATCCACCTACCCTGAGGGCGGGTCATCCCACCTCAGTTAGCCCCACAGATATGTGGAGAGTTTCCAGGGTGACTCTAGATCTTGTCAAGATGATGGTTAATATAAACTACCACAGATGCCATTTACGTGTTGCCGATTCTGACTGCTCTTGTCTTTTATTTTCTGAAAAAATAGAGCCAAATGCTGAATTAACTTTTCATAATCTATTTTATCTTCATTCTGTGAAGGCCATATAGGTCTTTGAGCATGTTGACAAAACTGGTAAACCTCTCTGGCATAGAGAATCAGAGCCTGTGGGTCTTTATCTGTCCCAGAGGCTTAGCCTTTCCTTTGGACAAGTGGCTACCCAAGCGGTCAAGACATGAAGCCCACAGTGAAAATCTCACTCACCTTGGTAAAGGAGTGTTGGGATGGAAAGCCAAAACTCATAACACAGCAGCCTGTTGTTCTGTTTTAGGTTTCATGATGGAGATGGCTTCATGGGACGGAGGAATTTCTAGGACAGTGCAATTTCTGGTACCACAGGTGTGTTATCTGAGCAGACCCCGCCCCAGCCCAAAGCTGTGCTATCTGAGTAAATCCCACTCCACACTAAAGTTGTCTAAGATATTCCTCAAAGACACAGCCAAGTACGCTACCCCAAACTGTTCCATATAATGTCCTGACTTTAAAGGGAGAAGTGTGTCTGGATGCCCTGCAGGCACTTAGTGTGCTCGCAAAGATGTGAGCACCTACCACTCTGTAGATCTTTAACCTCCAAACCAAAAGAGACTTGTCTTCCCTTCTGCTAGGAAGATTGCGGGAGGGGGAGAGAAGGAAGGAAGGAAGACCATTAGCAGATGATTCTGAATTCTCTTTTTCGAGACTGGGTCTCACTACGTAGCCTTGGCTGGCCTGGAATTCACTGTGTAGACCAGACTGGCCTTTGAACTCACAGAGATTTGCCTGTCTCTGCCTCCCAAGTGCTGGGATTGAGCCACTGATACCATTGATACCGGTAATGGTTGATACCTTCAACAGTTCTGAATTCTGTTTAGAACTTAGCAAAACAGATAGAAAACTAGTGCTGTTGACTAGGAGTTTTTCTAGTAATCAGAATCTTTACTTGATATTTCTGTAAGTTGCCAGAGGGTTGGAACTAGAAAAACAGCCCCAATCTGTAGTTAGTAAATCAGTCATGCAAGAAATTTTCACATATTATACTCCCTATCTAGAGTGAGATCCACATTTTAAAACACTTTGAAAAGGTGAAAAGGTCAGTGATGGTCTAACAATTGCAAACTCTTTTTCTTGTTTGCCTCTTACAGAGTATTTCTGAAGAAATGTTTTATCAGCTAAGTAACATGCTCCCCCAGATCTTCCGGGTCTCCTCAACACTCACTCTGACATCCAAGCACTAAACCCTAATATGCTGACACTCTGGCCGAAGAGCATTTCTCAACTCTCCGGGAGCAAGAGCTGTGCTGGAATCCTGTCAAGCAAAAGGTGCGCAGTGGATCCTGCAACTCAACCACCTGTTAAATTATGATGGACCTTGTCAAACATTCCAAAAATGTGTGTGTTCTGCAGACTAGAGATCAGCTCCCAACTGAAGCATTTACTCAGAAAGCCCCTTCATGATATAATACCTCTTTTTTTCTACTTATATGTCCTATCTATGAAAGATAATGTTAAAATTTAAAGTGTTTATTAAACATGGACATTGGTCAGTATGTTCATTACATTTCCATGGAACCCTCTATGACTTTTCCAAGGCATGAGTCCTATCAGATACAAGCATAATTAGCATACAAGTACAATCTTCCTTCTACATTGTCAAATCAGAATTTAAATATACATTGCAAGTATATATATATCTCTTGTGAAAATGTTTTTGTAGCAATATAAATACACAAGACAAATGTGCTTGTTGTTTTAAATTCTCCTGTTTCAAACCCTGGCCTTTAATCTACTCTTTCTAAGGTTGTATAAATTAGAGTCAGAGAAGGCTTTGAATTCCTTCCTGCTGTCTCACCTTCCCTCTGTGACCTTGCCCCTGTCTATTAATAACATTTCATGGCTGGGAAAAGAGCCGGCCTGATGTCAGTCAGTCGAAACCTGCACCTGGCAGCATTATAACATTGACAGTCAGGATCGTTTTCATTTCTCCATTTTCCATCAATGCTGTTTCCTTACCCATTCTTCTACACTGTTCCCACTGAAGAAACTGCGTTCAAATTTCCGTCTCTGATGTCTATCCTCCTTCATCAAAATTGACTTTTGGTACACTCTTTTCTCAGAGGCTGCTGGTCATGTATCCCACGTGTAAGTCATTTGCTAAGAGCAGTGACTCTGAGTCTTTGATGTCGTGATAAAGTGGTATTTCTTGATTTCAAGAAAGCAAAAACAGCACTTTAAGTATGTCAGAGTATCAAAACGATGGCAGACACTCTCTTGGTAGACAGAGTGCTTTCCTGTGGAGGACCGTCTTAGATTTCCACTCAAGGGAGAGATGGAACACCCAGTCCACACTATGACCAACAAACACTAATTTTTCCAAGTTCTTTGCCAAGGGACTTGGTACTACATATGGAGAATCCCCACTTCCTGGAAGAAATGGTCTTTCAAGCACCATTGTTCTCATTGGGATTAGTTCTGATACAGGGCAGACAGACAGAAACTGGAGATGAACAGGTCAGAATCAGAGACTGTTGCTGTTCATAAACTGACTGATCTGGCTAGGGTAGGTGTAGTGGGACCGATAAAAACCGCTCAGATAGAGGTGTAGCTCTGTGTTAGGGTGCTTATTTAGTATGTGTGAACCCCAGCCAGGAGTAAGAGCATTCAAAAAGAGGCCTTGAGTTTTTTTTCACAGATGCTGTGGGACTTAAGATATTTAAGGGTATACCAACAGCTGGAAGGGTGGCACGCAGCTGTCAGGGTGCAGAAGTTTGATGAATGCCACTGACCAGTTTTCTTTATCACCTCAAGGCTGTTTTACTAAGTCACTTGTAACCTGAGGCCTTCACTTAATGGCAATGTAAAGTACAACTTGACCTAGAAAATCAAGGCAAATTTATTGAGTATCCATTTTCAGTTAGTGCTATATTATATAATACATATCAGCAATAAGACTGGAAAAAATTCCTACAATTTTATATATTACTGATGAAAGCCAAAAACCAAAAACCAAGCCAGTATTAATACAATTGCTTGCAGTTAAATGGTGAAGATTTTAATCATGTTATAATTAAGGGAACCTGGAGTTTTGTATTTGAGCTAAGAACACTAAGATTATAGCCTTTTCTAAGTCTTCTCATCTGCTTCTTGGAGGGGAGCACTTCATGGAAGATGTGTTATCTTCTGTCACCATGACTGAATATGTGAGATAATCGGCTTAATAATGGTTCAGTCCACGGTTACTATTGTTTTGTGTCTGTGACAGTACAGTACTCGCTGGTGGGAGTATGTGGTCACAGAGACCTGTTCACAGTAGACAAGGAGCAAGTGAAGGAAAACTTCCTTTGGCTAGGCCACACCTCTGAAAGGTTCTTCCACTTCTCCATTATACCACATTCCAGATTCAAATCACAGCAGATGAGCAGAAGATCTCAGCAGTTCCGACGGCAGAAAAGCCAGCAAACATTCTGCAGACATCAATTGCAGACAGTGCAATAGTGAACAGACAGTGTGTTGAGAGAAGTGACTGCAAGTCTTGTGACTTCAAGGTGGTGTGCTTAACACACACGAGTAAGGAATGTCCTAGTGAACATAGTTGTCTGTTTGTATAAACAGTCGAATGTTCCTAAGGTAGATGACAGTGAGGTCTTCAAGGCCTTCAAGCTATGGTTTGGAACTAAGGCCAGAATGCTGAGCCCGGGACCTCCATTTTTTCACTGTTCCTCCCTTCCCTCCCCACCTGTTCCCAAGTGAAGCAAAGGGCAGCTCTAACCTTTCCATTGATCTAGAAATGTGGCGCCAGCTGGGTCTCAGCACGACACTGTGACCAAAATGGAAGAAACACATGGAAAAGGAATTTCAGCGGAAGAATCTTGTAGTTCTCGTGTTGACACAGCACACGCCATCATTTATATCACTTTAGTTACATCCCACTCCTCACAAGAAAACTCTTCTTGTCTCAGGATCCCAAGGGAGAAGCCACGGAGCTGGGGAGAAAGCGCCTAGAGGCTGCAGCTACTTCGGAGTTTCTATTCACAATGGCTACTTTTCTGTGACTTCTCTCCTGTTCAATTGGACTTTGCCCAAAAGTACCCACAGCAATGTAAAAATCATTATCATAAATGCGAAACAATAAAAGGATTATTTTTGCAATACCTTCCTTCAAAAAATGCCATTGTCTTCAGAACCATTTAAATAAATAAACTTTCCTGGTATCCCCACAGAGCTCTGAAATGTGAAAGCTTAGCACACAGTTGAAATTGTTTAAGCTGTCTGTTTTTGTTTGAAAGCTTGTCTGTGAGGGTGAAGTTCTGAGTGCCAGGTGGCACGTAGTCTTATCATATAGGGCTGTCTTTGTGTAATTGTCACATATATTATAAAATAGATTTGTCATTATAGAATGCCAGGAAATTTCACAAAATCAAAACCAGAACCTTGGCATTTGGTGTAAGCTATGGGTTCTTGTCCAAGTGAAATACGTGTTTTGAAGATTGTTTACCTATCTCAGTGGTACCCCTAAAGCAAAGAACCCCAAACAGGCACCACAGCTGCAGACAGAAAGATTGGGAAATGGCTGAGTGTCTTCTGAGGTCCCCCACAGATCCAGGATGTGCTTGTGGCCTCACACAGACACAGCTCAGGTTAGTACTGCACACTTGGGAATTTTCTTGCTGTGTTTTTTCCTTTTTCCCATAGGAAAACACTTCCTGCTACATCCTGGTAAGAGTTGGCTGAACTTCATGCCACATACAGTCCATTCTCACCAATCACACATTCCACATTTGTGAACCCACCTACTCACTAAAGTGTAGTGTACCTGCAAAAAAGTCGTTAACAGTAGGGTCTGGGGAGTGGCCCAGTGGGCGGAAGCTCTTGCCATGCAGGCATCAGGACCTGAGTTTGAAGCTGGGTGTGGCTGTGCATGGACCTGTAACCCCACTGCTTTGAGAAGTGAAGACAGGAGGATTTCTGGGACTTGCTCACTACCATCCCAAATCCAGGTTCAGTGAGAGACCTTGTATCAATGGAATAAGGCAGAGGATGACAAAACATTGTTCCCAGTGCACCAACATTCATGTGCATACATGTGTAGCTGAAAGTTTCCCTGTGTCCTGCCTGGCCCGTGGTCAGGACAAATCTCTCTCACCCACCAGTCCCTCAGCTGCTCAGACCCAAGTAAACACACAGAGGCTTATATTACTTTTAAACTATGGCCATGGCAGGCTTCCTGCTAGCTAGCTGTTATATCTTAAAGTAACCCATTTCTATTAATCTATGTTTTGCCATGTTTTCTGTGGCTTTACCTGTGTTCCATTACATATTGCTGGGGTCTCTCCTGACTCAGCCTTCCTCTTCCCAGAATTCTTGTCTGCTTATCCTGCCTATACTTTCTGCCCAGCTACTGGCCAATCAGCATTTTATTTATCAACCAATCAGAGCAACATATTTACAGCATACAGAGTGACATCATCATCATACATGGACAGGTGCATGCTGTGGGATGGTCTGTATGTCAAATGTGTTGCTTATTGGTCAATAAATAAATCACTGATTGGCCAGTGGCCAGGCAGGAAGTATAGGCGGGACTAACAGAGAGGAGAATTGAGAGAACAGGAAGCTGGGTGGGAGAGACACTGCCAGCCACCGCCATGACAAACAGCATGTAAAGTACCGGTAAGCCACAAGCCACATGGCAAGGTATAGATTTATAGAAATGGATTAATTTAAGATGTAAGAACAGTTAGCAAGAAACCTGCCACGGCCATACAGTTTGTAACCAATATAAGTCTCTGTGTTTACTTGGTTGGGTCTGAGCAGCTGTGGGACTGGCAGGTGAGAGAGATTTGTCCTGAGTGTGGGCCAGGCAGGAAAACTCTAGCTACAGGTGCACATGCATACAACACACACACACACACACACACACACACACACACACACACACACACACACTCACATGCATGTGCACAGGGATGAGGTAAGCCAACAAAGGCAGTAATTTCATCAAATCTAGATCATATATTGTTCTGGTTAGGTTTTTTTGGGTTTTTTTTTTTTTTGGTCAAGTTGATATAGGCCAGGGTCATCTGAGAAGAGTGAGCCTTAATTGAGAAAACAGGGCATTTTCTAGATTAGTCATTGATGTGTGAGGGCTCAGCCCACTGTGGGTAATGCCACCCCTATGTGTGTGGTCCTGGGTTGTATAAGAAAGCAGGCTGAGCAAGCCACAGAGAACAAGTCAATAAGCAGCATTCCTCCATGGTTTCTGTTTCAATTCCTGCCTCCAAGTTCCTGTCTTGAGCTCCTGCCTCAACTTCCCTTTTTGATAGACTGTGGCCACGTTGCTTTTGGCCATGATCTTTTATCACAGCATCAGAAAAGTGACTAACGAATGTGTAGTAAATTCCCAGTGAAGAGAAATGCAAGGACTTTGGCGGCACTTTCAGTCATAGTAAACAAATAGAGCTGCTCAATACACAGTGACAACTTCCTCCAACAATGCCATACCTTCTAATCCTTTCAAATAGTGCCACTCCCTAAGCATTCAAATATATGAACCTATGAAGGTTATTCTTATTCAAACCACCACATTTATCATACAGAAACTGAGACATAGAACTCATTACCAAAATAGCAAACAGGTCCACTCTGGAGACATTTAGGTATCCAGCAGGAATGGTATTGTCATAGATTAGGTGTGACCCATGAGGAAAACATATTGAGTGGTATCTCTGTCTTTCTCCCATGCTTTCTAGATTTCCCTCATTTTTCCTTTTATAATGAATTCTGTTTTCCTGTTAGCTCATCATATTCAAAAGTCTCTAATCCAAGCAACAGTATAGCATCAGAAGTTGGGAGCATTGCCTAAAGAGTTACATAAACCTGGTTCAAATGTTGGCTCCAATTTATGCACAGTGGCTTGTTACATTAGGCATATTACCTACCCTTCTTAAGCGTGTTCTTTCATTGGTAAGCTGGATGGAAATTAATAATAGTATCTACCTCATTGAGTAGTTGGAAGGGTCAAATATGAGCAGACTACCTGGCATATAGTCATTCTATAAATGTTTGCTATTATCCTTCCTTCCTGCCTGCTCTTCCAATCTTCCTTCCTGTCTGACCTTTCTTCTTTCCTTCCTTCCTCTCATTAGATAAGAGTCACTTAAAACACTATGTACTCAAGGAGTTGGTGAAAGAACACATGGTAACTCAAAGTACGAGCCAATGTATGACCAGGATAGACAACCAGTGCAGAATAAAATGTAAGAGTGCTGTGGGAGTCAAAATAGAAACATTAGCAATACCTGGTCCAAAAGAGATGTCAAGTCCATTGAGAGCAGTGGGCTTTTAGCCCTGGCTTTCTCTGGCACTGAGTGGGTATCCTCTGAAAGCCCTTGCTATTCTCAGTGGGTCAAGCCCAGATCCTCTTGGCAGGCAGGCAGACAGAGTACCACCTGTGTCGGTAGTGGAAAGTTTCAGATACAAAGGGTTGGGCAGGTTAGAATGTCAGGAGGAAGTCACAGGGTAGGTGACTAACTTTGGATGTGAGTGGAGCAGGAAGGACTGGCATATTTTTATCAGGTGAACCTAAGTTTTAGACATAACAATAGGATGAAGTAGTTAGGGCGTTTAAAGTCTGCCCACATAACCGCTACCGTGAAATAGCTGCCCTGCTTCACATCCCTGGTTATCATTTGCAGTTCTTTTGCTGGTGATCTGGGAGATGTTTCCTGCTTTACAGATGAGCAAGTGAGACAAGAGGATTAAGTGCTAGGAAGGAAGAGAGGGGGTGTCCTGGGGTGAGAGCAGGGGACTAGCAGTCAGAATTCACAGTCTACTTGGGCTGCTTTTCTGTGGTGGTGAGCTGAGAGAAGTAGGGTAGTGGTCTCTGTTCTTTCCCAGAAGCAGCTGGAGAATCTTGATTAGTGTAACATTTTCTAATTGGATTTTCTCTATTATAAAATGCTTCCAAAGTATAGAAAAGTTCATCGAATTATTGGCCTACCTACCTACCTATGTACATACTTGTACACCCAGTCCCTATGTTTGTTAAACCATAATGTTGCACTGTTTGTTTAAAGATTCTCTTTTTTATTGTTCATTTATTTGTTTATTTGTTTGTTTGCTTAGTAAAGGTCTCACTCTGTAGCCTAGGCTTGCCTGGAACTCATAATCCTCCTGCCTGAACCACACAAGTGCTAGAATTACAGATGTGCACACAGTCCTTGACTTTGGACTCTCCTTTAAAAGGACCATAGATCCAGGCAGACCCACTTCCATTTTTCTTCTTCTTTGAATTAGCTACTGATAAGCATTTTTGTTTCATGGTTCTGTGGGTCACATTAGCAGCTTTTCTTGGCTTATTTGTAAGTCTCTGGTCAGCCATAGATTCAGTGGACAACTGATGACCACGGCGTGGTATCTGCAGTTGGCTGGCAGGAATAGATGACTGACTTTCTGACGTTCCTGACTTTCTTTCACTAGGTCTCACCCTCTGGGTGGATCGTGTAGTGGAAGTTGGAGTGAAGAAGAGAGAACTGACACATGATTGCTTCTACCACATTCTGTTGATTAAAGCGGGTTCAAGAGATGGGCTAGCAGACTCCATATTTTGGATAATCACATGAGAAAAAAACAAGAACATCGGATAGAGAGAGGAATCAGGAATAGCTTTATGTCACTGGGTCACAGCTGTCTCTCTCCTCAGCACTTAGCACTATCTTAGTTTTTGTCATTCTTCATATTCATGGGTGTTTCGTAGTCTCAAGGGAGCACTATCGGATGCTGCTGTAAGTAGGGCAGTTGAAAGCTTTGTTTTCTACACATGACTCGGCTTGCTTTATTAAGATCCAATGTATACTTAGGTATAGCGTCTTTATTAATCCTGGCTGCAGCTACTTTGGGTGAGGAGGGTACTGGTGGTGAAACCTGGGGCCTCACACATGCTAGGCAAGCAAGCACTCCATCACTGAGGTGCATCCTCAGCCTAACTCCTTAGTTTTGAGTACTTGGAGTTACAGGCCTATGACCCAACTGACTTATTCATTTCTTCTACTCTTTGACCTGAAGTTTTGCCCATCTTGGTGCCACTTTGTCCTGTGCCAGGTACACATTAGAGTCTCTGCAGGGTTGTAAGAAGAGTTTCCTGGATTGTAGAGTATAGATATCTTCAGGTTTAGCAGATGTGTTCTAAATTTAACTCAAGGGATTGCACCAATTCTCTCTTCTAAGAGGGGTGGACATTCCCCTTTCACAAATCTTTGCCTGAACTGGATAGGGGTTGGAGTTTTACTACTCTGAGGATAGAAAACCACATTCCCTGGTGCTTTGCAGGTCCCTGGGTCCTGGTGACCCCGAGCAACACTGAGTATGCTTGGTTGGGCACTTGGACGTCTTCCTTTGTGAGGACTGATGAGTGAGTCAGTCTTTAGTACTTATTTTTTTCTTGGGTGATGATGTTCAAATTGCTTTTGCCATCACTTTTCTAGATGTGGAAGGTTAAGGTTTTGTAAGTCATCCTTGCCTTCATAGGCTATGTGATGTCTTTCCAGTTTATGTAATGTTTTGTTTTTCACAGAGGGTTTAAGTTTTAATGGGACATATTTTACCATTTCCTTACAGTTTAAACTCTGTGTCTCAGTTGAGATATCCTCTATTCCACCCAGAATTGTAGACATGCTCTAATGTGTTTTCCTTTATGACTCTTAACATCTTTATTTTTATTGCTTTGGCCTTTAATCCATCTGTTACCTCATATTACATATTGGGAGTTATGCATCCCATTATATTTGGGTCCAGGAAGAAGACTTAGACAAGCCATTGTGGCTAAATACTTTCTAGAACTGGTGGACATAAATCTTTAGGTTCAGAAAAAAAGGCAGAAACCTGAACAGAAAATAAAAACAAAATCTCTCTAAAAGTTTTATTAAATCAAGTAGAACCTGACAATTCCTAAGTACATAGACTTCTGAACAATAACAGCATCTTCTCAATAGACGTCAGAAAACAGCAATTCTAAGACAGCTGGCAGCTGACTTTTCACCCAATGAAGCAGCCATTCCATCCCTCTCCATCAGTTTGGTTACTAGACAGCTATGACCTTGGACAAATGATGTCTTTGTGTCTTAGTTACAATTTCTATTGCTGTGTTAGAACACCATGACCAAAAAGCAAGTTGAGGAGAAAAGAGTTTATTTGGCTTACACTTTAGCATTGTTGTTCATCACTGAAGAAAGTCAGGACAGCAACTCAAATCGGCAGGATCCTGGAGGCAGGAGCTGATGCAGAGACCATGGAGGGGAGCTGCTTACTGGCTTGCTTCTCCTGGTCCGCTCAGCCTGCTTTCTTATAGAACTCAGTATCACCAGCCCAAGGATGGCACCACCCACCATGGACTGGGCTCTCCCACATTGGTCACTAATTGAGGAAATGCCTTACAGCTGGATCTCATGGAGACATTTCCTCAACTGAGGTTCCTTCCTCCTTGATGACTCTAGCTTGTGTCAAGTTGACACACAAACCAGCCAGCACACTTTGAATCCCAGTTGATAAGTCTACAAGGTATGATTTCTATTTTTTCCTGTTCTCTGTTTAGAGCCACATAAGGACAAAATGCTTTACAAATATGAAGTTATAAAAATTATAGATTTAATTCTTCAGAGCAGAGCTATATTTTAATCTAAAGATCTTCACATCTTTGTAGGAATAGACCAAAATGCAGATGTGTGGGTAGAAGAAAGAATAGAATTATGCATTAAATAAATATTCATTGAATATCTGTAGTGTACTGTGTAAGAAAATTACATAATGATGAATAAGACAGATAGAAGAAACACTGAACAATATGTTACCTCCATCTAGTAGAAGAGACATCTAGTAAACATGCATGTGGCTATATGTTATGATCTACCACATAAGAAAATAACAGGAATAATGTAATTTGTATGAAGATGTGAGTAAATGACATTTAATCTAAGACCTAAAACATTTGTAGTGACCACCCAAAGAATAGAAGCTGCTTTCTCAAGCCAAGGAAGCAAAATGAACCAAAGAGCAGAGAAAAACAAGAAAACAGCAGCCACAGGATAGATACAACTGAGTGGGGAAAAACCCCTGGTGTCTGGCGGAAAGACTGAAAACGGAGACTCAATTGAGGTACCAAAAAAATCTCAGAAAGGAAGCACTGTACCACACCCCTTATGGTGTTTATGAATCCCTTGTGTACCCCAGGGTTGCATCAACGTGAATCTTCCTAAGATGTTCAGAACTGAGCATGAGATAGACCACCATCAGACTCCGGACTCTACTAAGTGGTACAAATGTGAGATACATTCTAGTGACACTGTGACATCATTGAAAACTCCAGCATTGAAACCACAACCTCCTAAAGGAGGGTCTGAATGCATGACCTCAAACAAACTAGGTGGATTAGGAGAAGAGGTCACCATTCCTCAGTGGACTGAATCAAAACCTACGGTCTCATAAAATGATAATAAAATTCTGGGCCAGTCATTTTTAACAAATGACATTGGGAAAACTGGATCTCTACATGTAGAAGAATGAAACTCAGTCAATTCTCTCTCACCCTGTATACAAATCAATTCCAAACAGATCAAAGACATGAAATGCTAGAGAGATTAAATTCTGGAATTTCTAATAAAGAGCACAGAGTACACTTCAGGATGTAGGTTTATGTAAGGATTTCCTGCATAGGACTCCAGTTGCCCAGGAAATTGGATCAACAATCAACAAATGGAACTTTCTGACATTAAAAAGCATATGTACTGCAAAGAAAAATGTTTGACAGAAGAGGCAGCCTACAAAATGGGAAAAATCTTTGCCAGATATACATCTGGCAGAGGAGTAGTGTCTTCAGTATAGAAATAACTCAAAGAACTAAACACTAAGAAAACAACCTAGTTAAATGGTGTGCTGTAGAACTGAACTGGAAGTTCTCAGATAAAGAGATGCAAATGGTTAAATAGTTTTAAAACGCTCACCATTCTCAGCCACCAGGGAAATGTAAATCAAAACTACTTTGAGATCTCATCTTGTCTCAGTCAGAACCGTTAAAATGAAGAAAACAAAATACAGCAAGTGCTGGTGAGGTTGGAGAGGAGCAGGGAACACTTCACACATTGCACTCTTGTTAGGAGTGCAAAATGGTGCAGTCTCTGGGACATCAGTGTGGTGGCCCCTCAGCAAACGGAAACAAGTCGACCATATAACCTCACCATACTACTCCTGGGAATGCACCAAAGGACTCCCTTTCATATTACAGAGACATGCTAACTCATGTTAAGAGCTGCTCAATTGACAATAGCTATGATAGGCAAACAGCCCAGATGTCCATTAACTGATGAATGGATAATGAAAATTCGGTACCTATACACAATAGAACTTTATTCAGCTATAACAAAAAATGAAATTTTCAGGTAAGTGAATGGAGCTGGAAAACATACGGAGTGAGGCAACCCAGGCCCAGAAAGACAAATGTTGCATGTTCTCACCTGTATGTGGATCTTACTGTCAAATCTTTAGGTTTGTGTGTTTAATTTGGAGTGTCTGTAAAATCCAGAAAACTAGAAAAGGACCATTAGTGGAGAGGGGGTAAAGATCTTAAGGGAGGAGGGATAACAGAACACAAGGGAGAAATGGAAATAATGGAGAGGGAGATTTAAGTTGGATGAGGGGTGAGAGGGTAAGGCAGAGGAGGAGGTAGAGAGATGGACAAATAACACTAAGGATGTTTGAAAATGCCACATGGAGATCTACTGCTTTATAACCTTCACATTTTTTCATCTGAAGGAGTTTTTCTAGTTACCATACACAAAGGTAATATTCCTTCCAGAAGCCATAGGTTGCCAAACAAAAATCCTAGTGCCAAGTACGGAATATCTCCCCTCAAGTTGTTGATCAAGAGTATCACAGAAACCCACAAAACAAAAGAAGGCTATTGCCAATCCTCTTGACGGGCCTCCAGAACTCGATGGTAAGACATCAGAGCTGAAGACACCATACAGTCTTACCACAGGACATGGAAAAATCAAGTTTACTAACCAGGAAGCTTCCTTGCTGATGACTGGATTTCACAGTGCTGGAAGGTGCTATGTAGGCTGCTGAGGGGGAGAAGCCACTAACATTCTTACCCATCTGTGAACCCCATGAGCCACAATAATGACAGCTGTGGCAAAATATGGCTGAAGGAGCAAAGCAGCAGGAATGCTATGGGGTAATCAATGGTTTTCTGTAGTGAAAAGGCAGCACAGACAGTGTGCAAGGGAGTGAGTGGGACTGTGTTCAAACAGAACAGGTGACTGGCTGGATATGGCCTTTGGGTCATTATTATAGTCACCTTTGCTGGAGGGGACTGAACTACTACAGACATACATACGGCCCCTTCTTTCCTGCTTGAGCACTGGACATTCCTCCTGGTAATGCCTCCCTCCTGTTGTCTGGTTGTCCAGCTCATGCCCACACTTCAACTTCAGTGCTGCTTCTTGAGGACCCCCTTCCTGGTTTAATAGAGGATTCCCTACCCCTTTACCCTATCATTGTGTGTTTACCACAGAGGAATATTTGTTTGTTTGTCTACCTTCCTACTGTTTTCTAGATGTTTTTGAAGGGTTAAAATCTCATGTCGCGCCGGGCGGTGGTGGCGCACGCCTTTAATCCCAGCACTCGGGAGGCAGAGCCAGGCGGATCTCTGCGAGTTCGAGGCCAGCCTGGGCTACAGCGCGAGATCCAGGAAAGGCGCAAAGCTACACAGAGAAACCCTGTCTCGAAAAACAAAACAAAACAAAACAAAACAAAAAAAAACTCATGTCACATTTTGATCTCTAATGCCTGGCAGAGTTTTAGGCACATGTAGCCCCTCAATAAAACTTTTATGGTTTTCACTAAGCGAAGAGAAAGCCACTGAGTGGCTCCCTGGCTATCCATCCCTAACCTTAAAATTGGAGCTGAGGAAACCCTGTCTGACTAGTGCCTTATCTCCCTGGAGAGGGCTTGTTTGGTGGGACGTCAATCCTTCCCCTTAGCCTGATTTCTCCCAGGGAATCAGAGGTCCCAAATTGAGAACCAGACACTGAATCTTTTCTTGAGCAGTTCCCATCCCATCCATCAGACAGATGAACGTTCTCCAATCTCTTTGAGCCCACTTCTAGCAAGCACTCTCTTACACTGGCTTTAAAAATAAGCCCTCGGGGGAAATGGTTACATTTCTTTCCAGATGCTCTCATGAATGCCAAAAGTGGCGGACAATGAACCATCTGTGGTTATGGGTGGAACGGCCGCCATTCAGCCAGGCATCCTGGGACTGGCTACAGCTTGCTCAGGGTCCTCCCATTTACAGATCATCTCCGATGAAATGTAAAAAGGTCCACTTTCTCAGCCAAGCCCTTTTGTGCTGTCTTGAATTAGCATTCAATCTAGACCCTTCCTCTGAGGTTTTACCTTCTAGTTGAAAAAACTCAAGATAAGATAAGCATATAGGATCCCCTGAAAATGTAACAGAAATGTAATTGACTAATTTACTCATATATTTTTTAATTTGTCTACCCAGTGCCAGATGCCATGCAGGACACTGGGTTACAAAGATGAGAAAAAAAAAAGTGGTCAGTTTTTCAAGAGATAGTATAAAATCTACAATACTAAATGCAAAGAGGGTTTAGACTCAGGAGAGATCAGTAAAGGGTGAGGATTTCCATGAGGTGGGACTTGAACTGATCTTGAAATGAGTGTGGGGTAGGGATGGATAAAAGGAACAATAGATTTCAGTTAGAGGAAATGAGATGTTGAGAGGTCAAGGGAATTGAGTGCTCAGGGTAGAGAAGAGTTCCAGATAGTGGGAGCTGAGGGTAGAGAGAAAATGAAAGATCATATTCTGGAAGACTTTGAAGATCTGGAATTGAACTCCAAGGGAGAAGTATAACAACATCTCATTTTTATTAAAGTGAGCTATAATTCAAGAAGCATAAAATCTTCTTAAAATGTTACATTGTGTGTGTGTGTGTGTGTGTGTGTGTGTGTGTGTGTGTGTGTGTGCCTGTGTGAGTTTATATGCATATGCACAGGGGGCCTTCAGAGACAGGTAGAGGGTGTCAGGTCTTCTGGAACTGGAGTTACAGGCAGTTTAGGAGCCATTCTGTGGAACTGAACGTGGATCCTCTGCAAAAGAAGAAAGTGCTTTTAACTTCTGAGCCATCTCTCCAGCCCTCGTAAAATCCCTTTAAAGTATAAAATACAGGTCTTTTTTTTTTTACTGATTTTACAAAGCTAATTAACCATAATCACATTCTAATTCCAGAGCAGATAACATCCTCCTGATTGTTTCTGAACAGAGAACACATGGGATATGATTGTACTTCAAGCAGATCAGTTTAGCAACAGAGTTGGGATGACCACAGAGGACCTAGAATGGGTAATAGGTTCAGAAGCTTGGAGACCTGGAATAGAACAAGTCATATGCCATTTGCCTCTTAAGTGATCTTCTCAACCCATCCATGACAAACAAGACTTATGATGGGATCACATGAGATAATCTGTGTTGTTTCTCATCTTGTATTTCCCCCTCCTCCAATCAAAAAAAGGTAGCCTGATGTCTGTGTTTTGTAACAACACTGTGGCCAACCTCCTCCACCTTCCATTTTAGGGATTCAGAAATCAATGTTTTGATTATGTTTGAGAGGAGAAAGAGGGCCTATTGTGAGGCAGTAGGAACTGAGGCTAAGAAATAACAAAGGTCAGAGGGATATTCCCCCACATTTTGGAGAGAAGGTGTTTTCTGGTTATGGAGGGAGCAGGAGCTTCACAAGACGTGACAGCATACTAATTCTAGGAGGTTGAGCCCAAACCCCAGAGCCCCAGGCCTCAAAGATAAAAAAAAACCTGCATCACTTTGCAAGTGTGACAACACAAACCTTTAATCTCAGCACTCAAAGGCCAGCCTGGTCTATATAACAAGTTCTAGGACTGCTAGGGCTATATAAGGAGACTTTGTCTTAAAACAAAACAAAAAATTACAAAAAATCAAAACCCAAACCCCTCCTGAACCCAAGTGAGGCAGACAAGTTTGTAGCCCCCAAGATCACAGGCCTTGGACAGTGAATACATCACTCTTCCATGGAAGAGACTCTCCTAAGCATTCAATTTTGCAGTAAACTCCTAGGTTTAGCTAACCTTGTTCTAGTGGGTGGAAAGCCCATGGTCATAGTAACTGAGCTATCACTTGGGCAGGGGGAGGTGCAAATGCATGCTTTCTTGAGAGGTCACATACTGTGATTAATGGTATGGTTTCTGAGGCCAGCAAACAATTCCTGCCACCACGATTTATTCATCATTAAGAACTTGAACATGTGTGCAGTGTCTTTCATTCTCTAGTTGGCAAATCTCTTGCATCTCAGATTCTTTCCCAGAGTTCCTATCTCTCCCTGAAAGTCCCTCCTATCCTCTCCTGCCTAGCTATTGGCCATTCAGCTTTTTACTAAACCAATCAGAAGGTGTCTTAGGCAGGTGAGGATAAATAGACACATCTTCACACAGTGTACAAAAAGATTAGCCCAACAAGCATGTTAACCTGTAGTTGGAAATTTTCCTGTGTCCCAGCTGGCCAACAGTCAGGACAAATCTCTCCCACTCGCATCCCCCAAGTAAACACACAGAGGCTTATATTAATTATAACTGCTCAGCCATTAGCTCAGGCTTATTACTGACTAGCTCTTACACTTAAATTAATCCATCATTCTTATCTATGTTTAGCCACATGACTTGATGCCTTTTCTCAGTTCAGCCTTGTCATCTTGCTTACTCTGTGTCTGGCTGATGACTCCTGACTCAACCTTCCTCTTCCCAGAATTCTCCTCTCTGCTTGCCCTGCCTATACTTCCTGCCTGGCTACTGGCCAATCAGCATTTTATTTATCAACCAATCAGAGCAACACATATTCACAGCATACAGAATGACATCCCACGGCATTAACCTCTCTGGATCTCTGTCTTATGACGGAATATAAAATGCCCTCCACACTTTGAGATGAAGCGAGTGGCACTATTTTGGGAGGAAAGTTCTGGAAACCTTAGGAGGTGGAGCCTAGGTGGAAAGAGTAGGTCACAGGGTGTGGGGGTGCGTTTGAAGGCTATTTGCCTATGTCTTGGTCTCTTTCTTGCTCAATTTCCTGTTCACCACATGTTCTGCCAAAGTGCATGGGTATCGACAATTGTGGGCTGAACCCTCTCTCCTTTAAGTTGTTCTCTCAGATACTTTGGTCATAGGTAAAAATGGTAACCGATACATTGGGTTTCCTCCAAATGAGAATGTGAATCAACTATCTCATAGTCATATCTGAGGATTAAATAAATATGTGTGAAGTACTTATAACACGACTTGGTGTAAAAGTTTTATTTTAGTGTATGTGCTGGATAGTTTTATGTCAACTTGACACAAGCTAAAGTCATCTGAGAGGAGGGAACTTCAATTAAGAAAGTTTCTCCTTAAGATCAGGTTGTAGGCAAGACTGTAAGGCGTTTTCTTAATTAATGATTGATGTAGGAGTGCTCAATCCATTGTGGTGTGCCATCCCTGGGCTGGTGGTCTTGGGTTCTCTGAGAAAGCAGGCTGGGCAAGCAAGAGGGAGCGAGCCAGTGAGCAGCACCCCTCCATGGCCTCTACATTAGCCCCTGCCTCCAGGTTCCTGCCCTGTGTGAGTTGCTGCTCTTGTTGCTTTTGATGATGAACTGTTAAATGGAACTGTAGGCAAAATAGACCCTTTCCTCCCAAAATTGCTTTGGTTGTGGTGTTTCATTGCAGCCATACAAACCTTAACTAAGGCAAGTTGGTAGTAAAATAAAAGGGTATTGCTGTGACAGATCTGAGCATGTTGTTTGGGGGAGAATGTGGAAGGACTTTGGAACTCTGTACAAGAAAAGCTATTGAGTGTTCAATGCTTGGTGACCTGTTCTGTGTGAGCTTGGAAGATGAGACTGTTGAGAACAATGCAGAAGATGGAGGCCTGGCTTGTGAAGTTTCAGGGGGAAGTTTAAAGACTCTATCAGGACCATTTCTTATTTACTGTTATTCTCATACAATACATCCCAACCACAGATTTTTCCTCCCTCCACTCCTTCGAGTTCCCTCACACACACCTCTCCTCTCCCCCAGATCCACTCCTGCTCTGTTTCCCTTTATAAAAGAGCAGGCCTCCCAGGGATATCAACTGAACACAGCTTAACAAGATACAATAAGACTAGACACAAACCCCCACATCAAGGCTGGGCAAGGCAAGCCAGTAGGAGGGAAACAGTCCCAAGAGCAGGCAAGAGTCTGAGACACCCCCCACTCCCACTGTCAGAAGTCCCACAAAACATCAAGCTAACAGCCATAACATATATGCAGAGATCCTAGCACAGGCCCATGCAGGCTTAGTGGTTGCCACTTCAGTCTCTGTGAGCTCCTATGAGCCCTGCTTAGTTGATTCTGTGGGCTGTGTTCTCCTGGTGTCCTCGACCCCTTTGTGTAGATGTAAACAGCCTTCTTATTAAATGAGAAACACAGAACCAATGCAAAGAAGAAAGCCAAGAGGTCAGAGCTAAGAGCTAAAACCTTACCCTTCCTCCTGCGGTGGTCCTACCTCTCCGAACCAGAGCTACCCCTGTGTTAAAGTCTTTATATAGAGTTCCTGTCCTGCCTTCTCATTGGTTGTAAACCCAACCACATGACCGCCTCCTCACAGCCTGTCTGTATAGGCCTCCAGGTTTTCCATGATTGGTATTAAGATTAAAGGCATGTGTATCCAATAATGGCTGTATCCCTGAACACACAGAGACTTACCCAGCTCTGCCTACCAAGTGCTGGAATTACAAGCGTACGCTACCACTGCCCTGATTTCCTATGGCTTGCTAATAGCTCTGACCCCCGGGCAACTTTATTTATTAACATACAAATAACATTTTAATACAAATAAAATATCACCATATATAACTAATATAAGAAAAACTATATACAAAAGTACAATAACTATATACAATATATACAAGTAATAAATACCTAAACAATGTCTAGTTCATTTGTATTTGACAAATTCAGAGAAAATAATTCCATTATCTATCCTATTGTATCTAATTCACTTTCTATCCTAATTAATCTTCAACTATAACTAACTAATCTTCAACTCCCTCAGAGACCCAAGAAAGAAATAATATTAGCTAACAAAAAAATAAAAACAGGAAGTATATGCAAGCAACTTCCAAAAAATTTGTGAGTTGACAGAAACAGCCAGCTGCCTGGACAATCATCTGAGGTTTCTCCGCAGTGTTAGGGCATCATCTTCAGCCTATAGGCTTAGCGTATCTGACAGACTCATTTGTGAAGTAGGATGTACACAAGGTCAACAGTTCAACCTCACACTGGGTGAGAGCAGTCTATATACCAGAAACACCTGAATTCCACTAGTGTCATGTCATGATTCAGGATTTTAAATTCTGGAAATTGTTGATTTTTTTGAATTCAGCTGTCCATTCTTCTTGGCTATGTGTGTATGTGGCTTCATTTCAGCATCCCGTTCTTCTCCACATCCCTCTATTAAATGCCATTCTACTGTTGAGAGGTGTGAGCTTAATTTCTCTTTAAGAATAACTGTTTCAACTACCTTCCCATTGCACATCAGAAGCCATGGGCCCACTGCCTGTTAAGCTGCCTTCGAAGAAAAGGGCACTGTACCTTTCCCGGATTGCGAAGGCCACTTCAGGGATGGTGCCATATTGTCCTGGCCTCAGGAGATGCCTTTTGATAAAGCCATAACCACACTTGTTTTTACAAGAATCAGTAGTCCTCGGAGCGTTGTCCCTGCCCCTGCATGGCGTCCAGAGGATGTCTGCCTCGTTTGAGGAGCATAGTGGGGTGGTTCCGTGTGTCACGCCGTGGGGCCAGTGGTACCAGACCCTGGAGGAGGTGTTCATTGAAGTCCAGGTGCCCCCGGGCACTCGCGCGCAGGACATCCAGTGCCGCCTGCAGAGCCGGCATGTGGCTCTGGCCGTGGGTGGCCGTGAGATCCTCAAGGGAAAATTATTTGATTCTACAATCGCTGATGAAGGAACATGGACTTTGGAGGATAGAAAAATGGTCCGCATTGTCCTGACAAAGACCAAGAGAGACGCTGCAAACTGTTGGACTTCTCTTCTAGAATCTGAATATGCAACTGATCCCTGGGTGCAAGACCAAATGCAGAGAAAACTTACATTAGAGCGGTTCCAGAAAGAAAATCCTGGTTTTGACTTCAGTGGAGCAGAAATCTCAGGGAACTACACAAAGGGTGGACCAGATTTCTCAAACCTTGAGAAATGACTGCTATTCTTTAGTTTTGTTCCATCTTGTGGATCCCAGCAGGTGCTGACAACTTAATGCAGCAGATGATATGAAGGATGAAAAATATGGATGTCTACAGTTAACATATTGCACAATGTATTTCAGTATGGTTCTAAAAGATTCCATTGAGAGATGATTTACATAGGAGGTATAGCAGCTGTCCTGTGGTTAGATGGTAACTTTTCTGGTTCTGCGTTAAGTTTTATATGCTACATTTTACTGATTTCATATTTAATTGTATTTTTACTACAAAAGCATTGGATTATAAATCATATGAAATGAAAAAGTGCCTTCAGGGATTTTTTTTCCTTTTTTTGGTGTGATGCAGGAATGAAGTTCAGTAAACTTCTAAGTAAGAATTATGCACCCCTTTGTCTAAATATGCTAGTCCATACAGGGAAGTACAGTGTGCTGGAGAAAGTTTAAGGAAGGACAAAAGTATACAGAAGAGCTTTGGCTAATGTGTAGAAAGCTTACAAGTACTAACAGTTTAAAAATCTTGTACTGTTTTTTAATAAATCGACATGATGCTGTCACCTCAAAAAAAAAAAAAAAAAAAAAAGAATCAGTAGTCCTTTGTTTCGTGTCCTGTCTGTCCTGTTTGTCAGCAGTTGATTTGAGGATACTTTGTTGTCCAGTGGCTAACTTTTGCCACAGTGAAAGTTAACTCCATATGCAGTTTCTTCAATGCCCATATTTTCTCTGAAGTAGATTGGTACTGCCAGGAGCCGACATGTCTCATAGTCATAACAAAAAAGAAAAATTTTCTAAGTTATTAAAACATTTTAAATGCCATATTCTGTAGATCTCTGAAGAGTTTGAAGATAACCTGTCTATCTAAAATATATCTACTCAATCTTGAAAACATACCTAATATAACTACAAGTTCTATTATAATGTCTAACTACTAACTTTCATTTCTTTATATCCTAATAGTTGGTAATAACATTCAAGGATCAGAAAATTGCATTACATTGTTAGATGAACGGTACAATTAGAAATATATATATAACATTTTCTAACAATATCAATTTCAATACATATAATTTGTATACAATATAAAACAATCCAATCCAATGTAAAATATTTACATTTTTCTTTTTCTTTCTTTCTTTCTTCCTTTTTTTTTTCTTTCTTTTTAAATAAGAACCTTAAATCTAATCTCCTTTGCTTAGCCCTTTTCCTCACCCTTGACAACAACTTGTAACCAACCCCCCTAATCAATGAAAATTATCCCAGACCCAAAACCCATTAAAAGACCCAAAAAACCACCCGCCCCACACCACCACTTTGGGAATGTGGGCGTCGTATTCTTGCAATTGCTTCCTGCTGGGTATGGGTGAAGGTATCTTTATCCTGAAAGAAAAATTTTAGGTTAATTGTCAAATTCTAGGAAAGGTAAATATATCCTTTGTTATCCAGTCTGTGTATAATGCCAAAGTTCAGGGTTTATCTCAAATCCTTATTCAAGTAGTCTTTGAGACTGGATCATCTCAGCTAGCTCTCTCAAAATTGCTCTGAGCACTTTGTAGTTCAAAGCTGATCTGTAGATGATGTTTGTCAGCTTAGTGATGTTATCATTGTCCATGTGGAATTGTTGTTGTTGTGGGGCCCCATCTTCTTCCTGGAGACTTCAGTTGATGTTAGGCCTGACCGTGATTTCCTGCAAAAAACTGATGAGACTCAAACACAAAGACTATATATGCGGCTTTTTAGAATTAGTTAGTACTCTATATGACCATTTATATCTTAACAAAGTTTAAAATGTATATATATATATATATTAATCTTGTAAATTTTGATATAAAATTCATACTTTAAGAAAAGTTTAAAGAATCAGAATAGAATCAAAGAGTTGAGATTAGTAATAGAATAGTCCCTTAATTAATTTGGCTTTTCTCCTGTCCCATAGCAGAAGATGGCTCTTTTCTTCTGGCATGATACAGGGAGTTTGCATTTTCCTTTTAACAACATGCTTGAGTTTAAAGAAGGAGAGGGCCATTCTCCAACTCCAAAGTCAGCTTTAAATTTTAATTGAACTGGGACTATTAGAAGTTAAATAGTGTTAAATCTTTAAAGAAAAGACAAGCAGAAACAAACATTTAGGAAGACATAAAATTTTTTAGATAACATACCCATATACCATTTCACTGTTTCTTAGGATAGACGATTTGTCCCTTTTCTTCAGTTGTCTCATTTGTCCAGTGTTCTTCAAATTCCTTAACCTTCATTCTCCTAAAAGACAAAAACAAAAACCTTTTCCCAAGGTTTTTTGGGGATGTTCCTTATTGGCAAGTTATTATCTGATTAAATGAAAAGGCATGTGTTACTGGTGTAAGTTAGTTTAAATTGGATGTTCATGATAGTTGATGAACTATCACCTCCTCTAATTAAGAGGTTTCTCTTGTTCAAATCGAACCTTTATCAATTTTGATGGTACCCACACCTTTGACTCCTACAATTCTTCCTCTATCAGGCCTCTCGGATGCCATTTTTTTATTTTGGATTAAGGTTCTGTGGCTCTGGTTATCTTAGGCTGTAGAATCAGCTGTGACTAACAAGACATCAGAACTACTAAAGTGATCTCTGCTTTGTTTGCCAGGATACTCCATGCTGGTCAGCTGGAGCCGAGAAATTAGCAGTGATTAAGAGGAGACAAGCATCATTGATATGAAATCTTCTGGGAAGCGTTTCTTAGATCACACAGAAGCTGTGTTCCAGAGGTGGCCAAGGTTATACCTCACACTGGCAGTTGAACTTGGTAGTATTAGCATCACCCAGGTGGTACTGGTTTTGAAGGCATGAAGAGAGGAGCTGAGGCTTGGCAGTATGAGAGGTTAGGAGAGGCCACGGGTGAAGGTGCAGCCTCAGTGGCAGTTGAAGGCCCATGATTGAAGGGGTCATACTGAGAAGTTGAGGTATGGTACCGTGAAGACAGCCTATGAGAGGCTATTGGTGAAAGTGCCGCCCAGTTGCAGCAGAGGACCCCGGCATTTTGGAGATGCCAGTACCATGGGATGACCGCCAAGGACAGCAGCAGCAGGAGATTGGAGCCAGCCAGAGCCTAGAAGACAAGCTGTGTGTGCTGAAGAGGGTGGAGCTGGAGAAGTAGTAACTCAAGAACCTTGGAGGAGCCCAGAAGATACTGGGTAAATCCCAGACTTTGGATTTTTTTACATTTTTACTTCGGAGTTATTTACATTTTTGCATTTTGATTTTGCTTTGATTTGATTTTGACTGTAGCATGGTTCTTCCCTCTTGGAGTAAGAAAGTGTTTCATTTATTTACTACTTTATAGGAGCCTACAGTTAAGAGACTTTGAATTTTAAAAGAGATTGGCTATTTTTAAAAAGTCTGAACTTTTAATGTGTTTTAATTTGTAAAGACTATAGGGTTTTTTAAGTTATCTATATATTTAATGTGAGATCTTGGGGATTAATGAGAAAGGAAAAGTTGTGATGTGTTTATGTGTCAAGCTGACAAGGAGTCAATTGTGCCGGACAGTTTTATGCCAAGTTGACACAAGCTAAAGTCATCTGAGAGGAGGGAACCTCAATTAAGAAAACGCCTCCATCAGATCTGGTTGTAGGCAAGCCTGTAAGGCAGTTTCTTATTTAGTGATTGATGGGGAAGGGCTCAGTTCGTTGGTGGTGGTACCATCCCTGGGCTGGTGGTCCTGGGTTCTATAAGAAAGCAGGCTGAGCAAGCCATGTGGAACAAGCCAGTACTCAGCTCCCCTCCATGGTCTCTGCATCAGCTCCTGTCTCCAGGTTCCTGCCCTGTGTGAGCTGCTTCCCTCATTGCTATTGTTGATGAATTGTTATACGGAAGTGTGAGCAAAATAAACCCCATCCTCCTAAAGTTCCTTTGGTCATGGTGTTTCATCACAGCAACAGCAACCCTAACTAAGACAATAGATCATGGTTACTTTTCTTCTTAGTGTGAGAGAACATCTCACAAAGACATCTTTAAAGGAGGAAGAGTTTGGTTTGGCTCCTAGTTTGAGGGGGAAACATGCATCATGGTGAAGAAGGCATGGTAGTGGAGCATGAGGCCACAGACCACAGCATATCCACAGCCGAGAAACAAAAGAAGGTGGATGCTGGCACTCCCTTGCTTTCTCTCCCTTGATATTCAGTTTGGGGTCCCAGATCACAGGATAGTACTGCCCAAACTCGGAAAGGATCTTCCCAACCCATTTAAACTTTTCTTGAAATACTCTCACAGACATACCCAAGGTGTGACTCCTAGGTGATTCTAAGTACCATCAAACTGATAGTCAAGATTAACTGTCACAAAGTGCTTGCTAGCTTGCTTGCTTGAATGAATGAATAAAAAGGAAGTATTTCCTTCTTAAAGGCAGTGTCCACGGGGGGAGGGGGGGTTCCTTCTGCCCTTCGCATCCCACCTCTCCAGGGCTAAAGGATTTGCTGAAGACTTATGCCACATAAGTTGGATTAGCAAGGGCACTCCAACTTCTGGTTGCCACTGTCACCACCCTGTAGGACATCACTAGTCACCCCTAGAAGGGTCATTGCTAAAAGCACAACTTAGAGGGAACTTGTCATCTTGCCTTGATACAGAGGGAACACATGTAGGACCCAATCACACATCTCCCCTAATCTCGTTCTTCTTAAGGATTTAAACCCTTGCAACTGCATTGTCCTGTAAATAACTGGACTTCCCTACAAAGCGGTGAGCTCTCACAGGGGCAGAGAGTATGTGGACACAGTTGTAAAAGTGTTACAGAGTGAGCAGGTGTTACTATTCTGTACACAACACTTTCAACCATCCATCAATCTCTGTCATCTCATGGCTGATGTGCCAGGTTCTGAGGACCAAAATTGTGTGGTTAGGAGAAGGGAGATTTGGGTATAAGAAAAGAGACAGAGAATTTCCATTGCATAAATCCTGATTATAGGACAAGGGCCCTAGTAAGATCCAGAGAGAGTTCTGGTCATCTCTGCCAGATGAAACTCCCCCAGAATGACCTAAACCAGTTCTTTCCCTCCTGGACAAGAGGAAGGAAAAGTCCCATTCAGAACCACAGAGAAACAAGTCTTCCGTACTGATTATATACAATTTGCAACAGTGTTTCATTTGGTGCCCAGGAGCCTGTAATAGCTGGAATTACCCTTGTTCCTCTTCCTCCTTGCAGGGCCAGAGCTCTGTGATTATATGTCAGGGGATGACATCTCCATGCCAAACTTGCTTGGCTCTGGTTTTGTTTTGTAATTGTGTGTGTGTGTGTGTGTGTGTGTGTGTGTGTGTGTGTGTGTGTGTGTGTGTATTCAGAATCTAGATGTTCTCTTCTTTTTATGCTGTTCTTCAATTCATAAGTAATAAATTTAAATGTTTTGGCATGTCATTCATTTTGGGGGGTACGAAGTGAACGAGAGAGAGAGAGAAAGAAAGAAAGGAGGAAAAATAGAGACCCGTGCCTGCCTACTGAAACAATTATCCCACGTAGATAGAAAATGCGTAGATAGAAAATGCGTATGTGACTGAAACAGGAAGGTGGACGTGAGTTGGTCTGTGGTGTACTACTAATTAGGAGAGACTTGAAGATAAGAAGCTGGTGTGACAGTCTTTCCAGATGATGGATTCCATTGTAGGGGGACACCTCAGCCTGGTTCTCTCCAGGAGTTTTTGTAGTAGGGGTCCTCAGTGGAGTAGCACACAGTATAAAATATTAGAAACCTTAATCTGGGGGTGTAAACTATTTCTGTGGAGGATCAAGTAGTAAATAATTTGTATTTCATAAGCCACATGGTTTCTATTAAGGCACTCAACTCTGCCATCATACACCAAAGGCAGACAAAGACTGTACACGAGCTAGAGATGGCTATATCTCAGTAAGACACCATTTATTAAAATGGGCAAACAGGAAGATTCAGCTGGTGGGCTGAAATTTTCTAAATCCTGCTTCAAGGAACTTAATTTTACATCTTAGTTCCAAAAAATCTTGAAACTTTTAGAATAAGTTTAGAATGATAGAGGACAGAGGAGGAAAGGCGTAATAGGAGAAGGTGGAGACAGCCAACTTGAGGCATTTGGGCCCATGGCCATGGTAGGCAGGGGATAAACATTAATTTGTGGAAAAATTTAGGGGTTCCCTAAATTTAGAAACATGGATCTACAGAAGGAAAGTAATTACGATTGTGAGCTGATGAGTAAAACTGGAGTCCTAACATGAAGGAAATTGATGTCTCTAGTAGTTATTTCTATGCAGTAAATTAACCTCAAACTTCATGACTTAAATCCTATTGTTAAATTCTTAAACATCTATTGTTTCTACTGCCTTTAGGGGTCAGAAATTCAAGAATGGCTTTGCCATGTGGTCTGGCTCATGCGTTCTAATAAGGAACAGTTCTAGGTCAGCCAGACTACAGCCGCCCAAAGGCTTCAGAGGGCCCAAAGGCTCGGCTTCACATACCTGACAGCCAGAGTTGTGGGCCAGATGCCTCGGTATCTCTCCCCGCGAGCCTTTCCAGGGTTTCCTTAAACTTGAGGCTCACTTCCCCCCAGAGAAACAACCCAAGGAGGCAAGACAGAAGCTGAAATGCCCTTCAGGAACTGCCCTGAGAAATCATCTGCCATCGTCTTTACCAGACTCCATTCTTCGCCAAATCCAGCCTCACTTCTGCACTGAGGAGAGACTAACCAAGGATAAACAAGGTGGTCGTGTCAGCAGGGTCAATCTTAGAAGCTGGCTTATACCGTCACAACCAGGAGAGGTAAAAACTATAACTCAGGCCTCACCAGTCCTAATACATCCCCTCTCTTTTTCCATGCAATACAAGGTAACAATTTTCCAGTCCTGGGTCCTGGGATTAAAACATGGCCATCTTTGGAAAGGTTGTTGGTACAGCATCCCTATGTCCACCACACCCATGTATTATCCCAACATCATTTACCTTGTGATCATAGAAACCAGTTGCATCTAGCTGCATTTATCACTATACTGCCTTTTCAATATTTTTATTTTATCCTACTTACTTACTTACTTATTTATTTACTTATTTTTTTGCGTGTGTGCATATATATTCATGGATGCCCACAGAGGTCAGAAGAGGGCATTGGACTCTCTGAAGCTGAAGTTACAAGTAGTTGTAAGCATTCTTGGCTGCTGAGGCATCCCTCCAGTCTCTTCTGCCAGTACCACAGTCTCTTCCTTTCTGTCACTTCACAGATGTCTTGAAATCAGGCTGCAAATTTTCAATTTGTTGTCTTTCAAAACTGTCTTGACTATTTTTTGATTTTTCCTCTTTTTTTTTTTTTTTTTTTTGGTTTTTCGAGACAGGGTTTCTCTGTGTAGCTTTGCGCCTTTTCCTGGAACTCACTCTGTAGACCAGGCTGGCCTCGAACTCACAGAGATCCGCCTGGCTCTGCCTCCCGAGTGCTGGGATTAAAGGCATGCGCCACCACCGCCCGGCGATTTTTCCTCTTTTTTATTTTAAATAGGTGAGTGTCAATTTTTTTTTTTTTTTACTAAGCCCTTTCAGACTTTTGAAAAATAGTTTTAATGTTATCTAATTTTCATGTTACAGGGTTTACTTGTTTAAGTGTAAAATCAACGAGTTTCAGTGAATTCATAAATGTGCAACAAACTCCACAATTCAATGTTAATGCTTTTTAAAATTGATTATCGTTATGACTCTGTGTGTATTTTTTTTTTTTTTTTTTTTGGTTTTTCGAGACAGGGTTTCTCTGTGTAGCTTTGCGCTTTTCCTGGAATTCACTTGGTAGCCCAGGCTGGCCTCGAACTCACAGAGATCCGCCTGGCTCTGCCTCCCGAGTGCTGGAATTAAAGGCGTGCGCCACCACCGCCTGGCTGACTCTGTGTGTATTTGATACATGTGTGTGGGCCAGCACGCCCATGGTGCTGAGACCAGGAGATAACAGTGTGGAGTCAGCTCTCTCCTTCCACCTTCCTGTGGGATCGAGGGACCAGACTCCGGCCACCAGGCTAGTGTGCAGACATGTCCCCCACACCCATGTCACCTTCCCCATAGCCCAATTTTCAAATATTTTCTCTCCCCCAAAGATGTTTCCTGTTCCCTTCTAGTAGTTTCCCTTTCTCACATACTTGTCTCTGGCAATCACTAATCTACTTTCTATCATTATAGCCACACTTGAAGGATATTTTATGTAAACAGAATTATGCAATGTTTCATTTAGTGTGTTTTTCAGGTATTTCCACGGTTTTGCGTCCATCAGTATTTCATAACAGTTATTAACAAAAAATTACATTCTTAGCCTTTGCTACCTTTGGCTATCTATTGCAAGTTCATTTACCTATTGATAGCTATTTTGTTTCCACTTTTGGTTACTATGAATGCTGCCAAAGCCATTAATACACACGTTCTTGTATGGGCATACATTTCATTTCTAATTGGTAAATGTAGGAGCGAAATTGATGGGTCATATGGTAAATTCATATTTGACTTTTAAGAAACTACTGAAGATAGTAAGGTATTTTTCAAGGCTGTATACTTTTACATCCCCACCAGATAAGAGTTCTAACTTCTTCCCTAACCTCACAAACCTTAGAACTGCCTTTTTATAGAGCCGTCTCAATAGATGGGGATGGAGATCTAGCTGTGGTTTTAATCTGTATTTCTCTAATGACCAATGATGCCGAACATCTTTCCATTTTTTTCTTGGTCATTTATGTATTTTCTTCCGTAAGAGTCTAACATATTTTTTCTGTCACTGTGGTAAAGACCTGAACAAAAGTGACCCAGTTGACACAGAATGTCACAGCAGGGCGTGAGTCTTGTGCAGGTTTTATAATCGGGATGCGTTTCGTGAATTGTGTGGGTTCTTTATTCTGAGTTAAGAGCTTTATCAACTACGTGTTTTGTAAGTATTTTCTCCTAGTTTTTGGTGGTAAGTAGATATGTGGGGTAGGGGTTTAAAGGATCTTGTTTTGTGGCCCAGACTAGCCTTAAACTCAAGCTCCTCCAGCTCAGTCTCCCCAATGCTCACATAACAAGTGTGTTCCACTGTGGCCCACATCTTTTACTTTCCTAATAATATCCTCTGAAACACAAAAGTTTTATTTGTGATAAAGCCTAACTCATCACATTTTTATACATGGTATGAGATAGGGCTTATATCCATATTATTGCATATGGCCAATTTTCTCAGAACCACTTTTGGAAAAGGACGACCCTTTCTCTGTTGAAATTTTGTGTTAGCTTTGTTTAAAATTTACTGGCCATGCATATTTTAATTTTAGACCTCCATCGCTATTCCACTGAACTATATGTTTATCTTCAGGAAAATTGTTTTAGAACTTCTTAGAAAGTGATATAACAATAATTACAATTATAGACCAACATTTCTTATAATCACAGATACAGGCTTTTTGTTTTTCAAGACAGGGTTTCTCTATGTAACATCCCTGGGTATCCTGGAACTCATTTTATAGACCAGGCTGGCCTTCAACTCAGATATCCATCTGCCTCACTCTCCCAAGTGCTGGGATTAAAGGCATGCGCCACCACTACCAAGTTAGATGTAGACATCCTTAACTATGCTGTTTCTGCTTTGAGCCAGGATCTCCCTATGCTATGTGGTTGAAACTGGCCTTGAACCACCCGTACTGGGTACAAAGTCTGTTTGTACTCTCCTACTGAGGGCTGGGGTTACAGATGTGAGCCACCACATCTAGTTCCTAGCAACAATTAGCAAATCAGTTATTACTATATATATCATAATTGCATGGGCTTTTTCTCAGGAGAGCAATCTTAATTTAACATTACAAAAGCAATCAATGCAGTTTACCATTTAACAAATTAAGGATTATGATTACCTCAATGTGTTCAGGAAATAAAGTCTTGTTTTAGTTCCTTCTCTATTGGTGTGATGAAATATCACTGAAAAAAAGCAAATTAAGGAAGAAAGGGTTTGTTTTAGCTCATGGTTCCAAAGGGAGACGAGTCCATCATGGTGGAGAAGACATGGTATCAGGAACAGAAAGTTGACTGGTCCCATTTCATCTATATACTAGAAGCAGAGAGAGAGAGAAAGAGAGAGAGAGAGAGAGAGAGAGAGAGAGAGAGAGAGAGAGAGAGAGAGAGGGGAAACAGAGACAGAGGCAGACAGAGACAGAGACAGAGAGACAGAGAGAAAAGGTTGAGGACTGCAAACCCTCAAAGCCTCAAAGAACCCTGCCCCAGGCCTTGCTTCCTTCAACAAGTTTCCACCTTCAAAAGTTCCATAGCCTCCCTAAACAGTGCCAGCCACCAGCCACTGGGGACCAAGGGTTCAAATACATGAGACTATGGGGCACACTTCCCGTTCACGGCACAACCAACACTTAATAATCAATATCCACTGTTAGTAAAAACTCCAAAAATTGACAAAAAAATAAATATCAGTTGGAAGAAGATACAAGAACCAACTTAGCTTGGCAAGGGTCACCTAATGTAAAATCTCTGCTAATAATGTTTTTAATATGGATGATTGGATATGTTCACCCTGGAGCTGGGAACAAGACAAGCTTCTTTGCTGTCACCGCTTCTAGTCATCCTTGAGGTAAGAAAAATAAGTACTCTATCCAATTGGAAAGGTAGAGGAAAATCCATTTTTCTATGAAGATGATGAGACCCTGTGTGAAGATACCATAGTCAATTAGAACTACAAACAGGTTCATATGTCATACAATATCAGGATACAAAAAGCAGTGGGCTTTCTATGTGCTAGTAAAGAATGACCTGAAATGAGAAAATCATTTCATTCACAGTAGCATCCAAAAGAACAGAGAAAGATGCTAGAGGCAAAGACACAAGAACGTCATCTGGTTGGGGAAGTGATAATGTTGGCCTCAGAGAAAGAACAGAAAGTATTTCCTCTTCATCAGTTTTCTAGAAGAATCTGTATGGAATAGACATAATTTGTTTCTTGAATGTTTGGTAGAATTTACCACTATGCCATGATCTAGTTTGGTATATTTGCCATGTTGCTTTGAAAATAATGGCTATCCTGTGTTATTGGATGGGGTGTTCTATGTTTCCGTTAAACATTGGCTGATGCTGTTCTTTAGGCTGTTTCCAACCTGGCTGATTTTTAGTCTACCTGTTTGGTGAATTGTTAAGTGTGTGGAGATCTGTCGCTGTAACTGTAGAGTTGTGAATTTCTTCTTACAACTACAGTGGATTTTGTTTTATTTGTTTCTTTTAAATTCTACTCTCAAGTATAACAGCTTCTTGATCACTCGACCCTTTCTCATTATAAAATGACCTTATTTGTTGCTTTTTTGCTCAGAAATCTGTTTTGACCCCAAGGGAGTCCTTGCCCTGGAGGAGATGGGAATGGGGAGTGGGCTGGGGGGAGAGAGGGGGAGAGGGTTGGAGGAGGGAGGACAGGGGAATCTGTGGCTGATATGTAAAATTAAATTAAATTATAAAATAAATTTAAAAAAAGGAAATCACAAAAAAGAAATCTATTTTGATAGTTATTAATGTAGATATAATGGCTGTCTCTTGATTTATTTTTTTATGTGGACATTGTGTGAGGGTGTGTATGGAGGCCAGAAGGCATTCTCAGGAGTCATCCTCAGGTATACTCTCTGTCTCCTTTGAGACAGAGTCTTTTACTGGCCTAGAACTCACCAATTAGACTACACCAGCTAGGAACTTTCTTCTAAGCAGCATGTATTTTAAAATCAAATACGATGATCTCTGCCTATAAACTGATGCCCCAAACCATTCCAATATAGTCATCAAAGTCTTGTTTAACCCTTACCTTTGTTTCCCTGTGTATAAGAGAGATATTTCGGTTGCTTTGAGATTTTTTTGTTGCCATTTTTTTTTCAATTAAAGCAATGTACCTTGTACTTCCCTTTATATATCTAGTGTTTTGGGTTAAGTTTAGATTTGTGACTTTGTAATTTTCCTCAAATTTGGAAAAATCTAAGCAATTGTTTCTTGAAATTTCTTTTCTTTCCCACCCCCTCTGTTAGATAATCCAGTTATGAAACTAAGAGGAAATGAAAGGGTGCTGTGCTCAGTTTTTTTAAATTTAAAAGTAACAACAACAACAATAATGATACTAATACAGTTTTTGGATACAGGGTATTATTCCATACTACAGGCTGGCTTTGACCTCGCTATGTAGCCCAGGAGGCTTCAAGTCCATGCAATTCACCTGCACTAGCCATTCAAGTGCTAGAATCATAGGCATGAGACAACACACCTAGCTATAAACGTGTGTGTGTGTGTGTGTGTGTGTGTGTGTGTGTGTGTGTGTGTGTGTGTAACTGAAGTTTTAGGTTGACTACAAAACTCCCTGAAAAGTAAAGAATCCTTTGCATGCTGCCTATCCTCATACATGTATAGCCACTATGCTGCCCCAGAGGGGTCCATATGTTGCAGCTAATGAACACATCACTGGCACATCATCCCCTGAAGCCTGGACATGGTGTGCCTTGGGGTTCTTTTGTGGGTGTGCTGTGGCCCTCAACAGATAGTAATGGGATGTGTCTACCCTTACATTATCGTGCATGGCAGTTTCACTGTCCTCCAGTCTGTCCTCTGTCTAGCTATGCTTTCCTCCTGCTCCCCTGCAAACCACTGCTTTCTGTCTTCACAGTTTTGCCTCTTCTGAAATGTCCTATAGTTGGAATAGTACAGTGTGTGACTCTGGATAGTCACTTTCTCACATAGTAGTATTTCTTTGAATCTCTCCCATGTATTTCTACGGCTAGGTGGTCATTTCTTCTCAGTTAATAGTCCATTGCCTGGTTGTGACATGATTTTTATCTGTGCATCTACATACTTTTAAATCCTGAGGGATTTTAATAAAGGTGCAATAATAATCCACATTGAGTTTTTTGTATGAACATGTTTTCAGTTCAATTAGGGTCAACACCAAATTATATGCATTCCTACAAGAATCTCTGTGCTCCACAGCCTCACCAGTGTCAGTGTTATCAGTTCTGTGGGATTCCACTGTCTAATGCAGTGACACATTGCTGTCATCTACATTGTCATTCCATAGTGACACCTGATATCAAGCATGTTTTCATGTGATAAGTTGCCATATACATGCACACACATATATAGACACTTCTCCATGTATACCCTAACATATAATTATATAATGTGTGCATACTGTATGTTTATGTAGATATGCCATATATATTATACATAATGCATACCAGACATAATATATATATACCATATCTATGTGTATATGCATCTATATACTCACGTATATGGTGTACACACACACACACACACACACACACACACACACACCTTCTTTGGTATCTTTTAAGGTCTGTGGCTCATTTTTTTAGTCAAGTTGTTCATTATCTTATTAAGTTCTATTTTGGATAACTGTTCTTTGTTGGATTATCTTTTACAAATAGCTTCTGCTGGTCTGTGTTTATCTTCTCATTTCCTTTACATTGTCTTTCACAAAATAGAAGATTTTAAATGAATGAAGTCCAACTTCTTCCCTGAAGTATTTATTTTATGTCACATTTAAAAGTCAACACCATCATACCTCTCAAGTTTCCCCCTATATTTTGTTCTAGGAGTTTTATAGTCTTGCATTTTACATGTGAATCTGTGAACCATTTGAATGATTTTTTTTTATGGAGACTATAAGATCTGTCTAGATTCAGTTTGCCCCCACATGGATGTCAAAATATCCTAGCACCGTTTTCTGGGAACATTTCTCCACGGCATTGACTTTGTGTCTTTGTCAAAAGCAGATATCTGCATTGACTGCGCCCACTCTGGGCTCTCTTCTCTTCCACCGAGCTATGTGCATATTCTTTCGCTAATCCCAGTCCCAATAACTGAAGCTCCCTAGTTGGCCTTGAAGGATAGTAGCAGTCTATCAGCTTTGCTTTTAAATGTTTTGTTGGCTAATTTTGATCTTTTGTGTGTATGTTAAAGGTGTATAATAAGTTTTTGACACCCAGAAAGGACACAACTTGATAGAATTTTCACAGAGAGTGAAGTGAGTTTATGGATTGGCTTGAGGAAAATGCACATCAAGATACATAGTATTGATTCATTTGTGAACATGGAGTACCTCTGTTTGGCTCTTCTCTGATACATTTTATTAGAGTTTTTCATTTCCCGCATATACCTCTTCTGATGTGCTGTCACATTTGCATGTAAATATATCATTTGGAAGAATGATTATATAAATGATAATATAGTTTTAACTTCAAATTCCACTTTTCAAGGGTAGCATGTAGCAAAGTGATGAAGGGCAGTGAAGTGACTCAGTGGGTGAAAGGGCTTCTGGTGAAGCCGGATGATCCGGATTCTATCACTGGAACCCGCACACAGGTGAAAGGAGAGAACTGACTCCATAAAGTTAGCTTCTGACCTTTCCATGTGTCCTATGACTGCCACTCACACACACACACACACACACACACACACACACACACACACACACACACACACACACACGTAATTCATATATATATAATATATATGCACACAATGACATCAGTAGTAATAACAACAACTCTTGTTCATTAACCTGCATCTTTCATTGCTATTATACTTGTCAAAGCCAAGAAAATATTTTTTTTCATTTTTTATTTTGGATTTTTCCACCATCTACAAACAGCAGCTTTATTTTCGCTTCCTCATCTACTTGTATTTTCCTTTTGTCTCACTGCACTGGCTAGGACATCTAAGATAGTGTTACAAAGCAATGGAAAGTGAAGTTATCATTGCCTTGTTTGTGCTTAAATTTGTTTTTTTTTTGTGTGTGTGTGTGTTTTTTTTTTTTTCTTTTGAGACAGGGTCTCACTTGTTGCCGTGACTGGCCTGGGACTTTCTATGTAGATCAAATTGGCCTCTGACTGACAGAGATCCTATGCATCTGCCTCCCAAATGCTGGGATTAAAGGCATGCATAGACCATCAAGCATGAATCTAAATTTTCATTAAGAATCTTTTCATCTACATTCATAAAGAATAGTGGTTCATTTTTGTCATGTCTATATCTGACTTTGGTATCAGGGTAGTCCTTGGTTCATAAAGTGAGTTTGGAGATACTCTTTCTCTTTCTATTTAATGAAACTGTCAAGGGCATTGGTGTGAGCACTTCTTTAGAGATGGGAGGAAGCCAGGTGTGGTGGTGCATGCCTCTAATCCCAGCACTATTGAGGCAAAGGTAGGTGGAGCTCTGTGAGTTTGAGGCCAGCCTGATATGTATAGCAAGTTCCAGGCTACCCTGAGCTACATATTGAGACTCTGCCCCAAAATATTAATGCAGAATGAAAAGTCTGGTAGAATTTGGAATTCTGTCCAGCAAAGGTGTTCTTCTGTTAGAAAGCTTTTTGTTATTGTTTGTTGTGGATTTTATTATTATCCTCTCGTGGATCTGTTTACATTGTTTATACCCTCTTGGTTTAATTTTGATAGGTAATATGCATATGAGTTTATCCATTCTTCTGGACTTTCCAAGATGTGGAAGATAGTTTTTCAAAGTTTTTCTTTTTTTAAAATTTATTTATTTTATGTGTTTTTCACATCATGTGTCTTGATCCCATTCATTCCCCATCCCTTTGCATCACCTTCCCCCCCATCACCCTCCCTCAAATAAAACAAAATTCAAGAGGAAAAAAAGAAGAAAATAAAATGAGAAAAATTAAAAAATGGAAGGAATTAAAAATATTCTCATTGAAGCTGCAGTGAGACCCAAGTTGTGCCATACACCCCTTTGTTTGTACGTCTCTCCTTGCAAGTGTTCATTATAAAGAGTCATTGGTCTGGTTTTAGGCTCTGGTCTTCACTATGCATTTGATGCTGGGCCCCCACTAGGACTCTTCCTGGACACCCTGCTGCTGCCCTGTGTGGTGAATATCCTGCAGCTTTGGGTCTGCAGGTTGGGTCCCTTCACATGTGCTAGCAGATCATAAATGAGGTGGATGTTGGGGCAGGCCAGGTAATAACCCTGGGTCTGGGCCTGGGCAGCTGTAGGGTTGGTCTGCCAGATGGGAAATGGGGATAGCTCTCCCATGGTCACAATTTTGGGGCTGGCTCACCCACACCTGTGCTAACAGGGTTGGCTCTATTGTGCTGTTGTGGTGAGGTTCAGGGCCTGCTCTCCCAAATGTTGCAGCCAGTAGGGGTCAGAAACAGCTCTCTTGCTCTTATGACCACTAGGTCAGCTCTCCCACTTATCTCCAGTGTTGATGGATGGGTGGAGAGGGTCAAAGTTTTTCTTAACAATTGTTGAATCTCACTAGTATCTGCTGTGATGTCAACTTTTTCATTTGTAATTTATTGATCTGGGTCATTTGGTTGTTTGGGTAAACACTGTTGATCTCACTTATTTTTCAAGGAACTGTTTCATTGATTTTCCTGTTGTTTTTAGTCTCCTTTTCATTAACTTCTCTGATCTTTAAAATTGCTTCCTGTCTGGTGCCTTGGTGTTGGCTTGTTCTTGCTTTTCTAAGACCCTAAGACCTACCTTTTACTTATTTATTTGAAGTCCCTCTAATTTTCACTGTAAGTACACATGGCTCTAAAGGTTCCTCCCAGAACCACCTTCCCTGTGTCCTACAAGATCTCATAAGTTATGATTTCATTTTCCTTTTAATCTATGAGATTTCACATTTCATCCTTGATTTCCTCAGTGACCTTCTGATTGTTCAAGGGTGTATTGTTCAACCTCAAAGTATCTGTAGAGTTTCTGTGATTTCTCTTATTATTGAATTTATAGTTTTCACCTTGTTTGTCTTTTCTGTGTATAGTGTAGGCTTGTTTATATGTTCCTGTGTATGTGTACATAGAGGATAGAGGCCAGATATCTATAGTGACTATCTTCTTCTATCATTCTCCATCCTATTCAAAAAAATTCAGACTTTCTCTGCGTAGCCTTGGCTGTTCTAGAACTCACTTTGTAGATAAGGGTGGCCTCAAACTCAGATCCTCCTGCCTCTGCTTCCCACTTCCCAAGTGCTGTGATTAAAGGTGTGTGACACCAGTTCCCTTTTAGTTTTCTCCACCTTGTTTTTGAGGCAGGGTCTCTCACTGAACCAGGAGCTCACCAACTGAGCAAGACTATCCCAGAGATCTCCTATCTCTACCTCCCTAGCTCTAGGGAATGGGGACTGTGCTGCTGCACTTAGGTTTTGCATGTATATTGGGGATCAAACTCAGAACCGCATGCTTGTTCAGCAAGCACTGTATGAATGGAGCTATTTCCCCAACCTTGTTCAGCAAGAACTGTATGAATGGATATAACTCCCCAACCCTTATCTTAGAGTGTATTCTACTATGATCTGATGAGATACAAGAAATAATTTTAGCTATTTTTTATTATTTAAAACTTGCTTTATGAGCTAGGATGTGGAGACTATGAAGCTAGGAAGACTATGTATTCTGTAGCTATTGAAAGGAATATTCAATAGATACCTGTGAAGTCCACTCATTCTGTGGTGATTTTAACTCTGATGTTTCCTTGTGACCTTTAGTCTGGATGGCACAACAATTGATAAAAGTGTAGTACTGAAGCCACCTGCTATCATTGTATGGCGACCTGTCTGTCCTTTTGTGTCTATTAGTGTTTATTCTAATATACACCCACACGTGTTATATATTCTCAATGGAGTATGTCTTGCATTAACATGTAGTGGCCTCTTTTTTCTAAGTGTTGCTGTTCAGAATATTCCTTTTCCTTTTTTTATTTTATTGAAAATAGATTTTTTCATACAATTTATTCTGGTTGTAGTTTTCCCTTTTTCAGCTCTTCCCAGAGCCTCACCACCTCCCCTCCCATTCAAATCCACATGACTATGGGGCTCCTTTGGTGGTGGCCTTCCTCTTTTATCTCATCTGACTGATGTTAGTTTGAAGTCTCCTAAAAGCAGATAGTAATAGAACCAAAAACAACAACTTAGATGAAAATCGAGTGACAGATTTTTTTAAAAAACACAATTGCAATCATGTTTAAAGAGTCCAAAGAATGCAAAGAAGCCATGAACGCCTGAATGAACTTAAAGAAGACAGGAATAAACTTAATGAAATCCAAGAAAATAAACAGCTGAATGATGTATTGAAGACAATGAATTCAGTAGAGACAAAATACCAAAGAATACCCAAACTGAAATTTTTAAAAAATCAGCAAATCTATTAAAAACACCCAGTGGAAAACTTCAGCAGAATAGATTATGTAGAGAACATAATATCAAGACCTGAGGACAAAGTGAAATATTAGATCATTCAAGAAGATGACATTTTTTAAAACCTCAAAATCAGACAATGCAGTATGTTTGAGACACCATGAAAAGACCAAATTTACAAATTATAATTGGTTATAGAAAATGGAGAAGAATTCCAAGTCAATGGCATAGAAAATGCCCAATAAAATCATAGAAGAAAACTTTCTAAATCTAGGGAGAGAGATGTACATTCAAGTACAAGAAGCACAGAGAATGCCAAGTAGACAAGAGCTGGAAATAAACTCTCTCCATAGTACATGATAGTTAAAACACTCACTGTGCAGAACAAAGATCGTGTATCAAAGCTGCAAGAGGAAAGATACAAGTCACGTGTAAAAGCTGACCCATCAGAATGACAGATTTCTCAACGGAAACTATAAATGCCAGAAGAGATTGGAGAACATGCTTCAAGTACTGAGAGATGCCCACCTGACTAATTTACCTGGTAAAACTATCTGCATTCCTGATTTTTCTGTTCCTGTGATAAAATGCCATGACACAGGTAACTGACAGAAGAGTTGATTTGGGTTTGTGGTTCCAGAAGGATAAGAGTCCATTGTGGCAGGGAGGCACAGCGGTAACCAGCAGGCATGAGAGTGGGAGTGGGAAGTGGAGAGCCCACATTTTCAACTGCAAGCTTGAAGCATGGAAAGTGAACCAGAAGTGGTATGAGACTTTAAACTCTCACAGCTTGCCCCCAAGTGATGTATTTCCTCCAGTAAAGCTGTACCTCCCTATAACCTCTCCAAACAGTACCACCAACTAGGGACCTAGTGTTCAAGTGCCTGAGCCTACGGGGGATATTGCTCAGTCACACCACTACACTATTTATCATAATTGAAGGAAAAAGAAAAACTTTCCATTTTAAAAACAGGCTAAGTGAACTAATTGTGAGAAAACATTGGATCAAAATGATATCGTCGACCAAACGGCTCTAACATATATTTAATGAAGATTCCATTTAAACACTCCATGACATATTCTTCTCAGTCACCCATTGAAGCTTCTCCAAATATACCATATGTTAAGACACAAAGCAGATCTTAACAAATTTAGGAACATTGTAATAACTCCATGTATTCTATCTGATTGCAATAGAATAAAGCTTGAAGTTAATAGCAGAAGAAATTCCAGAAAATACAGAAACTAATGGAGATTAAATAACACACTCTTGAATGATGAATATGTCATTGAAAAATCATGAAGGAAGTGATAAAAGACTTAGAATTAAATGAAAACAAGAACAATGCATAGCCCAACCTCTGAGGTACAATGAAAGCAGTCCTAAAAAGGAAATGTGTAAGTGTCTGAGTCTACCAGGTTGATCTCAGTCCACAGGGGAGGCTTTGCCCTGGAGGAGGTAGGAATGGGGGGTGGGCTGGGGGGAAGGTGAGGGGGGCCATAGGGGAGAGAACAAGGGAATCCGTGGCTGATATGTAGAACTGAATTATATTGCAAAATAAAAATAAAAATTAAAAAAGAGAGAGAGAGAAAGGACTAGAGAGATGGCTCAGTGGGTAAGAGCACTTGTTCTTGCAGAGAACCTGGGTTCAGTTTCCAGCACCCACATCATGGCTCTAAAGCATCCTCCAGTTCTAGAGCATCTGATGACCTTCTTGAGACCTCCGTGGGCACTGCACACAGGTGGTGGTGCACTTACACACTGGCAAAACACTCATACACATAAAATAAAAATAAACAAAAAGTCAGAAAGAATTCAAATTTAATGTTCTAATTCAAGAGTTTGAAAAACAAAACAAACCCAAAGCAGTTGACAGGAAGAAATAGTCAAAACCAGGGCAGAAATTAATGAAATGGAAAAACACTTAAAAATACAAGGCATCAGGCCGGGCGGTGGTGGCGCACGCCTTTAATTCCAGCACTTGGGAGGCAGAGCCAGGCGGATCTCTGTGAGTTCGAGGCCAGCCTGGGCTACCAAGTGAGTTCCAGGAAAGGCGCAAAGCTACACAGAGAAACCCTGTCTCGAAAAACCAAAAAAAAAAAAAAAAAAAAATACAAGGCATCAATGAAAGAGTTGTTTTTTTGAAAAGATAAATAAAATCTACAAATCCTTAGTCAAATTATCTAAAAGAAAGAGAGAAAAGACCCTAGTTAATAAAATTAAATATAAATAGAGATATCACAACATACATCAAAGAAATCTAGAAAATCATAAGGATATTTTTAAAAACCCAAGTTGGAAAACCTAAACTAAATGGATGAGTTTCTAGATATATCTGACCTACTCAAGTTAAACCAAGATAGCATAAATAATTTAAACAGAGCCACAACAAGCAAGGTCATTAAAGAAACAACGACAAAAAAACCTAGCCCCCACACAGAAAAATTCAGATGGATTTGTAACATAATTCTACATGATCCTTAAGGAAAAACTACAATCAAAGCTCCTCAAACTATTTTACAAAGTGGTAATAGATGGAGCACTTCCAAGCTCCTCTAGGAAATCAGTAAGAGAATAGTTGGGCTGTAGGTAGTTTTTTCCCCAAGATTTTTAAGAAATCCTCACAAGTTTTCCTATAGTGACTTCTCCACCACAAATAATGAGTAAGGGTTCCTCTTTTCCCACACTGTCACCAGCATTTCCATATTTTTTTATTTTGATCTTAGCTAATTTCAAAGCAGTTCTAGTTTCCCCTGATAGCTAATAATGCTGTACACTTTTAAAAAGTGTTTATCAGCCATTTATATTCATAAAAGGCTGATGAACACTTTTTAAAAGCCCAGTTAGGGCCGGGCGGTGGTGGCGCACGCCTTTAATCCCAGCACTCGGGAGGCAGAGGCAGGTGGATCTCTGTGAGTTCGAGGCCAGCCTGGGCTACAGAGTGAGTTCCAGGAAAGGTGCAAAGCTGCACAGAGAAACCCTGTCTCAAAAAAAAAAAAAAAAAGCCCAGTTATTCCACTCCTGGGCATATACCCAAAGAATTTGTATCCTACAGCTGAGATTCTCTCCCATCCATGTTTATTGCATCTCTATTCCCAATAGAAAACCAGCTTAAATGTCCACCAAATGATGAAGGTTAGTATAAATATTGTGACAATGCACAGTGGAATTTTAGTCAACCATAAGGAAAAATGAAACTATGAAATGTGCAGGTAAGTGGATGAAACTGAAAAAAAAATACATACTGAGTGAAGTCACGGAGGCACAAAAATCAAATGCCATATGTTCTCCTTCATATGTAGATCCTAGCTCTGAATCTCTAATACTTTGTGTTCAAATTAGAGTTTCTAGAGAGGCTAGAAACATAGAAAGAGGTCACTAGGAGTGGGGAGGACTCAAAGGAGGGTAGTGAGGGAGGGTATAAAGTAGAGATAGGAATACTGGAAGTGGAAAGACTTAAGTAGGGAGTTGGTGGGGGGATAAAGAAGACAGGGGATTGGGAAAGGGCCAACCAAATAGACAGGAGTATGAAAAAGACATTTGGAAAACTACAATCTTACAACCACATCCCCACCCCCACCCTGAAAAAGGTTGGAAGTGAGATGACCTGTGTTCTAGATAGCATTAACTGTCAATTTGATCCAGCCTAGAATCACTTGAAAGAGTTTCAACTGGGTAATTGTCCTTATCAGTTTGGTCTATGGATATGTCTGTGAGGGGTTGTCTTGATTGCTTACACTGATGTAGGAGAACCCAGACCTCTGTGGATGGCACCATTTCTTGTGCAGATGCTCCATTCCTTGTACCTGGGCTGTGCAAGAAAGGTAGTTAAGCATAAGCCTGTGAGTGAGAAAGTGAGCAGTGTTCCTCCATGGTTCCTGCTTCCATGTTCCTGTCTTGAGCTCCTACCATGACTTCCCTTGATAATAGATTATTACCTGGAAGTGTAAGCCTTTACATTTCCCTCTGCAAGTGACTTTTGGTCAGAGTATCTTATCAGAGCAGTAGAATAAAATCAGAACACTATATATGGCTGAAAAAGTTCAACCGCAAAGCCAGGTGTGAGATAATTCCCTATGAGTTGTTGGCCATGGAGGCCCTAGAGACCCCTGAAACAGTATAGACTCTTACTGCTCCTCCTTGGTGCTCACCAGAACTAGATGAATAAGACCTTATTGCTGAAGACACCTTGGTTGCATGAGATATAGACATCAAGCTGGAACTGGGCTTGAGGCTTCTTCCATGCCAGCTAGTTTTTATAGCATCTGGAGATGCTATTTATCCTGCTGGTGGAAAAAATGGCATCAATAGTATTACTCAGGTATGAACCCTATGAACTATGGATCCTGTTGAATTTTCAGCCAACCTGAGCAGATCTTGTCTGCTGGACCTGGGACCTGAGGACATGAAAAAATGGGGTGGAGCACATCTTAATGTAGGAAACCTCACTTCAGTTTCAGTGGGCTTTTATATGTGAAACAAAGAAAGCAAGGATCCGAGGAAGGCTGTTTGAGTTTAGAGAAACATGATCAGAAAAACACATAAATAAACACCATCACACAGACTAAATAGTAACAGAGCAGCCCTTTCCCAAAACTTTCTCAGGACAGACCACTTTAAACACAATTGTCTGGCATGTACTACAGACTATCTGGGAAAGCATGAAAGCCAGGCAGAAGACCATATCCAGACTCAGGGTACACTGACCAGATTGGGTTCTAGAGCTATGTTCTGACATCCAACAGGAATAAACATGTCTTATAAATTGAATGCAAATGTTTGTCACAGGAGGCACAGAATCACATTCAAGACCAATCTAGGGAACAAAATGCACCTGAGGTACCTTTTTTCCTGGAGTCTCCCTCACAGTTCCACAAGGCATTGTTCATCATGGGTCATTCTTCTGACTGTTCTGACAGATACCAACTTGCCAGGCAAGATGTGTTTCCCTATGTAATAATGTCAACAATGTTTGGGGGGCGGGTTAACCAACCACTCTCCAATTGGATTTGAGGCCCACTTTGTCTTTAAACCCACTTAAAAGCACACGGCTAGGAAAGTCACAAGACCTAGGAGGCAACTTCATTCTGCTGTTTCAATAAATTGACTCAGTGTTAAACCACCTTCTAAATATACATATATACATATTTAAGCCCATATAAAATTACAACTCTCGATATTAGTCAGAAAAGCCTCTTTACAGTGAACTATGATGAATGCAGAGACTTATGGATGCACAGAATACTGAAAGTAAGTGACAGTGATTAGCCCTGAACGAGATCTTCGTACCATCCCCTCCAAAGTGCAGGGAACTCCGTGAACTAGGGTGTCAAAGACAGTGCAAGTAGGAAGACGGTGAGAACAGCTCTCTGAAATGTCATCTTCTGGGCAACACACAGCCATTGCAGTCATGACCTCACAGCAGTTATGGACGCATACACTGGGTCTGCACAAGCATGGGCCCATCAACAGTCAGACCCTACCCCTCAATGATAAACCAGTTCCTGTAGAAAGATGCAGGGAAAGAGGGAATCCTTGCCTTCAGTGGTGTACCCACTGATGATTCCACCAGGCTTTACTCGATAATCCCAATCCTGGGACAACATAGACAGCTCTAGTTAAACTGAATGGGTCACACAACAAAGCAAAAGTCATGAGTCTGAGAATGGGACAGGTTAGGAAGAAAAGTTGTTGATAAAAATGGGAGGAAGATTAAAGAAAGTTAGAATAGTCACAATGCATTATGTATGTGTATGAAATTATCAAAGAATTAGCTTAAGGAAGAAAAATAGAAGTAGAAATGAATGCTATAAAAAATAAGAGGGAAGAGCAAGAAATTTTTTTAAAAAGGAAAAATGTATTCCTACATTCCTTAGTCAGTGTTCTATTATTGTGAAGAGACACCATGGCCACAGCAACTCTTACAAAGGAAAGCATTTAACTGGGGGCTGGCTTGTAACTTAGTCTATTATCCTCAAGGTGGGAAGCATGGCAGCATAGAGGCAGACATGGTAACTGAAAGTTCTACATCCGGCGGATTCACAGGCAGCAGGAAAAGAGAGTACCACTGGGCCTGGCTTGGGCTTCTGAAATCTCAAAGCCCACCCCCAGTGACACACTTCCTCCAATAAGGCCACACCTCCTAATCCTTTCAAATAGTGCCATTCCCTGGTGACCAAGCATTCAAATCTATGAGCCTATGGGGGTCATTTCTATTCAAACCACCACACCCAGTAACAAAAATAGTTGAATATAAGTAATAAAAATAAAAAAACTGTGTCTGTGTATGTATACATGTATGTGAGTGCACATGCCCTTATGTGCTCATGTAGAGGCCACAGATTCTCAGGTGTTTTCCTTCCTTGCTCTCCACCTTATGTTTTGAGACAGGATCTCTCACTGATCCTGTGCTCACCTTTTTTGGTTAGACTTTCTGGCTAGCAAACCTCCAGGACCTGCCTGTGTCTTCCCATCTTCCCAGAACTGGGGTTATAGCCTCACACTGCCATGCCTGGTGGGTTTGTTGTTTTTTTGTTGTTGTTTGTTTTGGTTTGGTTTCTTTTTTTTTTTTTTTTTTTTTTTTTTTTGGTTTTTCGAGACAGGGTTTCTCTGTGTAGCTTTGCGCCTTTTCCTGGAACTCACTCTGTAGACCAGGCTGGCCTCGAACTCACAGAGATCCGCCTGGCTCTGCCTCCCGAGTGCTGGGATTAAAGGCGTGCGCCACCACCGCCCGGCATTGGTTTGGTTTTTTTGCATGGGTACTGGGGATCTGAAATCAGATCTGAGGGCTTGGACAGCAAGCGTGTTATCCATTAGGGCATCTTCCTAGCCCTAAAAGCTTTTCTAAAAGAAAAAATAAAGAAGAGAAAAACAAGTACTACTAACAGTATAAGAGAAAGAGGGGGAGAGGGAGAGAAGGAGAGAGAAAGAGGGGGAGATATAAGGGGTTAAAAAGAGAAAGATGAGATCTGAATGACTTTTTTTGAGTCCACTGAAATTGAAGCCTACCAGGTAGATGGGATGTCAGTGAAACCTGTGGGCTTCTGTCTTTCCTGTATTTTCTGCTGTGGCTGAACCTGTACTGGACAAGTGTCAAACATCCTCCAGAGCTGTCTGCACTCCAATGAGGTCCCTGCTCTGTGCACCCGGGGCCTCTGCTGGCACACTCTGTAGTCTGTTGGCTGGGCAGGCTTTCCTCACTCATGAGATTTCCCCGGGTATACACCTTAAGATGGCTAATGTTCTATCTGGGCTGGGGGATTGTCTCCCAAATATGTTGAGAATCGATGAAACAACCAAGGACTGACACCTGGACAGTTAGACCTGTCTCTGTTCTCCCACAACCCATGCAGCATTAAAGCACCTGCCTGAGGGTTGGCATCATGAGTGTCAAGAAGTCTGCTGAGCGTTTAGAGTTCTCAGAGCACCTTGGGAAAGAGAAGTGTCTCTGGAGGTTTGTTTGCCTGTTGGCCACATAAGTTCAAAGCTATCAGATTCCAAATTTATTCTCAAGTGATTGAGGTCAGCATTCAGCCTCTAAGGGCAGGTCCACCTTCTTCTGTAAACTTCACTATCTGGGCCAAGCCTCGTGATACCTGCACATTTTTGCTTGCCAGCTGATGCTCCTCCTGTTCACAATAACTTCTTCCCGTGGCTGTCTGTCACCCTGGGGCTGTGGTGGGTTGAATTCTAGCTCCCTGACTCATGATTTTTTCCCCATTACTCAAGCTCTCTTGTGAAACTCACTTTCCAACAACAGCTTTTCTCTCAGGATTCTGCTAGCCCCAGCCCTCTGAGCTCCAGGACTCCCTTCCACTGCTGACCCCTCCCTCCTGTCTATCTCCTGCTGTCTTAGCAGTGATTTGAGGCTGATGGATTATCTAGTGCACTTTTTCACATAGGCTATCCGATTCACTTGTGGTGTAAGGATTCTCCAGGGGAGTCGAGTGGCGGGGGCTCTGTGTCCCTCCCCCATGCTGAGGCGCCCTTTGCAGCTGTTCTGTTACCCACTCTACGATTTCCGATGTTCTTCATCTCTTCCTGTCTTGGGAATGCTCTGTTCTTGATTATCCGGACTCTTCTCAATCCTTGTGTAACTATTTTTGATGACAAAATATAAAGAATACTATTATTGAAGGTGAGGTTTTCAAATTAATGTGTCCCACCAATACCAACATTCCAATCACCCCTCCTCAGAGAATTTTATGGAGAATTTCATAATGCATATATGCATTTTGATAATATCCACCCTTTATTTTCCCCCAATTCCTCCCTATCCACCGTACTACTTTTTCCTCCCAACTTCATGCTTTTACTCTCTTGAGCTCACTTAGTGTGTCAGTGTGGAAGGAGCATAGGCCACCTACTGAAGCCCGAAGAAGCCTCTCAGGGGCCACATCTCTGAAGAAAACTTACTCTCCCACCCCTAGAAGCCAGCATTTGCCAATAGCTCCTCAGCGAGGGGTGGGACTTCATGAGCCCATCCCCCATCCTGAAGTGTGGGTGGCCTGCTCTTGTGCAAGTCTTACGCCTGCAGTCACAGCTCCTGTGAAGTGGTGTGTGCAGTGGCCCTGTCACATGCAGCAAATGCTGTTTCACTGCACATGCCCACAACCTCTGACCCTTATAACCTTTCAGCCCCTTATCTGTAATGGCCAACGAGCCTCGTGGGAGACGGGTTATGCTACAGACGTCCCATTTAGAGCTGGGCACTCCACTGTCTCCTATTGTCTGCAGGTTGACCAGTTACAGGACTCTATTTTAATCACCATCTTCTGAAAGATGGAATTATCTAGTCTTGATCATCATGACTCTTCTCATCCCCAGTGTTATCTTTAATGACAAAATGTTAATAGCTATTATTGAAAGTGTGCTTTTTAAATTAATGTGTCCTATCAGCACCAAAATTCCAATCTCCCTTCTTCAGAAGGCTTCTCTCCTACTTGACACCACCGATCTACAGAAATCCATGGAGTCAAGCCTTCCATCCAATAGTTATGCAGATGACTCATCAGCTGTATTTTGTGGCAGGGATGGTGCAGTCCTACACATCCAAAAATGACTACACTCTGGCTGCCTTATGGAGTTCATTATCAAAGGGAATACTTCATTTGATTTCTGTCAATCAGGTAAGGGCAATGGCAGAGGTGTACACAAACCACCCGGAGGTGGGAATGAGGAGTGTGAGGACAGAGCATATAGAGTGACTAGAGACAAGTGGGAGAACGACAAGGATTGTTTCTGAAGGTGATGTTTATGATGTCCTTTAGCATGGGACCCCATCCACCAACAAAAAGAGGGTGGTTTGAGCAGAGTCATGAGACAGGAACAGTGTAAAATGTGCCTGAGAGCAACAGGCCATTTGAGGTGGGTGAAGGAAAAGTTCCCAGAGAAGGGGAGCAGGGGATGGAGCTGGAGAGGACAGGGGAGGTCAGGGCATGAGAGCCTCCTGTGCCACACTGGGGAGCCTGCCACTAAGGGAAGAGAGCTTTACATAACTCTTCATGACGGCTGGCGGGGGCATGCCCGCCTCAGCACGCACGAGGTATTATTAGATGATGATGACCACGGAAGACAAACCTGAGAAATTGCAAACTCTGAGCAGAGCCAAGGTCCTTTATGTTGTGAAGTTCCAGAAAGTTATCTGACTCCTCTGCCCCTTTGCAGATTCAGCTGAGGAGTGCAGCCATGGTGGCCGTCCAACCCTACACACTGCCTCCAGCAGCACCAGATGACCCTTTGCGTTGGCATAGATAGCTGCGGCATAGTGAGGAGGGGGTACTGAGAGAGGCAAGAGAAAAATGAGACAGCCAAGATCAGATCAGAGAGCTGGGAGGCTGGATGTCAATCACCCTGAGAGACACAACCAGATGGAGACTCGGATTGAAGGAATGCATCCCACGGCATGCAAACCCCCAAGCAGATGATTTCTGAGGTGGAGCAGAGGAAACAATGTGGTCAGCTACACCACAAAGTGGAACACCCAGGTCTTCCTTGGCGCATCCCCAAGTTTAGGAAATCAGGGATAGAGCATAGTTTCCAGTTGACTGTCCATCAATATTCTGACATGTCAGGACAATGATAGACTGACTATTCCCAGCAGAGACCCTGTGTCTAGGGACTTAGAGACCTATTGAGAAATAAGCCATCCTAAAGGGGAAGGCTTTAGGATGAGTTGGACCCATGAAGAGACTTAGCCTTCTGTTGGACAGGAAGTCAGAAAATCAATTCAACTGTGTACATCCTTTTGTAGGAGCAACATGAAGGAAGACCTGTTTGTTCTCACTTGCCTAGAAAGGAGACACAGGGTAGTCATAGTGCCTTGAGGACTTTAATAGAGCTGGAGTCATATCCTGGGTGTATGATCCAAACTGATGCCTATGATGGCCCTAAGCAAGAGCAGTCATGTGCTCAGGTACATATGTGAGGCATGCTTGGCATGTCCAGAAATCCCCTGGAAGTGATCTGCTGTGGGTGAGGTTACACACGAATTAGTAACAGCAATCAGGGGATTTGGGTGAAGACTCTGAACTTACATGGGGCTTCCACTTACATGGGGGAGGCCTGGGGCTGTTGGAGCTCTGCTGGGAAATTGAAAAGCACAGGTTCTCCATAGAAACAGCCACAGGACAGCAGACCCATCTCTTGTCACAAATTTCATGAGCCCTAAGTGTCAATCTTTTTTCAGGTCTAAGACAGGGGCCCTTCCTCACCCCTCACCCCTCTACATGCCCATCCTGTGCTGATGGTGCCTGTGAGCAACCTACAGCAGGTGCTGTGTGCCTTTCTGGGCAGAAGGGGAGGAGCAAGGGACGAGGGGCCCAGGTTCTGAGCCAAAGCAGCGCAAACCCAGAGTCCAAGACGGAGGGTGTAGATGCAGCAAGCACAGACTGCTGTTTTATTTTCTCCCTGACGGTTTTCTGAATTTTCTAGCCAGTCGTTTGAAAAGGGAAATGCTGCTTTTTCAGAGCCAACTGTGAAGAGTCAAATAAGCTGCATAAATGAAGGCAGTCAACAGGCCTGGCTCTTAGGACAGCTTGTGTGTTCTCTTGTTGGCACTCCTGGTATTGGGTGGGGGGAATCCTACTATGTAATAAACCAGAGTCTTGAGGGCAGCCAGCATGCTATGCAGAGGTAGCTCCCCTGAACAGCTGATATGACAGGTTGGTGTAGCCCAGTCCCCAATCTAAGCCATCCACCGTTCGTGCTGCCCCAACTCATGGAAGAAGATGTGCATGGACATTTTCCCACTCACTCACACTAAGTTTTGGCTCATCAAGCAAGAGTGATTGACAGCCCCCAAAGGCTACTGAGAGCAACTATGTGAAAGAGGGGTCCGGGGAGGCCTCCTCCACCTGTTACTCTTTTCTTTATCACTTCGTATCCAAAGGGTCCCTAAGCCCCGAGTAAAGGGTCAAGTGCAAATCTGGTAAACCAAGCCGCCCTAGCAGTTGTCAGGTTAATTAGCCTTCAGGAAAATGATGTGGCTATCTGAGCAGAGTGGAGTTGCTATGGAGACAGGCCCAGGAGGTGCATTTAGAGTTGGAGCCTCATCACATCACCCGGTAAAAATAAGACTGCGGCTTTTTAATAGAATGAGTTACTTAAGTTTTATATTTAACAGGGGACAACACCAAAGCTATTACTGGTTTTCAGAATATTTTAGGAATCTGGACTGCCTGCTCCTGCATGTGTCAACAGCCATCACTGCATGGGCCGTGGAGGGCAGCAGCTAAGCGCTGGATGGCCATGTGCCACTCTCACCCCCCCCGAGAGGAGAGATGGCCCTTCTCACTTCGAGTTTGCCCTTCCTTAACTGGGTGAGAGCTTTCCGATGTGTTTCAGAGAGCGGTCCGCTGAGAGCTGTGCTGTTCAGCAATGTCCCTTTATGTGTGCCATGCTACTGGCTATAAAAAAAAAAACCACACAGGCTAATCATCCCGCCTTTCAAGGGAGAAGAAATGAGGCTCAGAGAGGTCCCAAACTTACCCAAGGTCGCACAGCCAAGAAAGCATACCATTAGAATTTAAACTCAGGGGTCCCTCTAACAAAGCCCATTGCTTTATAAAATGTCATCACAGCAGTGACATCTGCACAGGAAGGAACGGGAAATGAGGTAGACCCAAGGAGGGGCGGGCTCCTGTGTCATTTGGGAGGCAGTGTGTGGGCCTTGCCATACTTTAGTTTCATTTTGAAAGTGGATGTGTTCCAAGAAGAACTCCAGGGATTCTGACTTGTCCTCACTAATGAATACCTCACTAATTATAGGAAATTAATTCCAGACCAACTTCTCTGCATTGCTCAGCTTTCTGTTGCTGTAACAAAATCCCTGAGCTGATCAGTCTCAAGGAGGGAGGCTTTGTTTTGGCTCATGGTCTCTGTGGTTTCAACCTGTGGTGCTTCATATGGTGGGAACATATAGTGGAGAAGGTCTGTTCACCTCATGGTGTCCGGGAAGAAGGTAGGGGAGAGGAGGTGGGAAGAGACTGCCATCCCAATACCCCCTTCAAGAACACACCGTCAACAACCTAACTTCCTCCTCTTGGGCCTTACCTCTTAAAGATCCCTCCATCTTCCATCAGCACCACAGGCTGGGGACCAAGCCTGTTCAACACAGGGGCCCTTAGAGGCCATTCTATGTGCACACCATAGCATTCTCGGAACCAGCCATCGAGGGACTGGGATGCTGGCTCCCAAGGTAGTTGGAGTGTGGTTAAAGCAAGATTCCAAGCTGAACATCAGTGAGAACGTGCCTCTGCTCTTGCTCATGTCGAAGCTTGATCTATGAAATCAAGCTGGGAGTCTAAAGCGAAATTCTTCCATCTCTGGGTTACTTGGAGTTACTCTAGGTTACTGCTATCCTGCAGAAGGATGCTTCCAAAAGTCCAACTTTATTTATTTAATTTTTTTTTTCTGTGAAGACCTATGTGATAGACTCCATCTCTGGCCACACAGCTTCAAGGGATCTAAGAATGCATGTCTAGGGCAGATCTAAAAGAGATGATAACCAAGCATCTGTCAACTGAGCGAGAGAGGGACAGATAATATGCAGAAGCCATTAACTGGAGGCTCAGCCCCAGACCTGAGCAGGAGTCTCAGGACCACAGGGGAGGTACACTGATGTCGCTAAGCCATGGAACTTGCAGAGGAGTTTGTCTAGGCTTCCAGCAGCCTTCGTTGAGAGTGTGGCATGCAGATGAGGTTGGTATGTAAGTGAGGTGGCATCCAGGTCTTACCTACACAGGACAGGATCTGGGATCAGCTGCCACCTACCATGTTGTGTTCCTTATCCTTAGTGCTATTCTCACCCTATCCCCGCCTCAGGATATACCCCTTACAGTTCCTGCACTGGCATTCCACCAACAGATTAAGAACTGGATTGCAGGACAATGAAACTAGATGTCGAACTCAAGTTGTCTCCTCAGGTGGCCTCGGTTAACTTATTTCACTCTCATAGATATGAGTCCTTCTTATATATTTATAACCATGTGTAAGTATCCCTTCTGCTTATTTAGTGTAGCAGTGTGTGTGTGTGGGGGGGTGTGCACTTCCACATGGGCCATGGTGCACATGGATAGGTAAAAGGACAGCTTTCAAGAGTCCTCTCCTCCTACCATGTGGGACCCAGGGATCAGACCCAGGTCATGAGGTTTGGTTGCAAGCACCGTTTCATACTTAGCTAACTCACCAACGCAGGATCCTTTCTATACCCTTTTAAAATAATTTTTTTAACCTCAGGTAATAGACATGTTCTACTTAAATGATACCTGAGAGGATAAAGTGGATGTAGGGTAACTATAGAAATGATTTTAGTAGTTTTTAACTGTAATATTAGCCTAGTGAAAGTTAACTACCCAGGCTGGAGAGGCGGCTCGGCCATTAGAAGCACTTACTGCTCTTGCAGAGAACTCAAGTTTGGTTCCCAGCACTCACGTTGGGTAGTTCACAATCACCTGTAATTTCAGCTCTAGGGTATCCAGGGCTCTTCTGGACTCCATGGGTACCCATACACACACGCATATACTCACAGACACAGACACACACATGCACATAATTTAAAATTTTTAAATCATTTAAGTTGGCTGAAAATACAGAAATTTTCTGAGACATTTGGTAAAAATTTTTTTTAGACAGAAAAATCATTTTGCAGTTGATTGATTGCTTGTTTACATCCATGAATTCCTGAGTTCAATCCCCAGCACCACAGAAAACCAGGCTTGTTAGCACATTCCTGTAATACAAGTTCTGGGTATTCAGAAGTTCAAGGTCATCCGTGATTACACAATGAATTTGAGGCCACTTGGGATAGATGAGACTGTCAAACACACACACACACACACACACACACACACACACACACACACACACATACACACACACACACACACACACACACACACACACACACACACACACACACATGCCCCACACACCCCAAAACATTTTGTCCTGCTGAAATAGTCATTCAGTGTCTACTTGGTACATAAGGAAAACCGTGGTAGCCTCTGAAAATTGGGCTTCTGTTTATAAGCAATGCCGTGAGAAGGCTTTGGACCTGTGCAGAATCTGTAAGCCCCGATTCTGCCACTTACAGCCCGTGGTAAGCATCACATCTTCTCTAGGACTCAACTTTTGCAACTGTCCAAGAGGAATAGTAACAATTAGAGGCCAAGGGCGAGCTGAAGCGGGAGAATGGCATGACACCACTTTCACTCTCTGGGTGAAAGTCACCGGCCAGAACTGTGATCAGGAAAAGGTGAGCCCATCCCTCCCTGCCTCCACAGCCTTCGTTTTTGCTAGCCAACCCCCTCACCTATATCCCCTGTCCTGGGAAACAGGCCCTCCTCAGCCATGAGCTCTTTCCATGAATAGGTCTTGAGAGTCACTTGTAGGCCAGCATCATCACCCGCCACCACGCCTTTCCCATCTTTCTTTACCCTTTGCCCTCTAAATAAGGAAGCCAGCGTGGTGGGGCCAAGGACTGCTGCCCAATTTGGGTCCTGGGTGGCCTCTGCTCCCTCTTCCCTGGGCCCCCAGCCAGCTCCACCCTCCCGCAGAGATGCTCCCTGCTAACTTCATTCCTGCCTCATAGTTGGAATGACAGTGCCTCTCAGAATCCCTGGGGAGTGGGGAGGGTGGTGGGGGTCTGCGGGAGGCAGCCAGGCCCAGGAGCAGGTTAATGTTACAGCCCTGGGTAAGTGAGCTGGGCCGGCTGACGTCAGGATGATGATGGGTGGAGGGGAGGGCCGGGTTGCTGAACTATAATGATAGGTCAAATCAAATAGGATCACCTCGGGACGGAGCCCCGCAAGCTGGATAGAGAGCGTCCCCAAGCCATGGTCCCTACCAGCCTCAGCTCAGTCTGGGTCCCTCTACTCTCTACCCGAGTGCCTGAAGCAGGCTTTGGTTTCATGTCAGCAGCCTTCATCTGCCTTCCAAAAATAAGCCCCTGCCGCCATGCCGAGGGGAGAAAAACAAGAAGGGCGGTATTTTAAGGGCCATTAATTCTGACCCACGTGCCTGAGAGGCAAGGTGGATGGCCCTGGGACAGAGGGCTGTTCATCACTATGTTCCAGGGAGTAGGACGTGTTTCAGGGCACGCTGCAGACTCTCGTCTTCTTAGGCGTCCTAGTGGGCATGGTGGTGCCCTCACCTGCCGGCGCCCGTGCCAACGGCACACTCCTGGACTCCAGAGGCTGGGGCACCCTCTTGTCCAGGTCCCCGAGCTGGGCTAGCTGGAGAGATTTCGGGTGTGAATTGGGAAAGTGGCTATTTGGTGGGCATCAAGCGGCAGCGGAGACTCTACTGCAACGTGGGGCATTGGCTTCCACCTCCAGGTGCCCCCCGACGGCCGCATCAGTGGAACGCACGAGGAGAACCCCTACAGTGAGTGTCACTAGCAAGACAGATGGGGTGCTTGCTGGCATGGGCACAAGCAGAGTCAGAAGACGAAGGAGCATTGCGCTGGTGGGTGGGGCTGCACTCTAAGGGGAACATGCTGGACAATGTTTAGATGGCACCATCCCACCCTCCCCCTACCCAGATAGAGGTGCAGGCCCAGGAGACCCAGACCTGGGCATCTTGGTGTTCTTAGCCATCATTCCAGGTAACTCCATCCTGGTGGTTCTAATTACTCCAGTATTAGTGGTCCATCCCTGGACCTGGAGTCAGCCTGAAAAGCTATAACTGCACTGATAATGGAGATAAGTTATGATATTCTATCCCAGTTAGAGCCACACATTTCTATACAGCTGCCCTCTTTGAAAGGGAAGGGCAAGTGGTCTGAAAAGTGCCATTCTGAAGTACAGTCTTTTCACTGTGCTTCCTCTAATGTCAGGTGCCCCCGCCTGCATGGACAGTCTTCCAGCCAAGGCAAGGATCGGGCTGTGGGGTCCTAGACAAGCCATCCAGCTCTGTGGGGCTCTGTCTGTGAACCTGAGTTGGAGGATGTAGAGCAGACATTCAACAGTGACAATCAAAATTGATTGATTGATTGGTGTGTGTGTGTGTGTGTGTGTGTGTGTGTGTGTGTGTGTGTGTGTGTGTATGTGTGTGTGTGTGTTGCTGAGGATTGAACCCAGGGACCCAGGGCATACTATGCAAGTACTCTACCATTTTGAGCTATATTTCCAACCCCCATTCTTTTTCGCTCAAGTCAATGACCTCAAGTGACAGATTCACTGAAAGCCCAGATTCAAAGCTAATCTTAAATAGATGTTTGAATGTTCCTTGTGATCCCCAATTCCAATGTAAAACTTTTTATGCAGAACTGAGTGTGCTATAAGGTGTGACAGAGCTGAGTGTGCTACAGGATGGGATGGAACTGAGTGTGCTACAGGGTGTGACAGGATGTGGCTGGTGTAGCGAAGGGATAAGGTTAGAGAGATGGAGGACAGAAGTGATGGAGAGGCTGAGCCTCTAGAAGGGGGACAACTGGATGCCTCGGAAGGATCTGAGTCTCCTCTCTCATTTCTATGAACACGAGTGTGTGCTCTCCATTTCTTCGTCAGGCCTGCTGGAGATTTCCACCGTGGAGCGGGGTGTGGTGAGCCTCTTCGGTGTGAAAAGCACCCTCTTCATCGCCATGAACAGTAAAGGAAGACTGTACACCACGGTGAGTTCCTCGGGAGAGGGAAGCTCCAGGCTGGGGGAAGCCTGCAGCTCACACCACTGAAAACAGCGCACAGACACCACTGAGAGCTGACTCCTTTTTGAAAAGGAAGAAAGAAGGGCAGTGAAAGGAGCCCTTGCTAGCCAGGCACCTTGGGGCTCAAGCTTCCTCTATTTCACAGAGAGACACCTGCACAGGCCTGGGCTTCTCCCAGCCCCACCCGCCAGGACCCTTGTCCTTAAAGAAGCCACAGTTCAGAGAGCTCTTGGCTAGGGAAGAATGTGCATTCTGACATGAAGTTGTCATGCAGGCTCACAGTTGGGTCTGAGTGGCTGAACTCGAGAGGCCCAGAGAGGCAGGCCTGTGGGTCAGCCTGTGTGTGCTGCCCACATGACACACCCCTCCAGGAGACACTCTTCAGGAGTGCTGCAGGAGGTCTGCAGAAGGAGGCTAGCTCTCATCTTCGTTAGTGTCTTGAGAGACTTTAGCCTGAGTTTTATGTCCTCTGGTCGCTGATCCCAGGGTCTACAGAAGTATCCTCCTCTGTCATACCTTTCCAGCAGGCATTGGACCCACCCCTCCCTCTGCACCATAGATCACTATGGGAGGGCAAATGCTGAGAGATTGGGCCCTGTGGTGTAAGGACAACCATTCTATGTGTTTGTTAAAACCCTGGCTTTCTCTGACCCACTCACTTCCAGGGCTCTCAGCCTGCAACTTGGCCTATTCCAAAATATGTGTTAGGAAAACATTCTAGAGAGTTGATAAACCAAGAGGTCTTTGGCAGAAATAAGGAAGCTGGATCTAGCTACATGGTAGAGCTCTTACCTAGTACATACCAGGCCCTGGGTTCAATCCCTGGCACCAAAAAAGATGAGGAGGAAGATGAGGAGGGGGAGCCAGTGGCTAAAGAGGAAGGGGCCTCGGATCCACTAGAGGAGTCCATGGGAGAGTGTAGGGCCTGCTCCTCCTGTCTCTTGGGGGGACAGAAGAAGGGTTAAGAAGGGAAGAGCAGACCTGGGACAAGTACTGGGTTCCGGGGGAAATCTCCCAGCAAAGAAAGTCTGGAAAATACTCTAGTGAGCTGGTCAGAGCTTCTCGGCTTCCAAACCTTTCGAGCAAGTGTCTCAAAGTTGCTCTGTGGTGTGTGCTAAAATCAGTTCCTCTCCAGCACAGTTCTGTGGACACCCATGTGCACTCATCGTTTGGGGGAGCCTGTTAGATGGCGAGGTTTCCAGGACCAGCTTCAGAAACTCAGCAGCACTGGGCTGGAGTCTGTCAGTCTGTCTGGTTCAGGGTTCAGGTTTTTGTTTTGTCTTAGATTATGTTTTTAGAGGCGCAGGTAGTTGTGGGTGCTGCCAGACTCTACGGCATATGGAAAAAAAGGAAGCATGTCAGACCTGCCTGGTGTGAAGCTAGGCCCGAGGGCAGCAGGAGGAGAAGACAGGGCCTAGATGGAATTCTCAGATGCCGGATGCACCACTCTCTGGGACAGTGGCAGGGCAGGAAGCAGCCTGTGACCACCTGAGGCTTTGGTAGAACAGGCACCCCTTCTACGGAGTGAGTCCTCCTGAAAACTCCTCCTCCTCAGCCCCCATGGCACCCAGAATCCCACCAGCCAGAAGATCCAGGACAGCTGGGTCTAAAACTCCAGGTGGGCATTTTGGCAGGCAAATCTGCCAGAAGCCCAAATTCTAGAAACTCTTCTGTCACCGTAATTAACAGATTTTTTTTCCTCAATTAGAAAATAATTCAGTTTATGGCAAGGGAGAGGGTCATTAAAAAGGGTAAATGCATCCACTTTCTGCTCGAAATCTCTGGTTCTAAGAGAAGTGGAGGACTTGGAGCGTAAATTGTGGCTACCAGAGAAAATGCTCCCCGAGGGTCGACCCTCCCAAGGCAGCAAATTTCTCTGAAGTCTGAGACACCCAGACTCATCAGGTTCTAAAGGTGTGGGGAGTGCTCACTAAACAGCCATTGCCAGGGAGAAAGGGGAACTCTGTGAGAGGAAACTCTCTTGTTTCCATACCCAGCAGCCTGGAAGCATGTGCTCTTGGTGGGAGATTCTCCCTAGACCCCAGCTAGAGATTGGAGCTGCCTGGACAGCAGTGCCCCAGCTAGGGCACCTGATGCTTTGTGTGTGGCTGGGGACCAGATGCTGCTGAACATCCCTCCCCCCTGCCCCCCCCCCCCCCAGCAGCAGTTATCACAGTCTAAAAAAACAATTGCCAACTGATCCCAGGAGCCAGGAAGACTCCTGCTGGGTGGTGATTTCATTCACACTATTTCCCTTTAAGCCCCCCTGAGCTGCCTCCTCCCTCAAGTAGATCAGCTGCTGTAACCTCTAAATGGCATTTCTCATGGTGGGGGGAGGGGACTGATGAGGAGGAAGAGGCAGCCACCAACGTGTGGTGGGAGAATAAGGGTAAAGAAAAGCTACCTAGAAGTGGTCTTCCTCCTTACAGATGAAGAGGTATGGAGCGTAAGGCCTGTTAGCTCTCTCTGCAGACGGCATAAGCAGCCCCTGTACTAAGCACATAGATTATCTGGGATCCTGTAGAGTGGTTATAAACATTGTCCCACAGTGCCCTGGAGAAGCATTTGGTCTTTAGCCTCCCTTTGCAGGTAGAGACACAAGATGTTCACAGTCTCTGGCTCTGTCCCCTCAACCAGTGGCAGCTGTGTGCAGAACCATCTCTAGACTCCACAGATAATGCATCGAAAGCTTGCAGGAGAATCTCATTTGACCGGATAGACTGGGACTAACATTCCAATTGCTGCCCAGTCCTACTCTCTAGCTGCTGGACTTACCTCGGGCAAAGTCACTGAGCTTCTCTCAGCCTGGATTTTTGCCATCTTGGATGTAGACTGGAGCAGAATATATGAGTGAACCCCAACATTCTCACTCCCCTTAAAATCCAGAAAGTCATCAAGGATCCCCTCCTGAAGGTGGTTCTGTGGCTATCCATTGAGAAAAATAAGTGTTGCACTTTGAAGAGGTTATACCACGTTCACATACTTCTAATCAATATGATCACTGTGACATGCAAACCTCCCATCTCCTCATGTGTTCGGGAGTAATAGGGACACATGTCCAAAGCACATCCAGAATGAAGATTATTAAAGACAGAGATGGCTTAGCTCTGCATAAAGACAAGAGGATGGGTGTGGTAGCACCACTCCCCTCCCCCCAACTTTTGGGACCATTTTTACCAGAAATACTTCACCCCAAACACCCGGGGATGCTTTACTTTGCACAGCACTTTTGCACTGGGGGAGTTAAAAGCTGTTTCTTTTTAAATGGATTTGGCTGTGCTTAGCCCTACATAGAGTTCCAGACGTTGCCATGCTGGTGCTTGAGAGGGGCAGGCCCAGGAAATGTGATCTGGTGGAATTATTTTCATTTGTTCAAGTCATAATGTATTAACACAGTGTTTGCTTGGCTGGGGGCCTTTCTCACCAAGCCAGAGAACCAGTGTTCCTGAGCCATGGGAACCCAAAGCTCAGGGGTGTGGCACGAAGCACCACCACAGTCCTGTGGAAACGCCGTCAGCCTGGAGCCTGGAGAGGCATCAGTGGGTTCAGGGAGCTGTATTGTGGTGCTGTCATGTCACAAGCCCCCAAGCCACCTGAATGTCCTGCAGGATGGGGAGCTGGCAGAAGCAGGGGCAGGCAGGAGGCTCCTAAAGAGTATGAGCTCTCAGCCCCCACTCCAGGTCTGTGAGGAGTTCTGGGAAGGCCAGGGATAGAAGATCGGTTGGAGAGAAAGGACAGAATGGAAGCCAAAGCAGTCAACCTAAAACAAAACAAACAAGTGGGGGGATTGGGACAGAGTCGGGTCATCGAAATTGGATGGGCACAGCTGAGATGTGACTGGGGTGTGGCTGGGAGCTGATCTAGAGCACAAAGCCTTGGGTTCCGTTCCCAGCACTGTCCCTCTCAAAAATATCTACTGAGCAGAAAGCAAAGAAGTGTGGCCTCCCTTGATATCCTCAGGGTGTTGGTTCCAGGAGACCCATGGAGCCCCAAATCTCTAGGTGAAGAAGTACCTCATAAAAATGCTGTAACATCTACATATGACTTGAGTGCATCCTTCTAGACATTTTGACTCATCATTTGATTACTTTTAACACTTAAATACATTCCAAAGGCTACATAGATAGATATTGTACCGGTTTTTTAGGGAACAATTTATTAGGGAATGAAAAAAATCTATGCATGTCCAATACAGATGCAATCTTTTCCCAAATATTTTTGATCCATGTTCAGTTGGCTCTAGGGTTACAGAACCCACAGATATACATGGTCATCTGTATATGCACATACAGTGATGCAGATGTTTCAAAAACAGTGGTTCTTAGCCGGACTCATTCTAGACAATGGGATGTGGGCAATGCCCATAGTCCTCAATCCAATGGCTCAGCTCCTCTCCCTTCCTCTGCTCTGCTCTCCACCCTAAGGCCTGATTTCCTCCCACCAGTTTGCTAACAACACACAAAAACCTCTCCCTTAACCACTATCCAGATCAGAAATAAATTCTCCTGGAAACCGGCTGGGCGAGTTCCTCTCTGGAGACACCCAAAGTTAGAACAGAGGGAAAGTAGGTGGGTGGAGGGGGCCGCATCACCACGAGAGACCACTGCTTCTGATCAAAACTGCTCCCCCCACTTCCTGGCCCATTTTATACCCTGTACTCCTCTGCCACTTTAAATAAATTACTTATGTGGGTAGATAGCACATGAAAATGATTTAAGAAGGAAGAAAAAGCACAAAAGATTCCCACAGAACTTAAATTATTTCATCCCTACCATTGTCTTCATGCCTCTGAGTTCCTCCTGAGACACAACCTGTGTGACCAGCCCCTTGTGGACCATTCCATGAATAACCTGTTTGGGCATGCGTGTATGTACTGGCAGCTTTAAGAAGTCACGTTACAGAGGTTCAAGGCTTTTTAAATTGTATGTGTGTGAATGTTTTGCCTGCATACATGTCTGTCTGTGTACTACCTGTGTGCTTGGTACCCTCAGAGACCAGAATAGGGTGTTATTACAGACAGTTGTGAGCTACCATGTGGATGCTGGGAATTGCACCCAGATCCTCTGTAGAACATGGGTTCAAACTATGCATCTTCACTTGGTAATATGTTTCTGGGACAGTCCAGTGTCAATGTGCAAAAGGTTTTCTTTTCGTGGCTTAAAGCACCCCATAGGGTAGCTCGGTCATAGCTGAGACAGCTGCTCCCCTCTTAGTAGAGACTGACCGTTTGGGATTCTTGCTATTAAAAAAGTGTTGTGCCAACTTTTGTACACATGTGGGAATTGAAGGCCAAGATCTGTTCCTAGAAAAAGAATTGCTGATCGTCAGTTATCTCCATTTTCAAAAATAATTTAGTAGATACTGTGAATTGCTCTATATAGAAGTAATAATACCACACACCAAAGAACACTGAGAATCCCTAGTCTCTGGGCCTTACCTGTTACCGTATCAAATGTCTTTCTCCCTGCAATCTGACCATTGATCCCTGGGATACTTGTCTGGGGGTAAGAGTTGGAGTCTACTGGGAAAGAAGCACACATCCACAGGGCTCAGGTGCTGTTTAATGCTGTTAGAGGCACCTGCCCAAGGGCCCTAGAGTAGGATGGTAGGTTCTCTACCACCCCATTATAGCAACATGAAGAGAGACCTATGTGTCCCCATCGCTGGTGAGGCTAGATGTACAGACTTCTGAAGTATTTATCTAATTATTCTTTTATCAATAAAAACTTGGGAGTCTGATATCCGGGTAAAAACCTGATTGATCAGAGAAGCAGCAGAGAAGCGACCAGTTACCTCTGCTCTTTCTCCTTCCTTGATCCAAAAAGGGCTGAGACTCTTTCTAAGCCTCTCCTACTACTTTCTGTGTCTCTCTATATGTCCTGGGTCCTCCAAAACCTCTATGGCTAATTCGGGTCAGCTAGCAACTAGATCCACCCTCTGATTCAAAGTAAACTTTATTGGCAGTCTCAAGAGTGTCAGAATGCAATCAAAATATCCCACATTTCCCCCTTTTGTCTAAATAAAAAGAAAAGGTTTTAACTCTAACACAGTAAAACTATATACAATAAGGAAAATTATCAGGTAAGAATTACATTCACAATTTCCAGTCTGTTTGTATTTGGCAAATTTAGAGAAAATACTCCATTATCTATCCTATCTTGGTGAGTCCAAAGTTTTGTACCTAATTCACTTTCTACCCTAACTTGTGTTGCCATCCTAAAAATAACTTTTTAGAGCTCAAAACATTTTTTTAGATAAACAACTTAAGCTTTTATGTTTCTTGACTTCATAAACTTTACATCTCTTATGTATGTTTCTTTTTTGAATTTGGTGACAAGGAAAACTGTAAAACTATAACTATCTAGTCTTCAACCCCATCATAGACCCGAGAAAGGTAAAATATTACCTGAGTAAACAGGAAGTGCAGAGCAAACAACTTCCAAAACTATAGAAATGACAGAGAGAGCTGGCTGCCTGGACAGTCACCCTAGGTTCCTCTGCAATGTTGGGGCCTCCATCTTCAACCTACAGGTCTAGAATATCTGACAGACTATTTTGTGAAGCAGGAATTTTGAAGGATTATTCTACCTTGTCCTGGCAAAGTTGGCAGTTGACTTCTTATGTGTCCTGCTTGACCAATTTTGACCGCATTCTGTCAGCAGTCAAGGCAAAAGTAGTTTCTTTGTCCAATGGCTAACTTCTCCATAAATGAAAGCAAACTCCACATGGAGGTTCTTCGAAGACCATCATCCTTTTTTGAAATAAATTAGTGCTGTCAGGAGCAGATGTGTCTCACTGTCATAAAAAGCCTTATGTTATTAAAACATTTCAAATGTCACATTCTGTAGATCTCTGAAGTGTTTAAAGACCACCTATCTATCTAAAATATATCTCTGATTGACCTTGAAAACATACCTAACATGACTATGTTTGATTGTTATAGATGACTGACTACTAACCTGCATTTCTTCATTTTCCTAGTTTTCAAAGACTAGGACTGCCAGATGAAGCATTTATCTAATTATTCTGTTATCAATAAAAACTTGGGAGTCAGATATCCGGGTAAAAACCTGACTGATCAGGAAAATGGTGGAGAAGCAACCAGTGATCTCCGTTCTCTCTTCTTCCTTGATCCAAAAAGGGCTGAGACTCTTTCTAAGCCTCTCCCTACTACTTCCTGTGTCTGTCTGTATGTCCTGGGTCCTCCAAAACCTCTATGGCTAGTTCTGGTCAGCTAGCAGCTAGCTCCGCCCTCTGATTCAAGGTAAACTTTATTGGCAGTCTCAGGAGTATCAGAGTGCGATCAAAATATTCCACAACAGACTTCTTTCAGAAATCCAAGGGCACCTCTGGTACCAGGGAGAAGTCATAGAACCATTGAACTGTGGTTCCTAGTATGTATGATATACACGCATGCATGTGCACATGCATGCACATGCCTATGCCCACATGACAGCCAGAGGGAGACACAAAGCAACTTCCTCTATAGGTCTCTGCCTAATTCCCTTGGGAACCAGGTTCTTTTTCTCTGTAAAAGTGGCTATTATCTCAGATGCCACGTGACCCCAGAGAATAGTGTAGACTATGAAGCTCCACTCACTTTTTGGGCTCAAAGTCAAAACTGAGAATGAGCCTTTTTTTCTTTAAGGGACTGCAGACTTTAGACAGAAGAACTATGGGTGGAAAGAGACAATACTGGAAAGGACTCAAGAGCTCATTTGTCTCTCTGCTCCTCCACCCACTACCCCAGCAGCTCCCTGGTACCACACCATTTGCATGAAGGAGAACTGAGGCTCTGAGTGGAGGAGACCGTCCAAGCTCACACTACCGGGGAAATAGAAAAGTCACTGAGGGGAGCCCTGGGCCTCCGTTCTGCTCTCACGATAGGGTTAACATGGCTCAGTGTCACCCTCCCTGCTCCCTGCTCTGCACAGAACACATTCTCACCTGAAAACTGGGTAGAAAGCACCCCTACCTGGAAGTCTGGAGGTCTGCTCCAATCTCCCACGGGCTCAGAATGTCATCCCTCTGTGTTCCTGGCCTTGGTTTCCTCCTGGTGTAGGAGGGCAAATGAGAGGAACTGTAAGTGCCTCCATTTTAACCTCTCACGTTTCTCCCCCTGCAGTGTAAGCCCCGTGGTAGTGTCTTTACAAAGGGAAGGGACGGAAACACAGAGGAAGGGCCTCCTCTGTGTGGCTCAGCTGGTGTTTTGGCACTTCTTAATTATCACTGGGTCTCTGCTGTCTGTTCATCTTCACAGCCCAGCTTCCAAGAGGAATGCAAGTTCAGAGAAACCCTCCTCCCAAACAATTACAACGCTTACGAGTCAGACCTGTACAGAGGGACCTACATTGCACTGAGCAAATATGGCCGGGTAAAGCGGGGCAGCAAGGTGTCCCCAATCATGACTGTCACTCACTTCCTCCCCAGGATATAAGGACCCATGGATGAAGGCTCACAAAGTGACAGCTGCATCTTTTCTGTTGGAATTTTCCACAAGAGAACAATTATGCTCGTATCCTGTGACTTCCGAGTCTGGCTTATCTTGTGCCTCAAGAGACTGGAGTTGGTTTCCTTGGCCACTGGACTGCATGGCATGTAACCCACACGACTGAAGGGTTGCACTTGACATCTTAGAATGCCAGTGGATCATGCACTTTGACCTCACCTAAGGAGAGACAGTACAGATGACACTTGTGACATGTGGCCCCATGCATAAGGAAAGGCCGAGATGGGAGTGTGCCTGTGTCCATGCATACCCATACGTCTTTGTATAGATCCTCAGAGCAAAGGCGTTTCAAAATTTTCTTTCTCCTGACATTGTCACTGCAAGAACCTGCCTACCAGAGCATCACTTGTCAAGTCAGCAGGATTGAGGTGTGCCTCATTCTGCCTTGTTCTGATCATCCATCCATCCTGAGGCATTAACTGCACCAGTTATTTGAGTGACAGCGGGCGGCTGTCTTTTATGTGTAGGGAGGAAGTGAGGGTGTAACACCCAATTGCAAACTAGAAAAAAAAATAACCTGACACCCTGAACTCCATGCCCACCAGGCTTCTGAGAACACTATGATGCACTGTTAAGGAATCTGGGAGAGAAGGGGGTCCCCTCCTTGGAAAAAAAGTGATAGAACAGTGTCTATGGCCATTGGGGAGATCTGTGGAGGCAGAGGGACTGGATGTTCTGTAGAGAGCCGTTCTGACTGAAGGTCTTTGAGCCGTGTGTGGCTCTAAGAACAGGCCAGCACCAGGCTGCCTGCCCATAGCGTTTCCTCACTTTGAACCAGGTCTTATTTTAACCTCGGATGACAAGGATCCTAATAATGGCAACCTCCCTGGCAAGGGAGGGCAGTGTGCAAATTAGGGCATGAAGGAAGTCCAGAGGCTTTGGACTCGCCATGGTGATCCCTCTCCAACTATGTCCAGGAAACTTGCCCAAGTTCTCACCCGATACCCTCACTTCCTCCTCACTTGTCCTAATCTCACATACACAATGCCACCTGGATGCTGTAGAATGGGTATTGTGACCTCCGTCATGTGCCCCTCTTCCTCACTACAGTAGGAGAGGCGTGCTAGTCCAAGGATTCAGGCAGCCAAGCTGAAATGGCTCCTTGCTCAACAGTGCCTTCATGCCTCTTGTCCTTTCAGAGTATTTTAAACCGAGGTTCCCCGAGGGACTATAAATGTGGTCTGCCTAGAGCCTGCAGATTCCTGAACTCTTGGAATGTTCCTAAATCTGATACCAGAGAGAGCCGTATCAGTGCACAAATATTTTCAGCATATGTTACAAAATGACCTGACACCCTCAGCTACTCTTGGGAGCCCTGACCTGCAAGACAATCCCTCATCTGTTGCAAATACCTCTGTCTTCAACATACCTCTCTATTCGTAGATCCACCCCTCTATAGACCGATCTGGACTCAGATTCTGAGCTGAAGATGGGGGTTGGCAATGCAAAAGAGAAACACCATTCTGGCTTCCTCCTTTGCCCTGCGAGTGTCAGGGTGGACATATGATAGGTGAGGAGGAAAGGCCAGAGCGAGGTGAGATAAATTAACAGATGGTAGGAGTTCAGTCACATGGACATCCCCAAGCTTTGGATGGGAACTAGAAAGAACCGGGTCTTGGATCAGGTGTAAGGGGGAGAGAAGTCAGTCCATCTTAAATGCTGGGATGTTGGAGTGCAAGTCAGCTGGGAAGGAGAAAGCCACACTCCTTTAAGACATCTTTGCCAGAGCCACCAACCTCATTACAGGGTTTGTCAGAAATGGGGTCACTTGGAATTTCAAGTGTGTTCACTCCTGATGGAACTGTAAGGCCAGGATGGCTGGGGCTGTGGTCTGCGAGAAGGATAGGAGAAAATGTTTTAAGCCTCAAGACAATCAACCACCAGCCTCCCTTCCTCCTTCCCTCCCTTCCTGTCTTCCTTTCTAGACCTTTAAGCCTACATGCCTTGAGCCAACGTACTCTGGAAGGATTGCTAGATCTTCCCCACTTCTTTTTTGAGGCTCATGAAGCTGCTCAAATCCTAAGAAGGAGTTTTATCAATTGCGCACTTCCACCTTTCATGGTCGGGGTAAGAAGGAGGAGATACAGGACCCTGGGGTGGAGCAGGCCCGGTGTTCAGCTAGCTGCCTGGGAGCCATACTGGCATAAGGATTTCCTATGATTGGTATCAGTCATGAGAAGCTGGGGTCTCTAGCTGGCCCCAGGATTTTGCTTTATCAGTTTAATGCGTGGCTGATGATTTCAACTTTTTCTCATGTAAAGAAATTCTCTTATGAGGTTTCTCTTTGACCTGAATTGACTTGGACTTCACCCAAGTTCAACCCAATCACAGGCAAGTTAAGGAGCAGAACACAATCAGTGAAAGGTGTTGCCGATCCCTTCTTTCCTGCTACTGTGCACAGGGTGGAGTGTTATTCCTACCTGGTCACCTGCCTTCTTTGAAGCTGTTGTTTCTAATCCTCTCACCAATGCGCTTTCTAGAAACTGATGGGGGCAGGGCTGGTGAGACAGTGGTTAAGAGCACTTGCTGCTCTTCCAGAGGACCTGGGTTCAGTTCCCAGTACCCACAGGATGGCCACAGCCATCTTTAACTCTCTAACATGCAACACCCTGTCTCCCTTGGCTCCAAGGGCACTGCACAGACATGCAGGCAAAACATTTCACTGTCCCACAGCCTTGTACCACCTCTTTGATTCCAATACCTTTTTTTAACTTCCCCTTGGAAGACAGTAGGCGATCTAATAATTAATACCCTGCCATTACCCTTTCAGACTTCTGCTCTATCACATCCCACAGTTCCTCCAACAGACAAACTTCTCTTCACACATTGCTCCAAGCCCTTGGTCACAACCAAGATTATGGTTTAAGAAGAATGGGTGTTTTTTTCTTGTCATCTGAATCAATAGAACCTGTCTTCTTTTTTAGACATGTAAATCTATCTCTAAATCAACAGCCCAGGCCTGAACTCTGATCTTGTCCCCAGCCCTAGTCTGTGAAGTTTGGCATTCTTCTCATGTGGTCTCCAGCCCCTTCTCCTGCCCTAAGACCACAGATTCTCCAGGTTAGCACTCCGTGTGAGTTCTGCGGAAGGAAGGACATTGAAGAGTCCATGATGCCTCTTGCCTTTGTCACTACTGCTGTGGTTGCCCGGGCAAACAGAGTTACCATATGTGGTTGCTGGCCCTAAGTCTCCAGCATAGCATCTCTGCTGAGATTCCCTTCTGGCCTTTTTTTGTATAGAACTAAGCTAGAAAACTCTTCAACTTTCTACCCTTACGTTTTCCCTTAAGAAAAACTCCAAGCCACTTGTCACAGAACAGGTGACAAGTCCTCCTCATAGTGACTTCTATGAGTTAATCCTACCTTCCCTCTCCACAATGAACCATCCATTCATGTCACTTCCCTGAAAAAGCACCAAAGATAGAAATGTTGGGACAAGGCTAGAACCAACAGGAATACTCCAGGCTGTGTTTACATTGGAGTGAATGGAGCCTCTTCACGGAGCAGAAGGAGAGTGGCTACCCCCAACCAGACCCTGACTCTAGGGCAGCATGTAGATAGCCAACATGGAGCCATGTTTGTATACCTCATGAACTACTGAAAGCCCAGCCTCAGACACAGTTCTCTTTGTTTCATTGTTAGGGACCTCGGGCTGGGTCCTGGTGCAGACCTGTCCCCAAGCTTGAGGGCAGGGGGAGGGAATCCAGAAGCTGTTCAGTCATGTGCTTGTGAAATGTGATGCTTCTATTTTTTTTAATATGTATGTGCTATGCACAACCCATAACCTGTTCCAACAAGAAGTTAGCAAGGTCTTTTTATACGTTTCTCTAAACTGTTTGACTTGCCCCTCCTATTAAAACTGACAACCAATCTCTCAGTTTGTAATCAATTTTTATCTCAATTATCTACCCCTATCTGGGAGCTAGGATGTAGGGGTGGGGTGGACACAGATTTCTGGTGCTATGGATGATGAAGGCAGGAAGAACTTGTGGGGAGCCCATTGGCCCTATTACAAATGGCACATTTGTCCAAGGAAAGTTCATGACCAAATACAGAAGGGGACTATAGCCCCCTTCCTCTCTGCCTTCGTCTAAGTTAGAACATTTTTCTGTCTTGGAATCCTCTCATTCATTTACCCACCTAGAACTACTTAATGAGTGTCTCATCCTGGTTTGGAGGATGCATGAGAAACATGGTAGACCTCACCCGTTCTCTCGTAGATGTGAGTCTAAAACCTTGTGTAGAGGTGGATTAATAGTTGAGAGAACTTTCTGTTCTTCCGACAGCCCTGGCTTCAGTTCCCACTACCCATAGCTCACAAGTGTTTCCAACTCCAATTTCAGGGAATCTAATGCCTTCTCCTGGCCCCAAGGGCATTGCATGCACATGGTGCTCTGACATGCATGTAGGCAAAATGCTCATACCCATAAAATAAAAATAAATACAGCTTTAAGAAAAAAAAACCTCACCTGGAAGGGTGGGAGGAGTTGGGGAGAAGAGATGGAGGAAGAAATGACGTAATCCATCTCTTTTCCCCAACTCCTCCCATTGCCCCCCCCACCAAGTGATTTTTTTTTAAATATTGCAAAAAATAAAAATAATTTGGATGAGGACAAAGCCCACCACTCAAGAGCACATTACCTTGTAGATGCCCAAGCCCACTCCATTGACTCTGATGAGACCCAAAGGGGGTCCAGGAGTCCATATTTCTTATACGTGCCTAGGCAGCTCTGACACTGAAAATTAATGTCTAGCAGGAGGAGTGGAACTGCAGAACATTTGCACAAGGGGAGCCACCGTCGGACTTTTCATAGTAAATTAAGCAAAGACGATAAAGACCAAGGAATGTAAGCCCCTCCCCTCACTCATGCCCACCTCCCACCATCAGGCCCATCCCCTCCCTTGCATGTTCTTACTCCAGCCATCCCCTCCCCACATGCTTCTAACTGTGCTCATCACCCGGGGAGAAGAATCCATGCTTTCATTTGAGCAGGGCTGTGTTCTGCATACATCTAGACGCTCTTGGAAGAACAGCGTGGTACTTGGCATGTTTCTGCATTTATTAATGCAATTTATATTTCTAGCCTACTATATTCCAGAAATCATACCAGACCCTTAGAATATCATTTTGACAAATTCTACATGGGCTTATAGACTGGCAAGGAAGGTAGATGTGAAACAGTTCCAGCAAACAGTAATGAGGATGTGGAAGAAGAAATTCCTGTGTCCTGTGGAGCTTAGAAAAAGGCCTTACTTCACATACCTGGATAAGAGAACCAATCCTTGAGAAAGACGAGATCTTAAGGGTGTGAGACTGAGGGCAGAGGAGCAGCTGGGAGCTGAAAGGCAGGAGAAAGGGAATGTTCTGGGAGAAGAATACGAGAGATGCTTGAAGGTAGGGCTACTAGGGAAAGGGGAGAGAACACTGCACCTTCCTTGATCATATGTGGCCATTGTTGCAGGTACAAAATGAGAAGAGATCTCAGGGCAGTGTTGGTGGGACTCAAGATGGGTGGTGAGAAACTGTGCCATAGAGTTTTTGTGTGACACCGTCATACATCATCTTTCTGAGACTTCCTTCTTCAGATCTGTAACTTCCTTGCCATGGTAAGTAAATTTACAGCTCTCAGAATAAAAATAAAATTGTATTGTATATTGTGGTGGGTTAAGTGAGAATGTCCCCCACAAGCTCAAATATTTGAATACTTAATCTTCAGTTGATGGAGCTTTTGGGGTAGGCTTAGGAGAGGTGACCTTGCTGGCGGAAGTATGTCACTGAGGGTCAGCTTGAAATAACTTGGGAAGCAAGAATAATTTGGAGGCTTCCAATTGAAGTGTTCCAGGTCACAGGAGATGCTGGCTGGATAGAGTAGTGATGGAGGGATTGAGAGACATCTGACCCACCATCTCAACCACAGCCTGGCCCCAGGATGCTGCTTACAGGTTGAATCTAAGCCTCAAGAGCCAGCCTCCACCACTAACTGAGATGAACCCTGAACGGTTCAGATTCCTTTTCTGACCATTCATCTTTCTTATCACGGGTCAAGGAGGAAGCCAATTTGCCACTTCCATGACAGCGTGTTTGCCTACTTTTGAGATTCTCAGAGCAAATAAGTGTTGACATGAACACAGGCAGAAGGGCCCTTCTGTCTAACCTGAAAAACAGATACCCCACAGAATAACAACTGTCCTGCCTTTCCTTATGTCTTAGGAGAAAGAGTCGTGGTGCCAAGGAAGAATCACATAGCAGAGATTCAATTGTTCTGTTATTGTGACAACTATCTCCCAGGGATATTCTATACTCTGTCCATACTCAGTCGAAATATCTGTCCTGTATTCTCTAGTTTTACCCCCACCCCTATCCTTACACCCATCCCTGGAGACAAGCAGAGTCTCATCGCCCACACTGGCCTCAAGTTAAGATCCTCTACCTAAGACTCTGGAATCCTGGAATGCTGAGTGTACACCGCCATGCCCAGCTTCTCCTCCACTCCCATGCAGTCAGAAATGCTGAGAACGTGACTCCAAGACCTGCAAAACTCTCCATTGCCAATGGGGTTTTAACAGGTATTCCAACACAAAACTTTTGACACACCCCTATCCCCACCCCACCCAGAGCTCAATGCAGTTTAGAAAAAAAAAAATATCGTACAACCAAAATATGGAGGTGGATAGAAGAGGTAGTAAAGGGTCATGACTATATGGGAGACTTGAACTGAAGAGAACCCGAGGATTCTCAGGGCTGGCCAAGGGATTGGATTGATTGTCCATATCAATAACTAATCATAATTAGTTATTTCATTAAAAGCATAACATCCCTTTCCTCATGTTTTGGTGGGACACTTTCTCTCCCATGGATCCTGCAAACATCCCGAGTCAAGGCTACTCCTGGTCCCCAGGTCACAGATGCTGCCTCTTTCCCTGACAGTGCATTGAATGCTGATGTTAGTCAGCTTAAGCTGCAACCACAAAATCCCACAGATGGTATCTTAGACAACAGACTGATTTTCTTGCTGTCCCAGAGGCTGGAGTCTAAGATCAAGGCCAAACAGCATTGTTATCTAGTGAGTCCTCTCCGACTGGCATGTTTTCTTTGTGTCTGCCCACAGCTTTTCCTCTGTATGTGAGGAGAGGGCCTTTGGTCCATGTCTGTTCCTCTCCTTACAAGGCCACAGTCCTGTCAGATCAAGACCCTAACATATGGCTTTGTTTAAATTTAATGTTCTCCTTAACGATCCCATCTCCAAATACAGTCACACAGGAAATTGGAGCTTCAGCCTATGAGTTGGTGGGTGCAGGAGAGCAGCAGTCGATTGGCCAGCCTCGCGGCCACCTGGCCAAGTCTGACCTCATATCTGATGTCATTTTCACAACATTCCAGGAAGGAGTCTACAGTTGGCACGTTGGTCAGACTCTGAGAGGATCTGCTGTCAACATAAATAGCCCCAAACTGGGGATCCTCTTCTTATGGATAAGTAAGATAGGCAGTTACATGGAAAGCAGGGATTTTAACATCTAGAGGGCTTTTGATAGTGTCTAAAGACTATTCTGGTTATCACAAACAATTATGGGTACTACTGGTATCTAGGGGGAAATGACTAGGGATACTATTAACACCCTTCATCTGCTGAATAGCCCCAAATAGCAATGGGGCCAAGGTTGAGAAGCCCTTGCTGAGGTGTGACACCCATGTGATTTGGTATGAACTTCTCTATAAAAGACCCTCTGAGCCGGGCGGTGGTGGTGCACGCCTTTAATCCCAGCACTCGGGAGGCAGAGGCAGGCGGATCTCTGTGAGTTCGAGGCCAGCCTGGTCTACAGCGCGAGATCCAGGAAAGGCACAAAGCTACACAGAGAAACCCTGTCTCGAAAAACCAAAAAAAAAAAAAAAAAAAAAAAAAAAAAAAAAAAAAAAAAAAAGACCCTCTGGCCAAAACCCAGACTGGAAAGAAACATTCTAAGTGCTAGTGTCCATGTCAGCATGGAAATTCCCATCCTAAGCAATTCCACCTGGAATTGCTGTCTAGACTGGAGGATTTGTAGGTTGGCCCTGAGGAAAGGGATCCAGGGGAGATAGAGCAGTGTGAGAGGCCAGGGTCATGGGCAAGGGAAGTGGACACTCACTTGCTTTTGGTGCTCACCATCACTTTTTGTTTTACCATATTTGGATCAGGCCTCCACCTCGAGCCCTCCGCCCACACCATCTTCCATCATAGGCCAGCAGGACTTTGTTTATGAACTTTAGTCAACTAGAATATATCTCTTCCTATATAACCTTTTCATTTTTAAAAGACTGCTTATTTTCATTTCCTTTTTAAATTTTTTATTTATGTGTATGGGAGTTTTCCCCACATGTATGTCTGTGTACCATGTGCATCCCTGGTGCCCTTGAAGACCAGAAGAAGGCATTGGAGCCCCTGGTACTGGAGTTACAGACAGCTGTGAGCCCCTAAGCTTCTTCTGGAAGAGCAGCCAGTACTCTTAATCATGGAACCATCTCTCCAGCCACTCCCTCCCCCACCCCACTTCTCTACACACAACATTTTCCTGATTTTGAAATTAAAACATATTCTTGATCAAAAATTTAGAAAGCCAAAAAAAAAAAAAAAAAAGGAAAGCTCCAGTATTATGGTTTGTATTAAATATCCCCCAAAGGCACCTCTCCTAAAGGCTTGCTCACTAGCCTGTGGCAGCATTAGGAGGTGGTGACATCTTCAAGAGATGGGACCTGGGCTGGAAATGTGACTTCATGGTAGAGCACTTGCCTGGCATGCACGAGGCCCTGGGTTCTTTCTCTAGAATAAAAAGATAGTGTTTCCTTGTTGTTGTTTGTTTGTTTTTCGAGACAAAGTTTCTCTGTGTAGCCCTGCCTGTCCTGGAACTCACCTTGTAGACCAGGCTGGCCTTGAACTCACTGAGACCCACCTGCCTCTGCCTCCCAAGTGCTAGGATTAAAGGCGTGCACCATCAACCATATCAACTACTCAACCAAGATGGGGGTCTTAAAGGAACGAACATTAAGGATCGAGGAGTGTGCCTTTGAGGGGATGTTGTGTTCTGTCCTCTTCTCTGTTTCCCAATCACCACAAAGGGAGCAGACCCCTGTCCACATGCTTCTGCCATAGTGTGTGCTGGACTGGAGCCCCTGCCAAAGTATACATTTCTTATTTGAAGTTGATTTATCTCAGGCAATTTGTCACCAAGCCAGAAAGCTGGATAAAACTCCCAGACATAAGGAATAATTTTCACTCATCATCTCCCCTCCATTGCTGCTCACTTTCCTTCAGCCTCCCATATACAAAGCAAATTTAGCACACGGACAAGCACAGCTGAAGGGTGCCATTGCAGAGCAATTTTATTTCTGTCTCACTTAGCTCTTTTTATATTTGTTCAGCGAGGTTAGTGTCCCGGGATGCAAAACTAGACAGCCTGGAGAATGATCTGTCCCCTCGTGGCAATCTGCAAAGCTGTGGAGTCCTCTTAAGCTGCAGAAATGCAGAGGCAAGTCAGAGACAATGAATTCCGGGAACAGAGCGAGGTGCGCATTGGTCTTCCAATAAGACTCGTTTTCCAGATGCAGGGAGGAAGGGAGGCTGTGACTGCTTCGCTCCCCCCCTCCCCCAATCTTCTCCTCTGGACCAACGGGTACTGGCCAGGAGGTAGGCAGGTGAGAGGGAGGCTCTCACCTCAGCAGGCCTGTTGCAAATGAGCTCATGCTTGCTGCATTTCAGAAATGCTGAAACCCTACTCTCTCTTTAGAAATGGCTTTGGGTTACTCAGAGGCCCCACCTCTGAAGATCCCTTGCTTAGCACACCCAGGACCCAGTGACTTTATCATCTGTGGGGGTCTTTTTCCTCGCTCTGCCTCCTTAGCCAGCCATCCACTGCTACTTTTTTCTGTACTCTATGCTACTTCCCTAGGCAATGGTGTTGGACAGGGCCCCCATCACCCTTTCACTGACAAGTGTCCCAAGCTAGGTTCCTGGGAAATATGCAGAAACTCCTCCCACAACAAACCCCATGAATGTGTACAGCTGGGGTAGTAACAGCCTACACTTCACTCTGAACTCTAAGACAGCAGTGGCGTTCCCCTGCCCCCACCCCCCACCCCCTTGGGATTTCACAGGTAGGGATCTCAGGGCAGTCCACTGCATCCATCCACCTGAGGCTGGAGGGGGTGAGGGGATGGGGGTGCATATCAAGCTTCCCATCGGGCTCCACTGAAATCTCTTTCAACTCCTTAGGGGATTCCAGGTTCTCCTAACACCCTAAAACAGTTCCTTCTAAAACATCACCTTTCAAACTTATCTGACTCTCACAATAGGTAAATCCTGTGAATTCTTAAACGTAGATTCATACGGTCACTTCACACTGTTCTGTGTCCTTTCCTGGCCTTCTCCGTGAAGCCATGCTCCGTATAATTCTAGGTTTAAAACATTTTAAACTTGTGGATAACAACAGGGAAGAATGAAGGAATAAGAAAGGGAGCCGAATTAGGGGGGATTGTAGAAAAGAGTTCATTGTTTTTAACCATCCTTGGAGATATAAGTGTGTGCTTTCCATAAGCATGAGTTTCTTGGTTGGTTGATAAAATCTTATTTGAGGAACTAAAAATGTGAACCTTTTATAAGGTATAACAAGCTGTCCATCAGAAAATGCTAATGTCCCCCATGCTTTCCAAACATTTTAAAAACTCCAAAAACTTCCCCCAAATTGTGTTTTCCCTGAACCTTCTTTCTGTCATCCTCACATGCTTCACAGTACTGCTTGTCTTTCTGAATAAACACGTTTCAGTTGCTCAGACCTTACTTCCTTTGCCCCAGTCAGGGCAACTGATCTCCAGAGCTGTTAGTTCCGCCCCCTTGTGGTTGTCTCCTAACTAATACTCATCACCAGAGCCTGTGGACTTGGGAGCAGGAACTTGGATGCTGAGTTTAGGAATAAACAGATCAGCCCTTCCTTGCCTGGAAAGATCGCAGTGATGCTTAAAGTCAGAATCCTCTTGAACTTGCTGGAGAGAAAGTGGCTCACTGTGAAGAGAGAGTGACTTGTAGAGGGAGGGCACTGAGCTGGGAGGGAAAGGAACATTCTAGACTGAAGGACCCCCGCCTGTGCCCCAGCCCCAGCACAGCTCAAGCCTACAGCATGACAGTGTAGACCTAAGGAGTGGGCAGCAGGAGACAGAGACTTGGGGGAGCTGTTCTAGAGATACCTGGTCCTGGGTAAGCTAGGCAAGCCTCAGTTTCCTCTTTCACAAAAATGGCGATGATAATAGTGCCTGCCTCATAAGTCCATGTGAAGATTAACTGTTGAGAATTCCGCACTTTACTTGGCCTTATAATGAGTAAAGGTAGCCATTGGTGGCAAGTGGCACAGGGTATTTCTGAGAAAGGTAGATAAAATAGGTGTTCCAATAAAACGTTTGCTGCTAATGAAGTATAAGAACATTTATTTTAAAAATACGTCCTTGTATTGTCCTAGTTAGCTTAAACTAAAAACTTAAAAGTTCTAGCTTGACACAGCCTAGAATTCTCAGAGAGAAAAACATCCATTGAGGAACTATCTCGCTCAAATCAGTCTGTGAGTGTGTCGGTGGGATTGCCTTAGTTATTGAGTTTGATGCAGGAGGACCCAGCCCATGGTGGGAAGCCCCATTCCCTAGGCGGTCCTGGGCTGTATAGAAAAGCTAGCGAAGTCTGAGCTTGTGAATGCACCGGCCACCGTCATTGTTCTTCCACAGTCTCTGCCTCAAGCCCCTGCTTAAGTCCTGCCCAGCTTCTCTCAGCGATGGACTGTGACCTGCAAGTTGAATAAACCCTCTCTTCCCCCCTAAGTTGCTTTTGGTTGGAGTGTTTTTTTTTAATCACATCAACAGAAATCAAACTAGCACAGGCGTAGATATGACTTTATCATGCGCTGATGATGAGAGCTAATTTGCATACTAATGAGATGGCTGCACTTGTCTGTCTCGCTCAGCCCAGCCCCAAAGCACTGATACATGCTGAGGGCTGACAGTAAAAAATTACAGGTCTGTTTTCCATAATTAAACCTTTATGTTTCTATGAAGTAGAAAGCTGTATGGACTGAAAAAAGTGGTCTATAATATACAGCTTTCTGTAAACTAAGCCAGGGGGTTCAGGTAGCATTCACTGGCATGCATAGTGTAAAATATGTATAGTATATGTTTTGATAGCAAGGCTGCAGTGAAGCTGCATGATTCACCATGGGTAAATGCTGCCAGACACACTTTAGATTCATTCTGTGTTAATTGTGAACTATCTTTTTAGCTAGTGTGTGTTGAGATACTATTTACTGTTGCTAAATTTTTCAGAACTCCCCATTCAGTTATGTGACTCCATGTTGGGTCATGAGATAAGTTTTAGGAAGCCCTGTCTTGGAGAATAGATAACAGACGTGGATGAATGTACAGAGAAATGTGAGTTGAAGACAGAGCTTGAAGGCCAACCTAAGGAGCCCCAAATTACCTTTCAGACAGTGGTGAGCTGCTGTGGGTGTTTGCCACCAAGCAACATGACCTAAAGAGAACCCCGTGAAGGGGATAAAAGACCAGAAAGTGCTAAGTCGTTTAGTAAGTATTTATCTTTTCTCCTACTCACTTAAAATCATGGCAGAGTGCTTATAAAGAAAGAAGAACAAGAGAGAGGCAGCAAGAGCCTGTGTTCTGTTCTAACACGTAGACACAGCCATTGCTCCACCTCACTGTAAAGTAGACACACCCATTGCTCCACCTCACACTACAACAGATTACACGTCATGGGAGGCTGTCAGGTAGACAGATCTCACATGTGCTCCCTGGGTGTCATATCTCCAGTATGGCTTGGATCCTTACCCGACTGCCTTGCAGAATCAGTAGGTGCACCTGATGAGACCACATGCTGTAAAAAGGTTTCCAGAAGCTTCAGTCACTGTGGGAGCAAGAATGAGAGTGGGTTCGTGGTGTGACAATCTAAACTCGCCTCACAGGGGACTCATCTGGCGGACTCAGCCCATTCAACACAGCAAGATAGAATGCTTCTGCCTCCTTTCATTGCTCCAAAGTAAAGAAATCCAAATGAAGCCAGGGAGAGGAGATCGCTCTGTGAGTGCTGGTGCTGGCAGACAGGTTACACCAAGAGTTCTCAAAGGAGCCCTCAGGCACTTTGGGGAAGGTGTTTGGTTGTCATAGTGACTGGGGACAGTGATGGTCAGTGACAGACACTGAAAACAACTGTCTCTTTGTAGGCTGGTCTAGTCCTCATGGCGAAGAATTACTCTGCTCAGTCTTCAGAATGTCACATGGCTGAAACACCTACTTATGAATCTGAACCAGAGTCAGCCTGCCTCACAGGAGGCACAATCAAGTCATAGTGCATTGAACTTTCTAACTGGAGTGTGAATGGAGGAGAAAATGATGATTTGTCTTACTTGAAACTCTTGAGTTGTTTACTACTTTGGAAAAATTTAATTAATATAACCATAGTATCACATTCACAGAGACTCTCTCTCTCTCTCTCTCTTAAACACACACACACACACACACACACACACACACACACACACACACACACACACACACACTTTTCTAAACCGTATTTCAAATGTCAGAAAATGTAGATAATTTTCAGCAGAAATTTTTATTGTTCCTCCTAACTCCAGATGCATCCATTGTAACTCCATGTGGCATCTGTGAAAGCCACGGTCTTCTTTTCCCTGTTGGTTGAGACAGAGCCCTCTCCTGTGGCCCCTGCTGTCCTGGAACTCCAAGCCTTGAGGCCCCAGTCTCTAGACTGGAATTACAGGCCTGTGCCAGTACACACAGCTTCTATTGTCCTTTAGTGTAGCTGTGCCCAAGTGTTTAAGACATCAGACTCCAGAGTGTGTAAAATGACTTGCTTTTTCTTTTTCCTGCAGTTGAAGCTTTTTAAAAAATTGATATGTATAGGTGCCCCATATCAACCATAGGTTTTATTACACACAGTAAAGTGGCATTAGGAATTTTTTGTTATTAAAAGTGCTGTTGGAGTGGCAGAAAAGAGAGCTGATGAATTAGCTCCTGTCACTAGAGAAGACAGAGACCCATCACCAAGCGATTCACTGCCCTTCCTGGGCTGACCCTGATGCTGCCTTGTAAGGTTTCGTCTCAGCAGATAACTGTGTCTGGTCTGGATTTAGCAGAGACTACTGCCCAAAGTAAGGACCCGGGGAATGTACCAACACTGATGATGAAAATTTATCCTCACATCCAAACCCCACATTAACCCATGAGGCTTCTGACTAAGACCGAGCATGGATCCCTGAGTCACAGACAGTGTACAGATTTCTCCTGTACACTGGTCTCCTTTATCAGGCCAAGGCAGGCAGTGACCTGAGCTAAATAGCCAGGACTAAATTTGAGCTTACTGGGACCCTTCCTACCCCATCTGGAACCCTTTGGTGATCTGCCCATCACCTTGGAGTTCTGGTTTGCAAGAAGATGCTGTATTTATAGACCATCTTTCTGAGAAGCCTGGAGGCTCTTTTTGGAGATTAGCTCATTGCAACAGGGGTGGAGAGGAGGGATAGAGCCAGAGGCTGGTGCTCCTATCCCTGTAAGGCAGAAGAAGGAGCTAGTGTGGAGGCCGGAGACTCCCTGAGCCTCTGTCTCCAGAGTGACCTCCAAGCAGTCTCATCAGCCCCTCTTTTCCTGGCTGGCACTGAGATCTTAGCCCAGCAACAGGCATAAGCAGCTTCGAGGAAGAATCTGCTGCTGCTCTGGTTCTGTTTCTCATGGCCACTGCAACCTGCTGCAAGCTGGCAGCAGCCCCGTCTGGAGCTCTCTATATTGTTCTGTATAAATGCGTACAATATAGGATTTGCTTTTTAAAAAAGAAATTGGAGTGTTCTGTGTTAACCAGCTGTCCCTGAGCTCCTGGATGTTGCTGGGAGTTTAGATGCCTCCACCAGGCCTGGCTGAAATGTACTTAAGTAGCTGTGGTTTGGTGAGTGTCTGCCAAGGATTACCATCGAAGGCTTTGGTCTGCATGGTGATGTGTGGTGATAGTAGGACCTTTGGGAGGTGGATTCCCAGGAAATCCTAAGGTAGACCATATTGGTAGAGGATGATTCTGAAAGAATCAAGCCCTACCCATCCTCCTTCTCGGACCTCTTGTTTGATATGTGGCCATGTGTTCCTATAGGTTTCCACCATAATCCATTGTCCTTACCGGAGGCCAAACCAACAGAGATTCCAACTGTAGCATGAATCTTAAAAGTTCTTATTAATAAGAACAAACCTGGAGCAAGGTATTGGGGTGAATGCTGGAAGATCAGAGAGACAGAACCTTGCCAATTCTTCAGCTGATCCTGTTTCCTCAGACTGGAAACCTGTAGGTCCTCATCCAAATGGATCTCAGCTAAACTGCTTCTCAAAAGCCTGAAAGCTTAACCAGTTAAGTTCCTGGTCCTCACGCCTTATATACCTTTCTGCTTCCTGCCATCACTTCATGGGATTAAAGGCGTGAGTCACCATGCCTGGCTGTTTCCAGTGTGGCTTTAAACTCTGGATGGATCTCTACCTCCCAAGTGACGGGATTAAAGGCGTGTGGTACCACTCCTAACCTCTATGTTTAATATTGTGGCTGTTCTGTTCTCTGACCCCCGGTAAGTTCATTAGAGTGCACAATATTTTGGGGAACACAATACCACCACATCCAACCATGTCCAATCTTACACTTTGAAACTCAAAGACAGTGAGCTACAAAAATGTTATATCTGTGGAAGTTAGCTGCTTCAGGTATTCTGTTGCAGTCATGCAAGGCTGATAGATGCAACAAGGTGGTGGCACTGGGAAGACACCTATCATGTGTGACCAGCATCATCAATCTTCTTCATGGCGCACACACTGAACTCTGTGCCCTGTAAACCACTGACTCCCAATTTCTCCTCTCATCCCAACTCCTGGTCACCACTGTTCCATATCCTGTCTCTGTGAACTGTCTGTCTATTTGAAGTGACTCCTGGAGAAAGGATCCTTCCCAAATCTTTCCTTGTCTGACTTTTTTTTTTCCATTTACATAACTTCAAGGCTCATCCACCATTGTAGCTGCAGCCTGAATCCAAAGCCCTCTTCTCAAATCCAACGAAAGCACCCCCCACATGGGGCTGGTAGCTTCCTTGCTTATAGAGGATGCTGGTGAAGTGGGATGCAGACTGGCTTGATTCCATACTTAGAATGCCACCAAGTTTGTCTTCAGGGTCCCTGGTCTCACCTACTGTGCAGCCTTTCCTATTCCTCACGTCAGGTCGTCAGGAGCAGAAAAGAGCAGGGGGCACTCAGTGGAGCCAGCACACAGCGTTTAGTGTAAGCTTGCTCCCATGTACTGAGGCTAGCCTGGGCTACATAAGACCATGTCACTTACGACAATAATAACAATTACTATTATGTATTACTCCTACTAATAATAAAATTAATTATTCTTTTTAGAAATTTCACTGCACTTATTTGTTTGTTTCTTTGTTTATGCAGGTGTGGGTACTGGTGTGAATATATACATGCCACAGGGCATGTGTGGAGGTCAAAGGACAACTTGCAGGAGTCAGTTCTACCATGTGGGTCCCAGGGATCAAACTCAGACCATCAAGCTTGGTGGCACATGCCCTTATTGGCTGAGTCATCTGGATGGCCTGAAATTATTCACTCTTTATCCAGAACCCTAATATACCTGGATTCTTGTGTCTTCCCTGATGCCCCTTCATGCCGTTGGCAGTCCCTGCGCTCTGCTTGCTTTGCCTACTTCAGCCTTATGTACCTGTGAGGGTAGGCAACTGTCAGGGAGAGTCTCAGCTCCATACGCAGCCGATGGACCATCTAGTCCTGCAGCTTCATTGCAAGGGGCAGCTAGGAAGGAGGTCTGAGGATTTTCTCACACACCATTGAAATGCACCCTACCTGGCTAAGTACCAAATTTTGAGTCATGGGATACCAGTTTGAGAGCTAGGCAGGACTCAGAGAAGCACCTCAGGCATTTTTCTTTGTTACCCTGCCCCATCGTGAAGCCTCCTCCTACCCAGCCCATTTAGGTTCCTGGCAGAGGGAGGTATTATAGGAGACTTACATCATTACCCTGATGCTAGGTTGCTTGCTGGAAGCATCTCTAAGATGGGACTCTTGGCATCTCTGCTGAGCTCTGCCCCAGGGGAAGGGCAGGTGTTCTGGGAGATGTCTAGACCCCAGAGTACCGGGATGTCTGGTTCAAGCCCCGGGCTCATCAGTGGGGCCTACATTTGCCTTCCCCCAGGTGAAGGGACTCTAGCAAACATACGTGCAAGGGGTCTGTCGTAGGGTCTTGAGAGGAACGGCCTGCCCCGATCTCTGCTGCTGACCTTGCATCTGGGCCTTTTCCCAGGCTGCAAGGTCATGCTTGTCCAGCCCTGTGCTGTGAAGTCAAGACCAGGATGGGCATGAAGACAGAGAAATTTTATCCCAGAGGGCAAAACTTAAGGAGGGTGTCCAAAACCGCCATAATCATTATAAATACATTTCAGTGTGATATTTAAAAAATCTAAATGCATAATGAAAAAAATCTAAATTTTAAATCAAGATGACAAGCCATGTTGATTTTCCTCTGCCCACACTTCCCTCTGTCTTGCCTTCTGAGGGCAGGAGTTCTCAGTCTTATTACATCCTCACTCCACGGACCCGTACTGATAGGTGCTCACTAGAAAACCTGAATGGGAGGAATACATGAATAGGCAGATACAGTGAGAGCACACAGGTTTAGCTAGAAAATGGTTGGAGAACGAGTGCTCCTAATCAGGACATGAAAGACCCCTTTTCATCTGTTGAGCCAAGTGGTGAATGAGGCGCATGAATGATTACCGCTAAGTCAGCTCCGGGTTCTGAGCTGCCTGTGTGGAGTGCCAAGTTTTCTTGTCCAGGCAGCAAGGCTCAGCGGTCCTAAGACCCCTTTGGCTTTCTGCCACAGTGACACTCCAGAGACAGACAGATCCCTTCCCCACATGCCCCGCCCCCTGCTTACAGTAGCTGTGAGTAAGATGAACGGAAGCTGACAGTGAAGCCCTGCGCAGCTGTGGGAACCCAATGGATAGGTGCCTGTGGATGGCTGGGCCACAAGATAACGCCCGGTTCCTGTCACCTTTGGTCCTCTGCTGTGGTTTATGGTAAGCATTTCTCTTTTGGCCAACAAACAGTTCTAGGAATCGGGGGAACACTGAATCCTTAGGGCTGGGAAAAAACCGACAGATGGTGGCAGGCTGAAATGTTCCCTTCAGGCTGAACCCACCTCAAACCTCACTGCAGTCTGAGATGTCTTTAGGCTGTTGCTCAGAGTTGCCTTGAAGCATCTGTTCTGGAAGTTTCTAAGCAAAGGAGTTCCCTCAAAGCCGGCACCTTTTCCCATTCAGTTCAAGCCGGCTCCTTTGTTGTCTCCCTGTGATGAGGGAGGAGGCAGACAATAGGCACACACAGCCCCAGGAGGAACCAAACACAGAGAACAGAGCACAGGTACCAAGCAAAGACTATTGGGATCCAAGTCCTGGCTCTACCCCTTCTTAGATATATGCTGTTGGACAAATCACTTCAGAAACTCAGTTTCCCTATCTGTAAGCTGGATGTGACCATTAAGTAGCTTCCTCATAGAGCTGTCCTGTGAATGAAAATCAAATGGCTTAGAACAGATCCTGGCCCATAAGCAACAGTCAATTCAGGTCAGCCTTCTTGGAATTATAGCGCTTTATGGAATTCAAATAAGTACAAACCGGTCATCAATAACTCCAGTGGCACGATGTGTATCCTACATTACAGAATAATTTTTCACTCCTAACTCATATAAAAAGAATAAGCCATAAAGACTGTTTCAAGCTGAGGGTAAGTTTGGAACCTAACATGCATCCATCCTCTTGCAGAGAGGCTTTCTCCCTCATCCACATCTTACTAACAGCAGAAGTTGGGATTAGGTAGTTGGACTCCTTGTTCTCCCTCATAATGTCTGCTTCCCTACACTGTCAGAATGCATACAAACAGGACCACTCACATAGGAGTGCTCATATCCACGGCAGAAAAGATCCAATTCGGCATCCAATTAGGGAGCTGGGGATGTAGCTCAATGGTAGAGCACTTGCCTTGCTCGAAAGGTCGGGGGTGGGGGGTGTCCTGTGTTCATCCCTAACACTGAAAGATTTCCCACTGTGAAAAATGTTTTTTCTTGCTCTTTTGTTGGTGGGGGTAGAAACTTGGGGTGAATTACTGTCTGTACCATAGGGCCTGGGGAGACACTAAAGTAATGCAGACCCCCAAACAGAGTAAAGACCATGCTCTGCAGAACTATTTATGTCTTAATTATGCAGGTTTAAAAGGCTTCAGCTTTGTTAGGAGGCCCAAATTATAGTCTTGACCCCTTAACAGGTATTGGCTGTGGAACTCTGGGCAATTTGGTCACTTCCTTGGATCTCAGTCTTTATGTGTCTAAACAAACTTACTAAAGCTTATTTCTGACAGAAACTACAGAGTTCAGGAAATGGGTCTGCATTTTATTGCTCCTATAATTTTATAAGGTGGAAAGATACATTTGGGGGCACATAAAAATAAGTGGTGAATAGAGCTGGAGAGATGGCTCAGCAGCTAAGAGCATGGACTGCTCTTCCAGAGGACCCAGGTTTGATTCCCAGCACCAACATGGTGACTCACAACTATCTGTAACTCCAGTTCCAGGGGCTCCATCTCTCTTCTGGCCTCAGGGGCACTGCTTACATGTGGTGCACAGACATACATGGAGGCAAAGCACCCATATACAAAAAATAGACTTTATTAATTAAAAGAACAAAACAATTGGTAAAGATGACAATACTTAGAATCTTTTGAGAGTGCTTATTTTTGCCACATATTAGTGTCAAATGACAATGGACTGTGCGATCCTCAGAATGATCTATGATAACCATACTTTTGATTTTTGAATGAGTGAATTTATTGAAAGTGTAACCAGCCACAGTAAAAGGATAAATATCAAGGATGGAGATGGGAGAAAGCATGCAAAATATAAGACCCTGCACTTTGAACATCCAGCAGAAATCAGCTGGGGAAGCCTCTGTAAGGCAGCCAGCTGGAGTTCCCAACCCAGATGCCCCAGTGAAACAATGTCCCCTCAGGTGAGCCTTACCAAAGAAAAGAACAAACAGTAGTAGGAAGATGAGATCAGCAAATTGGGCACTCCTAAAAATCATCATATACCAACCAGGGAAGTTGAGGCAGCTAGCTGAAATTCCTAATCGAACCTTCTCTTCTCGGCTGAACTTGTGGCTTATCATTCTCACTGTAGCCCTATTACACCACAGGGTGAAAAACAGTCCCATCTGATAGAGATGGTTTGCATTCTCAAAGACACGTGTCTTTGCTCTTGAGCTGTTTCTCTATTTTCTTCCCTCTCTGTCACTGAGTTAGAGACCCATCCTGGATAAGGGGACTTGGAGGACACTTGACATAAACATAAGGGGTATGAAGTGGGAGGGGCAGCCCCATTTCCAGAGATAGCTTCTCAGTGAGCTCAAGCAGCACATGACAGTTTACCAACATAATGTACATTACGTGAGGTCAAATTAATGAATGTCAAGGGAACGTCTGGTGTTTTGATTCTTTCTCTGGAATCAGGAGCTAGAATATTTGTTCATGTGTTGTCAATCATAAAGCAGGCACTGTGTCTTCACCTGGGTACAATGGGGGGTGACAGAAAGCAAAGGGACAACCCTCAAGGGGCTTACAATACAAGGATGGAAACAAGCCATAACACAGAACATCAGTCATCAGCAACATGTAAACAGAATGGTGCTGATGAGAGGGCTCAAAACAGAGTTCAGCTGTGTTGAGCGCATAGTGCAGGAGGGGAACAGAAGTCTGGCTTTGACAAGTTATAATTAACATCGCTGAGTGTTGGTTTTTCTCACCTATAAGGAGAATATCCATCCTGGCCATCTCAAGTCTAATGTCATGGACTGATTGACGGCTTGCAGAATGGAACTCTGTTTTTCAGAGATCTGAAGGCTGGAGAGATGGATGGAGATGCCACCATGGTGAGTTCTTGGCAAGGGATTTCTTCTTGGTTGTGTCTTCAGAGAGAGTTTGAGTCTTCTCTTCCTTTTATAAAAGCCTTCATCCTTTGTGAAGGTTTCATTGAACACTAATCTCCTTCCCCAAACCCAATCTTCAGATGCCCATCACATGGGATATCAAGTTAACATATGGATTTGGAGGTGGGGTTACAAGCATTCATCCAACAACAGTAACCAAGGCTGTTTGCTGGAGTGGTTGGGAAGACACAGAGGCAGTCCATGAGTAGCACTACACAGATGCACACTGAGCTGGCTAGTTTTATGTTAACTTGACACAAGATAGAGTCATCAGGGAGGAGGGAGACTCAGCTGAGAAAATTCCTCCGTAAGATTGAAATTTATGCAAAACTGTAGGGCATTTTCCTAATTAGTGATTGATGGGGGAGGGCCCAGTCCATTGTAGATGGTGCCATCCCTTGGTTAGTGGTCCTGGGTTCTGTGAGAAAGCAGGTAGAGCAAGCCAGTAAGCAGCATGCCTCCATGACCTCTGCATCAGTTCCTGCCTTCAGGTTCCTACCCTGTTTGAGTTCCTACCCTGACTTCCTTCAGTGATGGACTATGATGCGGAGGTGTAAACCAAATAAACCCTTTCTCCCCCACCCGCTGCCCATGCTTTTCCTCATGGTGTTTCATCACAGCAATAGTAATCCTAACTAAGGCACACACTGAGCAAGTCTGAGCATTAACTGTTGATGTTCTGATGTTGTACAGGCAGAAAGGCTTGTGTGGGTCAAAGGTGAACCTGCACCCTCCTCACTGAAAAATAGGGAACTCATCAAAGATCAGGAAAGCTAGGCTAGCCCTGAGACGTGGCTGGTTCTGCTCGCTAGACTTTCTTTGTTGCCCAAAGAGCAACATCAGAAAATGATTGGCACAGCGTCCTACATAAAGTGTAATCATTTGATAAATGTTTTGGGTGGATGGATAATTGGATGGTTCCTAGAAGTTTCTTGTTTACCTTATTAACCAAATTACCAAACATGTCTTAATTGGATTATGCTTTTCTCCCCAAAATAACTTCCAGAGTCACAAGAAGAATGTTCACATGTACACCTCCACACAAGAAACAACACACATGGAAACTGGGCCCAAGTTGAAATCAAGACACCATACACACACAAGTCTCTTTTAGAAAGACACCCCACACGTGGTCTTGAACAAAAGATACCTTCATTGGGTGTCTTGAATTCAGATGGTGAGATAAGGCAGGCTAGTCTTCCAACAATTGAGAAAGGCCTGATGAGGGGGAGGAATGGAGCTAGAAAGTATAGAGGCCCAGGGAAGAGTCATGTCTGCAGTAATAGTATCCTGTGTGTGTGGGAAGGGGCAGTGTAAGAGAAAATACTTGCCAGAACCAGCATAAGAAGAAACTGCCAGCATGTATACATCCATGTTCACATGGTGTAGTCCACAACTATAGGAAATAAAACACATTCAGAGTTTAATTATGAATACAATGATAAATTACAAGAATAGACACCACAGATACAAATCAGGGCTAATAATGTTGTCTTCCCAAAAGAGTATGGACAAATAAGTGTAAATCCAAGATCTCTGCCTCCCTAAAATACAAAACCAAAAAAAGAAAAAAACAAAACAAAACAAAACAAAACAGGAGTCTAGACCAAGCAATTCAGACCAAGAGGACCAGAGATAAACCAAAAGGAGGTATGGACAAGTATTTTAAAGTCAGAAAAATGTGGTCAGAAGGGTCACAAGGATCATTTATACCCATTGAACTGGCAAAAGATAAATAAAATAAGAAGAACACCCTGGATTGATATTATTCCCTCCTCTCCTATGAGCTCTTATGTTGGAAAGTTCAGTCCCTAACTGGTGGCACTATTTTGGGAAATTCAGGTTGTGGGGACTAATCCAAGAAAGTAGGTCATTGGAGGCATGTCTTTGGGGCCTGAATCTCCTCCTGGGCCCCTCTTTTCACTCTTTCTGCCTCTTGTCCTTCATTTCTTTCCCTCCACCATGATGGTCTACCTCACCATGAGCCCAGGACCAGTGGAGCCAAGGACTATGGACTGAAGTCTCTGAAAACACACATCACAATAAATCGTCCTTGCCTGAAGTTAGTTCTCTCAGGTATTTTGCTACAATACCAATAAAACTGAGTAACACATGTAACTGACAATCATCAATTACAAAATAAGGACATCCCCTTAAGTAGTCTTCAGCAGTCTCTTACAGACTGGAGAGAAAGGATGCCATGCTTGCCCTGCCATTCATTCATCCTGTCAAGCCACGGGGATAGCATGTTACTGGTATATGAGACTGTAGAAGTCTCTTGAGGCTACTGTGTCAGTCCCAACTGTGTGTTACAATCACCTGTGGGTGGGGGTGTCTTAGTCAGTTTTCCATCCCTGTAACAAATATCTGGGACAACCAGTTTATACGTTGAAAAGGTTTATTTGGCTCACAGATTTAGAGGTTTCAGTCAGTAACTGGTGAGGCAGTGTAGCATGATAGGGTTTGATTGCATGATGGAGCAAAGTCATCTCAGTGTTGAGCTCGAAAAGGGAAGAAGAAGAGGCTGGAGTCCCACAATCCCCTTCAAGGGCATGTCACTAGTGGGACTCACAAGGTCTTACCATTCTCTGGAGATCAAGCTACTAACATGTGGATCTTTAGAGACATTCAAGGTGCCAACTATAGCAGGTATGTTTTCTAAATGCTGGTCTTGAGTTCTGTTAGGCTTTGCAGCTGCCCAGGGAACATAATCTACAGCCTGGGTAGAGAACAGATAATCTTTGCCAATTGCCTCATTCTGTATGCAAGAAAACTGAGGTCCTGTGGGCGGGGGAGGGCCACCACTTGACATGACTTCTAACTGTGAGGGGCCAATGCTGTTTTCCAGGCTTGCAGGAAGTCCCCACATGTGAACTTCAAGGATGCATTGGAACAGCCCTCTATATTCCCATAATTACATCATAATGAGTTTCGACTTTCCCTTTGGGCTCAAGAGACTGCTGGTTTGCTCCTGGCATTCCACTATTTTCCCTTCTCTTTCCTCTCAAGTCATCTTGATTTTGTTCAACCCTCTGTACATGGAAGAGAAGAAAGAATTATACTTGTTATTATTTTATAGATCCCCCCAAAATAAAAATAGAAGCGCTCTGTATTTCCTACCTTAACTTACATCTCAGAGACAAAGGTTTTGGCAAGTATGTCTTTACTAACTTAATCAAGTGCTTGAGTTTTTCATTAAAATTAGAAACCCTGTCTCGAAAAACCAAAAAAAAAAAAAAAAAAAAAAAAAAAAAAAAAAAAAAAAAAAGCCGGGCGGTGGTGGCGCACGCCTTTAATCCCAGCACTCGGGAGGCAGAGCCAGGCGGATCTCTGTGAGTTCGAGGCCAGCCTGGACTACCAAGTGAGTTCCAGGAAAGGCGCAAAGCTACACAGAGAAACCCTGTCTCGAAAAACCAAAAAAAAAAAAAAAAATTAGAGCAGATCATTACATGATTTCTAAGCTTGACTGAACTCTTTAGAATGACCAAGGTGACAGAGTCCCTCAGAAGTGGTCAAATACACACAAGAGAGCTTACACACCCAAGGCAAGATAGCTTATTGAACAATCAAAATGAAAGCTAGCGGTCGTGGTGACACACCGTTAACCAAGTGACTTTCTTTATCAAGCCTCACCGCAGTGACTCACTGGTTCTCTCTGGTAGAGAGCCCTCAGCCAATATGCTCCAAAAAACAACTTCTAGTGATGTTTAAATGCTCCCCGAGTTTTGTCCATATGGTTTCTGGTTTCTTCCTGTCCATACGAGCCATATTTGTCTCTTTTCACTAACAAGGAAACGAAAGTTTATAATCAGTCATGCTTCACTATGCGGCACTCAAGGCCTCTGGCTGTGGCCTCTCTTTCCTCATAATTCAGGCCCTTCCTGAGTCACAGCAATTCTTAGAATCTGAACCTGGGGTTCACTGCTAACAAAGCAGTTGGGGAGAGAGAGAGAGAGAGAGAGAGAGAGAGAGAGAGAGAGAGAGAGAGAGAGAGAGAGAGAGAAGGGGAGAGAGAGAGAAGGGGAGAGCAGCCAGAAAGACCCCATTCCATTCCTGCTCCCTTGCATGGTTTTGTTTCCCAGGCCAACTGAATCTGTGCCTGAACAGAAACATTTTCTGAGAAATGATCAGTATCCCTGTCCTCTTTCCTGGACCAACTTTGGCAGATGCTGGCCGGAAGCAGCATTCTCTTCTCTTTACGGGAATGGCATCCTTGCTGCTCTTGCCGGAATCAGCATGTCACTCCGGCCTCACTCCTCTTTACCCATCACCCTCAGTGGGATGCACTCACTTCTTAGTCCATTGCCCAGTCCATTGATTATGATGCCTTTTGCGTATTCTTGTCAAAATTGGTACTACAGAGGGGGTTATGGTTGCCACCACTTAGGTTGAACACTTGCCCTTTAGTGCAGAGGTCATTCATTCGAGAAAGACAACATATATAGGGAGAATTTGAGAACCAATAAGAGGATGCTTCCAGGAATCTACTTAGTGCAGAATAATACATTTTTAAAGACGTTTTAAATGTATGTGATGGGTGTTTTGCCTGCATGTATGTCTGTACACCACATGTGTACAGTGCCCTCAGCGGCCAGAAGAGGGCGTCCGATCCCCTGAAACTGGAGTTACAGAAGGCTGTGAGCTTCCGTGTTGGTACTGGGACACAAATAGGTCCTTCGTAAATGCTCTATAACTACTGAGCCATCTCTCCTGAAAAGTATCATCTCATACACTATCTTCATGAAAACTACATCCAAAAGCAATTTTAGTGCATTTAAAAACTGCATTATAAACATACTAAGTAAATTATTCTTTTAAAGTCTATGAGGAAGTTGCCTTCAATACTATAGAAGGTTGTGTCAAGTCCCATAATCCTTTTTGGCTTTTATATTTTGTGATTCTTTGAGTTCAACACATATCTAACCTACATCTAAAGACAAAAGATTAAAAAATAAAATTGATATCAATAAAAAGTCAGGGTCTAAAACTAAGTAAAATTTGGATAAATTTTGGCTTTATATAGCAAATCTCAAAATATTAAAATGTGGGCTGGAGACATGGCTCAGCAGTTAAGAGCACATACTGCTCTTGCAGAGGACCTGAATTTAGTTCCCAGCACCCATGTTGGGTGGCTCACAACTGCCTATCACACCAGCCCCAGGGGATCCAACACCCTCATCTGGCTTGCAGGGACACCTGCACTCAAAACAACATACCTATGCTCATACACACATATACACATAATTAAAAATTAAACAAACCTTTCTTTTCTTTTCAAAATATGATTCATCTATTTTCATTTATGCATATGGGTAGTTTTGTCTGCATGTATATCTGTACACTGTGAGTGCAGTGCTCACAGAGGCCAGAACAGGGAATCAGATCCTCTGGAGCTGAAGTTAGTAGAGAGGGTTGTGAGTGACCATCAAGCCCTCTGCAAGAGCAAAAGTAACAACTATATATATAATCATTTCCCCCTCCCAGTCCCCACTTCTCCTCTGTTTCTGTTCGGGAAAGGGCAGGCCTCCCATGGATATCAACAAAACAAGGCTCAAGTTGCAGTAAGACCTAGTACTTCCCCACGTATTAAGGCTGGGCAAGGTGACCCAGTATGAGGAAATGCCCCCTCCTTTCTAGTAGTCCCTTTCAGTACTTCCCTCCCCACCTCCAGCCTGATCATTCATGTTCCTATCCCCACCTGCCCACAGTCCACTAGCCAAATCTCTTCTATTTCCCCTTCCTGGGGAGATCCAAGCACCCCTGCCCCTTGAACTCTCCTAAAATAAAACAAATCTTAAACAGTTATGCTTTTAAGTCCCGTTATGGACCCTTTGAAAAGTTCTAGAAAAGCTAAAAGGAAATGCAAAGTACTATCAAATTTAACATATGTGGTAAAGTTATAGAATTAATAATTGCTAATGATGCAAATGAATCTAAGAAAACATTTTAATAAGTCAGTGAGTGAGATGTCAGAATGGAGATGTTTGGGGTCGGTGGGCACAGGAGGCTAACAGCCAAGAGAGGGGTGTGTCCTCATCCAGCTTACTCTGTCCTGACTCTGCTTCTTTACTCCTCTGCTGTGAACCCTCAGACATGTCACTTGCCCTCTCTGAGCCACAGATACTTCATCTGTAGAGTGAAGGGCTGGCCTGGAAAGCTCCCAATCCCTTCATCCTTGACCAGTCTAAGAAAGCATCTTCTGGGGCTGCTGGGAGAAACAGAATACAAGGGCCAGATGTCACAGGGTAACTCTGGGGCTCTGAAAAGAAACCTCAGTGCATCACTTCTTAGCGAAGGTTCCTTGTCTGAACTGGGGTTTCCAATTCCCTCAACAGTTTCTTTCTTGTACAAGCACTGAGGGGTGTGAAATCCACCAAGACCCAGAGGGGCCCGTGTTCATCAGGAGGGTGTCTTGGAGGTGAACCTTACCTGAGCCTCAGGATGGAAGTCAGGACCAACACTACATTCCCCATAGTCATTGGGGTGCTGGCTGGAATCAGTTAGAATGGCCCTCACCCAGGGACAGTCAGCAGAATCAGAAACCTATATGAAGTGATGTGTGGTGGTCAGAACGGAGGAGATCCCTCCCACCTGCCCAACCATCCCTCCTGACAGCCTCCCTGACAAGTGTCCCACCTGTGGGCTTGTTCTGACATGAGACACTTGATGGCTATGATAAGATAAAAAGGTCAATTATTAAATCTACTTTTTAAAAGGAACTACTTGTTTTAAATAGGAAAAGTAATGAAATTTTTTTTGTCTTAATTTATCAAATGTTACTGGACTGGACATTGTTAATATATATAATGGAGTTTTTTGTCTGAATCTGTCAAATGTTAATGGACTAGACATTGTTAATGTAATTCTTGACTATATATATTGTATATAGTTATTTTATAAGCTTTTTTAATTTTAGACAAAAAAGGGGAAATGTGGTGGTATTGTGTTCCCCAAAATATTGTGCACCCTAATAAACTTATCTGGGGTCAGAGAACAGAACAGCCACTAGATACAGAGGCTAGAAAATGCTGGCACTCACACCTTTAGTCCTAGCATTCCAGAGGCAGAAATCCCTCTGGATCTCTGTGAGTTCAAGGCCACATTGGAAACAGCCAGGCATGGTGACTCACATCTTTAATCCCAGAAAGTGAGCCTTTAATCCCAGGAAATGAGGGCAGAAAGCAGAAAGATATGTAAGACGTGAAGACCAGAAACTAGAAGCTTTTGGCTGGTTAAACATTCAGGCTTTGGAACAGCAGTTCAGTTGAGATTCATTCGAATGAGGACTCAGAGGCTTCCAGTCTGAGGAAACAGGATCAGCTGAGGAACTGGTGAGGTGAGGTAGCTGTGGCCTGTTCTGTCTCTCTGATCTTCCAGCATTCACCCCAATACCTGGCTCCAGGTTTGTTTTTATTAATAAGAACTTTTAAGATTCGTGCTACAACACTTCACTTGAGTTTTAGCAGATAGGAAGCATTATTTTGTGTTGCTAAGTGCTGCAATTGATTTACTTCTTGTTTATTTGTTGTTGTTGTTGTTGTTGTTATTGTTGTTGTTGTTTAGACAGGGAATAGGGTCTCTCTATGGATCCTTGGCTGGCCTCACATACAGGAGGCCACTCTCACACACAGCACATAGGCAGGCATCTCACACACAATGCACAAGCAGGAGGCATTTCTCACACAGCACAAAAGGCAGCTCTCACACAGCATACAGGAGGCGGCAGCAGCTGGAGAAAACAGCGGCTAGGTTCTAAAGATAACCCAGCAGATTCTTACCCTACCTAAACTCACCCCCTACACAACAGGAACCCTGGCATCAATTTTCAGGGCCATTGTGAGTATGAAATGTGACTTTGCTGGTTAGTTTTTGTCAACTTGACACAAACAGGGCATTTGGAAAGAGGGAACCTCAGCTGGAAAATTGCCTCCATCAGATTGGTTTGTAGGGAAGTCTGTGGGGCATTTTCTAGATTAATGATTCATGTGAGCATGCCCATCATCCTCGGGCAAGTGGTCCTGGTTGTATAAGAAAGCCAGGGAGAGCAAGCTAGTATCAATCTTCCATGGCCTCTGCTTCAGTTCCTGCCTCCAGCTTCCTGCTTAAGTTCCTGTCCTGAGTTCCCTTGATGAACTGTGACATGAAAGTGTAAACCAAATACACCTTTTCCTCCCCACATAGCTTTTAGTCATGGTGTCATTATCACAGGAAACTAGGACAGCGACCATGTATGTAGATGCCTGGTGCACAGAAAGTCCCTGATATTTCCTCTTGTTACATCTTAGGAAATATTTGCATTTCCCCTGGGTTCTGTTGGAGATAATTCCTTGGTGATATGGAGTGAATTGCTCTCCCTGTCTCTAACTCTATGTCGCAATCCTAATTCCTACTGTGCTGACATTAGAAGGTAGAATCTTGGGTGAGGACTCAGTCTTTGTGAATGGGATCAGCACTCTTCTGAGAGGCATGAGAACTTACTCTCACTCTCTACTCCCTGCTACATAAGGACACACAGCACAAGGATAACCTTCTACAGATGCGGAAGCCAGCCCTCCCTCCCACCCCCACCACCCCATCCCGGAACCACATTAGTGGCATCCTGATCTTGGGCTTCCCAGTCACAATGCTGTGTGAAACAAATTCCTGCTGTTTAAGCCACACCACCCAGTCTGTGATAATGTGTTACAGCTTTCCCAGCTCTCTAAAACATTGGAATTTAAAAAAAAAAAAAAAAGAATGTTTGGCAGATGGCTTCTGGAGAAGGGGCACAGCTTGAACAACATAAGTTCACAGAATGGGGACTGCTGTATGGGTCTAATATCATGGCTCCTCTTGGCCGAGCCTGGTAATCCAGCCTCTGAAAAATCAGTGGGCTTTCACGAATTTTCTTTCAGTGAGTTCCACTGCTTATTAAGCATGGGTCATGGACTTAATCCGGATAAGGGATTTGGGTCTTCCTCTGCACTCTGTCCATCTCCCTCACCTAGCTTAAAGAGGTGATCCAAGTCAATTCTCAAGCAGGGCATCACCACCCCAAAGCTGAACTCGATCACAGCTTGCCCAGTGTTCCAAGTGCAGAAGCTCAAAGGAAGCTGATGTCTGGTATGTGCTTGTCTTTCTTTCCCGTAGGCCTTTACTAAGAACCACCCAAGAATGGCCAATGTACCCCAACATCCGGAATCGTCTAGCATCCTCCTCTACTGCTATGCTTCCAGTGGGAACTTACTGTTCTGTAGATAAAGTGAGGCTGGCTGAGTCAGTTAACTCACAGCCACATAACACCATCACCAACTTCCCAGCCTAGACGCCCAGCAGGGGCCTAATTCTCTCTGCCAGTGACCCCACCCCTCAGCCCAGGGGTTCCGCATTTCAGGATAGGGCACTGAGATGCCTCCTTTTCCTCATACTACATGCTTTTACCGTGTCTGACCACCTCACATGAAGCCAGACCCTGAACATGGCCTGGGAGACACCAGCACTGCCTGCTCATAGTCCCTGTCTGTATTATTTCCCGACCTTATGTCCAAACACGATGCCATCTTTCTTACATTTCTTAGTAGGAGCAAACATTTTTCCAGAGTTCCCTAGCAGTCTCTCCCAGTGCCTCACTGGGCAGTCCTGGGTCACAGGCTGCCCCTGGGCCAGTCACTGGCTAGGACAGTGAGGTCACCACGACAGGCTTCCATTTGGGCTTTGCAGTGCCCTGGAGCTGTGGCCATCTTTTTAGAGTTCTGAAAATGGTTTGCAGACAATTATTGCCTTTTTGTCTCCCAGGGGAGTTTTACAGAGACTCTGTGATGGGTGGACTATGGACATGATGGACAGCCACTCACCCTACTGAGTGCAAAGGCAGATGTGTGAGCCCAGGTGTCTTCTCTTAAGTCAGACAATAAAGAGATTGAAAAACAATATCGTTTTTCTTTACCACAAAACTTACTTATTTTTTGCTTTGGTAAAAGTGTGTTCATAGGCTTGTTCATATTTAAATTAATTAATGAATAGTTTTAAGATTTTTCTCAGATTTAGAGGCAAATACAGAAGATATGATCGAATCCATATGTGCATGAGTTCTTTGGGTTCCTAGGAATTCCCAACAGTGTAAAGGGGTCCTGAGATTGCAAGGTTTGAGAACCATGGCTCACATCATAGTGTCCAGCCACTGGGCTGAGGGCTGAATACCCTGTAGTGCTAAAACTTTAAATGTCTGATGAGGTTCTGTTAGGAGATAATAGAGTGAGCTGGGCACGGTGATGCGAGCCTTTAATTCCAGCACTTAAGAGGCAGAGGCAGAGGCAGGTAGATCTCCATGAATTTAAGGCCAGCCTGGTCTACACAGCAAGTTCCAAGCCAGTCAGGGCTACACAATGAGAGCCTGTCTCAAATGGAAGAGGGGGAGGAATAATCTTGAGCGTGAAGTCAGCAGCATTCACTGCAGTGTATGATTGCTTTTTAACTTAACTGAGAAATGAGATGATTTAGCAAGTTCGCACACCAGTTTTTGTGGAGTCAGAGGTTGAAATCTGGCCCTCTAGTCCTCGACAACTGAGTCAGGCTTCCAGTACTTTCTGTAACGCTGCATCACTTCCTTGTAAAAGAGCTGAAAGAAATTGAGAAATCCTGATCAAAGTGCAGATAGTCACATATGCTCATCAACGCTGGCCAGAGGATAACTGGTACAATCCTTCCAGAAAACACTTCAGCAGTATGAAGCTTTGAAAATGTCACACCCGTTAGCCTGGAAATTCCATTTCTAGGAATCTACATGAAAGACGTAATTACACATGTGAGAAGTCTGCGGAGGAGGAGGATGATCGTCAAAATGTTATCTTTAATGATGTAAGATTGGAAACAACCTAGTCACCCAATGACACGAGCCTAGTTAAACAGAATCAGACAGTTCTGAATCCTGACCGTGGCTTTCCTTTGAAGGGGGAATGTAGGGAATACTCATGTACCAAGCAGGAGTGTCTTACCACAAGAATGTATCTCTCTGCTATCAGAAAAATGGTCAAGAGAAACAATAATTATGACTGAAAAAGATCTAGGATGTTGGGGTACATTGGCCATTCTTGGGTGGTTCTTAGTAAAGGCCTATGGGAAAGACAAGCACATACCAGACATCAGCTTCCTTTGAGCTTCTGCACTTGGAACACTGGGCAGGCTGTGATCGAGTTCAGCTTTGGGGTGGTGATGCCCTGCTTGAGAATTGACTTGGATTACCTCTGGATAGGGGTCTTTAAGCTAGGTGAGGGATGCTGTGATGATTAGCATTCACTGTCAAGCTGACTGGATTTAAAGTCACTTAGAAGAAGGTGAAGAGGAAATTCCTACCCTGAATGTGATGTGGCACCATCCCATGGGCTGGGGGCCCAAATGGAATGATGGGGGAGAAAGACAGTGAGAAGAAAGCCCACATTCTCTTCCTCTGCTTCTTCTCTCCCCTCCCCCATGATGGGAATTGCTTCACCATGCCTCCCTCACCATGATGGACCAGGTGTGGCTGCATGCACCTGTAACCCCAGCACTGTGGGAGTGGGCAGGCAGGGCCTGTGACGGGGGTGTGGGTGTGTGTGGGGTGTGCGTTTGTGGGGAATTCTGTAGGTCACAGGCCAGCCAGTCTAGCTCCAGGTTCAGTGAGAGACCTGAAGAGAACGGAGCTGGAGAGATGGCTCAGTGGTTCAGAGCACTTGCAGAGGACCAGAGTCTGATTCCCAGCACCCATATGGTGGCTCACAACCATCCATCATTCCAGTTCCAGGGGATCCAATGCCCTCTTTCGACCTCAGGCACCAGACATGCACGTGGTACACAGACAATGCAGGCAAAATGCTCATACATATAAACTAATAAATATGAATATATAAATAATAAGCTGGAGAACAGTGGAGGCAGACACCAAATGTCAACCTCTAGCTTTAAGCCTCACGTGCACACACACCATGGGTACTCACCTGTGAACACATACACACACACACACACACACACACAAGCCTAAATACTAATACAGAATTAATAAAGTGACCCTCAATGAAATGGCCTCAGCAACTTCCCTAAAGTCGAGTTTGTGGGCCCTGCCCCTTAGCCTCAAGGTCAGGTCCTATCCCACATCTCACTGGAGACTGTCACACAGGAGCCTCAAAAGCTGGGACAACTCCACAGCCTTCTTCCCGACTCCTGGACGGCCTCTGTGAAAATGATGTCATCCCAGACTCCAGCCACCATCTCCACAGCCATGTCCAAGGACAACAGATAGAAATATATTCTCTGGGCTTGTTTCCACATTATGTGAAAAAGGGCTGAGGTGTTTTCCTTTTCTTTTTTTTCTCTTGTCATAGCCTAGGCTGACCTTGAACCCAAAGCCCCAACCTCTAGAGTTCTGTGATTATAGGAATGAACCACCAGGCTGGGTTTAGATTTTTCTTAACCAAATGTTCAGAAGTGATTGGTGATGGGTGACCTTAAAATACTGTGCTTGTAGGGTGAGTCTTTTCCCGTGACTTTGGATTATGATTAGCATGCCAGGGTACAAACAGAAGCATACAAAAGAACACTCAGAAGAAGAGACAGCTCAGCAATCAGGAGGACCCAGGTTCAGTTCCCATCATTGGCAGCCCCCGGCAGAGGTCACTGCCCCAGCAACAAGGAATAAATGGCATCTGGATGAAGAGAGTGTCCGCCAGCCTTGAGAACAGCTGGATACACTGAGGAGAGAGGTAGACCAAGCTCTTTGGGAAGGAAATTCACAGGGTAGTACATAAGAGTACACAGGCCTCAAACCCTGGTCCTGGAGCAGAAAGTAAGAGGACACTGGAAAGCTATGCATGCTGGCTGCTCAGCCACACCCTTCTATTGAGAGTATAAGGTTGAGCAAGTGACCATCCCTATTTGGATAGAAGGCTGGCAAGCCAAGCTCCTGAAGATTCAGCCATACAGAATCTAAATGGCCATTCTGAATCCCTAGGATACCACAGTGGGCTCATGTGACTTGCTCACAAAGCCCGGACACCTCTGCCAATTCTCACAGCACAATTGCCTCGTGTGTCGGGGGTGGGAGGTCATCAAGAGGAGCTTGTCTTATGTTTAGGGCTTAAATTATATTTCAAATGCATTCTTTTTAATACCAGAAAGTGAACCCAGACTGATGGAGCCTCAGAAAGCTGCTGCCCCCTGCTTTTGGCTCTGGAGTCATTCATCTACCCTGCAGAGGAAGGCAGGGAACTTCTCCTTGCTTGCTAAACTATGTGCCCTCTCCAGATGCATTCTTGGGGGGCTTGAACAATGCAGGAAAGCGAAGCGCGGGCAGGAAAAATTGCAGCAGGCACAGGTTTTCACAGAGCGCTCCAGGGAAAGGTGCCAGGTAAGATGGGGCTGTTTGTGGTCTTAATTAACCACTTAATCTGTTTCAACACCCATAGCCAGACGCCCGAGGTTCCGTGGTCAGGACCATCCATGGCCTGGTCATTGCTATAAAAGACACTGGATACAGAATCAAATAGACCTAAGCTTGGGTCCTTGCTCAGCACTGACTGTGTTTGGCCTTGGCTCATCTTCTCTCTAAGCACCACCCAACATCACTGTTAGCAAACACAGGTCATGAGGGAGAGGCACTGCCTGCCTTACTTTCTCTAGCATTTTCCCAGCCACAAGTAACCTTTTGTCTGTAAGGTAGCTATGCAACAATCCAACCTCATAATGCTTTTGTAACGTTTTCATAAGGTGTTGTCTGAGATGGGGCCGGTTCTATGGAAACAGTCTCCTGTGAAAACACACTGAGTGTCCACTAATGCCTGCAGCCTGATTTCCACTTCTTTTTCTTATGTTGAATCCTAGTGATAGCTAAACACTTTTGTCTAAAAAAAAAAAATAGCACAATGTCATGTGGCCTCATTGTTAGAACAGTATGTATGTTAAATATGCCAACAGTTTCTTTATCCATAAATACACACATAGCTGTGTCTAGAATAATGCTCACTCAAAATTGAATACTTAGAGAGACGGGCGGTGGTGGCACACACCTTTAGTCCCAGCACTAGGGAGGCAGAGGCAGGCAGATCTCTGAGTTCCAGGACAGCCTGGGCTACAGAGTGAGTTCCAGGAAAGGCTTCAAAGCTACGCAGACAAACCCTGTCTCAAAAAAACAAAACGAAACAAAAAAAAGTGAATACTTTGAAGTGTTGAGTTAGGGATTTTTGTTTGTTTATTTGGTTAATTTACCTTTTCTAGTGTGTTTTTGAGTATAACTTTCACATAAAAATGTTCTAAGAAAGAAAAAGAGACCCCCAAAGGCAGTGAGCTGTAATAAGTTTATTTTTGCAGAGAATGTTAACTCTTTTTAACTCTCTGCTTTTCTGCATTTTCCAGAGTCACTCATCTTTCAGAAGTCAGTTAATTGTGTCCTCCAGGTCTTTCATTGAACACCCTAGAAGGGACAGTTTGTGGCACTTCTTTCTGTATCTGTATTCACACCATCTGGACCTTACCCCATGACCACACGTTAATGGACTGATAGAACTGTCTTTTTTCCCTAACACTTTGAGAGCAGATATCATGTCTTTTTCTTAATGATAATGTATCATGAAGCAGTTCTTCCCAGCATTAGATTAATAATACACAGGCTGAAGTTGACACACTGACATGTGGAAAGATGGTTCAGTGGTTAAGAGCACTGGCTGCTCTTCTGGAGGACTGGGGTTCGAGTCCCAGCTCCCACATGGTGGTTCACAATCATCTGTAACTCCAGTTCCAGGGGATCCAATGCCTTCTTCCAGCTGCTGGGGGCCGTACACACACATGGTACACAGATATACATGCTAGTATAACATCCATCCGCATAAAATAAACGTAAATAAATCTTTTTTAAATGAAGTTATTTCACTGAACACACCCTACAGCCATACACAGTAATTGTCATTTGTTTTCTAAACCGAATCCCCTGGTTTTTCCAGATTTATCAGGCTGCAAGGCACATAATTAAAGAGGAAATAAATTTTAAATCAAAACTCTTTTTTGTTGTTGATTTTTTTCTTTAGGTAGAGTCTCACAATGTAGACTAGGTTGTGCTCTAACTCACAGAGATCAGCCTGCCTCTGCCTTCCTAGCTCTGGGATTAAAGGCATATGTTACCATACCCAGTCAAATGCATTTTTTATTAAAAATTTTTCATAAAATATATTTTGATCTTATTATTTTTCCCTCCCCCAATCAAAATTCCATTTCCTTTTCCTATCATCAGTGTCCTCTCATACCTTCCCCTGAAACTCTTTATTCCCCTCCTGAACAATGGACCCTTTCTAGTCTCCTAGATCCTATGGTGCTCCAAGACAAACACACAAATCTAAAGGTTCAATGTGGAGATCCATATATGAACCTAAATGTGATATCTGTCTTTCTGGAGCTGAGTTCGCTCACTCAGTATAATGGAGTTTTCAGCTCCATCTAATTAGCTGCAAATCAAATGGCTTCATTTGTATTCACAGTTCTATAAAGTTCCACTATGTATATATACCACATTTTCATTAGCCATTTGCCAGTTAATGGACATCTGAGTTGTTTCCATGTCCTAACTATTGTGAATAGAGCAGCTTTGAATATGGGTGGCTATGTGTCTCTGTAGTAGGAATTAGAATCCTTTGGTATGTACCCAGCAGTCCTAAAGCTGGGTCATCATTAAACACAATCTCACTGCTCCTGGGTGGTATGGAGGCCCTTATTGCCAGAATTCCGGAGTCCTTTGAGCACACCTCTGTCATGCACAACCATTCTTGAGTAGTCTCACTAAAGGCTTTCCCAGCTACGCCATAAGTTCCCTGAATCAAGTACAATGTCATTTTACCCAAGTGTCCCTGAATCTAGTAGTGTCTAGAAGAGCAGTTCTCAAATTTTGGGTCATGACCTCTTTGAGGTTCTGTCCTAGGGCTTCTATTGCTGTGAAGAGACACCATGACCACAGCAACTCTTATAAAGGAAAATATTTAATTGAGGTGGCAGCTTACAGTTTTGAAGATTCAGTTCATTATCATCATGCTGGGGAGCATGGTGGTGTACAGATAGAGATGGTGCTGACTACAACTTGATCAGAAGACAACAGGAAGGACTGTCGCTGGGCAGTATCTTGCACCCACCCCCACAGTGACACACTTCCTCCAACAAGGCCACATCTACTCTAACAAAGCCACACCTCCTAATAGTACTACTCCCTATGAGCTTATGGGGGCCAATTACATTCAAACTACCACAGGGTCCTATATCAGATACCCTGCATATCAGTTATTTACTTTATAATTCATAACAGAACAGGAGCAAAATTACAGTTATGAAGTAGCAATGAAAGAATTTTTTCTCTGTGTAGTTTTGATGCCTGTCCTGGATCTCACTCTGTAGACCAGGCTGGCCTCGAACTCACTGAGATCCGCCTGGCTCTGCCTCCCCAGTGCTGGGATTAAAGGTGTGCACCACCACCGCCCAGCACAATAAAATAATTTTATGGTTGGGAGTTTCACAACATGAGGAACTGTATTAAAGGGTCACAGCATTAGGAAGGTTAAAAATCACTGGTCTAGATTATATTAGATATTGTGTGTGTGTGTGTGTGTGTGTGTGTGTGTGTGTGTGTGTGTGTGTGTGTGTGTGTATGCATTAGGTAATTGGATATCCAGTTTCTTTTAGCCTGAAAGATTTCTGTGGACTGGGGGTGGACATAGTATGAATGTGCATACATTTTTTCAGACACAGTTGGATCTGTGATGGCTAGTCTTGGTTGAGCAGTGAACCTCAGCTGAAGAATTGTCACTAGCATGTCAGTCTGTGAGCACATCTGTGGGGCCTTGTCTTGATTGCTAATTGATGTTGGAGAGTCCAGCCCAGTGTGGGAGGTTCCATCCCTAGGCAGGTGAGCCTGCAGAACATGAGCCTGGGTGGGAGCCAGTGCAGCGTTCTTTCAGTAGTTCCTGCCCCTGCTACTGCTTGAGCTCCTGCCCTGACTTCCTTCACTGATGGGTAGTGGCCTGGAAGGGTAAGCCAAATATTACCCCCACACACCTTGTCTTTGGGTGGAGTGGTTTATCACACAACAGAAAGCAAACTAGAACAGACGTTTTTTAGGAAATATAAAGAATGGATATAAAGAATAGATGCGCTGGAGAGCTACAATGAGCCAGATACTTGACATGTGTAGTAGATATCATTTTCTTTTTTTTTTTTTTTTTTTTTTTTTTTTTTTTGGTAAGGACCTGGCTTTAATCTGAGAAAAATTTCCATGTAGATGAATCAGTTACTTCCAAGAAATATGCACAAAATAAACATGCACATGGGTCATTTCACTCCAGCCACAGTCTTGAAAGCCAGGAAAGAGACCCAGGCTTCCATCTTCCCACCTTGCATGTTCTCCAATGATAGTGAGGGAATAAAGTAAGGTCTTTAGTACTCCCCTCCTCCATTGATGGATATTAAATGGTGTCCCTTTAAGCTATCAGGACTGCTGAATGGGGAAGGTTTGGGGCTCTGCCTCACCTTTATGAGTGTCTTGTCATAATTTTTAGAAGAGATACCATATTCTTATTTTACAGACACATTGCCTAATCTGAAATGACAAAGAAATTTGACCTGACCCAGGGAGAAGGCAAGTTGAGTTTGAAACCCTCAGACAGATCAAAAATGGAGCCAAAAACTCATATCACATGATCTCACAGGATAAACTGACTTACCCTTCTCCTTCAGGATTCCACAGCTATAACGCACAGAACACTGGAGAACTGGGCACAACTCATTGACCATGAGATCTTGATTCATCCAATAGCTTGTTTTAGGTCTCTGTGTTCTCATGCATTAAAAAAAAAGTAACAAAATAAAAGAAATGGTTCTTACACAGAGCTGTTGGGAAGTCAGGTGCAATCAGGTGACTTTGATCCGGACAGTATCAAGGCATGAAAGGGGGCCATACAGTTGCCATGAAGTTATGGAGGATGGCTGCATTCTTCAGAAATGGGGTGCAGGCAATGGAGAAGAATATGTGTTACCGTTGCCTTGACTGAGGGATGTGAGGCTAGGTAATGCCATTAGGAGACATCTCACTTTATGTGGTGAATTGGCTCAGTTTGGAAAACAGAGTCCTGTGTTTTGTGGGAGAAAATGGGAGGAAGAAGCCATGGCATGGCTAAGGCACAACCTCAGTGCTTGCTAAAAACAAGGTAATGGGGAAGAAATGGAGAGCCCTGAAATGTAAAGTCACTAGAGACAAAGACTAAACTGCCTTCAAGCGCGCAGCTGCTCAGAGTCCAAGAAGTGTCCCACCCACGCCCCTTCGTCTTCATTAGCCTGAGAAGAAGCTGGACAGGGACCCAGCCTTACTTGACAGAGGCAGATACTAACATGCTATGATTAGAATGGGAAATGTCCCCACAAGCTCATGTGATTGAACACTTGGTCCCCAGGTGATGGTGCTCCTCAGAAGAGGCTATTTAAACTTTAGGAGGTGGGTTATAACAGGAGGGACTTCTGGGGTTGGGGGTGGATGCTGGATAAGAGAGTTATAGCGTATGCTGGAGTCTAGTTCCAGACTCCCTCTGCCTCCTGATCCACTCAGATGTGAGCCAATGCCACACACCACACTCTTGGGCAGCTCCTGCTGGTCTGCTCTACATTCTCTGCAACAGTGAGCTGAAATAAATCCCCCCTCTCTTGAGTTGCTTCTCTTGGGTGTTCTATTGCAGTAACAAGAGATGCAGCAAGGACACTGCAAGACACAAGAAAAGCTCACTTGGTCACAGTGTAGCAGAGGCTCACCAGTGCAGCTAGAGTGGGAGCCCAGGTTTGTCTATTGGTTTTCACTTTAAATTCAGTGTTCTTTCTTCAGTCTCAAACTAAAGGAGAAGAACTCATCCTTTTATTTAGTGGATATTGTTATTTGAAGATTTTTATCTTTAGTTTTAATTATGTGTATGTGTGTTTATGCACCTACGTGCAGCAGAGGGCCAAAAGAAAGTGTTGAATCCCTGGACTGGAGCTATGGACAGTTGTGATCAGTCCAAACGTGGATGCTAAGGACTCAAACTCTGTTTCACTTGGAAGAGCAGTTTCCAGTAAGCTAGTACCGAGAGTAAGTTAAGATAACCACTGAGCATCCCATCTCTCCAGCCCAGAACAGAGACTTTAGTAACTCGGTTTGCCTGGAGCAGGAAGAATTTCACTTCAGACCAAGACGGTCTAACCCCAGAGCCTGCATTTGGCCACAGGGTAGTGCTAACTTTCTGCTCTGCTGAGGACAAAACTAGTCTGACCAGGGAAGGGCCTGTCATAGCAGTGAGAGTTTTGGACTTTCCAGCCACATAGCAGGAGCGTCCTGTCCCCCACCCCCACATCCCAGTAGTCCTGACCTCTAGCAGGCTGAAGGGATGCCTCCTCCGGAAGCCCCAACATCCTGCATTCTGCTAAACCCCCAACCCATTCGGCAGCCTGTCCCAGCTGAAACACGCACAGCCTGAGCTTACAGGCTGGGGAGGAGTTACCGGCCTCTGGGCTAGAAATAGCCCTCCGAGAAGTGTGCAGTGGCTACGTGTCCACAGGGTGGAGAGGAGGCGAGGAGTCCCAGGACCCCAAGATAACATGAGTCCGGATATGTAGCATCCTGAGCATGGGTAGGCTAACTCAGGTCACCGGTTCCAAAGAGGTGAGTGGGAACCAGGATATCTGCTCCCCTACATGGACTTCGTGACAGGCCCAGGCACCCTGAAGCGGGGAGGCTGGGTCCCATGGGTGGCCTCCAAGCACTAATCTGATGAGGTAGCTGGTGTGAGCACAACACACACACACACACACACACACACACACACACACACACACACACACACACACACACACGGTTCCTCTGCAGTCCCAAGCTTCTTTTGTTGCCTCCCTACACAGTTCCTAGTCTTGGAAGTATGAGTGTCTCCCCTGGTTTTGGACAAGGGAACAGAGGGGGAATACAGGAGGGGAATGCAGTCTGGCAGTGTTCTGGAGGACTGATCACCCAGGGCTCCAGCCTCTGCCCCTTCCTCTACCTGAAAAAGGCATCCAAAGTTCACCCAAAGAGACCTTGTCCCCAGTGCATTGAATCTCCCTGCCTCTCCTGTCATTGTCATTGTCATCTGCATGCGTGGAGTGGCCCTGGTGGCTTCAGTGCTGAAGACACATGAGTAAACCCTCTCCTCCCCAAGTTGCTTTGGGCCATGGTGTTCATTACAGCAACAGAGAAGTAAGCTAGGAAGTGGATGCCACAAATAGATGAACGGGGCAACAGAAGGGATGGAAGACAAGATAAATTCCCAGAGCGCTGGAGTGGGTCAAGCCTTGGGAAGGGTTCCATCCACTACCCTCCCCATGCTGACCCATGGGGAAGCGAGTGCAGAGACCAGAAGTGGTCTGAGTAGGATTACACTATGTGTTTAAGGGAAATGAGGCCAATACTGACAGGAAAGCCAACACACATGACAGGGTTTGGTGAGTGATTTATTCATGTCTTATATTAAAGAAATGGGAGGTACATGGTGAATATATGCTGTTGTAACTACTAAAAAGAAGATGCATTTGGGTTTGGTGGTACACGGAGTCCTAGCACTAAATAGACTGAGGCAAGAGGATTGTGCATTTGAAGCTAGACAGAGCTAGACATAGGGAGTTCAAAGCCAAGCTCTTACCAACAAGACTTTGGGGGAAAGAGGAAGAAGAGGAAGAGAAGGAGAAGGAGGAGGAGAAATTCATATTGACTTGGAATGACGGTCAAAACACACTTTAGTGTGGACAACGTGTGCTTATACCAAATATAGTATATACTTAATGTTGGCTTTTAAATGTGTATGGATGGATATATATTTATTTATAACACATAATATATATGTAATTATATAGAGATATATGTCATTGTCCTCTAGGTCCCCATTTACTTTTAATAACATCTCCAGAAACTATGGGAGAATTTTCACCTTCTATTTCAGAGTTTCTTCACTGGTTTGCTTTTTAATAAATCCTGACTGAAAATGGTGCATTTTTTTCATTTCCTTTAGATCCCTACAATAGAGAATACATGTATCTGGAGCCAGGAAGCTCCTGGGAAAGTTCCCACAAACACTCCCCAGCCCAGCTCACAGGGCTGTACTGGACATAAACAGATGATCAATAACTAGACATTGTCAGTGAGAAGCACTGGAAAACGCACAATGTATTCCAGCTGGTGAACTGCAGGCTCCTTGGTGGTCCAGACCATGCCCTTCATTTGCAGGCCTCTCTGAAAGTGTTGACTGACACATTAAGAGCAAACCTGTTTGAATAGAAAGAGCCATGTCTTGGGTTGTTTTAGCTGGTTAGTGTTTTGTGGAATTGGAGATGAGACTCTGGTTCTCGCACATGCAAGGCATGTGCTCTGCTATTGAGCTGCCCCCTGGCACAAGAAGCATGAATTGATTGCCAAGTGGACTAGACACATGAATGGCCTCTTCAGGAAGGTCATGGTCTCTCCCTTGAGAACTTCAAGGACCCAAAGAACAAGTATTTGTCCAGGATGGTGTGATTGTCCATCTGCCTGGATTCAGTGTGCACAGCACTGGAGCAGTGAGACACCATGAGGCCTCTGATGGAAAACAACCACGTGACACACAGGGAACTGTCAAGTCCTATCACCCGTGGATGGGACCTTAAAACAGATGTTCAAAAAGAAAAGAAGGCCGAGAGCCACTGTGGACCACCTCCTCTCTATCTCTCAGGATTTACTTCATCCTGATTCTTCTGTCACACCCTACTGGTGGTCAAGCCAATGCTGTCATCTTTTAAATTGTTATAAAGTCTTTACATTGAGAAGACATGAGCCAGTCTGAGAAAAACAAGTAAAAGGTGAAGGGAGATGAGGACCAAAAGGGAGTCCCATCACAGAAGCTTGTTTGGAAGGAGTCTAGTGGAAGAACCACCTCAACTCCCCTCCCCATCTCTTTCTGTAAAGCCCCACTTCAAAGCCCGCCAAACACAGCTCCTCCCCAATCCCGCCCCTTCAAAGTCCTCCAAACACAGCTCCTCCCCCAGAGAGGCTCAAGACCACTCCCATAGGGTATATAAGCTGCATCCCAGAGAACAGACACGTGGTTCTTCTGGCCGAGAGGCCCCATCTCCTCTCTGGGGGTCCGGGAAATCACGTGGGAACGCTTTACCCATTAAACCTGGGCTTTTCCCGATTCAGTCTGATTCAGTTTACTGCGTCAGCAGAGAGGCCTTCAGGGTGCAAAAGACTTATCAGCGACGTCTTAGTTAGGGTTTCCATTGCTGTGATAAAAACCTGTGACTTGGGGAGGAAAGAGCTTTCATCCTACACTGCCACATCACAGTCCATCGTCAAATGAAGTCAGAGCAGCAACTCCAGTAAGTCATCTGGAGGCAGGAACTGAAGCTGAAGCCGTGGAGGAACTGCCCTGCTCCTCAGGACTTGCTCAGCCTACTTTCCTACACCACTCAGGACCACCTGCCCAGAACCGTTACCCACCTCTTGGCTGGACTCTCCCCCATCAGTCATTCAATGACTCACCTACAGGCGATCTGATGGAAGCATTTTCTCAATTGAAGTTCTTCTTCCCAAATAACTAGAACTTGTGTCAAGTAAACATCCCACTCATTTTGTTTGTGACTATGACAATGATTTCTGGGTGTGAGAGTTTCTGACCTGGCAGGAAAACTTGAGATTTCTGCATTTACATATTTTAAATTGCTTTGACAGGGTTTTATTTTTTTCATAAGTTATTTCTAACTCTTCATCATTTTGATTACCTGGGCTCATATGAAGTCAGTTAGAGTCACACTGTATTAAATTACCATGGCGGTTTAATTGTGGCTGGCAGTTTTCTGCTGCTCTTGGGGCTGCGACAGCTTTTTTCTGTTTGCTACTGAAAAACCTGTGTCATTAGAGCTGATGTGACTAGAACAGCAGGAGTGAATTGTTCGTTTACTAATTTTCATTCTCATTTAAGAATGTCTCATGTCAGGCTGGAGAGATGGCTCAGCAGTTAAGAATACTTGCTGCTCTGGCGAAGCACCCAGGTTCACTTCCCAGTGTCCACATCAGGCAGCCCACAACTGCCTGTAACTTGAAATCCAGGGGATATGACACCCTCTTTTGGCCTCCACAGACACTTGCATGTACATGGTACATATTCATACACCCAGGTATTTATACCACATGTAAAATAAAATAAACCTTTTTTAAAAGTTTAGTGTTAAGAATACTTCAAGTAAGCGTGATGGATGAGAACACTTGAGGAGACCCTCAGTGTCTCCACCCATACTTGAAGCCTGGATCTGTGACTATAATGGTAGGGACTTCACTAAAGGCCTCCACACAGCTCCCCAGCAACGGCTCCAGGGCAGGAGAGAGATGGGACCAGCCCTTCTGCCACATCCAGGCACCCGCTGGAAATCAACATCTGGTACATCCTAAAAAACACAACACTGAGGTTCCTGCTCACATCTGGTGTCTGTGCTTCACTTTGAGCTCAGGAGCTCACACCAGTTCTCAGAGTCTCAACTCTGACGGTGTAGTGCCCTCTAGATGCAAGGACTCAAACCCAACATGCCTGAAGGGCCGCTCCCAAGGCTCACCCTCTGGAGCCTTAGAGACCACCCCTCCAGGCTCCAGGGAAAGGCTGTGTGCCTGCACACTGACACCAGCCAGATGCATCTGAAGCTGCAGTTAAGTGAGGCATTCTGGAAGGCAGTGGGATGTGGAGCAGACCTGTAAAGGGAGTCTTGGTTTCTCTGTGCTAAATCTAATGCATGCCAGGGCTCAGCTCACAGCCCATTTGTTAATAAACACTTGAGTGTCAGAATATCCCAAGTTCTTTTGAACGAAGCACAGATGGTGGATCTTCCCATCCTGACCCCTTCTGGTTCATCAGAGGTAAAACCAGATCAATTTTAGGATGTTTGGGTTTTGAAGTTCTTCTGGGAATTACACAGGGTCCTCCAGCTGGAAGTGCACCCAGGAGCTGGAAATGTTGCCTCCACCCTGTTGCAATGGGCAAAACTTCATCTGCGTTCTCAACATTTCCACACTACAAAATGCAAAGAACTATTTGGAGAGCCTTGCATCTTTCATAACTCTTGTCAAGTGAGGATCGTGTCTCTCACACCCTGCAGAAACAAGGCTCCTGCCTTCAGATCCCGCTGCTAAGTGTCCAGAGCCTCTCTTTGAAGGAAAGTCTGTGGACACCACTTCCTCATAAGACAAGTGAAAAAATCAGGAGCTCTGTTCCCATAGTCTCTCCAGGAACCCAGTCAGCGATGGTGGGTGACAGCCTTTTCTGTCGCTCCTGCGAAGCTTATTCAGCTCTCCCCTTCCTCCCAAGCTGGACCACTGCATCATTCCTCTGATGGCCTTGCTTGTGTGGATGCCTTTAGCATTTCTCCCACATCTCGCTAATTTGGCACTCCTGCAGAGTCTGGGCGTGAGCAAAGCCTTTCTCAGTGGTATCGGAAGCCCTAAAGAATATTTGTTCTGTTCTTTATTCCTGAAACTCCCTCCTCTCATCTCTTTTCTCAGAGAAGACTCTCAGTAGCCACGAACTGGCTCACAGGAACTTTCCAGACCTTTACCACTCTTAACTGGAAAAGGAAACGTGGGATTACCAATCAGCAAATGTTTCTGAGAAATTGGCATTTCTGTTCTGAAGGAGATCTATTCCTTCAGTCAGCTAAGGCGTTCTACTATATTATGAACTGTTTTTGTGGCTACTACTATTATTTTTGTTGAAGTTTTCTTTTTAAATTTTTCTTTACTTTTAATGATCTGATGCATGTATGTAATGAGTTATGATCATATCTACCCCATCATCCCCCTCAAGCTCCCCTTATCTCTCTTAACACCTCTCAACTTAATATTGTATCTCTTCCCTTGATAACTCACCAAGTGCAGTTAGGGTTGCCCTTATGTGTAAGGATGTAGGACCGTCCTCTGGACGTGGGAAACCTACCAGTGACCACACCCTCAAAAAAAAATGACTCTCCTTCCACTAGCAACAGTTTCCTGCCAACAGCTCCTCAGTAAGAGGTGAGGCCTGGAAATCTATCCCTTCGACGCTGGGGGTTTGGTTGGTTTGACCTTGGACAGGCAACCACAGTTGCTATGAGTTTGTGAGTGCCAAAGCTGTGTCTGGTCTAGAAGACAGCATTTCACAGCACTCCTCCCCATCCTCTTGAGTTCTCTCCACCTTCTCTTCTGTGATGTTCTCTGTGCCTTCGTGGGTGTGGGTGTTCATATAGATGTCCAGTTTAGGGCTGTGCACCCAGTCTCTTGTTCTTAGCATGGTGACCAGTTGTGAGTCTCTGCACCAGCTACTGCCCACTGCAGAGTGAAGTTTCTCTAATCAACTCCTAGAACAGCCCAAGTCTGATAGCGCCAGGAGCTGGAGGCATTTATTAGGCTTTTGAGACAGGATCTCATGTAGCCCAGGCTGGCCTCCAACTTCTATAAAGCTGATAATGACCTTCAACTCCTGATCCTCCTGCCTCTATTTCCGAAACACTGGGAACTCGGGTGTGTGCTACCACTCTCCCTTCTGGTCATTATTAAATAAGACTCAGACATAAAAGTTAGGCAACTTCTACCAACCTTGGAGCGACAAGCACATATTCCCTAAAGACGTATCCTGGGAGAAAGCTTGATTTACTAGAGAAAAAGTGATCTCTTCAAACCTGTTCTTTCTCACCAAGGGTAGGTCACATAACTCTGGCTCTATGGGCTGTGGGAGTTTATGCATCGTCCAAAGGGCTTAGGAGATCCAGAGTCCAGTCGGCTCATCACTGCTTTTTGTGCATTGGCCGTCTGTATTTGGTCACGTTACTTAGACCCTTCCCATACATGGTTTCCTTATGTATATAAAATCAATGGCTGCCTCCTTACAGGGTTACTAAAGGAGCCAGTACAATGAAAAGCAAGCAGGAGATTAAGTGGGCTGGCAGTCTCTCGGTGAGCATAAGTTGTGGCTATGGTTCTTCCTGGAGAAGCATCTGGGCCATTGGTAGACCTTGTTCGTGACTTCGGAAAGACACATGTCAGCTCTTGGTTTCTTCATGTGTAACGTTAAAATACTGAAGCTGGGAGGAGAGCGCCGTCGGCAAAGCACTTACCACGTAGGCATGAGGACCTTCACGTGATGCCCAGGACCCGCTTACAGGCTTGTAATCTCACTGCTGGGGGAGGAGAAACAGGAGCGTCCGGGGCCTTGCTGGCCACCCAGCTCAGTGTAGTTGGCAAATACTAGGTCCCCGTCAGAGACCCTGACTCAAAACAATCAGGTAGCCAGCTCCTAAGAAACACCTCTGGAGGTGCTGCTGCACGTACACACACACACATGAACACCCCCACACGGCAACACACCCACTTACACATTTTTTAAAAAGAAATTGAAGGCCAGCTATGGTGAACACGTCTTTAATCCCAGCAATCAGAAGATAGAAGCAGGCAGATCTCTTGTGAGTTTGAGGCCAGCCAGCGCTACGTACCGAGACTCTGTCTTGGTAAATAAGGAAATTAATAATAAATCCATATATAAAAAATCCTAATAGCCTGGTGTGCGTGTCTTACAGAGTTGCAGTGGAGTTCAGAGAACTAGAGGTGGGCTCGGCATCTCCGCTCGCCTCAACCAGTGCTTTACACAATGGCTCCCTGTGTTTTCCTGCTTCCCCAGCTGGACTGCTCCCAGCTTGCTCTCTCTTACATCCACTTTGATGGCTTGTGGTATACCTATCCACAGTAGGGACTCAGTAAACTGAGACACTGAGTGAGCAGCACCCCCCTTGTGGTCAGTTTGTTACAGCAGCCTGCCCTCCAATGGACTGTATGTGTTAGTCCTAACACCCCCCCCCCCGCCCCCCAATCAGATGCACCTCCACAGAGGGTGTGCAGAGAGCAGATTCTGCACTGACACAACAAGGTCCCAGTGTGCAGACCCTGGCTGTGGAGATGCCCTGTCCTGCAGCTCCTGGATGCTTCCTGCCCTCTGACCCCTCAGCTCGGCCAGCGGTGCCATTCCAATCCTCCGAATGAGTCTCCTTCCTATCGGCAAAGCCATAATTGCCAGTTTGGTTCCTTGCATCACCCAAAGGAGGGAAACTGAGAAGCCAGACCTTGCCATTTTTGCTGACCTCAAGACCTTGTTTCCTTTCTTCTTGTCTTGAAGTCTTTGCAAATGGGAATGGGGGGGGGGGGGGCGGGTGCTGAGCTCTTGCTGAGCACCTCACACACCCTTCCTGAGGTGTGCGTGGAGGGTCTCATTTGTCTGGTGGTGTCATATATCTCTGTATCAATCAGGACACCTGCCTAATGCAGCAGCCAGGAGTAGCTCTGGGCACATACTTGGAGGTGAAAGGCCTGAGCTAACCAAAAATGAGAATGATGAAGGGAGAGGAGGGCTGAGGAGGCGGGTGACTGATGTGTTGCTATTTTTTTTTAAAGGCTGTTGGCTGCCTTCACATTTCCTGATGGAAGTGGGACAGGTCAACGGATGACCCACGGTCATAGATAACTTTTGCCCACGCTTTATTCACTTTTGGGAGCACTGGCTTGAAACTGAGGGGTGTGTGCGTGCGTGTATGTGTGTGCCTGGAACCGACGTGCCTTCCGCAAGCCTAAGAAGTCTGGGCTTTTTCTTCGAATGGGTGATTACAACACAGAGGATGTGGCAGCGTTGTTTTTCCTGTTTGATGTCATACCACTACCCTTTAAAAGTCCCAGGGCAAAAAGGAGGGAATTTAGCCCTGGCTCCCCACCTCAGTTCTCAGTTTCTTCCTAGGAAGAGAGGAAGGCCAGCAAGGTCCCGGCCTGTCTGGGAGTATCAGATTTCAAGCTCAGCATTAGCCACTCAGAGAGCAGTGCAATGCTGGGGACCTGCCTCAGACTCCTGGTGGGTGCTCTGTGGAGCGCCTGCAGCTGGGGCACTGTTAGAGCCTACCTGGACACCTCCCCACTGCTTGGCTCCAGCTGGGGCAGCCTGACCCATCTGTACACAGCTACAGCCAGGAACAGTTATCACCTCCAGATCCACAAGGATGGCCATGTAGATGGCACACCCCATCAGACCATCTATAGTGAGTACTGGCTCCAGGTTGGGAAGAGGGGATACGCCCTGTTGTTGACCTCCAGGGGTGCTGAGGAGATAAGAGGGAGGGGGAATCTAAATGTCCAGCCTCTTGTGTGCACGGCTCTCTCTCACTCTCTCTTGAGTGTGTGTGTGTGTGTGTGTGTGTGTGTGTGTGTGTGTGTGTGTGAGAGAGAGAGAGATATGAACCTAAGAGGAAGATTTTCCTCCTCCTTAATTGGACCTACAGGTTTTTCTCAACCTGAATAATCACTGCCATAAGCCATTTCCAATAATGAGAGACAGTTTTCTTTCCTTCTGTCCAAGAATTGGAGGGAAAATGGATAGAAAGATGGACTCAAAGAGAAGAATGACCCAGACCGAACCACAGATGGTGAAATTTAACTGGGGGAGACAGTGGGGGAGATTCTCGGATCCCGAGATTTAGAATAAATGAAATAGGGGGCTCTTTTCAACTCCAAATTCCTAGTATTCTGGCTTTGTGAAAATTCTCAAGAGCCGGACACATCCTTAATACAATACAAGGCCAGCCTGGTCTACACAGTGAGCTCCACGCTAGTCAGGGCTACATAGTGAGACTCTGTCTCAAAACAGAACAAAACCTTCTCAAGAGACATGTGTTCAAGACTGACCACCAGGCTACCGGGATATGTTGTCTTGGCAAGTCTGACTGAATGCATCTACCCAACAGGTATGCTGGGTGTGCTTCCGAGGCTCCCTGTAGGAGTTGGTGGCTCTCTGAGAAGCTGAAATGTATTTAGTTGCTAACAAACTGAACTGGTTGTGAACTCCCTGGTGCTGTGAGACACCTGGAATATTCTTAAAGTTGGATTCTATGGAAAATTGGATCGCAAGCTATAACTGTCAATCAGTTAAATGTATTCAAATGAGAGCCCTTTCCAGCATAAGTGATAATACATAGAAAATAGAGAGATGAGAGAGATGGGTATTGAAAAACACAGTTTCTATTTTAGCAGGCATGTAAAAAGTATTCTAAGTAGGACTGGAGAGGTGGCTCAGCAGCTAAGAGCACTTGCTGCTCTTGCAGAGGACCCAGGTTCAGTCCAGCACCAAGTAGTGGCTTCCAGTGGTCCATAGCTCCAGTTCCAAGAGATCCAATGCCCTCTTCTGACCTCCGATGGCATTGCACAAATGTGGCGCACAGACATCCATGCAGACAAGACAGCCATACACATGCAGTAAAAACCCAACTCTAAAAAGTTACTGGAAGAGTGTGCAGAGGAGGCACCTGGGTTCAGTGCCATGTAGAGCAGCCAGAGCATTAGCATTTTCATTTCACTAAAGAACTGTCTATGGGGATTGTGATTTCTTTGCTGTTGTAATAGGTGGACCCAGTTTTCTGGATGTGGCCTTGCGGGACGCATGACATTCTCTCTGCTATGACCTTAAACCACATATAATCATGTACAAAGCCAGCAGCTTATACCTGTCCAAGGGCTACATTGACAGGAGATGTGAGGAGGAGAGAGGCTCTCTCCAAATACCAAGCATCCTCCAGAACTCAAGGGGAGAAAGTAGGATGCTGGAGTTACCTCTTGGAAGTGAGGGTTGGGCCAGATGGGGAGAATCCAAAATAAATCTGGGTACACTTCATGGGTCCCCAGCCCTGCTTGTGTTCTGTGGAATGGGACAAGGTGCCCGACACCACACATCCCTCTGTCACTGGAAAAGTGACACAGTTCTTCACAGACCTCTTATCTCCCAGCACATTATCAATCTTGTAGGAAACGCCATTGTATTCTTCCCATGGAAGACTGCCTGACTTCCGCTGCAAGACCACATGTAATTTCAAATGCTGGACAGTGGATAAGGGGAACTATTTTGGTTTTAGAGACTGGAAATTTGCTTATAATTAGAGAATACATATGGAACGTTCTTAGAATCACAGAATCCCTTTGCTGAAAGGCAGCCTCTCTGCATAGACCAAGAAGTCAGTCTGGAACAGTCGGGCCAGGTGTGGGGAGGATGTATGAGGTCAGCCTGCTTTGAAAGTCTGAATGGCAGGCCTTTTTCCCTGGGTGCTGACAGACACGGGGCTGGAGGATGCAATGAATGTGGCTGAGGAGCAGTAAAGTGAACTGACCTGACTAGTTTTTGTGTGTGATTTTTATCTTGTGTAAGCTTTGCCTTTGGGGGAGGGGAGTAACATTGAACCTAAAGCACTACTCAGTTATCATGTGCATTTCTTTATCTTGTTCTTATCTTTACATATTATTAGTGTAATCTTCCCCCTGACTACATAGTCACAGCAGAGCTTGGTTCTATTATGATCCCATTTGTCTATTTTATTTCACATGTACACAGTCTTGTTTGCATGTATGCCTGTACACCACCGCATGCATGCCGTGCCGCTGGGGGTCAGGACATCTCATTACATCTTCACGATGACAAAATGAGGCAGAAGTTCCTACTGCCTCATGTTAACGTTTTGCTTTATTAAGTTCTTGGTTAAGAGTGGAGTGTCCAACTCCTGTTCGGGTCATTGGTCTTAACAAGATGGAATGCTCTGCCCGCCCCCCCAAGATGCCCAAGCTCCCCTGAACTCAGAAGGCTCTTGGGGCCTCTCCAGGGTTGGTAAGCTTTTTCTAATATGAACAAGGCCAGCTTCCCACTCCCCATTGTGCTCACTTTTGGAAATGGCAGAAAAGAATTGCTTATCACCCTTGCTTAATAGTCCATTCTTTTCCTCTGGTGTGTGGCTTAGCATGTACTTGGCCAAGTGAACTTTTCTGCTGGCTTCTGTAGGTTTCATTCAAAAGCTCATTAAAGCCAGGTGGCAGTGGTGCACACCTTTGATCCCAGCGCTCGGGAGGCAGAGCCAAGGAGGAGCTCTGTGAGTTCGAGGCCAGCCTGGTCTACAGAGCGAGATCCAGGACAGGCACCAAAACTACACAGAGAAACTCTGTCTCGAAAAACAAAAAAAAAGCCCATTCAGAGGTGCCCACCCCTGGTAACCACTCACGTACTCTGCAGGGCATTTTCTGTTAGGACTGGCCCTGGAGTGAGGGGGCATGTATACTGTGCTCACTGCCTGCATCCATCAGACAGGCTGGCAAGACGTCAGGCCGAGGAAGTGGTCAGCTGTCAAGTCATTTGTGCAGCCACTATCCCGTTTGATCGGTGGTAACCCTAGAAAGCAGGCGGGAACGGCTACGCTGTGCTCACTCCACAGACTGTGCTCACTTCTGAGGCTGGGGCTGCAGCAGCGAAGTTCCCATGGCTACGAGTTTCTTAAGGAGCCAGCTTGGGACCAGCATCCCTCATGGGCACAGAAATTCGATGTCCCAGTGGCATTTTATCACTTTTTCTGTTGGAGGCTACAGCTGCAGGGCAGGAAGATGTCACGGACCTGAGTTCGAATCCTGCGTTGTCTCTTCAAGATGCTGCAGCAACTACTAATATGATAATGATGTTTATTTTAACAATATAATAGTTGTTTTGAGAATTTAAAATATATAGAGTGCTTAAGAGGGCACCCACTCAGAAAGAGAGAGAGAGAGAGAGAGAGAGAGAGAGAGAGAAGAAAGGAAGGGAGGGAGGGAAGGAAGGAAGGAGGGAAGGAAGGAAGGAAGAAGGGAGGGAAGGAAAAGGGAAAAATACACTCACTAAATGTAATCCTTTGCCTCGCCCCCACCCCACCCCCACCCCGCCTTGATTTGGACCAAAAAGCCCTCAGGACAGAAATTCTTCTGTATTTCTTATGTATGTCTGAGTATGCATAAAATCAGCTATATACTTGAGATACATAGTCAGACATCATTTTTGAAGAAAGTATGTGGTACCTCTCCCCACTTGGCAGTTTTCCTGAAAGCTAACCAGCGGCCAAACATTGAGACACTTGAAACAAATGAACTGTCCTCTTCTGCTCTCACCTTCCTGGGCTCAGGTCTGCTTACATTCCCTCTGTCCACATCATCCCTGCTTCAGCGTGTGCCAGGCTCTGTCCACATCATCCCTGCTTCAGCGTGTGCCAGGCTCTGTCCACATCATCCCTGCTTCAGCGTGTACCAGGCTCTGTCCACATCATCCCTGCTTCAGCGTGTACCAGGCTCTGTCCACATCATCCCTGCTTCAGCGTGTGCCAGGCTCTGTCCACATCATCCCTGCTTCAGCGTGTACCAGGCTCTGTCCACATCATCCCTGCTTCAGCGTGTGCCAGGCTCTGTCCACATCATCCCTGCTTCAGCGTGTGCCAGGCTCTGTCCACATCATCCCTGCTTCAGCGTGTGCCAGGCTCTGACCACATCATCCCTGCTTCAGCGTGTGCCAGGCTCTGTCCACATCTTCCCTGCTTCAGCGTGTACCAGGCTCTGTCCACATCATCCCCGCTTCAGTGTGTACCAGGCTCTGTCCACATCATCCCTGCTTCAGCGTGCGCCAGGCTCTGTCCACATCATCCCTGCTTCAGCGTGTACCACGCTCTGTCCACATCATCCCTGCTTCAGTGTGTACCAGGCTTTGGCGTTAGGGGATACCTGACCTTTGCCTGTTCACTCCCCTTAAAGGTCTTTGTTCTGAGCCTATGTAGGGTAGGAACGAGGCCTCAGGCTTCAAATCGTCCCATGATGTTCTCCCACACGCTAGGTAGGCACAGACCTTTCTGAAGAGGGATTAGAAGTTCTGTCTGAGCAGCCTCCTTGGGGCCTTGAAGTGACGCTCCACAGCAGGCAGTTAAAAGTGTCCTCAAAGATCTATGGAAATTACTTTTAACAGAAAATGCCAAGTCTTGCTGAATCACCATTCATTTTACAACACAGTGTGGCTTAATCTTATCTTTATTACAGAATGCCCATTTAATGGTATTGACCCACTGTTTAAGGTGTGGATGATATAGGCATGCTTCAGACCTTAGTCAAAGGCAAGTTTTTAAGTGAGGCTATTGAAAGTGGTCCAAGTTCAGCATCTACAAAAAGCATCTCCAAGTGAGAAAAGCACAAAAGACTGGGTCCAAGAGGCAAATTCTGACCATCCCTGGGGTCTATTAAACGTCTGGGGGTGGAGCTCTCCGCTTCTCTGGGAAAGATTTTAGACACGCAAATATGGTAGAGCCAGGTGAGGGACACGCTGTAGTAACAGCAGGGGCACTATGCTGAAGAGCAGCCAGTTCTGACTGGGGAGGTAAGAAGGCACAGAGATGCCTACAGCTGGCCTTGAAGGGGAAGCGCCTTATCAGGCAGGGACCAGAAATCAACTCTGAGCATGGGACCTGTAGTGAGGGAGAACCAGGCTCTATACAAGCTGGGTCACGGAATGACATTTCAACATAGATTTTAAAATCATAGAAGCAGTCATCTCAGAGGGACAGGACCGTGGCCCCAAACACTAAAAGGTAGTAGCCAGGCAAAGAGAGGAGCAGCATCCAGATGGAGGGAAATCGGTGTGCTGCACAGATGTGGGCCTGTTGGGAGATCCCCATCCATGAAGGAGAATAAAGCAGGAGGCACATGAGTGTTGATGTCGGAGTTGGGAGTCACGGGAAGTGAGAGGAACAATTAGAAATGGAGAGTTGTGTGATGCCATCCCCAACAGAGAGGTGTCTTGGCGGTGATTTTCAGAAAATGTTTCAAGGAAGGGGTAATTGCATATTTTAACCTGAGAGTTTTTTTGCAGGTGCCTTGATGATTAGATCAGAGGATGCCGGCCTCGTGGTCATAACAGGAGCCATGACTAGAAGGTTCCTTTGTATGGATCTCAGAGGCAACATTTTTGGATCAGTGAGTTTCTTTTTGTGTTGGCCACCACTTTATAATGACTTTATCTCTTCTTCTAAGACTTGATTTTTAAAATCCTGTGTCTGTGTGGGAATTGAACTCTGGGAAAGGAGCATGTACGCACTCTGAATCACCGAGCAATCTCTCCAGCCCTTACTTGTATTTCTCGTCAGGGCTGTGGTATTTCCAACTTTAGAGATCCCACTTAGCGTGCCCCTTGGTCACTACTTGCTGTCACTAAGTACTTTGTTCAGTCTCAGTAGGAAATGCTCAGGTTCAGGCAGCTGGGGTTTGGAACGAGCCTCTCGACCTCCAGTCTGCACTGGCCCCTGGTCCCCATTCTTACCAGGCACACCGACCTCCAGTCTGCACTGTCCCCTGGTCCCCATTCTTACCAGGCACACCGACCTCCAGTCTGCACTGTCCCCTGGTCCCCATTCTTACCAGGCACACAGTCCCTGTTGTAGGTCCTAAGGCCACGTCAATTTGTGCTTTTAATTTATACACTAGAAAGGGTGAGCGACCCTTGGTGTCTTCACAGTTCGGTTACCAACTGTGGCCTTGGGGAAGTTCTCTCAATCCTCCCAACTTCGGTCTCTTCCCTTAGAAAAAGTGAAGTGGAATGGACCGTGTGACCTGAACTGTCCCTCCTGCTAATGACCTCCAAATAATTACCTGTGCCCTCGGGGTGATGGCAGGTCCTTCAGATTGTAAATCAAGGTTTTTCTAAACTAAAGGCTAAAGCATAGTCCCAATAATTTTGAGGTGGAAATGAAGAAGGACCGTTTGACTCAGGAGTCCCTTATCAATGTCTGGTACAAAGTTCCTGAAGAAAAAGCTTTCTGTTTAGTTACTGCTGTGCATGTCCCGGAACCTACAATACCAACTGTCTAGAGCAGATAGATACCTATGCACACAGGAAGCCCTCATCTGTTGGGAAACATGTAAAGGTCCAGGTAGGCACTCAATAAAACTCAGTACAAATGGGAGAATGAAGTTCAAACCCAGAATACCTGTTCGCAAGTTCACGTTCCTGATCTTCAGTCTACATTATGTCTTGGTGTCAGTACCCTCAACTTACATTTGACCCCAGTCAAAGTCCATCCCAGTTCCATTCTCTAGGCAACGAGACAAACCACAACCTCCTTTCAGCCAGCAGAGCTTTAAAAACTATACAACCCAGGCCCAGTAGCACAAGCCGTCCAGCAAAGCTACTCGGTTGGCTGAGGCAGGAAGATAGAAAGTTCAAGGTCTCCCTGGGCTACACTGCAGAGTTCCAAAGCCAGCCTGGGTAACTCAATGAGACTCTGCCTCAAAACGAAAAAACAGAAAAGGGGCTGGGCCTGTCGTTCAGTGGTAAAGCCCTTGCCTGCCATGTATGAAACTCTAGTTCATTCCCGGGAATGGAGCGGGGTGGGGTGGGGGGTGGGTGGGGGTGGGTGGGGGGGGTTGGTTAAGGGAGAGGGGCAGGAGACTATGAATGTTAGCCTAGTCCCCCCTGCAGACAGTTAAGAGAGACAGGGACATGAACAGAATGAATGAATGAGAACGTGAATGTTTGGTTCTCCTAGCCGACCCTGAACAAGAGGAATGTCACCAGCTCTTTCTGGGCCCTGCTCCGGCAAGCTGGACTCCAGACCAAGGTCCTCTAGACAGTGCCCCCCTGGGTCCTTACAGCAGCCACTCTCCTAAAGCTGGAGCCAAGTTCAGCACTCAGACAGCCTTTCTTAAGAGGGAGGTGAGGGACTGGGCTGAGCAGTACCCCTTAACGGAGCGGTGGCCTTCACCCCCTCGTGCTCCCCTTCCCTTCCAGCATCATTTCAGCCCGGAGAACTGCAGGTTCCGTCAGAGGACTCTGGAGAACGGCTACGATGTCTACCTGTCGCCGCAGCATCACTACCTGGTGAGCCTGGGCCGCGCCAAGGGCCCCTTCCAGCCGGGCACCAACCCGCCGCCCTTCTCGCAGTTCCTGGCGCGCAGGAACGAGGTCCCGCTGCTGCGCTTCCACACCGCGCGGCCACGGCGCCACACGCGCAGCGCCGAGGACCCTCCCGAGCGCGACCCCCTGAACGTGCTCAAGCCGCGGCCCCGTGCCACGCCCGTGCCCGTATCCTGCTCCCGGGAGCTGCCGAGCGCCGAGGAAGGCGGCCCCGCCGCCAGTGACCCACTGGGCGTACTGCGCAGAGGCCGCGGGGACGCGCGCGGGGGCCCCGGGGGCGCGGACCGCTGCCGCCCCTTTCCCAGGTTCGCCTAGGCCACCAGCCCCGGCGGCCTCAGCCTCCATCCTCCAATCGGCTCAGGCCACGTGCAAGGTTGGAAGGTTGGGGTGTCTGCTTCTCTCCTTTCCCTTTGGGCCTGAGAGTCACCTGCGAGGTCCCAGCCGGGCACCACCGTTTGGAATGAAACCCAACAGTGGGAGGTGGGAGAAACGGCTCAGAGGTTAAGAGCTTGTGCTGCTCACGCAGAGGACAGTTCTCAGCACCCACAACTACCTGTAATTCTAGCTCCAGGGGAATCTGATGCGTCTAGCCTGTTTGGGCACCTGCACTCACATGCACATACATACCCACATACACATACACGTAATTTATAATGTTAATCTGTTTTAAAGACCCTAACAGTAAACTAGACACCTGGCTTTTAATTTTTTTTTTTTTTTTTTTTGACTAACAGGTATACTAGACACTTGGCTTTTATTAGCCTGTCTCTTGCCTAGCATTCTCGTCGATCAATTAGCATTAAGAAACAGTGGTTCAGAGTTCACACCTTGAACACAGGGAAGAGGCTATCTCTACAGCTTTTTGTTATTGTTCTGGGACCCACACGGGTTTTTTAGTTGAGTGCCTTAATGGATTCACTGGGCAAGTCGAAAAAAACACTGATGTCTTCTTTCTGGAAGAGCTTTCAAAAAAGATTGGCAGGAGGCTGACAAACAGATCCAAACACGCGGTGAACTGAAGCATGTTCCGCAAAGCTCAGTCTCCCTGCAGATTGAACACTCTGCCAGATTCGCAGAACTAGTGCTGACCCCGCTCCGTCCCCAGCTCTCTGTGATAGGACACAGATAGCCCTGGCTTAGCAAAGTCCACCTTGCTAGGGAGGTTTGCGAAATGCAAATGCACGAACTCTTTCTGAAGATGCATTTTAGTGAAAGCCTCCACCAGCAGGCTGAGTTGTGATGTATTCTAGGTGAACTGTGAAAACATGCCAGGAAAGGAAGAGTCCTTGAGACGTGGGGCTGCTCTAGGTTAGGTTTTCTGTGGACTGGGGGAGAGGGGGTAGAGGGGTGTCTTTTTTTTTTCTTTCTTCTAAGTGAAATGGGATCCAATGGGTCTAGCTAGCAGGAGAGGTCTCTAGCAGGGGCTAACCCAGAAATGGAGGCTACTCTTGGGAACTCTTAGGGCATTAAATGAAGACACTTTTCAGTCATCCCAAAAACCCCGGGGCTGTCCTGGGGCGAGCATAGCTTCACCATGAACAGCAAGAAAGCAGGCTTTGAGGCTCTGCTCTCTTCTGAGCCTTAGCTGGTGATAGACTTCAACAAAGGGCGCCCCTTCCTCCCTCTATTTAAAGGAGTACCTGAAGAGTGCTCATTCACACAACTTCGTGATTTCCACTGTCTTCATGTACACAGACGTAGAAATGAATCCATTGTTTTTTGCTTGTCAGAGGAACGTCAGGCAATGTGAAGGACCAGCTCCCACTCTGAAATACTAAAACCGTCGACCATAGTGGTAGATGCCATGTACCCCAAACCTTTTCTCCACTGGCTCTCATTTCCTGTTGGGAATATTGGTCTGGACAGTAGCCACCAGAGGCCCTCCCACTGAGGCAATTCTGTGGAAAAACCCTGAAAGGACTTGAGAAGCAAACTGGTCGTGAGCTCACAAGCTCAGCAGCAAGCACCATGGGGCTTTCTTTTTCACAGAGCCAAGGTAACCTTGTAATTTCTTAGGTCCCTTCGCATGTGGCAATATTTATTTATTTATTTGGAAGATTTTTTTTGCCTATCACTCTATATTTATAGTTATTTATAAAATGTAACGCCCACTTCTTTCCTTCTGTTTTAAATAAAAATAAAATTTCTTTCAGATTCCGTTTCTGAACCCCTCTGTATGACTGCACTCGTGTGTGTTGAGATGGGAGAATAAAAGGGAGGCATTTGGAAAATCTGGAGAGAACAGAATGGGGAAAGGAAAAAGATTTTCAGAGTCAAAATTTCTTCCATTTATAAGCATATTCAACAATTTTAATGGATCAAAAATGATGAAATTATATCAATATTGGGTTTCTGATGAAGCAAGTGATTCCTTGGAAGATTTTTAGTTTGAAAAAGACATACTGGCATAACCACACTGAAATCTCATTAACCAGATACTATATCATATGAGTTTTCCATCACTATTAACAAATACGTAGCATGATTATTTATGAAGATAAAAGGCTGGAACCATACTTTGGAAGTTCTAGTCCACAACCCAGAGAACCACTTCTTTTATGGTAGACAAGTCAGCACATTGTGGTGGGAGCCCGTGGCAGAGCAAAACCACTTACTTTCAGGCTGGTAAGGGAAAAGAGGCCGAGGTCTGACTAGTGTGCACATCCCCAATTACCTAAGGACGTCTCAGTAAGCCCTGCCCCTGAAATGGCACCACCTTCCACTAGCACCAGGCCTTCAACGCATGGGGGGGAGAGGCTATGTTTAAGCTAGAAAAATAAACCAAGAGAATATGTTCTTAACACAGTTACTGTCCTGTGAGGTGTGACAGTGGGACTGCTGGGTGACACTTCTCCTGGGGAGACGCGAACAAATGTCTATCCACTCCAGAGAGGGAAAGGGAGTTGACAGCAGTTCAAAGTCCAGCTTGGTGAACCGATGAGTTTACTGGGGTTCCTTACAGGAGTAGAAATGGCTTAGACAGCTTGTCACCAAAGCCAGCATGGAAAGCTGGAAACCTGGAGCTCACTGCACAGCCTGCAGGCAGCTCATTGGTTTGGAGAGTGCCTCTTCCAGGCAGCTCAGCTGCTCTGGCTTTTGAGCCTGGGGACTTGTTAGTGACCTGCTTGGAGATCCTTCAGGAAGACAGAGGATGTGGCATCTCATAAACTGCGCTTTATCCAAGTGCCATCCTTACAGTGATGGGATATTTTTATGCAATCCTTGCATGAAACAGGAAAGGTTGCTGGAGTCTGCTATAGTTTAGATTTCAACATCTCTGAAGCCCCTAGTAGGAGGTGGCAAGACTTTAGGAGGTTTTAGGTCATTGGAGTGGTGTCTTTGAAGGGATGGTGGACTCCAGGGCCTTGCTTTCATGTTTGACTTCTCAGCTTGAGGACAGAAGTTCCACTCTGCCCATTCCCTGCCATGAACTGTTGCCTCACTATAGGTTCCAAACCGTAGGGCTACTTGGCCATGGATTAAATGGATAAGCCAAAAGGAAGCTTTTTTTCTTTCTAAGTTGATTGGTTCGGGTATTCTGTCACATTAACACAAAACCAGCAGAGTCCTATCCATTTTTCAGACTGGTGAGTGTCCCATCTGTCCTCATGTAGCTAGCTTCATCATTAAACCTGGGGACACTCACCTAGGAAGACCCTTCACTTAAGCTATGACTTACATTAACAGAGTGGAGAGACACAAAAAAAGGCATTTAACTTACAGATTTGATCATGTGTACATGTAAATGTGCATATATGCAAATGTATGCAATACAAAATATATTAGCCTCTTCTAAAACAAAGACCAAACATTTTGGACTAACTTGAAAATTACACTTACATTAAAAAATGCACAGGGGGCTGGAGAGACGGCTCAGCAGCTAAGAGGACTTGTTCTTAACTGTGCTGGGTTTTGTTTCCAGCACCCACAAGGTGACTAACGACCATCCTTAACTCCAGTTCCTGGGGGTGGGGGCGGGGATCTGGAGCCCCCTTCTGGCCTCTGTGAGAACTAGGAACACACACAGTACACATACATGCAGGCAAACACTCATACACACAAAATAAATCTTTGAACAAACAAAAGAGGGGGTGGAAGACGGCACACCAGTTAAGAGCACGCACTGCTCTTGTAGAAAACCCAAGTTTGGCTCCCAGCACCCACATGGTGATTCACAGTTGTCCTTAAGTCCAGTTCCAGAGGACATCTTCTAACCTCCATGGACACCAGACATGCACATGGTGCGCATACACACATGAAGGCAAAACACTCACTTAACATTAAAAAAACAAACTTTTTTTTTAAAAGAAAAAAATGCACAAGCAACTGGAAGATCTGTGTGTCTGTAACAGGGTCATCAAGTTACTTCTGTAACTCATTGAGACAGCCGAGAAAACCAAGCAGGGACTATAAAGCAGAGGGTCACCATTGAGGGGAATTGTCCATACATGTGTGAGGAAAAAACGAAGTGTGTGGGCTTCTCAGCAGCTGGAGGAATTTCTTAGCATGCAACCCTGGGTTTCAGTTGTCGGATTACTAAAACTAAGGCGGACAGCATCAAGTGTTGGCATAAAACTGTAAATCAAGTACATTGGACACTGACAGTGGGATGGGCGAGTAACATGGGTTCAGGGTGCCACTGAGGTCAGACAGGATCTGGAACCCCAAGACCCTGCACAAGAATGATACAGTGAGACTTCCTGGGTAGTGCGGAGGTGCACACCTGTAATTCCAGCATTGGGGAAGGTAAGACAGGAACATGCTGAGTTTGAGACCAACCTGACATACATCATGAGACTGTCTCACGACCCGCCTGCAAGACTTCCCTGTGAAACCGTGCCTACAGAATACTGAACAGACCTAAACACCCATGATAAACAAAAGGTACTTTATTTATTCAATAGAATAGTGGTTACAATTAAATAGATCTGTACATTCCCAAATAAATAGTGTCCCAAACAATATGGGTCCAATGGAGAACACAGACAGTTGGGTATTTATGTATAGTTGAAAGGTGTCAGAACAAAACTGCTACCTCATACACACCGGGTAAAGTAAAGAACCCGAGAACTTAATGTGGTAACCTGTGCCTGCGCAGCCCTGGGGCAGGCAAGGGGGGTTTCTACCCACTGACCATTGGGCTTCTCGTTCTTAAAGGGCAGGGTCCCACCCACCTGTGTGGTCTTCTTTTCCCAGGGCTGAGGATGGAACCTAGGCCCACACGACACTTCCGAATCCCTCGGGGTTTTTATCACATTTTCCTCTAGTTCTCAAATTCACGCCAGGCCCAACTCGGGCAGAAAACTCTGGTAGTGCTGGGCACACCCAGGATCGTGTGAACACTGAACTTGTTTGCAAGGCAGATGACAAAGGAGTGGGAAGGCAGCCTTCACTGGACACTCAGCACTCCTCCTGGGACGTGAGAGCCACGCAGCCATGGACCTGGTAGCTCAACACTGACATGCAGAACACTTCATTCAGACACAGACCCCTTTACACACACTAGGTGTGTAAGACTTTGGTAATAAACTGGACGGAGGATGTGTAGGTCAACTTCCTATTTTCTGCCTGATTTTTCCATAAACCTGAAATTGCTAAAAAAGAATCCTTGTAACAAAACTATATAGCTGAATAGGGCTAGGTCTCAAGGCACTGGAGATGGCTAGGACACAGCTCAGCAAGTATCAAGATGTGCAATTCGTCTCTGGGCGGGTGGGAAGGTGGTAAGGATGAGCTTTGAAAATTGTCCTGTTTTTTTGGCTAATACTGAGGTTCTCGGTGTCTTCTCATCTGATTTCAGGTCAAAATAACATTTTGATACTGCTTTGGGGTAGCTTATCCATTGTGCATTTTTTCTGTCAATTTTTATAGTTTTTTTTTTATTATTCCTTTCAGCATGTTCAAGATGTAACACGTTATCTTCTAGACTTAGGGGTGGGGAAATACAGCCTGGTAAGAGGAAGTTATTTCTGTAACTGTTGGGGCAGCATCAGGGACTCAGGTCGGTCTCGGGTAACACTGCGGATGAACCCAGCCCACCACCCTTGCCGTCAGAACTGCTCCCTGAACCACATACCTGACACTGGACGCTCGAGGCCAAGACAAAAACAAACAAACAAACAAACACCTCTCCAGGAGTGGGTATAGGACCAAACCCCACAGCCTTGGGCTCGACTGAAGTCTCCTGAGGCAATTCTTGCCCCAAATGCTAAGGTGACTTTTAAGCTGAAGTTCTTTGTCACCAATAGGACAACTTTTCTGCACCCTCCTGAATCACTCCTTGAGTTTCTTGGAACAGGGCCACATTCTGGACTCATGATGTCAGGAATGCTTTTGTTCAGGGTACACACGCATTTGGAGTCCCAAATAAACCCTTAGTTTTTGGTCACCAGTATCTATAGTGTTGGCACCAGCTCTACAAAGTGTCCAGACAGGGGAAGGATCGAGTGCTTTACAATCAGGTTGTGGCCAGCCTTGACTCGTGTGTTCCTTTGCAGGGGAACTTTGTTTTTCCTAAGCATCTCATGTTTGATACCTACTGTTCACTAAGCACTCAATCCCACTAGCTGTTTCTGGTCAGATTCCTCTAGAGCAGAGTCCAGAATTACAATTACATTTCCCCACCTAATTCCTCTCCCTGATATTATGACTTGAGCCTCGAATTTTCAGCAGCTAATCATTTCCTCCGATAAGGACTCCTGAAGGGCAAGCAAAATCCCTTTCCTCTAGCGCCATCTGGGGGAAAGGAGGCTACTTCATCTGTTCCTTCCGGACACCGTTTTTCAGCACCTCTTCTCAATACTAGTCTGGGTTTATTTTCTTTAGATCATTCCTTAACTGGAAAGTCTGCACATGCAGAGTGGATGTAAAGCAAGGGATAATCTTTTTTTTTCCTGGTCTGCCTGGAAAGTTGCTTTTGTCTTCTGCCCAGAGGCTCCCTAACGTGTGTTTTTTATTGTCTTTATTTGTGTGTGTGTGTGTGTGTGTGTGTGTGTGTGTGTGTGTGTGTGTGTGTGTGTGTGTGTGTGTGTGCTGGTGCTCACAGAGGCCAGGATGGGGCATTGACCTCCTGGTGCTGGAGTTATAGGCAATTGTGAGCTGCCCAATATGAGTAATGAGATCTGAACTGGGGTCCTCTGGGAGAACAGGAAGTACTCTTAACCATTGGTCTGTCCCTCCAGTCCTTCATCTTTATTTTGGGCCTTTAAAAATGAAAAATAAAAAACAAAAAACAAAAAGACCCAAGATCTGATTTCTATGAAAGATGCTTTAGTGTTTTGTCATGTCATGTTACACACACTGAAGACAGAAGTTTCAGTTTAGAGGACTCTGGACTCCAACACTGTCACTGCAAATACAGTGAATTATACAAACCGTTCTTTCCTGCCAGCACTTGATACGCTACTGAAAAAGCACACAGTTATCTTCAAAAGCCAACGCCATCATCTAGACATCAAAAAGATCAATGAAATACAGACTGTGGGAAGAAGGCTACTAATCCCCTAATGTGCAATGCTGAATGTCCCCATACGTTAATAATTAAGAAACATAATGGAACAGAGTGGCAAAATACTGTAGAAAATGGCAAGTGCACTCAGAAAAAAAAACCAGGTTGATTTTGGGTGGATGTGGGTAGTGGTACCATCTGATACAGCCAGGGCCCCAGTGGGGCTTTATCACATGGATTCTTAACTGCTTCTAAAACAGCAGGGGCAGAGGACACAAATGCAATAGTCCAAGGCACTCCCTGCAGAGGCCTCAGAGTGTAGGTTAACGCTTCTCGGTCACTCCATTTAGATGCTCATGGAAGTTCATGCAAATACACTGAATTGCTGGTTCGCATCCTTCCTCACAGTCTACGAAAAAGACGCTAATCCCAGTATTGGGAGTGACTGACGAGAGTTCTAATTTGCCGAGTGCTGCTGGCAATGAGCATTTGAGGTCACTCAGAAGGTAGCCAAAGAGGCTTCTCATGTAAGCTCCATGGCTCACAACTAAGAGGCTGGCTACTAAACCAGAGGTGCCACCATCAGGGCACAACTCCAAACTGCCACGTTTTCCTACAGGGAAGACCTCCGCCAAACAGCTCTCCAGACGGCTGCCTGGAGCTCCGGGGAAGCAGCCCTCTCTCTGGCCTGTCTCGCCCAGGATCAGCTGACAAATAAAATCAAAGAAATCCTTTGCACGCATTTTCACCTACAAGGGAAGAAGTAAAAGAGGAAATGAAGCGAAGCTAATGGTGTCCTTAACACAGGAGCCTGAAATACAGCTTGCCGATAAAATCCTAAGGTTTCTATGGGACTTGCAGAAAAAAAAATCACTAGTTGCTGAAGACATTAAGAGAAAGGGAAGAGGAGGGCTGGGGAATGCCTCAGTGGGCAAAGGGCTGGCCACACAGCCTGGAGACCAGAACTCGGGGGTCCAGAGGCAGAGCTTGAGTCACTGGTGCCCCCCCTCCCCTGTCTGTGCCAACACTGCCTACACCACCACCTCATGCTAAGTTTTTCTTAGTATCATTTAAGAGGCTGTCTCTATCACCAGTGATGGCTGCTGGCTCACAGTGGCTCGGACAGACAGGGTAACTCGGAAAAGGGGGAGGGGGGAAGACAAACAGTTGTCTTCAAAGCTTGCAAACCACTTGGCTGTCAGTCACAAAGAGCTAGGGTACAAAATCTGTCAGAATTCAGTGACTCGGTCACTGGCAAGTTCACTGACGTGCCAGCGGTGTGGCAACCCAGATGCGGGCTACATACCTGCTCTAATGTCTCTCCTCCGGGTGGAGTAAACATGGGACACTCTTCGCCAGCGGCTTTGGCCATGGCCCGCATCTCGCTTAGCGGCTTGCCTTCTACGACCCCATACTTCTGCAATAGTCCAGTTAGACAAAAGTGCTGCTTACACATAACAGGAAAGGCCTGTGGAAATTAAAACTGTCCAGGAAGAAGCTCAGCTTCCTTCACTTATTTATGACCCCATCTCCTCTGATTTGCTAGTAGGGCTGCATCCAGCAGAGGCCCACGCCCTTGAACACAGTAGAATCCTCAAGCTGGGGTACTCTGTCCAAGCGGCTGTGGGGAAGAACGTCTCAAGGCTAGCCCAAGCAGATGGCGGGGCTTTACCGGACAAATGGGAGATTTGCTCAATTCTGAGAAGGGAGAAAAATGTGTGCGGGGCTACCCACCCCTACCACTCTGCCTACCCACCAGAGTCATGCCTGACCACGTTTTCAGCAGCAGTTCTCAGGCACAGAGCAGGAACTTCCTTCTGGCAGAAGCTGGTATGGATCTTGAACCACAGAGAGCGAACGCATGCAAGCTGAGAGGGGCAGGTCTTTTGGAATGCTCTCACCATTCTGTTCCGTTTCTACCCAGGATCAGAAGGACCCGGAGCTGAGAGGGATGTTACCGAGCTTGGAGTCGGTATTGTAGGGCATAAAAAAATACTAACACTCCACGAGACCTAGGCTCGGATCTCAGGTTGGAAATCTCCATGGGCCTTGCCCTAAATTTAAATCTCAGCTTTACGAAGACTCGTTTCTGGTATACACACTGAGTAGGAGAGGGAGGGAGAACACTTTGCCCTTAAAATTCCCCAGTGTGATTTTCTTCTGTAACTCAAGACACACTCACCTCACACCGTTCAATAAGGTGCTCTACGTAATATGCAGCATGACATGACAGCTGAGCAGACCCCCACCCCCACCACCTTCTCCTCGTTCCTCCCTCCCGTCTGAGAATTAAACCCAGGGCCTCAAACATTCTAGCCAAGTACTCTACCACTGACCTATTATCTCTAGATCTTGGCTTTTTTTTTTTTTTTTTTTTTTTTGAGATAGGGTCTGTGTAGCTCAGGCTGGCCTCAAGTGCATCATCCTCCTGCCTTCACTTTCCAAGTGATGGGATTACAGATGTGTGTTACTATGCCTAGCTACACAGATCCTTAACAGACATTAGTTGATTCTAAATTCCCATGAAAGAGCTAGAGAGGTAGCTCAGAGGTGAAGAGCACTAGCTGCTCTTCCAGAGGACCCTGGTTCAATTCCCAGCACCCACATGGCAGCTCACAACTCTAGTCTCAGGAGATCCAACATCCTTTTCTAGTCTCCTTGAAAACCAGGCATGCCTGTGTGTGTGTGTATATATATATATATATATATATATATATATATGCAGGTAAAACATCCATACATACAATATATCAATTAAAAATAACTTCCCAGGCTGGAGAGATGGCTCAGAGGTTAAGAGCACAGGCTGCTCTTCCAGAGGTCCTGAGTTCAATTCCCAGCACCCACATGGTGGCTCACAACCATCTGTAATGAGATCTGATGCCCTCTTCTGGCCTGCAGGCATACATGCAGGCAGAGCACTGTATGCATAATAAATAAAACAATCTTTAAAAAAAATAACTTCCCAAGAGGACAGCATCTGTGCTGTAGCTCACTGAAATCTGCAGAAGGTGAAGCAAGTTACCCTTTCTCGAAGTCTGGAGTCATACTTCACAGTCATGTCTTTGCAAAATCTGCTTTGCTCCAAAATGCCATGTATGGTCTGAAAACCAAAAGAAAAATGTTTCTTTCTTTCTTCTTCCTTTTAATAAGAATGGGTTACCATGAAGTTTCAAAAGCATGCCACTTAGTTTTTATAAATTACTAGCTATAGTTTTCTTGTGCAAAAACTATTTCTCTGGCTGCCCAGAGCACCTGCCCAGCACACATTGATACCCGGGGTTCTCTTCACGCCTGACTCTGGTGTTTACTGCTTTGTACATCTAGTCCACAGGGCCAATTCAGACTATCACCTGTTTTTATAAATAAAGATTTATTAGAACCCAACCACACGACCATTTCCTGTGCAACCGCATTCAAACCATATCAGTCTGAACAGAAATAAAGCGCTGTCACAGACACCACCATTATTGGCTCCTTACAGAAAAGATATGCCAACCTTCCTCATGGCTCTTCGTGTGTGTGTGTGTGTGTGTGTGTGTGTGTGTGTGTGTGTGTGTGTGTGTGATATGCATGTGTGTATGCACATTTGGGCTAGTGTGCTCCTGGAGGCCCTGAGTTGACCTGGAGTATGCTCCTGGATCACTCTGCACTTTACTTACGGAGTCAGTCTCTTGCTAGCCCCAGAGTTCACCAGTTCTGACTGACCTAGTTAGCCAGCCTGCTCCAGGGTTCTCCCCGTCTCCCAGTTGCTGGGACTGCTGGTAGCTGCTACAACATACCCATCTTTTACCTGGCAAGCCCTTGACCCACTGGGCCATCTTCTCACTCCCCACTCCGGTTCTAACTCTCTGAGAAGCTGTCACGGATCCCTTAAGCCTCAGTCTCGCCCATTTGCACCCATTCTGTTTATTTGCATCAGGTTCTCTGCTCTGTCTCTCGGTTCTCTTCCCCCAAGGCATAAGGGAATATTTGACGTTCTTTAGCTGATGATGGACATGGCAACCCAGGCTTGATATCTGAGCACTTAGGAAGCCAAGGCAGGGGAATGGCAAGTTCAAGGCCAGTCTGGGCTACACAACAATACACTGTTTCAAAATATAGAAATAATGAAGTCTGCATCTGCTAACTCCCGAGGCTGGGTGTGCTGTGTTATTTTGCCCGATTTTGTTCATTTCCTTTTTTATGTCTAACTGGTTTTGATGGACATGAGATACCAGAAATCGTTTAAGACCCCCGCCCCTCTCCCCTCCATATGCCTTGTAGTTTTGGTATTTCATTCGTTTTGTGTGAGTGTGTATGGGCATGTGTGCATTGTGGCATGCATGTGGAGGTCAGAGCACAACTTGAAAGTCAGTTTGTGCCTTCTCTCACGTGGGTCCCAGGAACTGAACTTGAGTCATCAGGCTTGGTAGCAGGCACCTGTACCCACTGAGTCCTCTCACGGGGCTTTGGAAGCGGGTTTTTCAAGCTCACTATCGCTGAGCTTCTGGCCTAGACACTTAGCCTGAACTCACCTGCTTAGTCCTCGTGAGATCGCTGGAGAAAGCGTGTGTAAACTGCACGTTGTTCAGAAACCGACCAGTGGTGGCTGCTTGCCTAAACCCAGTCTCGGAAAGGGGCTCGTCTACTCCTTGGCCTGTGGTGGGACAGAACCACAAAAAACATATCTAAGTGAAGTCACAGGGAAGAGACAGAAGCTACGGTGATTACTGTGACACTATGTCATTTTCTTGGGTACCAGACCACCTGACTTCTTAGAAAACTGATTCTAAACACCATGACATGGGGCCATAACTCGACAAAGACGCGCCTACTCATATGTTTTCCCAAGGCTGCTGGTCTCATGGGAATTCCGTTGTACTGAGCCATCTGGGGTACTAGCCATCTGGGGTACTGAGCCATCTGGAGTACTGAGCCATCATCTGGGGTACTGAGTCACCTGGGGTACTGAGCCATCTGGGGTACTGAGTCATCATCTGGGGTACTGAGCCGTCTGGAGTACTGAGCCACCTGGGGTACTGAGCCATCTGGGGTACTGAGCCATCATCTGGGGTACTGAGCCATCATCTGGGGTACTGAGCCGTCTGGAGTACTGAGCTGTCTGGAGTACTGAGCCACCTGGGGTACTGAGCCGTCTGGGTTCTGAGCCATCTGGGCTCCTCCCTCGTTTATGCCTGTCCATTTCTCCACCGGATGTGCTGCACCAAGCAGGCTGTGCTCCTGCGGGCTGCGTCAGGCGACGGTGTCGTCTAAAGGGTCGGTCGGCACTGATGGGTGTGACCTCTCTTCCTCCCTCCTCTTCTTTCTGTCTCACCCCTGGGGGGGGGGGGATGGTGGAAAACCAGACAGGATGCCTCACACCTACCACCTCAGCACTCGTGAGGCTGAGGCAGGAGAATTGCAGTGAATTAGAGGCCTTCCTGGCCTACACAGTAAGCTGCAGGCCAGCCTGGACTACAGGGTAGTGCTGTCTCAAAAAAGAAAAGCCAGCCAGGTGGTGGTGGCGCACGCCTTTAATCCCAGCACTCGGGAGGCAGAGCCAGGCGGATCTCTGTGAGTTCGAGGCCAGCCTGGGCTACAGAGTGAGTTCCAGGAAAGGTGCAAAGCTACACAGAGAAACCCTGTCTCGGGGGGTAAAAAAAAAAGCTAAAACAGACTTTAACCGATTTTTAAATTGAAACCCTACGAAGCCGTTGCAGCCAAGCAGGCGGTAGAGGACCGTCGTCCTCCTACAGGGAACTACACGGCTCGTGTTGTCCGTTGCTGGCCTCCAGGAGGTGAAGCAAGCCTCCGAGCTAAACCTCTGAGGAGAAGATGGAGGCATGATGTTATCAGCACATGCTGGCAGGCAGGGGATGGGAGCTGCCGTGTGCAACCGAGAGCTGGAAAACCAAACAGACCCTGGAGGGAGGCTAATGGAGTCTCAGGTCAGGAGAAAAATCAAACACAACATCCCCTCAAAGAAAATCACTCTCAATAAGGGGTAACAAGCTCTCACTCACTTAAAGCAAACGAAAGGTCAACACAAAGATTCAACATGCTCGAGCACACTCTCTCTCTCTCTCTCTCTCTCTCTCTCTCTCTCTCTCTCACACACACACACACACACACACACACACACACACACACACACACACCCCTCATGAATGAAGGCTAGGGGGAACACCCTCCAAGGGATTTAGAACCACTAAGATTTCAGATGTTAAAATGAGCAGTAGAGATTAGAAAGAAAGACAGATTCAGAATAACTGATAAACAAAAATAATGTGACAGTCTTTCAACACAGGGATTTGGAGGGACACAAGCATTAGTCTACAGCATACATGTAACTGGAATTTCAGAGGATGAGGAGAGAAAGTGTGTGTGTGGCGGGGGGCGGTGGGGGGTGAGGGGGGTTGGGGGTGTTGGGGGGGTGGGGGGGGTGTTAAACATGTAGAGACAGCGATAGATTGCTTTCTGAAGCTGCGGGGAGGGGCAAGTCTGGAGATGAGGAAAACACAGTGGACAGGAAGCCGGATAAATGAAAAAGGGAAACTCCTGGGCTGGGAGATCACTCAGTGGTTAGCACTGGCTGGTGACCAACAGCTGCCTGCTTTATAGGTCCCGACTCCTTCTTCTGGCCTTCTGGGGCCCTGAATGTGGTGCACGTACATACATGTAGGCAAAACACTTACGTATACGTATAAACAAAAGCAAATAAATCTTTAAAAAATCCTTCTAGATACACTGAGAGAAAATGAAGGACAGCAGAATCAATAAGAAGATCTAAACAGCCAGCCTAGAACGAGATGGGAGCTGTTGGCCACTTACTCAATGCTCTGACGAAGCAATTTAAGGAAGGGAGGGAGGGGCTGGAGAGATGGCTAAGCAGGTCAGAGCATCCGTTGCTCTTCCAGGCAACCATCTATAACTATAGCTCCAGAGAATCCAATGCCCTCTCCTGGTCTCCAAGGGCACTAAAAACATGTGCTTAATAGACTTATGTGTAGGCAAGCCACTCCCACTCATAAAATAAAACAATAAAGGGGGGTCATTCTGGCTCAGAGTTCAAGAGGATAGTCCACAATGGTAGGGGAGCCATGCGGGAGGACCGAGGACGCAGCTGGTTACACTGTGACCAATTAGGAGTTGCTCCCGTCATCAGGGGACATGGAATGGAGCTGCCCACTTTCAGGATGGGTCTTCCCAGCCAGATAATCCCTTCCAGGCAATCAGGGGTTCCCTGACGGTCAGTTCCACAATTTTAGATCCTGTCAAGATGATAATCCATGTTAACATCCACAACCGATGAAAACCCCCCTTTACCAACTGTGCCGATCCTCCAGTGCTGAGAATGAGACCAGGCTCCGGCACCTGCCAGCCTAAGAGCCTTGCTCCTGAGCTACGAGCTCAGCTCAACAGGACAAAGCAGAGAGAGGGTATCCTCTGGGCGCCGAGGGAACTGTCAGTCCAAGTGTGCGCTGACTGAGACCGTCTTTTCCGTCCATCGGCCACCTACGCACACTACAGGGCCTCTCAGAGAATGTGCCTCACAGAATGAAGGAAGGTCTGACGTGAAAAAGGAATGAGCACCAAGGAAACGAAAGACACATGTAAATGGAAATGAACAAATAAATACAATAATGTAAAAAAAAAAAAAATTAAGGAGGACTAAGTTACCAGATCACCCTAAACGCAATGTATTTTTCCAAGATGGAGGAGATGTTACTATGACACTAGATGCTAGAAGGGATGTTTTTGTCCCTCTAATGGTGGTCTGTTGAAACCCTAACCCCCAAAGTGATGATGGAGGGTGTTAGGGTGGGACCCGTGATATGGTCCCAGTGATTGTGAGATGAGACAAGGTTCTACTCTCTCTCCACTGGACAAAACACCAGAGGACCACAGTCTGCGAAGTGGGAGGCGGGCTGTTCCAGATTAACCGAGGTACTGTCTTAGTTAGGTTTCTATTGCTGAGACAAAAACACTGACCAAAAGCAACTTGGGGTGGGGGGTCAGAGTTTATTTCATCTTATAGCCCCCAGGTTACAGACTATCACTGAGGAAAGTCAGGGCAGGACCTGAAAGCAGAAACCTGGAAGAGGGAACTGAATCAGAGGCCACAAAAAGAATGCTGCTTCCCGGCTTGCTGCTTCCTTATACCACTCAGGCCCACCTGCTCCATGAAGGCACCACCCATAGTGGGCTGGGCCCTCCACATCAATCATTAATCAAGAAAATGCCCCCACAGACATGCCCACAGGTCAACCTGAGGGTGGCAATCTCGACTGAGGGTGTCTCTTCCCAGATGACTCTAGTTTATGTCACATTGGCAACAAAAAACTGGCACAGGCACCCTGGTCTTAGACTGGACTTGTGACCTTCAGAGTGTGTGAAGAGAAAAAAGAGAGAGAGAGAGAGAATGTGTTTTGAGCCACCCAGTCTACGGTAACCTGCTACAGCAGCCTAGGCTGAACACAGAGGTCCGAAGCACAAAAAATCCAAAGGTCTGTATGAGAAGATTTTCAGCCCGAGGGTAGGAGGAGGCTAGGGACGAACAGATGCAGTCAGGAAGAAGGAAAAGTAAAGCAAAGAAGAAGACAGACTAGAAAAAGAGGGGGAAGCAGGAGCAGAAGGAAAAAAATAAAAAGTCTAAATACACCAGGAGGCAGGGTAAGGGTTCACAGACTGCTGCGGAGAAAGACTGTGTTTAAAGACTTCTTTTTACTATTTTTGTAAATGATGTGGGTCTGTGTGGGGTATGCGCATGTGACTGCAGTGCCCGTAGAGGCCAGAAGAGGGTGTCAGATCCCCTGGAGCTGGAGTTAAAGGTGGTTGTAAGGCACCCAGAATGGGTGCTGGGAACCAAATTGGAGTTCTCTGAAAAAAGCAATACCCATTCTCAACCACTAAGCTATCTCAACAGCCCCATAAGGACTGTGTGGGGCTTTGTTTATTTTTAAAAGGGGGAGGAGGGGGAGAAAACTGAGCATCCAACTCACAAAGTCGGGAGACAGACAGCCTAAAAGTGAATGTGAATGCAATCATGGTTATTCATGTTCCCGAGGGCTCAGCTTTGAGCAAATGAGCAGCCAGGGTGGCGAGGGTCAGGGTGGTGAGGGACCCAGGCCCCAGGACAACTCAGGTGGGCACACACTGCACTTAGAAGCAAAGACACACAACTAGTTCATCTCCAGAAGGGAGCCAGACACACTGAGGAGGAAAACCAACTTCTGCACGGCCCAGAAGTTCCTACCCCAAAACTAAACCCAAAAGCTTTTAGAATCAACCACAGCATAGAAAGAGTATCTGCCTAGAAGTTCGCCAAGATGCTCCTTAAAAGGCCAGACTATTGGATCTTAGCACAGAATACAAGAGCCCAGCACGCAATAAGAAGACAGGGACCACAGCAGAACATAGTGAACTTCATTGTTAGTACAGAAATCAGTGAACTGTTTAGAAACTGTTAATACTAGCTTATAAATGTCATTTCCTAATATGAAATAATTTTTTACTACCTAAACCAGTCTTGAACTCCTCAAATTCACAGAGATCCTCCTGCTTCAGGCACCTACCTGCAGGGATTACTGGCACTCGTCACCTGGCTTTAAGCAAGTTAAATCTCAACTGTGGTATTTCAACATGACTTTTCAATCAGTGACTGGGCCCCTTGGAGGTCTGCATAGACTACTGGAGAAGCCCCTGCATACCATGTCCACTTCAGAGACTTCTGTTCCTCCTGGTGACCTACTGTTTTGGTCCAAGTCTGTGGTTACCATGGTACCCTCATCCCTAACCCCAGTCCAGTTTAACCCCTTCCCGGTCCTCCCCTAACAAATCTGATTAGTTCACACATCACATTAACACTGAAGGGGAGCTATGTGGGCAACAATCTGATTAGACTAACCTTGAATGATTTTCTCCTTATTAAATCTTGTTTCGCCACTAAAATAAAAAAGAAAGAAAATACCATTACCAAATTATTTTTGAAAAGAGGAAAGAAAACAAAAAATTTTGTAATGATGTTCATAACAAACCTTAAACTTTCAAATCTAAATATTTTCTTTCCAATCATCTATCCCAACTGAGGAATTCCAAGTCAAGACATCCCTTAAAGCAAATGTACATGGCTCAGGAGACCAATGTTAAATGAACTGCTGGAAGAAAAAGCTATTCAAAGGGCAGGTGTGTACACATTAGTTTTAGAAGGTATCCTTGTTAAAAGTAAGTATATTGGTTGATCAAGACTACTTCAGGGCAGCAGGACTGACTGCCACCAGGATGGCAGTCTGTGGGTTCCTGCCCTGGAGGAGCACATGACTGGGTGTGACAATGGCAAGAGAAAGAAATGCTAGGGCCCTTGTCACATACACAGAATTGACTCAGGCTCTCGAGCTGAGGCAGTCACATTGTGAGGGGGCTAGAGCCACCTTGCCTATGGACGGTGCACCCGACTGAGGCATGGCTACACTTTTAGGAATTAAAAACTCAAAACAATCCCAATCTGAAAGCAATCAGAAGACCAACAGGAATGGAACCATTTCCAGGAAATAACTGGGTAAACTGAGGCTGGAAGAGGGAGGTGAGAGGGAGCCACAGGGCAAGCCTAGATGGCAAGGTAAACTTACAACAAGTCACCAAATGAGGCTGGGGGATGGCTCGGCTGGCAAAGTGATTAATTACCACACAAGCATAAGGACTGAGGTGGGGGCCTTGCACTACGGAAAAAGTTGGGCATGGCGACATGCGTACTGGAGAGTGGAGACAGAGGGATCCGGGGGGCTGGCTGGCCAAGTCGGAAGAGACCCTGCCTCAAAACTTAAGGTGGAGAGCAATAATCGAAGACACCTAATGTCCATCTCTGGCCTCCACATCACGCAGTGACCTTGAGCAAAGTTCCTTCCTTACAAACAAACACAGAACAGAGATTCTGTCTGAAAGACTTGAAGAGGAACTAGAGAGATGACTCAGGGGATAAAAGGAGTTGATGCTCTTGCAGAGGACCAGGGTTCCATCCCCAGCACCCACATGGTGGCTCTCAAATACTCAGTCCCAGAGGATCCAATTCCCTCTCTTCTGACCTCAACAGTTATCAGGCACACATGTGATACGTACATATATACAGGCAAAATACTCACATACATTAAAAAAACAAAAACCACAAAACTTGTGTGGGAAGAGAACCTCCACAGTAAAGGACTACAGGGCAAGGCTGAAATAACAGTAAAGTGCCAACTTCTCAGAAATGAAACAGGAAATACCTGGATTCACATAAAGAAACACTGAAAGAATACATTAAAAAAGTAATAGATCCAGGCACGGTGGCGCACGCCTTTAATTCCAGCACTCAGGAGGCAGAGGCAAGAGGAACTTTGTGAGTTCAAGGCCAGCCTGGACTACATAGTGAGTTCCAGCCAGGGCTACACAGTGAGTATCTGTCTCAAAATTAAGTTTTGTTTTGCTTTTTAAGCAAAAAGAAAAATGTAAGGGATGTACCTCAGTGGTAGAATACTTGCTTATCATGCAAGGCCTGGGGTTCAATACCCAGAACTGCAAAATTAATAAGTAACTACAATACAAATAGGTAAATCAGTGTGGTCTCATGTGGGTAGAGGAATAAGAACAGAGAACTGGTTTGGTTTCTAAACATGTAGACATAAAAAGAAATGCACGATTACCTAAATGAAATGACTGTGTATAGAACTATTTAGGTCTTGGTTTGCCACTATTGAGGGACTACTATTAATAGAGGACTTCCTAGAGTCCAAGTTCATGCAGCATCTTAAGAAATGGCCACAGAAAAGGACATTACCCTCTAACATGCTGACAGTTCAGGAGCACAAAGGCAGGGCTGGGCACACTGTCGTTCCTAATCTAGAAAAAGGAACTGTGGCCTAGCTCACTTCCTCTCTCAGACTAATAATCCTTCTGAGGTCAAGGGAAACTGCCTCCTAGTGACTCATGCCTTTAATTCCAGCACTTGAGAGGGTATGGAAAGAAGACTGCTTGAGTTCAAGGCCAGCCTGGGCTAAATATTGATTTCCAGGCTATCTCAGGATACAAAGCAAAACTCTCAAAGAACCAAAAGCTGGGCTTGGTGACACAAGCCTGTAATTGGAGGGTCAGGAGTTCGAGGTCATTCAAAGTTACTCATTTCCTCTGAGGCCAGCCTGGGCTACAAAAGATCTGTCTCAAAAAACTAAAGAAATAAAACAGAACTGCTTTTAAATCGAAGTACCATCTTCCCAATTACTCCCAGCAAGAGCCAAAGAAGCACCCTCACTGTATACATTTAAAATCAAGGATGGGGCAAGGGAAATGACTCAGATGATAAGTAAACTGCTCCCCATACAAGCATGAGTACCTAGGCTCCATACCTGTAAAAAACTGGGTGGGCCCATAATCCCAGCACTGGGGAGCTGGAGACAGCAGGATTCCTGGGGCTCCCTGACCAGCCAATCTAACACAATCAGAAAAACTCCAGGATCAATGAAAGACCCTGTCTTAAAAAATTAGGTGGAGGGGCCAGAGAAGTAGCTCAGTGGTTAAGAGCACTGGCTGCTTTTCCAGAAGACCTACAATGACTCATAACCAGCTGTAACTCCAGTTCTGGGGGGGGTCTGCTGCCCTCTTCTGGCCTCTGTGGGAACTGCATGCACATGGGGCACAGACATTCAGACAGGCAGAACACATGAAATAAAAATAAGAAAATCTTTGTTTTTTTAAAAAGATGGAGAGTGCACACACACACACACACACACACAAATGCAGAGAGAGAGAGAGAGAGAGAGAGAGAGAGAGAGAGAGAGAGAGAGAGAGAGAGAGAGAGAGAGAGAGAAATCTGCTAGTTTTGCCACTCCAAAATCGGGAGTGGCACCGAAAGTCTGAGATCTTTCTATAGTCAGTGGCAGTGGCCATTCTTTTGAACACTCACTGAAAACACTCCCAGTGACTCGATAGTTTTGCAAAGGTACTGCCCCCATCTAGTGATTTTTTTTTTTCAGTAAAAAGAAAAAACATATAGTTGTGATATAGTGAACCACTTCCTTTAGCTGTGGGTTGATCAAGATCTCTGCTGGGGCTGGAGAGAGATGCTCAGTAGGAAAGCGTGTGTGCTTTGTAAGCAGAAAGAACTGAGTTTAGGTCCTGGCACTCACATAAACGGCAGAGTATGTGCCTGTAACCCAAGTGCTGGAGGGTGGGGGAGAGACAGGAGGATTCCCCGGAGTTTGCTGGCTGCCAGCTTAGCTCCAGGTTCAATTACTGAAGTCTTCTTTTAGTGTCCCACCCTCCAAATGTGCATATGCCCCGACACACACACACACACACACACACACACACACACACACACACACACACAGGTCCCTTTTAGTTGCTAGACAGCAGTTTTGTACTCAAGCCACTTTATAAATATTCCAAGACCAGGTATCCCAAAATAGAATTGCCTCCCCAAAACCTGTGTAAATATTTAGTATTATAGCTTTTAGCAGCTTTAAAGGGTTTCTATAAATCCTTGAGACAGGTGTTTAAAGTTAGTTTATGGGGTGGGCAAGGCTAAGCAAGCACTTTGCTAGGGATCCACTTCCCTGACCCAGACTTTGGCTTGTGACAGAGAGAAGGAAGAGGCTGCGGAAAGGTCAGAGGGATGTATTTGGAAGGAGTCAGGAGTACAGCACTCATTTTCAGCTTCTGCAGGGTGAGCCATTTCTAAAACAGAACACCCGGCTCCACGGGAGTCTAGACACTAATGCCAAGAACTGTAGTCTCATGACCAGCCATTTATAGGCTCTGTGGGCGTGCGCGTGGGGGGTGGGGGTGGGGGTGGGGGGGTAGGGGTTGCATGGGACATGATGGGCCCCACACAAGACACAGGGCAGGCCCCACTTAGGCTGTACCACTTGCTCTTATTTAAAAGTGAGTTCCTTAGCACAAGTTTTCATGCTCAATCCCTTGTTAGACCCTTATAAAGGATTCAGATTCAACAGACACCTGCCAGCTGGCCACAACAGAGAAGCCGATCATTGTGGGAAATTAGCACATATACAGAGTTTTCACAACACGTTTACTCCCACGTGTATGAGAAGGTAAATTACAGCCTCACCTGATGTCACCTGATGCTCAGTCATGAATGTAACTCGATCCTAACTCCCTTTTACCAATTAATTCATTTGCAAATACAGATTTGAAAGGCTAGCTTGAGAGGAAAAAATACAAGAAGTAAATTAAGTTCAGTTTGTAAAAAAATATTGAAAGTTGTAAGAGCTGGCTCAAAACGGAAGTGAAATGGTTTTGCATGTGACTGTCAACACAAACAATGCTGAAGGGAATCAAGGTAGTCTCTGAGGCCATGGTGTAGGAAGACTGACACCAGCCTCCTCGTGCTGGGGTTACAATGCTCTAACTGTCCTGAGAAATTACAGTTCAATACAAATGAGAGATGTGAAGTTTGGAACCCAGGGTGTTCTAGTCCAAAAACAACACACCTCCATTTCTAAATATGAAGAAAATTGGAAGCTGGTGAGATGACTCGGGGCCTAAGAGCACTGTCTGCTCTTCCAGAGGACCCAGGTTCAATTCCGGGTATCCACACGGCAGGGCTAACTAACAATTGTCCATAATTCCAATTCCAGGGGATCTGATGCTGTCTTCTGGCCTCTGTGGGCTCCAAGTGCACACATGCTACACAGACTTACCCATAGACAAAACACCTATACACATAAGATAAATTAATTAATAAAAAATTAAAAACATAACGAATTAACATAAACATAAAATTTCATGAAAGGTTTGGATAGTCACAAGGAAACTGCTTTAAATTTCTCTTGCATTATAGTACAGTTCAATACAGTTAGGCAACTCTCTGGCGACTAGCAGTCAAATTTGAAAGCATATCTGTTCCTGAACCACGAGGCTTCTAGCTGTCACAACTATACCAGAGAGAGGACAGCTGGGATGGCCATGACAGGAAAGCAGCTAACCACAGCCCTGTCTTTATTCTGACATGTCCATCTTCCTGTGTCTAAAGGAGAATAAAATTTTTTTTTTCCTTTTTTTGAGACAGGACCTCACTATGTACCTCTGGCTGGCCTGGCACTGCTATGTAGATAAGGTTGGCCTTGAACGCCTCCGCCTCCTGACTGCTGGGATTACAGGCATGTACCACCACGGCTCTCAAATAAAACTACTCTTACCACCCCTTAAAATTATATCAGGAGGATAAAAAATAGCCCTGAAGCTGGTGATATTCAAATGACGATCAAACACCAGGCTTTAATGTAAGTGAGAGGCAGAGAACAGCAGTTTAATCTACTCTGGTTCAAATCTCACCGAGCCAACTTGCCACGTGACCTTAAGCAAATTACTTGGAGTCTGACTCCCCTTACTCACCTGTGAATCACAGATGTCAAAATAAGAAGCTCCCTATTCACACAGATACTGCCCAGTAAGAGTTTTAAATAGGGGTCACCGTACTTTCTGAGGGGTTTCTCCAGCACAGACTTCCTATGACTTCAAAGGGGCTTCCTCAGGTTGAAAAGAGGGCAATGGGGGCTGAAGTTCCGACAGTGCTCCCAATAAAGCTGTTTTACCCTAAGAAAGTTAAGAACCCTCCCAGAACATTCTAGAAAACAGATGGTGATGCAGAAGAGATGGAGGAAGAAGATTTCTAATTTGGTCATTAAAATCCCTGAACCCTAAAGGCCAGCTCCACATGATGCCTGAGATTATTTCCCTATAAAGGAGGAACTGGGCAGAGAAGGCGTCATTGAAGAAGAGGAAGGCGTCTGACGAGGTTAGATGCTGTGAGCGCGCTCCTATGAGTCCTATGAAGGCAAAGGGTAACCCAGTCCCTTGACAAACACAGAGCTCACCCAGAAGATGGTTCTGATAAGCCTGGTCTACACGGGTGAGAATCAACTGCATTCTAGCTGGGCTTTGCTTACAGAAGAACAAGTTATTAATTCTCGGGTATATTTCTTCCTCTCTGCTGCCATGCGCTCCATCTTCTCCATTTAATTCTCGCGGTAACCCAGCGAGATTAGAGAGATTGCAGTCACCAATCTGCTTATCCTGACACAGGTCAGAAAGATTAAATCTGTCCTCAGATGCCTGGCTACGAGGCTGCTCCTAGCTGGAGCCCCAGCCCCAATCCTAACCAACGTCTCTCTGCCCTGAAAATTCCCTCCCGTTATCCACCCCGAATGCACCTCCCATCTTCACGGGGCAAACACGTGCGGAGAAGGAAAACAGTAAGTGACCTAAAGCCAGATTCTGTTCCATGTAATCTGTCAAAATAAAAAAACCAAAAAACAAAAATCGTTTGTTCAGGGTGATGCCGTCGACAGAGAGGAGGGCTGGGGCCCTCTCGTCTCTCTCAGAACTGTAACCTTCGAAGGGAAGTAAATTTCAAAAGTATCCCCGATGCGAAGAGAAACAGGGGTGGGGTGGGGAAGAAGGCCACCAGCATCGGAAAGATGAGGCGTGACCCAGCAATTCTGCAAACTCTGCGACCTATTAGGGAGCAGAAAGGTCACGCTGAGAAGTCGGTAGACGGGGTCTTGTCCTCACTCAGTGGCTGGGAACCTTGATCGTGTGCTTCTCCACACGAGTTTTCCCGGGAAAACGCAGGGCTGCTGACATTTAAGACCTGCCTTCCTCACTCAGGGTGGTGCGGAGAAAAGGAAGGGAAGTGGACCTGAGCGGGCGCAAAGGTAAGTACATGGGAAGCCCACCCTCCTGGGCTTGGAGCACGCAGGGACCAGAAGAGACCCGGGCCAAGAAGCTCCTGGGGACTGCGATACTCACTGGCGGATGATGGTCAAGGCGAAGCGCGGCATCTTGGCTGGGAACCCAAGGCGCAGGAGCCACGACCCCGCTCGGCTGCACCACTCTGCGCCGGCACTGCGGGGCCACCTTGCCGGCACTACTTCCGTCTGCCCTGCGGACCGGCTCCGTAGCCATTGGTCGAAGCAGTCACAACGTCATTACAAGTCTACCAATAGGAGCGGAGATTGGAACCCGAAGAGACCCCGCCCAGGCCAGTGGCGCTTGCGCCCCTGTAAGCCTGCCTATGATTGGCGCCTGGCAGGTGCGCGGGGCCCCGCCCTAGGATAATGCCCTGGGAGTCCTGCCAGCTCCAGACCGCCGTCTACGCCGGGGGCAGATAAGGACGCTTTGATTTTTTTTTTTTTTTTTTTTTTTTGCTACAACTGATTTGAGGAAGGCGTGCAAAGTGTATAGGGATTATAGCGTGCCAAAGCGATGACTCTCTCACTTTGTGTTCAGAGCCAGAGGTTGCATCCTGTGAGGGTTAGCTGTAATCCTTTACCTGGCAAGTAAAATCAGGTTGGGTGTGTAGATCTAGACCAACCCGGCAACCCACTTTCGCTCTCATCTTCTTAACCCAAAACTTTACTCTGGCCCCTTTCTTGCCTTCTGCTTTGCTGAGTCTGATCTTACCAAGCCAGTTAATCGCTAATGCTGCTTCCATTCATAATCAAGTCACTCTTCCATCCAGTCCTCCAGAAGTCACCACTGATATCCGTTGTAATGAGTTGAATTCAACCACTCCTTAAGATAGTCCCTATTGTGATGAATGTGGTCTCTATTGCTGTGACTAGAATAAAGTCCTTTCCTTGCAAACAAATGCAGCTACCTAGATTCTGTATAAAAACCTCCAAGAGCGGCTGGAGACATCACTCAGCCGGTTAAGAGCACTGATTGCTCACCTAGAGCATCCAGGTTCGATTCTCAGTACCCACATGGAGGCTACCGAGCAGCTGCAACTCCAGTTCCAGGGTGTCTGGCGCCCTCTCCTGGCCTCCTGCTCATGTTTTGCACAGATACATGCAGGCAAAATACCTATACACATAAAATAAAAATAAATCTAAAAAAACGAAAGTTTTCAAAACCCTGAGACTGAAGCCTATAGTCTTCAGCCAAGTGATAGGAAGATGGGGGATAACGGTGTGACCGGAGTTGAGGGTTAGAGTCTGTGCCCCAAACAGCCAGACTCTATACGCCAATTGAAAGAGCCAAATAAATACAAAGGCAGAGAAATGAGATATTCAGTGTAGTCACCTTCCTCACCTCAGTCCATCTGTGGGATCCTAAAATTTCCCTATAAATGAAAGTGAAGAGATAAGCACAACCAAGCCATACAGCCAAGACCAGTCACCCCCAGAGAATTGTCTCAGCTCTGAGTGTCTCTAAAAAGTAATTTTCCTCCCAGAGAAAATTCCTCCCCAGACTGCCTTCTTTTCCTCCAGCAGGAGGTTCCTGAGAAGATTCCTATTTTCTTGGGATCTATTGTTTCAACCATCTCATAACCAAAGAGAAGGGCAGAGAGTCTCTTTAGAATATATTCATTCTTGCCAAGTGTGGAGGCACACAACATTAACCCCAGCACTCAGGAAGCAGAGGCAGGAGAATCTTTTGAGTTTGAGGACAGCCCCGTCTACACTGGGGCTACACAATTATCCCCTGCCTCAAAGAAATAATAATAAATAATAATGGATAATAATAATGTAATGGGTAGTTTTATGTCAATTTGACACAAGTTATTGTTATCTGAAAGGAAGAGACATCAGGTAAGAAAATGCCTCCATAAAATTTGGCTTTATGACATTTTCTTAATTAGTGGTTGATGGAGGAGGGCCCAGCCTATTAGAAGGGTTGTGCTATCCTTGGGCTGAGCGAGCCAAGATGAGCAAGCCTGTAAGCAGCACTCCTCCACGGCGTCTGCCTCAGCTCCTGCCTTCAGGTTCCTTCCCTGTTTGAGTTCCTGCTCTGACTTCCTTCAATGATGGACTAAGATGTGGAAGTGAAAGCCGAATAAACCCTTTCCTCCCCAATTTGCTTTTGGTCGTGGTGTTTCATCACAGCAATAGGAACCCTAACTGAGACTAATGATAGTAATAATAATCTACTTATTTTTGCCAGGCAGGCTGGTTAACTATAGACTCAAACATGTCACAGGTCAATGTTAATGCTGGATTGTGTTGTCTTCTTGCATTCTTAGCTAAATCCTTGCATTTGACAGTCCAGGTGTTGGGGTGATTCCCCAGTTATATTTTAGATAAGAAATGTATGAAACTGATTCAAAACTGCACCCCATGTATCATTGCCTTTGACCTTGTAGCAACTGGGAGGAAGACAGGACAGGTAGGCTTCCTGATCTTCAGTACAGAGACAGAAATGTGGCCTCACAAGGAGCTAAGGTGGTTTGTCTAGGCTTGTAGAGCTAGTCATCACAGGACTAGTTCAGACCCTCAAACTTCATTCCCAGTGGATCCCCCTGAGGCCTTTCCAATGCCAGGTTGGGCTCCAGGAAACTAAATCCGGCTGAACCTGTGAGGGAAAGCTCGAGGCACTAGTGTTTGTAATATCTCGTTATTTGGGGTCCGGAGAGCTAGCTGCTTGAAACCTTTTTTCTTCCCAAAAAGTTTCTTCTCTTACTTTTATGACCCTCCATTTTATTTATTTACTTATTTTTAGATTTTGTTGTTGTTGTTGTTGTTTTGAGACAGGGTTTCTCTGTAGCTTTGAAGCCTGTCCTGAAACTCGCTCTGTAGACCAGGTTGGCCTCAAACTTAGAAATCCACCTGCCTCAGTCTCTGGATTGCTGGAATAAAGCATAAGTCACCACACCTGCTTCTCCACTTTGTTTATTTGTTTCTCTGTAGTGGGTAGCTGTTCCAACTTTGACCTGGAAGTACTACCCCCATTGAGGCTTTGGTAACTGTCACGCCTACAAGGTGGGGCCGAGACAGGAGCCCTTAAGACCCAAGATCCGGACGTGCCAACTCTCTTGGTTCCTGGATCCTGGAATCTGGAGGCAGACCGAGCAGAGTTCTTCAGAGAACACCGCCGGACTGCACCACACCTTTCCCAGACCCTGTAACCTATCCCTTTACTTGTGAGTTACTCCACAAAATAAACCTCCCTTTTAACTACGTGGAGTGGCCTTAATACTACAACCAGTATTTCTCAGTGAACTTGAAGCTCCCTGGTTCATCTAGACCGGCTGGCTACAGGCCCCAGGATCCTCTTGTCTCCACCCGCACGCACTCCCTAGCCCTGGGATTCACACGCTTCAGTGGCTTTTCACATAGGTGCTAGGGACCAAACTCAGGTACTCATGTTTGCATGGCAAGCACTTCACAGCTTTTAAATGAAGTCATTTTATTAATCTAAACAAAGACTTACTGAAGATTCACTGAAACATGTAGAATCTAAAGTAACTGATGGATAGAAATACAAATTTCAGGCTAATTATCGTGACATGTCCTTACACAGTAAATGAAGACAAAACTATTACCCCATAAATATGTGCAGGTTTGTTTTTGTTGTTGTTTTGGGGGAGTGTTTTTGTTTTTATTTTTTTGAGACAAGGTATCTCTATGTAACAGCACTAGTGTCCTGGAACTCACTCTGTAGACCAGGCTGGCCTTGAACTCACAGAGATCCACCTGCCTCTGCCTCCTGAGTGCTGAGATTAAAGGCATGTGCCACCACACCTGGCATTCTGTGCAGTTTTTTTTTTTTTTTTGGTTTTTCGAGATAGGGTTTCTCTGTGTAGCTTTGCGCCTTCCCTGGATCTCGCTCTGTAGACCAGGCTGGCCTCGAACTCACAGAGATCCGCCTGGCTCTGCCTCCCGAGTGCTGGGATTAAAGGCGTGCGCCACCACCGCCCGGCCCTGTGCAGTTTTTATATACCAATTATAAAACAATCTGTTACATTAAAGGACTCATCTGAGTACAAGCAGGATTGTAAGTCTATGACTGAAAAGGACAAGGCTGGGCACAGTGACACCCACAGATAATTCTAGTGCTCCAGAGTGTGAGGTGGGGAGTCTCAGATTGGAGACCAACCCGGGACACACGCATAGGTTCAGAGTTCCAGGCCTGGGGTAGCTAGGAAGACACTCTCCAAATCAAAAAGCAAAATGAACAGGCAATTGACATTCAAGTAGGGAGTGGGGGTTTTGGGGGGCCAGAGAACTGCAGTTCTGTGATAGGACAAGCATCTTCGACTGTGTTGCACTGCTAGATCTTTTTGGGGTTTTGAAGTTGGAGATTGCAGTGGTTTATTCCAGGATAATAAAGAGGGATGCTGGGACTTACTGGCAGGAACCTTCTTGCTCCATCACTGTCATAACTGATTGCATGCCGGACCCTGAGGGAAGAATAAGATCCTGAAACCAACGGAGAATCAGGACTGCACGGTAAACCATCTGTTTTATCCAGCCATTGAGAAATAATAATGTGACCAATGATCCAAGCATGAGGGGCCTGCCAGACCCACTGCGCCCGGCTCTCCATCAGCTTGATATCTGGGGGTGGAGGAAGATTGGTGTTGGCAGTTGGTCTGCCAACACCTGACATCTGTCACCAGGAGCTCCCAGTGATGCTCCTATCTCCAGCCTTTTCACCGACGGCCGCTCGAAGGACGCCTTCTCAGCCTGACATGCTTCTGGGGACCTCACTGTTGTTTGAAGACACACATCCAGTAATCCCTTTTCATGCCTTGCCGTTTAGCCTGTCGCTTCATGGGGGAAAGAACTCTCTCCGAAGCCAAGTTCACTGCTGTCTGGAAGAATGGCAGCCGCATGAAAGGATATTATGAAAGTCATAGTGCTGAGGGGCATGGCTGACGTTATCAGGAGTTTCTGCCAAAGGGCCTCGAAACATCCTCTTCACCCCCCGCCTGGCCTCATCTTTGGGGGAAATAACATTTGTGTTTATGACACTGTTGAAGAAAAGTAAGCCCATGCTTCATGGGTTTATTTATGTTCAAGATTAGCTGAGTCCTTTATTTATTTATTATTTATTTATTATTTTTTTTTCCCTGAGACAGAGTTTCTCTGTGTAACAGCTCTGGCTGTCCTAGAACTCTTTCTTATGTAGACCAGGCTGGCCTTGAACTCACAGAGATCTGCCTACCTCTGCCTCCTGAGTAGTGGAATTAAGTGCGTGTGATAGCATATCTGGATTCCTGGGGAAGTTTTTTATGTCCCCAACTTTAGAAAGACTACCTCCTTTAATCCTCCTGATAATCAAGCAAGTTCTCCTACCTTAAAAGGCACAAGAAGAAATTCAAAGCTCAAACAGTGTGTGTTAGCTGTGGGGCCTAACCCGGCTCTTACAGCTTAAGCATAACCCTGGTCTCCTTACAATGCCTGACAACAAATGGAAATGTGTGTAAACCCAGAGCTCACCTCTTAGTCCCACCTACATTGCTGGGTGGTTGTAACACAGTCACCATCACCAGTCCTTAGCCCGGTGTGTCCGTTAGAGAAGGCGATGTTCCCGACATCTGGGGACCTTCATCTCCGTGTTTGATTTGCAGGCAGGGAAAGGAGCACAAAAGATTCAGGGAAAGAATCGGTCTTTCTGCTGCTGGTTGGAGATAAGAAGGAATCCTAGCCTGGCAGTGGTGGCACATGCCCTTGATCCCAGCTCTTGGGAAGCAGAGGCAGGTGGATCTCTGAGTTCGAGGCCAGCCTGGTCTACAGAATGAGTTCCAGGACAGCCAGGGCTATGTAGAGAGACCCAAAAAAAGGGGGGGGGGGTGACAGAATCTGGGTCTACAGACACAGTGAGGAGTCTGTGAGAGATCCCAGGCTAAGTGAGGGAGGAAGAGAATGCTGGAGGAAAGAGGAAAAAAGCATGTACGTTGGTGGGTCACTGAGGAACAGGGACAGAGTGGGGAGTGTGACTTGCTGTGTATGGGCAGGTGTGTGTGTGTGTGTGTGTGTGTGTGTGTGTGTGTGTGTGTGTACATGTGAGAGCATGCATGTGGCGGCCAGGTCAACCTTGAGTGTCATTCCCCAGGAGCCTCTGCATGTTTTTTAAAAGAAATCATTATTTTATGTATATTTTTGCCTGTAGATGTGCCTTGCGTCATTTTTGTTCCTGGTGCCTGAAGGGGACAGAAGAGGGCGTCAGAACCCCTGGACTGCAGTTACAGATCGTCTTCCAGAAGAGCAGCCAGTGCTTTTAACCACTGAACCATCTCTCCAGACGCTTGTTTGTTTTTGAGACAGGGCATGTCCCTGGCCTGGAGCTCATCAGCTAGACTAGGTTGGCTGGCCCGTGAGCTCTAAAGCCTCTGCCTCTGCAACATGTGGATTACAAATGTGTACCACTATGCCCAGTTTTTTTTTTCTTAACGTGGGATCCATGGATCAAACTCAGGTCCTTATGGTTGGGGGTAAACACTTTACTAACTGAGGCATCTTTCCAGCTCAGAGATGTGAGGGTTTTTTTTAAATAATTAATTGATTGATTGATTTTTATTTTTTGAGGCAGAATCTTGCTATGTAGCCCTGGCTGGCAGGAAACTCAGAGAGATCTACCTGCCTTTGTCTCTGAGCGCTAAGATTAAAGGTGTTTGCCACCATACTCATTTTCCACATGTTTACATGAGTATATGCTACACATGTGTGGTGGCCAGAAGAAGCCAGAAGAGGACATTGGATCCCCTGGAGCTGGAGTTAGAGACAGTTGAGAACTGTCATGTGGATGCTTGGGATTGAACTTGGGTCCTCTGAAGTACTCAGGTACTTCAGAACCCTGGAACCATCTCTCTAACCCCAAGATGTGACATTTTAAAGGTAACACAATTTGGGTGTTTGGGAGTAAAGCAATAACCATTGCCTTTCCCCAGACGGAGCCCTGGGAGTCAGCAAGATTCTAGAGATGTGTGGCAGTGCAGGATACTTGGGACTTGGGACGGCAGTTTGATCCGTAGCTCCCGAGTAGTGTTGGGGGTGGTGGAATGTTTCTTTTGCATTCAAGAGTAGCAACAGCGTCACAGAGAGAGCTGCAGTCCCTAGGTCTGCAGTTTTCTCTGAAGCATTTTTACCATGTTTAGCATCAGTGTGCGTGTGATATAGATATTGATAAATTAGCATACAGATTCCACAAGCAGTGAGTCTTGATCAGCTCTGGTTATCAGCTAGGCGGGTGGCTTCCACAATCCACATTCATTTCTCACAATTCAGGAGGGCGCATGTCTGAGATTAAGGAGTCGGCACTGGTGGGACTCTAGGCAGGACAGCTTCTGCCCGTACTCTCACAAGGATGGGAAGGGGCAGGAAGGATGTAGCAGTACTTTCTCATCGGGACCGCCAGCTTGCAAATAATGACATGGAGACTTATTATTAATTATACAAGCTTGGCCTTGGCTTAGGCTTGTTTCTAACTAGTTCTTATAACTTACATTAACCCATATTTTTTAGTCTATGCTCTTCCATGAGGTTCGTTACTGAATCTCTCTATACTGCCCATCCTGCTTCCTCCTCGTCTGGCTGGTGACTCTGCCTTTTTTCTTCCCAGAGTTCTCTCTGTCCAGAAGTCCCACCTATACTCTCCTGCCTAGCTATTGACAGTTCAGCTTTTTAATTACACCACTCACAGCAATACATCTTCACACAGTGTACAAATATCCCCCAACAGAAGGACTCTCTGGGGTCCCCTAATGAAGGCCATGATCTCATTCATGAGGCTGCTACCCTCTTAACCCAACTGACATTCAAAGGCCTTACATTAAATGCAAAGATCTCAACGTAAGAATTTTGGAAGGGGGACACAACATAGTCCATCCAAAAGTGCACAGTCTAGGAAGCCAGGCATGGTTGTGGTGTGTGCCTGTAATCCCACTTGAGAGGCTGAGGCAAGACAATCATGAACTCAAGGCTAGCCTGGGCTACATAGTTCCAGGCTAGCCCGGGCTACACAGCAGTAGCCTATCTCAGAGCAAAACAACAAAGAAGGAAAGAACAAGAAGATGCACTGTCTCCAATAGTCAACTGATTTTCAACTGGAGGCTTCAGTTGTATCTTGGTCAGTAATTAATGCTTTATTAACTGGAGGCTACAGTCCATACAATGTCAGCTGTATCTTGGTCGGTAATTAATGCTTTATTAACTGGAGGCTACAGTCCATACAATGTCAGCTGTATCTTGGTCAGTAATTAATACTTCATTAACTGTTACCTTTGTTTTCTTTTGTTTTTGTTTTTTTGAGGTAATTTCTCTGTGTAGCCCTGGTTGTCCCAGAACTCACTCTGTAGACCAGGCTGGCCTGGAACTCAGAGGTCTGCCTGCCTCTGCCTCCTGAGTGCTGGGGTTAAAGACATGTGACACTATGCCCTGCTTATTAACTTGTATCTTAAATATCTGAAAATCAGAGTTTTCTTGATGACAGTGACTGGCCTCATTGAAAGGTGGGTAGGTTGTCTCACTTGGCAGCTTTGGGACAAGTCTCACTTTTGAGGGACCAGAATGAAGAAGGCGAGCAGACTGTGGCTTGTGTCACTTGGACTGAGTCTGCGGGCTGTGTTTTAGTCCTGCCGATGAGTCTAAACCTTCTTTCCCATACATGGCCACAAGATCAGCTTCTGGATGGCTGTTGCTTACTGTGGCAGGAAGACACTGTTGCCTTGGGAACATCTGTCTGAAAGAGGGGAGCTTTTTTGCAAGGTGGTACTGGATGCAGAGCATTCAACATCCCAGGCTCCCAGATAGATCATACATGGTGCTTAGGCTCTGCTGTGTCTCCATAGGTGTGCTGCAGACCTTAGTTTAAGGATTGCTTTTTAAGTAAGCTGATGCCCAAGCTGGAGGAGAGTGGCCAAAATCCATCGGTGTTAACATTTCTTATATTTGGGGTTGTGAGCCTAGCCTTTAACAGCAGAGTCATCTCTCCAGCCCACATGTTAACATCTCTAGTGGCTACAAATATCAGCCAAAAGAATTAAAGAATTTTCTTATGCCAATAAGGTATGTAAATGTCTTTGATCCTATAGGGATTTTGTAGGCACCAAGTGGAATCCACCCTGGGTCATCGTCCCCACCCAGATTGCCAGAGCTGAGCAAGCCTGAATTGGCAAAGGAGGATAGAACTGAATGAGCAGAAAGGCAGCTTCCCCAGGCCAAAAGGTAATGTTTGAAGAAAAGAATAGATTATTGCAAAGCTAATCCAAGTTAAGAAATTTGGGAGCATGGTGGCCACACATTTGCAAACCACATATCCTGGAGGAACCTAGACATCACTGTGACAATGAACTGGGGTACAAAGCACACCTGCTGGAAAAGGCTACTACTTCTCAAGAATATCCTATGAAGGTGTTTTCAATTGAAAGGTTCTTTCTTTGTTCTTAGGTGTCGTTCCTGTGAAAGGTGACATTCTATCTACCAAAGACTTCAGCAGGGGATATTAGCCTATTCAATCCACTGCACTAAAATTCTCACTCTCAATCCTCAGGCAAAATCTAAATCAAGTAGCCTGTACAGTGCAGTGTGCGTGATATTTTAAGTTGGCCACATCTGTTTTTCTGACTCCAAGCAGAGACTGTCTTAGCTAAATTTAAAATGTCCCCTACAGGTTTGTGTGTCTGAAGACTGGGTCCCCAGCTGGTGATGCTCTTTGGGCAGTTATGGAACCTTTGGGAAATGTGCCCTAGCTAGCAGAAGGGGGTTGTCGGGGATGGGCCTTGAAGGAGTTCCCTGATTCAACCACCCATACTCTGCAGGCTCCTCCTGGCCCTGATGACACCCTCACCACAAGCCCCAATAAATCCCTCCTCCATGGCGTGACAAGGATAGCAACTAGTAGGGGTCCATTATATTTAGGTGAGTGGACAATATGACTCTTAATTTAGCTCCAAAACGAAGTCAAATTCACCAAAAGAATCTTAGGCTGTGAACAGGGTAATTCCTCCTTCTTTGTTTCTGAGATAGGGTTTTTCTGTGTAGCCCTGGCTGGCCTGGAGCTCACTATGTAGACCCAGCTGGCCTTGAATTCACAGAGACTTACCTGCCTCTGACTTCAAAGTCTGGGGATTAAAGGTGCCACCATGCCCAACCTTCCCTGTTAAGTGGTGGGGCTGGAACCCGGAGCCTTGTGCACACCAGGCATGAGCTCTACCACTGAGCTGCACTTTCCACTTGTGAAAGTAAGTTCCTTTAGGTCCTCAAGACACTCAGATGGTGATTGTCTCAAAGTCCCTTATCTTAGTGACATGTGTTGGAAACCTAAGTACCTGTCTGTGGAATGACCTTCTTTTTCTATTTATTCATCTATTTTACATCCCATCCAAAGTTTTGACTCCCTCCTCTCCTCCCAGTCCCCTGCCCCCCATAACCAACCCCCAACCCACTCCTCCTCGGTTTCTGTTTAGGAAAGGGGCAGGTCTCCCATGGATATCAACAAAGCATGGCATATCAAGTTGTAGTAAGACTGAGCACCTCCCCATGTATTAAGGCTGGGCAAGGCAACCCGTATGAGGAGTAGGATCCCAAAAGCCTGTAAAAGAGTGTGGTGATATATTGTGTACTCCAATATATTGTGTACCCTAATAAACTTATCTGAGGATCAGAGGACAGAGCCAGCCACTAGATTAGACATAGAGGCCAGACAGTGGCGGCACACACCTTTAATCCTATCATTCGGGAGACAGAAATCCGTCTGGATCTCTGTGAGTTTCAGGTCACACTGGGAAGAGAGACAGGTAGTGGTGACACACACCTTTGATCCCAGCACTTGAGATCTCATGTCTTTGCTTAGAATGCACACACGCCTTTAATCCCAGCACTTGAGATCTCATGCCTTTGCTTGGGAAGCACACACACCTTTAATCCCAGGAAGTGACATGGCTGGGTGGAGAACAGTGTATAAGGTGTGAGGAGACAGGAACTAAGCAGCAGTTCAACTGAGACCCTCAGGGGTGAGGACTCAGAGGCTCTCAGTCTGAGGATTCGTGGAAATAGGATCGGCTGAGGAGTTGGCGAGGTGAGGTTGGCTGTGGCTTGCTCTCTGATCTTTTAGCTTTCACCCCAATATCTGGCTCTGGGTTGTTTTTTATTATAAGACCTTTTACACCCTGCTCCCACTGTTAGGAGTTGCCCAAGAGGACCAAGCTACACAGCTGCAACATACGCAGAGCGCATAGGTCAGTCCCAAAATGATCTTTTTAAAAAAGACTGCATTAGTTGGCTTGTTTTGCATGCTGTTCTAGCCTAGGGTGATAGCGAACAAGGCTCACATGCTGGCTGAGCAGACTCTGAGCTTTACATTGAGTCAACCCCATTCTGACTGCACTCTTCAAGGAAAGCACTGTTATTATGGAGCTTGGTTTCACAGGTGGAAAAAAAAAAGAGCTGAGTTTACTGCAAAATACCACACAATTGTCCCCATGGTTCCCTGGCTAGCAGAGGACTGGAGGGGATTTCAGGGCAGGCAGCACACTGGAGCTTATGTGTTCTCTACCAACCCAGTTGGACTGGGACTCCCCATCTGGCTCTGCCACTAGCCACAAAGATCAACCTGGTCACTGGCAAAGGAGCCACCAATCACGTACTTGTTGATGGAGGGGTTCCCTGCCATCCCTTGCTGTAACCAGCCCTCATCTGTGCAGTGGACCAGCAGTACCAAGAAAGACCTCTGTGAAAGGGCTTGGAGAGTTGTGATTTTGATGCTGAATCATCTCAATGGCCAAACGGCATTATTATTATTATTATTATTATTATTATTATTATTATATTATTTACTTATTACTTACTTACTTACTTACTTACTTACTTAGTTTTAGTCAGAGTCTCACTATTCGGCCCTGGCTTGCCTGGAGCTCCCTATGAAGACCAGGTTGGGCTCTAACTCACAGGGATCGGCCTGCTTCTGCCTCCATAAGCTACCATACCCAGCAGATTTGCAGTCAAAACAAAGCAAACAAACAAATAAACAAACCCAAAAATCATATACACAAAAGAGAAATGACCTTCAAGGCCCTGGAGAGTTGGCTCAGAGGTTAAGAGTATTTGTTGCTCTTGCAGAGGACCTGAGTTCAATTCCCAGGACCCACTTGGTGGCTTACAACCATCTGTAACTCCAGTCCCAGGGGATCTGATGGCCTCTTCTTACCTCCTCGGGCACCAGGCACACATGTGGTGCACGTACATACATGCAGACAAAGCCCTCATACACATAAAATTAAAATGACCCTCCCCCACCAAATCAAAATGGGAAAAGCTCATGCTTAGTGTACATGGGCTTGGATTGCCCTGCTCTCGTCCTGGGGTCTGTAAAGAATTTCTAAACTCTGGCCCTGCTCCGGGGTTATCTGGTGACTAAAATCCAAAGGCAGAAGGGAGGTGACCAAAACTTCATCCAGGGGCCTCTTATCTTCTGGGAAGGAGAGCTGGTGCTCAGCGTCAGGGGGCAGGTACTAGAAGTATGTTCCGAGAAGGCTTCAGAACGCTTCATCAGACCTTGGGCCATGCTGCTGCACATCCACGGAAGGGCAGAGCCTAAGCTACAGAGAAACGGTTTCTCAGCTTGGGGGCGGGTAAGAAGAGGGAGAAGGGGCTGAGCAGACTCCCCCCTACAACCCTGCTTGCCTTGCAGGTCTGTGGTCTCCAAGACCTAGATTTCCAATGAGCAGCAAAGGCCTTGACTTTCACCAGAGAGATCTTTCATCTTATTTTAGTGACTGTGGGAGTCGGTCTCACTGTATGTGCAGGCCGGATTCGGTCTGCCAGCTTGCCACCTCTGGCCTAGGCACTGAAGAGCATGACGAATCTGTGGTCCAAAGGGAGAGACTGGTCCATGGGCCTGTGAGGCCCTGTGTGTGGGGGACAGGCCTGAGGTTGGTCTCTGCAGGCTGCCCTCTCCTAGGCCAGGAGCTAAAAGCCTAGTCTCTATAGAGACCCATGCTGGGTGGCTTTTGTAAATTGGTTCTATCTGTGACACCAGCACCCCCTTGTGGACAATATGGGAAGGGCCTCATACTTAAACACAAGTGATACCTGCAAATCTACCAAGTGATGGGAGTTGCGCGTAACTTGCCATTCCTAGTGAGACGGAAGCAGTGTCGTTAGTGAGCAAAGTCTTGAAGGGGTAACGAGGTGGCAATAATGAGGTAGAGGGGGAAGGAAGGTAAGATGGGCTTTGTCACACTCTTCTCTCTGGCAGTCAATTCTGGTGGCTCAAGCCTTTGGTTACCACCTCCAGAAAGGCCCTCAAAGCCCAGAATGCACGAGCGGCCAGTCTTTTATCTGGAAACTTCCAACCCCAGGCCTTCAGGCCTCCTGAGAAAACAGGTAGGTGGTTGTTCAGTCCGTGTTTGTGGCTGAATTTATCCCACTTTCCAGGGCCACGCTCATTTATGGGGTTTAAAGTCCATTGTGCTGTGTGCTCTGAAAGCTGCCTGAGTATCTCCTCCTTCGCTGCAAAGAAAAAAAAAATCACTTCCCATCCCTTTATTTTTGGAAAAAGTCAAGGTCCACTTCTACTGTTTCCAAAGCGTCACAGACATTCTAACGAGTGTTTTCTTCTATTATTCACAGCTCTGAGAAAACCCCTCGGGTCTCAGCCCGGCTCCCCTGCCAGCACCAGTCGGTGCCACATTCGAGCCCGGTTGCTGACCCACCCACCTCCTAGTCGCATGCAGGCCTGTGCGCTTTGTCTCCAAGGAGAACTTCTTAAGTCACACAGCCTGGGAGGACTTCACGGGGCTTCCTGAAGGCCAGATGCAGGCCTTCCACATGTGCTGGCCATGGACACTCAACTCATGCTGGTGCCTTGGACCCTCATGTCCACTGAAAATATATATATGCTGGTTGTTTTTTGTTTGTTTGTTTGTTTTTTGAGACAGGGTTTTTCTATGTAGCCTTGGCTGTCCTGGAACTCACTTTACAGACCAGGCTGGCCTCTAACTCAGAGATTCATCCGCCTCTGCCTCCCGAGTGCTGGGATTAAGGGTGTGTGCCACCACTGCTTGGCTTATTTATTATTATTATTATTATTATTATTACTTATCTTATTTGTGTGTATATATGTGCCTGCATGTATGTATGTGCACCATGTGTGCAGTGCCTGCAGAGGCCAGAAGAGGGCGTTGTATCCCCAGGACAGTTGTGAGCCACCCAATGTGGGTGCAAGTGACCGAACCTGATCCTTCATAGCAGCAGCAAGTGCTCTTAACTGCCGAGCCATCTTTCTAGCCCCCCCCCCCCAGCAGCATTTTTGCCATTGTCTACCCCACAGCCCCAGAAGGAAAATACATGGCCTAATATGAAGCTTTGGGACACCGGCTTCGTGAAAGGATGTGGGGAAGACCACTGCTAAGCGGACTGCAGTTCTCATTTTGCTGTTACCCCTATGTACTCATGAAAGTTTCAGGTCTCTAGAAAGGTTTTTGAAATACAAAAGCAAGCCTTGTGTAGTAGTACACACCTTTCATCACGGTACCGGGAGGCAGAGGCAGGCAAAGCTGTGAGTTTGAAGACAACCTGGTCTACATTGTGAGTTTCAGGACAGTCAGGGATAAATAATAAAGGTCCTGACTCAAAAACAAACACACAAACAAAACAAAAAAGAAATACAAAAGCGTGGAGCTGAAGAGAAGGCTCAGTGGTTGATCGCACTGGTTTCTCTTCCAGAGGACCTGGGCTAGGTTCTCAGCTCACACATGGTGGCTCACAACCGTCTGCAACTCCAATTCCAGGGAACATATGCCCTCTTCTGGCCTCTGTAGGCACTGCATGTATGTGGTGCAGACAAAATCCCATATACATTAATATAAATTAATTTTTTGTTTTGTTTTTGTTTTTCGAGACAGGGTTTCTCAGTGTAGCTTTGGTGCCTGTTCTGGATCTCGCTCTGTAGACCAGGCTGGCCTCGAACTCACAGAGATATGCCTGGCTCTGCCTCCCAAGCGCGGGGATTAAAAGCGTGCGCCACCACCTCCTGGCAATTTTTTTTTTTTTTAAAGAAAGAATGCAAGAGCACTTGCTGATAAGAATGGAGATTCTAGTCTTCACCTCGGTCATAAGCCTGAGGTTTTCCAGTCGTTTGGCTGCAATGAACTTGTTTGGGGCAATGGGAGGCTTCCCCAGCAGCAGCTGTCTGGAGTGTTCGTGGCAGTGGGTGGTTCGTAGCTCATTCCCAAGAGCTATGCAGAACGTTGCACTTGCTTTGTTGGCTCTTGTCTCACTCTAAACACCTGTTGTTCTGAAAGAAAGCCAACTACACTACTGGATGGCCCATGGAATAGAGAGCCATGGGCAGACACGGCACCAGGACCTCTGAGCGGCAGACGGGAGAGGCGGGAGGGGGAACTCACCTCACCATGGGGCATGCAGAAGTGAATTCCAAGGATGGTTATGAGTGCTAACATAAGACTGTAGAAGCCCCCAGATGTCAACAGACCTAAGACCATTATCCCTGCGTATCTCTAGGAAAGAGTACGTGTCAAGGGAAATGGGACAGAAGAGAATTTGGAGCATCCTTGCAGCCATCACACTGTTGTGAGTTTAGTGTGTCTCCATAAAATTCCTGGGTTAAAAACTTAAATTCCCAAATTGATACATTTGTGCTATTTGGAGATGTGGGCCATGGGGAAATTTTGGAATCTAATTAAATCCTGAGTGTAGGGCTCTTCAGGAGGCCCGAACTGGACTGCTTGCTGTCTTACCATGTGGTACCTGACAGCAAAGGCAGCCCTCAGTCAGTGGTGAGCACATACTCACAGAGGTCCGTTTTCTCTTCTTCAGAACCCAGACTCAAGTCTTTTGTTATAGCAGTGGGATTTGGGCTAGACCACATGTAAATGTAAGTTCTAGACATCAGTAAGGAACATCTGAACCGAGACTTGTCCAATGACCAGTTTTAATCTTACTGTTTACAACTCAGGTCAGAAAGAAACTGGGAAATAGTCTTCCTTTGAAAGAGGCGGCAATGACAGGGAAAATGAATTTCTATGGTAACATCAAAACAGTTGTTAAGGCTTTGTGCTCTACATGCCCATCGTTCCTAGGACGTTACTCTCCTAGCTGGCTTGGAGAGTACCGTGATACCTAAGAGTGGTGAGGACCAGGACCTAGAAATCATTTGTGTTAAGGTGATAACTGGCTATCCCATCTGCCAGGCCCTTACCTCACCAGCCTTCACTGGGGCATTTGAGGACTAGGACTCGCATGAGATGAAGAGAAGGTCAGGTTTTGTATGGGAACTTCTAGGAACATGAGGCGAAAGTCACCTGGCTGAGGGTGGGGATCCATGGAGACACCTCAAAATTTGGAGATGGCACTGTGGGTTTCTGGCACCCACACCATAAGACACACACTCATAGCCAAGAGAGTGAGGAGTGAGTATTTAGCAAAAGCCAGGGGCTGTCATGGAAACCCAATCTTAACAGGAGTGACTCAGCCACCTCATGAAGAGACTGGGATATTTCTACTTGTATCCAGTTATATTTGTGGTCCAAAGGAGGACGGGGGTCAACAATTCCGCATTGTAAAGACATGGATGTGGTTTCACTTCTGGCTTATGATTTGTATTTTATATCGTTACCAACTGTTGCCAGCAGAGTTCTGAGTCAGGACAGGTGTATTCCAGGCTCAGGACCACCTGTCTGGAAATAAGTCAACAATGGCCAGACATTTTAGATCAAGGTGAGTTTATTGTCCAAATAGCATAACCTAATTGCATTCAAAACCACTTACAACTCCATCCTCAAATCCAACTTCAAACTAGTCAGAAGAACAAGTTATTTTTTTTAATCACTTAAAACTTAACAGCTGACTATGTCACCACCATCATAGTCAATACAATGTGTTTCCCCAAAATTTTCTACAGACCTTTTTTTTGTTCACACTGATCATGCTACTTTAGCATTTTCTAGTATCCCAACCATAAAAACCACCCACACCTGTTATAGAGTACACTGTGAGAGAATAACATTGATTTGATATGGCATCACACTCTTAAAGCAAATTAAAAAAGAAAAAAGAAAAAAATAATCCAAGACAAGAGATCATAACTGATAGATCTGAGGTACACGGCAGAAGGATAATAAACATAATGGAGACAATTCGACAGCCTGGTGACTTGCTGGGGACATACAAGATGATCAGCATAAGAATGACAGCCAGCCGGGTGGTGGTGGCGGCAGCGGCGCACGCCTTTGATCCCAGCACTCGGGAGGCAGAGGCAGGTGGGTCTCTGAGTTCGAGGCCAGCCTGGGCTACAGAGTGAGTTCCAGGGCAGGCTCCAAAGCTACATAAAGAAACCCTGTCTCGGAAAAAAAAAATGACAGCCAACGAAAATTAAGAGACCTTTTTAATGTGTGTGTGTGTGTGTGTGTGTGTGTGTGTGTGTGTGTGTGTGTGTCTGCAAAGATAGGCACCTGTTAAAATTGAGTGGCTACTGTAACGGCTACGGTCAGTAAGGCACTTCTCCCCCACAAGTGGGCTGCAGGCCAAGTGGTGGATCTGCAGCTCCATCAAGTGTGTGTATTTGTTGTTGGCGTCTTAAAACTAGAGCCAAGAATGGGTCTGATAGCCCAGCCAGGTTTAAAAGCAGAGGGGCACAGGTTCTGGCTCCAAGCGCCTCTTCTGTGCTGTTGAGACTCTAGAATCGTCAAAGGCCACGTGGGGTAAGGAAGTCACACCTCCTGGATCTTCCTACCCGATTGAGTACAAATGGATGAGTGTGCTGCAGCTGTTCACAACCCCCCACCCCCGGAGTCTGCACCGACAAAAGCCTGTGTGCAATGTGTACCTATGGAGGGGCTTGTTGACTTAAGGGGACTTCACTGTCTCGGTATTAATTTCCCTTTTAAAGCTATTCCCAAGGCTGGACTGTCTAAGATAAGCAAAGAGGAATCCTTTGGGCTTCGAAGTCAGCTGGCTTACTTAGACTTCTTATTGCTACCTCCAGTTTCCATACCACCAGCATACCCTCTTGAACTAGACAATCGATACTTGCAGGACATAAGGTACAAGCGTGATCTTCCCAGTCCTGTCCCCATAGCCCATGCAGAGAAAGCTCATCTGCCCTCTTTGTGAAAGCCATCTAATCCTAGTCTGTTGGTACTACAGCTCTCAAGGCACAGATTGGCAGGTCCCCAAAGAGCTAGACTATAAGAAAGCTACTAAGCTCCCTCTGAGGGGTTGCTTATCTTACTAGCAACAGGATGGGATCCAAGGCAGCTACATATACCCCCAACCTGGCTAGCTGCTAGAGAGGAGTCTGTCTTGGTAGGCACACACCTCAAGGCTGGCTGCCTCCAAGATGTGCCCTGCTCTTCGATGGCATCCTGGGGACAGTTCAAACCAAAGCAACCTCTAAAAGCTGTCCCTTCTAGAAAGAAGGAGCTCTCTACTCAGCCCTGGCAGATGGTCAGCCTTCATCCTCTCGCAGGCTGCCTGGCTATTAGGAACTGTTCTGAATCTAATGCTTAGCATATTATTTTTGGCATACTAGGGTTTCCTCCCCGCTAGGATTTGGTAAAAACAGGGAAGGATCAAAATTTGGCAAGCTGGGGGAACATCTTAGCCCCCACGGATGGAGAAAGTACAAACAACAATGATGACAAAGAAAAAAAACAAAACAAAACAAAGAAAAGTTCATTAATAAGGCAGAAAAAGACCAGAGTCTGCAATCCCTTTTGTATAATGTGAAGGGGACAGGGGGAGCAAGCTGGAATCCATGGGGTGATTTATACCCCTCTGGGACAAAAATACTACCAAGGAGACTCAGATCTAAGCAGAGGGCATTGGGCACCAAGGAATCCAGGCTCCCTTTCCTTGTGTAAGCGAAGAGCAGACAGAAGAGCCACTCCGCACACCTTCACACAGGCTCTGAGGATGGCAGACAGGAAGTGTCTTCTCCATCTGAGACAAGAGGACTCGAGAGGCAGACAGTAGCCTGCTTCTTCCCTGGTGCGTCCGCTTCCTTCATTCTGTGTTTCTGTTAAACTCCAAGGTCATGTGTGCCTTGTGTAACTCATCAGGCACCCCAGTTGCCCAAGAACTCAAGGGACTGTGTCTGTCAGGCTCTTAAAGACCAGAAGAGTGTGCTGTGCAATGTGAGCGCTGGATAAACACTGGCTAGCTGCAGGCTGCTCCTTTTCCCCCTCATACTTCCTAAGTCATCACCCACCGTCCCACCACAAGCTCCCTAGAATTTTAGGGTCCTGCTAACTCACCGAGTCCTGATCCTTCCTAAATACACTTGAGGCCAGTGGAACGGCCTCTCACTCCCTTTCAACATGCGTCCCAAACTCATTCAACCTGTGCTTCTTATCTGGCCCACTCAATGGGATTTAAAACCTGAAGCCATTCAATGCCACCAACAGACACCCTGGCCCTGCATAGCACTTGCCTGCCACTGTGGAGGACAGGGGTGAGAAATGTATGCTGCAGACTCAGCACCCAAGACTCAGTCCTAGGAAGACTTTGAAGACCATCCTAAGTTGGGGTGTCAGTGCCAAGGAGAAGTAAACTGGTCAACTTTCATGATGAAGGGACCTATGAAGAAGAAAGTCCTGTTTCTGAATGGGCTACAAGATGGGGGTGGGGTGGGTGTCTCCTAACTGTCTGCCAGAATTCTTGATTACTGATCCTGGTGACTGCATGCAAATCAGGCTTCCCTAGTCCACTGCCTGTGTCTGCCTTGTGTGGAGGAGCCCTTCCACGTGCTCTTTTATCACGAGGAGGGAGCCTGGGTCAAGGGGGAGCCTGGTGACCTTCGAGACAGAAAAGATCCCTGTGCCTGAGACCCTGGGGTCAGATCCCTTCCGCCTTCTATCTATGAGGCTGCCCAGCTTCTGCCTGCCCTCCGCCCTGTGCCTCCTACTAGCGGCCATCCCAACAGAAACTGTGTAGCTGTGAGGTATTATGAAAACAAAAACGTACATTGTTATCATTATTGATTTTGTCCAGTAAACCTGAGGTAAAGAATACTTTGAAGAATGTGATCAGAGGAGGGGGAAGAAGAACCATGAAAGAAAGGAACCAAACAAAATGAAATAGAACTCAATATGCTACCAGAAGAAAACGAACCAAGGAAAAGCTTTTCCAGTACAAAGAACTCATCTCAACCATCTACTTCAGGACTTGAAATTTAAGCAGTAAAATAATATATTATAACAATGTTTCTAAAATAGCAGCACACCGTGAAACATTACAGCTAGGTACTGTTAATGTGAATAGAGAATGAACGACCTCAGCTTAGCAGCGAAAAATAATAATAAACAGAACAAAAGAAAAACAAAAGATAAGAGACCCTTAGATGTTTCTCCATCTTCAACCCTCATACTATGAAACAAGGCGGAGCCTGTGTATGAACTTAATTCTTCAAAGCAGCCCTGTTCTGATCTTTTCTCAAAAAAAAGAAAAAAAAAAAGGCAAGTATTCTAACAAATAGCTTCATTACCTGTCAATCAACAGCTGTGGCTCCAACTTCTGTTTACTGACTGCCTCAAAGAAGTGGGAGAGGAATAATTCAAGTACAATGAATACTATATCTTGGCAGTAAAATTAACAAACGAACAGAAAAATGGAAAAGGGAATAAAATGCCACACCCTGATGTTTTTCCATGTTCAAAGTAGAAAAATACAGACGGGGATCAATCCTTCTATGCCATCAGAATGGTTTAGACCTTTGTTTTTAGGCTGGGATGGGAATGTCAGCAGAAGGATCTCTTAGTCCTGGTAGGGACACCAGAGCTAGGTACCAGAACATCAGACTCCAGAAATGAGCAGTAACCGGAAGGGGACAGGAAGGGGAGGGGCAAAGAAGGAAGGAGTATTCAACACGATTGCATAAACCATCCCATCTACCCCACCCCCACCCCACCCCGGAACAATTTTTCAAAGTGCTTTTCTAATGGAATGGTTTATAACAGCATCAAACTGTGGACCAGACATGCCAGTCAGCACCAGAAGCTAAGATGTCGTTTTTCCTAATAAGGGATTAAAGATCACCTCTGCCTCTTCTGTTACATAGGAAAGCTTAGTTTTGAATTCTGCTTGTGGTCTCCATCTGCTCCCATTTAGATGAATTTTGGTCATGGCCCATAACTAATTCCCTCCATTAAGTAACAGTAGGATACATCTACAGTGAACCATGTTTGGAGGAAGAAGCACAAACTCACCAAATATGAGACTTAGGAACCAATCACCTGTGTCCAACTGGCAAAAGACATATCCCTTAGATAGCAGCTACTGTAGACAGTGAGAGTATACAACATAGAGACCTCGCCATGCTAAGTCTTGGTAACACGTGGTGAGGCGTCAAGGCGCTTCTTACATCCAAAATGGTTCAGTCACGTGGACAGGTAGTTCTGTACAACCTCTCCAGCATGTCCCTGCTTGCTTCTGATTCCTTCTTGGGTTCACTGCATTGCAATCTAGTCATGCCTTTCTGGCATCCACAACTCCTTCCAATTCTACGAAAAGGGGCATATGTACTAGTTCACAAGCACAAAAGACAGTCTCCTCTAATTTGTTCCCATATTGCAGGTGTACATAATCTCGAGCTAGTCTGCGAGTTTTCCTGTAAGCATCTGACTATGACTTTTACATCATCAAACAACAGCTGTTTGCATATACAAGGGTACTTCGCTGTACTTTGAGCAGGCACCACATGCATTTCAATTATAGGGCCTTTTCCTCTCACTTCTAAAAGATCTTTAAATATGACCTAGGTGGGGGCAGAATTTTTTTTTTTTTAAAGTTTCATCCTAAAACACAAAGAGCAAAATATCACTAGAGAGAGAAGGAGCGAGCTGATGACAAAACACGCCTCTCTCTTGCAGGCCCCGAACGGCATCCTCACAGGTCAACATCCCGAACATCTGTAGGTGTGGTGGCTTGGTCCAGATCTTCCACAGACTTGGATCCATTGTGCTGCTCTTGACGGAAATGCTGCAGGCTGTTGAGCAGCACGGCCTCGATTTGCTCCTGGCAGGCTTTGAGACAATCCTGGAGGAGGGAGGTCCAGACGGGAGCTATTAGCATATGCACTTGCAACAAAACGTCTCCTAGAGACAGACACAATCCAACTCACATCACCCTGTACTCATTTCTCTGTAGAAGTAAATGCGAAGGGGAGGAGAGATGTTCTCAAATGCCATGGAAGGTCAGTACATGAAGTGGGGTACGTGAGCCAGCAGCATCAGCACCATCTGGCAACGAGCTAGAAGTCCATCCCAGAGTGAGCCAATAGGAGCTGACATTTCAGCTGAAACCCGGGCATTTCTTATTCTAAAACATATGGACCAGAGAGTGATCCAGCTTAAAAAAAAAAAAAAAAAAAAAAAAAAAAAAGCCCTTGCCTGGACATTAAGGGGCCAACTGAAGGTTTTCTGTCTGGGAAAGGTTGGAGGTGGCGCAGAAGGACCTGGTTCCTACAAGGTGCCACACTGTTAACCAAGCCAGCAACCAATGAATAGGTAACAAGGGGGATGCCTAACTGTTCAAAGTGTTCAGAAACTAAAACTCTCCGCATTTTCTGTTCATTTACCACCCTTGAACTCTTTTCACAAAAACACAATGCAGAATGTTTACAAACCTCAGGACGCTTGAGCTTGTCCAATTTGGGAATAAGCAAGAATTTGCACTGTTGCCTTTATTAGTCTATATTTGGTAGGGAAAGTCCAGAGCGAGCTGTCCCAGGCAGAAGCTTCTATTAGCTGGGAGACATGGAATGTGAGGGCAAGTCATGCTGTCACTGGGATGGGACTATGGCTCAAGCCAGAAGCTTGGAGACTTCTGCTTCTAGAAGGGATTTCCCCCTTAGCCTCTTGGCTCTGCCTCCCTGCACTACGAAGCAGTCTATGCATATAGAAACTGTGCTAACCTGAGGCTCCCCCTGCCTGCCCACAGCTTAATACACACTTCCCCTCTGTTTATTTCACTGTGCAAATCTCACCACCTAGAGGCTGCTATTTTTCCAAGCACAAAAGCATTATCTTTATTTTCCAAAGACCTAAAATAAAGTTGGCATTAGCTACCAAGGAGCGAAGTTTCCATTCCCTCCCACCTCCATCCATTTTTCCTTTCCTATCTCTCATCCGCTCCACATTTCAAACTACAGCTTGGAGATGAGGAGCGACAGCAGACCAAGAGCAAAGGTCAGAGGTGAAATGTTCCCTGAACCTGAGCAGGATGGGAAAAAGGAGGGTGGAGTTTGCTGCTCACTCCATACTGGCAGAGCACAGCTCTGTTAGTCAACTCCAATCTCTGTTTCTCCATCTGTAAAAATGAACTGCTAAGCAGCAGATCAATAAATAATCATTGTTTACTATGTGTGTGTGATAATGGCTCTATCTGTCCTGGAACCTGAAAGAATCCTTTGGACTTTGAGATTGGATGTTTCTCAGGCCGACTTTAATCAAGCGATCCTCCTGCCTCAGCCTTCTGAGTAGCTGGGACTGCAGGCACACAAACATGCCCATCTTAGGTTTCTTTAAAGGAAGGTGTGGATCAGCAGTTATTTAAGACAAGGATGTACCACAGGTTTGGTCCTAGAGAGAGTGTGGCCCAGCACCGGGAGTCACCAAGCCAATTTCAACAATGCCAAATGAGGAACTCATATGCCGAGGATCATCCTGATCTGTGGGCAAGATCATCTGGGTTGGCACATCTACCCTATCATTATGACCAATGTACATCTCCATGGTACCAGTGTATGAATCGCACCAGATGGTCCTCCGAGGAGATCAGCTTGCAGAGAGCTTAAGGACTTGGCTTTAGGATGGGCAGTTTCCCGACTCTTCCTACTAAGCCTTCCCTTCTAGCTGCCTGAGACTTTAAAGGGACAACCCTTTAAAACCCTGTAGAGAAACCCCACAGGGAAGACAGGACATCTGGCAGGCACTTCTACAGGACTTTCAGAGCCAAAGGCTCAAAATGATTCAAGTGTGATGTGACACACCTTTCAGCCAAGGGCAGGCTCACAGGCTAGTCTAAGCAATGGATGAAGATCCCAAGATTTTCATATAAAATGTACACTCTCCTTTCCAATGTTAATTGAAAACCAAGTCATTACCGACTAGGTGACCCCTGACCTTTGATCCCTTTCACTTGGAGAAGAGAACAAGGACTAATGTGGTTAACCGAGGAAGGACAGCGGGAACTCCACCTGCTCGCTCACCCAGTCTGCGCTCTCTGCTCGACTAGCCATCAGTTCCCACTTCCCCCCAAGATGTCCGTTATCATTTCTACTTTTAACTAGGTAGGGTCCCTCAGTCCTGGCTCAGGCAGGTGAAAAATCTCAAGGGCAAGAGCCTGCCCTGCAGAAACCATGGAGAATACACCACTTCCTGCAGGTGGAGAAATCTGCACTGTACCCTTCCAACGTCAACAGTCCTGGTATAGGAAGATCCTCCCTCCGCTTCTTTGTAGGAGCCCTTGTTGGGCCTCACAGGGCAAATGAGCTTCCTACGAGCTGGCGGAAAGCAAAGAAGACACCGTTGCAGGGGAGTCGTGATCTACAATAAGCAGATTATTAGCTGCCGGGGTGGGGGGTAGGTGGTGACTTAGAAAGACAGAAGAGCCCCGCCTCCAACCCAGCCACACAGCTTGTGCCAGGAGGCCGCAGGAGAGAAGTGTGGAGTTCAGAGCAATTCCAAAGGGACAGGACTCACAAATGATATCTTAATAAATAATCAGAGTATCAGCAAATGTGGAGCTGTAAGAGGCCTACAGAGACCAAACTGGGAACTGGAGCTGGGGAATGGTGTGGCTTGTCCCTGAATGGCGGCAGAAAATCCACACAAGTCGCCAGTTTGAGAACTCTCTCTTTCCAACGGCCCTGCTTCTTTCAGGATGCAAGGAAGGGCATAATGGACAGAGAGTCTCCAGAAAGGAAGACCCAGGCCGAGTGTGCGTGCGCGCGCGTGTGTAGGGGTGATGACAACAAGGCCCCTGATGAAAAGATGCTACATCCCTGTGACAAGCGGGAACTCCAGGACCTCGGCTTTGCGGCGGCCTCCCAAAGCAGCAGGCATTGTGTTAAGATGCCCCAAATTAAGCTGATTAAAAGGAAAGCTATAATGCTAGTCTGTCAGCCGGACAGGTGGCACTCCACTGCGCTGGAGGTCGGGCACCCCTCCAACTCCTCTGATGACGGCCCCCTCCCTGCTCTGCCCCGGCCCCCCATCTTCAGAGCCCTGACAGCAGCGGCTGTGATCTCCAGCTCGTTACTCGGCCCCCGACTTCCTCCACTTGCTGGCTCGAGCTCCCTGCCCTGCACCCTCCACCGCCTCCATGAATGGGCCCACGGAACTCCAACCATCAGCCCTCAGTGTTACTGCATCAATCCATTGTCACTACACACGCACTGCACTCAACAGGGGGACAAAGGGCTGAATGAGCCCCAGACCCGCGGCCAACTCAGGCAGAGACAACTTAGGAAACTATCTCATGCTTCCTTTCTTCGCAGGCTGTTTGGCCCGTTTCCTTGCGTACCAAATGAGGCTGACAAGAAATGAGGGAGGGAGGGAGGCAGGCAGCCCCCAGCTCTAGCCCCCCCCCCCGCCCCCAGCCCGCCTTCCAACCATGCTTCCCAGAATTCCTGACCCTATGAAGCCCACTGAAGATGACATGGGTCACAGAGATGGCTTGAGAAAACACCAAGTTTCGAGCTCAGGGGGAACAGAAGAGATGCCAGGGACCCCACAGAAAACCCGGGGCCCCAAACGAGCCGTTTGCACTGAAGTTATACAGTTTTACAATTACAAGCAGTATCATAAAATGCCAAGACAACCCTAAATTCTAGAATTAACTCTGGGCAGTTCTTGAAAACATGGCAAGGAGTTCTGATGTGACCCAGGTAGAGCTGGTTGTGCTACTAGAGCCTGTATTTGTTTTATTAAATATCTTCTAGAAACTTCCTCATATCTTTAGAGCATGGAAGCCTCAATTCATTTTTTTTTTCCTTTCTGGAAATGTTGGAGATTGAACCCAGAGCCTTGCCCATGTTAGGCAAGGATCCTACCACTGAGCCTCATACCAGCCCTAAATTCCACTCTATAATTCGTGAAGTGTGTGACTGAGTGTGAAGATTAAATGGCTTGCACTAAGATAAATCTTCTGACATGTAACTAACGTTCAATTACACACATACACATATAGACAGGTAGATCTAGATAGATGGTAAACCTTTCCAAAAGTCCTGAATGAATGAGAGACGCACTTGAAACCCATCTGCTTGTCCTTTGTCCTTCGTTCCTTCCTTCCTCCTTCCTTCCCTCCCTTTCCCCAGCCTCACTACCCCGTGACTGCCAGAGGCTTAGGATACAAAGCCACGTCTAGTTGGGTCGTATTCAAGAGACCGCACAGTCAACTGAACAGTGAGGTAAACGCTGGGCCAAAGTATGATCACACTGTGGAGGGACAGAAAAGGAACCGGATTCTCCAGGGACCTGGGATGGCCCATCCCTGCTCTCAGACTTACCCTTGGCAACGGAAGCCTGGGTAGGTAGAAGTTCCCTGAGAGCGAGCCTGCCCCCCTGGCTAGGGGCTGTTTTTAGCAACTCTTAACTTGTAGCTGGAAGTAAAAAGTACCGAAAATACACCACCCTCTGAGACTTCTCTCCCTGTAAAACTGTCAGGCTTCTCACTCAGATTTCTCTTTGGAAAGAAGCATTCCGGTTTATTTTGGCAACAAGATGGAAAAACAAAGACCCATTTTCTCAGAGCTGAGTGGGTCCCTGCAATCCCAGCTATCTGCTGCCAGTGAGCTGTGGAATGCAGTCCAGAGGTGGCCGATGAGTCAAGAGGACCTACTTTCAACCTTGACCTCAGACCATCCGTGAGTTGCCACTTACGGTGAGAGTAGAACATGGTAGGTCTGAACAGATTGTAACGAACAAGGTGAACTCAGGAGCTCTGGTCAGCTATCTGTCACAAGGGGAAAATGTGGTCCTGGGTGTTGGTTTAACTTATCCATGGGACAGTCCAATACACCTGCTGGCATTTCACAGGGGTAGTCCGGGATGTTTCATATGTATTTGTACACATAATGCATGTGTATATATATCCATATATGTATATATATAATGCATATGTGTTTATATTCATATATGCATATATATACCCAGATATACCCATATATATGGTTAAAGTATTATGACATAAAATCAGTCACTTTTAGTGTATTTTAGTGCTATGCACATCCATACTGTGTGTGATGCCCAGGATGCTGCATATCCAATCTGAAGCTCTATATGCATTTACCATTGACTCCCTTTTCTTTCCTCGTCCCAGGTCCTGGGAACCTCAGTTACTCTTTTTGTTTCTATCAATTTGACCTCTCCAGCTTCTTCATATACGACCTGTGTCTGGCTTATTTTACTTAGCACAGTGTTTTTAAGCTTAACCCCAGGCTGATGTTTCTTTTGAAGGGATCCACAATATCCCATCACATGGTCATATGACATTTTGTTTCTCTAGTCCAAGGACATGTTTTACAAACGTCATTTGGCTCAAATTACAATCGGTCTCATGAGTTCCGTCATTTAAAGTTCGGAACATGCTAGCATTTGTTAATCCAAGATCTTGTGAGGATGCTCCATGGTTTACTTCCCTCTTTTTAAACTGAATTCATCTATTTTATGTGCATCGGAGTTTTGCCTGCCTATGTGTCTGTGCACCACATGTGTGAGTTACAAACTGTTGTGAGCTGTCACATGGGAGCTGAGAATCAAATCCTGGTGCTCTGGAAGAGCAGCCCGTGCTCTTAACGACTGAATCATCTCCAGCCCTTACTTTACATTTCTTGATTAATCGCCAAGTGATTTTCTATGCTCCATCTGCCTATTCCAGCTTCTAGCATGGTGCCTAGGGACCAGGCTTTGCCCATTTCTACTTTCTAATGCAGCAGTCTGCAACAACTGGGCATTCTAAGTGCTTCCAGAAATGAATGGGGGGGGGGGTGATCCAAGCACACCACTTCTTCATTCACAAAATGGTGAACAGAGGTCATGAAAGCAGAATTCTCCCTCTGAACACCAGTGCATTCCAAATGGCAGCCTTATTGACCTTCACTCTGGAATTGAGCTCTTCAGAGAGAGCACATGCTGATGGGGGAAGGACATTCAGCACTGGGAAGCTGCGGGCACACCAACCTTCCCACTGAAAACACTTCTGGGAAGCAGATGAGTGAGCTTCAGGGGTCAGTGGTACACATCGCATGGAACTTACTGAGGCACCAGCCATTTACCTGGACAGGTGAGGTCGATCTCGTTAGTTCCTATGTCCATGCTTGGATCTGAATACTGCAAGGTCTGTTCTTGGGCCTACTGTAAGCATCAAGCATGGACTTGTACCCCCAAATTAAGACAAAACACGGGTCCCTTGCAGAAACAAAGTGCCAGGGCCAGTGAGATGGCTCAGTGGGTAAAGGTGCTTATCACCAAGCCTGGTGACCCCAAGTTCAATGCACAGGACCCACATGGTGGAAGAAGAGTCAACTACCAAAGCAGGTTGTTCTTTGGCCTCCACATGCGAGTTGTGGCATGTGTTACACACACACACACACACACACACACACACACACACACACACACATGCACGCATGCAAACTTGGACTTCTTGACTAGCTACATGCTTTCTGAGAGGGGAAGGTGGCATCTCAAGTATGAAATGACAGGTTGGTGTGCAGTCAACGTGAATCAGGGCACAGACGGAGAGTCTCAGTGGTAGCCCATACGAGCAGTTTCTGTCCATATGTAACAGTAAGGAGCGGGCAAGAGAGGGAGGCAAATCATGTTGAAAATGCAGTGACATCTGAGGGTCAAACCGCTGTTGGAGGCGTTTTCTTTTTTTTTCCCCCCGGAGCTGAGGACCAAACCCAGGGGCCTTGCGCTTGCTAGGCAAGCGCTCTACCACTGAGCTAAATCCCCAAGCCCTGTTCTAGGCATTTTCTGTGTGTGTTCAGAAGTTGAAGAAAGACTTGTTTGCAATTGGCTAGCATCCTAGCTATAAAGGGAACCTTAACAGGAGACATTAGGAAGAGGAAAGAAAGGGGTGAGCCCCTCTACACACACACACTTCTCTTGGAGAATTAGAAAGGTATTCTTCACACTGTGCTGGGGTTAGAGACAGAGAGCCTTGCAATCTATATTTTGGAACCCTTCCTGAAAAGCACACATTTTGGCACCAACATTTAACATAGCCCATCTGAAAACTGGTTCAGAGAAGAGCCTAGGCTTAGTTCTATCAAGCTCTTCAAGGCCTGCCAGCTCTCTGAGCTAGTGGTCAAGGCCCGATACAGGTAAGTTGATGGGTGGCCTTGAGCTCCCTGACTTTAAACAGCCGCTGCTCAGCATACCCTGGGGAGACACCAGCCACAGGCCTGTGTATCACATGACACGACCCTTGAACCCAGTAAATTCCTTCACAGGGCACTCTAATTCCTGAGCCTCTCCATGGTGAAGCACCAGGACCTGAGAGCCAGCCCGGCCTTTCAACCAAATGCCTTTTGCAAATACCAGGTTCCTGGGAGCCCCAGCGGTGAACAGTCTCCAGGGTGGAGTCAGAGCACAGAGGCGTGAAGACCCAGCTCCACTACTACCTGTCTTACCTCCGGGTTGCCTCCTTTACCCTCTCTGTTGCCTGGGGAAAATGCAGGGAACTGTCTATCTGGGCTCTGTGAACCATCCCAGATGGAACCCTCTCCAACTATTATGTCCTAGGCACTGAAACCAGGACCTTATGGAATCCTGGTCCATCTCAAAACCTCTCTTGTTTAAGAGCTCTGAATTCTGGCAGCCAGCAGCAGACTTGGGGCCATCCACAGAGAATGGAAAAAGTCTAAAGCTAATAATAGTTCCTTGAATTTGTGTCGTACTTGATCTTTGTGTGCCTGGTCATCCGTCACCGCTTTGATCAAAAGCAAAGCCAGAGACAGGATGGTGGAAAGCTTGACAGCATGCACGCAGGGCCACATCTTGAATGTGCTCTCTCCACTGCGGCCACGGCCCAGCTTTAGCTGTCCCCTTTGAGCCTTACCTCCTCAGAGGGGAGTAGCAGAACTGGAGGCTCTCCATGGCAGAGCAGAGGCCTGACAACGTGTACATAAATGGACATGAACCCCATACCACAGAGGAAAACCAGTCAACGTCCCTCCCCTCCCATCAGTCTGCTGAGGTCCATCTGTATTTTAAGGCACACACAGGCTTTCAAACCCACAAGAGGAAGCAGGAGGTAGTTAGTGGTGCACACCTGCCATCGCAGCTACCAGGGAGGCGGAGGGAGGAGGATCACAAGTTCAAGGCCAGCCTGGGCAACTTTGTGAGATTGTCTCTCAATGAAAGTTAGAGAAGAGATGATGATATGGCTCAGTGGTAGAGTGATGGCCTGGCATGCCCAGAGCCCAATCCTCAGGAACACACACACACACACCTTGATGGGGAGGCGTCACTCTGCTAGAGCTTACACCGCCTTAAATGCTGATCTTCAAAGACAAACACCAAGAAGAAAAGAAAAGGAAAAAAAAAAAAAAAAAACTTTGACCCACCATCATAAACCAACCATCTTTCCCGGGACTTGAGGAGAGACATCGGGTTTCAGCCAAGGTGGTGGGTACCTACCACATCAGTGTGGGTGATCTTGGCCAGCAGTTCGGTCAGTGCATCACATGTGAGTGTGTTTGCTTCTTCATCCTGCTGAAGCCCACAGATGGCTGCTCCCACACTTCCGGTTGCGATCATCGAGGGTGGGTACATGGCAAACTTGAAGTCTGGAAAGAAGGAGAGAGGCTGAAAGTTAATCCCAGATGCCAAATGGGGCCTGAGCTTGCCAGCCTGCAGATGCTCGCAGATGCTCGCAGATCAGAAGGTGTGAGGCCACTGGCCTGGCATCCCTGGCTCCACACCCACTCTCTCCCTTGACTCCTTCCACAGGAAGCTCTTTTGCCAGCTACGGGCATTCTCAATCTTAAAAGGGACACCAAGGCCAGAGAGCAAGGTCACTTATCTGAGTGCACACAGCAAGCCACCAAAGGCTCCACGTCCTGGGGAGTCTATGCCCCACAATCGTTCAAGAAGTCAGTACATGCCAGGTACCATGTTCTTTGCTCTGGCCTGGCCAGTGAGGTGAATAAAATGTGGCATCTTCCCCGGGAGATGGTGGAACAGAGTCAAGGAGGCATGTAACTGTACAGGTCAGCACTCCATCTACCCTGCAGGTGGGATAACTATGGGCTTTTGACGTTTGAAGGAGGGAGGGCAAAGCACAAGGAGATGGGCAATCATGAGGACTTCGGCGAAGAATGATATTCCCAACAGGACCTTGCCCTAGTCTCTGGCTAAGCATAAAGAAATACTACGGAGGGGCTAGAGAGTTGACTCAGCTTATTGCTCCCGCAGAAGACCCAAGTTCGACTTCAGCATCCACATGAACTGTATCTCCAGTCCCAAGGGATCTGATGTCCTCTTCTGACTTCCACAGGCCCCAGGCATGTGCATAGCACACATACATACATGCAGGCAAAACACTCCTAAGTGTGTATGTGTGTGTGTGTGTGTGTGTGTGTGTGTGTGTGTGTGTGTGTGTGTATGAGTGCATGCTCACATGTGTATGCATATAAACTAAATACAGAAGCAGTAATGTAGGAGATGAGGTGAGTTGGTCCAAATTCCCTTAATTCTCAACTTCTAACCATATGTTAAGGATCTTCAGAACATTAGGACAGAGGACAGAACTTTACTCAAATACCAAAGACTAACATTTGCGTTCCAATCATACTGTTATTCACCTTAAGTAGTATTGGCAACTTGGGACCTAAACTTAGTTCCTACTGAGTGATTCTCTAAGGGGCTTCCTGACTATGATCCATTAACTGCCGGACCTGCCAACTGCTAAGATGCATGCATTGAACATGAACGTGATGTCTGTTTAACACGCATATCGACCATGGAAAATGACCTTATGGGTGGAAGGACACCTGGGAATTGTCAAGTTGATCTTGTCCTTGCCCCTGCCTTGGGCTCACAAACTAAAGAGGTAACAGTGCCATCACTCAGTCTAGTAGCAGTTGTGAAATGGGGCCCACTTTCCAGTGTATGATCACCAGTTGCAGCAAGGACACCAATACATCCAGTGGGGACAGAAGGCAAAGCACAGAGGGACACTTCAGATCATATGGGACTACTGGGCTGAACACGAATGCTCAGAGCAACCTAGGCTCTTCCCTTCTCCCAATGCAATGCCCTTCTGCAGCAGCGTGGCACTGTGAGGCTTTTTCAACAGAGAACACGGTGCCTCAGCATTGAATCCCCACTGTTCTTAGACACTCTACGAATCAGCGAACCATGCACACGTCCCCTCCCACCTGGGCTCAATCCCAGGAACACTGGGTAGGCCTGGCCGTCTGTCTGTCTCTCTCCTTGGCTTTCTTCCATTCACCATTTTCTCCTTGAGGCCCATATATTATGGGGTTTCACCCAACTCCCGCTGGCCGCCAAGCCCTGCCTGTGTCTTTTCTATCTGCCTAACTGGTGTGACGAAGCCAACCTCCTCGCCTCTTGCTCTGCTGTAGGTCTCTCCCATACGGGCCACAGGAGGCTGTTTCTCTGTCCAATCACCTTGTTAGCTCCCCTCTGTGACATTCACAGTACAGAAGAGGCAGTCAGCCCATGGCCCTGGGCCCATCAAGGCCCTGGGTGAGAGCACCTGGCAGTGACAGGGCAGGGAATTGTCCCCAATGTTCCTTTTCTTGTGCCCAGACTCCAGATCAGGAGGCATGTGCATCATCCCCGTAGACCTTTGCAGCCACACTGCTAACAAAACCAACTCAAGGTTAGCACGTGGAGCCGGAAGGGATATATTGACCTGGGGTACAGATACAAGACCTTTATGAGGGAAGGTTCTACCTTTTCCCTTTCCCTAATAAAGTCCTGAGGGGAGTCCTCCTTGGGCAGAGTCTGACTGACTCTTTATACCGTGCTCCAACATGCATGACTAGTCACCCCCAAAACCCACATTGTGGAAAAACAGGTGTTCCCAAGAAGCAGCAGTTTTGTATGGCTGGGTAGCCAATTTATTACACAGCAATACATCCCAGTATGGTGTCTTTTCTTTTTCTTTTTCCTTTTTTTTTTGGTTTTTCAAGACAGGGTTTCTCTGTGTAGTTTTGGAGCCTGTCCTGGATCTCGCTCTGTAGATCAGGCTGGCCTGGAACTCACAGAGATCTGCCTGGCTCTGCCTCCCGAGTGCTGGGATTAAAGGCGTGCGCCACTGCCGCCCGGCACCAGTGTGGTGTCTTATGCTTGGCTTCACATACACTACACGGATATCTTCAAAAGAAACTTTTCTGACCTAAGAAGGGTTAGTCATTTGCTTGGCAAAGTGGTGGTGCACACCTTTCATCCCAGCACTTGGGAGGCAGAAGCAGGTAGAATTCTGAGTTCAAAGCCTGCCTGGTCTACAGAGCCAGTTCCAGGACAGCCAAGGCTACACAGAGAAACCCTGTCTTGAAAAAGAAAAAGAAAGTTTAAGTACTAATTTAGCTTCTTCACAGTGCTATTCTGAGGACTGACTATAATAGCCTATGCTGTTAACCCAGGCATGGAACCTGGCTCCTAGTAAACCACAAATGACAGATGTCAGTCACTCTCGATCCCAATCCTCACCCTCCACTGCTCTCCCCCCTGGGACTGCCTAGTCAGCTGTTGAGTCAGTAGTTACCTTTGCCATGCAGTCCACATTTATTCTGATGTGGTTCACCTAGAGCCCAGGAGCAACGCCCATGTGAGGAGCCCCAGACCTGGCCTCCTCACTCCCTCCTGGTGGGTGTAGGCCAAGGACACATACCAGGTGAATGGAAATCTTGAGGCGTCAGGTGATTCGTTCAGTGTCACTCACTAGGGGTGCTGGACCTCTGACTAGGGACGCCTTTGCACTCCGATCCAGTCTGGGTTTAGAACAACCCTCAGAGTTACCTCCCACACAGTGAAGGAAAACACAAAAGCAGGGCCCTTCATCAGAAGCCCAACTCCAACTCCACAGGCCCCACCTCCGCAGGGTCAGCCGGAGACTGTGGCACCAGATCCCAAGGATGCCGCAGAAGCAGCTGGGTGTCTGGAGTGGCTCCCAAATCCGAGCAAGGACCCGGGGAAGTACTCCATATCCAGCAACGTGGAATCTGCACTTTTTGATGAGATTTCACTGGCCAGACTGTTCTACGCTAACGGAGTCTAAATCTGGGAGGCTGTGAATGGTCCTGCTCAAAGAGCTTGACGCTGAGTCAAGTATGAGCCTGAGTAGTGCTGACTAACAAAGCCTCCCCGGGGCTGCTCTACTCTCACTCACCACTAGGGGGAGCGGCGTTTTTTTTTTTTTTTTTTTTTTTTTTTTTTTTTTTGAGGCTGAGGAAACCCAGAAAAACTGTTTTCTCTGCTTCTTCCTCTTCCTTAACCTGTAGTGAGGGTGGTTCAAGTTCAGACCCAGGGTGCTCATTGGCCAGTCAGCGACACTCGTGATGTCATTCGGCACACACTCATCTGCCACCCCCAGAAAGGATTCAGCACAACCCGTCCTTAAGGTGCAAGGGCAGTAACTGTTAGTTACTGACTTGTTAGCTTGGGTGGGAGGAGAAAAGCACCCATTCATCTCATGGCCAGACGGGATGTGAGATAACCAGTATCACTCACAGAACTCCAGTTCAACATGCTACTTCCTCCTTTTGACCCCATGACTGCCCTCTGGGGGCAGTTCAGAGGCCCCCGGGTGGATATGTGGGTTTCACCCTTCCTTCCTGGCTACCAGAGAGGCTTGGATTGCATTCTAGAACAAGAGTCAAGTCCCCAGACTTTTCAGGGCCACCACAGTCTGGCTACAATTTGGGGCTGGAAATCAATAAGCGCCTTTAGAAGACTGGGTGACCCCTAGGCAAAAACTTTGGGTGGAGGTGGGGTTAACACAGGCAATTGGGTACAGCAGTCACAGGTGGGCTCCCAGTGCCAAAAGAAGTGGGTGCAGGGAATCTGGGGTACCTGCACCAAGTTTAAACTCAATGCCACTGATGTTACATGCTAAGCATGCTAAGGTTGCTGGTGCCCAAGTGAGAACCTGGTCATCTCAGGGGGGCCTTCTTGTTCCTGCTGCAGAGCCCACTTCTGCCTTCCCTGAAGCCATGCATTCTGGGCAGGAGCTGGAGTTATGAAAAATCTCTCACACCACTCAGACTCCTCCACCAAGACCAACTGGGAGAGCAATAACCAGGTAGTCTCAGGCCGCCTCGCTCCCAGAAGCCACTGTAAACTGAACAGGGGAGGAAGGCACCTCTCTGCCTTGCCACCAACCTTAACCAAGAGTCCCATAAAGGCAGACTGCTGCTGGTCAGCCATCTTCCCTCCCTCGGCCCCTGGACTCCCCACGCTCCCTTCCCCTTTCACACACACATACGCTTAGTACATCCCTCAGAGTAACTGCCAGCAGCTGTTTCACAACTGGCTTTTCCCATAAACTAGCAACATCGCCCCAGGGCTGGCTACCCACCATCTCTTCAGGACTGCCCCCTTCCTGTGCCATGGTGAACCCCCAAGACCCTGGCTGCAGGCGCTTCCTCCGCTCCAGGACTGGAGCTAGAGTGACGGGCGACAGGGAGCACCAGCTGTGGCTGAGGGGGCAGGCGCCTCCTGTCTTTGGTCCTTGAGTCACTCTGCGTCTGCTATTTGAGGGTCCTGCCATTTCTCGGGTCCACTAGATCGTGGCTCCCTGAAGCTGTCACTCAAGAGCAGCAGGCCTTGGTGTTTACCGACTGCCGGCCTGCTTGCTGCCCTCCACCCCCAGGCCCCACCCCGCCATCACCAGCAGGGTTCCAAAGTTTATCCACTTGCAGGGGTCCAAGTGCAGCCCAGGGGAGAGACGAGGGCCCTGTGGTCAGGCCTACCCTTTCCACACCCAGGAGGCTTGCGGTTCTTTTCCTCACTTTCACCAGGTCTGCGCCTCAGGCTTGGGACTTGGCACACAGCTCTGACCTGACTGGAGGTACACTCCCCCCTTTCCTTCCCACTTCTTGGCTAAAGCCAGGCTGAGGCCCCCAAAAGGCAGTCTTCCTGACTGCCTCCACCTCCCAGTGGACCTCTGTCCTCAGTCCCTGAATCCCAGGCTCCCCATTTTGGCCCCAAAGTTGGCAGCTGCCCCAAGGATCTGGACAAGACAGCCAAGAGTGGGGGATGGGATCCCCAAGAATAGAGAATGGGCCTGTGGTCTATACAGGATTGGGAGAATCTATCGGAGCCTGGGTAATTCCACCTATCACCCCCTCACCCCAGTGCAAGATCAGGGAGAAAGAAGTGGTGGACACTCTCCCCCCCAAAGACCTGGTAGTCAAGGTCAAAGTAGGACTGTGGCCTTTGGCAGCTGGGTGGTGGGGGAATTGAGGTCAGGGGGTCAGCTGTCCTAGGGCCAGAGAGAAGAGGTTGTCTCACGCCCCCCCCCCCCCACACACATACACACTGAATCATCGCAAGAGAGGAAAGGGACTGAGTTCCTGGGTGACAAAAGAGCAGTGTCACTGTGAGGCTGACCTCTAGAGCCCAGGCCAGTCGGCAGGGAAGAGCAGGGAACAGAGGAGGACTGCTGTCCAAGGTGGAGCCAAGACTGAGGCTTCTGTGTGCACTCCCCCCAGCCCCCAGCTGCTGCAAGGACAGGTAACTACACAAAGGAACTGGGGCACATGTGCCATAAGGGCTGATGCAGGTCCCCAAGGGCTGGACTAAACCAGCCACAGGAAACATACACACACACACACACACACACACACACACACACACACACACACACACACCCCTAAAAGTGGGAGGTGGAATCCCACACACAAGCCAGTCGGAGCCCGTGTCTAGTAGCAGGAAAAGTCGTATCCACCTTAAGTGAAGAAGTTCAAGTCTCAGACTGGGGCTCACTATTGTTGGAGTACTTTCACAATTAGTACTGTACATGCGCCTTATAAAGCACAGGGCATGTCTCGCTGTGGGTTTTAGTTTTCCTATGCATTCTGCAAAGGCTAGAGAAATGATGTATCCAAAAGCTTGTTTTGCAGATAGAGTTGAACTCCAGAGAGGTGAAAGGGCCTGTGCAAGGTCACTCAGTGATAAGTAACGAAGTCTGTCTGACCTTTTAACTTCGAACAAAGCACAGGCCCTATTGTTCAGTACACAAACACATAATTAACCCGTTACAAGGAGTAAAATGTTACACTCCACCCCGACTCCCTATCACACCTCCACAGTTCAAGAACCCCTGGTGAACTGAGCTGCACCCCACTCATGGCTATTCTTTACCTTCTGACCCTGAGGAGAGAACTCCTGACACATCTCCCCTGGACTCCCAAGCTCCTAGAGCAGGGTTCTCAACCTTCCTAATGCTGTGATCCTTTAAGACAGTTCCTCATGTTGTGGTGACCTCCCCACCCCCCACCTTAAAACTATTTTGTTGCTACTTCACAACTGCAATTTAGCTACTGTTATGAATCGTAATGTAAACATCTGACATGCAGGATATCTGAGAAGTGACCCCTGTGGGGGCTGAGACCCACACAGACTGAGAACCACACTTCCAGTGGCTTCTACCCAGGTGTGGGCCAGTGACAGCTATGTATCAAAATCTTTTCCAGAGCTTGGAAAACCAATCTTTGCTCAAAAGGTTTGCTCCCTCATCAGCCGAGGGAGCCACCAGAAGGCAAGAAATGAATTAGTGAACAGGAATTCTTTCTCTCTCATCAGGGCGGCCGCAGATTTATCTTGTCGCGTTCCTTCAACCTATATTTGCCCTACCTACCTTACGTTCCCTCTCGGGCTTATCTCCAAACTGTCCTTTTCCTCAAAGGATTAAAGATCTGAACACAACCAGTGAGCAGTATATATAACCTTCAAAGAGCACTTTAGACATCATAAACAATATTTTAGCAGGCACTAATTTCTTTCCCCTGACCACACCTGTCCCCATAAAGCATTTATGAGTGAAGCAGGGAAAGAAAATATTCGAGTTCTGATAAAGAGGGAACAAGCCAGAACGGAAACCCCAGACTGGCTAACTCAGGCCCACTTGCCCAGGACACCCAAAGTGGCAGGAGTTGGTAGGACCTCCTCCCACCCTCAGTGTGAGTCCCTGAGCTCCCTCTCACCGGTAGCACACAGAGCGATGAAGGTCTGCGCGTGCTTGCGGATCAGAGACAGCTTCTCCTTCTGCTGGGGGAGCTTGCGCAGGATGTGCTCAATGAAGTCGTGAGGGGTGACTGCAGCCAGGTTCCACTTCAGCTTGCCCAGCACCACCAGTTCCCACTCCTGCAAAGGGCGGGAGGAAGAGGGCAGAGTCTAAACATCCATAGGCGGACTCCAGGTCTGGGCTAGGGGCTGCGTTCCAGACCAGCTTTAATGACGCTCATTAAGGCTCAGCTGTCGGATCACGATCCTAAGGGGGGCCTCATTTGTCACCATGCCCTTCATGCTTTGCAGTCGCTCACAGCTCTTCTTGTCATGAAAATGTCAGGCTCCACTGAAGATAATGAGAGGCCAGGTAACCATTGCCAAGATCCGACTTCCTTCAGTTTTCTTCCCAACCCTACCCACAGGACCCTGATGTCCACAAGTGCTGATGCTTGCCCACCCAGAAAGTTGGACCTATAGCAAGATCTAGTCAAGGTCACGGTGGCACTGTGGCAATAATTTATTGGGTATGTCTCTATCATAGGACTAATAGTCTCTTTACTTCTCATGAAAAAAAAAAAAAACGTTACTTGCAGATTAGGAACGAAATAAGCTTCCTTGGCCCAGCTCATTGGCAGCCAATTAGCTGGCCTTTACTTGTGAGAGGAAGTATCTTTCTCTCTGCTGTTAACACTTTCCCCTTTGACACAGCATGGAGAAGTCTTGGGGATATGACACTTGGTGCTTTCCCTAAAGCTTCACTGGCCTTTGTCTTCATGACTAAGAGGCCCAAGGTGGTCACTTGCAACCCATGTGGCCGACAATGATTTCAGACAAGGTGGAGGTCCTGAAACAGGGTCCTAAAACTCCTTCAGCCCACGTAACTGGGACACGGCAACCGTCCCTTGTATGGGCCTCTTACTGCAGTCACACCAGTAAACAGCCTTGTGTCTCTTTTTTGTGAAATAAATAGGGGAATTCTGTTCAAATGAACTGGACTAAATAAAATAAAACCACAAGAAAATGTGCACCTGAGGGGTGTGTGCCTGGGATTCCACCTCTCTGAAGCAGAATGGAGGTTTCAGGCGAGCTTGAATTATGTAAGGCCTTGTTTCTTTTGTTTTTGTTTTACTTTTCCCCCCACCCTGAATGTGGGGTTTATTAAAAAGGAAACTGCCACTGCCAACCAGTCCTCTTCAGAAACACACGAGGCAGCTGTTGCCTGGCCATGACCTGACTCCTCAGCTCACCCGGCTCCATCTGCAAAGCTCACCGACAGGCTACAAAGCACCAGCTAGCTATGGTGTGCCCTGGAGCAAGCTCTCTTCATCCATGACATAGGAAGGCTCTTCCAGACCCTGTGACTTCTGGCTAGGAGGTGGGAAGCTGACATGCTTTATTTATTTGGAAAGACTTAAAGTTAGCATCACTGGTCCTGGAAATATTAGGGTGTCTTGAAAAATACCTCAAATCTTCCAGTACATCAGCCACATGGAAGATTCTTTTTCATGTGTTTTGGGAGAAAAACAAGCTGGTCTCCAATTCTAATCTTTTTTTATTTTTTTATTTTTTTTTTTGGTTTTTCGAGACAGGGTCTCTCTGTGTAGCTTTGCGCCTCTCCTGGAACTCACTTGGTAGCCCAGGCTGGCCTCGAACTCACAGAGATCCGCCTGGCTCTGCCTCCCGAGTGCTGGGATTAAAGGCGTGCGCCACCACCACCCGGCTTTTTTTTTTTTTTTTAATTCATAAGCTTTCAAGACTGCCCTGGCTTTTTGCAGAAAGTTGGGATAAAAACCCGCTTAACTACGAAAAAACCAGAGAAGGCTTGAATCCCAGCCCTTCCTTCTTCTAGGGCAATGTGAACATAAACTCGTCCTCTGGCATCATTATTAAAAGAAGCAGATCTTCCAGAAGAAAGCACCTTTAGGGGCCTCTCAGCCCAAACCAGAAGCAGCTGAAATCTGGCAGTGGTTCAAAGGTGAAGTCATTCATGCCCCTCTGCATTCTCGGCAATTCCTCCCCCAAACTTGCACATGTCTGCCACTAGGTGGCAGCACAAGCCCAGAAAGGAAGGCTCCTCACAAAGGGCTCAGTTCAAGAAGCCATTCTTAGCCTTGGAAGACTTTGTGCAGGCCCAGGCCATGCCAGCAAAGGGGAGTAGGCAGAGGGGGTGGTCCTCTTCTACCAGTGCAAGAGAAAGGTGTGCAAACCACTGAAGGTGGACCCCAGAAAATGCAAAACAGAGCTGCAGAACCTTCAGTGTGTGGTTGCAATGTGAAGGGAAGGGGCAGGAGGGTTTAAAAAAAAAAAAGATGGGTGGTGGGGAAAACCTTTTTGGCAGAAAATTCGAGCAAAACAGGGCCCTCTGGGAATTGTATCAGTCACAGTCCCTTCTGGAGCTAAGGACTCATGCTCTAGAGTCCACCAATAGAAGGCCACGACTTTAAGTCAAAGTTGATATATTGACACTTAGTGATCAGCTACTGTATGTATGTGGATATTGTGAGATTTTATTGATCTGTAAGACATTACCTGCGACACCTCCAGGCTCTTAGGAGACACAACACAGGTAGCATGTGAGAAATCAGACTGTTCTCAAGGTTCAGTGGAAATATAGACCTTAATTAAAATCATTAACTAAAATAGTCTATCCCTCCCCACCCTCACCCCCAACACTCACTCAAATTCTCAACTGAATTTCATCCTCACAAATTTTCATGAGGTACTGAGCTTTGTTCACTCCCTGACATGAGAAGACTAGCTATCTCCTACTGAGTCACCTGGTTAGTGTAAAGGATCCAGTAGTCCTGGGCAATTCTGAATCCTAAGATGGACTTGGGGTTGGTGCATGGGGTTGGGGGAGGGGCAGAGTCAGGAGCAAGGAGAGCAGCATTACCAGCAGCTCCTGGGGCTTCACGGAGTTGTCGGTGTAAATACACAGCTTTTCCGCAGTCAGCGGGATGGTCTCTTTGAGCTTAGAGGCTAGGAACATGCACACTGCGCCCAGGAGCTGAAGATGGGTCTTAGGAGTCGGGACTCCGGCCAAGAAGCGGTCCAGATAATTCATGGCCAAAGGAAAGACTTCCTCTTCACACTTCTGTTCCTCACAGACCTACAACCGGAGTGGGAAAGGGTCCGAGACGACAGTGAAAAAGTAGCATCAGAAACTGAGGAAAAGAAAAGTATAACCCGTGGCAACCAAAAAAAATTTTTTTTAAATTTTTTTTGTGGAGAGGGGGAGGGGAATAGAAAGGGCATTTAGAACAGAGGTGAGAACACTGGGGTAAATCCGAAGAACCCTTGGGACTCAGATATTCCCCCAGAGCTGAAAAAAGTGGTTAACTGAAGTCCCCCCCCAAACCCCCAGGCAAAGCCCAGAGCAGCCGCCGCCTGCCGCTCCCTCTGCCTCCTCACTTCTCCGCTCTCTAACTCACTCACTCTCTTTTTTGGATTTCGTCATCTTTTCAAAAAATCAATAAAAATATTCTGGAAGCTCCAAGGGTCTACTTCTTGGTCTCATTCGGATCCCCAGACCCTATTCTATCATTCCCGACAATTGAAAAAATTGTCCAGGGTGGTCTCGGCCGCCCAGGGGCCTCTGTTGGGGGGGAGGGTGGAGAAGAGAGGGGGAGGGAGGAGGAGGAAGCGCGCCGCAGCCGCCGCAGCTGGAGCCGGAGCAGGGGGGACCGCTTCGAAAAAAAATTATTAAAAATCGAGGGGAAAGCCTAGAAACTTCCTTTGGGCCTGAAAACCCCAGAGAGGCTCCAGGCTCCCCGGAATAGAGGTTTCGGGTGTCACTAAGGTCGTTATCTCCACCCCAGGGGCTCTGGATCCCCGTGCGGAAACTTGCGGAGTGTCCGGCTGCGGCCCACAAGGGCAGTAGCTAAGAAGGCTGTACCCAGCCGGGAGCTGGGGGAGAGGTAATCGGGGAACCCCTCTCCAGGAGGCACGCGGGACTCTGATATCTCATCTGGGGGTGTCCCCTAGCCCGCTCTACACACACCTCCTCCCTCGCTTCCTACCCCACCCAAATCTGCGCGCTGAAGAAGCAGTCAAACTGTAAGTAACCTTGGTGATCTGGGGGCTGGGAGAGAGGGCACGACCAGAAAGAGGGTGACCACGATCATGGGGTGCTTGGGGGAGCCGGCGAATGTTCCCAGTCCTTGCAACTGGAGTTTGCAAAGCAACATGGCGAAAGCGCGGCAGGTCCAGAGCTGTGCATACGTGGGCACCCTCCTCTCTCCTCAAAGATTGCGAGCAAGACTAAAGCAGCGGTTCTTTCAGAATCCCCTAAAACGCACGTTTTCCCTGTGTGACTTCCGGGGCTCTCCTGAATTCCCTGTTTCTCTCCTCCGTACTCCCCCCTCCAAACTGCCAACGCGGAAGTCCCGACCACACGCAAGGGACCCGAGGCCAAGGGTGGCATTGCCCCAGCCTCGGGGGTGTGTGCGTTGCGGGGGGGGGGGGGGGGGCGGGCGTCTGTCTCCCACTGTTGGTGTGGATTTTCAGGTCCCTACACCCTTCAGGGGCCTCACTGAAGGCAGCGGTTCCACAAAACAGGTCAGGATGGGGATGGGAGGACGAGGAAGCCACATGCAGACACACGTTAGCGGGATGCCCCCCCCCCCCGATCGTTGCCTCACCCACGTTTTCTCCCCCCAGTTAATCTAGCAGGGGGCAGAATTGCGTCTCGTCCAAGGGTGCGGGGCCACCTCGCGCACGAGCGCAGGGAGGCCAGCGCAGGGGTAGTCCCCGCTCAGTTTTAAGATCCCTGCGTGTTGGGGGGTGCGGGGGGGGGGTGAAGCTGGTAGGACTGCCTCTCCCTGAGAGCGTCGCCAGCACACCTACCTCTAGCATCCAGGTGGCCACCATCCTGCGCATGTACGGCTGGATGTCCTTCTGCACGCACTTGAAATAGGAGCACTGCGGGAGGTAGCGCTCCTCGATGGTCAACAGGTTCTGCAGGACGCGGTCTTCCAGCAGGTTGCGGTCCGGCACAGCCCTGCGGACCGGGTCCACCTCGCAGCAAAGCAGCTCCATGGCCAGCCGGCGACCACTCGGGTCCCAACTGTGAAAGTTTTATTCGATTTTGGAGGGAGGGGGGCGCTCCCCTTACCTCCTTCCTTTGGCTAAATTCGAGATTTCAGAGGGAAACAGTGGAAGAGAGAGAGGAAAAGAGAGAGGTGGGGGGGGGGGCAGGCAGAGTGGAAGGTGGGCGAGCAGAGCCTCAAGGGCTGTGTGACTCGCACCGGTCCTTCACTCGACTGCCTCGCTCTCCCCAGCTCGCTCTCCCCAGCTCGCTCTCCTCTCTCTGAGGCAGTGACGCAAGCTGGCAGGGCAGTTAGGTCTCCTCCCCCTCTCGGGTTCCTCCTCCCCTTTCCTCCTCTCCCCTGGCGTCCCTCCCCTCCTTTCAATCTCTCCCTCCCTTTCCCTTCCCTACCCCCCCCCCCCCTTCCCTCTTGTTATTAAGGAGCACAGCAGCTGGCCCGACCAAACTTCAAACACGATTCCCCGCCCCCGCCCCCCCCCCCCCCCCCCCCCCCCCCAGTTCTCCAAGGCCCTCTCCCTCAATCCAGCCCCGCTGCTAGGGGCCCCGGATAGGGGAACCCACAAAACCCACCGATTCCTATTGATTCTCTATCCTTTCTTACATTCTGTAGCCATACCATGGGGAGGGGGTTTGCCCTCTAACTTTGGCGGCTTGCAATGTGATCGGAATTACTGCCCACTATTCACGGCCCAGCGGTAGAAGGTAGACTGAGTGAACATGTGGATGAGCTCAGACAACTCAGAAGTAGATCCCCTAACTGGAGAATAAGAGAAGGCTGATTTGAGAAAATTGCAACTTTGCATACCCAGGGATAAAGGTTATAACGCCCCTGAACTCAGGCTCCTGATAACTTTCGAGCTGTTTCCCGGCCCAGAGCCACGTCTGTGGAGAGGAAGAGGAGGAAAGGGTGGGTGCTGGAAGGAGGGGGCTGCTTCTCAGGCCTGGTTAGAGTGTGACCCTCGTGCAATATCCTCGTGTTCTTGGGGGCGCCATTGGGCGACGCGGCTAGCCGCTCGGGCCCGCCGCAGGCCGGGGGCAGGGCTAGCAGCTGGTTCTCCACGGCCCTCGGCCACGCAGGAAAAACCCGCTTCCTCGCCCCTGCAGGGGCGGACGAGCCAGCCCTAGGTGTCTGCGCCTAGCGTGGCCACACTGATACAGCTTTCTAGGAAATGGCTCGGGAGGGGCCAGGGAGGGGAAGAGGGAGGGTTTAGGTTTGGCTCTCCGTGCGCAGCGAGGCCACCCTTCCGGGGGTTCCTGGGTCCTGCACCCCTCAATCTCAGACCCCGCGGGGGCTCGCGCCTCACTCGTCAGCGCGGACTTTGGGTCGCCTCTGACATGTGCTCTGGCGCATCCTGTGGTCAAGGCTGTTTGTAGAGGGGACACGGGGGCGCTTCCTCACCTCCTTCCCCCTCCCACTATGCTTTTCAGCATAGTCCTCTTGGGGAGGAAGGGGCAAGGACTCAGGGCCCCCCGGCAGGGCGGCCACGCTGGCACGTGCAGATAGCATGGCGTGGGTTGCGGCTCTCTGGGCACAACGAGAGCCACTGAGTCCCTCCTACCCTGAGAACGGGGGCCCGAGCAGGGGCGCCTACAGCTAGCAGAGGCTGGGGGGTGGCGCGCTGGGGGAGCTGCACCCGTGGGCTCCCAGAAAGGCCGGGGAAGGGAGGTGAAAGGGAGAGCGCAAGAGGGGAGGGGGCAATAAAGCCGAGGTGCAAGCGATTAACTCCGGCCCGGCCAGCCCCTTTAAACGAGGGTGGGGCGGAAGGGGTGGGCGGGGGGGAGGGGGATATCACTTTAAAAGGGTGAGTAAGAGTTTGGGGCGCCGTCTCCCCTCCCTCTATTTGCATAGCCAATAGCTCTGGGGCTCCTGCTACTGCGCGCTGATTGTTACCGGGCAGATTACTTTTTTTTTTTTTTTTTTTTTTAAAGTAGGACGCCTTCCCCGCTACATCAAAAGGAAGCCCGAGGAGGGCGGGAGAGAGCCGGGACCCGGGCGGGCTTGGGGCTGCGGAGGGGCCCGGGTGCCTCGGACCTTATCAATGGCAGCGGGAATTAGTATCCAATCTACTGTGTGTAAAGAAAGGGGAGGGAAGGGGCGGGCGAGGAAAATGTCTAATTGCAGTGGAAGCCATTAGCTTTCGGGAAGAAAAAAAAAAAAAACCCTCATTGAAAAACCCAAACTCAAAAAGAAACGGTCCCGCGCCCAAGATGACACTTGGCTAGTGTGCACTGTCCATCACCTGTTGATTTAAATCACAGGCTTCCCGAATAGAAAGTTTATGGTGACATCCCGGACAGATACGTGAATTTACATTTTAAGACCTCACAAAGCAATGACTAAAAACTTCCCCAGGGCCACCTCGGAGGGACGGATCTGACAGAGCTCCTGCACAGGGGAGCCAAGTACGGGGCGACATAGGTGTACTGAGGTATCCATCTACCCCGATGGAGGACTTGGAGGACATCCAGTCTCTCCACATCCCTCGAAGGCCAGCCCTGCAGGGTCTCCTCTGCCCCACCAGTGAAGACAGCATCCGGAGCTCGGGGGCGGAGAAGAGGCGGGTGGTCGTCTTCGGGGGCTCGCCCACCCGGAGGACAAAGTCTGGGTGGCGGGTCCTCCCGTCTCCAGAGCCAGCGGAGGGCCCCTCGCCTCTTCCCTCCCCCACACTTGGCTTTGCAGTGAAATTCCAGCGGGGAGGGGATCCTGGGGTGGGAGAGGTGGCCTGCGGCGGGGAGGGCCGCGGAGGAGGGGAGGAGAGGGTCTCGGAACAGAGGCCCCACCGTCTGGAGACTGGCAAGTCAGAGTGCTTCCCGCCTGAGAGGCTCTCTCCTTCGGCGCCCCATCCACCTCCCCCTCCGACTACCGAGGGTTCCCGAAGGTGAACCTCGCACCAAATCCGTCCCCAGCACGTGGGGTGCTGCGTGAGAGGGTGCGGAGGTTGGCAGCGTGTCTCTGAGAGGTTGGGACTGGAAACTGCGTTCTCTCTTTCGGTCGCCACTCTGACCACGTGCTAAAAAAAAAAAAAAAATCTTAATTTCTTGTTTTTGCGGGCTTTGTTTGTGTGTTTGTACAAAAAGTGCTCCAGCTAACACGCGGGAAAGGGCATACCGCCGTAGGGGCAAATGTACCTATTTTTCTTGCATGTGGACTTGAGTGTTCAGAAGAGTTGCTCTGCTGGGAGGGCGTGCAGAAAGAATAAGAGGTCACCTCCTCCCACTTCTTAACCCCTGACGGTGGAGAGATCCTTTACTGGGTAGGATCCGTGATAAACCTGAACCAAACGCGAGTTTTACTGGACTTTTTAGTCCCTCCAGGACGTGCCCCCCCCACCCCCTCCCTCTTGCATGTAGCAGTTTCGGTTGGAAAGTGTACAAAGCCTGTAGGTGTAAGGTGCAGCAGGGTGTTGGGTGTTTATAGGCATATTTCTGCAGGAACCTGCCACCTAGGCACACATTCTAATAAGCTCACCTGGCGGATGCCAGCCAGCCAGGTGATCCTGCGGTCGGCCACAAGCTGGGGAGTCCTTGGTTCGAATCCTGCTACCTCGACATTCTGGTCCAGGAATGGGGGTCATCGCCTCCTCCCTGACTCCCCCAAGGAGTAGAGCTGTGCTTGGGTTACTCCACAGACAAATGGGTGGTCAGTTAATCAAAGCTCCATCACTCGATGGCTGCTTCATGTAGAACTAGGCGAGAAAAGGCTCAGTAAGAGGAGTGGGGGGAGACATAAAAAAACAGGTTTAAAATGTGCGAAGGGGGGTGGGTGTGGAAAAGTTGGGAAGTGGAGAGCCCGGGAAAGAGGGTGCAAGGACCCAGGACTGGAGGCTCGCACACCGAGACCAAGTGACTCGAGGTGTGAAAGCAGACCCCGACCCTCCCCGAGAGCAGACCTGATGAGCACTGTCACCAGTCCTGCGCACTCCAGCGACCCTCGGGTGGGTTTCTGCGTGGACCTGGGTAGGATCCTTGTGGCGGTACATGAGCCGAGAGTGTTCAGAAGCCAGCCTGCATTTGGCTCACCCACCTCGCACCTCTCCTTTGGAAGGAAAAAAAAAAAATTAAAGACCCAAACTTCCCCGTCTTCCTGTCTGATTCAGCTTCAGGACACGCCTCACCCGGCCGAAAATAGCCCTGGAAACGCATTTGCTTTTTAAAAGTGAATTTGCTAGTAAGATCTAGGGGGGGGTGGGGGGGGGGACGTCTGTTCGGCGGCGTCGGGGGTCCTGGTTCCTCCCCGGGGCGCCCCCGGGAGGGGACAGCGGAGAGACGGAACCACGCCTCTGGTTGGGGAGCCACCACGCGGCTTTTTCGCGGAATTTTGACGTCACCCACATGTGGGGGAAGGGGCTGGGAGAGCGAGAGGAAACGGCGGGGGAGGGGGGCGGCGCGGCCGGTAGCCCGGTGGCCGCCCAGCCGCGGACAGGGTCCCAGGTCCTTAAGCACTCGCTGGGTGCGGCGGTCAGAGTTGCACCCCGGCCGCAAAGCTCGGCTCCATGCTCCCAGCCATCCTCCACTCCCAAAGACTCTCCCCACCACCTTCCACACTTATTTTTATTTTTTATTTTTTTTTACTTTGAAATCGAGATCCGATCTTTGCTCCAGAAAAAGCTAGTTTCTTTGGTTTGCGGTCCAGTTCTTCTAGTCCCTGAGATCCGACCGAGTATCGAGATTGCTGCTGGCAACTGCCAGCCCGGGGCTTCCTAAGCCTGTCTCCACCCGGGAAGACGAACTTGTGTCTTTCTGCTCTTTGGGAGCAGAGCCCTGTGTTTACTTTCACACGCGGGATTTTTCCACGCGCGACCGATTCCTCTCTGCCTCACTCCACATTCCATTTAAACATCCTTTGAATTGGTTACTGTGGACGGTGGCACACGGAAGCGTGGAAACATTCACCCACGGATTTTGCTGCACCCACAGCTAACCTATCTATAAACACGCCCGTGAGAAGCACATAGAGATGAGCGAAAGTGCAGGGCCACTCCCCGCCCACTCACTGGAGACCCACATGGCATCCGTATTTGTGGAGAACCTTATAGAGAGACCTGCAGGGGTTGAAAGCTGCAGGGTGAGCCCACGCAACTTCATTTCCCCTGAATTTAGGCAAAATCTTTCTAATCTTTCAGTTCAGAGACACGAGAGCTAAAATGTGTCATTATCTTTTGAACCCACAGTAATTAGGATGAGTTGATGCTCACATTCAAGGAGCTATAGTGGGGGTGTTGGGGAGAAAAATACCACCTGGCTCTGACTTTTTTTTTTCAACTTTACTGAGGTAAAGGGGCTTGTGGGAGGAGCCAAGGACCTCTTTGAAATGGACTTGATGTGGAATTATTTGTTTCAAAAGTAGGGGAGTTTTCAGTTTGAATCAGAGGCGAAGGTTGGAAAGGTTTCTATTTTGAAGACGACAGAGTGGTTATGAGCAATGCTTTCTTGCTCCATTTGAACACATTCTCTCTATTTTTAACTTATTATTTAGTTCTTTTTCGTTTAATGATTACTAGTCTGACCCAAACAGCTTCGTTTTGTTTCTTCTGGGGAGGGGGTGGAATTATAATTAATAAAAATGTTAATAATTGCTTTTGAGGTTCAGTGTGAGGGACCTTTATTGAAGAATGGCTTCTTTTAGATGACTGATGTGATGAACATTTGCCTTGTATGTACAAGGTAGGAAAGCAATAAATTATTAAACAATTTTTAAAGAAAAGAGCTGAAGGAAGTGTTTTAAGAACCTAAAAGACAAATATCCTTTACATTTTACTTCACCTTCATTTGACACTTTAAATTGTGGGCATTCTCTGTACAGCTTTAACACTGCCCCTACCAGAATTTTTTTAAAGCAGAAGTCAATTGTATTTGTTTTCAAAACATTTTACTTTTGTTCAAATTCAAACATTTTTTTTTCTCCTCTAAAAAACACTTTCTTAGTGTGGTTGAAAACTTTTGATTTGATTGCTTTGGTGAGTCATGTATCAGCCAAGTTGCAGCCTTATAAAACATTCTCATCAATATTCTCTATTTTCTATCATATTTTTTCAGTCATTAAATGTAAGGACTGTTAGCATTTGTTAGCACAATTTATGCACAATCCCACAGCATACCAGATTCATTCTCCAACTTTTCCACAATTAATTCATTTTTTTAAAATGGAGAAATGATTTTTTTTCTTTAGCTCTTAACTGTTTCCTCCTTTTTTCTAGAGGCAGGATGAAATTTATTTCTAAAATTATTTTCTTGATAAGGTTTTGCTGGCAAAAAAGAAAAGAAAAAGAAAGAGTTTGGCATTGTGAAACTGGTGGTTTTCCAAGTTTTACATTCTTCAAAATGTGCACCTTTCGAGGAGACACTGTGCTTTAGAACAGCCCTGGGGGGGTGCAGCTCGTGTCAGGGTGCTAAACAGCCCATACTAGCTTGGACCCCTATGAGGAATGTATGTCCTCTTTGCTCAGCATGAAGTCTGAGAACCTGCTTTTGCATGCCCTTGACACAGTGAGTGTCTGTGTGCTGTACAAAGAACTCTGGAGCAGAGGAGTTTATATGGAGGATGAAATTAAAGCAAAAAAAAAGAAAGAAAATCGAAGTTGTTTCTGCTCTCAGCTGTCTCAAATCACACTCTTCATGGTAGTCCCATCAGCTGCCAATCAAATGACTCTTGGTAATTTGTTGAGGTGTTCTCCAAGCCTCCATGTGTGGCACTCCTGTCAGTCATGGTGATGAAGGACAGTAGTGAGTCTCAGTATTGCATTGAGAATCCTCACTTTCTTCTTTTTTTCAAAATTATTGTCAGATGACTAGGTTTTTATTCAGGGACATAACATTAAAACCATTCCGTTCTCACATTTTTTGAAACTAAGTCACCCACTACCTAGATGAAAGGGGGGGGGGCGGGGGTGGAGGAAGAAGTCATACAGAATTTAAAGTGAATAAGAAAATTTCTTTGCCTTGTTTCTAGACCCTTGTTCCTTCATCATGCCCATATATGTTTCCATTTACTTGAGAGCAGCCTGTCAGTACCATGGGGGAAGGCCAGCATCAGGACCCAAGCCCTACCCTGGTATCAAAAAGGATGTTGTGAAGCAAAGGGTTTGGGTTCATTTACAGGAGGCTTCATGTGAAATGTCTTACACTTAGCATCCCATGGCCACCAATTGTTTCAGAACCGTGAAACCTCATTGTTTAAAAAAATAATAATAACAAACCCAAAACAAACCCAAAATAATGTTTTTTGAGGGCAGAAGCTTCCATCCGAACTCAAATCTGCAGGCCACTGTGTGTGGGGGGCTTTCGATGACATCATTTGATTGGGGACCTTTAGTTGGCAGGGGCGGCATGTGATCCTGGTTGTCCGATGATAAACCCGGATGAAGAACTGGCTTTCCTACCCCCTCTGCCCTTCTGAAAAAAAAATTCTTCTCTTTTCTTTGGAGAATAAGCTAATGTGTTTAATTTAAAATTTCCTTAGCAGAATACTGAATAAGGCTCCAATTTACTTGCTTCGGTAAAGAGACATTCACATAATCACTTTTTGTGGTGTCATTAACAGCGATTTTATGTCATCTAGCAAATGCTCTGAGTCGGGAATGAAACGCTCATGAAATTTGCTACAGTTGAAATGAAAACCATACTTACCTTGAGAAACCAGAGTCAGACCTCCCCTCCAGTCACTGAAGACTGCAGACTGTGTTTTTCACTCAGCTAAAGACTCAGTTTTAGGCACCCATTGTGCTGAACCATAGATTAGATGAGGTCTTCTTAAGGCTGGACCTCCTGAGGTTTTGGGCAGTCATCAAATATGCCTCTGTGTTCAGGAGTTTACTGTTGAAACTCTATACAACATCCGTCAGGGTTATTCATGCTGAGGGATTGCATGTATGCTGGACTGCTAGCATCGACATCTATGTGTAGATACAGCGGGGCATGTCAGGGGCATGGTTTGGATTTGTAAGGTAAAACTTGAGTGGTCTTAGTGGATGAGTAGACTGTGCTGCGATTTCCATGCATCTGGCTTTTGTACTTCGTTTATTTGCTCATGATTGCGTCCTTCCGAAAGCTGGACTCGGTGACAGAACAGACAGATAGCTGCTAGACACTCAATAAATGTGTTGGGAGATATGAAGGAAAAAGAACTGATTCATGAGCTCCTGATCCCAAGAAGCACATTCTCTAGTGATTAAGTGTGGGAAAGAATTAATATGTGAGATAAATGACTGGCATTCTAAAATAATAAGATCTGGGTGGGAGGTAGTTCTGTTTCCTGGAGTGTTTTTCTGACATACAGGAACCCTGGGTTCGATCCCCAACACCCAGTAGAATTAGGCATAAGGGTACATGCCTATAATCCTAGCACTTGGGAGGTATAGGAAGGAGGACCAGGAGTCCGTGGTTATTCCTGGCTACATAGGGAGTTTCAGGCCAGTGTGAGATGCACGAGACCCTAAATAAATACAAATAAATAAGAATGAAGCTGTAGGTCAAAGGGCTTAGAATGAGATACTGTGCTGACCTGAGTAGCTCATAGCAGGGAGATGTAGCATCTTCTCTTCAGACTGGGTCCAGTAACTATTGCCTGGGTTACACAGAGTTTTAAAAGATTCCACTCTGGAAACCTGTTCTTAGCTATACTTTTAATTTGTAATCTATTAGGGGGACAGCAAGGACCAAAATGGGAGACTGGAAACTAGTTCGTTGTCTGAGTCCTTTGAAACTAGTTCAAGATAGATCTCTGTCCTTGGCCCCTCGTTCTGTGAGCATCTGTTTCTGTGAGTGGCTGTGTGTCTCAGAGGATCCGCTTCTCTTGGCAGCTGACAGAACAGGGATCAGTGTGTCAGTTCTTTTTTTTTTGGGGGGGGCATGATTTGAAGTTAAAGTAGCTTATCCTGACAGAGCCAAATCTACAGTAGACAGTCTTTTTAGAAGTTTATTTATTTTTTATTTCATGTGCATTGGTGGTTTTGTTTTTTGTTTTTGTTTTTGTTTTTCAAGACAGGGTTTCTCTGTGTAGCTTTGGTGCCTTTCCTGGAACTCACTCTGTAGCCCAGGCTGGCCTCAAATCCACAGAGATCCACTTGACTCTGCCTCCTGAGTGCTGGAATTAAAGGCATACACCACCACCGCCCCGCATACATTGGTGTTTTGCCTGCATGTATATCTGTCTGAGGATGTCAGAGCCCCTGAAACCAGAGTTTACAGACAGTTGTATAAGCTGTCATGTAGGTGCAGGGAATTGAACTCAGGTCCTCTGGAAGGACCACTGAGCCATCTCCCTAGCCCTGTAGATAGTCTTAGTAACTTGCATGCAACCAGAATGCACTCCTTATCATTGGCACCTTGTCGTTGCAAATGAAACCATGCTAGCCTGGAAGCCAGAGGTCTCCTATTCTTGTCCCTGGTATGCCCTTGACTAGTACTGTGACCAGACTTGGTGTCTGTAATCCCAAAAGACTGAGTTCGGTCATCCACAGAATCAGCGGACCATAATAAGTGGTCTTTAAGTTCCTCTTCAGTTCCACATCTCTGGGAGTGCCCTTGGCTTTCTTATCATCACTGTCAAAACAGGGTTCTAACACACACACAACATCTTTTGTGTATTCTATCTTTTATATAAAGATTTTAAATGGTAGTAAGGTTCTCACTCCCTTGCTAATTAGAAGACATTTACCTCATTTGGCATCTGGGCTATTTTAATTCATTTTCACCTGTTTTCAACTGATGGACGATGGACAATGGTGTAAATTGTCAACTAGAATAAATAAAATCAAAGCTTAAAGATATATGGAATATGAGAATATATGGAATATATGATACTCCAGGATGTTTCAGGAAATCCTGGCTAATTCGGACAGAACCTGTCAGAGCACACACACCTGGTTTGAAGTGGCTTCTGAACTAACGATCCTCTTCCAGGTGATGAAGTGATGGGCGGTTCATAATCCTTGTGAGCCTCTTTAAATGAGGCTCATTTTGAACTGCATGGAACTCACATAGCATCAGGTCCATTGGTTACAAAAGAATGGACACATTCGTGCTCCCACCCCACTCCAAGTTGCAATTTTAGACCAGATCCTTCTTGCTTTCTGACAAACCTTAGTAACTAGCAGCGTGCAGTGGAAACTGCTGGTTCCCATTTTTTTCCTCATTCATTTTGAATCTTTGACTGTATCAGAAACTCCATTTGTTTGGGTTTTCTGCACTCTAGTGAAAGCCAAAAAGATACCTGTCCCTAGAATTACGAAATTATGTGTTGCCATGTCCCATTCAAAGTGTGGCTATTAAAAAAGAGAGACATGTGATAGATAAATCATTGTATTTGGTATAGTTTCTAGACAGTTCTCCATAATTTTTTTTGAGTTCACAGAATCATGGAAAGAGTGTTGGCCCAGGGTTCAGGAGAGGTCAGCTAATTCCCAATCTGCCACTGTAGTTAATTCGGTCTTCATTACTGTAACAAAATGCTAGAGGCAGCTTGCTTTGAACGTAGAGAAGGGGCTGTTCAGCGCATGGTTTTGGACATTCAGAGTCCCAGATTAGGTAGCCCCATTAGAATTGCCTTTGCTAGTGGCAACATGGCCTCGGGAGCCTAGTGTGTGTGGAAGGGCTTACACTGCCATAGAGGAAGTGGTGGGGGGAGAGAATGTGAGGATATGAATATGAACCTCACAATCTCTTTTGAGGATGTGCCCCTAATAATCTAAGAACATCCTTCTGGTCTAAATTCTCCCAGTAACACCCATGTAGGGACAAAGACGTCAGTCATAAAGGGGCCTCAGCCTCAGGAGCCTTAGATCTCACCCAAGCTACAGCTCTGTGCGACTTGGGACCAACTTGATTATGTGGTTGGATGGCCTGTTCAGGGGGAGGGGTAGTACCTGTTCAAGCTCCAGGCTGCTGAACCCTACCCTGCTCTTGGTGCCCTGGGCATGATCATGCAGGCAGTGCTGTGAACCCATGCTCTCCTCCTCCAAGCAGGGCGAGCAGGGTGAATGGCAGCAGCAGCCCAGGCTCCACAGCGGGCCTGGTGGTGGCATTGGCCAAGTGGCCTGAGCCTCCCAGTGACACTTCCTACAAAGCCAGCGTTAGAATGCGAGCGTGCATCTGCTTACTGCATGATGAACCCCCAGCTCCTTGCTTTGTAGCCTCTTCCCAAGAACAGTTAACATTCAGACACTGAGGCAGGGGAATGTTGGTTTCATGCGGCGGCACTGTTTACCCTTAGAGGAAAAGTCACAAGGCACAACAAAACCCACTATGAGAGTTTTATTAGGAGAAGGGAGGGACAGGAAAGGATGTGATCAGGCCTGTTTGAAAGACATGTGCAGAGAGAGAGGACAGAGGAGAAGGGGGAAGAAGACGAAGGGGGGAGGAGACTGTGATTCGCTTTTTATGGATTCCCCCTGCACATGCGCACATGGGCTTATGGAGCTATGCCACACATGCATAAGGATTGCATGATCACACTGGTCGCAAATACTCAATCACACAGCACACGGATTACGTGGAATGTAAGGCCCTGGGATGACTAATGGTTTTTTGTCAGCGCATGTAGCTGGGGGAGTGGCCAATGGCCACGAATTCCAACAGCGAGTGGCTCATTAAAGGTCACACAGCTATCCAGAGATAGAAACCTCCAACTTCCTGACAATTGAGAAAAATGTTTTTTTTGTTTGTTTTTGTTTTCATTTTTTGTTGTTGTTGTTTGTTTTTTGTTTTTTTGTTTTTTTTTGAGACAGGGTTTCTCTGTGTAGCTTTGGAGCCTTTCCTGGATCTTGCTTTGTAGACCAGGCTGTCCTCGATCTCACAGAGATCTGCCTGTCTCTGCCTCCTGAGTGCTGAGAGTAAAGGCATGTACCACCACCTCCCAGCCGAGAAAAATGCTTTAATTACACTTACTTATTTATTTTTGGCTTTGTTTTTCGAGAAAAGTTTTCTCTGTGTATCCCTGGCTGTCCTGGAACTCACTCTGTAGGCCAAACTGGCCTGGAACTCACAGAGATCCGCCTGCCTCTGCCTCCCGAGTGCTGGGATTAAAGACGTACCACCACACACACACACACACACACACACACACACACACACACACACACACACACGACTTATTTATTTATTTTGTGTGTGCGCATGTGAGCGTGAATGTCTGCATGCACTTGCCATGGCACATGAGTGGAGATCCAAGAACAACTTGTGGGCGTCAGCTCTCTCCTTCCCCCATGTGAGCGAGCCCTGGAGACTGAACACAGGCCGTCAGACTGGGCAGAAAGCGTCTTCACTCACTGCGACATCATCCCACAGGCTCTTCCTGACAGTTTTTATGCCCAGATGCTGCCTTTCGTCGTGAAAACATGGCAGAACAAGACATTCCCCTGTGGGTGCTGTCCATTCAAGCCCTCCTCTTTTCTTTCTGTGGACATCAGAAAGATGTCCATCAGCCTTGCCTGTGTCTTCCCTGGTGTCCTCTTAGTGTGTCCCCTTCCTAATGTGCAGCTGGTGAAAAGGAGGAAGCTGGGACAATGCTTGGAACCCACAGACCATGAAGACAATGGCAGAAAAGCATGAGCTGCCATCGTTGCCTCCCTGGCCCAGGGTTCCTTGAGCAACTCAGCCTCCAGTACCACTGAATACACTACTATGAAGAGAGGAATGATTCTGCCATTTTGTCCGGGCTGGTTTCGTAAATGAAACCTAAGATCGTACCTACTTGTTCATTATAAACGGGTTAAACTCCACTATGGGTCGTCGTCCGTCATCGGTGTGCAGCTGCCCCAGGGAACAGAACTGGGGGCCTGTTAAGAGCCATACTTCTGATGGAGGCTTAGCAGGGAGACGCCGTGGAGGAGGAGGAGGAGGCTGCAGAGTGCTGCAGTGCTCCAGAACAGCTAAAATAAGGCGGGTCTTGCAGGAAGATGCCTTTAAAAAGGGGCGGGGAGCCGGGCGGTGGTGGCGCACGCCTTTAATCCCAGCACTCGGGAGGCAGAGGCAGGTGGATCTCTGTGAGTTCGAGGCCAGCCTGGTCTACAAAGCGAGTTCCAGGAAAGGCGCAAAGCTACACAGAGAAACCCTGTCTCAAAAAACCAAAATAAATAAATAAATAAATAAATACAAAATAAAATAAAAAGGGGCGGGGAAAGAGATGGAGCAGCACGCTCAGCAGAGAAGCTGAGCTAGAAGAATGCAGCATCGGCTACAGCTGTGGGAGTGCTGCTGTGGCCGACAAAGGAGCGTGTCATCGGTAAGTAGGACCAGTCCTGGCCTGCCAGGAGGCCTGGGTCACCGCTGGGCCTGCCTCATCCGTCCCCATGCACTAAGCCAGTGCTGCCCGCTGCCACTCTCTCTGCTCACCCTGCTTGGGGGAGGAGGGGCCACAGTGATACCGGAACTGAGAGCAAAATGGTCATACCCGGGGGGCGCTGGCAGGGCGGCCAGTACCTGAGTGCAGCAGCCTGAAGCTTGAAGCCCTGCCCCCAAACACGATGCCCAACAGCACGATTATCCTGACTCTGAGCAACAAGATATCTGAGATATGGAATGTCTCATTTTCTGGAGTAAGTCTCCCTGAAAGACTCCTGTGGTCTGTGCTGCGGCTGGAGGGCATGCTGGTGTCCGGGGTCCATAGTGACGTCTGTGATGCATGCTGCCTCTGGAGGCCATGCTGATGTCTGTGATCCATCCCCGTTGATGTGGGAGCCCGTGATCAGTGCTGCTACTGACTGCTATGGGCAATGAAGCTTCTTTTGTAGTGGTATCGATGACTGCATACATAACCAAGGATAGAGACATTGAAGGTTTCTGTGACAACACCCGTCCCCCAAAGAAGCAATCCAAACAGAAGTCACTGAAGAGGGTCCTTAGAAATTGAGAAAGATGCTGAAGTGTAGCTCTTCACAGTCGACGGCTTCTAGTAGGGGTGGGGTGGGGAGGGACTCAGTTTTCTTTAAGGAGCTGGCCACTGGTTCTTTGACCATGCTCCACTGAGAATATGGGTACCACAAATTGTACTTGGTGTTTTTTTTATTGGGGGGGCGGCAGAGAGAGGGAGGCACAGGGGTGGAGGGTGGACCTGGGTGAATGGGAAGCAAGTGAGATAGGGGTGCGTTGTACGAAATTCCCAAATAATTAATAAAAATATTATGTTGAGGAAAAATATATACATTTGTTTTAAAGCTTAAAATAAAGGTCGTACTTCTGCTGGGTGGTGGTGGTGCACGCCTTTAATCCCAGCACTCAGGAGGCAGAGGCAGGCAGATCTCTGTGAGTTTGAAGCCAGCCTGGTCTATGGAGGGAGTTCCAGTGACCACGGTCCACATGGTTTAATTTCAAACTAGTCCTTTACAGAGTCTTGAGCACACACTCTTCACTGACAGGTACTGAGGGATGCCCCCTATCTTCAGTAGAAGGGATGGGAAACCGCCCCCCCCCCACCATTCTAGTAGTATAGAGAACCTTACACATCCCCTCCAGTGTTCTCAGAAGTAAGGTGAGTTGTTTGTGGAGAAACATTTTGTATTTCAATGACACGATATTTATTTTAATGAATTTTTTTTGGGGGGAGTAACATTAAACTCATGATTCATAGAAATCATGGTATTTGATGATACCATCACATTTCACTAATGTTTCTATGGTATTGACGTTTTTTAGAGAGGGATCTGTTTTGCAGCATGTAAGGCAAAGAAGCAACACTTTTTTAAAGAAGAATTATATAGGTTGTGTGCAAACAATCCAAACCAAGCAAGCACTAGCCCTTTGGAGGCCAGTTCCAGCAGATGTCTGGCCCTGGGTCTCTCCCATCTTTCCTCCCAGCAGCACCAGAGCAGGCAGGGCCGCCCACCTCCTCCTGAAAACTCGGAAGTTCAGGCTTCACAGAGGCCATCTTTATTTAACCAGTGTTGCCACAATTTTCTCATCTCTCTCCTTTCTTCCTGCATCTGTTCTACCAATGAGTCACCCTCCCTGGTGGACCGTGCCTACTTCTCACTGCTCACTTCTGCTTTCACGGTGTTTACCCCACTGCCCGTGACTGTCGCCTCTCTGTGTGGGGTTGCCTTTGTCTTGTCCCCTCTCCAAACTTTTTTAAAGCCACTGACTTTGTCTGGCAGTTCTCCGGAAGAGCTCCATTCTAGAGGCTTTCGTTATTTGGTCTCATTCAGCTCTTGGTCTCTGCAAACAGCCCTGGACCAATGCATTTGTCCAAAATAGTCATTGGCTGATGTTAAAATTTCAACTGCCCAGGTAACACCAGTTAGGACTGATACGAAGGGAGACTTTATTATTATTATTATTATTATTAAAAAGCAAATCTGTGGGATGAGCTGCTATAGCTTAGATTAAACATTTTATTTTATTTATTTGTTTTTACATTTATTTATTACACAATATTTTACATTTGTTGCGTGCATGTGTTGGGGGAGTGCATGCCAAGGTATCTGTGTGTATGTCAGAGGAAACTTGTGGGAGTTGGTTCTCACCTTCCGTTGTGTGTGTCCTGGGATCAAAATCAGGTCATCAGGCACGGTTCTATATATGCTGTGGCAAAGCTTGAGAAGGTACTCACCTTTTCAGCGGAGGACACAATGACAGTGAAGCCAGGACCTTAAACAGCATACCAGATTGCTAAAAGCCTGCTGCAACAGACACATGAAGTCCCTCAGCAAAAGTTGGGAGACATACTGGCTTAGACTCTTTAAAGAATGGCCCATCTGAGCATTACCTGCACACAAAGAAAGCAGATGAACTTCGGAGTAGAGTAGATGGTCAAGAACCTAGACTTCACCCAATCAGTAGAGGAAAGTCGATTAAGGAAATGCACAGTACCAACAGTACCCTGGTGTGGGGGTGAGGTGAGGGGGTGGGCAGGGGTACCAAGTCAGAGATCCTACCTCAGCATAGACGGTGGGGAGAGATCAAGGAAGACACCAGACAGCAATTTCTGGTCTCCACACACGTACACACAAACAGACACTTGCTCACACAACTGTGCCCTCATGTGCCTGAACTCACACACCACACACAAACACATATACAAATAAAGAGTAAAGGAGACAGTAAGGTGTTTTCAGATAAACAAAAACTGACAGATTCTATTTTTTGTTGCTAGCAGATCTCCCTACATAAAATACTGAATGGAAGCTGGAAGCGTGGATCAATGATAGTATACATAGTTGGCACACAAGAAAGTGCTGTGTTAAATGTCTAGCACAGGAAGGTGGGAAGGTGGGAAGAGGGAAAATATTGAGAACTCTTGTGTCTTTAATGAAAGGACACTAGACAGTCACTCAAATCCACACACATAAACAAAAGTACCAAGATGTAACTATGTAGGTATTGAAAAGTAAAATATATATGTAGATTTTTTCTTTTATGTAACTTTTTCTTATTATTTAAAATTAATATTTATTAAATGTCATTGATGGTATGGTGTATAAAGATGTAATTTGTATACTAACAGCACAGAGGAGACAGGAACCATGTTGCACTGGTGTAAAGTTCTTTTTTTTTTTTTTTTTTTCTTTTTTCGTTTTTCGAGACAGGGTTTCTCTGTGTAGCTTTGCGCCTTTCCTGGGACTCGCTTGGTAGCCCAGGCTGGCCTCGAACTCACAGAGATCCACCTGCCTCTGCCTCCCGAGTGCTGGGATTAAAGGCGTGCGCCACCACCGCCCGGCGGTGTAAAGTTCTTAAATGCTAATGTTAAGCTGGAATCACTTCACGCTATACTCTAGAAGGATCTTCATTGTAATACCAAGAATATTCAGTAAGAAAACAATTAAAAATATATCTACAAAATTAAACAATAAAATAATTCAAATGCCATATAGTATCTGTTAAACACAAAACACTGATGGGGGAGAAGAAAAAAAAATCTCAGTATTTGCAAGACTGATAGGACAAAAGGCAAGCATAAATCCTGCCTTAGTAATAATTACATTAACTGTAAATGGACTAAATACTCAAGTCAAAAGAAAACAGATAAGTAAAGAAAACATGCTCCATATATGACATGCTTTAGAGGCAAAAAAAATTAAGTTTAAAATAAAAAATTGGAGACTGGGAATGTAGCTCGGCAGTGCTAGAATGTATTTATGAGACTATGGGCTCAATTCCCAGTATCATTTTTTAAAAAAAGGTTAAACAATATAAAAACATACACATACAAACAGAGAAGAGCTGGAGTGACTATATTCATGCCAGACAAAATAGACTTTCCCATATGTAGCTGGAGAGCTTCTTTCCGGGTCCCGCCAAGTCCCGGCAGTCCGACAGCCCACTTGCCACGTGGCTCGTGGCTTACTGGCATCTTCACATGCTGCTTGTCATGGTGGAGGCTGGCAGTGTCTCCCCCCACCTTCCTGTTCTCTCAATTCTCCTCTCTGTTAGTCCCACCTATACTTGCTGCCTGGCCACTGGCCAATCAGTGTTTTATTTATTGACCAATCAGAGCATTTGACATACAGACCATCCCACAGCACCCATAAGAAAGAACATTTTACAATGATAGAAAGGTAAATTATCTTGGAAGACCTAGCAATTGTAAACATATATGCACAGAAACAGAAAGCTACAAATTAGATGGAAAAGCATTTTTGTGTGTTGTAAAATCTTGCCTGTTATTTTTATTCCTTGGTTTTATTCTATTCTCTGGAACTTACACTGCATAATCCAACTACTATATGACCAGCCGGGTTTCAAGTGCTTGAAGCTCTAACTCTCATATCTTTTCTTGCTTTCCATTTTCATCTTACACTGGCGCTATGGACATTTTCCTAAGATACAATTACATTTTTCTGTGAAGAGAACTACTGTGGCATTGATTAGAAGAGGAGACACAGAATCTCAGGACTGGAAGAAACTGGGATGATCTTATTCAAATCTCTGCTTTTGTGGATGAGCAGGCTGGGTCCCATACTTAGCTTGGTGGGACTTAGCTGAGTCACTCTCCTGCTTAGCCAAAGGCCATTATCTTTGTCCAGATTTTATCCATGAAAAAGATACTGGATTTTTTTCTTTTGTGTATTTTACTAGGAGGAGGAGAAGGGAGGGGAGAGGGAGTGAGGGAGGGAGAGAGAGAGAAAGAGAGAGAGAGAGAGAGAGAGAGAGAGAGAGAGAGAGAGAGAAAGAGAGAAAGAGAGAGCCCTAATTTTAGTTACACTGACATTCTTTAGGATTAATTTTTTTATTTATGAGTGTGTGCATGTAAGTAGTGCATGCCACATGTGTTCATGTGCACAAGGATCTAGGAGAAGATGTCAGGTCTCCTGGAGCTGGAGTTACAGGCAGTTGTGAGCCACCCTACGTGGATACTGGAAACTAATGGGTGCTGGGAACTGAGCTCAGGTCTTTTGGAAGAGCAGCAGGTGCTTCTAACTGCTGAGCCATCTCTCCAGCCCTAGCATTGGCAACTTTATCTCAAATTTGCCACAGAATAAGAAAAGCTAAGAGTAGTAGAAGAGCTGTGTTGAACATTGAAAGTTTGGATCATCTTTTGGAACCAGTAATCAACTTCTTGGATAAGTCACTTCAAAATAAGACTCCTTGGGGATGTAGCTCAGTGGTTGAGCGCTTGCCTAGCATGTGAAAGGTCCACGATCCACCCCCAGGACCAAATAATAACAATAACAGTGAGAAGTAATACTCATGACTCCATATAGTATCTATTGAGCACCTATAGTCTATGAGGTATTGTACTACATACGTTACCTATGAACCTCTCTATGGGAGTGTATTTTGACTATGAAATTTCCCAACAGTTTGATGGATTGGGGATTTGGTTGCCTGCTGATGGTCTTTTGGATAATGATCCTAGAGGCTCTGACCTCAGCAATGGATTGAGTCCATCAGAGATTCCTAAATTGATGGCATTATGGGAAAGTGGTGAAGTGTAGGAAGCAAGGTTTAGTTGAGGAAGTGGGTCATCTTGCCCTGACCCCTCCCTGTAATCCCTTTTATCGCCTATTCCCTGTCACTGTCATGTCACGTGTTCTGCTCTGCTCGTCCTAGCATGAGGAACAGGCACCTCTGAAGTCAGAAGCCAAAACCAGTCCCTCTGCCATTAAGTTATTACCTCAGATTGTGGTCACAAGCTAAAAACTAACTCCCAGAGCACTTAGAGCTTCCCTGCACAGTCTCCATGGCAGCTGGGATGTACACTCCGAAAACTAGAGGACCTTCAAGGACCTCCTCGCTGCTGAGTACAAGTCTAGTGGGGCTCAGGTCTAAATGCTTTTCCCAACACCCCACTTACACTTTGACCAAACCAACTTCACCCCTAAAGTTTCCCACAAATTCCCTGTTGGCGTAGTTCCAGCATTTAAGGGTATGCTGGATTTTGTGTCTTTGAGAGTGGTGCCATGGCCTATTGTGTGAATGAGAATGAGGAGCCATGGGCACAGCTCAGCTGATGCTGTGGGTGAGCTTTGTTGTTATGACACAGTTCTCTGGTGTTCCCCATCTTGGGCATCATGGACCACAACAAACAGGCTACTGGCAATACAAAGGAGGAAATGAAGGGAATCCTGGGGCTACTGGGTGGATGCTGACTTGATGACAAGGACTTATTTGGTAGGCAGACGATGACTCTGTCTGATACTACGCCATCTCCACCCTGTTACAGGTCTATAAACAAGTCTTGGAACCTTCTTGTTTTTTAATTTTATTTTTGTTTTTTAATCATGTGTATATGCTTAGGTGTGTCCATGTAAATGTGTGTGCCCCTGAAGGCCAGAAGAAGACATTGAGTCCCCTGGAACTGGAGTTACAGATGGTTGCCAATTTGCTTGACGGAGGTGCTGGGAATCAGCTCAGGTCCTCAACAAAAGCAGCCAACACTCTTAACCACTTAGCCATCACTCCAGTCCCTATACGACTGTTTTTTCACTAGGGTTTCCCAGTTTCAACTTCTGGTTCCTCATCTATCCGAACTAGCTCCGGTGTAAGGCTAGTCTTGGAGGAAGTGAAAACAGTGAGAAAAATGCCATGAAGTTTGCAGCTTGATGCTAAAAAGTTTGCAGCAAGCCTGTCTAAAAAGGGTACCCCATTAGAAGGAAGAGCAGGAGCCCCAGGCAGAGCAGAAAGAGGAGAAAGGGGCAGATGTGCCAGTCTCTGAGGAGGAGATGGATGAATGTGAGCTGGCACTGGCTACTGAGCCAAAGGGCTGGACCCCCTCTTCACCTTCATGTTGGATGAGTTTAAGCATAAGTGTTCCAGTGGGGATGTTTTCTGTCTTGGTTAGGATTTCATTGCTGTGAAGAGACACCATGACCATGGCAACTCTTATAAAGGAAAACATTTCACTGGATCTGGCTTACAGTTCATGTTTAGTCCATTATCGTCACGGTGGGGAGCATGGCAGTGCACAGTTAGACAAGATGCTAGAGAAGGAACTGATAGTTCCACATCTTGACCCACAGGCAGCAGAAGTGAATGCCACACTAGGCCTAGCTTGAGCATCGGAGACCTCAGAGCCCACCCCCACAGTGACACACTTCCTCCAACAAGGCCACACCTCCTGATAGTGCCACTCCCTATGGGCCAAGCATTTAAATACATGAGTCTATGGGGGCCATTTCTATTCAAACCACCACACCATCTCTGTGGATGCTGCATATTTGGAGATCGCTTTGATAAGGATGGCTGGTCCCTGTGGTGTGCAGAGTGCCACTTTTCTGAAAAACTCACCCATCTAGACCTTCATGAGTGGTACCCTCATCATAGATAGGTAAGAAGAGGGACAGGTTCTGGAGGGACGAAAGAGATCAAGTGGGTGACTCCCATGCTGTGGAATAATCCTCTTGTACACTGTAAAGACTTCTCACTCAAATTGGTTTAATAAAATGCTGATTGGCCAGTAGCCAGGCAGGAACTATAGGTGGGGTGCCCAAACTAAAGATGATGGGAAGGAGAAGATCAGGAGTTGTCAGCTAGATGCGGAGAGAACAGGAGATGAATGTACCATGCTAACAAAGGCACAGCTACGTGGCAAAGCATAAATAGAAATAGGGGTTAATTTAAATGTGTGAGTTAGCTAGTAACAAGCCTGAGCTATCGGCTGTGCATTTATAAGTAATATTAAGCCTCTGAGTGGTTATTTGGGACCAGGCAGTCAGGACAGGAAATGTCCACTTACACTCTCATCCAGAAACTAAATATTCTCCCTTTATCTCTTCCCAAGAATGTTCTAGCAATTGGGGAATAATACCGTTGCCAGTGTTCCTTTTGGAACCAATAACAGCAGCTTCATTTGGAAAGTCTTCTGAAGCAGGAGGCTTGTCTTTCTGGTAAGAAAGATCCCAGATAACTGGGGAAATAACTGATCTCTTGAGGGTGGGGCAAGGAAGGGGTTCAGGTCTTAGAGTGGATCAGTGAACATGGGGCCCACCTCTGGACTGTGCAGAGGAAGTTCTGTTCACAACAGTGTGAGCCCTGGGGCCTGGTGCCATTTGTTTGAGCTGGAAGTGGAACAGGTGTGAAGCAGTTGCCGGGATCTGACCACATGCTTCCTTTCCAGCTGAGTCCAGACTGGCAGGTAGATGAGTCTCAGACATGCAGAAACTGGATCCCGGCAGCAAGGAGCCCCAGGCCCGGGTTCTAGAGCACTTCTCTTGGGAAAACACCTTCCAGCACGTGGCAAAGTCTTCAATAAAGGCAAGATCTTCAAGTGAGCATCTCCACCATCCCCTGTTTGTCTGCACACATCTGTCAGGGCCACAGGAGCCATTAAAGGGACTGAACCCAGGCTCAGGGTGTGAGGGGAATCTAAGTAATGCTGTAGGTGCTCATTATGGCTCCACCGTCCCATCCAGTTGGAGGGGGCAACAGCAAAGAGCCGTCTTTATTGTTGTGTTCTTAGGAAGCCTGTAGCAGTCCTCTCTCATTTCTGGAACTGTTAGTGGGAAAGGAGCCAGAGGATCCTTCCTAAAAGTGTCATCTTTGAGCATTCATGGCTTTGCTTTCCCTGTATTTCCTACTTCTCTGGGATTTGGCTCAACTTTTATTGCTCCCCAGGATCCAATCCTCAGCCCATTTTGCTCTTTTGTTTCTTCCACAGGCCTCTGATTCACTCCACTGATGTCTTAACTCACCTCTGGACTTAGTGTTTCTGTGGGAACAAATGGATGGAATAACTTAAAAGGGGAAGGTTCATTTTGGCTCATGGTTGGCCAGGAGAACGTCAGGGTGATGGGAGCCTTTGGAGCAGGGGGCTATTTACATACCTCATGGCACACAGGAAGCGAAGAGGGACCATGCTCTCAGTGGCTTCCTTGGCTCCTAAAGTTTCCAGAACCTTCCAAAATAGCATCATCATCTTGTAAACAAGCCTTTGGGGGCAACGCCTCACCTCTGTAACAACCATCCGCAGAAAACTTAGTCTGTTCCCAATATTGTCATTTCTGCTGCACCATGATCCCCTCCTTGGAGCCCCGTTGGTCTCATGCTTCCCTTGCTCAGGGACCAGCTCAAGCCCCTCAGAGTCTGCTCAACATGTCAGGACCTTCCCTGGGACCGATGCCTTGGCTGACTCTGGATAAATGTTATAAAGCTATGCTTAGTAAAGTTGCTTAACCTCTCTGGGTCAGAGTTTCCTCAGTCATAAAGAAAAGACACTCAGTAGCACCTCTCTCAGCACATAGGCTTTTGGTGATCAGTGTGATAATCTATATAAAGAAACACAGCATGAGTTGGGCGTTAGTTTTTGATCCCAGCACTTGGGAGGCAGAAGCAGGAGGATCTCTGTGAGTTCCAGGGCAGCCAGGGTTACACAGAGAAACTCTGGAAAAACAAATAAAAAAGAAAGGTAGCACAGAGCCCAGGGAAGCAGGCCTCCACAGATGAAGGAGCCAGTTCACACTGGCCCAAGCTGGTCAACGGAATCCCTTCTGTCTTACCACAGAGCTACAGTCAGAGTTTAGTCTGTGAACCTGACTCTTCCAAAGAGGCTTGCAGGGTTTCGATGGTGCAATTCCCATGGGAGGCCTGGAATTCCCAAACCACTTTCCTTTTTAACTAGAAGGAAGCCAGTACGAAAACAAAGTGGGCCTACTCCATGCCGTGAGGCAGAGATGAGAAAGCCAGAGGTGCTGGAACCCAAGGCTCACTTAAGTGTCTCCTACGGTCCCCACATGTAGAATTTCCCTGGCTGAGCTGAAGAAATATTAGGGTGGCTTCAGCTACTGTGTTAGGATTGAAAGATACATTGCAACTGAAGATTGATCCTCTGTATGTATCATCATCCCCATTTCTGTGAATACTTTCCCATGTAGATCCAACCCTTCCCCTTTAGCTCACAAGAGCCTTGGGAGCAGAAACTAGCCAGCTAAGCTGGGACGTGCTGCCCTTGCCTGCAGACACACCGCCCAGCATGTTCTCCTGTTCTTAGATGGTATGGCAAGGGCCCTTTCCCCCTGGAGCCTGTGGAGTTGGAGCATCCTTGAGGAAGAAAGAGGAGGTGCCTGAGGTCTGGTGGCTCACGACTGCTGCTTTATCTTCCCACTGTTCTGTGGTGACAAAGTTAAATCCACAGTAGATCAGCCTTACAACACATCATGCATTGTATGTGTGCACCATCTTTCTCCTCTCGGCCACCTGTGGGCATGACATGCCTGTAGATGCAGACACACACACACACACACACACACCACTACACACCACCAACATCCCCCCATACACACACCACACACACTGTAAACACACACACACACACATCACCACCACCATCACCACCACCACTACCGCCACCCCACACCATATCTTTGGACCAGGAATTAGAACCCCAAACCTCTGTAACACGAATTTTGTGAGTACAAGACCACACTGGGCTACAAGAGATAAACAGAGCCAGGCAGTGGTGGCACACACCTTTAATGCCAGCACTTGAGATCTCATGCCTTTGCTTGGGAAGCATAGATGCCTTTCATCCCAGGAAGTAAGATGTCAGGGCACAGAAAGGTATATAAGACATGAATAAATAGGAAGTCTCTCTTTTGAGGCTGAGGATTTTGTAGAGGTAAGAACGTGGCTGGCTTGTTCTGTTTCTCTGATCTTTCAGCTTTCACCCCAATATCTGGCTCTAGGTTTTTTATTATAACACCTTTTAAAATTCTTGTTACAGCCTTCTACATGTTAAGTATGTGTTGTCCCATTAAGAAACACCCCCTGGTCCCTATGAATGCTGTTACTTTGCCCCATGTCTAGGATTAGGAATCAGTGCTGTTATGCTTTCAGGCTCAAATGCCCTCCCTCCAGATACGTTCTGAATACTTGATCCCCAGTTTGTGTCACTACTTGGAGGGTTATGGAGCCACCGAGGTGGGGTCTGGCTGACGGAAGTGGGTCACTAGGGCCTTTGAAGGTTTTATTCAGCTCTGGTTCCACCCTGAGCACACTGCTTCCTGGTTTGCACTGTGTGAACAGCCTCTGCCATGTGTTGCTGCTGCCACGGACAGAACCACTTTACCCCGTGCTCCCCACTGTGATAGTCTGAAATCTGGGTGCTGCAATTAAAGGTATGGGTCACCATGCCCAGCCCCTTTAGACTATTTCTTTTGGGTGTTTTGGTCACAGTGAGGAAAACTGTAACTAAGACTGGTATCTAGAGAGGTTATTAAACCTAGGCAGATTATGCAGCTTTCACATGTTGTAATATAAGATCCAGTCATATGTGCCATCATGAGTTTAAGGTCATCTTTCTCTACGTAATGAGTTCAAGGCCAGCCTGGGTTATAAGAGTAAACAATTGTTATCTCCATATATTCAAGTAATTCTGCTTTAAAGAAAATTAAACTATAACTCTTACACAATGCCTCATGAATGTGGCTTACACATGAAAGATGATCTAGGGCTCTAATCAGTCGGCCCAGACTTAAAAATAGGCTTTGGCTTAGCATCAAGAAGTTGGTAAATAAATGTACATTAACTTCAAATAAAATGCTTAAGGTATGTGTGATTCACTCTTGATGATATCTTACTCTCCCAACATTTTCAGATAACCCACTGCTTTCTCAATCACATCAGAGGGACCTGTATGGCTCTTGGTTTTTGAGTATAAGAGTTTAAAAACCTAAAGGAGATCTTGCCAAATGTATTCTGCAAATTGGCATTTCGAAGTGAGCAATAGCTCTTGACATCTTTCTGTGTTTCGTTCATTCCGTGTGGGATGTTTCTCAATATTGAGAAAGTGTCATAGCAACTTCTTGGACTTGGTGGACAGTTGGGGGCCCTCCCACGTAACAACTTCTTGGATTTTGTGGACAGTTGGGGGCCCTCCCACATAACAAGTTCTTGGATTTCATAGACATTTGAGGGCCCTCACTCTGATTTTTTTTTTTTTATAAATACAATTCCAACAAGCCTCCAGCACTTGCTTCCTTGTGCATCTGAGGGTCTGTGGGTAGAGAAAGAGCTCATGGTCTTTATTCAACTTATTAAATGGTCCAAGAGAGAACGTGAACACCTTCAGGTCGTGGATTAGTTACTTTTCTCTTTGCTTAAAGAGCCTGGTTAAAGCATCACAGGGTTAATTTGTGCTCACAGTTTGAGGGGACAGTCCATCATGGCTGGAAGAACATGGTGGCAGCAGGGTGGGGCTGCTTGCTCACTTCTTGGAGGACCAGGAAGCAGAGATAGGAGCTCTAGCATAAGCCCACTTTCTGCTTTATCCTTTCATTTGGTCCAGGACCACAGCCCGTGAGACAGGCCATCACATTCAGGGCAGGTCTTCTCTTCACAGTTAAACCTTTACGGAAACACCCTCACAGATACAACCCGGAAGTGTGTTTCCTAGGTGATTTTAAATCCAGTCAAATCAGCCATGATTGGCCATCACTACCTGTCTCCAAAAGCTTTACAGTCCGTAGGGGAGTAAAGATAGCAAATACGTAATTGTGACTTTAGTATCATGTAGAGGGAAATAGAATGTGACTGGATATCTTAGTTAGGGTTTCTCTTGCTATGATGAAACACCATGATCAAAAAGTAAGTTGGGAAGGAAAGGTTTTTATTTGGCTCACATTTTATTATTACTGTTCATCATTGAAGGAAGTCAGGACAGGAAGTCAAGCAGGGCAGGAACCTGGAGGCAGGGGCCGATGCAGAGGCCATGGAGGGGTGCTGCTTACTGGCTTGTTCCCCATGGCTTGCTCAGCCTGCTTTCTTTTAGACCCCAGAACCACCAGCCCAGGGATGGCACCACCTCAGTGGGCCAATCAATCACTAATTAAGAAGATGTTCTAGCCGGGCGGTGGTGGCGCACGCCTTTAATCCCAGCACTTGGGAGGCAGAGCCAGGCGGATCTCTGTGAGTTCGAGGCCAGCCTGGGCTACCAAGTGAGTCCCAGGAAAGGCGCAAAGCTACACAGAGAAACCCTGTCTCGAAAAAAAAAAAAAAAAAAAAAAAAAGAAGAAGAAGAAGATGTTCTATAGGCCTGCCTATAGCCTGATCTTAGGGAGGCATCTTCTTGATTGAGGCTCCCTCCTCTCATGACTTTAACTTGTGTCAAGTTGACACAAAACTGACCAGCACACTAGATGCTGTGGGGAGACAGGAAGAGGGAGACTGAGGGGTCCAAGTGAGTGGGTGACTAAGAAGCCTGCATAAGGAGGTGTCACCTGAAACTAGACTTCAGGGGACAGGTTGTCTGTCTGTCTGCATGGCAGTGTGCTGGCACTGCACTGAGCTCAGTGGGACCATTTGGCTGGATGAGGGGAGAAATGGAAGATGTTTTGAGGGAAAGCTGAGCAAGACCAGGAACGAAAGTGGAAAAGCATACAGTGTGCTCAGACACCCAAGAACCTCATCAGCACAACACCTTGAGGTCCATGGAAACAGAGGGATGTGGGAAGGTTGAACTTTACAAGCACCCTGGAGAGACTTAGGTTTATCTGAAAAAGAAGTGTCCATGAGATGGGTGCTGAAGGTGGGGTAGAGAATTTAAGGATGGGTCGGGTAGCTCCCTGCTTTGAGTCCATTGAGGTTTCCCAGCAGCCCCAAGTTTTGCTGGAGCTGTTACCATGACAGCATCAAGGCTTCTTTTAGGGGAACTGTTTTTGTTTTGGATTTGGGTGGAAGAAACTCAAGGTTTTGCAGGAGTGGGAAGGACCCACCTACTTTCATTGGTTACTTTATCCATGTCCATAAGCATCTTCTCACCAATGGACAGATTTCCACACTCTATTTATCTCATTAATTCTACAAAACATCAGAAGCACCTTTAATAGCTTGACCCGATAAAGAGAACAGGCAGCCATCAAGCATTCAGCCCTGTTCCAAATAACCTTCCTTAGGAGCCAACCCTCTACAGGGCCATGTGGATGTCAGACACGCACTGGCTGAGTCACGCTGACATAGCTGGGATGCCTGGATTGCTCTGGAATCTCGGGGTGCCAATCACAGGCCAAGGAGAAGTCAATGGCTGGGAGCAACAACGCCAGAGTGTTCACTGTCCATGCAGAGGGAGGGTGGTGATAGGAGGGGAACGTGACCCGCAAACTGGGGACTACAGAGACCTCTCAGCAGGACAGCACCTGTCAGTGATGCTGGCCAGTGCACAGAGGCCTTCCAGGACACAGACCAGGACCTGCCCCTCCTCCTGACCCCCAACCACTAATAGGTAAATACCCATGTACATCAGCTGTACATTGGGACTTGGAGACCCAAGGTGGATGATAATGATCAGAATGTATTGACCCCTCCACCTCCCTAGTGCTACAGCAAGCAGCTCACACTAATCCTTGCATTCTCCTAGCTTTGTGGTGAGCCTTTTTTTTTTTAAATCACAATTTCCATTTTATGAAGAAAGAAACTGAGGCTAGCTGGGCTAGCTGGGTGTGGTGACACATGCCTGTGATTTCAGTGCCAGGGAGGCTGTCCCTTTTCTCATACAGAGTCTATGATGTCCAGTCTAGCCTTGAACTCCCAGGTTCAAGTGCTCCTCCGGCCACCTCTTCATGAAAGCTGGGACTACGGATGAATGCCTTCATGCCCAGCCCCAAGTCTTGAGAAGCAGTCGGTGCTGTGGAATACTGAGAGACAACCCATTTCAATGAAACCGTGATTTACTGATGGAGCCCATTAACATTATTGATGGAGCTCCTCTTTGTGCTGTCCTCCAATGCACAGGACAATGCACCCACTGGTACTGAGATTTCATTGCTGGAAGGTCCCAAAGCATCAGTGTTCAACTTGATTTTTCCAACTGTGTCCATCCGTCCAGTCCCAATGGCAAGAGCTATTGCTTTGGTGACCTCAGATCTGCAGTACCCTGAGGAAGGCTGCCTGTCTTACTCTGTACTAAAGAGACTCCCACTTCAAGAGGAATCTCCTGCCTTGGCTAAAAGAAATATGATGGACTGGTTATGCTCTCCACAAATCCACACACAGTTCATGAGAGTAGAGTTTGGGAGAAATTTCCAAGCTCTGAATGCATTTATCTTGGTTGGTCTTTTACCATGAAAACTAAAATCTGAGGCTCCATACAAATAGCAGGAAAAAGACACAGCTCAGACAGGCATTCTGCTTAGCATGGGGCTTCTCTCCAACTGGTTCCATAACAAGGGTGAACTACTGGTGCATTGGAATGAGTTCATCCCTCAGAAGTGATAATCTGTCCAGAAAGTCTGTCAAGACATACTTGGCCCCTGGAAATCCCCCCGTCACATCATGTGAATGTCAAAAGGCATTTGAGTCTCACCTTCTTGAGATAAGGATGGGGATGCCATAAAGAACTGGAGCAGTTTGTCTGCAGCCCACAGTCCAGTTTCCACGTTCTCTGCACTCTCAGGTTTCCTACCTACTTGGTACCCACCCCCCATTTTGTGCTTTTTCATTAAAAATTTAGATTTTTTTATTTTTGAGAGAGAGAGAGAGTGTGTGTGTGTGTGTGTGTGTGTGTGTGTGTGAGTGTTGTGAGTGTATCTATGTGTGTGTCTGTGTGTGAGTGTATCTGTGAGTGTGTCTGTGTGTAAGTGTGTCTGTGTGTGAGTGTGTGTGTCTGTGTGTGAGTCTGTGTGTGAATGTATCTGTATGTAAGTGTGTCTGTGTGTGAGTGTATCTGTGTGCGAGTGTATCTGTATGTGAGTGTGTCTGTGTGTGAGTGTGTCTGTGTGCGAGTGTGTCTGTGTGCGAGTGTATCTGTATGTGAGTGTGTCTGTGAGTGTGTCTGTGTGAGTGTGTCTGTGTGTGTGTATCTGTATGTGAGTGTGTCTGTGAGTGTGTCTGTGTGAGTGTGTCTGTGTGTGAGTGTGTCTGTGTGCGAGTGTATCTGTATGTGAGTGTGTCTGTGTGTGTGTCTGTGTATGAGTGTGTCTGTGTATGAGTGTGTCTGTGTGATTGTGTCTATGTGTGAGTGGGTGTGTTCAGGTGCATAGGCAGAGGCCAGAAGACAGCATGGCATCCCTTGGAGCCAGAGAACTAACATTTCTGAGGTGCCCACCTTGATATGTGGGTGCTGGGACTCAACTCTAGGTCCTGTCAGCCAGCTCTCTAACCACTGAACCATTTCTCCAGCCCCATTTTTTTTTTCTGTCTCGATTGTTGTGGGGGTTTTTGTTTGTTTGTTTGATTTTGGATAGATCTTACTTTGTAGCCCAGGCTGGCCTCAAACTTACAGCAGTCCTCCTGCCTCAGCCTCCAAGTGCTGGGATAGGATTACAGGAGTGAGTCCCCACATCCATGCTCCCTCACTTGGCCCCCAAGGTCATCTATTCTGAATCCTGGTTCCTTTCCAGCCCAGATGCCTTTAAAGCCGACCCAAACGCTGGAGTTTGTCTCTGGCTGCTCCACATGCAGGGTCAATGGCTAGCTACGATGAGAAATAGTTCTTCAATAGATTGAAATAGTTCTTCAATCTCGTTGACTTGCCCTGATGGAGCCTCCCCGCCTACTCTCCCTGTCTCCCCTCCTCTCCTCTCTGTCTGTCTGTCTGCACACACAGCTTACCAAGTAGGAGGAGTAGCTGGTGTTCGAAGTCCAAGTGTTGGTCTCAGAATGCCTGTCGAATGCACGGAGCTGCAAATCAAGGATATTTGTGGATGGCGTTCAGAAGTGCCTTTGCTGCTGCTGATTTTGAGACAGGGTTTCACACTGCAGCCCAGGCTGGCCTCTAGCCTAAGGCAATCTTTTTGCCTTAGCCTCTGGTTTCTGGTACTGCAGGTGAGCACGTGTACATGAGTCCCTTACATGGCCGGCTTCTAAGTGACTGTACTTCCAAAGTTTCCTTGCCTAGAATGTGCATGTCTCATAGTGGGAACAAGTATCATTTACCTCTAACAGAGGACACTGAGTTGGTGTTACAAGACCCAGTCATGGCCAAGCCGAGACCATCCAAGTTTCCTGACTTGGCTCCTCTATGGCTACAAAATTTCATTACGGACCCCGCCTTTTAAAATTATAGCTTCTAATATTTGGGACTGGTTAAGTTCCAAGCCTTTCCTAAATACTTCATCAATCACAGCTCACGTGGCCTTCATAACGCTGCTATGAAGGACCTCTAGTCTCATCACACAGATGGGAAGTCCTTGGCACAGAGAGGCTGAATAATTCTCTGAAGGTCACACAGCACTCGTATTACACTCAAGCACTTCTTGTTCAGAAGGTCACCATTTCTGTAATACAGAAGCGCTGCTGTCGAAACATTGTGATGTTTGAGATTGTCTCTAAGTGTGACGTAAAATGACATTTAAAGCCTTTTCTACTTTAGACACTTCATAAACACACATATGTTTTCCTATACCTGTGCCTGTGCACTCCCACAGGTCTAACCCAGAGCTGAGAAGACAGGCTAGACTCTGGACCAGTCTGTCCTCATCCCTCACGGCCAGTGGCCTGCACTGCATGGTCCCCATGTTGGCCGGGCCCTGCTGGCCCTGAAAACTGTCCTGTGTTTTCACAGCAATCAATGCCCTCTTTAGAAAAGGCTTGCTGGTCTCCTGTGCCCTGGGATGGACAAAGTTTTCCACTAGACCCCACCTTGGACTCTCACCCCCCTATCCTCCCCCCCCCCCCCGTCCTCCCCCTCCCTCACCCCCACCTCCCACCACACTAGCTCTTCATAAGAGCTCCTCAAGGCGTCACACCTACTTCAGACATTTTTAGGGGCTTGGCAGGGCCTGGGGTGCCGCTGCCAGGAACCCCACAGTCAGGAGGAGGCCAGCTCTCAGGCTCTGCCTGGGCTGTGCATTCGCAGGACCTGGCAGAGGCCTTGCTGTCAGCCAGCTGATTCTTTTTCTCACACTCCCCAAACAGCACAGTCTTGCGAGGCAGCTGGGGCCTGTGAGGCCTTCAGGCGGCGGCGCCTGCCACATCCCCAGGCTGCGTCCTCGTATTTCCCCTCTTCCCCCTTTTAAAGGACTTCCCCCCAAGTCCTTCGGTTGCCGAACAGCTGGGCTCAGATATTAGATAGACCCTTTTCTGTGCTCCACACAAGCCTGTGAACAAAAGGGGTTTAAGAACCCTGGTAAATGAACAAGGTCTTGGGAAGATGAAATGTTAGGATGATTTCAAACAATCGCAATCCTTGTGAATCTTGAAGGCTGTGCCCTTTCTGAGCTGGGCCTGCTGGGGACTGTCTCGGAGTCTAGGAGACCCCGCTTCTTTCTTCAGCCTCCCTATTCGCCGGGCCTGGGAAAGTTGGTCTGAAGATGGCCCTGCTCAGGCATCAAAGTCCCAGCCTTGCTTTCCCATCTGCTGTTTGTCCTGGTTGGAGGGCACAGGGTGTCACTGGAGCTGGCTCTTGCCTCTTGACTCATCCTTCAGAGGGACGCCAGTGCCCAGACTGGAGCCTCCCGCCCTCCACTCTGGAAGTGGAGTCTCCCAGGCTCTGAGACAGAGTCCCCAGCTCCCTGTCTGCAACACGGTCCTGTGAAAGTCTGTGTCACCACCCTAGACTTTCAAGTGGAGAAACAGCTGGAGACAGCGTGGTGCTCGCCCGCAGTGGCTTCCCAAGTCTGTGTGCAAGGTGACTGAAGCGTGTTGGCTACTGGAGGAGTCAGAACTCAAATCCCCATTGTCTGGATCTTCCCTGGCTTCTTGGGTAAAAAACGACACCTCTGAGCACATGGCAAGGGGGCTGCACAGAGGATTCCTGGCTCTCTGCCTCCCAGTTTCCAGATAGGAGCTCCTAAGCCAATGGAGCTTGCCTTATGTTTTCCTTTATTTACGTTTGAATTTTAAAAATTAACTTTTTAAGTGTGTGTGCACACGTGCATGCTCAAGTATGTGTTCGTGTGCTTATGTGTCCGGGGTCAACTTGAGTGAGGGAGTTCTTTCCTTCTCTATTGCAGGTCCTGGAAGATGAACTCAGGTTGTCAGACTTGGAGTCAATCACTTTTACCTGCTAAGCTACCTTACTATCCCAACCCTAACCTACTGTTCCCTAGCCTGGAACTTGGTTTGTAGACCAGGTTAGCCCCGAACTTGTGGGCAATCCTTTGCTTCTACTTCCTGAGAGCTGGGGTCCAAGGTATGGACCACCATATCTGACTTTTTTTTTTTTTTTCTGAAGACAGTGTTTCACACTAGAACTCATAGCAATCCTCCTGCTTCAGCCTCTCGGGTGCTAGTATTACAGGTGTGGGCTGCCACATCCAGCTCAGGGTGGAGGCTTCATTTAAGAACTTCCTCATTACCATCCAGCCTTCTGTGAACCCCTGAAGCAAACACGTTTTTCTGAATGTGTCGATTTCATGCCATCCGATTCCCACGCTACTTGCTAAAGTTTGCTGACAGCTCAGTCCAACTTGAGCCCCTTCGTGGTTCTGCCTCATGTGGGAACAGAAAGGTCAGAGCGGAGAGAAGGGGAGAAAAGGTTCCCCCGGCCCTCAGACCCTCAGAGCTCCGTGAAATCCTTCCTTATAGGATTTGCCTTGTTGGGACCTCAAGGAGAAGCCCGGAGGCTCACAGAAGAAATCAAACACATACTCACTGCAGTGAAAATATCTGACTCAAAGTCTCAAGGGTGGGGGCATCGGAGGGAGGAGGGGGAGGGGCAGAGGAGAGGGAAGAAAGGGAAATGACAGGCATGGGGGCAGGGCTCATTTCCTGCGCATTGGCACCATGCCTGCCCTCCTTCACCCATACCCAAACAAGAGACCTTTGAAACATCCCGGAGGAGAAGCAACCTGAGTCCGGAGACAGGACAGATGCTCCAGGTACCAGCCACCCTAGAGATTTGCAGATGATCGCTCAGACAGGTTGTATCTGGGGGAATTTAGGGACTCAGCTGCATGGAGGCAGTGGCATTTCCACAGTTTGTACCCAGTCTACTCAGGGTGGGTGGCCATGGGCTGTGCAGGAGGATTTTTCTCATTGCAAGCAGACTAGGGTAGGGTCACTAAGTCTTTACCAGGACCATGAAGAGGTCTACGGAGTAAAAGCTGGAGACTTTCATGCCACCCACACATCTATCACACCTTCCGCCGTCTTCTGAATGTCTCCATCCTCTTTAAAATTGTTATTGTTATATTAGTTCTGTGTGTGTGTGTGTGTGTGTGTGTGTGTGTGTGTGTGTGTGTGTGTGTATGCTTGCCACAGCATATGTGGAGGTCAATAGATGACTGTGGGGTTGGTCCTCTCCTTCTACCTTTACGTGGTTTCTGGAGACCGAACTCCATCACTAGGCTTTCGGAGGGTTAAGCACCTTTACCCGCTGAGCTGTTATTGACAGCTCTTCTTCATCTTGGTTATTTTTATCTTTTTTTTTTAAATTTGAGGTAGAGCCTCATATAGCTGAGGCTAGCCTGGAACTCAATATATGGCTATAAAAGACTTTGAACTCCTGGTCTTCGCATCTCTGCCTCCCAGTTCTGGGGTTACAGACGTGTCGCCATGCGTGGCTGTCCTTCACCTTAGTTTTGAAGCTTCTTGTTGGCTTTGTGGAAAGTCACAGACAAAACATCTTCCTTTGTGGGGTTTTCCTGTTGATAATGAAGACTTTTTTTTTTTAAAAGAATTTCTGTTATTACAGTTTTTGGTTATTTGCTTAAATTTTGCAGTGCTGGGGATGGACCCCAGGGCTGTGTACATGGTAGGCAATTTTCCCTACCACTGAGCTACATGTTCAGCATCTTTTTTTTCTGGAGCTGAGGATCGAACCCAGGGCCTTGCGCTTGCTAGACAAGCGCTCTACCCCTGAACTAAATCACCAACCCCGTCTTCAGCCTCTTAAAGACACGTTTTGCACCAGTCACTGGACATATGCTAGGGTTATGTGGTAGTGGCAACAGTGTGGCTGGGGGAAGCTTCTGAGGTGTCCACCCTAGTTGAGCAACCACAGGACACCACATCCCTTCTTGGCTCCTCCTGTGGCTTTCTTGGTGAGAGAGGAGGGTCCTTATGTGTGCTAGGCAAGCGCACTACCGTTGAACGATATACCTTGGTCCCCAAAAGGTTAATCTTAATTAGTCTGCCTGTTTCATAGAGAACCAAATGAGATAAAGTTTGGAAAGTTGTTTGCAAGGATAAAGGGACACGTAGCTGTGACTGCTGCCAGGCTCTGCCTCTGCGGTTGTCGGGACAGTGCCCTGCCAGAAGGCGTGGGAGGAGAGGGGCTTCCAAAGCCAGCAGCAGTTGGAACTCTGAGTGGAACATGGCCGGCTGAGCCTTCGGCCCACACAAACCACCCACCACCCTCTTGGCGGGCCTGCACCAAGCCCCAGGAAGGGCAGAGTTTCTGTGGAAACTGGAGCCATCCATGCCTACTGAACCAGGCTGGCTAGGGGTGGGGGCAGCCCTGTGCCACATGGTGTGGGCCACATGGGCATGGAGGGGGAGCGACAGCTGCAGGGTAGGGAGCTGGAGGTGGTCGGAGCCTTGCTCCAGCCAGCCTGCGCTGGGCCCAGGGGCAGCCGCCTGCTCCCGGCTTAGACAATTCGTGGGGGGCTGGATGAGGTTTGGAAAGCCTGTGGGTGGGATGCCGGAGAGGTCTGGGGCCATCAGGCAGGGCAGAAGGTACACACCCTCCACCCAAACCAGAAGGGAGTGGGTTGGGCCTGGCAGGCCCTGGCTGCCTCTTCTGTGGAGGAGGCCCCTTACCCTGCTAGCATTCTATGACAAGACCATGGGTCACCCCAGCACTTCTGATGTACAAAGTTAAGCCGTACCCATACCAGAGCCTGTCTTCTCATCCCCACAGTGCCTCTCCCTCTAGCCCCCTGGATGTACATGTGGGGCTCCTTCTCCAGAGACTTTTCCAGTCTCTCCAGTGAACACCTACTGTGTTCTGTTCGCTCAGGCCTCCCTTTTCCCTGACCACCTGAATCAAAAGGGTGGCATCCAGGAATGAGGCCACAGAGAAGTCTTGGGGGGGTGACTGTGGCCACTTTCGCACTCTTGGTTAGCCCTCAGGAAGGCTTTATCCTCCTGTCCCCCTCTGGCCTGGCTTCTAACCTCAAGTGGCCTTTTTATAAAGGGGCCCGTGTCACCATCTGTAGCACACACTTTAAGTCCAGTTCCAACCACACAGCATGGTTTTAAAACTAGGTGTCCACACACAGCTATTGGACTAGTGATGGTGGCTTCTTTTCCCTATTGGACATGTGGCCCTTGCTTCTTTTGTCGTGGCTTTGAGACAGGCTCTTGCCATGGAGCCCATATGGGCCCCAAACTTGCAGTCCTCCTGCCTCAGCACGTACCATCATGCATAACTACAGTATTTGTTTCGACCTTTCTCCCTTTTCCATGATTTTGGAAGACTGTTTAGTCTGGTCTCTTTGTTGGTGTTATTCTAGCCCTCTGCCTCCTTCCTTCGACAGGACCTCACTTTGTACAACCCGAGATGGCCTCAAAGGCACGGCTCTCCTCTTGCCTCGGCCTCCCAAGTGCTGAGATTACAAGCAGGAACCCCAAACCTGGCTCATAGTCTGCTTCTTGGTGCTGTGATGGAATGTCCCAGGCTGGGCACCTCATAGAGGATGGAGGTTTATTTCGAGAGCCAGCTAGCTAGCTCAGGCCAAAGAGATGACCCTCAGGACCTCACCCCATCCTAATCATATCCCCTCTGCAAGACCACACCCCCAAATACAAACTTGGAGGCTAAGTCTCCAACGCCATGAGTTTGAGGTGATCACAGTCGCGCCATCCCAGAGCCTCAGCCTCCTCACCCTGACAGAGAAGAGGAATGAGGTTTCTTCCCAATGGAAAACTCAGTGTTAACCAGAGTACCAACTGTGAGCTTCTGTCGTGTACGTAACTATGCATGCTCCTTTGCTTTTAACTCTCATGCCAAAGCCCTTTACAGTTCTACTAGGTAAAGGCTCCACTGTCCATCCCTGTCACCATCCTTCACCCAGCTGAAACCTCTGCTTAGCCCCCAGGCTCAGGAGCCTGAACCTGTGCCTCTCTCCTTTGCTTTGTATTCCTGCTGTTTCCAAGTGAGGCTGGGCCCCTCTGCACTGTTTGCCTGAGCTGCTGCGCCAGGATGATCCTTTCTATGGTGACAAGTTCCTTCCACGCGGTCCTTGAGGAGGTCAAGGGACTTGCTGGAGCAGCTGGTCAGGAATCAGGATGAGAAGCCAAGCTTTGCTCGCCCTAGAACTCACAGCCTTTCTGGATCTTGCAGCCTCACTGCCTATTGCTTCCCACTTTCCTGTCCTAGCTACTCCTGCAACTTGAGGGAGCGGCACAGTTCCAATGCTCCGTTCCTTCCCCTGGCCCCCACGGCAGAGTAAGCCTTCCATCTGTGGCTCTCACATGCCTGCTTAGGCATCGGTCCTCCTTATACACTCAGGCCCTGCATGCTTGCTCAAGCTCCTCTCTGAAATTGCCCTGGATACCCTGAAACAGAGCATGACCATCGGCCATCATTCCCTCCTCTGTCACAGTGAATGCTCTGTCCTCCGCTGCATGCTCTCCTCTCTTCAGTTGGATCAGACAGTCCTTGTATGACGTCCTCTGTCTCCTCTGTGGATCTGTGAGCCTCTCCAGGGCAGTGATCAAGTTATTTGTCATTATCTGCATTTATAGAACTGGATGCTCACCTCTGTGCGAAATAGATTTTTCAGAGGATGGGGGCTTCAAACAGCCACCTTATTAGCTTAAATAATGATGAGTTGTTATTGGCTCGTTTTCCAGCTGAGGATGCTCACTCTAGTGGGATGGTGGCTGCACTTGGCTTTCCTCAGCAGGAAGAGGCGACAGGTTCTGAGCTGGTTTCTGGGATCCTGGAGAGTTTTGCCCAGAAGTTGAGATTGGCCATGTCTTATTTTGACTTTACACATGGGATATTTGGGGGAATCATTCTGGATAAGCACAAAGACCCTCTCTTGGCAAGGCACCTCTTGCTCCCACTTCTACGGGGAAGGTAGGTCACACAGCTAGAGAGTCAGGACTTGAACCCCAGGTCGGAGACATCATCTGAACTACTCACCTTGGGGCATTCATCACAGGTTAGTTAGTACAACTAACTAGTGAGTCATTAATGCAGAGTTTATGAGCAGGGATGTAAAGGCCCGCATTTCTTCTAGCTTTTATGTCAATGAGGGAAACAAGTCATTAAAATGATAATGATACATTCAGAGATGACACACTGAGTCAGTGCTGCACAGAAGCACTTGGGGGGAATCCTTACATGGACTTTCAGAGCTGCTGAGGGGGCCTGGAAAGTCCCTTCCAACGCGTGTGTGTGTGTGTGTGTGTGTGTGTGTGTGTGTGTGTGTGTGTGTGTGTGTGTAAAGTCTAGGCTGCCCTTCTGCTCATGACTCTCTTACATCCTCGCTTTCATCCTCATATGCTGGGGTTGGAGGCATGTGCCACCACACCTGGATGGGATATGTTTCCCAACTTCTCTACAGTGAGTCTTGGGGAGTACCGTCTTCTCTCCATCACTGCCTGGGATAGGTGGGCTTTAGTACCTATTAAAGTCAGCTGCAGGATAAGTTAAAAGCAAAACCACATGTCCCCTAAAGACAAACAGAAGTGGGTTGGGGTACTTTCTGAGTTTGTGTTTTGAGAGCCAGTTCTTCCGTCAGAAGCAGTGATTGCATCTTCTCAGGGCAGCCACAGTGCCAACTCAGGTTCATCTATGGTTTTTGCCCAAAGTCTGCAGGAAGTCATTCATAGGAATGGGAGCAAGAACAAGGGGCCCAGCCACTTCCCAGAAGCCTATGCACCGCCCCTTTGGATAATGAGAGAGCCTGGTTTCAGACCCACGGGTCATGGTTGCATGGGGCAAAGGTTGCCAGTGCTCAGAGTCGGGGGATGAGGGGCTGCCTGGGAAAACCGGGAAGCTGCCAAGAGCCTTCCATCCCAGGATCCCAGTGGTATTCTGAGGAAATGGGGGGTGGGGGTGGGTACCATGGAGCTCAGTGGGAGAAGGCTGTTGATGGGAATGAGCTCTGCTGAAGTTCTGAAACTTTCTCTAGGGTGGTGAGGGGGCGAGGGAACATCTCTAGAGACCATTCCAAGGAAGAAGGGGTAAACAGGTGAGAGGCACCGATCCTGGACTGAGCCCCTGAGTGTGACAAAAGTCCTCCTGATCTGCTGCTACAAGGAGACTTTCCCATGGGGGAAACAGTTCCAGACACTCAGTGTTCTGTCAGAGATGCCTTATCAAGTGTGGTGGCTTTCTGTGTTTTAGTCCCACCTAGATTAAAGATGAAGTTCAGTAGACTTGGGCTCTGTCTTTAAGGGATTTCAAAGACTCCACAAAGGGAAGGTCTGATGCCCATGGAAGGCCCTGTACTCTGTCATTACTGCCTATCTTTTGTGAGCACAGGAGAAAGCAGGGTGGTGCCATACAGAATGAGAGGGAGAGGGAAGAGGCTGATGACTTGGTCTCTCTCTCTCTCTCTGCCTCTCTTTGTGCTCTGTGTCTCTCTGTGTCTCTGTCTCTGTCTCTGTCTCTCTCTCCAGCATCCATCAAGCCACAAGCCACCTGTGAGATCTTTACTCTGTTTTCACATTTAGACCTCTGGGACCTCAGCCCTGTCTCACCAGCCTGATATTTAAGCAGCTCCCTCTTCCTTGATCTAAAAGCTTCCACAGACTGAAAAACCAATTTATATGGTCCCTACTTAGTCTCCTGGCTTCCAAGATCCAACAGCACTTCCCTGTGTGTCAGTGGTCTCATCAAACTAGAGGAAAGATGTCCATTTGGAACTGTTCTCATTCCAAAAGTGAACTGCCATACACAGTCACTCTTCCAGCCCCAACAGAGTGCTGCTGACCATTTTTCCCTATCACAGCAGGTTTCGTGGGAATCAGATGTGGCAGGTGAAACCTGGCTGAAGGAGAGGGAAAATACAGAGGTCAGCATCCATGGTGCCCTCACAACATGAGGTCTCCTGGGGCATACAAACTTATACAAAACCAATAAGGACATGACATTGGAGAATATATAGGGGATCATCATCACCTCCGGGCAGGTGGGGAGGAGTCAATAACGGTTGTAGAAGATAAGACTTGATTCCAAACTGGGGGGACATGAGGACACTGATGAGGAGAGGTAGGAGGATGGCATTCCTATGCATAGGAAGATTTGAGCACAGGATTTGAGCACAGGAGTGGAAATAAGAAGTGTCATGTCCAAGAGTATCAAGTCACGGCTGTTTGGGGTGTGGTGTGTGCTTAGAGTGAGGATTCCAGAGATGCTGCAAAGGTGATGTTAGAGATCCAGCCCGGTTCCAGAGGTCTCACTCAGCCGCAGGCATCCCCTGCAGGGGCAGCAGGAACTCCCAGGATTGCTCTTTGCCAGGAATCAGGATGTGAATGAAGCTAACAGGAAGGGGCGGTTGAGGTCTGGATTCTCCCAAGAGCTCTGACTGCATGGTCTGGCCTGGCAAGACAAGGGTTCTTGTGAGTTTTCTCCAACATGATGGCTGTCCTCCAGATCCACAGGCTCCCAGGCATCAAGGAAAACCCCACACAGAGTCCTGCAGGGCAGACAGAATGGTCGGCTTTGAGAACAGAGAAGAGCTCTACACTAGGAAAGTACCCAGGTCTCAGAGCAGATGTTGAGGGCCCATCATCCTGCCCCTGAGCCTTGTTCCATGATGCTTCTCGGCCCATTAGAGTCGAGTCTTGCCACCCACCTCTTGCCTTCCTTCTTTCCTGGCAGCCTCGATTAGGTACATGTGCTAGACTCCACCTCGGACAAGCCAGACAGGCTCCACACCAGCTGCCTCTTAGCGACACCTGCCTTCCCCAGCATCCCTTCCAAGAAGCTTTCTGTGCCCCTCCCTGGTGACACCAGCCACTCCAGCCCCCTGCACCTGCTCAGGAATCAGATACTTTGGACTGGCATGTGGAAGTTCACCCTCCTTTCACCCCATACCCCCCGCCCCATAGTGTCTCAACCTTGTGCTCTGTAGCTCTAAGCAGACCATTAAGACTCGGTACAGGGCTTGATCATCAAAACCATGGTCTCCGAACATGCCATGGAGGGTGATCAACATGCATGGAGGCTGGAGGGGGAAAAGCAAGCTTCTACTGATTCCTTCTTGATTTGATTTTGAGACAAGTTTCACTGTGACCCAGGCTGGCCTTGAACTCACAGCAGTCCTGCCTCAGCCTCCCAAAATCTGGGATTACAAGGAAGAGCCGCCATGTCCAGTTAAATAACTATTTAAAGAATATAGCCGTAAGACAAGGGCTTTCGTTATGAGTATATGGACACTGGTTCATTAATTGTAACAATATACCACAGTTACAGGAGGAGTTAACAGAGAAAACTGGGTTCAGGACATATGGGAATCCCCTGGACTATCCTTAAAACCTTGTAAACAGAAACTTACTGTAAAACAAAATGTCACAAAATACCATTCTTTATTTTTTAAATCTCTCTCATCTGTGTGTGTGTCTGATGTAGGTACATGTATGCATGGTCACATGTGTGGGTGGGTGAGCATGCACGTTTGCACTTGTGTGGGTGCACATGCACAGGCTTATGGATGTTGTGGAGGCCCAAGGTTCATGTTAGAAATCACTGAGGTTAGGTCTCTCAAGTCAACTCAGACCTCACCAGAACCAACTTGCTCAGGCATCCCATTTCCATCTTCTGAGCACTGGGGTTGCAGGTGGGCTGTCATGGCCATCCCACAGTTCGGTGTGTTCTAGGGATCTGAACTTCAACAAGTGCTTTAACCACTGAGCCGCGTCCACAGCCCAGTGCTGCCTTTGGCATGGTCAGTCTTTCCCTGTGCTCTGTGCTGCGGATGATACTCTTGTAAAGAGGCAGAAGAGCTAAAACACAGGCTGGGGGTGTGAAAGCGGGACCCGAGTCAGACAGAAGTGTCCAGACGCCTGTGACCAGGCTACTGTGAAGTCTTTGCTCCATCAGTCACCCAGGGACTCAAGCTCCTCCTCTCTTATTCTCCCTCTGTTGCTGGATTTGGCCTCCTCTACAGAGTTGGAGGTGGCTTGTCATCAATGCATACGCTCCAGAAGCAGGGCCCAGCTAGAAGGGCAGATTCAAGCATTCACATCCTATTTCTGCTCACCCCCCGCTGTCCAGAACCTCATTCGAATAGCCTCTGGTGGAGGCTGTGGAACATGCGTTGTTCACTGTGTGTGACATTTGGGGGTAATTACGATGTGAAGAAGGGAATTGGGCCGTTGGGTGGCAGCTAGCACACTGCCACAATGATAGTTTTATAAATATGTAGCTAGCTATGCATGTATTGAGATGGTTCTCTGTCTGTCTGTTTGGTTTGGACTTGCTCTTTTGAGACAGGGTCTCACCACATAGCCCCAACTGGTCTGGAACTCCCTATGTAGACCAGGCTGGCTTTGAACTTGTGACGAACCTTCCATCGCTGAGTACTGGGATTAAAGATGTGAGACACCATGCTCAGCTGAGTCTTTTTTTTTTTTAACTGATAAGGGTACGTGATCACAGCATTGAAGCCACCAGTTTAAGACCACAGCCCAAGTTTCTCTGATCCTGATGGATGTTCCCTCCGAGTTCTAGCCCGGTCTGCAGCCCATTTGTGGGTTCTCTACAGAACAGTGCACCCTCCAGCCTCGTCCGCTCTGGGGGTATTTGGCTCTGGGAAGGCTTCTGTGTTCTTGGCAGGCTCTTCGCTTTAGTCAAGGAGACTGGGAGTGCGGAAGAGAGGCAAAAAGGGCAAGGACAGCATCTGAGCCAGCCAGGCAGACAGAGAAAGAAACAATGGCAGATAGAGCAGGAGAAAGGGAGACGGGATGGAGTGGCCAGACCCTGGGCCTGGAGCCCAGGACAGAGGCCAGCAGGAGGGACAGAGACAGAGTGGGGATGGTGTGTGTGGGGGGTGTGTGTCTGTGAGCTCACCCGTACTCAGGAGGTGGCAGTACACAGCTCGACCGACCGGAGAGGGCCGGGCACAGACGGTGTCTGGGACTTCCCCAGCCAGCTTTGTCAAGGTTATCTCCTCTGGAACCATGGGAGAAAGGAAGAGGGGCTGAGCTGGGGTGGAGGGGAGGTCACCTCAGTCCTCTTCCCACCGTGCCTGCCTCTGCAGTCTGTCTCACAGGTGCTGCAGGCTCTGGGCCCCATTCATGGAGTGGGCTTATTTATGACGGGGTCTACGGATTCATCTTCCCGGACCATACTCTAACACTTCCTCCTCAGCGCTCACACAAACAGCTGCTGGAGTCAAGCCGGCGGCGGGAGGCGAAGGGCTAGCAATAGTCTCTGCCTGGCAGGCTGGGGAGGGCTTCGTGGAAGAGGTGTCCATCTCTAAGTGTAGGAAGAGATGACGGGAGGAAGAAGAAGGGCCCCCATGATCAGGGAACCTTGGGGTCAACGGTGAGGATGCTCAGCATCAACGACATAGCAGAGCAGCCGGGAGCGTGGAAGGACGATGGGAGAGAAGGAAGCCGGGGCTGCTCCCTGGGTTGGGAACAAGAGCACAGTGAAGTGGCTTTCTCCAAGTGATAAAGGGAGCTGTCTCATGTCCTGTCTGCAGGAGATAGGGGCAGAACCAGGTGTCTGGAACCGGGTCCGACAACGGGGCACCTTCTGTGCACTCCACCGCCCCGCAAGCACCAAGCGGGCAGCTCTCGGGTCATCCTCGTGACCCTAGAGTGGCCACAAGGGACTGAGGAATGAACACAGTCACATCACACGTGCCCCTGCACCACTCCATTGTCGCAGAACTCAGTGTGATTTCACCACACTTTCCTTCTGCTCTCCAGGCCCTTCTTGTTGACCAGCTTCATTCCCTTCCCTGCCTGACGCAGTCAGTTCTAATTCTCTCCCTGGCCCTGCCTTTCTCCTTTGCTCTTTCCCGTTTCTTCTCTCGCTCCACGCTGTTAGGCTTTGCTGCTGCTTCTTACCTCAGTTGGCCCATTCTGGTACATTCTACATGCTTCCCCTGCATGGTTATTATTAGTCACCGTCGCTGGTTAGAGTTTATCTTCTTGGCACAAATTAGAGTGACCTGGGAAGAGGGAACCTTGACTGAAGACTGGCTCATGGGCAGGTCCTAGGGGCCCATTTTCTTGATTGGTGTGGGAGGATCCCCAGTGTGGACCATCACACCCCTGGAAGAAATGAAAAAGGTATTTGGGCGTGAGCCTGGAGAGCGAGTCAGTAAGCCATGCTCCTCCAGGGTCTCTGCCCTAGTTCCCACCTCCTGGTGCCTGCCTTGGCTTCCCCTGATAACAGACTGTAACCTGTAAGCCAAGTAACCCCCAAGTTGCTTTTAGCCGTGTTTCCTCACAGCGCTGAAGTAACTAATACAATGGTGACTGGAGTAGATACTTGTAGCAGCAGAAAATGGGTTAAATGCTGGGCAGTGGCAGATATTGGTGAAATTATTAAGGCCACTCCACATAGTTAAAAGGGAGGTTTATTTAGTGGCATAACTTACAAATGAAGGGATAGGTAGGTTGCAGGGTCTGGGAAAGACGTAGCGCAGTCCAGCAGTGTTCTCTGGAGAACTCTGCTCCGTCTACCTCCAGCGTCCAGGGTCCAGGAACCAAGAGAGGCGGCACATCCGAATCTTGGGTCTTCAGGGTCCTCTCTCAGCCTTGTAGGCATGACAGTTACCGAATATATATATATTATCTTAGATAGAACATATTAAGTATTAAGTTGTAACTATAACTGCTAGTCTTCAATCCCATCAAAGACCTGAGGAGGAATATAATGATACCTGAGAAATGGAAGATGGATGCAAGCAACTTTTGGGAATCCTGCAAGAGTAAACAGAGACAGCTGGTAGCCTGGACAGTCACCTAATGTTTCTCAGCATTGTTGGTGCATACAAATTGGCTACAGGCCTAGAGTATCTGACAGACCATTTTCAGAAGCAGGAATTCTGAAAGACCATCTTACCCTGTCTTGGCAGAGTTCAGTAGTCACTTTTCCTTGTGTCTCGCTTGTCCAGAAAGGACAACATTCATACTGTCAGCAGTTGAGGCAAGGGCAGTTCTTTGCCCAGTAGGCCATTTTGTGCCAAGAAGACAAACTTCCAAATGGAAATGTCTTAGAAGCCCAACATTCTCTCAGGATCAAATTGGTGCTGCCAGGAGCAATTGTGTCTCAGGTCAACAGAATTCTAAGTTATTTAAATGCCATATTCTCTAGGTCTATGAAGTGTTTGAAGGTTACCTGTCCATCCGACCTATGTATCTGTAAATCTGGATAACCTAACTAATGTAACTATAGAGATGACAAGCATAGGTGACTATAAATCTGTAAGTCTTATCTACCTAAATAACCTAAGGACTAAGTCTTCATGTAAACAAGGTAAACAGTCTATAAGCAAGTGTATGGTAAAGAACGATGACTTCAAAATTGTGACAATACACAAGATATTTATAACAGAGGTAGGAATGTATAGTGCAATATGCAATATGACAATAATCTTAAATATAAATCAATATACCGAATATCCTAAACAGAAGTAGAACATACATAAAGTATGACATATAAATTTACATTGCATCAATATACAAATATTTCAAATAATAGTAGAAATATATGTACATTATAAAAAATATAGTTCTGTATTTGCATCAATACAAATTATCTTAAACAGGAATATAAAAATAGTTTACATTTGTATCAACATATAAGAATCCATAACAGTGCAAATTACAGTGCAAATTATTTAAGGCTGCTATTTTACTAAATTTGTTTACTAGTACAATAATATACCATAATATCTTATACCTATCCATTCCATTTCTTCTTTTCTCTTTTTTTTTTTTTGAGACACTTTTTCTTTTCTTAAGGAGAATACTGAGTTTAATATTTTCTTCCACCCCCAACCCTATAACCACCATCCATAACCCTGAGAAATATGAAACCTTAGGGAGAAGGGGCATCATTTTCTTAGAATTGTTTCCTGCTGTTTAGGGGGTGATGGTATCTCTGCTGGGTACTGTGAGAAAGCTCAGATAGGTAAATCTCAGTTAGACTAACTGTAGGTTCTGCAGCAAGTCTTAGAGTAATGGGTAAGATTGTCTGAAATTCGGGGCATGCCTTTAATCCCAGCACTGGGGAGGCAGAGGCAGGTGAATCTCAGTCAGTTCGAGGCCAACCTGGTCTACAGAGTATAGCCAAGGCTACACTGAGAAACCCTGTCTTGAAAAACCAAAAAAAAAAAAAAAGAAAGAAAGAGAGAGAGAGAGAGAGAGAGAGAGAGAGAGAGAGAGAGGGAGGGAGGGAGGAAGGAAGGAAGAAATGAAGGAAGGAAGGAAGGAAAAGAAAGAAAGATGGCTTAAACAAGAACATCAGTTGGTGGTGTGGTGGTATCATGGTGACCTGGTTTGCACTCTGCCTTCCTGCCATCTTTAGCAGCTTGGGTTTCATTCTTGGGCTTGTTGTCTCATGGTCACAAGATGGCTGCAACAACTTCAGGTCATGCCTCCTCACAGAGCCGCGAGTAGAAGTGGACCAAAGGAAGCTTCTCCTTTTAAGAGTGAAGATATCTGTTTTAGAATGTCCTTCTAGTTTCTCCTGCCAGGTCATTGTCTAGTGCTTAAACACTGGCAAAAATGTGGTTGTCTGTGATTATCCTGGACTAATGAAGATTTATGTATTAGTGGGGGTCGTGGTCTGGGGCTGGGCGGGATCTGGTGGCCTCTGCAGACGTGACCACAGTGCATGTGAGCAGTTGTGTTTGATCCCAAGGTTGTCTGGGTCTGACTCTGTGTTTGTTACTTTTCTCATTACTGTGATAAATCATCTGGCAGAAGCAGCTTGAGGGAGGAGGGTTTCTTCTGGTTCATGGTTTGAAGAGGTACAGTCTGTCACGGTAGGGAAGCATCGAGACGGAAGTGGAAGAGTGTCTGGTTCCGCTGCATTCACAGTCAAGAAGCAGAGACGATGCTGCTCATCAACCCCTGCTCTCCTTTTTATCCAGTCCAGGACTTCAGCACACAGAATGGTGCTGCCTGTATTTTGGTGCCTTTCCTTCCTCAGCTAAACCTCCCTGGAAACCTTTCTACAAGCACATTCAGAGATGTCTCCTGGTGAGTCCAAATCCTCTCAAGTGACAATCAAATTAACCATCAGATGCTGTGGGATAGTGCCTTTGTACACTGGTTTAATAAAACTCTGATTGGCTAGTAGCCAGGCAGGAAGTATAGGCAGGATAAGCAGATAAGGAGAATTCTGGGAAGAGGAAGGCTGAGTGAGGAGGTGCCAGCCCACCCTCCAGGGAGCAGCATGTAATGGCACACAGGTAAAGCCACAGAAAATGTGGCGACATATAGATTAATAGAAATGGGCTGAGTTTAAGTGTAAGAGCTGATCAGTGGTAGGCCTGAGCTAACGGCCGATCAGTTATAATTAATATAAGTCTCTGTGTGTTTACTTGGATCTGAGTGGCTGCAGGACTGGCAAGTGAGAGATTTGTCCCAAGCTGCCAGCCAGCCGGGACACAGGAAAACTTCAGCTACAAATCAGAGCATGGTGTATTGGCATATGACTTTAATCCCGGCACTTGGAAAGCAGAGGCAAGTGGATTTTTGTGAGTTCCAGGCGAACCTGGTTTACAAAGTAGGTTCCAAGACAGTCAGGACTGTTACACAGAGAAAACTTGTCTCAAAACAAAATAAAACAAACAAACAAACAAACAAACAAAAAGATTAACCATCAGAGTGTCCAACCCAATGTTTCTCCTAAGTCCAGGTTCATACTTCTGTGTCCTTCCGGATGTTTCCACTTGGATAGCACAAATGTGATAAGCTCCTAGGTGAGCACATTCCTTTGAGCACCTCCCATCATTAACGTCAGGTGGACTTGAATGAAAAATTTCCCTCATCTGAAGCCACTGAGATTTGGAGTTTTGATGCCTACTGTAAAGTACTTCCGTTCTCTAGGGGAACAAAACTATAAGGATCATAGTAAAGAAGCTTCCTAGAATGGCTTTCACAGTCAGATGCCGGGCTATCCCCATGATGGCTGTCTGCAGGCTCTAGAACAAGAAAACCAACTCTTCTGTACAAGAAACTGGGATCCTGAGAATAAAAGGGACCCAGGATGCCACCTCAAACTAAGGCTGAAGACTTAGGATCTCTCTAGAGAGTCACTGGGTACAAGACCACACTCTCTAGAGAGAGAGTCACTGGGTACAAGACCACACTCTCCAGAGAGTCACTGGGTACAAGACCACACTCTCTAGAGAGTCACTGGGTACAAGACCACACTCTCCAGAGAGTCACTGGGTACAAGACCACACTCTCTAGAGAGTCACTGGGTACAAGACCACACTCTCTAGAGAGTCACTGGGTACAAGACCACACTCTCCAGAGAGTCACTGGGTATAAGACCACACTCTCTAGAGAGAGAGTCACTGGGTACAAGACCACAGTCTCGAGAGAGAGAGAGTCACTGGGTACAAGACCACACTCTCGAGAGAGAGAGTCACTGGGTACAAGACCACACTCTCTAGAGAGTCACTGGGTACAAGACCACACTCTCTAGAGAGTCACTGGGTACAAGACCACACTCTTTCTCTAGAGAGTCACTGGGTACAAGACCACACTCTTTCTCTAGAGAGTCACTGGGTACAAGACCACACTCTCCAGAGAGTCACTGGGTACAAGACCACACACACTCTCTAGAGAGTCACTGGGTACAAGACCACACTCTTTCTCTAGAGAGTCACTGGGTACAAGACCACACTCTTTCTCTAGAGAGTCACTGGGTACAAGACCACACTCTCCAGAGAGTCACTGGGTACAAGACCACACTCTCTAGAGAGTCACTGGGTACAAGACCACACTCTCTAGAGAGTCACTGGGTACAAGACCACACTCTCTAGAGAGTCACTGGGTACAAGACCACACTCTCTAGAGAGTCACTGGGTACAAGACCACACTCTCTAGAGAGTCACTGAGTACAAGACCACACTCTTTCTCTAGAGAATCACTGGGTACAAGACCACACTCTCTAGAGAGTCACTGGGTACAAGACCACACTCTCCAGAGAGTCACCACATTCAAAGGCTGATGAAGCTGAAGTGGGATGTCCATGAGTGAAGGCAGGGGCCAAGACACCTGCTCCAGGGGAATCAAGCTTGGGGTGCAAGTAGGCATCCCTTTCCCCTCCTGCTGGTGCCATCCAGATGGTGCCACTCACATTTAGGTTGAGACTCCCCCCACTGAGCCCACAACCCATGGACCAATCATCTCGGGAAACACCCTGATAGATACAGAAGCACATCCTAGAGACTGTCAAGGTGTCTTTCAATCCAGCCAAGTAGACAAACAAAATTAAACACCATAACCAATATCACTTCTCCTCTTTCATACAAAAGAGCTCAGGGCAGGAACTATAAAGAACTATAAAGTGTACTGGAACAATGGCTCAGCAGTTAAGGACACTGGCTGCTCCTGCAGAGGAACCAGGTTCAATTCCCAGCATCCATATGGCGGCCGATAACCTCCTGTAACTCTGATGTCCTCTTCTGACCTCCACAGCAGGCACCAGGCATACACGAGACAAACATATGTGCAGGAAAAGCATTCATACACACAAAAACAAACAAAAATAAAAGAACTATAAAGTGACCTCCCCATCCCAGGGACATAAAATAAGCTAAACAAAGAGATAAGGCTAAAACCCACGTCGTCTACCTCCGGCCTCTGGCCTTCCCTTGAACCCCAAGGTGGAAAGTCTCTCCCAAGGCTGAGGCTGGGGGTAGAGTAGGAGGCAGAGGCAGGCAGAGCGGGGCAATCTAGTCATAAGAAAGACATAACCCGCCGGGCGGTGGTGGCGCACGCCTTTAATCCCAGCACTTGGGAGGCAGAGCCAGGCGGATCTCTGTGAGTTCGAGGCCAGCCTGGTCTACAAAGTGAGTTCCAGGAAAGGCGCAAAGCTACACAGAGAAACCCTGTCTCGAAAAACCAAAAAAAAAAAAAAGAAAGAAAGACATAACCCAAGGCTGTGGCCAGCCTGAGATTCTGTGCTTGTCTCACAGAGGACTGGACTCTGCAACCCAGCCTAGTTTTCTTGCCCTTCAGGCCATACTAGGCCTTTTTGAAAAACAAGCCGGTTTTCCAGCCAAGGCTGAAAATTAGTAGAGGGCTCAGGGCTAGAGAAGGATCTGTAACACTTCCTAATGTGGAGACAGAGCCAAAGGGCTCCCCCACCCCACCCCACCCCATTCCCACCCTCCCAGTCACTCCTCAGCACTGACTCTCTGCTAACTTTGGGGGACATCAAAGACTTTTCATCCCTGAAGGACTCCCCAGAGTCATTGTCAGCTCCCATCGCTTGTCTTCCCATGGTCTGCCCTTAGCAAGGCTCTCTGGCCTCAGCTGACCATTCCCATGTCTAGCTTCATCCCATGGAGAATTAAAAAAAAAATAGCATCAAAGATGGGGTTGGGAGTAAGCTGCCCCAGCATGCTAGCCCCCGAGATCAGGAGCCTTGCCAGTCTCCCTGTGTTGGGTTCCCAGCACCAGGCACATAGTAGGTCTCTATATTTTCGGAGTGAATGAATGAATGAATGAAGTTGAGATCTTATAGGTAGAGATTGTGTACTTGAATTCGTTTCTGGGTGCAGGCTTACCAAACTGTGAGGTGTGAGGACCAGTCAAGCTCTCCTTTCCGTCACCCTGCTCTGTTCTTCTCCCCTTCTCTTACAACCTTCTCTCAGCTACAGAGCTGCAAGGTCCTGTGTTTTACATTCATTTATTTGTGTGTGTGTGTGTGTGTGTGTGTGTGTGTGTGTGTGTGTGTGTGTGTGTGTGTTTTAATGTAAATATCATTTGATGAAACTCTGGTTTAGTCCTGGCTTCTTATCCAGTTGGCTTTGTGTACTTAAACAAGCAGCATTACCTTCTGGGCTTTTAGATGAAATGATTCTCAAGCTTCCTACAAGACCTAACAGTCTAAAGATTATCCCAAGGGGAAAATCTAACATTAGTCCTTTACTTGTTATTGTGAATTTTCACCCCAATTTTTTTCTAGATGAATTTTAAGTTTTAAGTTCCATTTCTGATGGGAGGGTGGAAAGAAAATCCTATGTCTGCTAAAACAAGAAATTCATTCTTTGGATTGGGAACATGACACATATATATGTCCTCTTTACAATATTGGAAGCTCTACCCAAAAAAGGAGAAAAAGATGATTTTTTTTGTAACTGTTTATATACGGTGTGATAGTCCACTAGAAAATGTTACAGTCAACAACCAAACTTAGCCAACTCACAAAAACAGTTCCGTTCCATAAAGTTAACAATCTTCCAAGATAACTCAGCAATCCATAGCAACTGAAAGGTAAGGATAAATTCACTTAAACATCTGAATGATCTTTACATAAAAACTAGAAAATATCACTGACAGATCTTAAAGAAGACATGAAAAATGGAAGGCATGCCACATTCATAGACTGGGAGATAATATTGTTAATATGAAGAGATTGCCCAAATCAAACCAGAGATTCAGATGAGCCCTATTAAGATTGTAACCATTTTAAAGCAGGAAAACTCACTAACTTCCTATAGACTGACTCATAAGGACCCAGGCAACCAAAACATAAAAGTGAAAAATAAAAAATCTTTTTGGAGGAAATACCAAAGGACATTCTATGACATTGGTTTTAGCAGTGATTTTTGACCCTGAAAGCATAATTTTAAGAAAAGATAAACTGATATATACAAATTAAAAGCTTTTGTATATCAAAACACATTTTCAAGAGGATGAAACTACAAAACAAAACCACACACAGGGCTGGAAAGAAGGCCAGTGATTAAGAGCTGTCTCAATGGCCCATCTGTGTTCTTGCAGAGGACCCACGTTTGGTTTCCAGTGTCCCCATCATGCAGCTCACAACTACCTGTAACTCCAACTCTGGGGGCTCTAGCACCGTCTTCTGGCACCCATAGGCACCTGCACACAGTCATATCTGCAAGCACATAATTAAAAATTTTTCTGAGAAATTTAAAAATCACACAGAATTGGAGAAAACTAGGAAATGATACATCCAATAGAGACTTACTATCTAGAGTATGTAAAGAACACCCACAGCTCAATGGCAAACAATCAAACAGCTCCATCAAAAACTTGACAATGTGCCAACAAGTTGGCACAAGCGGCTGAAAGCACTTGCCACACAACCCTATCTGAGTTCAATCTCCAGAGCCCACACAAGGGTGGAAGGAGAGCCTGAGTCCACAACGCTGTCCTCCGACTTCTACAAGTGTGCCGTGGACATACACCACCCCCAATGTCATACACACAACCATAAGTAAAGACAAATGTAAAGCTTAGCCAAGGGTCCGAGGAGTATAGACAGAGGGTCAGTATAGACAGAGGGTCAGTATAGACAGAGGGTCAGTATAGACAGAGGGTCAGTATAGACAGAGGGTCAGTATAGACAGAGGGTCAGCAAACACTTGCAGAGATGCTCGACGGCACTGGCCCTTGAGCTGCTTTGCCCCCTTGTAACAGCTGTTGTGGAGAACAACAACCCCACACTGAAAACCACTGATATTGGAGGTGGTAGAGAACTGGGAGACTTGGGCACTGCTCTAGACTAGAATGGTACTGTTGCTATGGAGACATGTCACTACGTGGTTCCCCCAAAAGCCGAATACCGAGGGCCTGCAGTGTTGTTTTCCTACTGTTTGACCAGATTAGCTGGCACAGATCACTTACGGGAGGCAAGGCTTCTTATGGTTCACAGAAACAGCGTGTTCAGTCCATTGTGGTCGGGGAGACAGAGTAGCAGGGCAGTTCTGTCATGGTGGGCCAGGACAGGGAGAGAGTGATCCAGCAAGTGACTGGAGATGGTCTACCCTTGACAGGCCACCACCTTCCAAATTTCCAGAACCGCTCCAAAGAGTATTATCAACATGGGGGCACATACTGAATACATGAGATAGGATTGGAGGGGGTTGCACTTCGCATTCAAACAGTAACAATTATTACGGACCTGCCAGTTCCACTTCTAATCAAAAGCAGGAGCTTAGATCCTCGTACATTAGTGTTGATTATGGTGTTGCGTGTAACAGCAGAGAGACAAAAACGAACAAAAGTCTCCATCAATCTGGAAGTGGTGGCACAGCTATCTATCTATCTATCTATCTATCTATCTATCTATCTATCTATCTACCAACTCAACTGCCTCCACTTCTCTCAAAAAAGCAACTGGGACCTGGGGGCGGGGCTCAGACCAGACTCAAGGAGGCATCATAAATGCTTGTGGCCACCTCATCCATGCCAACTCCTCTGGTACCACTCTCTGGCCTTCACAGTCAAATGATCCAGGCCGAACATCATCCCAGGGCCAAGCCCAGAGTGGTGTGTGAAGCCCTGTCAGCTTCCCAGGAATCCGCTGGGGCTCTCTATTCTCAAGGCCACATTTGTCTCCTAAATTTTACCCTTATAGAAATCTTGATTCTCACATCTTGCTCCGCTCCCCACCCCACCAGTGCCCCGGAGCAGCTGTTTCTCCCCATCCCTCTCTTGTCTGGAGTTCAGAGCTGCCCCCAACCCCCACCCTAGAGCATCACTAACACAAGGCTATTGTGCTCACCAGACTTTCCCAAGGGTTGGGATGACTGGCTGGTGGCACAGGAAAGGAAAAAAAACAACACATTGAAGGTCAGACACCACTGTTTCTAGAAACTCCTTGGCTCTTCCATGACATAGAATGGTTTTCACTGGTTACCCCCACCCTACCCTGAGTGTAGCAGTCCCTCCAGGCAACTGGGAACCCCTATCTAAAGACTCTTGTCCCATGACCTCTTTTTATGGGTCCCAACCCTGCATTAACTTTAAGATACCTTGGTTGCTGAGTTGAAAACAACTCAGCTTTTAACTTTAGCATCACTCAGAGCTCTGTTTCCCATGTGTATCTACAAATCCCTCTGGGGAGTGTTCATTAAGCCCAGACATTACCAGTGGGTTTACAAAGAGCCAAGCATAGCTCTGAGAGTCGGTTCTATAGCTCGAGCTGGGTCAGATAGGGAGGCATCAGCAAGTCAGGGAAGCCCTGAAGGCTGTGGCTCCCCTGTTTCTGTTGCAATGTGTCTTTGGGTTATAATGAGACTGTAGAAGGAGACTCTACATAGTTGGGACTCTACACATTGAGAGTGTACAAAGGCAACGGAAATCACTGGTGATAGTGCCAGGCGGCAGGAACACAGGTATTGTTTCCTGGGCACCAGCCACTGGAGAATAAGCCAGGCAAAATGAGTGTCACCTGTTGAAATCTGGTTCATGGCCTGCCAACTCCTGCTGTGTGCAGACTGAGGGTGACTAGCATCAGAACGTGGCTAAGCAAGGCAGTGCATACTTGTCACCCCAGCACCGAGGAGGTGGAGGTAGGAGAGTCGAGGGTTCAAGGCCTGGGGCCGGAGAGACCGCTCAGTGCCTAAGAGTACTTGTTGCCTTTGCAGAATACCTGGGTTCCATTCTAAGCCCCTGCATGGTGGTTTACACCCATCTGTAGCTCAAGCTCTAGGAGATCCAATGAATTTCCATGGGTACCAGACATGCTTGTGGTATGCACACACACATGCAGGTGAACATTCATACACATAAACTAATTATAATAGTAATAATAATAATAATTTAAGTCTAGTCTTGGATACATAGTCTGAGGCCAGCATGGGCTGCATGATTACCATCTTGAAAAACAGACAGATCTACAGACAGACAGGCAAGTATGAGACCTTGACTTGGGTAGGTTGAGGAGAAAGGAAACCCATCATAAGTATATAAGATTCTAGAGCGAAACAGTGTCCTTGATGGGTTGAGGGGCAAGCAGAAACTGGAAAGACCACTGTCATACCCACTGAGAAATTTAGACAGCATGGCAATGTCATCATGTGAATGCATGGACCAATAGAGTAAGACAGGGAACCAAAACCCATCTCCATGCGTCTGTAACTTGGATGAGTAAGGAGATGGCAGGATTGGCAGGAGGAGGGACTTCTCTGTTTGCTCTAGTGTTAAAAAGAAAACCAAAGGCTGGGGCATGGCGTAACTGGGTAAGTGCCTTCCGCACCAGCATGGAATTTGAGTTCTGTCCGCAGAAACTGTATTCAATAACTGCACCGGTGTGGTGGTGTGGGCTTGCAATCCCCGCACTGAGGACAAGGAGACTAGAGGGTTCCTGGGGCTCACCAGCCAGCCATCTACTGCTCAGGGTGTATAAATGCTTACAGCCACCTGCTGTGGGATGTTCTGTAGGTTAAATGTGTTGCTCTAATTGGTTAATAAGTAAAACACTGATTGCCAGACAAAAAGTATAGGTGGAACACAAAGAGAGAAGAATTCTGAAAAGTAAAAGACTGGAGTAAAAAAAAAAATGCTGCCAGCCACCATGATAAAAAACAACATACAAGGCCGGGCGGTGGTGGCGCACGCCTTTAATCCCAGCACTCGGGAGGCAGAGCCAGGTGGATCTCTGTGAGTTCGAGGCCAGCCTGGGCTACCAAGCGAGTCCCAGGAAAGGCGCAAAGCTACACAGAGAAACCCTGTCTCGAAAAACGAAAAAAAAAAAAAAAAAAAAAAAAAAAAAAAACATACAAAGATACCGGTAAGCCACAAGCCACATGACAACTTACAGATTAATAAAAATAACTTAATTTAAAATATAAAAACTAAATAACAAAAAGCCTGCCACGGCCATACAGTTCATAAGTAATATAAGTCTCTATGTGTTTACTTGGTTGGGTCTGAGCAACTTCGGGACTGGCAGATGAGAGAAATTTGTCCTAACTGTGGGCCGGGCAGGACCCAAAAATTCAACTACAGCCACCCATCCATCTGTTCCTGCAGGAAATACCCAAGGCTAGATCTGTATAAAGGAAAAAATAGTTTGTTCGGTTCACAGGCTCAGAAGCTAAATGTTCAGGCAACACGGTGCAGGCATCTGCTTGGTGCTGACGAAGCCCCTTGGCTGCATCAAACAGTATCAGTGAAACCATGGTGGGAACATGCCTAAGAGGGAAAGTTGGCATGGTGTTACATGAAGCCAGAGTCAGACCTGGGTTGTCCCCTGCCCCCTCGGATTCTTGTCAAGCTAAACTAATTTATTTAAGATTCCTTTGACAGAGTCTGGGTCAGAGCAGGCACTCCTAACTCAGCTGTGGGGATTGTCACTGTTTGCTGGGCTCAGTGGTAGGCATCACGAATGGCTGGAAACTAAGGCCTGGCCTTCTTCCTTCAGGTGAATAGACGTTGTTGGGAAAAATGAACCACCTGCTCAGAGGATTTAGTAAGACCTTACAAGCGACTGTTGAAAGAGCAGAACATACAACCAGGGCTGGTGGACTTGGAGGAAGTAATTCTCCAAGGGACCAGGAGAAATGGCTCATCTGCAGTCAAAAGGATTGAGCTTTTTGAGCCTACTAAACCAGGGAGGAAAATGTGAGCCACTGAGTCACTACTTATGTCTGCTCCAAGCTACCATGGGATGGAATACCATGGGATATAATGAGACTTGGAGATGGCTAGTTGGTTTGACGAAAAGATTCACATGGCCTTTCAGATGTGGATATAGAAGCAAGAAAGTAGCTGAGTGACCTGGAAGGCTCCAGATGTGGCCACCCAGAGACAAGGAAATGAATCGAAGGATATGCAAAGACTTTCTAGCCTTAAGAAGCTAAACCTATCCAGGCCAAAGCTACAGACCTTGGAGATGTTTGAGATCTTTCACAGAGTTCAGAAAAGTCTTCTGAAGAGCGTGGAGGGCAGATGGGTGGTGGTGACACATGCCTTTAATCCCAGCACTTGTGAGACAGAAGCAGGTAAATCTATGAGTTTGAGGCTAGCCTGATCCACAGAGTGAGTTCCGGTACAGCCAGGGCTACACAGAGAAACCTTTGCCCTTTCTTGTGGGCACGGGGGAGGAATGTGGAGAGCACAAGAAGATGTGGCTAAGAGTAGAATGGGCAAGAAATGAGCCGGAATTAGCCAGAGTCCTTAGGTATCCTGGTCCTCTTTGTATTAGGGATCAGACAAGTGATTCTCAGAAGCCTGGACTGGTGTCTGTCTGTGAAGCCATGGATGGTGTAGTCCATTGGATCAGTTGGTCAGAAACCAGGCCCTCAGCACCCTTGCTGTGTGATGGCAGTTGCCTCTTAACTGTGCACTGTGGAATCTGAGCAAAGGGGCGGTATTCCCCACCCACCTGCTCCCCACCTGTGTCAGAGGAAACTCAAAGTGCATTTGTGTCTAGTGCTCCAAGCCTAGCTTCTAAGGATAGATTGACTTGAAGAATTCTAGACCCTGGAATTCAGAACCACAGCCTCGATAGAGTAGAGAAGTTGTGCCTAGCCTACCCCGAGCAGAAGACTCTTTTCATCTTGCTGCTCTTCCCAGGTTAGAAGTGATTTGCCACTGTGTTGATTCAATAGTCTTTGGGCCTCAGAATTCAAGGACTTAGGAAAGGGGAGTGGGCTGAGTGCAATCATGTCAGGTGATGAGGAGACATTCTAAAAAAAAAAAAAAACAACTCTTTCAATTGAATTACAGTGCACAAGGTGAGATTCCACATGACTGCTTTCTAGACACTTCTTGTACTCAGTGAGATCCCATATCAGGCCAAATACAGAATAAACCCTGAATTTTTAGTTTCCAAGATGCCAGCCTCCAGTTTTCTCTCTGTAAAATGGGAATTGCTCTGACAGACTTCAAGGAGATCGGGAGGTGTGGGCCTTTGAGCACCTCTTCGTCTGTTATCAAAGCATCTTCCGCCCCAGGCTCTTGAAACCTCTTTAAAGCACCATCATATTTTCATCAACTAAAAATTGCCCAAGAGAGACTTTGTCATTACGCGCCCTCGGTGGGAAGCTGGCATCCATCCTCACATTCCTCTATGATCACAGAGTCTTGTTGGTCCAAAGAGACCACAAAGGGCATCATTCTTCTCCCTATCTGCAACAGTGTCTGGTAGAAAGCGAAGGCATCTGAGGTGCCTCCTCCCTCTGCTCTGGCCCAGGCAGGCTTCCTAAGTGTTACCATCAACACTCCAGATCCTTCAGCCAGCTTATTCTACTTGCCAAGCTGACTTTTGGCTAATCCTACTGCCCATTGCAGACCCACTGGAAGGACTTTGCTCACTGTCTGTACCCATCTGGCTAGTGAGTTGCATGGATAGGGCATGTTTAAAGTTCCTTGGCAACAGGGGAGACAGGAGGAGGCCTGTGGGGGCAGTAGGGACTCTCTGCACCTCCTCACTCACAGTTGAGGCACACGGAGAGCAGGTCCAGGCTGCATTTCCCCCGTTGGGGAGGGGTCCTGTTCTTTGTCTCTAAGATAGAGTTTCAAGTGAAAAGGAATGGATCTGGCCCTGCCCCTGACTGACTACTTGACCTTGGGCAAATGACTTAACCATTAAGAGCCTCCATTTCCTCAGCTATCAATTAGAGATAATGACACCCACTCTGCAAGGCTGCTGTGAACACCAGTGAGGCAGGAGGGTTGACTGCATCATAACAGGCAACCAATAAATGGTCATTATAAGGACCATTAAATTTTCTCCATAAATTCCACAAGCAGCAATTGAATGGGCACTCTTTATTCATTCATTTGTTCAAACATCTATGCATCCATAAAACATTCACAAACTCAGCATTGGGTTGGGCTCAGTGGGGGTTCTTTCACGAAATAGAAAGCTGGGTTCCTAGGCTGGGGGTGTACCTCAGTGGAAGAGTGCTTACCTAGCATACACAAAGTCTTGGGTTCCATCACCAAGACTCCTGTGCTGAAAGAAGTACAAGTTAAGCCACAAACAATTCAGCAGGGTGGAGTTGACATGTACAGTGGAGACAAGGCTCTGTGACTCTAATGCCCTGAGAGTCAAGGGAGCTAAGTCTGTGGAACCAACGCTCCACATCAAGCCCAGATGGACTTACAGAGGGGTGACCAGACCGGACTTGGATCTTCATATGCATAGAGAGGGAGTCACAGCTTCATCCTTTCTGCTGTGATGGTGTGAAACCAAAGAACTCTCACTCCATGGGCTTTCCTCCAAGCCCTCACTTAACTGTGTTCTTTCTTTGCTGTACATGGTCTCCCAACTACATAAGCTTCAGGGCTTGTAAACCTTGGATTATCCTCCCTGGGTGGTTGAGTTTTAAAGCCAGGTGATAAAATAGAAACCTATAAATGCAAGGCTCACATCTCTGGCCTGCAGAGTGTCAAGACTATACAGGTAAAGTTGAAGACCAAGGATACCTGGTCCTTGGAGGCCTGGAAAGAAGGTGTTAACTGAGGAAGGAACAACTGTGAGCAAGACTCTGAGCACCAGAAACAACAGGATGAAAAACAGCCTCAGGGGCAGTGAGTGAGGACTGTGGGGCTGGAGAAAGCAGACTTGGAGCAAACTACTCATACAATCTTTACATGTTCAGGAAATCCAGTGATAGAACAGCATTTGGAAGCTGGACATTGTGGCTCATGCCTATAACACTGATGCTTTGGAGACTGTAGCAGGAGAAGCATCTTAAGTTTGAGGCAAGCCTGGGCTACATAACAGATTTCAGGTCTGTAATTGGACTTTCCTTCAGGTCACCAGCTCACAAATAACTACATGGAGACTTATTATTGATTATAAAAGCTCAGCCTTAGCTTAGGCTTGACCCACTAGCTCCCCCCTTTTTTTGTTTTTTTAAGACAGGGTTTCTCTGTGTAGTTTTTGAGCCTTTCCTGGAACTCACTCTGTAGCTCAGGCTGGCTTCAAACTCACAGAGATCCGCCTGCCTTGCCCACTAGCTCTTATAACTTAAATTAACTCATGTTTTTTATTAATCTATGTTCTACCATGTAGCTTTTACCTGTCTTCCATTTTTGCACCTCCTGTTTCCACTCCATGTCTGGCTGGCAATTCTGCCTTTCTTTTTCCTCTCTGTCCCCAGAAGTCATGCCTAACCTCTTCTTGCCTAGCTATTGGCCATCCAGCTCTTTACTAAACCAATCACCATGACACATTTTCAGACAACATACAAATATTCCCCAACACAGGTCAGCTGGGCTATAGTATCAACACAATAACAGCAACAAGGACATTATGTGGAGCCACACTGACCGGGGCTCTATTTAATGGCTTCATATTCTAGTTTTCATGCCTGCAGAGGTCAGAAGGGGATGTTAGACCCCCTGGAACCCAAGTTAAGGATAGTTGTGAATAAAATGTATTTTTTTTTAATTTTTAAAAACTAGAAAATAATTGTGAGCCCCTACATGGGTTCCAGGAAAGGAATTTGGGTTCTCTGCAAGACCAACAATCTGAACCACTGAACCAACTCTCCAGCCCCTCAGCTAGCTTTCTTGTATGACCCAGACCCACCTGCCTAGGTATGGTGCTGCCCACAATGGTGTGGGCCTTCTTATGTCAATCGTCAATCAAAACAATGCTCCATAGACATAACAGCATGTCAATCTAATTGAAGCAATTCTTCACTTGAGGTTCCCTTTTCCCTAGGTAGTGTCAAGTTGACAATAAAAACTAAGCCAGGTAGTGGTGGTACACGTCTTCAATCCTAGCACTCAGGAGATCGAGGCAAGCAGCTCTCTGTGAGTTCGAGGCCAGCCTGGTCGATAGAGCTAGTTCCAGGACAGCCAGAGAGGCCCTGTCTCAAAATACAACAAACAAACAAATCCAACTAAGCAGACAGCTTCCCAACACTATGATCAACACCTGAGATTATCAACTCAGAGAAAAAGAGAGCTTTGTGGTCGTGGTTTCAGAGGTCCCATGAGTGGTGAGGCAGCACATAGAGTGGGTATGTCTAGAACAAATCTCACCATGTACAGAGTCAAGGAATGAAAGATAGGAGGGGCTTGAAGGGTCCCTCAATCCTCCAAGGACACCCCCCAATGACCTAAAATACTTCTACCAGGCTTCACTTCTTAACGGTTTCACCATCTCCCAACAGTGCCTCCCTGAAGAACCAAGTCTCTAACACATGAGAACTGCCACGATCCCAACTACAGAACACCATGACCTTGGGAAGGTCATGGAGCTTTTCAAAATGTCAGTTTCCTCAAGGACAAGTTGATGACAATGGCAGTACTACCCGTGATGCAGGTGGTAATACTGTGTGAGGTTAGGGAGGGGGTTATAAGTGCTTTATAAACTGTAGAAAGCATCAACGTTGTGCCGAGCAATAAGGCTCAACTCCAGAGAGAACTGTTTTGTTGAGCGACCCAACAATAATGAGCAGTGTTCTGGGGTGTACCCATCCAGGACAACCTGAGTAAGAGCTTTGGCTCATTGTGTGGTTTTCAGTAATTCCTTCAACCTCTCTGAGCCTCTGTTTCACCATCTAATGGGAATAATTATACTTGTTTTCTGTGCCATTATTAGACATAGTGAAATTATATTTTAGGTCAGACCAATCTTTAAGTTCCTTGGAAGGAAATAAACAAGAATATTCTGATGCTTTTTTTTTTTTTTTTAAAGACAGGGCTGCTCTGTGTGGCCCTAGCTGGCCTGGAACTTGCTGTGTTGACCAGACTGGTTTTAAGATCAGCCTGCCTGTGTCTCTTGAGTCCTCGGACTAAAGATGTGCACTACCACACCTGCCTCCAATACACTCATGTTCTGCCATCCATAGAATGTGGAAAGGAGAATTTCTCAGGAGTAAGAGTGAAGGGTAATGAGAGCCCTTAGTGCCCATGTCAATGGAACAGTAATGAGAAACACAGTGGCAGCAGGTGTGGCCCAGGGCGGCACAAAGGCAGCCACCATCTGTAGCTGAATGCATGGTGTGCTGTATGTTAGCAGCTTAGCACAAAGCGCTGCACTAGCCTGTCTTCACACGACTGTGTGCTTGGTATCAGTGTGCACACTCCTACAGCTGAGGAAAATTCGACCCACACGACCCATCCCTAGTACCAGCATGAGTTACAAAACCAGACCAAGGATAGAGTCTACTTTTCTCCAACCCATTCCAGTGTTGGGCCCCTTTTGTTCAAGATGAGGACATTTGCACAGGTGTCCTATCAGAGAAGTGAGGAGAAGTGAGGAGATGTGTGTCAGGTGAGGAGATGTGTGTCAGGTGAGGAGATGTGTGTCAGGTAGGAGGGTTGGCTGTCCACTCTTGGGTACTGTGGGATCATTCACTCATTCATTCAGCTGGTGCTGAGAATGGAGCCCAGAGCCTTGTACATCCTAGTACCCTACCACCAAGCCGCTTCCCTAGCCCCAGTTATAGTATTTAGATCAAGAAAGCTCAAGTCTGTTCCTACAGGGAGAGTATTAGCTTCCAACACCCAAGGGTCTTGCCACCTTTTCCTCTCTCTATGACAATGCCCTAAACAAGAAATTTGCCTTCTCTGTTGTGGCTGGATCTGTCAACTTGTTCTCTTCAAAATCTAGTGAAGAAGCCACCATGGAGCCTGCAGGGCACAGAAAGAGGCTGTCTGGGAACTTTGTAATACCAGGGACAAGTTCAGTAGCACAGATGGTAACCTGTGTGGGAGCATGCGTGATCCATCTATGTTTTCTGGCCCCCACACCTCAGGGGAGCTGAGAGGACTACGCTGCTGAGGTGTGACATCGATGGTGATGGAACACGCCTGTAGCCCTGACGCCCCACTACCTGTCCAGGAGGCACTGTTCCCGTCCACCCCACGCCTACCAGTTAGTTCACTGGTCTTCACTATTAGATGAGTCACCAACAGTAGGGTAAAAACTAACCCCCCTGGCCAGTCCCAGAGCAAAAGCAACATGTTCAAACATCCTGTCATTATCACCACCAATGATAATAAGAGGAATAATGAGCAGGAATTACTTTTATTAAATAAATCGGGCAAGTGCACCTTATTACACGTTCCGGAGCCATGAGGAGGCCCGGTAAGTGCTGGAATGGTGTTGGAGCCTGTGCCGGTCTCCATTAGGAGCAGTTTCTTTACAATTACTTGTCTCTACCCAGCAGGTCAGGGCTCATCTTCTAAGTGTATAATAACATAAATGGATTTTCTGTTTATCAGCTATGACTTTGTAAGTGTGTGTTTCCTCCCAGTCAACTCCTCATTTTAATAGGTGAGTTTTGGAAACAGCATTAACATTCTAGCCCGTTAAAAGAGACAGTTAGCCTTCATCTGCTGCTGTTTTGCTGGCTTGAGAGGATTGGAACAGTCTACACTTAGCCCTAGCTAGCCCTGTGGCCTCTCCAGGGCCCAATGCAGCGATCTGCTGTGGCAGGATGCACAGGGGTGCTCCGTGGGCCTTTTCGAGAGAAGGAGTGGTAAGAAGCAGTATTGTCTGGGACAGCTCCACACGTACATTATCTTGCCTCCTCATGGGGCTGAAATAGTTGTGTAAAATGGCAATAGTAATGTGGATGGGTGTGTTGGTTACTTTTCTTTTTGCTATGGCAAAATTCCTGACCAGAAGCCAGGCGGTGGTGGCGCACGCCTTTAATCCCAGCACTTGCGAGGCAGAGTCAGACGGATCTCTGTGAGTTCAAGGCCACATTGGAAACAGCCAGGCATGGTGACACATGCCTTTAATCCCAGTACTCGGGAGGCAGAGCCAGGCAGATCTCTGTGATTTTGAGGCCAGCTTGGGCTCTACAGAGTGAGTTCCAGGAAAGACTCCAAAGCCACACAGAGAAACCCTGTCTGGAAAAACCAACCAACCAAACAAACAAAAACAAAAACAAACAAACAAACAGACAAAAAGCCTGACCAGAGCAACTTGGGAAAGCCAGGGCTTATTTTGACTTAAGAAGGGATGTGGTCCATCACGACAGGGAAGGCCTGGCAACAGTGGCGTGAGGCCACTGGTCACATTGCAGCCACATTCCGGAAGTAGAGAGAGGACAGGAAGCGGGGCTAGGCTATGAAACCTCAAGGCTGACCCCCCAGAGACCCACTTCATCCAGTGAGGCTCCACCTCCTACACATGCCACGACCTTCCAAAACAGCACAACCGGCTAGAGGCCTGTGGTCAAACACATGAGCTCATGGGGAACATTCCACATTCAAACCAGAGCACAGGGCATGTAGCTTCAAAGTGAACTGGATCTGCCATTGTGGGGCTGGGGTTTACCACTGGGAGTTTAGGGACATGGCTCAGTGGAAGAGTGCTCACCCTGAGCACTGGTTCCATGCCTCCAGCACTGAAACACTGAAGTTTAGAAGAAGAGCCGGGCGGTGGTGGTGCACACCTTTAATCCCAGCACTTGCGAGGCAGAGTCAGACGGATCTCTGTGAGTTCAAGGTCAGCCTGGGCTATGAGCAAGATCTAGGACAGGCACCAAAACTGCACAGAGAAACCCCGTCTCGAAAAACCAAAAAAAAAAAAAAAAAAAAAAAAAAAAAAAAAAAAAAGAAGAAGATAACTATTTCAATTCTCCCCCCCCCCACTCTCTCTCTGTATGTGTGTGTACATTCACAAACACACTAGCAAACACCTTATTATTGAGCTGTAATCCCCCCAATATTCCAACAATACATTTGACTTGATTAAGCATCACGTAAGGCCTTCAGTATTTTACTGTATTTGATCTGTACATTCATTTATATTTTGCCAACTTCCCTCTATATCTCAACAGTATTTTCCTTAATTATTACCTAATAATCATTTTCTTGATCTGTTCTTTAGTTTTAAAATAACCATATGAAAGTGATAAGCACCATTAATAAAGACATGCTCCAGATTCCCCATTAGAACCTAATCGTGACATCGCCTAACCTCCAGCTTCTACTTCTCACTCTCTGCTTCTGGGGCTCAGTTTTCCACAAGTCAAGAGCTCGGGGGCTCGTGGAGGAGAGCAGAATGAAGTCTCTCTAGCTCTCCTCCTTTGCCTGTATATACACTTGCTGCTCGAGGGAACAGCAGAGCAGGTAGTTTAGAGCATGAGGGTGGGACTAGCCGGGAAGAAAGTCCTAGCAATCCAAAGTGGGACCCTCAGACACTAACCACAGAACTGCAAGGATGCTCGGTGGGAGGAGCCAGTGAGGAGGCCAGCTGTGGTCGCCGGGATATTGCTGTTTATTTATCTTTGTGGATAGGGTGAATGGCTAGGCATAGAGCTGTATCACAGAAGGGTCTAAGTCAACTGCCATGCTGGATATAATTCTACTGATGGTAAGCAATGAAAAGGCAATTACAGATCCAATTAAAACCCATAGAGAGAAATATAATTAAATTAATGAAGAGTAATCAGCAAATTTGGAATAAACAAATTCAGTCTTGGGTTCTGTTCCATCATTGACCTTTTTAGTGACGCAGGTCCAGGACAATAATAAGAGGCAGACTGAGTCAGTCCCACTAATCTTTAAACTTTCTGTAGGAGGTGGCCACACCCTCCCCCCTTGAGTATCTCCCAGCAAGCAGGTGATTCCTGGGAAAACCCCCTGCAGAAAGAGCCAGGAGGGCAAGCAGGATCTAGTCACCGGGCTTAGTCACCAGAGGGAGAACTGCACTCCCAAGGCCGTGGCCTGGCATGCTGGCCACATGGGTCCTTTCTCACTGAGGTCTGAGATAGTGAGGACAGAAAGGGATGCTGATGTAATATTCCTGAGGTTTGAGGGCCCTTACAGGCAGAACATTTTGCAAAGAGAAGAGCAGGTGTTTTGGCCTCACGGTATAGGATGCCAGGTGACGGGGATCTGCAGGGTGGGAGCGATGAGCCCCAGGTGCCACAGCTTACAAAGCTAAAGAGCAGAGCAGTGACCCAAGGGAGACACTAGGTTCATCTTCTGACATCATTCTGACAATAGGAAGCCAGTTATTTGGTTGTTGTTGTTGGTGGTGTATTTTTGTTTTGGTGTGTGTGTGAGTGCATGGGTGTAGGAGGCAGGAAGATCAGGAGTTTAAGGGGCTCTGAGTTCAAGCCAGCCTGGACTACTTGAGACCGTGTCTTAAAAATAAACAGTCTGAAAACTAAGGCAAATGGGGATAACACACCTGTGGTAGAATTTTTTTGGAGACCAAATGGAGCAGGTGCCAATGAACTTCCTGATTTCCTACAAGAGACAAGAACATGCACACATATATCTGTGAACACACACTAAATAAATGTTTAAAAAGCCCACCACCGGGCTGGAGAGATGGCTCAGAGGTTAAGAGCACTGACTGCTCTTCCAGAGGTCCTGAGTTCAATTCCCAGCAACCACATGGTGGCTCACAACCATCTGTAATGAGATCTGGTGCCCTCTTCTGGCCTGCAGACATACATGCTGTATACATAATAAATAAATAAATCTTAAAAAAAAAAAAAAAAAAAAAAGCCCACCACCACCAGCAGCACCCCCCCCCCCGAGATTTAACACATGCAATGCCTGCCTCTGCCACCCTCGCTAGCTCCCCTACCCACTCTAGCAGTGCTGTAGATCTCAGGGAACCCCTGACCCTGACTTTCGCTCACATGCCAATTGTAAGTTTTTAAGTTTGTTCCTCTTTTTTTTTTTGGCATTGAAAATATTAGACAGCTTAACCCAACAAATATTTTTTACAAAACAAATTTATCTTTGGCATTACCCGACAAGACAGCATCCCTACCCAGGAGCCTTTGTCTTTGTCCCTGATTCTGAAATGAGCTGTCCTGGCTATCACATGCCACGCTATACCTTCTTGGTCAGGTCTTTGCTCACATGCCTTCTCAACAGGCCTCCCTTGTACACACAATTTAAAATTGCAGTCCCCAGCCCTGGCAGGTCCTGATGTGCTGGCCCCTGATGTATTTATTCCCCTGGCAGCACTTGCCACTCTTGGACTCCATGGTTGAGTCCGGTTTGGACTTTTTTTTTTTTTTTGGTTTTTTCGAGACAGGGTTTCTCTGTGTAGCTTTGCGCCTTTCCTGGATCTAGCGCTGTAGACCAGGCTGGCCTCGAACTCACAGAGATCCGCCTGCCTCTGCCTCCCGAGTGCCGGTTTGGACTTTTAATCCTAACTCTTAGGCACTAAATGGGTAGAAACTGGGAGTCTAGTTTACAGGTGGGGCCCTCTTTAGGAAGGGCAGAGAACCATGACTGAATTCTAAATGATTGAGTTAATGAGAAAAAGATGGATGGAGGTGAAGAAGAAGAGCAGGAGGAGGAAGAGGAAGAAGAAAATCTGTGGCTTCCTTTGTTTCGAACGTGCCTCATCAATGTCCCAAGCAATGACTGAAGGAAATGAAGGGTGCAGTGGCTGAGATGTGTTGCTCCCTTTTTGTCATGGTGACACAAGCTAGAGCCATCTGGCAGGAGGGAACCTCAGCCGAGGAATTACCTCCATCAGACTGGCCTCTAGGCAAGTCTGTGGGGGCGGTTTCTTGATTAATGATGGATGTGGGAGGGTCCAGCCCATGTGGGCGGGGCCACCCTTGAGTGAATGGTCTTGGAGGTATAAAAAAAGGTAGTTGAGTGTGAGCCTGGAGCAAGCCAGTAAACAAAGTTGTTCCATGGTCTCTGCTTTAGGTCTTGCCTCCAGGTTCCTGCTTGAGCTCCTGCCCTTATTTCCCTAGATGATGGACATGGAAGTTTAAACAAAATACCGTCTTTCCTTCGCAAGTTGGTTTTTTGATCATGGCATTTTGTCACAGCAGCAGAGAGCAGATAAGGACACTGTAAGTGGGACTGCTGCAAGAAAGCCATTAACCTGTGTCTGGGGTCAGAAGAGCCAGCTGTGTAGCTTTCCAGATGTGTGCCTTCAGCCTCTCTGCCCCCCAACTTCTAGCCCCAACTTCCTTATCTGTGGGATGGCATAATATACCCTCACCACCTTCATCGTGTAGTTGGGCCAGACTAGAAATGGTGAAAATAAAATCCATGCATAGGGAGAGATGGAGGGAGAGTAATTTTTTTTCCCTTGTATTCACCCACAGTGGCTTTGACTTCAATCTCACATGCCTTGACATTCATTGATTGATGTAAGTTTTGTCTGGAGACTGTGAGACTCATCAGTCTGTCTTCCTCCCAATTGGTGTTCCTCTATGATGCCTTGTACTTCTCCAGAGCCAAAGGGTGATTGATCCTTGGCCTCTACCTTGCCAACAAGGACTGACTGCTTTCAGAAACATTATAGGCTTTGATCTGGCCTCTCTGCCAAGGACCTGGGTCAAGTGTGATGTGGGGCCTCAGACTGTATCTCAGTCCTTCTTCACTTGGTAAGCTATGACTCCTTAGTCCTCCCAGCTAAAGGGCCTCAGTTTGTCTACTTCGAGGCTCTTCTAAGGAGAGTGAGGATTTATATTTTCGAGCAGACTTTATGCAAACTGCCTAGTGACTAAGGAATTCAGTAATTTGTGAGGAAACTTCCTCTCTAATCTAAATGCTCTGGCTATAATGGTGGCTCCTGTCACCTGCTTAACCTTTAGAGGGGGTACCATTTAGAGGGAGAAGGAGTCTTGAAGATCAGGGAACTTGAGGTGTGGCAGCATGTGGCCCCAGGGTGGCATCTCCTGTAGCTTTGTCAGATGTCCATAGTGAGATTATATCCTGTGTCTCTCTGAATCAGATGTTCCTCAAACTACATGGATGAAAGAATCAGCTGTGGTAGACTTTCAACACTGATTGTGTAAGATAAATTGGAATTCATTTGCCGGGCACAGATTCCTGCTAGTTTGTGGGGTTCAAAAGGAGGACATTGGGGAGAGAAGCCCTGTGGATCATAACCCACCAGCTGGCATCCTTAGGGTAGAGTAGCCTGTTTCCCATGGATATGTAAGGAGTATACAGCAAAGGAAAGCAGGGCCCAGGCAGTTCTTGTGTGGAAGCTCTGTCTTCAGACTCAGCCACACAGGTGATTTCCCTGTCTGGCCCTTGGTGCTCTTATTTAGGAAGTAGGAAGATGAATCGTGGAGTAGTATGAATTAAATTCACATCTCTACCAAGCTTGGACTCCCACTTCTGTTTTGCTAGCTCCTGGCTAGAGCTGGTGTTGAGAGTAGATAGGCTCATATCAGAAGCAAATCTTTTTGGTCATCAAACTGCCCTCCCAACTTTGATTGCACTATGGCAGACACTGAGCTGTTTTTAGTAAAGCAGATACCTAACTTTGATACTGCCTTGGATTCCAAGGGTCTTCCAACCAAGGGAGATCATGGAGGGTCACAGACTCCCACAAAAGAGGGTCATAAAGGATGCCTGATGGAACCTGGAAGCCAGATTCTCACTTATTTCAGGCATGTGAGACAGGACCAGAGCTGTCCCTATAAGCATCTCCCATTTATCCACACCAGTTGCTACCCAAAGGCAAGATGTCCTCAGGGAGACAGGCTCCTGTTATATTAAAGGGTTTACAGCACAGCTGTTTCCCTAAGTACTGACTTATAATAGTGATGAGAATAGTGAATTTACATCTGTGATGAGGGATTCAGAGCCTTTAATTATGTAAGAGTCTCATTCTCTCAAGGCAGGCAGTAGATCTCCCTTCAGCTGCTTTTTTCAAGGTCATGTTAAAGTACATGTGCAACTCCCACCCCAAAACACTCTTGAAAGGGGTGGGATGAGGTTGGTGAGTGAAGGAGTGGCTAGTGCAGAGGACAGAGCCAAGATCGGGTATGGTGGTAGCATGGGGTTGACCAGTTGGCTTACTTGTGCTGTAGTCCCTATTGGTCAGGTTGAATTTCTAAGGCATGCACCTTTCTGTATGGCACATTCTCAGACTTGGTTGCCACTAAGTGAAGTGCCTGAATCTGCTCTCATTCATGAGTAAGATCTTGAAGGACATCTTCCCTAAGAGACTCCCTAGACAGGCCCCTGGTGTCTGGGATTAGAGATTATTTGAAGTGTCATGGAATCTGCACCTGTCAACCACCTTGTCTGTCACTCCTGTGCTTTGCATTGGTAGTTCTCACCCCTGGAGGTGGCCCAAGACTCACCTCCCACCATATTTATTTATTGGAGATAAACTCACAAGCAGTATGGTGATGATAGGAAATGCCTTGGAAAGCCTCAAGAGAAAGCAGTCACTTTTTTGTGGGCACTGGATTCACCTGCCAGAAGTCCCTTCTTCCCCATGCCATCTTTTAGGTGTGCCCTGGAGGAGAGGGATGGGGGAGCTTTTTTGTATGTTGGTATAAGAAAAAAATGCCTCCCCTAAAGAAAAGCAAGTGTTATTTGAGGCAGCCTAGATGGAGTGCCGTGTAAACAGCCCAGAGGCAGAAAGGATGGGGTTGATGGATCAGCAGACCTGAACCCCTGCCCTCTCTCTCTACTCCCCTCCCCACACTGACACCAAGCTGTCTCCTCTGCAGTGATTTAAAGAGCATGCAATGGTGGGAGAGTCAAAGGAGAGTCAACCCTAGGACCCCTTCCATCACAGAGGTGAGTCACTGTCTAAACAATGTCACTTGAAAGATGGGCCTCTGCTCTCTGTAAGGGAATGCTCAAAGGCCACCCTTCGTAAAGGCCTCAAGAAATCCCTTTAATCTTTGTCTGTTTCTTTTAAGAAGTTCCCAGGGAATCTCCCTGGTGAAAATCCACTAAGTGTCTACTGCTGACTTCCTATACATGTGCAGAGAGGAGGGTCCCCCTCTCCAACATACTCAGTGAATCTTCTTGCAGATGGCTGTCACCTATTGGTTTATGATATGGAACAGTGTAAGCTGGTCTGAGAACATGGCTGTTCATGCATTTGACTCCCATGGGATGAAGGGCAGACAGATTCCTGAGTATATAGGCATACTCTATAGAATTAAAGGACAGCCCAGCAGAGGACTAGTCTTTGATGTTAGGCCATTGTTCAGGTTCTACTTCCATTCTTAAAACAGTGTGTATCTTTGGGCACATAACCATAGTGCCTTGGGAAAGCCATACCTGAGTTGAAGATTCTAGGGACTGATTAGAGCTTTGTGACTGGGGAAAGTAGGTGTGACACAGATCAGAAACCAAGACTGTGTTGGGATGTCTTTAGTCTTTTTTACAGCTCCCTCTTCATCTGACCTTTTGACTGTCACATAAAACCTTTAGAGTGTATTAATTAAATACGTTATTAGTAGACCTCTACCTTCCACTAACCAGACCACCTGATGTCTCTGCTAATATGTGTGGTGAATGCATTGACTGTCTTTGTTCTGTGACTATGAAAAGGTCAAGTCTGTTCAGAATGTGTCACTTGGAGCAGCTTGAACCCATGCTCCCAGGACATGCTCACACATATTTGGCTCAGAATAAATTCTCTCGTATTTTCCTTGCAGTGAGAACTGTGGTGTTGTGTCCACAGGCAAATGATTTCTTCTATAAACATCTTTGCATGTCTGTGGTGAGACTTGAAGTAATGTGTTGTTGTTTAGGGCTAGCCTCGGAGCCAAACTGCCTCCATCTTCATCAGATCAGCTGTGCCTGTTTGTAAGCGATCAGTATGGCTGGCCTTGTTGAACTTTGACCTTCTTTTATATAAGGGGCACAGAACGTCGTGGGATGCCGAGTATCCAGCCACCCCTCCCAACCAGTTGTACGAAGCCTAATGAAATTCTAATTGCTTGAAGCCTCAGGGCGTGTGTGACAGCTGATCTTGGCTGACAACTTGAATATACCTATAATCAACTAAAACCCAAGTGGCTCATAATTCAATTGGGCAGTCGATGCACAAATGCTGATGTACAGGAAGCGTGTATAACAAGAGGAAGGTTAACAGGAGAAGTTATAGCAGAGCTCCATAGTTGGAACTTCAAGTGAGAACCAGTGTCAACCACTTTTCTCATTGCTGTGACCAAAAACCAGACAGAAGCAATTAAAGGAAGAAAGCTTTTTTCTGGCTCGTGGTTCAGGGGACATGATGGTGGAAGTCGTGGTGGCAAGAGTGTGCAGCTGGGGTTCTGTACATCTTGATGACAGAGAAGCAAAAAAACAAAAACAAAAACAAAACCCCCAAAACAAAACAAAAACAAAAAACAAACAAACAAAAAATAAGGACCAGAAACAGGGTCAGGCTATAACCTTTAAAGACTCACCTCCAGTGAACCACCTGTTAGTAGTCAGGTCTCACTAAAGGTTCCACAACACCTCAAATAGCGCCACCCAGCGGGGACCAAGTGTTTAGCACATGATCCTATGTGAACATTTCCCAGTGCAGTATATTCTGGATGTAGGATTGAGGGTGGTCATTTCCTTCACACCCTAGAACCACACTGTGCTATATCTGCTGGAAAGTAAGGGGCAGGAGAAGGCAGTGGGCTTTTCTGTCTGGAGAAGATGAGATCAGCTCCCTCATGCAGGATCATTTGTTTAGGGTTCACAGCCTGTGTCCTCAGCAAACAGTCTCCTGAGGCAGGAATTGCAGAGCCGCCACACCAGTTCCATGGAACTCCTTGGAAAGCCTGCCTGCCTCAGAATATGTCTTAAGACCAGAGCCATGGTGCTGCAGTGTTGGGTGGGTTGGGAATCTTCACACAGATGCTGCTGCTTTTGCTGAAGTCCACAGGGTAGCCTCAAGCCTACGAAAGCCTGGCTTCTTTGTCCACACTGTATATCCAACTCCTTCACAGGGGCTCACACTCCTGCTACACCCTATCAACCTAACCCATCCCTATAAGGCTGAAGACACAGCTAAGTCATTGTCCTCTTCAGTCACCTTGGATTCCAGAGAGAACAAAACCTCACAGGATAGATAATGAGGGTTGGTATACACGAGGGCAATTCTGTATTGGAGAATTGTATTTGTATCTGTGTGTATGTCTGTATGAGGGTGTCAGGTCCCCTGGAACTGGAGTTATAGACAGTTGTGAGCTGCCATGTGGGTGCTGGAAATTGAACCTGGGTCCTCTGGAAGTGCAGTTGGTGCTCTTAACCATTGAGCCATCTCTCCAGCCCCTAGTTATGACTTCTTAAGACCACTTTGCAGTGCCCCTTGGGACCACCTTAACCAGGAGTGTTTATAGCTACATATACCGCTTGCCCTCTATTTAAAATTACCCTCAGGTCTGATTTGGGGGTCACAGGATGCCTCTGTTGGTTCATCTTCCTAATATGGCTGCAGAGAATAGATATCTTTCTGCTTTTCACTATGGTTGTTATCTTTAATTGACATTCTGGGACTCTTCGTGGCTGTGGCTGAGCCTAGCCTGTTGGAACTTACCAGCCAGGGTTTTTGCCTTAAAAAAACCCAGTTATGGGTGTTTTGAGATGTTGAAGACAGAGCTTCATTATCAGTTATAGAAAACACAATACCTTGTGTCTGTAATGCTTTGTTTTTTAAGTTCTTATATATGTTCTTTTATTCCATCCTCAATGTTATCAGGGGACATATTCCTGGGAATAAGACCATAAGTGTTTCACAAAACTGAAGCTAAGTGCTAAATTAATCATGGTTTTATCTGCTTTTCACTCTCCTCTGGCTTCCTGTCGCTCACAGGAAAATGTCCGACATCCCTAACAATCTACCAAGGCCTGCCTCGCACAAGTCAGTCTGCCTTCCCATCCATTTCTCACCAACACCTGCCAAGGCTGGGTATCCTAATGTGACAGGGCAAGACAGTGCAGTTTCTCTTGTCTTACAGTCTTGCTGAGGACATTTTACAATTAACTAGAACTTTTACCTCCCTGATGGAAAATCACCCAGCTTTATTCTAGGAACCCATGGTCCAGATGCCTCAGCTAATTTATCTTGGCCTCTCTTAAATTGCCTGTTTGTATAAACCTCCCCTTCCAGTCACTTAGCTTAGCTTCTGTGAAACTGCTTGCTTGTACAAAACCTCCCTGTACAGCTGCTGAGTGAAATAACAGAATGTGAATTTTGCCTTTAAAAGCTCCTTGCTCTAAATGCTCCATGCTACACTTGGGTCCCAGATACCTAGTGTAGTTACAGTTGGCTGTAATAAAGACCTACAATTGGCTATAGACAGTCTTGAGTGGTCTTCTCTGGTGGACTCCCATAACTCTGCCTACACTGGACTTCCAGTTGCAGAAATATGTCCTGCTTTCTCTCAAGAGTCCTTTCTCCCCAGGCTGATCCCTCCACTATCCCCCTCCACCCCAGAATCTCTTCAAGCTAGTTTCCTCTAGCTTGCCTGTGATAACTTGCACACACCCTCGTATCTACCCACCTGGGTGACTCATGTTTCTTCATAAACATGATGCCAGTTGGAGGTAGCATGCATTTCTGCTCAAACAGTAGTTTAAACAAGATGGGATGTACCCAGTATGACAACAGGTATTTTCTCTCATGAAACAAGAAGCCCAAAGGCAGGCTGCTAAGGCTGATCTGAGCCCTCCCTCTGGTGTACCTTGGCATGAAGGCTACTTCCTCAGGCTCTGGCCATCACAGAGCATTCAGTGCCTCCCAGCAAAGAGCTTTACTGGAAGGCACACCCTAGAAACTTTATCATATCATAGTGGTCCAGGTTAGCTGGAACTCCTGTCTTCTGGAGAACACAGGGGTGCAGAATTCTTGTTGGGTTCTTAATTGGTCATACTGCACAGGTATCATTTGAATAGAAAAAGGAAGCTGGATGCTGAGGGAGCAACCAGCAGCTCCTGGTACCTATATTTCCACAGAGCCCTGCACTTTGCTGTCTAAGGTTTCCCCAATTGGGAGTGACTTATTCAACTACATGGTGGCATTTTCAAGGCATCTCTAGATTATCCAACTTCCAGTGACTCTGTAGGGGCAAGGATAAGATAACAAGTGAATTCCTCTGTATTTAAGGATCCACAGAAGGAAAGAAGAGAGACACATGTTGGCTTCACTGGAAGCTGCCCTCAGAGGTAGACCCCTGGACCAGCCCTTTTTGTTTTTTTTCCAGGTTGTTTGATGTATTTTCTCAGGAATCAAACCAGAGCTTCATGTAGGCCAGGCAAGTTCTACCCTCGAGCCACATCCCTAGAGGCCATCGTACGTCTAAACAGGTGGTGAATCCTTCCCTGACTGGTCCAGGCAGACTCCCTAGCATTGGCCCTCATTGGGATTTATGTATTGTGGTTGATATAAAAGCTGAAGGTCCATGAGTTCTTGACCACACTGTATCAATAACATCCAGGGCATGACTTGAGAGTAGCAGGCTAGCTCCCCTGAAAGGCTCATAGCACTCAGAAGGTCCTGATGGACTATAATCTGTGGTAGAAAAAAAAAAAAGTCTTCCAAAGCTGAACTTCTCACAGCATCGACCAAGGGAAGCTGCCATGGCATGTCTGCTCATAAGACACTGTGGCAATGTCTGCACCAAGCTCAGAAAGAAGAGGAGGATTTTCATACCGGACACTGAGTAAACTAGAGGCAGCAGGAAGCTGTGGACCAGGAGCCTGCTCCTCTCATGAAGCCAGTGTGACCTTCTGAAAGGCTGAGTGCAGAGGGTATGCAGCTGGGGGATTGCTCCCATCCCCTTCCTCTGAGAACACTTGAGAAACAGAAAAGTCTAAAAGATAGAAAGGTTTGATCTGTCTTGGGCAGACAGATAACAAGGTTAGGTGACATGCTTGGTCAGTTTCAACTGTTGGTAACAAAAATTAGTAATAGTATACCCCTTTGTCACAGAATGACATTTTGGTCAGTGAGAGGCTATGAGTGAAAAACTCCTTGATGACTTGTGACACTAACACTAACAAGTAGCAGACCACATGATTTACAGCATATGGCAATGTTGGGTTCAACAAACACTATGCTCCACCAGTCCCATATGAGTGTAGCACACATAGATGTGGACAATAGCCCTGTGCTCAGTCTCTTATACAGCATAAACCAGGCATGCTGGAGCATACCTGTAACCCTAGCACTTGGGAGTTAGAGGCAAGAGGGTCTTCTGCTTAAAGTCATCCTTGGTTACACAGCAAGTCCTAAGGAAAAAATACCTACTGAGACACCTCTAAGTGTGTTCTTTTTCTTACACAAGTGGCCATGGTCACCATATACTTGAAGTGCTTGTTGAGTGTCAAATGTTGGGTCCAAGTCCTTCACAAATACTTTCTGTTTTTAAACTTCACAACTTAAGATTCCATTTTCAGATAGATATGTATTCTCTCTGGATTCCAACTAAAGAAAGTGAAAACTAAAATGAATTTCCAAACGTCCCCTCTTCCTACAATTCACAAGTGACAGAGAGGTTTTGAACCAGGGCTGATGTCCAATTCTTAAACTGCACCCTGCACAGCGTGAGGGTGTGAGGACTCACAGTCTGAGCCCCACCATCGTGGCTGTGGTTAGATCACTTGTAAAGCCTTCATTTCTCCTGGCATCTGGATTTGCCATTGAACTTCTTTTCTTTTCTTCTTTTTCCCCCACTTTGTTTTTTTGAGACACGGTTTCACTGTGTTGTGTATCCCTAGCTGTCCTGGAACTCATTCTATAGACCAGGCAGGCCTCAAACTCAGATTCACCTGCCTCTGCCTCCCGATTGCTGAGAGTAAAGGTGTATGCCACCACCACCTGGCTCCATTGAACTTATTTTCAAATGATCCAACAGTGCTGTGTGGGAAAGGGGTTGTTGACAAGGCTGGAGCACCTGTTAGCCATAGCTCTCTTTATCAGATTTATATTCTCAGAGAATGTTCTTGCCTTTCTCTAACCTAGCTCTCTTTATCTGTCTAGCACTTGAGGTCACTCCATATTACACAAACGTCCCACCTACTTAGCAAGATAGGGTCTACTACCCAACTGGAAAGAGAGGTTTGAAACAGGACGGTCATCTGTCTTGTTCTGCACAGCTTGGAGTATTCCCGGGCACGAAGTTAGGACTCAATCAATATACGCTGGTCAAATAAATTACTGAGTAAGGACAGGAATAGATTTCCAATTCCAAGCATCAGTTCCAAGCATCCCTTTGTTTATGGAACAGCTGACTGCATTAAATGGTATGTTGGTCGATTTCTTCCTGGACCGGCAGCGGACAGCAATGTGGAAGATCACAAATGTGGAAGATTGAAACACAAAGCTTAGTTGACTCTGGTAGGGTAAAGGACAGGGCTGACTCGTGTGTGCACTGACAAAAGTCTACCATATTCAAAGCTAGCACAGTGGTGGAAAGACTGTCTGTGTTGTCAGCCAAAGGGGCTCAGCATCAGAATCCATGGTGGTCTTTGGACAAAACAAATAGCCTTGTCAGTAGTCAGTAGCCTCGCTTCTCCCCCTCTCCAGCCCTCTTCTTCCTTTCCCGGTGTGTGCCGAGCTTCTGAGGGCAGGGACTCCATCTCCATCATATCTAGCATTCTGGCCTCAGTTCTCTTGCAGGCCATCCATGTGTGCGTGGAAAGTACTGGTGAGTTATTCTCAGTCTTGCTCTTGAGTGTGGCCATGTCCCCCCTCACTCAGCCAACCACCAGATCCCACATGACGCCCAAGGATGGGTGGCTCCATGTAACGATCTTTGAGGGCTAAAGCTCTCTGCTTTGTGATTTATCTATGCAGGGCCAGGAAGTGAGAGAGGGGAGGAGAGGAAGGAGACCAGGTCTGGCAGAGGAATAGCTGTACCGGGGCCCCAAGCACTGCTGTCACCAGCAGTGATGGAAACCCTACCTCATATAAACTCCTCCGCTGAGGGAGAGAGAGATGGGGGTGGGGTGCCGATTAGAAAGGAAAAGGATTAGAGCAAGATTCAAACTAAGTTTGAATTTTTCCCCTGAATGAGTCTCTCAGCAAACTCAAGGTTAAAGACCTCCCCTGCAGAATGGAGACTACAGTCCCTTACTGGGTCACCAGAAAAGTGAAGTGATATGATGGATGCAGAGAGCCCTGTGTCTAACACAGAAACACTCCAAAGAGTCATTATTGAATCACATTGCACTCCGCACACTGCTGCTCTAAAGAAGGGATTATTGTGGGGACAGCAGGAGACTCCCAGAAGCCTGGGATAAGCCCCTCCCCCAGCTCTGAGCCAGCCAGATGCTTGACATTCCAGCTGCTGGCCTCTCAGAGGCCAGGTTTACATGCAGATGTTATCTGCTGCTCCTTAATGGCATTCATTTAAGATATTAGCACCTCTGCTCTAATCAGATTAACCTCCGTTGAAAAAAGTCTTGGGCCCGGAAATGTAGAGGGGGAAGGTAATGAGCAGGGGTTCCCACCACTAGGAAGTCCTTCACCTTTGTGTGGCCTCAGAAAAAGAAGGAGGAGGGAGGAAAAGAGAACTGTGAACTTGTGAGTCGCTCCAGCCCGGTCTGTGGGCACAGGAGCCAGAGGATGCAGATGCAGGTGGGCAGCGTGGTGGTGCTCAATGAGTATTGGGACTGTTGGGATGAGCACACTTATAATTATTTATTTTTGAAAGCTTAAGGTATTTATAGGGCCTCAATCATCCTGTCCTTCCTCTATCTAAAGAAAGAAAAGGCCCAACTAGTCTCTCGAGGATGCTGAGGCTCCAGGAATGGAGGTTTTGAATGGAGGGTCTTTTCCTAATAATAAATTTTAGTTTTTGTAGCAATTCTGTCTTTACAAGAAAAAATACTGAGCAGAGTACAGGGAGTTTCATGCATGTGGCCTGGCACCTCCCAGGTGTCCCTATCAATCATTAACATCTCTTTTTTTTTCATTAGTGTGCATTCATTGTACAAAACAATGGGTTTCATTATTACATTCTTATGCATATATGCCAGACACTTTGATCATATCCATCCTCTCAGTACCCACCCTCTTGTGGTCCCCTTCCCCCTCCTGTTGGTCTCCTTCCTGTCTCTGGAGAGTATTCTGATTTCACGACCTTTAAAAAAGTCTAGATTTTACACATGAGAAGCATGGCTTATTTCACTTAACAGGAGGAGCCATCTGTTTTCTTGTAAATGACATGATTTCATTCTTTTTAATGTCTGTATAATATTCCATTGAATATGAACAGACAGTTTTCTAATATTCCATTGAATATGAACAGACAGTTTTCTTTATGATTTGTCTGATGATGACATCATAACTGGCTAGCGTGAATCATGGATGTGCAAGTATCTTGGTAGTCTGCAGACTTAGAGTCCTTCAGATGTTTACCCAGGAGTACATGTATTAGGCATCATAGCAGGTAGTTTCCATTCTCTGAGGACCCTGATGCTGATATCCATAGTGGCTGCATCAGTTTATACGTTGCCAGCCGTGGAGAAGGCTTCTTCTTTCCTGCCGTCCTGACCAGCAATTGCTTGATTTCTTGGTAGTCATCCATTCCCATTGGCAATGGTGTGATCTGTCACAAATGAGCAGAGTCAGATACCTAGTCATTCCCAGCAAGGTCAGTCACAAGGTCAACTGCAGTGTGATTTACTCTGTGAGTTTTGCCGGATGTACCAATGTGTATTATCACAATTACGCCAACATGCATCACACAGATTAGTGTCTGCACACTGCGGTCTTCTTGAACACAAAGGCTGGGTTGCTGGTGTGGAGTTGGGCCTTCAATGGGGAGAGAGCTTGTCAAGAGATGCCCAGGTGGATATGCAATCTCTAGGAAAGGTAGGAACCTGTGAGTGCATTCGATGGGTACCAACACGACCGCTCCATTAGTGGGAAGGTTTTAAATTGTGGGCAAGAGTGAGAAAAGATCCCGAGGCAGCTGGAGGAGTCCAGAGCACAGAGAAAAGCTGACTGCACAGGGTGGGAGCTAGGAAAACAGGAGAGAGTGGTAGAGACAGAACCCGGAGAGTGTAGTGAGAGAGGCGAGAGACTGCGCAGGGTGGATGAATCATGTGCATTATAAGGGGCACAAGCAGCTGGTGGGGAGGGAGGTTTTGGACCAAACCGTGGGATCCTCAGGGACTGGAGATGGGCAGCCTCAGCCTCTATGGGAAGAGTTATGTCCTGTCTTTACTTCCTACTTTTTTTTTCTGTCCCATTTGCCTTTCTTCTGTGCATATATTTTCCCTCTTCAGGTTTCAAATTGGGGGTAGGGGAGATCCTTTGTCTAATTTTCTTTTAAGAAATTTAAAAAACATTTTTATTAAATTTTTATATTTATTTTACATACCAACCGCAGTTTCCCCTCCCTTCTGTCCTCCAGTTCCTTCCCCCACCTCTTTTCTACCACCTCCATCCACTCCTCAGAAAGGGTAAGGCCTCCCATGGGAGTCAACAACACATGGCATATCAAGTTGAGGCAGGACCAAGCTCCTCCCCTCCTGCATCAAGGTTGAGTGAGGCACCCCACCATAGGGAATAGGTTCTAAAAAGACAGCTCATGCACCAGGGACAGATCCTGGTCCCATTGCTAGGAGTCCCACCAACAGACTAAGCTACACAACTGTCACCCACATGCAGAGGGCCTAGGTCGGTCCCATGCAGCTGTCGATCTAGAGTCCATGAGCTCCCAAAAGCTCGGGTCAGCTGTCTTTGTGGGATTCCCATCATGACATAATCTTGAGCTTCCTGGCTCCTACAATCCTTCTTCCCTCTCTTCAACAGGACTCCTGGAGCTCAGCCCAATGTTTGGCTGTGCATCTCTGTATCTGCTTCCATCAGTTACTGGATGAAGGTTCTGTGATGACAGATACTGTAGTCACCAATTTGATTACAGAAGGCCAGTTCAGGCGCCCTCTCCATTATTGCTAAGAGTCTTAGCTGAGGTCATCCTTGTGGATTCTTGGGAGTTTCCCTGGCACCAGGTTTCTTCCTAACCACCCTTCCCCATCAAGATAGCTCTTTCATTGCTCTCCCTCTCTGTCCCTCCCCTAACTCAACCATCCCGATCTCTCATGTTCCACTCCCCCATCCTCTTCCAATCCCCTCCCCACCCCCAGTTTACCCAGGATATCTCATCTATTTCCCTTTGCTAGGATGACCCATGTGTCCATCTCAGGGTCCTCCTTGTAACCTAGCTTCTCTGGGGCTGTGGATTGTAGCCTGGTTATCCTTTGCTTTACATCTAGTATCCACTTGTGAGTGAGTACATACCATGTTTGTCTTTCTGGATCTCAGTTACCTCACTTAGGATGATTTTTTTTCTAGTTCCATCTATTTGCCTGCAAATTTTATGATGCCATTTTTTTTTTTTTTACTGCCGAATAATACTCCATTGTGTAAATTTACCACATTTTCTTTAATCCATTCTGCAGTTGAGGGGTAACAAGGTAGTTTCCAGGTTCTGGCTATTATGGATAATGCTGCTATGAACATAGTTGAACAATGTCCTTGTGGTATGATTGAGCATCCTTTGGGTATATGCTCAAGAGTGGTATGGCTGAGTCTTGAGGTAGATTGATTCCCAATTTTCTGAGAAACTGTCATACTGATTTCCAAAGTGGTTGTACAAGTTTGCATTTCCACCATCAGTGGAGGAGTGTTCCCTTTGCTCCACATCCTCTCCAACATAAGCTATCATCATTGTTTTTTGTTTGTTTGTTTGTTTGTTTGTTTTTTCGAGGGCAGGGTTTCTCTGTGTAGCTTTGCGCCTTTCCTGGAACTCAGTTGGTAGCCCACGCTGGCCTCGAACTCACAGAGATCTGCCTGGCTCTGCCTCCCGAGTGCTGGGATTAAAGGCATGCGCCACCGCCTGGCTCATCATTGTTTTTTATCTTAGCCATTCTGACAGGTGTAAGATGGTATCTCAGAGTCATTTTGATTTGCATTTCCCTGATGGTTAAGGATGTTGAGCAATTCCTTAAATGTCTTTCAGCCATTTGAGATTCTTCTGTTGAGAATTCTGTTTAGATCTGTACCCCATTTTTAAATTGGATTATTTGGTATTTTGCTGTCTAGTTTCTTGAATTCTTTATATATTTTGGAGATCAGCCCTCTCTCAGATGTGGGGTTGGTGAAGATCTTTTCCCATTCTGTGGGCTGCTGTTTTGTCTTATTGATCATGTCCTTTGCCTTACAGAAGCTTTTCAGTTTCAGGAGGTCCCATTTATTAATTATTGATCTCAGTGTCTGTGCTACTGGTGTTATATTCAGGAAGGGGTCTCCTGTGCCAGTGCATTCAAGGTTATTTCCTACTTTCTCCTCTATCAGGTTGAGTGTAACTGGATTTATATTGAGGTCTTTGATCCACTTGGGCTTGAGTTTTGTGCATGGCTAAAGATATGGATCTATTTGAATTCTTCTACATGTCAACATCCAGTTATGCCAGCACCATTTATTGAAGATGCTTTCTTTTTTCTGCTGTACGATTTTGGCTTCTTTGTCAAAAATCAGGTGTTCGTAGGTGTGTGGATTAATGTCAGCATTTTTTATTTGATTCCATTGATTCACATGTCTGCTTTTTATGCAAGCTGTTTTTAAAAACTTGTTTTATTTTATGTGTACAAATGCTTTGCCTGTATGCACGTATGTGTACCACGTGGGTGTCTGGTGCCCTTGGAGTTTAGGAGAGGGATTTAGATCCCCTGGAACTGGAGTTAGGGATGGTTGTGAACCACCATATGGGTGCTCAGAACCGAACCCACTCCTCTCCAGGAGCAACAAGTGCTCGGAATCACTGCACCAACTTTTCAGCACCTGTCAGTAGTTCTTAACTTGATTTATCTATAGGAATTGTTTAAAAAGTGTCTTAACACTTTGGTCCAACCTCATTCACTTAAATTAGATTTCCTGGAGGTCAGGCCCAGGCCCAGGCCCAGGCCCAGGCAGTATTTGTTTAGAATCACCCCAGATGATATAGCCACTGTCCTAGAGGAGGTACCTGGGATGACTGTGGGAGGCAGAATCCTGGGGGTCTCTCCTGGGGGAGATTGTCTTGTGGAAGTTCTCAGATGCTGAGAACCATCTGTCATCACGACTGTGACAAAACACCTGGCAGAAATGACTTAAGGGAATAAAGGTCTGTTCCGGTTCATGGTTTCTGAAGACTTCAGTCTACTGTGGCAGGGCCAGACAGGGAGCAGAGAGCAAGACAGGAAGCAGCCAGGGGCCATATACCCCAAGGATCCATGTGAGGGCAACTGACTTCCTCTAGCCATGTTCTACCTCCTAAAGGTTCCACAATGTCCCCCAAACATCTGCTAGCTAGGACAAAGTGTTCGGATATACGAACCTGTGAGGGACATTTCACATTTAAACTACAACAGCAGAAGTAGATGTTTACATGAGAGTGCAGTGGCAGTCCACCTCATAGAATCTCTTACTCGGACCTGGGGTTCGTGCGTCGGACTAGACTGGCCAGTCAGGAAGCCCCAGGGATTCCTCTAGTCTGTGTTCCCAGCCTAGGGATCACAGACACCAGCCACAGCTTTTTATGTGGATGCAAGAGCTCCAAACTCAGGTCCTCACACTTGCACGTTACAGCAAGCACTCTACCCCGTGGCAGGACTTCGATGCTCCAAAACACTAGATAGCAATTGAGATGAATGAGACATGTTGCTCAAAATCAGCAGCTGTGGGGCCGATGGCACAGGTCAGTGGTAGACTGTGTGTCTAGCAAGCAGAAGGCTGTAGGTTCAATCCCCAGGCCCCTCTTACTCCACCTCCAATAAAGAAACAGTAAGGGGAAAGACTAACAATCCACAGGCTGGCTTGAACATGGGTGCTGATCAGAAGGGACATCCAGGCAGCGGCAACCGAACTGGCCCTTCTGTTATTTTGGAACATTCAAGATGAGTGTGAACTTCGCTGACACAGGGAAAAAAAACCCATCTCCAGGCTTTTGTTAAGTGGAAAATATCAGTACTAAAGCAACATGGAGAGTGAGATTCTCTTTATGTAAATAAAAAACAAGCACTAAAAATAGGCAATGATGTACACATCTGACAGAAAACATAGAGAACAGATGTCACAGAGGAAGAGCCCTGGGAGGGAATCAAGCCTGGAAGGAACTGGGATGGGGAGGAGAGTTTGGATCATTTCCCCACATGTCATTCTGCATCCTTTGAAAGCACTTATGATGAACACATGTTTCTATAATGTAAATGTAATGAAAAAATGTTTGTTTTTTTCATGAGAAGTGAAATCCTTCTGGAGCTACATTCTGGGCTAGTCACTTTCTGAAAAGGTTTGCCACATACTTTTCCTGAGCCTCAGTCTCCCCATCCCTGACATGGGGATGATGATATTTTATACTCCACAGGGCTGGAATAAAATTCAATGAATGGAGATCGATTAACCTGGGGGGGGGACAAAACAGGCACAATTGAAGAAGGTGGGTATATTTTACTGAATACACATGGAAATGGCTTACTTTGCAGGGATTCTTGTTGACAAAGAATGAAACTGATCAATTCAGAAAGCATACCAATGAAAACTCTACAGCAAGGAGGTAGAAGGAACCGACCATACCTCCCATTTATAGTTGACAATTGGCTTTGCTTCCTTCATGTGGAGATCCATCTATTAAACACATAAGAAGCAAGTGATGTCTAAGTCTCAGAATATGACTCCATTTGGAAGTAGGGTGGCTGTGTGTTGAGACCATTGCCAGTATAGGCTGGTCTTTTTTTTTTTTTTTTTTTTAAGTATCTATTTATTTTATTTTATACATATGAATGCTTGCCTGCATGTATGCTGTGCACCATGTTCATGGCTGGTACCCTCAGAGACCAGAAATGGACCTTGGATTCCCTGGAACTGGAGTTAGGGATGAGTGTGAGCCATCCTGTGGGTTTTGGGAATTGTGTGAGAGCAACAAGTGTTCTTAACCTTTGAGTCATCTCTCCAGCCCAGGGGTCTTAATGTAATACTACTGATAGCCGAGCATGAAGAAGAGCAGAAGAGCAGAGACAGACACACAAGGAAGGATGCTGTGCAGCTGACTGGAGAGATGGAAGCTGAGGTGGACAAGGCTGAAGGTTCTCAGCAAATCATCAGATGCAGGAAGAAGCAAAAAGGGTACCTCCCTTCCTGGAAGGTCCAGAAGGCTGTATCCCTCCCCACATCTTCCTTTCGGACTTCTGGGCTTCCAAACCTGGGAGAAAGGAGGTTTCTGTTTTCTTTGTGTATATGGGCGGGGGAGGGGTCATGAATAAAAGTTCATGTACATGTGCATCTATGTGTGTGTGTATGTTCATGTGGAGACCAGAAGTCAATGTCGGGTGTCTTTCTCTGTCACTATCCATCTTATTACTTCTTTTAATTTTATGTGAGGGAGTGCTTTGCCTGCATATGTGTATGTGTACCACTTGTGTGCTTGGTGCTGAAGGAAGTCAGAAGAGGGAGTCAGATTCCTCAGGAACTGGAGTTGTGGGTGGTTCTGAGCCACCATGTGGGTGCTGAGAACTTAGCTGAGGTCATCTGCAAGGAAAATAGGTGCCCTTGACCTCTGAGCCATTGTCCAGACCTATTTTTTTTTTTTTTTTTTTTTTTTTTTTTTTTTTGAGACAGGGTCTCTCACTGAACCCAGAGCTCATTTATTCAACTAGACAGTCTGGCCAGTGAACTCCAGGGATCCACCTGACCCTATCCCCCTGAACCCTGCCCAGGATTTACATCATAGGCAGACATCATTGAATTCAACTTTTTACAATGAGTGCTGGGGATCTGAACTCAGCTCCTCACGCTTATATGGCAAACATTTTACCCACTGGGCCATCTCTCCAGCCCATGAGACATAAATGTGGCAAGTAGGACATGGCCATAGAGAAGCCCATTAGGGATTCTGAGTTCTGGGCTTTGATTTTATTTTCAGCCAGCTGTGATTACCTGATACAGTATGTGACGTGCCTGAACGTCAACAGATGGATAAGATTCACGCATGTATCATAAGATCATCGACACCACTGAATACAATAACATATATGAGATACTTAGTACAGTCCTTGGTACATAGAAGCATTCAGTAACATGGGAGTCACGCTGAATTATACATGCATTACACATTTAGAAGAACCTGTCTGTCCTTGCATGAACTGGGGCTGAGAAACAAATTGAATTCTTTGTCTTGCCCTTCTGTATCCTTCTCAGGGAGGGTGAACTCCTCAACTTGTCTCACAGAAGGAAAAGCAACATCCTATTGGCCTCTCTGCCACCAAAGGCTAACCAGGATGGGGTACTCTCAGTTGGTGGCTCCCACTCCATATTAGTTCCAGCCTCTTGGTAGGATGACCTTCCCATCCCAGGATCTTTACCTCTGCAACCTTCTAAGGTGCTCAGAAACACCTTTGCTGGCATTCTGAATCCCCTTGGCTGGGACTTTCAGCCCATTTTCCCCAAGGTCTACATTGATTTTACCAGGCTTTGTTTTGATTCTGCTACTGCCTACCCCCAGCCCTCCCTTAGCTGTCCTGTGCCTCCAGGATCCATTCACACAGACACAAGTTACGGGGCTGGTCTTGAGCAGGAGAGGGGGGAGGAATAAATGCTTCCTCCTCTGTCCTCCAGACCTCTTGTTACAGCTGTCTTCAGCACCCAGCAGGGGTCCAGCCCAAAACATTCTTACATGCTGTTCCCTTCTTTGCTCCCTAGGACCAGATTTTCAAATATTTGTTTCTTTCTGCCTTTGGGAGAACGCATGGTGAGGTCACCGTTCAAGATGCAGGTTAGACGCAGTTACAGTCCATGGTCTCCACCTTAGAGCATCACATTTGGGCAAGCTCCATTATCCTAGCACCAGACTCTTGGATGGTCCAGCTGAGGAGGCTCCCAACAGCAGCTTCCTGACATTTGTTGCTCATTTATCTGTCTATCTATCTATCTATCTATCTATCTATCTATCTATCTATCTATCTATCTATCTATCTACCTATCCATTTATTTATTTCATCTGTGTGTGTGTGTGTGTGTGTGTGTGTGTGTGTGTGTGTGTGTGTGTGTGTGTGTGATGTTAGGGTTTGAATGTGAAATGTTCCCCACAGGTTCAATGGTTGAACATTTGGTCCCCAGCTGGGGATGCTCTTTTAGGAGACTGTTGCCTCTGGGAGGTGTGGCCTAGCTGCTGGTGGTGGGGTGTCACTGGGGGCAGGGGGCTGTGACTGGGAGTAGGGGAGTGTATTGGGGGTTTGGGAGTACACTGGTGGTAGTTAGTACACTAGGGATAGGAGGATGTCACTAGGGGTGGGGGTGTCACTGGAGACAGGGGGTGTCACTGGAGACAGGGGGTGTCACTGGGGACAGGGGGTGTCACTGGAGCAGGGAGTGTCACTGGAGCAGGGAGTGAGTGTCACTGGGGACAGGGGTGTCACTGGAGCAGGGAGTGTCACTGGAGCAGGGAGTGTCACTGGGGACAGGGGGTGTCACTGGGGACAGGGGGTGTCACTGGGGGTAGGGGTATCATTGGAGACGGGGGTGTCCCTGGGGACAGGGGGTTTCACTGGAGACAGGGGGTGTCCCTGGGGGTAGGAGTGTCACTGGGGACAGAGCTTTGGAGCTTTCTGTCCAGCTCCTTCCACTTCCTGGTTCCTTGTGAACAAGTGGCCACTGAGTGCTCCCACTGGGAGGGACAGAGTGGCTCCCACCACCATGCCTTCTCCACGATAGACTGAAATCAGGTGAAACCATCGGCCACAATGAATCTTTCCTGCCTGAAACTGCTTCTGCCAGTCAATTTGTAAGAAATGAGAAGAGCAGCTGCCTCTGTCCCTCTCCCTCCGGATCTCAGAGCTGGTGAGAAGTCCGAGCTCCAGCTTCTGTCTCCCGTCAGCTCCTGGGAGAGATGCCCGTGCTCCTGGTGTGTTTGCCCCAGAGCAGCAGTCCCTCCAGAGACACAAAACCCAAGAACCAGCAGGGTCCTAGTTCTGAACCAGGAAACAATCACAAGACTGTACTAGAATTGTGATGAGAAATGGGAACGTGTTCATGATATATAGGGGAAGAGGTGTTCAAGACACCAACCCATGTATGGTGTGAGCTTAACAGGCCAGCCACCCTAAATTTATAGTCTCAGTGAAAAAAATGAGAATGGAAAAGAAATCTCCCAACTGTTGTCATTGTTAGTGGTGAGGTTATGTAATTTTTTTCTTCCCTGAAGCTTTTTATTTCTGTTATACACACATTAATTTTTAGTGGAGTCCATATGCATAGGGTACCAAAAACTAGGTAGTGGAAAGAAATTATACCCATTACACCCCTCCTTCCTGGCTTCTTTCTTCAAAGACAACCAGTTTCCTGCTTCTCCTTTTCCTGTCTGTCTGTCTTTCTGTCTGTCTGTCTCTCCTCTCTCTCTCTCTCTCTCTCTCTCTCTCTCTCTCTCTCTCTCTCTCTCTCTCTCTCTCCCTTTCTCTCACACACACATACACACAGTGTATTTCATGCAAGTGTTAGTACATTGTTGTTCTCCAACTTGCTTTTCATTTGGCAAAGTATTTTAGAACATTCCCTTCCATTTCTCTCCTTTTGAGGAGTCTTGCCATGCCGCTCGTCCAACTCTGAATCCCTGTTTGCAGCAGTTCCTGTCTTGACCTGAACACACACCAATGCTCTGGGCCCTGCTCCCTGATGTAATAGATGATGCAGAATGTCACATTTTATGGATGCAAATTGCAAATATATTTACAGAATAGATGCCTAGAGATGAAGTAGTTTATTCAAAAGGAAGATGAGTTTGTAATTTTGATATTTTGGAGAAGGATTTGTTGTTGTTTGTTTTTCAAGACAGGGTTTCTCTGCATAGCCCTGACTGTCCTAGAACTCACTCTGTAGCCCAGGCTGGCCTCAAACTCACAGAGATCCTCCTGTCTCTGCCTCCTGAGTGCTGGGATTAAAGACATGCGCCACCACCACCTGGCTTCCATTTTCATGTTTTTATTAGCATATATTACACAAAACAATGGGTGTCTTTATGTACGTATGCATGCTTTCGATAGCACCCAATCACTGCCTTCCCCTGTCCCTCTCTCACCCCTACCGATCCTCTTTCCAGGTCCCTTCTGCTTCCATGCTTTAATTTTTTTTTAAATTATTTTATATGCATTGGTATTTTGCTTGTATGCATGTCTGTGTGAGGGTGTCAGAAACTCTTGAACTGGAGAGTTACAGACAGTTGTGAGCTACCACGTGGGTGCTGGGAATTGAACCCAGGTCCTCTGGAAAGCAGCCAGCACTCTTAACCTCTGAGCCATCTCTCCAGCACCTAAAAATTTTTTTTGATTCAATGAGTTGCAAAGATGAGAGATTATTTACCGGCGTATGGATACCTCACCTGTGGCTACACCTCTGAAGAAAATGTTGTCTCTCCTCCTAGCAGCCATCAACTGCTTATAGATCCCCAGAGAAGGGTGCAGCCTCTTGACTCCTTCCCATTCCATGGCAGGACGTTGACACAACCTACCACAGCTCTGTGAGTTCAAGATTGCGGTGGCCACGCTACACCCGAAGACGTGTTCCACCACACTCCAGCTCTCACATTCTTTCTGGACCCTCTTCTATAATGTCCTTTGAGCCTGAGAAACCATGATATAGATGTCCCAGTTATGACTGAGCATTCAACAATCCCTTCTTCTCAGCACTCTGACCAGTTAGGAGTCTGTACAGTTACCGTAGATGGCAAGAGGTTTGCCGACCAAAGCTGACAATAGCACTAACTTATGCGGATAAACGTAATTATTTCAAAGGCAATCTGCATGGTTCATTTAACCAAGCAGCAGCTCTCCAGCCAGGGGCTCCTGACTGGGTTTATAGTGCCAGATGCAAATTCTGTCCTGTGGAGCAGGCTTCAATCTAATCAGAAAGAGTTGGTTTTCCCCACAGCTGATTTGCCGCTACTGTGCCGGTGGCCACATTTTGCCTGGCGGTCACATTTTGCCTGGCCGGTGAGTAATGTAGCATTGCTTCTCTTTTCTACTAACTCTCCCCATCAGGTTGTTCTGTTCTCTCTTTATTAGTTGTATCATTTCATATATTAAGACAGTGGTTCTCAGCCTTCCTAATGCTATGACCCTTCAATACAGTTCCTCATCGTGGTGATCCCTAGCCATGAAATTATTTTTGTTGCTACTTTATAGCTATGACTTTGCTACTATTATGAATCATAATGTGAATATTTTTGGAGATGGAGATTTGTCGAAGGGGTTGCAACCCATAGCTTGAGAACTGTTGTATTAAGGAAAGTGGTATTTGCCTAGCATGAGTTCAAGTTCCTGGTCATTTATATTTTGGCTTTTTACCAAGCAATAATGATAATAATAATATTTATTATTATTTTGCTTTGTGCAGGTTTACAAAGGTTTTGTAGACTAAAACTCATTAACCCATCATACTTTCACATGAGAGAACAAGAGACTTCTCATATCTATTTCGATTAAGTCTATGATTTCATTGAAATCCTGCAGAGGGGAGAGCCTTTCTTGGAGTTACTTACACCGGTGTAATCTGGCTATTGTTTCTTCAGATGACTGTCCACAAGCTAACACCATTAAAGCAGCATACATCATTCTCTCATACCCTTGAAGCTGCTTCTTGGTTTTTTCACTGGGATTGAGTGATCTTTCTATTCACACTGCTTTCATTATCAAGGACTTACAACCAGTTTTTCAACACGGTCGTTTTAGCCCTTCCTTGCAACTCTAATTTCCCCCAAATTTTCTGGCTATTCTTGATAATTTTTCCACATGAATTTTAATACTAGCTATTTAATTCCCCCTAGAATACCCTTTTGGTATTTTCATTGGGATCACATGGAATTTACAGGCTCCCTGTCTTTGACAGCTTTGCAATGATAAGAATCTAAAACATGGTATATTTTAGCATTGTTAAACTTTTGTGTCCTTTGATTGCATTAAAATTGCAAACTATAAATCTTGCATATTTCTTGTTAAGTTTATTCAAGAGTTTTATTTTTGTTGCTACTTTAAATGGGATCTCTCCTTTGTTATAGCTTCCAATCAGCTATTTTCGTAGATATGAGTGTTGTTTGATTTCCATATATAAATGGAATTTATTAAACTCTGTACGTGTTTATAATATTTTTATTTCGTGCTTTTATTCCATGAAAATACCAGAAGGCTGCAAGGTATAGTTATGGGCCATATCCAGTGAGAACTGGATTGTGTGCAGCTGAAAGCTAAGAAGAGTCTTTGTAGCATTAAGTTTGGAGTCAGTTGCATGGCACCTACTTAGTAGTGTGAGGCCCTGGGTTTTATCCTCAACAACGTGAAAACATGAATGAAAAAATATCAATAGGTAGAAGGATTAAATTAGGCATGGTGGTACAGGGCTATTCTCCCAACATACAGAAACCTGGAGCTGGAGGATGATGACTTTGAGGCCAGTTACATAGCAAGATCTTGTCTCAAAAGAAAACAACAAGAAATAAAGGAAAGAAGGAGGGAGGAAGAGACGGAGGGGAGGAGGGAGGGCAGAAGGAAACCTGTCTGGTGGTACATGTCTGTAATCCCAGCTAGTTAGGCGACTGAGCTAGGAAGTCTACAAGTTCAAGGCTAGCCAGGGCTACAGAGTGAGTTCAAGGTCAGCTGGCCAACCTGAAACCTTGTCTCAAAATTTAAGTCAGAAAAATAAGGTTAGGGGCTGTTTCTCGGTGGTGGAATGCTGGCCTGGCATGTCTAAGGCCCTAAATTCAGTGCTGCCAAAAGTCAAGATGGTTTAAGAAAAGGCCATGTGGGGATGGAGAGATGGCTCAGCGGTTAAGAGCACTGGCTGCTTTTCCAGAGGGCCTGAGTTCAGTTCCCAGCACCCACATGGTGTTCACTGTAACTCTAATTCTGGGGATCTGACACCCTAGGCACACATTCAAAGACACACACATACGTACCTGTGAATAGAAAAAAAAGAAATACACTTGACGAGACTTTCAGGCTAACTCCCGACCTGTTCTCCAACGCATCCCTCTCTGTCCTTCCCCAGTGCTTGCTCTGGAGACCAGGCCCCGGGCCCAACTCACTGGTGTGTCACCATCATTTTAAACATGGCCTTCCTCCTTCCATGGCAGATTCTTTCCCAACGATTCCAGGCAGCAACCAGAACAGTCCTCTTAAACAGAAACCTGATCGCGTTTACAGCCCTCCAGTGGCCCTACCTTGCCAGCTGGTCTCCTTAATAAGCCTGAACATTTCCCTCATTCTCTGGCTTCAATCTCTGCCTAAGGCTACTCACTTTCCCCCCCTGGCTTTATATCCCTTCTAACTGGGGGCTTTCAAATTGCCTACCCATTGGGCCATAAAACCCGCAGGTGTGTTTCATTTGGCACATACAATTTGCTTTAATTTTTTTCAAGTTGAGCCAATCTTTAAAACCAGGGAATTTCTCATTTAAAAAAAATCTAGGTTTTCATATTTTTTGAAAAATTATAGTAGGCAACGGTCGCTCCTCCTCCTGCCCACTCACTGGCCACACTGTCCTGGAGTGCACGCTGGCTGTCCCTTTAATTCAATGTTAGTTCCTGCTGCCTCTGTGACACCAGACTAAATACTGGGTGAAGGTGGCCGTTGTGATTATTCTGTTGGCCAGCTCCTGGGGTGGGGGGGTGATCTTGGATTTCAATTGTCACTTCTCCAGGGAGATCTTTTGGGAAATCTAGGCTCCTATTTACATGGTTCCAGAAGCCAAAGCCTCTTCCATCTTAGGGGACTTCCAAGACAGTAGGGGAGGAAGGCGACAAGAGGAGCCAAAGAGGACTGCCCGTGAATCTGTCACCTGACCTGGGTCCCGTGGAGAACTGGCATATTTACCCCCCCCCCCCCCCAGCCGTGTGGTGCTTTCTGTGTCTTAGTTTGTTCAGTATTTATATAGCCGTCTTCTTTCTCTTTATGACACAGAAAACCAAGTCAATTAACAGTTACTGTATGGGGTAGCAGACACCACTTTAGGAATGAATGTATGTAAATATGTAATATACAGCTTTCATCCTGGGAAGAATACATGACATCACTGGAGAAAACATGCAACAAGGCAAGTAACTGAAATTGTTAAGAGCTACGACAAAGTCATAGACAGAAGCCTAACAGGAATACGGTTACCGGAATCACAGTTCCTGCCGAAGGAACCCAGCAAAGCTAATAAGGGAAATGGACAAACTAACTATGCAGGAGAGGGATATCCACAGCCGTCAGGAAAGGCACAAAGAGAGGTGCTGTGAGAACACCCTGCTACAAGAACCTAGGCAAGCAGGGTTTCCCAATATGTAGCATGTGGAGATGGAGAGATGCTTGGCAATTAAGAGCGCTGGCTCCTCTTCCAGAGGAGCCAGGTTCAGTTCCCAGAACCCAGATGGCAGCTCACAACTGCCTGTAACTCCAGTTCTAGAGGATCTGATGTCCTCTTTTAGTATCCAGAGGTACTGTATGCACATAGCACATATACATGTGTTCAGGCACTCACACGTAAAATAAAATAAATCTTAAAAAAAAAAAAACAGCAAACTAGATGTGGTGGTGGACGACTGAAATCCAAGCACTCAAGAGTATGAGGCAAGAGAACCAAAGGTGTTTAGCCAGCTTGGACTACATAAGGAGTTTAAGACCAGCCTGAGACTCCATGATGGTTAATCCTCATTGTCAGTGCGACTGGATTTATAATCACCCAGGCTGCCCATCTAGGGCAGGTCTTCAAAGGTGTTTTCAAAGTGGTTTCGCTGAGCAGGGAAAATCTACCCTGAACCTGGACACTATCCCGTGGCTTGGGATCCATACTAGAGGATAAGGAGGAAGAAAACTGAATACCAGTACACCCTATTCCTGTTCTGATGAGGTGAGGGGTGTGCAGGGAACAGGGGGGAGGCAGGGAGCACTTGGTAGGGGCAGCGGCAGCTTTGGCCACACACACTCTTTTCTAGTCATCATTGGCTAGGTAACTCTGCTGTGTGCAAACCCAGGAGAGACACCAAGAGGATGGGAGCGTTTGCCTAGCAAGAAGTCTACAAAGAAAACCTTCTGCCTGGGTTCAGAGGAAGAGTATAGAAGGAGCCATCCACCCAAACTTCCCACAAACTGTTCCATAGCTGGCATCTGGCCTGCAGGAAACAACCCCGCTGGGCGTGAGGAATGACTTGAAGGACAGGGCCACTTCTTCTCTGGCCCTTTCTAAGCCTCATTTTCTCCCATACCTGGGGGAGATGTGTGCTGCCACTCTTCCAGAAGCACCGTCTTTAAATGAAGATTCCTGGAACAGTGGACACCTCAAAGACCCCTGAGGAATGTAAGTACTATGCAAGATCCTCAGACACCATGTGGAGAAAGGTTTATTGGGGGCGTGAGAAAGTGACTGGTCCCTCAGTGGACTGCCATGCTAGCCATCTCAGGAGCAGCTGGGCTTTCTGAAGCTGGGGTTCCCAGGTCTATTGGCTCCACCCTTCTGTGTCTGTCCCAGAGATAGCCCTGGGGAATGAGAATGAAAAAGTCATCAGTCTTATTCCTGCATTTGGTCCTGCAGGGCTGGAGTGAGTGTGGGTTGGGGGAGGGTTTCCAGTCTGGGTGAACACATGTGTGGGGCTCTGTGTATGGGATTCCAGTTTGGGGAATGTTTGACAGAAAGTGTGTGTCTAGCCAAGTCCACTTCCTCTCCCATCTGCCCCTTTCTCTGAAGTAGAGCGTCCCTTCTCTTCTCTGGCTGTCCATCACATCCCTCGTGGCTGGAAAGAGGGGCACAGGGAGGGGGCTCCAAGCCACCTGGGTGGGAGCTCTGGGCACCCCTGGATTCAGATGCCTCATGCATGAAGTCACATCCTCTCCCTCTGTGCAGGAAAGGCAGCAGAAGCCTGGAATGGATGCCGAATGGGAAGGGCTGTGATTTTTGCTTGGCTGGGGCTCTCCCAGCGACAGAGAGGCTGCAATATAGGGAGTTCGGCGCCGTCCCTTAGGCACCAGGCGGCCTCGGCCTCAAGGCACAGCAGGTTAGGTGGAGGAGGGTAGCTAGTTAGAGAGTGGCAAAGGATTCAGGGGACACAGAGAGGTTAGGGGACCAAAGAGCCTGGAAGGAGAGGGAGGAGGTTTGAAAGATCAAGACTTGTGTGTGCTTTTTCCACAAAAGGGTAGATCTCACAAAAACGAATGACATCTGGAGAAGGAGGGGATCCCTCACCACAAAGAGATGTGTGTGGTGGAGAAATCCCTTTATACTGCTGAAAAGTCAAAGCTGATTCTGATGATAATTATTCTTTTTTTTTTGAGTGGAGAGGAAGTGTTTCAAGACAAGGTTTCTCTGTGTAGCCCTGGCTGTCCTGGAACTCTGTAGTCCAGGCTGGCCTCAAACTCAGAGCTGTGCCTGCCTCTGCCTGCTGGGATTAAAGGTGTGTGCCAACACTGCCAAGCAAGGCTGATTATTCTTAAAGAGGGAAAGAGAAGAGAGAGAGAGAGGGGGAGGGAAAGGCTCATACTTCAGATACATTTGTACCAGAAATGGTGTTCACATCTCCACAAAGCCCAGTGGAGGAAGAGAACTAAAATTTCACAGAAAGCAAATTGAAATAATCTTGGCAGGATCCAAGAAAAAGTGAGGGGCCATCTTCCAAGTCTGCCCAGAAAAGGACCACTGAGCAGAATGCATTTGAAGAACTATGGACAAGCAACTCTTCAAGTGCAGAGTCCAATGTGGGTGCAAAGATCAGAAGGATCTGTGCAAAATACTCCAAAAACCTTAGTGTAAACCTTCTTGGGACCGAGGGAATGACTGAGAAGTTCATGGAACTTGATATCTAAAGGAAATCACAGGCAATATGAGATATAGCAAGGTGTACTCAGGCAGGATGCACACAGACGTGTCCAGGCCTGGGGTGAGAGCTGGATCAGTGGACATACGCTGGGGAGGATTTTCCGACTTGGTAATGTGAGCACAGGCAAGATTCGTCAGACCGGTAGTGGCTTTTTAAGAGGTCCAGAATGAATGCTTCTTTTATTTCTTGTTATGAGAAACACCATAAGAAAAAAAATCTTAATATTATATGCAGAAAATGATATTAGTAAACCCAATAAAAGATTGGTTCCTAGGAAATCAACAGAGCAATCTAAACATTGGTTTGCCTGATACAAAGCTGAGCCTTCCTGGAAGAAATGGGGGATATTTGAAATATCAAGAGTCAACCAATATTTCACCATCACAGAGGAGGAACAGCAGAAATAAAGTCTATTTTGAGAGCTGATGCTTTTCATTACTTGTAGGAAAGGGTGCAATAAGAAGTGTTTGTAGAGAGACTCCTCCTTCCACCGTCTACAGCCAGATTTGGAAGCATCTCCAGAGCCTGTGTTAGGGTTCTGTCCCAATGGTCCCTGCATTGGGAACCACAGAGAGGGAAGGGAAGTCTTCCTTGGGATGCAGATGCGGTCCTAAGCAACATCATAACGAAGTGCAGTGGCCACTGTTCCCATGAGATGGGACCCCAAATGCCTACCTGGGACCCCAAAGGAGATGGTTGTAAACAAGGGGCGATTATTTGATTTTTCTAGTTGCAAAAGAAAATCACCTTGAGGAAGAAACCTTGTGACACACTCCTAAAGAGGGGTTTATGTGCTTGTCATAGGTTTAAAGCCCGGGCCTCAATCCCAGGCACCACGTAAACTAAGTGTGGCAGCCCACAGTAGGGATCCTAGCACTAGGAAAGTGGAGGTAGGAAGTTCAGGACTCTCAGCTGTATATTGAGTTTGAGGCCAGCCTGGGATACATGAAACCTATTCAAACAAAAACCAACCAACAACAAACCAACCAACTCCCAAAGAAAGAGAGAGGTGTTGAGTGGAAGGGTACAGGAACATCGGGGGCTAGCTTGGGCTACATGATGAGTTCAAGGTTAGTCAGGACTTCAGAGTAGGACCTTATATAAAACAAGAAGGAGGAGGAGGTAGAGGAAGAGGAAGAGGAGGAGGCAGAAAAGGGCAAAGAGGAAGATAAGGAAGAGGAGGTGGAAGAGAAGGAGGAGGAGGGAGAGGAGGGGGAGGAAAAGGAGGAGGAGGGAGAGCAGGAGGAGGGAGAGCAGGAGGAGGGAGAGCAGGAGGAGGGAGAGCAGGAGGAGGGAGAGCAGGAGGAGGGAGAGGAGGGGGAGGAAAAGGAGGAGGAGAGAGAGGAGAAGGAGAAGGAAGAAGAAGAGGAGAAGGAGGAGGAAGGAGAGGAGAAGGAGGAGGAGGAAGAAGAAGAGGAGGAGAAGGAGGAGGAGGAAGAAGAAGAGGAGGAGGAGGAGGAAGGAGAGGAGAAGGAGGAGGAGGAAGAAGAAGAGGAGGAGGAGGAGGAAGGAGAGGAGAAGGAGGAGGAGGAAGAAGAAGAGGAGGAGGAGGAGGAAGGAGAGGAGAAGGAGGAGGAGGAAGAAGAAGAGGAGGAGGAGGAGGAAGGAGAGGAGAAGGAGGAGGAGGAAGAAGAAGAGGAGGAGGAGGAGGAAGGAGAGGAGAAGGAGGAGGAGGAAGAAGAAGAGGAGGAGGAGGAGGAAGGAGAGGAGAAGGAGGAGGAGGAAGAAGAAGAGGAGGAGGAGGAGGAGGAGGAGGAGGAGGAGGAGAAAAAGGAGGGAGAGAAGGAGGAGGAGGGAGAGGAGGAGGAAGGAGAGGAGGAGGAGGAGGAAGAAGAAGAAGAACGGAGTCTTTAGAGAATAGTTCTGCTCTCATCCAATGTGGTGTTTGCACAAGGACAAAGGTAACCAACCTCCCTGGGGTATTTAGTGGACTCCAGAGGGAATCACATTGGGCCTGAGAGACATCCTGAAGGAATCAAAAAGACTTTCTGTGTCTTCTCAGACCCTCTGGATCACTCCCAGGACCTTGGGCAGGGTCTGGGGTACAGGGTCTGGGGAGCATAGTTCTCCAAGAGTGGGCATCTGTTGAGCAGCATGGAAGTCAATGCTCCCCGGCTGATGCTGTCTTGGCAGCTCTCTGGAATCCTTTGAGGTGAGGCTCAGAGAGACTTGGGACTTGGTCAGTGTCGCTCCCATCAGAGAAGATGTAGTGGAACTCATTCTCAGTCAGGACAGCCCAAGCTGGCCAGTGTCAAGAGCCCTGGTTCCACATCGCCACCCTGAAGCCCTTCCAACTGAGACCCAGGGAGGGACATGGACTTATTCAAGCTTGGTAATACTGTAATTTATTTAACCAGTTCCCTAGTGATGGACGGTAATGGATTTAACCTTTTACTCTTACAAATAACACCACAATGGGATATGCAAAACATTCTCTGTGAATGTGTGAGTGCATCTGTAGTTCAAATTTTGGGAAACTTCCCGGCTGGATTGAGGAATATCAAACAAATATTTGAAGAGCACTGCTTTTGAAGGGATAGCCAGTTTTAGGGAAGGCCTGATTCTCTCCGTTTGGCTCTGTTCCCCAGCAATGAGCCACAGAGGGAAAAAAAAAAACCAACTTTCTCTTCTTCACATCTCTAAAGATGAACAACGATTATTAGCACAGCCCATGGCCCAGGCAGGCACTCACTCTGTCCAGGTGACAGAGCTGGGAAGGGAACCAAGGGCTCACTTTATCATGCACCAGGTGTACAACCCTGGCCAAGCTATGTTCATGAGTCTCAATCCTTACACAATGTCGTGGTTTTAGCAGAGAAGTCATATACCTTTGAATAATCGAAATCCACATCAGGGGGCAGGGGGACACCTCCACTGGTAAAGTGCATGGTGTATCAGGACGATGACCTAAGTTCTATGTCCCAGAACCCAAATAAAAAATCTGAGTGTGGTGACATGCCCTTGCAATGCCAGCCTGGGAGGCAGAGACAAGTGGATCTCTGGGGCTTGCTAAGCAGCCAGCCTAGTGGAAGCCATGAGCTCCAGGTTCAGTGAGTGACTGAAAAAACAGGATGAATGGTTCCTCAGGAACAACACTTGGGGTCACATGAACATGTATCTGTACACGTGCACATATACACATACATAACATCATCAGCAGTAAGGGACAGGCAGACACTCTATGTCTGTGTTGGCGATCTTCCCAAGAAGACCTATGTGGTGTTAACCAAAAGTCTCATTATGAAAAAGCATCGGAAAAGCCTGTACTGGAACTCTGACTTCTAGGCAAGACATGGTGGCTATTGCCATCCTGAAATCAGAACATTTGTAATTACCCACAGGAGACACTCATGAGACTGTGCCCATTACCATTTTCTCATGAAGTAATGGGACATGAGACCTGCTCCCCAGATTCTGGCCACTAACTCCTTCCTTTCCCATCACCAAGTTGCACACGATCCTGCCCCAGGTGCACTTGAGAGATGCCTGAGTATTTAGAAAGGCTGACTGGAGTTAAGACTCAAGGATGTAGCTGTTGGGAATCTCCACCCACGTTGTAGTGAATTTTTTCATTGGTGTATCTTCTTGAGATTCGCACATGCTCCTGTATGTAACCCTAGTAAACTCAGTGGATCACCAAGCGGGACTTGGATGGAATCCTTTCTTTGGTCTGTTTGTGCCTTGTCTGGGGTAATACAATGTTTCTGTGGATCTTTCCAGGAAAAGTAACACGCCATGAGAACAGTCTGACTTCATACAAAAGGAAGAGAACATGCCTTTAATCCCAGCAGTCAGGAGGCAGAGGCTGGTGGATCTCTGTGAGTTTGAGGCCAGTCTGGTCTATATGATGAGTTCCAGGACAGCCATGGCTATGTGGAGACCCTATCTCAAACAAACAAATACACACAAACAAACAAACAAAGAAAGAAATAGGAAATAGGATGATATTTTTATTTCCCGGAAAGACAGCACTGTCCTAAGTAGCAGCCATTCGTGGCCATTGAAGGATGGAATGTGGTTGGTGAGACAGATGTACCAGAAGTGTAAAGTGCATGCTAGGTTTCCAAGGCTCAGTAAGAAAGAAAAAAAAAAACGTCCATTAGTCCATCAGCAATTTTTATACTGATCCTGTGTTGAAATATGTTTGAGATACGGTGCTAAACAAGCAAATTACATTCTAAAATTAATTCCGCCTTTCTAAAAGGTTTTAAATAAATCTACTGGAAAATTTTGAATGAACTACGTGGCTTGAACTCTGCAGCTAATAATATTTCAATGTGAAAGTGTTTCTGCAGGGTGAAGGAAGCTGAAGAGACATGACAGCTAAAAGCAAGACCTGACCTAGACTTGACGCTCTGCTAGAGGAGACAGAAATACCATATAGGACTTTTTGGAGGTCAGTTGCCCAAACTTGTATTCAAACAGTAGATTAGATCAAAGGGTTCTGTCAATATTCAGTCTGTTGTTTCTGTCTGTCCTGGGTTGAGATAATATCCCCACTGTTGGAGATGCATAGTAAGGTATCTAGGGTTGAAGGATCACGAGTGCAGCTTTGCCAACGACTTTTTCAGAAAAGGTTGTGTTTAATATTATGTTAATGTGAAATGAAAGTTGTTGGAGAGAGCAAGCGATAAAGTACGTGCAGCTAAAAGGGTACCGGGTGAATCTGTGTAAAATGTGGATGTGTTCTTGCTACTATTTTTAATTTTTCAAGAGAGAAGAAAAAGTAGGTGCACAGCTGAGCTGGTCTTTTTTCTTTCCAGTGTTTCTTAGTCTCACAAAGGGCTCTGCTATCCAGCTCCCGCCATAGAGCGCTGGGAATAGTTCTAGTTTCTTATCCTGTTGCGATGATAAATTACCCTGACAAAAGCAATTTTTAACAGAGAAAGAGTTCATTCTAGCTCACAGATACAGGTTTCCGTCAGTCGTGGTGAGGAAGTCAAGGCTGCAGGAGCACACTGTGTCTACAGCCAGCAGAAGGAACAGGAGCACACTGTGTCTACAGCCAGCAGAAGGAACAGGAGCACACTATGTCTACAGTCAGCAGAAGAAAGCAATACATGCATGCATGTGAGTGCCCAGCTCACATTCTCTATTCTTACACAGGCTAAGATCCTTAAGGTTAGAAGTGAGAAATATCTCTACCCACAGTGGGTGGGTCTTCCGACATCAATGAACATAATCAAGAAAACCCCCCTGAACCAGGCAGTGGTGGTGCACTCCTTTAGTCCCAGCACTCAGGAAGCAGAAGCAGTCAGATATCTGTGAGTTCAAGGCCAGCCTGCTCTACAAAGCGAGTTCCAGGACAGCCAGGACTGTTACACAGGGAAACCCTGTCTTGAAAAACCAAACAAAAAAAAAAGAAAAGAAAAGAAAAAGGAAGGAAGGAAGGAAGGAAGGAAGGAAGGAAGGAAGGAAGGAAGGAAGAAAACCCTGTCTTAGTTAGGCTTACTATTGCTGTGATGAAACACCTTGAGGAGAGAAGATTAATTTGGCTTACCCTTCCACATCAGGACAGGAACTGAAACAGGGCAGGAACCTGGGAAACTGATGCAGAGGCCATGGGCAGCTTACTGGCTTGCTCACCCTGGCTTTCCCAGCCTGCTTCCTTATAGAACTCAGGGCCACCAGGCCAGGAGTGCTCTACCTACAATGGGCTCGATCATCACCCATCGATCACTAGTGAGGAAGATGTTCTATGGGTTTGCATACTGCCTGATCTTATGGAGACATGTTCTCTGTTGAGGCTCCCTTCTCTCTGATGACTCTAGCTTGTGTCAAGTTGACATAAAACTAGCCAGCACACCACCATAGACATGCCCGGTGTCCCATCTCCCAGGCAATTCCTCATTTTGAGTTTGGTTTGGTTTGTTTGTTTTTACACTTGTTTATTAAGTGTAGAGATCAGAGGACAATTGGTAGGAATCAATTCTCTTTTGGGAATTGAGTTCATCAGGCTTGGTGGTAAGAGTCTTTATCTGCTAAGCCATCTTTTCAGCCCTAGATTTTACTGACAATTAACACTACCCATCACAGGAGTCAATCTAGATTATTCTTTTTCCTCTATTCAGTCTTCCATCCAGTAATGGAACATTCTACATCCTTCCTCCTTGTATCTCTCAGATTTGCTCTTCCGTATCTCCACTTCTCCCGCCGTGGACAGACTCTCATCTCTACCTAGTCAGCCAGTCTCACTTCCCAGCTTGCTGCCCTCCTACAGCTCCCTCATCTCAGAGTCAAAACTGATCCTTTAGATCACCAAGCTAAACAAGTTAGTCTGCTAAAAACCCACTGGGGGCCTCTCGTTATGTGCTTGCTGGACAAAAGCGCTAAGCTAGACAGGGTCCCACCAGGGCTTGACTGCTTTCTTTCTCTTGATTTCCACTTTGCCTGACTCTCAAATGCACATCTATGTGGATGTGCACATGCACGTGTGTGTGTGTGTGTGTGTGTGTGTGTGTGTGTGTGAGAGAGAGAGAGAGAGAGAGAGAGAGAGAGAGAGAGAGCGCTCTAGCGCTGGTCTTGTCTTTCCACCTTGTTTGAGGCAGGGTCTCTCATTAACTACTATGTACGCCAGGCAAGGCTCTGGAATTCTCTTGTCTCTGTCTCCCGTCTCATCCTAGGTGTGCTGAGATTGTAAAGCAAGTTGACACATCTGGTTTTACACCGGACCAGGGGATCTGAACTCTGATCCTCACACTTGCACAGCAAGCTTTATCTGCTGGGCCAGCACCCCAACCACCGGCCTTTTGATCCCCCGTCTCAACTTTCCAAGTAGCTGGGCTACACCCCGAACAACCTGTCATTCTGCAACGCCCAGACTTCTTACCCATCAGTACCTTTGCTCTAGCGACTCTGTGATCTGGAATGCCCACCCCACTCTGTCCAGGAAGCGCTGCTCATCTGCAAGAATCACTTCTCTTAAATGAGCAAGAACAGTAGAAATGACATAACCGAGGACCTAAAATTGGTTTCTTTATGTGCTCCATTGATGACAGTTCGTGCTTTGATGGACTTTGTTTGGTTTTTTTTTTTTTTTTTTTCACTCGGAGGTTGCTCAGGCTGACCTCCAACTCCTGGACTGAAGTATAATCCCCTGGAATCAATGGGGCTGTGCCTCCACCATACCAGATTCAACTGAACTATTTTTATAATGATATTTACTATGATTTTTAGAATAAAAATTAAAAAATAAGCCCTATCCCAGTAGCCAAATCTGAGAAATGAGGTCTTTGAATAACCCAAAGGACATTTATTGATTTGAATGGGAAGAGCATAACTTTGTAGAGGAAGAACTTGGAAGACCCTCTTTAGTCAAGTGGAATCACCTGGAATATTGACAGCCTGTGATCCCTGTCTGAAGTATGGTGGGAACAAGACATTTCTGCTGTGGTGATTTGGGTCAAAATGTATTTCCTTAGTGTAATCACAAGGAAACACCAGACGAACAGAAAGGAAGAACCTTCTACAGAGTAACTAGCAGAGACACGTTGGATGTGTAAAGATCCAGAAGCTAAAAGAAGAGACTGAGGAAGCGCGTTGATGAAAGGGGCTGAGGGGCACAGGGCTGGTCCATGCTACACCATGGAATGTGGAAGCCAGCAGGGCGTCCTCCGCCATCACTAGCAGAAAAAGCTCAGAAAGTCTGATCAAAGTCGGGAGGCCAAACAGTAGTGCTCTATCAATGTGGATCTTATGGTTTTGACCATTGTACTGGGGTGTCAACATTTGAGAATGCTGGATGAAGAGCATGGGGAACACTGTGCTGTATTTGAAACTTCTATATGAGATTATCTCAAAATTAAGTTAAAAGATAAAATATGCTTTGAAATACCATGTGAGAGATAGAGAGAGAGAGAGAGAGAGAGAGAGAGGAATTCAAATGTCATTTGAGATAAAAGAGTGACCACCTTCTCCCAGTAATTTTCTATACCATTTATGGCACTTTATCATGACTACTGATAAACCTGGTTTGTCCCAGAAGTCCTGAATACAAGTGTGGTGAGTGTGTGTGTGTGTGTGTGTGTGTGTGTGTGTGTGTGTGTGTGTGCACGTGTACATTCGTGTTGGTGCATGTGCATGGAACCCTGAGGTCAACTTCAATGTTCTGTCTCAGGACGTCTACCGATCTACCTTGTTTGTTGACACAGGCTCTCTCACTGGGACCTGGGGCTTGCCTCCCTACCTAGGCTGGCTCACCTAGGGCCCCCAGGATACGCCTGCCTCTGCAGCCACAGCACTGGGATTACAAGCATATCACCACCACACTTTACCAACGGACCATCTCCCCAGCCCCAGCTCTTTGGTGAAAGTTTTTGTGTGAACAGAAGTTTTCAACTCCTTTGGAGAATACCAAGAAATGTGATTGAAACCTGGAATATAGACAGGGCAGCAGCATGCCCTCATCATCATTATCATCATCATCATCATCATCATCATTATTAATTAAGGCAGTCTCTCTGTATCACCCTGGTTGCCTAGAACTCACTCTGTAGACCAAGCTGGCCTCAAACTCACAGAGATCTGACTGCCCCTGCCTCTTGAGTGCTGGGATTAAAGGACTAGCCTGGATGTAACAGTACATAACATACTGCCAAACTCTCTCTCAAAGCAACTATGTCGGTTTGCACCCAGACCAGTGGTGAGCAGACTTCCAGTGTCCCCACAGCCTCTCCAGCACTTGCTGCTGTTAGCTTGGCTTTTTAATGGGTGTGTGTTAGCATCTCACTGTTACTTGAATTTGTGCTTCCCTAGGGCCTTGCTGTGGAGTATCTTTAACTGCCTCGAGTAGGTCGTTGGCCAAGTGAAATTGAGTTGTTTTGTCTTATTTAATTAACTTCTTATTTTAGTTTTGGACAGTTTCATACACGTATACTTTTTTTTTTTTTTTTTTTACAATAGCCCTTTGCAGTTGCGATGAGGTAAAAATATCATTCTAATTTCATTCCTAGGTTGGCGGGGGCAGCAGAGCCTAGGGATGGCTTGCCTGAACTCACACACAAGTAGTCCAGGTGGCCAATAGCTCTTGCTTCCTGTTGCTGCTTCGGGGCTCTTTCCATGGATCCGCAGGTGGTCTGTCCCCCAACCCTCCCACTCTAGTTTTGCTGAACACAGCTGAGGATATGATACCACTTTTCTGATAATCCCAGCGAGGCTTCCTGGAATCGAGATGGGGAGCGAGGACACCTCAGAATAGCCCAGGGGCCTGGCTCGAGACTCCACCCACAGGAAACCCCCTGGTCTGTGGTCCCTTGAGTGACAGTTTTGAAGGCTGCCCAGACAGGCAGACGTGTAGTAGAACCTGCTCAGGACTTTTCTGGACCTTTCTCTTAGGTTGGCAGTAAGCTGGCCATGAGTGGAAGTGGGTTGTAAATTCTCTTGACGGCCATGGCTTTTGCTTCCGGGGAATTCCACTCTCATCTCATAGGCTCCCACAGCCATCAGAATGTGCTTTCTTTCTTTAAAATTGAGAAGTTCTTCACAACTGTCAGAGTAATGAGTGTCCTGTTTCCCTTATGACTTCATTTTCCCCCTTCGCTGCCCCCCTCAGCCCACTCCCCGTAAGCCGTAGCGAGAGTTACCATTAAAGTGTTGTTAGTTTCAGTTTCTGGAGGTGAACACCGACTTCTTTTATCATTGTTTTAATTAGTTGCTAAGCATGTGAACGATGCAAAAATGGTCTTCCTGTAAAGGGGAATGAAGTAGGCGAAGTCCTGTGGTACTCACAGAACCGCCTCTCTATCAGGCAGGGCCCATCCTGCCTCGTATTTTGTGGATCACTGAGCATTGCACTCTCTATGCTTTATTCCCACGCCTACTCACCCAACCTGCAAGTGTGCAAAATGGTTCACCTGCTGGGGGGATGGATCCAGGAAATTCCACCCCCACCCCCACAGGCAGGGAAGTGGGCTCTGGGGTCTTCACACAAGAACTCTGGTTCCCAATTTTCAGAGGCTGATCTAGAATAGCCTAGAATGTGCCTTTAAGTGGAGGACTCTAGCTAAGAAAGGAGTCAAGTCAGTGGGGCCAGAGCAGGTACCATCTACCTAGATTTAAGGGTCACAGTGCTGGGGTCACCTCTCCTCCCCCACCTAGAGAGAACCAGTTACCAGGTTCCCTTGAACTTACAGACGTATGGAATATATGAACCTCAGAGAACAAAGGTGTTTTGAAGGTTATTTCCCCTCCCCCACTCAGTGAATAATACCATACTGTATGCATCGTTCTGCAACTGGCTGGTGTTCACTCAGACTGAGGTGGGGGTTTTTCCACACAGTTCTGTGTTTTTAACTGCCACCTGGTACCCCGTAGGTATGACTGTACTGCAGTTTCACTAAAGACAAATGGCCTTGCTTTAGAATGGGGTTTACACTGTCATCTACATGTAGATTCCTTTAAAAAAAAAATGCTATGTGCTGTAAAATTGCCCACTAAAAATAGCAGCATAAAAATCCTAGAATTAGGCCTGTAAAACCCACATGGCTTGGTTATAGAGCTAACAGGACCAGTATTTGGTACGTCAGGCAAGCAGCTCTAGATGGGAGGCTGCCTCCGGGGGCATTAAAACCCATATAGACTGGGCACTACTGAACAGGTGTGGGGCTACACAGGTGGCGTGAGCCAGGTGGGCACAGGAGGAAGTACAGGCTGCTTCCTAGGATGAGTCTCTCTGGGGAGCATAGCCCAGGTGCAAGGCAGCCTTTGAGATTATCTTAAAATAGAGCAAAGGGGTTCTTCCTGAGCAGGGAGCCAAGCTGATGGCTTTTCCTTCTCTGCTGTTCCATCACCCCCCACCCCAGTCCCCATGCCCGCCTCACTTTGTTAACACACCATCTCCTTCACGGCCAAGGTGGACAAGCTCTTTTTCCAGAAATATGTCACACAAGCGACAAGAGCGTAGTACACACCAGGAGAGTGTTTGAGAAATGGGAAAAGGGGAGAGAAATAAACAATAAATAGGTAAGTAAGTAAGTAAGTAAGTATATATATATTGGATGGAGTTTGCTGATGTACCATTTGCCAAAGTTTGGAAACGGCGGAACTCCAGGCTGCTCAGATCTTCAAGTAAAAGATGCTCTGAGCCACGCAGGAAGGTGATGCCTCAGCTGCCCTCAGACTCTGGGCTCCCGCATGGGTTCCACCGGGGAAGGCTACCATCCTACCTTGTCCGAGCTGAAATTCATATCAGGTGTTTCCCCATGTGGACTTCCCTCCCTTTAAGGAAGAAAGATTCTAAATCTTGTTTGAATGTTGTGCTGTGGAAATTCCCCTCCATGTAACTTCTCACTTTGCACAATTTGAGAGGGTGTGTTCGGAAGACTGAGAGTCAGAGCATAGAGTGGACCTCAGGATCCTTGAGGGCCCAGCTCATTCTTTGGGCCTCTCTTCTGGTCTCCTTGGGAGTACTTTCAGATTGCTTTAGCTATAGGAAGGTTATATATGAAGCTATAGGAGGCTGGGGGGTGGGGGGAAGGCTGTAGCCCTGGTACTGCTGCAGAGTTTGGGACCATCCTCCAACTTGAATCCGCAAGCACCATTTCCTTCATTCACCCCCTTCTACATCTGATCCCCAGAGGTCTCTTAGGGAGTTTGCTTGTTTACAACAAGCCTAGGTCCTTGAGCATACCTGGCAAGTCTTTTGGAGCTATATCCTCAGCCCCTAAATTCGGCTCAGGGGTAGGTGTCTTAGGAGGCTTGTGTCCTACTGGGCTGCTGGGCAAGGGCCAATACCACTAAGTTCAAGTGAGACTTGAGCCCAGATCTTCTGCTCTAGGACAAGTGGAGAGAGGTTAGCAAGCGTTTCCACTTCAGAACAAAATGACGGTGTCTTCGGTGTCTTGCATACTCAGATGGAGTTGGGTAAATCAAGGCATGGTGTTAATAGCTCTCCAGGCAAGTTGCCAAATACAAGTCCTTCAAATCCCAGGGAGACTTGGATAGACCAACAGCATTGTCCCATTCTACAATCTAGAAAACAGGTTCAGTCAGAGAGTTTGAGAAAACTGCTCAGTCTCACAGCTAGTAGGAGCTCATACCAGGATTTGAACCTATGTCCATCCACTTGAAAAATATCATGTGTTTTACATGGCAAAAAGTGTGGAGTTGGAAGTGGATCATGAAGTTGTCCACTGATCCCTCCTCTCAAACTTTATAAATGAAGTCACCGCGTATGGTGAGTCAAGTGAAACCAGTCCCTTTTTGGTCTGACCAAGACATCATGATTCTGTCTATGAAAACCTGGGGACTACCAGCAAAATTCCCCTTGAAAGCAGATGCATAGAGTCCCTGGACTGGTGGAAGGCAAAAGCAACAGCTAGTTCCCAGAACTGAATATAGGAACATGTGGTCTTGGATGGTCTCAGAACTTGGCACAGCAGCCAATGGTCATGTCCCAGAAACCTGGCATGGAATGAGTGCCCAACCCAGAGGTCTGGTTACTGAGGGGCAGCTTGGCCAAAGACTGTCCCAGAGGAAGTGGTCTTTCCCATGTCATAATGATATGGTGACGCTACTAGATCCTTTCTCTTGAGAAGTGTGAATATAAGATGTGCGGTAAGGAGTCTACAACATTGGGCTATACGTCCTGAGTTACTAAACTACTGAGGGCCTAGAAACCACTCAGCACAGTCGTTGATTTCCTACAAGAAGTCATTATAAATCCTGCTGTGACCTAGGCTTCCAAGTCTCCATCCTTGAAGGAACGCACTTTGCTTTCTTGTTCCCAAGCTCCGAGAGGCAGCAGAGGATGTTCACACATTGCCATTGGGCTCCTGACACATCTGCCATATGCCTTTTGCCTCCTAGCTCCTTCCTCTCTTCCTTCACTAAAGCAAAAGAGGAGAAGGAACTAAGGATGTCTACAAGGGGGAGATCATGACCGACATGGAGTGAAAGGTGAGTAAGATAGGGGGAGGGGAGGTAAAACAGGATTTGGTGATATTGCTGGAACTGAGGATCTAGAAAGGAAGATAGAAAGATAGAAGGTGGAGTTTGATCGATGACAGGAAATTGAGACTATGCTGGGGGTAAAATAACTAGTAGCAAAAAGTCTACTGTATAGCTGACCATGGGAACAGAGAGCTAGGAAAGCCAGAGGACAGGGGCATTGGAAAGAGTTGTCCAAGCGGCCATGCTTACTGCATTTGAAAAACCTTAAAGAATGAAAAGATACGGTAAGGACCAGAGCACATGAGTGAGCAAGGAACTGGAATTAGAGAGAAAAAACAGAGTGTGCACCTGCCAGACAAGAAGGTAAAAAGAAAGATATGGTCACATGTGGACAAGAACCTGAGCTCTTTCTTGATTTGAGGGCAGATGGAAAGGAAAGCCTTGCACCTGCCTGCTGTGAGTTTTTCACCAAATACCTGACAAAAAGTAACTGCTCACAGTTCGAAGGAGCACACTCCGTCCTGGTGGGGAAAGCATGGTGGTGGGGGTGGCTTGGTCCACAGCTTCAACTAGGAAGCAGAGGAAGGGGAATACCAGGGTTCAGATGGCTTTCTCTTTATTTCCTTTATTAAAAAGGAGATCAGTGCTGGTCCCCAGTCCACTGGATGCTGCTGCCCACATCCAGTTAACAGTTTGGTAAGGAGGGTCTAGTTCACCATTTGTGCCTCTCCAGCATTCCCAGTTTGTTGAAGACTCTGTATTACCCCTTCCCTCAATGTGGCTTTGACACCCTTGACAAAGACTAGGAGGCCATAGTGCTGCTTATTTCTGGGTCCTTCCTACCACTCCCCTGGGATCCTTGTCTGTCTCTGTTCCAACGCCATGCTGCTTTGTTCCAATGGCCTTGTTCTTTCTGTGGAAGACCACTTTGTGTATATGGAGTCTTTTCTGTTTCTGTGTGAACTTTAGGATTGTTTTCACTTGTCCTGCAAATAACATCATTGGAATTTTGAAGGGCATTGTTTTGAATCTGTGGGTTGCTTTTGGTAACATGGCCATTTCAATGATCTCAATGCTATCGATGAATGAGCGTAAGTGACCTTTTCCACCTTCTATTGTCTCCTTCAATATCTTCTTTTAACGTTTTCCGTTTTCGGTATGGGGATCTTTGACTTCCTGTGTTAAGTTTGTCCCCAGATAGTATTTACAAAGTTCTTTTGAAGGGTTAGAGAGATGATTAAATGCCACCTGACTGCTCTTCCAGAGGGCCTGGGTTTTATTCCTGGCACCCATAGTGATGCCTATAACCTAGTAACTCTACTAGTAACACCTGTAACTCTAGTACCAGGGGACCCGACCATCTCTCCTGGTCTCCTAGGGCACTGTATGAACATGGTGCATAGACATGCATGTAGGCAAAACAGCCACGTCCATAGAAAATGGAATTTTTCTTCCCCCTTTCTCTCTTCTCTTTATTTCTTTTCTTTTTGTTTTAGTTTTGAGACAAAGTCTCACTGTGTAGACCAGGCTAGCCTCAAACTCACAGAGATCAACCTGCCTCTACCTCTCTACTGCTGGGATTAAAGGTATGCACCATCACACCTGGTCACACCTGGTTTTTGGTTGACATAATTTCTCATGGGTGATGTTATGTGTGAAACCTAGGGCTTCAAGCCTACTAGGTAAGTATGCTCCCACTGAGCCATCTCTCCTTAGTGCATTCTCTCTCTCTCTCTCTCTCTCTCTCTCTCTCTCTCTCTCTCTCTCTCTCTCTCATCCTGTGTGTGTGTGTGTGTGTGTGTGTGTGTGTGTGTGTGTGTGTGTGTGTTCTGTTTCCATGTTTTTTACTTGGAGGGTGCTAACTCATTATAGAACTGACATAATATGCACTCAGTTATTATTTAGTCATTATATATGTCTTGGATCAATTTTCCAAACAGAAGAATTGGTTCTTATTTAATCAGTAGAGTTAGCATAGTAAGAACAGTGAGTGTTGATTAGCTAGCTGGAAGCCATCTTTTCCAAAAGGGAATGTCTCCTTCAGGGACTCCTGTCTGTGGCTTCCGTGAGGCAGTTAAGGAAAAGAAAGAGCAGAGGCGTCCCTTCCAGGCAGGGGTCTGAGCCCAGGCTTCAGAGGGGTTCTCCGATGGGCTGGGAAGGGTAATGCTCTGGCAGGAGCAGCCAAGCCCTGGACTTATTTGGGGAGGAAGGTGTGGACGGAAGTGGGTTGGTGTTTCACTTTCAGTTTTCACTTTCAGTCATCTCAAGACGAAACCCAGGCAACAGTCAGATCGGCCCGCCAACAGGGTTTCTCAGCCACAGCCCAGGCCTCCAGGAGGAGCATCAGGGTGGGGTGGTCAGCTGAGCACTGGGCAAGAGGATCTGCATGTCAGCAGAACTAGTCCAAATGGGCAAGGTGGATCTACTTTGACAGCAAACCTGGATGGCCTTGGGCCTGCCTCCAAGACCCTCTACTCCATATATGCCAGTATAAAAAGGATCTGTACAACCATCATTTGGGTCTTAGGCACTGGCTGACTGCACTGTGTACCAGGCTGGTACTGGGTCTTTGGAGGTGAGTGAGGCCCAGCTTGGTCCTGAAGAAGTGAGGAGAGGTGAGGGGAAAGGACATCCTGTGGGATGAGAATGAGCAGGAATTCTGTACCCAGCACTTGACCCACAAAATTCTCATGGGATTCACCATGATCCAAAGACAAGGTTGCCAGCTGGTTGATCTGTGGGCCCCTTGTCTGAATCTTCAGAGTGACTCACACAGATCCACTGGTCCAGTGTCTCCAGGGCTTGGTGGGCATCTTATTTTGAGCCACTGTCCTCAATCCCTCCTGTGTTCTTAGAAGCTCAGATCTTCTACATTCCAAGTGGGAATTTGATCTTGGTAGCCTTTTTATCTTTAAAGAAAAAAAAAAAGAATAGAAAAGAAATTTGAACTCAAAACAAAGAAATAAATTGCTCTGGTTTGACCAAGGAAGAAGTTGTAGAAACCTGATTCAAACTCAGGGCCAGGGTGGTCGGTATGCCCTTTTGCCTGGGAAAATCCTGGTTTATGCCTGCTGTCTACATAATTAATGGCTGACCCTTTCACTCTAGAGAACCTTGGATGGGATAATAAATTACATGGTTTCCTATTCAGAGTCCCTAGCCATAGATCTGACCCACTCTACTGCCTTTCACAAAGGTCAGTGAGGCGCTGATGGGACAGACACTTGGATGGGAGGTCAGGGGAGAAGCCCAGAGAGGACCTTTATCGAAGTCTCCCTTTGGCCTTTAGGACAGTGCTGGAGACCGCTGGTAGCCCAAGGAGACAATAATGGCGGCAGTTATAGCACCGTTGAACGCCTGACACAGGGTTCCCTCTGTATCCAAGCACTTGCCACAGCCCACCCAGATAAACCCCTACCCCAAGGCAGCCACCAGAGGCCTCAGGTGGAACAGGAAGAGCTCTCATGCCTAGGAAACTTGAAGTTGTCAAACAACACACAAGGGCCCCAGGAATCCAGCCAGCAAGCCAGACTGGTCTGGTCACGCAGCATTATCAATGTAAGCGTTTTTTGAGACTCAAGATGTCTCTGAATGATCTTGGAAAAGCCAACACCAGGATGCCCAGCCTAATCTTCAGTGTCGAGGAACTTGTCTGTCTCCTCTGAGGACCTGTAGGAACAGAAAGGCTTATATGTCTTGACTGGTTTCGATACAGCCCACCTGGAAGCAGGAGGCTGAAAGGGATGGCCACAGAGGTCCCTGGGAGCCTGAGGAATCTGATCATTGCAACCACATGTCAGAAGCTGGAGACAGCCTCGTTTCCTCTTTCTCCTAGGGGGCCCTTTCTCTTGTGTGTTTAGTAGGTCACGACCTTTTCCTCAGCCTCCCAAGCTTCTCTCTGGGAGTCACTCCTTCCCACCAATTAGCAAAGCCTTTCTTTTCCTGAGCTAAGTGGAAGGAGCTGTGGGTGGGTGCAGTATAGGGCTGTGGGTGGGTGCAGTATAGGGCTGTGGGTGGGTACAGTATAGGGCTGTGGGTGGGTGCAGTATAGGGCTGTGGGTGGGTGCAGTATAGGGCTGTGGGTGGGTGCAGTCTAGGGCTGTGGGTGGGTGCAGTCTAGGGCTGTGGGTGGGTGCAGTCTAGGACCTGTGGGTGGGTGCAGTCTAGGACCTGTGGGTGGGTGCAGTATAGGGCTGTGGGTGGGTGCAGTATAGGGCTGTGGGTGGGTGCAGTATAGGACCTGTGGGTGGGTGCCGTATAGGACCTGTGGGTAGGTACAGTATATGACCTATGGGTGGGTGCAGTATAGGACCTGTGGGTGGGTGCAGTATAGGGCTGTGGGTGGGTACAGTATAGGGCTGTGGGTGGGTGCAGTATAGGGCTGTGGGTGGGTGCAGTATAGGACCTGTGGGTGGGTGCAGTATAGGACCTGTGGGTGGGTGCAGTATAGGACCTGTAGGTGGGTGCAGTATATGACCTATGGGTGGGTGCAGTATAGGACCTGTAGGTGGGTGCAGTATAGGGCTGTGGGTGGGTGCAGTATATGACCTGTAGGTGGGTGCAGTATAGGACCTGTGGGTGGGTGCAGTATAGGGCTGTGGGTAGGTACAGTACAGGGGCTGTGGGTGGGTACAGTATAGGGCTATGAGTGGGTGAAGTATAGGGCTGTGGGTGGGTACAGTATAGCAACTGTGGGTGGGTGCAGTATAGGACCTGTGGGTGGGTGCAGTATAGGACTGTGGGTGAGTGCAGTATAGGACCTGTGGGTGGGTGCAGTATAGACCTGTGGGTGGGTGCAGTATAGGGCTGTGGGTGGGTGCAGTATAGGACCTGTGGGTGGGTGCAGTATGAGGCTTCTTTCTCTATATTCTGCATCCTCAACACAAATCTGGGCACTCCACGTCAAGCTGGGATTGTTTGCTGAGTGCTTTTCTGAACAGGGAGCAGAGCCCAGATCCCTTCTAAAGCCCACCCCATGCAAACGTGCCTCCCTCCCAGTAAGCCTGTGAGTGGAGGATGCAGTCACAGGCACCACCACCGGCACATGCAAATGTTTCTCCATAGCAGAAAACTGGACAAGGCTGTCCGTTGAAGACAGTCATCCAGACATCCACTTCTTATGCAGAGTAATCGGAATCTTGATGCCAGGGATTGTCTAGGGCCCAGCCAACCAAGGTTCCTAGAGTCTGCTGGAGCAAATCCCGAGGTTCAGTGGATGGAAAGACAGTTAGAAGGAGAGGAGGAAAGGGGGTGAAGGGAGATACTGGGGAGTGTGAGGGAAGAAGAAAGCACAGATGTGCCAAGGACAAGGAGAGAGAGAAAGGGGGAGGCAGTGTGTGGATGCCAGTCTAGGAGATTTGGGGAGAGCTCCTTGTTGGTCCCACAGTAGACTGAAGGGTGGGAGCCAGGAGAGGGTGGGGAGGAAGGGAATATAAAAAGTATGTTTCACTTAAAAAAAAACAACAACAACTGCTAAATCTGGACCAGTGTCCTGCATGGTAAGCACAGCCTCCACCCTTGGCCTGTATCCCCAGCTCACCATCCGCATTCTTGATTCTTGAATGGTACCTCAACTTCTCCACAGCCAAGCTTGTTGAGAGAGTCCAGACGCAGCCCCCAGAAAGGCGATAGTTGGATAAATACAGAAAAGAGTGCTAAAATAACCCACAAGGGTCTGGGGAGACCACTCGGTGAGTGAAGCAAGTACAAAGACCTGAGCTCGAATCCCCAGAACCCGTGTAAAGCTGGGCATGGTGGTGCACATTTATAATTTCTGTTCCCACCAGGAGCTGAGAGGTGGATATTGGCGAGGACCTTGAAGCTCGTAGTTCAGCTAGCCCCGTGTCCGTGGTGGCACACAACAAAGAGAGCCTAATTCAAACTTGGAAGGCAAAGGCAGACAGCTGAGGTTATCTTCTGACATGCCCTGTACACACACACACACACACACACACACACACACACACACACACACACACACACACCATAGACACTCAGACAAGGAAGAATAGATTTAAGAAATAACCCACAGGGCTGTGCATCCAGTTTAGCTCACACAATCCACATTATTATTATTATCATCATCATCATCATCATCATTATCAACATTAAAGCATTAAATTTTTGTGGTGCTGAGAGTAGAAACAGCCTCTTGTATGTTGAGCACACACTGCTCTGATGATCTACATGCCAGCTCTTACCTACCATTGTATATGCTCTGTACAAAGCACCCAGTATAACTACAGTGAATGAGGTGCAGGGTTAGGCAGCCCTTGAGGACATGTTTAGTGTGTTCAATAGGCATGCATGAGTGTGTGTGTGTGTGTGTGTGTGTGTGTGTGTGTGTGTGTGTGTGTGTGAAGGACTGGGAATCCTGACATTCTTTCTACAAAGAAAGATAAAATTCATATCTAAAGATTTATTTTTGTTATTTTAAATTATGTGAGTGTGTAATGCAAGTAGAGATGCTGGTAGAAGCTGGAGGCATCAATGGAGGCCAGAGGTGCTGACTTCCCTGGAACTGGAGTAATAGGAAGTTGTGAGCTGCTGATGTGGGTGCTGGGAAGTGAACTCAGGTCCTCTGCAAGGCCTGAGCACCCCTAACTGCTGAGCTGTCTTTCCAGTCCAGTGGCGATTTGTTCTGAGGTGTCACCTGGGAGGTCTAAAGAGCTGGAGGACCCTTGGCAAGTCAGCATGTGATGGTGCTTAGACCATCTCAGGCCAAAACATTCCCATCAGGCCATCCCTGCGGTGGGGCGAGGGACTGGCTCCACTAGCAAAATAAAAGGGGGAATTATCAAGATGCCTCTGTCCCCATCCTCCGCACAGCCGCCCTCTGTCACTCAGCACCCAATCTGTGCTTGCCCGAAACAGTCTCAGCAGCAAACCCCTTGCTCTGCTATTGGAAGACTTGAGACTTTGTTTTCCAAAATATGCTCCCCAGAATACTTTGTTCCTGGTGCTTACATCACTCCTGGAGATGGAGAAAAAAAATTCCCAGAAGACATAACACGGGATTCAACCAGTCGCCCTCCTTCCTCCCATTTTTGAGGAGAATTTTCCTACTTTGGGTGCTTTGGTTTGGGCTGCAGGACTTCTCAGAATCTTTAATATGTAAATTTCTGAGACTTGGAGAGGAAGGGTGTAGGAAGCTGTATACTTGTTTACCCTGGTGGGTTCTCTTACTTTTTCTGTTACCTCGGGTTATTTTGCTCCCATGTTGGAGTAGGAAAAGGCTAGGGTGTGAGCACGGATCTCCAGGACCCTCCTGGGAGGTCTGGATCTCCAGACAGCCATCCCACCTGCTCCCCAGAGCTCTTTGAAAACCCTTCAACTGGATTAAGGGTTTGATTAACTCGCCTTTGTCCTCTGGGATTTGACCTGGGGTGGACGGCTCCATTTCTTTTTGGTGCTTCCATTTTCTCCTCATTGAACTGGGATAATGGGCCCCGATTCATTCCTGTCTTGGGGGCTCTCTGACCTCAAGCATCTCAGGGCTGTGTTATAAGCACCCATTTCCTGAATGGCAGGGCGGGCTGGAAAGTGCTGTGGGCAGTGCCCTCCACGGGCACAGACTCTAGGGTCCCCTCAGCTTCTTGCGGAGATGGAAACACCACAGAGTCCCAAGTCAGGGGATGTAGCTCCTTTTCTCCCTCTCTCTCTGCCATTTTCTGGGGGCCTGACCAGTCACTGAAGCTCACGGAGCAATTTCCTTTTTATTTAAAACAATAGGGTTAACAGGCCGAAGGAAAGTAGCTTTAAAAGACGTTTTCATGGGCTCTCAATTTTCTGCATTGACCCCCCTCCAACACACACACACACACACACACACACACACACACACACACACACACTCAACATGGCAGAGAGGACACAAGTCCCAGGCTTGGCTTTCCATCTAGCGGCATCAGTGTGAGTTTAAGAGGGTCCTGAAAGCCTACCTACACTGTGTAAGACAGCCTCAGCATTCTGAATACTGACACGGACCATTTGAAATGTTGAAAAAAAAAGGGGGGGAGCATTTTATGAGCTAACAAACTCATATATCATGCAGAGCAAGCTTGTGGGACTGCCCCTTTGGATTCTCAATGGACAGCTTAGAAACATTCATTTTTGATAAACTGGAATGGTGGGGGGAGGGGTGCATCTAGGCTGAAGGAAGCTGGTTGCTGCAGACAGACAGACCCTCAACACAGCGCTGGGCAGGAAGCAGGAATGCTGTTAAGTGAGGGTCCAGCCGGTGGCTGTCTCCGTTCCAGCAGCAGGACCACCCTGAGAAGGTCTGGAGAGCCCCCATCCATCATGGACAAATAGTTGGCTTTCTTTCCTCCTCCTTCATATCCATAGCACAAAAATGCGCTCTGCTAATGGAAACCTGGTGCGGGTCCTCAGATGGTCTCGGCAGTGAGCAGCGGGGGACTATGCCGGTGTGTGAGAAAGAAAACAGAGAGGGATGGGGGAGAGGGAGAGGAAAAAAGACATGGAGAGCCTGATTCATCCATCTTGTGTCCAGGGACCCTTATTAATGAGAGCTGAAGTCTTGGCCTATGTGTGGTCCAGTGACTGCTGAAGTCACCCAGGTCCCTTGCTCTCCCCTGGTCCTCACTGATTCCAGGATGCTGGTGTGCCTAGCTGATTTTTCAGTTGGTTCTTTGTTGGAGAAAGAAAATGATGGAATATCAGTCTCTTCAGCTGCCCTGGGCTCGTGCAAGCAAGCTGCCAACTTTGGGGATGCTAGCTTAGAGAAATCAGTGCATTTTTCCTGTTGTAAAGGAGAGCTGTCCATCAAAGGTCCTCATCCTTCGACTCTGATGGCCAGTTTAGACTGCTAGGCTGACTGAAGAGACAGCCAGTAGCACTCGTGTGTATCTGGATAAAAACCAAGCATGGGGTATGTGGTGAGCTCAGGCCGAGGCTCAAGGCATCTGCCAGGAGCTGGCTGTTTGACCTTAGGAAGGTCACTGCACTTCTCTGGTTCTCGACTTGGCTGGCTGAAGACAAATCTGGAGGCCTCCATCTCTGACCTGGGTGGCAATTTCATCCATTGTCCTTAGCCTCATGAAGGGCTGAAGAGCAGGGCCACTGCATCTTAACTTTCTCTATTTTGTCTTTGTTGTTTGTCTTAGTACACCTTTAATCACTCACAACCTCCACTCTTTCCCAGACCTTTCTTTGCTTCTATCCCCTCTTCCTAGTCAGGAGTGAAGCCTGAAGAATATGTGAGGGCAGGAGATCGGGGGAGGATGCAAGGAGAAGATGTCTTGGCTGGGGGTTGGGAGGGGAGGGGAAGGAGGGCTGTAGGCTTGATCCCTCTTAAGTCATTCCAACCTCTTCCTCCATCCTCAAAGGTAGATCTGAATAGCCGGCTTCTTACACTGGGTACCATATTTGCTGGCATAGGCGAAGCCTTTGGAGCAACAGAGGTGTGTTGTTAAACAATGAACCTTCAGGAAGCGTCAGGGAGGCCCCTGCTCCCTCTTCTCATTAATGACACACTAGCCTTCCATTTCAGTCAGCTGGGGGTCCTGGGATGGCTAGGTGGTCGTGCATGTGGGGTGGAAGGGACATGGGACTTTGTCTGTTACCAGTTTGACTCCAGCGTGGCTTGGAGAATGCGAATCTTATACGACAGCATATACGGTAACAGAGGCATTCCAGAGGCCCCACTTTCTGCTTTTTTTCCCTTTAAGAGAAAGTTTGGGTTCTCCAGGGAACTGCAAATCAGCCACAGTCCCTCCAGCAGCCTTTCCCTTTCCCACCCTCCACCCGCAGTGGCCTTGGGGGTAAGTTAGGTTGACCTGGGTCCTTATCCTGCCAGAGTCCCCCAAGGAGTTGGGTGCTGAGCAGTGCAGACCACTTTGGGATGAGAGTGGTTGAATGAGGGAGGGAGTGGAGAGGGGAGAGGGAGGAGAGGACTTGGAATAATGTAGTGGAGAGACAAGAGGGAGAAACCTGGCCCAATGTCTTCCTTTGAGAAGGACAGTGGGAGGGAAATGGAGCACAAGTCTTTGAGGTAAGACTTCCAGTGCTGGCAACTTGTGGTGATATTTTATTTGTGTTCTAACAAATAAAACTTATCTGGGGACCAGAGAACAGAACAGCCACTAGATTAGACATAGAGGCCAGACAGTGGTGGCACTCATGCCTTATACACCTTTCTGCTCCCTGCCATCACTTCCTGGGTGTCCTTCCCAAGCAAAGACCTGAGATATCAAGTGCTGGGATAAAAGGCATATGCCACCATGCCTGGCTCTGTTCCCAGTGTGGCCTTGAACTCACAGAGATCCAGACGGATCTCTGCCTCCCAAGTGATAGGGTTAAAGGTGTGTGCCACCATGGTCTTGCTTCTACATCTAATCTAGTGGCTGGCTCTGTCCTCTGATCCCCAGAGAAGTTTATTAGGGCACACCATTTGGGTACACAATATATTGGGGTACACAATATATCGCCACAGCAACTCCCTGCCTCCTCTAGCTCCCTTGTTTCTTCTTCACTTCATTTCTTACTTCTCTTTTTATTTAATGCTAGATTTTCCTAAAAGGCAGTGGAAGAATCAGGCAGGAGCCTGGAAGGAAGGTCTTCATCTTTGGAGGACATTTCTTGATTGGAGTCCTGGAAATATTCCCTGGCATCCCTCAGTGGTGGAATCTGGTCTAGATGTGGACAGAGATGAGGAGAGGTAGAATAAAGTAGCTCCCAGCTCAAGCCCTCACAGGGTACTCACCAAGCACCTGCTACAGGCAGGGATTGTCTCCAAGCACCCGGTGGAGGCAGGCAGGGATCAGGTGCTCTGAAGGTAAGGATGGCCATTAAGCTGCATCTCCAATCCACAGCAGCATTACATAAGAACTTCTTAGAAAGGCAAGTTCTCAGGTCCCACCTTAGGCTTGCTCAGTTAGGAAGGCTGGTGTGGAGCCCAGGGACTTGGGTCACCCCTGCTCCAGTCTCTGAGAAGCCATGGCAGACATGAGTGATGCTAAAACTGGGTGCAATTTACTACCAAGAAGAAAGTGTTATTAGACAAAGAATCATAAAGACACTGAATGGTGGGCTGGAGAGACGACTCAGCAGTTCAGAGCAGTGGCTACTGTTTCAGAGGACCTGGGTTCGGTTCCCAGGACCCACTTCAGGCATCTCTCAACTGTCTATAACTGGTTCCAGGAGACCTAATGCCCTCTTCTGGTCCTTGTGAGCACTCCATGCACATAGCTGTAGGTGGGCACTCACACACATAAAATAAAAGAAAATCTTTATAACAAAAGATCCTGCATGAAGAACAACATTTAACAATATTAATCTTGCATGTAACCATTAACACAACTTCAAAATATATAACAATAAAAAAAATGAAGACCCAGCCGGGCGGTGGTGGCGCACGCCTTTAATCCCAGCACTCGGGAGGCAGAGCCAGGCGGATCTCTGTGAGTTCGAGGCCAGCCTGGACTACCAAGTGAGTTCCAGGAAAGGCGCAAAGCTACACAGAGAAACCCTGTCTCGAAAAACCAAAAAAAAAAAGAAAAAAAATGAAGACCCATGAAGAGACACTAAAACATCTGTATTGAGGTGGGAACCCTTAATGCAGTCTTTCAGTATTGGATAGAGCAAGCGTCAGAAGAACGACAGGATGTGGACTGTTTGAACAGTTGCAGCTAATGAGCTTGAGCTAATGGAGGTATACTGAATTCTGAGCCTAAGAAGTGGAGACACGTCTGTTCAGGTACATTTGGCACTTAAGACACACTGTCTACATGATCTACATGAAAGCAAGTCTCTGCAGCTTTTAATTGGTCTCCAGCAAATGACATACTTTGACTATGAAGAAATTAAATAAGGGATCAGTAACACAAATGGCATTAAAAATCCCATCCTGGGAAATTTAAAGGCACTTTAAACAACGCCTGTAACTCCAACTGCTGCAATGGGGAAGAGAAAATGAGCGTTGGTGAGTGAAGAGGATAATGGTGAAGGCTGCATTTTAGGAAATGCAGGTACAGCCGGGGTCAGAGGAAAATGCGCAGCTTCTGAAGACAAGCAAAGCATTTTACGAGCATTAGAGTGAGCAAAAGAAAAGCAGAAGGCCTAGATGACTGTAGGTCAGAATAAATGAAATAAAGAAGAAATAGAGTAGAGAAGACTAACGAAGCCCAAAGATGCTTCTGAATGGTAAATGTGGGCTGGCGAGATGGCTCAGCAGGTTAAGGCGCTTGCCACCAAGCCTAATGACCTGAGTTCAATCCCTGAGACCCACATGGGGGAAGGAGAGAACAGATCCCTGCAAACTGCCCTCTGACCTCCTCCACATGTGCACTGTGACATACGTGTACATGTACATACACACAAATGAAATAGATAAATGTAAAACAATGTAAATGGTGAATATGGTGGGTAGTGGGCAGCAACTGTAACTACGAGATAAAGAAACAGGGCAAAAGATAACCACACAAGAAAGGAGGGAGAAGACGTCACTATTCATTCTGAGTTGAACTGTGTCACCCAGGCATATGTTGAGGTCTTGACCCTAGTTCCTGGGAAGGAACCTTCTAAGAGGTGAAGAGACCAGATGTAGACCCAGGAGGTCACCACATGGGGTTGCAGGGAGTGTTGAGGGGGATGCTTTTGTAAGTCACTGAACACCAAAGACTGCCAGATCTCCTCAGGACACAGAGCAGACAGAGCCCAAGGAAGGCCGTGACAACACTGGTTATTTGATTTGAGATTTCTAGTCCCCAGGACGGTGACACATTTGTGTTGCCTAAGTCATCTGCTTTTCCCCTAGTTTGTAGCAGGAATCTTTTTTTTTTTTTTTAGATTTATTTATTTATTATGTCTACAGTGTTCTGTCTGCATGTATGCCTGCAGGCCAGAAGAGGATACCAGATCTCATTACAGATGGTCGTGAGCCACCATGTGGGTGCTGGGATTGAACTCAGGACCTCTGGAACAACAGTCAGTGCTCTTAATCGCTGAGCCATCTCTCCAGCCCCTGTAGCATGAATCTTAAAAGTTCTTATTAATAAAATCAAACCTGAGGCCAGTTGTTGGGGTGAACACTGGAAGATCAGAGAGACAGAACAAGCCACAGCTAACCTCACCTGGCCAACTTCTCAGCTGATCTTGTTTCCTCAGACTGGAAGCCTCTGTGTCCTCATATCTGAATGGTTCTCAGCTGAACTGCTGCTCAAAAGCCTAAAAGCTTAACCAGCCAAAAGCTTTTAGTTTCTGGTCCTCACGCCTTACATACCTTTCTGCTTTCTGCCATCACTCCCTGGGATTAAAGGCTCACTTTCTGAGATTAAAGGCGTGTGTCACCATGCCTGGCTATTTCCAATGTGGCCTAGAACTCACAGAGATCCAGAGGGATTTCTGCCTCTGGAATGCTAGGATTAAAGGTGTGAGTGCCACCATTTTCTAGCCTCTGTATCTAGTGGCTGTTCTGTCTCTGACCCCAGATAAGTTTATTATGGTGCACAATATTTTTGGGGAACGCAATACCACCACACTAGTTACAATAGCTTAAAGGACTTCATGTGAGAATAAAGCAGGTGGGATTGAAATACGATAGAGTAGTGATGGGGCCGTGTGCTGCCAAAAACTTCCACACACTCAAAGAAACACATATGTACTATCCGCCTATGTGAACACACACACACACACACACACACACACACACACATGAAAAGGAACAATGGCATGTAGTGTTCAGAATGTATGAAAATGTCATCAGATCCCCAAAGAACATACAACGTAACAGGAAAGTGTGTAGAACACAAGCGGGCATTTCATAGGATGTGATGACTGATTGGCAAAAGACCAATAAAAAGGATGCCTGGGTTACAGTGTAGGTCAGTGGGAGAGTGTTTGCCCAGCGTGTATAAGGGAGGCATGGATTCCATTCTTATCCTCTTCCTCAAAGCCTCACTCATCTTGACTATCTAAGACTTGATAGGCTCTTGACTGGAAGTGGAAATGGAAGAGGAATGATTTTCACGATGGAGGTACATGACTTGGGAGAAAGGAAGGAGGCCCTGGCCCGGTTCTCTTGGCCTGGAGTGTGATTGATCACTTACGATGGCCTCTGGGGGTTGAGGTGATCAAGGTATAGGAATTGTAAGCAGAGAACCCCAGGCAGTTGGCTGTCCTGACCCCTCTGCCCACTAGACCCATCACACATGATATCTTGTCTTAGGTAAAAGCTATTGGAGAGAAAAGCCCTTGAAGTCAAGGATGCCCCAAAGTTGGGGAAAGAACATGGACTGTGGAGACAGCAAGCTTGCAATCAAGACAGGGCTTTTCTGCTGCATGCCCTTCCAAAGTCCTTGATATCTGTCTCCCTGGCCTGTACAAATGGGCACATGCCCTGGAAAATGTGGCTGCAATGTACTGTAAGTCAGAGTAGAAAGGTGCAGCCTGGAGGCTTGATGGAGGTGCAGGGAAGCCTGGACTCCCTGGGAAGCAGCTCACCTCTTCCTTAGACTGGCCTTCTGTCCTGCACATGGGCCTTCATGTAAGTGTCAAGGAAGGCTGTAGCCACAAGAATAGCTTGCTGTGTGGCTGCAAGTTCTGCTCAGGTATGTCAAATGTTCATTTTGTAGTTTCCCTCTCTGAAAGGGAATGAAAATATTTTTTCATTTCCAAATTCTCAGGACTGAGTAGACGGGAAACATGAACCTCAGTGTCCAGCACACGAGCCCTTCATCCCTTGGATGTCCTTCATCAATGTTCCCTTTCCAAAGACAGAAAGGCTCATTCATTCATCATGCAAGTTATGTTTACAGTTTATTGTGTAGCAGTGTGTGTGCATACACATGTGTGTTCCAGAACCATGTAGGGTGCTGGCACGATGCTGGAGGCTTAAATGCTCCTTACTCTTAGCACTTTTCATCTAGACTTGGGGACATGTCCCCAGATGTCCTCTTAAGAATGGAGAGGGAGCCTGTAAGACCCAACACATTGACTGCTGAATATTTATTTTCATCTCTCAATCAGTTAGTAACCAGCATAGTCACCAAGGCTCCAGGACAGCAGGACAAGCTGGAATTCAGGTGTTTGCCGGGGATGTCAAACTGATTTTCTTTCCTCATTGACAAGATATGGAGCCAGGCACTTGCACATGCTAAGCAAACATTCTACCAGTGAGACCCCCACCCCAGCCCTTGGGTTTTAGAGATAGGGTCTCACTGTAGCCTAGGCAAGTCTCCAACTTGCATTCTCTTACCTCTGCCTACCAAGTACTGCACCATCATGCTCCTGGAATGTGAACTTGACACATCCAATTCATCAAATCCTCACCATTACACTTCAGGTAAGCAATATGATTCCGATTTTACAGCAAGACTCAGAGGGGTTATAAACAAAGCAAACAGCTGAGGCTCACGGCTCCGATAACATCAAACCCTGGAAAATCAAGCTTACCACTCTTCCTCCATTGCTCTGTCTTCATCACCCTAGAAACAGTGGTTCCAGCAGTCTCAAGGGAACGTGACCATAAGAGGGCTGCTGAGCCCACCCACTTCTCTCTTAGCTCCTGATCTCCTGATGCATGTGAACTGTAACCTCTCCCTGGCCTGTCAGATCAAGGCTAGTCCTTTGGGTCATCCAGGGCACTCCCTTAAAAGACCCCAATATCCCTTTGTAACCTCATCCCCAGCCACAACAGCTTCCCTGAAAATGGCCTACTGTCGTATATTTTGTTTGTGTTCTGACAAATAAAGCTTGCGTGACAAATCAGAGGGCGGAGTTAGTCACTGATTAACTATAGAGGCCAGGTGGTGGTGGCTCACACCTTTAATCCCAGCATACTCAGGAGGTGGAGACAGGAATATAAGGCAGGTGGAGACAGGATCTCAGCCCCATTTGATCAGAGGATCCCGAGAGGTAAGAAGTCACTGGTGGCTGCTCCTTTGCTTCTTTGATCTTTCAGGTTATTACCCCAACAATTTGACTCCTGGTTTTTATTGATAAGACTAAATAGATTCATGCTTGGCGTCTTGGATTTACTGTCTTTTCTGGCACTAAATGTCAAGTCCTTCCCATCTTTTGACTGAAGACGGTCACCAGTCATCAATGAAGACCTGTTAGAGACCAGGCCTCACCACACAGCCCTCTCTGAACTGCCAGCATATCCCCTTGGTACTTACCAGTTACTCAGTTTTTAAAACCACCAAAAGATCTAGACAGCAGAGGTCAGAAAAGGCCACTTCAGTATCTAATATATTTTGTTTTCAGCCAGGCCAGGTAAAGTATGCAGAAGCAGGAGGCTGGAGAGTTCAAAGCCAGCCTGAGATATATATATTGTCTCAAAACATCACCAAACACCAAACAAATAAAATAATTTTGGTTTTCTCAGTGTATAGTATATGCTGACCATGCAGCAAATGGCTTTTTACTTAGTGCATGAATAAATGATTGAAATGAACAAATGAAAGGAAAGGGTGACTGTTATAGCAAGGTAGAGATGGCTGCCTGGGTCATGGTCTAGAGGGGAGCAAGGATTCAGGAGTACTCAGAGTTTGTGGTTTGACCCACAAACTGAGTGGATGAACTTTGGAGTTGGGTGGGCTTGATTCTAACCTCTGCCATTCAGCAGTGTTGTTACCTTGGTCAAGGTGCTTAACCTCTCTGCCCCCACATCTGTAAGAAATGGACGAACCCTGCTTCATGGGGGTGCCTATTATGAGGATTAAATAAGATGATTTGGGCAAGCATCTGCCAGCCACAGATGAAGATGATTGGGGCAGGTGGGGGAGGAGCATTTTTTCTAACAGTGCCATTCTGTTCTGGCCCTGTGACCATCAATATCATCATCGCCTTGGTGGAGACATCCTGGAACCCCACTTAAGTCAGGAACCCCCCAAGTTTCTGAAACAGACCTAACAGCTTGCTTGCTGGGTGGTGACTGGGTGGAGCTGTTTCTATTGAATGTTAATGTGGGGTGGGAAGACAGCAGCTGGACCGTTGGTTTATTTCAAGGTTGCAAGACCTGCAGCCATCCCTTCCCACAAGCTCCCCTGGCACTGGGGTGAGGGAGCTGAACCCTGGCCAGATGTTTCCTCCTTTTCACTGTTGGTGGGCATCTTGGGGATGTGGGGGATGGGAGAGGGAGGAAGTGAAGGCTGGGGAGATTCCTTACTGGAAGCCCTTCTCTCGCCACCTGGGGTTAGCTGGCCTCCTGAGATCATAGGATGCCCTGATGGGTATGTATTGCATGTATTGCATGGCCAAAGCCAGGGTCAAGGAGGTGGGGTGGCCCATATCCTGGAGGAGCACCTTGGCAGGGAACTTGAGGGGTGGCAAGACCTCCCACTTCCGTTCAACCCAGTGAAGGATAACTCTGGAGGGGAGAAGATAAATATCTTTTTTTTTTTTTTTTTTAATTTCAGGAGCTGGGTACTCATAAAATCCCTTCCCACACTCTCTGCGAGGTCTTCATGAGTGACAACCATCAGGAAGGTGTAAGGTCAGCAAGAATGAGGTTTCCTGGGGTTTCAACAGCAGGGGAGGGTGGCTCCAGAAGGGAAAGTACCACAGTGCCTTTTTCCACCTGCTGTGCCCACTGAGGGCACCACCTGCACCACCTCCAAGATTGCTACGAAATTATTGTGGGTGCTCACTAAGCATTTCTTGGCTGCAACCTGAGAGACAACTGGGGTGTCTAGGAGTTTCACATCTCCATCTCCCTCCCAGGAGTCCTGCTGAGGACTTTGGGTAATCATGGCTGCCAGGCTCCAGTAACTCAGGGAGCGGGTACAGCTGTGCTGGGTGCTTGGTTGTTCATGGTGGGCCTCCGGGTTTCTAATTCTAACAAAGAGGTGTCTCTACCACCCCTGAGACTTGAACAGCCCTGCGTGGGAAGGCCTATGTTTAGCTTCAGAATGGCTCCATGGGGTTAGTCAGCCTTTACCTCCTTCACATCTGAGCACCTACTAGGGGCTAATGTTACCATTGCAAGCCAGGAGGGGCTGGAGTAGAGGGCTGCAGGGGGAGAGAGAGAGAAACACAGAGACAGAGACAGAGAGACAGAGAGACGGAGAAGGGAGGGTGCTTTGCAGGCTTGGGGAAGGGGAAATGCTGCTTTTTTGCATGAATCTCTCTCTTTTTTCTTTCGTTTTTTGGCAAACCACAGACCAGCTACAGAGTTTTTGGCAGTTTCCTGAGGATAAGCTTCGTATTTGAGACAGGGGGCGGGAGGGGGGGTGGTGAAAAAAAGGGAAGAGTGGGAGTCTGGGGAAGAAATGAGACAGAAAGTAGTTGTTCGCTCTCCCGTGAGCAGACAACACACACACACACACACACACACACACACACACACACACACACACACACACACACACGACTCCTGGCAATAAGGAAGTGAGACTAGATCTTTTTCATGAATGGGCTCAGCTCAGCCTTGCCGAGCTTCCGCTCTCCCATTCACCAGCATTCAAATTTCACCTTCTGACCATCCAAGACAGCTGGCTGCTGGCCCAGGCGCTGGGAGCTGTTTGAGATCATCCTCCTGCCCACAGGAAACTGGGCGCTAACAAGAACCTTCCTTCCTGCGCTGCTGAATCTAAAGTGACCGGGATGTTTCCGGAATACCGACCTGAGGGGCACTGGCCCCTGGATGCCCCTGGCCCTCTGCCACTGTCCCCAAGACCTTGCTCATCTCTGGGGAAGCTCAGAAATTCCAGCAGGCTCGCGGAGGAAACGCTTCTGCAGGCAACTGTGAAGGGTGCAGACTTTCTGGGTCCATTAATGCCTGCTTGGAAATTAAGCCAGGGGAAATGGCAGTCAGCATTCTGGAGGGGACACTCATGGTCCTTCCCATGGCTGCGTTGGGGCAGTTCACGGTGCTGTGGACTGCTGGTGTGCTGCTCTTTTCTTGTCAGGCGGGAGCTGCTTACAGAGTGCCTGGGTCCCTTGAAGCTACCCTGAGGTTTCCAAGGGGTGCCTCTATGTTCCTACAGTGGGAACCCCAGCTGGAGGATCCTTGTCTTACTTTGCTGTGTCTCAGTCTTCTCCTATCTGAAGGAGCAATCATAACCCACCCACCCCAGCAATTACTACAAACACAAAATGACCCGAGGCAAAAGATTTGGTTTCTAGGGTAGAGTGACATACCTCTGTGACATTTACCATTAGGGATGGTGCTCACCATTAGGGAAAGATTCCCCCTACTTCTGCCACTGTGAACTGGCAGATCAACTGCCACTATTAAGATGACAGCTTCCAGCATGAGGGGTTGCTACACATGTGTGGCCAGAAGGGGGCGTCTTCATTACCTGTCTACTGCTGGGACAAAATACCCTGAGAAAAGCCATTTAAGGAAGGAAGGTCTCTGGCTCCCAGTTGCAGGGTACAGTCCATCGGGGCAGGGAAATTGTGAGCTTGAGGCAGCTGGTCCCATTGTACCCACAGTCAGATGAATGCCGTGTTTAGCCAGGACCCCAGCCCAGGGGATGGCGACACTAACATTCAGGGTGGGTCTTCCCACCTCGATTAACCTGAAGAACATGCCTCACAGCCATGCAGAGAGGCTAATCTAACCTAGGTAATCCCTCACAGGTGTGCCTAGGGGCGTGCCTCCTTGGAGATTCCAGAGCCTGTCAATCAACCTTAATCATCACCTGAGGAAGACAGTGGGCAGCAGACGAGGAGGAACAAGAGACTGAGGTAGGGAGAGAATTTTCTCCTTCCCCTGCCTTCTCTTCTGTAGCCCTTTGTAGTGGAAGAGGAAGGGGACCCCAGTTTCTTGTCCCTTCCTGAAGGCTTAATTTCTTATGCAGACTCCTTGGCTCACATCAGATGCATTATAGAGATTCCTAAACACTCAGGTCTTATAACCTTGGACTAGGAGACAGGGGCATGGCTGAGAAGACCTTCAGAATGCTTCCCAAAGGTTAGACCCAAGGCAGAGATCTGGGGCTGCCTTCTACCCTGCACAGCTGTGGATCTGACTCTGGGCACCGTGAATGGACTTGGAAATACAGGGGCTTTGTTTGACCACATTACTCATAGCAAAGGAACGGCGTCCATGGCCCTGGCCTTCTAGGAATTTGTTGTTGCTGGAGTCATCCTTGTCCCTGGGCCCATCTCCAGGACAGAGAGGCTAGGAGCAGAGGCCCACTGCAGGGTGAGCCCGGGAGAGATTGGTGGAATTGTCCCCTCCCTCCTTTTCCCCTTCTCTCTCCCTCTCTTCTCTCCTTTATTCCTTTTCCCCTCTTTCTACTTTCTCCCTCCCTCCCTCCCTCCCTCCCTCCCTCCCTCCCTCCCTCCCTCCCTTCTTCCCTTCTTCCCTTTCTTCCTCCCTTCCTCCCTTCCTTTTCAGGGTCTCCCTATGTAGGTCAGGCTGGCCTTGAACTCACGATCTTTCTACCTCACCTTCTTGTGTACTAGAACCGTTGGTGTGAGACACCATGCCCAGCTGGGGTTCTCTTTTTCACTAAGTTATACTCAGCTTGACACCCTCCCCCAGGCCTGGTGATAACTGGGGACAGTTTCAGCCTCATGTCCCTACTCTGTTCCCTCCACCTCTCACACAGTGAGAGAGGGCAGGACTGCTCTGTGACAGAATGACAGAGGAACAGGGGGCTGAACGGTTGTGATGCAAATGCTGTCATTTTACAGCCTTCTGAAAGGGTGCCCCTCTCCTGGGCTGGAATGCCAGGGGCTCTGGCGTCTTAGTGCCCTCCCATTCCACACTCCTAGCCCACAGGTTGCACAGGAGCTGTTACAGCACCCTTGGGGGAACCAACCCCTTAGAGATGATGGAGTTATTCCAAGTTTCTACAGTTGCAGTTGGTAGAACTGGGGATTCAGCTTCATTGGCTCCATCTTGGTGAAGCCCTCCATATGGATAAAGACATGCTCCATGTTCTTATCTGTTGCCACTAGCTACCAGGAGCTCATTCTCAAAAGAAGCTGCAAGGAAAGTCTAGAATGGGAGGACTCGCGGCGTGCCTTTTGAGAGCTTAGAGGTCACAGCAGTAGAAGGGACTCTAGGGATGCTCTGGAACCTTCCATCCTACAGAAGCACCTCTCCCAGGTCGTCTCTTCTCCACTCACAGCTACAGAATTCTCCTAGCTGCACAGGGCTGCCTCCCAGGGCTTTTCTCGATACATGGACCACAGGACTGCATCTCTCTGGGATGTCTCTGCACCTACTCCCATATCTCCAGCCCTTTCTGCCCTTCTCGCTTCCTGACTCTTTCTGTTTTGCCCTTGCTTCTCTGTTTGAGCTCCTGGACCTCCTCACAGACAGCATTAGAGACTCAGACTGCCTAGGGTCTACCTGCTATTGGTGGATCTCATCTTGTTTTCAGCCTGTGACTTTCTTGTTGAAGGGCCCATCACTGTTGCCAATGGTTAGGGCAATGTCCTAACTCTGTTTACTCACTTCTGATTTTCAGACACAGGGACCTGAAGCTCTGAGCTGGGAGCCAGCTTGCCTGAGGCCACTCCTAGAAGAGGTGAACCCAGCTCTGAATGCAAGCTGCAAAGCCCAAGCATTGACTACTCCCTGCTACCTTTCAGTAAAGATTCATCTGTGTTTGTGGGTGGCTTTCTGTGCGTTAAAAGTAACTGATCACATTTTCAATCATAAGAAAACTAGAATTCTTGTCAGCCAGTCCCAACGGTAGCTGTTCTTCATCCTGAATAAACGAAAACATGCCCTCCCTCCTAAGATGTCAGCATTTGTGACTAGGCCCTGCAGTGGGCATGAGGGTTATTGAACCGAGACATATGATGCCCCATAGCTCCTAGGATAACTTCTGGAAGCTTCCCCACCCCTCAGTACCTGGGTCCTCTAGAAGAGCAACAGGTGCTCTTAGTTACCAACCATCTCTCCAGCCCCAGAAACACCTTCATACTGCGTGTCCACTAATCCTCCAGCCAGCAGGATGGCCGAGTGGGCAGTCCCACTGAATGCTCATCCCCTAGGCACACCTGTGAGGGAAACTTGGATGCCGTGTCTCAGCTTCTCCTCAGTCTGAGGAGGCCCCTGGCTCTCAGACTAGGTTCAAGCTCTTGGGACGGTTTCTCAAAACACTCTTTGACTTCTGTAAGGCAACACCTGCCATGGACATGCCTCTTTCTGTTAAGCTGTTTTTAAAATGGTGTGCTTGTTGCTGCACCCTCCCCCCTCCCCCACCTCCTCCCTCTTCTCTCCTTCCCATTCCTATTCTCTCTCCCTTTGATTGGTCGTCTTAGATCCTAGGATGCGGCCTGGCTCCTGTGCACATTTGCTGAGCGACTGCAGGAACCAGGTTGCCCAGGGTTGATGGACTTTGTGAGGGTAGAATCCCATGACCCTCTCTGCTGCATTCTTCCAGGAAGTCCAGAGCCTGTCTCTTGAAGGCCCAGTGTTGGGGAATGCTCTGACTCGGCAGGGCAGCTTGTTAGTGTAAAGATACAGCCTGACCATTGACTGGAGCTTCACCCCAAATGTGTTGATGGACTTCTCTGAGCTGCAGTGTTCTTATCGTCACAGTCTAGCAGTGAAGACACCCAAGTCATGGAGTGCTATCAGCTGTCATCGGGTGGTGGCATACAGCACCCAGCCCCAGGCATTTTTTTTTTAATTAAGAGTCACCATGCCGGTGTTACCATACTCAGTGGGTTTCAGATGGCTCTGAAAGGAAGTAACATTTTCTAAGGTTTATTTATTTTATGTATAAGAGTGTTTGTCTAAATGTTTGTCTGTGTACCATGTGTATGCAGTGCCCACAGAGCCCAGAAGAGGGCATCAGATTTCCTGGAACTGGAGTTACAGGTGATGTGAGTCTCCATGTGGATGTTGGGAACTGAATCCTGGCCCTCTGCAAGAGCAGTAAGTGTTCTTAACCACTGAGTGAAGTCCCTAAAGGTGACATTTTCCTTAGGTTACTATGCTGGGGACACAAACAGGAGTCGCATGAAGAGGGAACCTCAGTTAAGGAATTGCCTCCATCATATTGGTCTGGGACATATCTGTAGGATATTTTCTCGCTGAGTGATTGATGCAGGAGGGCCCAGCACACTGTGGGTTGTACCTCCCCTGGGCGGGTAGTACAGGGTAAGAAAGCAGATTAAGCAGCATTCCTCCATGGCTCTGCTTCTGTTCCTACCTCAATGTTCCTTCCCTGAGTTCCTGCCTTGACTTCCCTCAGTGATCAACAGTGACCTGTAACACAGATAAATCCTTCTTCCCCAAATTGTTTTTGGTCAGTGTTATCACAGCAACAGGAAGAAACTACAACAGCTGCCTCATGATAAGTTTCTCTAAAATGTCTGATTCTACCGTGGGGTCCCACCCTCAGCACAGCCCTTTCCAAGGCTGGTGTCCTGTTGAACATGACGTTTCCCCTAGTTTGTCACATGACAGCTACTGGACCAAGGCCAAGTCTCCTCAGCCTCTCAGTCCTTCAGTCATTGTACCCTCCGCTCTTCAGCCATGACTCTTGGTCATCTGTGCCAAGGAGTCCTATGGCCTCTGAGGGCTGAGGACTTTCTATGATGTCCAGAAATCCTGTGAGGATCCTGTCCTTCTCCTGGGTAAGCAGCTGGACGCAGCAATGTAGTGATGGATACAGCTAGTCCATCCTACTCTCCCATGCCACCTGTTGCTTTCTAGAGGGTGGTGGCACGCAGAGGCCCAGAGCTTTGTGAATTCTACCCACGAGCTGCCAAAGCTTTGCTCGTCGTCATCTTGGAGCTCACAAGCTCTTTCTACTTTTTCAATCTCCTTTCTATCCTAAGTTAATATGCCAAATTAGTTCCTGCTAAAGTGTTAACGACTAACTCCAGTTTTCTACCCCATCTGCCATTGGCTTTCTCCTCCAAAGGGCTGGCTAAGTAGGAATGTTAGACCTAGAAGGACAAATCCACGAGGGAGTTAGTTTTGAGCAGGTCGGGTCTCCTCCTGAGTTCTTTCATTTGCACTGTGCCTGTTGCGTTCTTTCCAAGTACATATACACCAGGCACCCCACCGATATGATGAAGGAGAAAGAGCAGTTACTATCCAGACCATCATCTACTGGTCGACTGGTCCTGTCAGAGCGCTCCCTGAGTGAGTGCTGCTGCTGCATGAGGCTCCTGACTGGACTGTCTAGAGAAGGGATGGAGACAAGCCCTCTCTCTATTCCTTCCTCCTGCTCCTCTTTCTGTCTATTCCTTTGTATTTGACTATTTTGTGTACCTTTCACAGGCCCTTGGAGCTGGAATGGACCTTTAGTAGGTATAACTAGTGTAAGTTGTTAATGCTGTAGTATAAATTAATTAATCCATGTGACTTCTGTTGGTTCAGAAACTGAGAATGTCAAGAAAAGGAGAAATCCCTCTTTCTCTCTCTCTGTCCCTTTCTCTGTCATTGAGCATGATGTTGATTGTGGAGAGGAAAGAATGCAGGAAATTCTCATTTATCTGGAGACAAGTGTGGACATTTCCAGAAGGTATCAGTCCGCAGGCTTCACTCTATCAAATCGTGTTTGTATCTCTCTCCATCTCTGAAACAAACAAAACTGTTGGAGCTCTTCCAGTCTTTGTGGTGCCATGGTCCCCTCATTCCCTCCGGCTGCCTTGCCCCTTTCTGTCCTGGAGACCTAAACCGCTCTTCAACCTGCAATTAATTCACCTGGGATGTGCGTCTGAGGCTTCAGTGCGGCCCCTTTCTGAAGGGCACTTTCCCCTCAAGTCGCTGCCTTCTCCTAAGACACTTCTACTGAACAATGGGTCCTGGCAGGAAGACCCACTGGCTATGACGCCAACTCTGGTTACGTGAAGAAGGGAAGCCTTTGGGAAGATCAGAGGCATCCCATCTTTCTCCACACAGATCTGTGCAGCAGAAAGGCCGGAACTCTAGAAGAGTGTTTTAGTGTCCAGTTGGTAAGGTAGGAAGGACATGGTGGTCTTGAAAACCGCTAAATTCTCAAGACACATACTTCGCTAGAATTGATATCTGGATGCTTAGTTCCATCTCTGTCTTCAGCTGACCTTCTGCCCATGCCTGTCTCCAAGCAGCAGGCTGCCCTCAGGGCCTGCTGTCCTCTCTTGAGTTCCAGAGAGCAAAGCCATATGCTCTCCTCTTTCTGACCTAGTGGTCTGCACAGTTTCTAAGTGAAGGCAAAGGCAAGGCAGCCTGGATCCCTGCAGCTGGGCCTTTCCTGCCTGAGACTCCAAGACTTCTATCATCACAAAGCTGACAGAGGAGGAGACTGATCCATTTGGGGGCAATTTTGAATTACAACCTGATGCCACTCTTTTTCTTCCAATGATTGCCAAAGTAAATACTGTCATCCTGTAGGGAGTCTTGCTGTCAGCAGGGTGTCCATCAAAGCGATGACCACTGTTTACCTACTGTCTAGCCATCATCTGTCTCTTTACATCTGTCTTTCTCTACCTATCTTTCTATCTACTTATCCATATGTCTATCATCTACTGTGTATGTATCATGTATCTATCTATCTATCTATCTATCTATCTATCTATCTATCTATCTATCTCTATCTCTCTATCATCTATATCTGTTTACCTACATCTATCTATCTATCTATCTATCTATCTATCTATCTATCTATCTATCTATCTATCTATCATTAGTCATTCATTCTAAGTATGTTTCATCAATCAATCCATTTTTTCAACAATTAAGCTGTCATATATATATATATATTTTATTTATCTGCCCATCATCTAAAAATCAATCATCAATCAAGCTATTGTCTATCCATCATCTGTCTCTTATCTTTCTCTATCTAACCATTTATCTTTCATCTCTTATCTATCATTGATCATGTATCTATCATCTATCATCAATAAGTCTATTTGCCATTTATCTGTCAACAATCAATGAATCAATCTATCATATATAGATCATCTATTATCTATTGTTGTTCAATCAATTTATCATTTATTATATATCTATTATCTAATAATGTAGCTATGGTCTATCAATCAGTCTAACAATCCATCTTTCCATCTATCCTCTATCATCTCTGAATTAAAACTCAGAATGTTTATCTACATATTATCTCCTGGACTGAGGAGTTTGGAAGGGACACAGCAAGCCACCGCTGGGAGACAAAGCCGTGGCAGCTCACACCTGCTGTGGGTGTTCTTTTGAAATGAGTGTGCTGAGCTTGCTGCTCTTAACAAAGCAGAAGATGTGTGCAGTCAGCACTTAAGGCTCGGTGAATGTGTATTGAAAGCAACACCATGTCTGTGTCTCTAACCTATTCAAATCACTGCCTGTTTCTACTGCTGAGATAAAACACCATGACCAAAAAGCAAGCTGGGGAGGAAAGGGTTTATTTGGCTTACACTTCCAGATCATAGTCCAGGAACTCAAGCAGCTGGAACCTGGGGTCAGGGGCTGATTTAGAGGCCGTGGAGGGATGCTGCTTGCTGGCTTCCTTCCCATGGCTTGCTCAACCTGCTTTCTTATAGAACCCAGGACCACCAGCCCAGGGATGACACCACCCACCATGGAATGGGCCTTCCCCCATTGATCACTAATTGAGAAAATGCCTGACAGCTGGATCTCATGGAGGCATTTCCTCAACTGAGACTCCCTCCTCTCTGATGACTCTTAACTTGTGTCAAGCTGACACACAGAACCAATCAGTACAATCACCAAGTCGAAGGCGCCTGGGAGGGGAGGAGTAACAGTCATGAGGCCTGGTAAAGGGTTTGGGGTGGATTCTCCCAGACAAGAGAAATGACCACCAGGCCAAGCAACTGGTCTTTGCAGCTCAGGTCTTCCGCACTCCATTGCCTTCAGCAGCATCAGAGGAGACTCCAAGGAATTGTCTGCTGATAGACTATTAAAAATAAGACTTGATGACAGAGTCCCATGTTATTCTTGGCATGGAAGTTGGAAAGAGTTCAGAGAGTTCACAGTCATGTTTCTATAATAAACCCTCGGGCAAACCTCTTGTGTGAACGAGGTTTCCCAGCACAGCTTCCACAAAAATGCCATCCCTCCACTAGTCCTAATGTAAGTAGCACCATGCATGAAGATATTCATTAAAAATTAATGCACTGGTGCTGGAGAGATGGCTCAGCGGTCAAGAGCACCAGCTCCTCTTCCAGAGGACCTGGGTTCTAGTCCTAGCACCCTCAGGGTGCCTCCTAACCCTCTGTAACTCCAGTCCCAGGGGATCCAATGCCCTCTTCTGGCTTCTACAGGCACTACATGCAAATGGTATGTACATAGACATACATATATGCAAAACTCCCACACACATAAAAATAAATAATAAAAAATTTAAAAGTAATATAGCTATTTCTAACAAAAAGTCTTAACTGAACCATTTGAGGAAAATGCAGAGCCTCACACAGTATAAGAAATAACAGTGGGAGCCAGACATAGGATATGCATGGAATTTCAGTACTTCAGAGGCTGAAGCAAGAGGATGGTGAGGTTGAGGGTAGTCTGGGCTACACACTGAAACCCCGTCCTAAAAATAAAAATTACCTGGGAGATGTCTCAGTGCTGCACAAGCATTAAGAATTCAGACCCCCAGCACCTAGTTAACAGCTGGGTTTGGTAGTGTGGATCTATAACCCCAGGCCTGCGGTAGACCTACAAACAAGAGGGCCCCAGGAGTCCATTGTTCAGCTCGCTTAGACAATAGGTTCAATGAGAAACCCTGTCTCAAAAAGAGAGGTGGAGAGTGATGGGGGAGGAACCCAAGGTGGACATTTGTCATCCACAGCCACATCCACACGTGCATGTCCTCCCACAATGCACATGTGGTAGTTTGAGTGTAATCGGCCCCCATAATCTCATTGGGAGTGGCACTATTAGGAGGTGTGGCTTTGTTGAAGTGGGTGTGATTGGGTTGGAGGAAGTGTGTCACTGTGGCGGTGGGCTTTGAGGTTTCCTATGCTCAGAACACCACCCAGTGTCTCAGTCGACTTCCTGTTGCCTGCAGGATGAAGGACTCTCAGCTATTCCTCCAGCACCATGTCTGTCTGCATGCTGCCCATGCTCCCCACCATGATAATAGACTGACCCTCTGAAACTGTTAGCGAGCCACCCCAATTAAACGTTTCCTTTGTAAGAGTTGCCCTGGTGTCTCTTAACAGCAATAAAACCCCTAAGTCAGTACATGTACACACATTCATAGGAACATATATGAGAGAGAGAGAGAGAGAGAGAGAGAGAGAGAGAGAGAGAGAGAGAATGTCTGCATATACTTTATCCGTTTTATCATAAATACTAGGTATCACTATTGGTATGGTCAAGACATGGAACACTCCTGTGTCTTTTAGGGTGTCCAGACTGCCTATGGTCAAGACATGGAACACTCCTGTGTCTTTTAGGGTGTGCAGACTGCCTATGGTCAAGACATGGAACACTCCTGTGTCTTTTAGGGTGTCCAGACTGCCTATGGTCAAGACATGGAACACTCCTGTGTCTTTTAGGGTGTCCAGACTGCCTATGGTCAAGACATGGAACACTCCTGTGTCTTTTAGGGTGTGCAGACTGCCTATGGTCAAGACATGGAACACTCCTGTGTCTTTTAGGGTGTGCAGACTGCCTATGGTCAAGACATGGAACACTCCTGTGTCTTTTAGGGTGTGCAGACTGCCTATGGTCAAGACATGGAACACTCCTGTGTCTTTTAGGGTGTGCAGACTGCCTATGGTCAAGACATGGAACACTCCTGTGTCTTTTAGGGTGTCCAGACTGCCTATTTTCTGAACTCTCTTTCCCTGATGACACACCCTCTCCTCAATCTCTGGCATCTATTCGTTTTTCTCCATTTCTGTATTGTGGTTTTTTCTCCTGGCTGTGTAAATCACCTGCAGGTTATTGTGGATATCAATAGATTCTCCCTTTTCACAACTGGGTTATAGCCCCCAGTGTGGATGTGTTGAACATTCATTCATGCAAGACACCTGAATTATTTCTTGTTTGAATCTATTGTTGTTATTATTATTATTTTGAACAATGCTTCTAGACATCTTCGTGTGCTGGCTTTTGTGCGAACATCCATTTTCATTCTTTTGATGTCAATAACGAGGAGTTTAGCTGCTGGCTCACAGGCCATTCCACCCTTGAGTTCCCGGAGAGTTCCCCAGTCTTCCAGAGTGACAGCACTGCTTCACATTGGCACCAGCAATGTACCATGAGCTCATGGCTCTGCTCACATTTCCCCATGAGCTCTGCTGCTGCATGCCTTTTCCTGTACTTACTTTTCTGAAAATGCTTTTGTTTTTGAGACAGGATCACACTGTGTAGACATGGCTGGCCTAGACCTTGCTGTGTAGACCAGGCTGACCTTGAACTCAGAGAGATCCTCCTGCCTCTGTGTCCTGAGTGCTAAGCAAGTACTCTACCAAGTGAGCTGCATCTGAACTCTGCAGCTATACATCTTAAAATCGCGTAGGCAGGTTTTTTTTTTCTCCCAACGTATATTCATTTTTCTCAAAATGATTTTGGCTAATGTAAGTTTTAGAGTGGTCCTTTTGTACATGTACCACAGTGTTCCTAAGCATTTGATAAGAACTGTGCTGTTTATGTGTATCAAGGTAGGGAGAACTGACATCTTTCCTTTTTAATTTTATTTATTTGAAATTATTTTAGAGTTATTTATTTCATATGTGTATGCTCCACGTGAGTGCCTGGTGCCTACAGTGGTCAGAAGAGGTTGTTGGGTCCCTTGGAAGTGGAGTTATGGATGGTCATGAACCACCATGTGGGTACTGGGAACTGAACTCTCATCCTCGGCAAGAGCAACATGTGTTCTTTACCGCTGAAACCATATTGAGTCTTTTGTATTTTATTTCTTTTTCTTTTCTTTTTTTTTTTTTGTGTGTGTGTATAGGTGCTTGTGCACATGCATGGTGCTTGTGCACATGCATGGTGTGCATGCATGTAGAGGTCAGAGAACAACTGGAGTTAGTGAGTGAGGAGTGAGGGAGTGAGTTGTAAGTGAGGAGTGAGTGAGTGAGTGAGTCAGTCAGTCCGTTCTCTCCTTCTCCCTTATGGTTGCTTGAGACTGAATTCAGCTCACTGAGGTTAGCAGCAAGCACATTTCCTCATCAAGCCATCTCACCAGCCCTGTGTTGAATCTTCCAGTGTTTAACTGCAGTACACCTATTTGTTCAGACTCTCTTGATGTAGTTCACCAGCACTGTGGTTTTCTTGTACAAATCTTACACGCAGTGTGTTCAACCTGAGTGTTTCATTTCAATTGTACATGCCACTGTTATTTTTTTTTTAATTTGGGTGTCCACATATGTTTTAAAAGATTTATTATTATTGCTTTTAAAATATGCGTGTGTGTGTGTGTGTGTGTGTATGTGTGTGTGTGTGCACGTGCGTCTGTGTATGGGTGTTGCCCATCTGTGTGTGGGTATGTGCACATGAGTACAGGTGCCCTTGGGAGCCAGAGGCCTCAGATTCCCTGGAGCTGGAGTTGCAGGGTTTGTGAGTCACTTGACTTGGGTGCTGGGAACCAAGCTCAGGTCCTCTGGAAGAGCAGCACCTGCTTTTAAATCCTGAGCTATTGTTGCAGCCCACAATGTCTACATGTTTATTACCAGACTATAGGAACACAGCTGATATATTCCCAACCTCTCTGTTATCTTACAGGCTTGTTGGGATTTGCTTCCTTGATGATCATGCCATCTGTAATACAGACTGTTTCATTTATTTCTATGCTCTTTTATTCCATTTTCTTGCCTTATTTCTTCTGCCAAAGTTTCTGGCATTTTCTTAATTAGGTGTCAAAAGCAGACATCTTTGCCTAGTTCTAAACACCATGGAAAAGCAGTTCTGTTGCTTTTACCTCTAAAGATACCTGTTCTTCATCAAGAAACCTTATTTTTAATTGTTAAAATGACAGGTGTATGTTGAATTTTTCAAGCGCTTAAAAAAACTTAATATGGTCTTGTAATTTTTCTCTTTTCCTTCTTAATAGTGTTGGTTACCTTGATAATTAAAAACAAACTGTAACAGCGTTGCTTTCTAAGAATAAATCTCTTTGGTCAGAGCATGTATTTCCTTTTACACGTTGCTGAGTTTTACTTGCCAGTATTTTATAGAGATTATATATACTTATGTACATTACTGATGTGTAGTTTTTGTGTATTATCTTTTGCTGGTTTGAGTACAGGGGTAACAAGTGCCACAAAATGAGCTGCAAGAACTAAAGAGATTTGGAGAATCAGTATTAATTCCTCTCTAAACATTTGGTAGTTGTCTTTAGGAAAATCTGTGTCTGGGAGTAAAAATTTGTCTTGTGAAGGTTTTTTTTTTGTTTTTGTTTTTCAAGACAGGGTTTCTCTGTGTAGCTTTGTGCCTTTCCTGGAACTCTCTTTGTAGACCAGGCTGGCCTTGAACTCAAAGAGATCCACCTGCCTCTGCCTCCTGAGTGCTGAGATTAAAGGTGTGCGCCACCACTGCCCGGCCCTTGTGAAGGTTTTAAAATTGTGAATTTTGGGCCAGTGTTACTGGTCAGTGGATAAAGGCACCGTCTGCAAAGACTGACAGCCGAGATTAGCTCCTAAGCCTGCGTGGTGGAAGGGAGAACACAAACAAACAAACAAACAAACAAACAATGTGATAATGAAAAATATTAGTTTAATTTTCTATTGAAAAAGATTTTCTGTGTATGTGTGTGTGCCTACCTGAGTTTATGTGCACCACATGCTTGCAGGAGCCCAAGGAGTCTAGAAGAGGGCATTGGGCTCCCTGGAGCTGGAGTCAGACAGTTGTAAGTTGCTGTGGGTGCTGGGAACTGAATCCAGGTCTTCTTCAAGAGCAGCCAGTGCTCTTAACTGCTAAGCCATCTCCCCAGACCCTGAATTTAATTGTTTTATTGGTCACACTGCTGTTCCTATTATCTGCTTCATATTGGGTGAACTGTGGTCATTTGTGTTTCTTGAGGAATTGGTCCATGTCACCTAGCTTGTGACATTTATGAGAGTAGACTGGTTTGAGTCATTCTGGTGTCCTCAGAGTCTTGTAGGGACATTCCTGTGAGTCCCGACGTTGGTCACCTGTATCTTAACTCTTTTTTTCTCTAGCAGTCCCCCTGGGTCTCTTTTCTGAGACTTCTTTCTTCCTTCCATCACCATGACTCCATGCTGCTGGTCACTCTCTCCATTCTCGAGGGGGAGGTTGGGATTGATACCCAAGCCTTTTCCTCTTTCCAGTGTGAGCCTGTAGCATCGCAGCATTCTCTTTCAGTGTAGAGGTGCTGTCACTTAGCTTGGGATGCGTGGTATTTTCATCTTCCTTCAGTCGATGTATTTTTGGATTTCCCCGGAGACACCCTCTCTTCCCATGGACTTGCTCACAGGGGTGTGCTCTCTCCTGCTCTTTCTGTTCCTCACCCCACTGTGCTTTAAGAACATCCTATTAATCCATTTCTTTAAAACATCATTAGATGGGTTTGGTGCCTCTTACCTGAAAGCCTAGCACTTGGGAGACTGAGGCAGGAGGATTGCTGTAACTTTAAGACCAACCTGGGCTACAGTGTGGGACTCTGTTTTATCAAAATCAAAATGAAACAAAACTGGCAAACCAAATTTGTTAAAGTTTATTTTATGAACTAGTTGGTGGTCCCCACTGATACATTTACTTTAAAATCTTCTTACCAATGTGTAATATTTTATACTGATTAGTTGTGTACCATAATAGCCCAATACAGAGCAATATTGACAATTACAATATAAAAGTTATAGAGACTAGAAAAGAATACTGTTCTGAAAACATCTTTTTTGAAGAACATTGTGATGGGTACCCTGAAGGAGAATTTTCAAGGGAGAAGAAACTGTAGGAGATTTCCAGCTAGAAAGAACATTACTCATGAAATTTCGATGTGAGATGTTGTGTCAGTCAACGCTTGCACACATTTCTATGGGCTGTTGCTGAAAGTGTGATGAAACTTTATTTGACGCTGAATGTGGTGGCTCAGCACTTGGGGATGCTGAGGCAAGAGGATTGTGAGTTTGAGGCTAGCCTGGGCTACAGAGTGAGACAAATTTAATTTAAAAACATCAATATTCACGCTATTCTAGAAACTACATCTGCTTAAACTATATTTAAACCTTTGAAGCCAACTATTGGATTCTGACTTACAAAGTAATGAGGGGAACACATAATTTTTCAAATTTCACAGAGAGTGGGTTGGGGAAGCTGGTGGGACTTGAGGAGCATATTCTGGAGTCTAGTGCTGAGGCCAGTGAGGCAGGATGGGCCACAGGGACTGTGAAGGGTCTGGATGAGGTACACACGGTCTCAGTTTCCATTCATTCACTCACGTGGACCTTCTACTCCATGTCTGCATTAGGTACCACCCACCATTCTGTGCCCACCGCTTTCCTAAACGCTAATGTCTGATGTTCTTCACAGTACTGGGGTGGAACCAAGGACCTCAAAGCATGCTGGGAAAGTGCTCTGCCATTGAACCTCACTCCCAGCATCTATGCTAGACATACATGGATGACTTGGCCACTGAGAAGACCTAAAACCAGCAGGGCAAACTCCAAGCTCTCCATGTCTGATGTCCAAGTACTCATCAGATCTCCAACTCCTCCCAGCTTTGTTGACTGCAACACATTTCACTCTTTTGACCTGGTTCCATTCCCTGTTATCAGCTCTCCATGGCAGGTATCCCATGACTCTGGCACCTCCAAAATCGTAGGGAATTCAAGGCAATCCAGGCTCGCCTTCACAGCTTCATACAATGGGCTCCCTGGGTCTCTATGTGTGGACACCCTTGACACAGCTGGCCTCAATGTCTTTCCTTAGCAGTAGAGGGAGATTCTGTAATCCTTTTTTTATATCCTTGACTCTAAAGCCAGAACCATGTAGCCAAAGCTGTCAAGTTCTGTTGCTTGTTGGGGCCTGGAACATGGCCCCCTCATTCAATTACATCTTCACCACCTTTCTGTTTGTGATGGTTTCTTTTACTGCCTAAGCTTGGCTGTCCTGGAACATGCTTTGTAGACCATACTGGCCTAGAACTCAGAGATCTACCTGCCTCTGCCTCTGGAGTGCTGGATTTAAAGGCATGTGCCACTACACTCAGCCCTATAAAGAATTTTCTTTAATTCCTTAAAGAAGCTTAGCTAGGTAGGGTCTTGTCCTGAGGTCACCACTTTCTTTATTCCATTTAATATCATGTTTTTCTTTAATTTGTTTATTTCCTTGAACACAGGATTAAGCTCCATTACACTTCCTCATGCCCCTTTTCTCCTCAAACTGTATATTTTGTATTTTTCCTTGCTCAGCCTACTCCTTTTCATTATAGATCCAAATAAGACTGGTCACTAATAACCACATAACACAGTCAATAGTCGGCTGTTTTGAAGTCTCCTCTGCCAACACTGTTAATCCAAAAGTCTTCTACTTAGCCTCAACCAGATCTTTTTTTTTTTTTTGGCAAAGGTAGAAAATAGCCACATTATTCACCAAAATATCACAAGAATGACCGCTAGGATACTTACTAATATTCTTCTCCTGTGGAACCTCTTGACCTATGCCATTGTAATCTATACTGCTGTCAGTACCACTGTCTTCCACATTACTACTGGTGTGGCCCATTAAGTGCCACTTAAACTATTACTGCTTTCCTAATCCAAAGTTTTTTTTTTTTTTTTTTTGGTTTTTCAAGACAGGGTTTCTCTGTGTAGCTTTGCGCCTTTCCTGGAACTCGCTTTGGAGACCAGGCTGGCCTCGAACTCACAGAGATCCTCCTGGCTCTGCCTCCCGAGTGCTGGGATTAAAGGCGTGCGCCACCACCGCCCGGCCTCTAATCCAAAGTTTTAAAGTCCACATTCCACCAAGGAACATGGTCAGCCCTGTAACAGCAATACCCCAGCCCTAGTACCAACTTCTGTCAATTCTGTTAACCAACTTCTGTCTTGGTTAGGGTTTCTTTTGCTGTGAAGAGACACCATGACCATGACAACCACCTTGCCATGCCTGCCTCTCACTGCTGTCCTGATGCCAGAGTCAGCCACTACCCCTGGCTCTGGATCACCTTTGCCATGAGCTACTTCCACGACTGTCTCCAAGGATAATATCAGGCTCTGCTGCCATACCTTCCATGAGGCTGTCCCTCCTGAGCATAGATGACTTTAGTGCTCCAAGGCAGAAGTTCCTCAAAGCTGAAAAAAAAAAAAGAAGGTCTTTCCAGTGTCTCCAGTATAAGCCTTCAAGATCGAGTTCAGAGGACACAAATTTAAATCTATACTTTGTCTCTAAGACAGCAGGATACCTGAGCCCATCATACACAGTAACCTTTCCCTGTTCCCCAGGGCCAAAACTGGGACAGTCAGGTCCTAGATATCCTCAGAAGTGATGCAAGAATCTGCTCTGGACACATCTCCATGACTCTTTGTCAACTGAGCCTCATCAAGTCTTCTGAACTTCACCCCATAGGAAGCACAGGAGGAAAAGGATGTGAACTGCTGGGCCTAGGTGTCTGTTGCTATGATGAAGACTATGGTTTAAAACAACTTGACGAAGAAAGGGTTTGTTTGGCTTGCAGTTTATACAGTACAGCATCAGGAGAAGCCAAGGCAGAGACCCAAGACAGGTACTTGGAGGCAGAAATGAAAACAGAGACTGTGGATGAATTCTGCCTACTTACTGGCTTGCTTTTTTATAGCACGGAGGACCACCTGCTCAGGGGAGGTACCATCCACAGTGGGCTGGGTCCTCTCACATCAATCATTTATTATGAAAATGTCTAAGAGACTTACTTACAGAGGAAGCTGATAAAGGTCTTTTTCTATTGAAGTTCTCTCTTCCCAGAGGACTCTGGCTTGAGTCTAGTTGACAAAACAAAACAAAACCAAAAAAACGAACAAACAAACAAACAAAAACTAGCCAGCGGGCTACCCTATCCCACCCTCAGGGAGCCGGTCTTAGTTATTTTTCTATTGCTGTAATAAAACACTTTTCTATTGTGATAAAACACTATCACCAAAAGCAGCTTGGGGAGGAAAGGGTTCATTTCCACTTATATGTCCGTATCACAGCTCTTCATGAGTGGAAATCAGGGCAGGAACTCAAGGTAGGAACCTGAAGGCAGGAACTGATGCAAAGACCATGGAAGAGTGCTGCTTATGCTCCTCAGGGTTCACTCATCCTGCTTTCTAAAAGCATTCAGGACCACTAGCCCATAGCCCATGAGTGGCACCAACCACAGTGAGCTGGGCCCTCCCACACCAATCATCAGTTAAAAAAAAATGCATCACAGGCTTACCTAGTGGGGGCATTTCTCAGTTAAGGTTCTCCTTCTAAAGTGACTCTAGTTTGTGTCAAGTTGACATATAATTAGCCAGTACAGAGGTCATCCCACAGATCTAGAATTTGAGACATTATCGTTTAATGGGACAGCTTCTTTTAAAGATTTGTTTGCTTGTGTGTGTGTGTGTGTGTGTGCACACATAAGCACACACATGTATGCTGTGTGACTAACACTCACAGAGGCCAGAAGAGAGCATGGAAGCCCCTGGAGCCGGAATGATAGGTGGTTTGTTAGCCATCCTACCTGGGTGCTGGGACCCAAACTCAGGTCCTCTGCAAACAGTGCTCTCTCATAGCTGCTAAGCCATCTCTCCAGCTCATGGTTCAACTTGTTAACTAACCACCAGCCCTAGGAAAAGTAAGACAAAATTCTCTCCACTCAAATACTCGTGGAGGAGGGGCATCATCAAAGGCAGTGTGTTTAGACCTTTTCATTGGAACCAATGAAATGTAGAAGTGCATTTTTATTTTTTGACACGAGGCAACGTTTGAGTTGAACTGGCTGCCGTCAGGTGAGTAGAAAGTGTTTGCGTTAGGTATTGGGTTTCATAGTTGGGTTTTTTCCCCCTCTCCTTTTCCCCTCCCTGTCCCCTTTTAGATCTACATATGGAAGTACTTAGGGGCAGAATGACACACAATGTCAGGAATTTTTTTTTAAGTACTGTGGTGGGGGAGCAGCAGAAATGGACACATACATTGAAAAATGCTGGGAATGGTTAAACCTGGAAGGTGGGTTCATTTCTGCTTCTTGTGATTTTTCTGACTGTTTGGAAAACTTTCATTATAAACAGCATTTTCACAGAAGGGCTGCAGCGTGGTGGCAGGGGTTTTAGGGTCAGAATAGTAAAGTGACTTCACAGAGTGCAGAGTTAAATCTGTGAGCCTGGTGTGGTGGTTGTGACAGTGTGCTCCAGGAAGTCATGCAGCACTGGTTCTGGTGCCCTAGCTGGGTGACCTTGGACTCTATCTTTCTGAAACTCTTGTTCTGAGGGGGTTGGGGGGAGATAACATACCATCATGTGTGAAAAGTAACCAGCAAAACAGGTGCCCAGAAAAAGGTTTCAGAGGAAATTACCAGAATAATAAACTCCAGGCCCAGAGGCATCAGAGATATTTGTTGCCTGCCTACACATCTGAGACTGAGTTTAGAAAACAGAAATCCTGGGCTGGAGGTGAAACTTGTGGTAAAGCACTTGCCTAGCATGTAGGAACCTTGGGTTCCATCCACAGCCCTGAAAGACAAATCGCAGAGGAGGAAGAATCAGAGACTAACTGTCCCGTGGATTCAACAGATTCCTGCCGGCTGCCAGGTAGAGAGGTCACTCTGACACTGAGAAGGGAAGTCAAACAAGCTAGGACCCTGGGGTGGTCAGGGACGAGGACGGGGAAGGTGGGGAAACAGGGCGAAGACTCCTGGTCCCTGCCTCCTGTGCATATGCAGCTCTGAGGAGCACGTGTTGCCAGACGAGTCTAACTATGTAGTAGTGTGTGTTAAGGCTCTCTTCTCCAGTCTTTCCAATGTTTTTGTCTCATGGAGCTCAGATTCCCCAGGCTGAAGAGTGAAATCATTTTGATTCTCAAGGGAAGCTGGAGCCCTGGATTCATTTTTCCCTAGAGAAAGCAAGCTTGCTGGAAATGAGAGAAGGTAACCGGAGAGGCAGAGGGCAGAGGGGGACTTGCAGGGGTCATTTAGTCCATCCTCCGGCCTCCAGGCTGGACTGAAACTAACCCGTTCCAGATGGCCACTGTTCCCCATGCACTGAGGACTGCTGGGAGGACCCCCCCCCCCCCCGAACCTGGTTCAGCAGCAGTTCTGGAGGGGGTGAGGCTCACAGTGTAAAGACTGTCTCACCCACTACAGGCTTGCTGTAGGTCTCCTTGCTGCTTGGGCTTAAATCATCACAAGACAGAAAAAACAGATGTCTGAGGTACAGGAGTAATGCACCCTCTGCTCTTTAAAGAGGTTTGGAAACATTTCAGGGGCTGGAGTGATGGCTCCATGGGCAAAGTCTCTGCTAGGCGAGTGTGAGGACCAGAGTTTAAATCCTCAGAATCCACATAAAAGCTGGGCAGGTGTGACACCCCCTGTAACCCCTGTACCGGGGAAGGACAGACAGGATATTCTGTATAGATACACTAACCGAAATGAGAGCTCTGGCTTGAGTGAGAGACCCTGCTTCGATTAATAAACTGGAGGGTGATCAAGGAAAGTACCTGGTCATCAACTTAAGGCTTCCAATGCATGTACACATAAACCTGCACACACAGGTATGCCCATACACATGCAAACACACATGCACACCACACACATAAAAATGTTTCATAGCTCACAGAATCCAGGGCCTATTTTAGGAAGGGGATGTTGAGACAAAGTCTCGTGTAGCCCATGCTAAACTCAAATCCACTGTGTAGTCCAGACTAGTCATGATCCTTCCAGCTCCACCTCCTGAGTGCTGGGATTACAGGTCTGCACCACTTTGCTTGACTTCAGCGACTAGTTATTCTCCTTTCTTCTCCCTTCCTTAGAGAACACAGTGGGGAGTGTGGGCCCAGGAGGGAAATTCCCACGGGTTCTAACTCCCCAGACCTGGAGTTGTCCACTGTGAGCTTCTCACGGGACTTTCAGGCCCAGCTGTGAGCTCAGGTGTGTGCCTTCACTCAGTCAGCATCATGGTCCCAGGTCTTCAAGCAGATTGGAGCACGTGTCAATATTCACTCCCACTTACAACTGAATAACAATTGGTATTTTCACCAAGGATAATAAGGGAATGTTCCAGAAAAAAAGTACATCACTGAGTAAGGAGAACCGGACTATACAAATGCCAGTAAATGGCCTTGTGTCTCAGCTTTCCTCTCTGTAAGTCAGTGATCACAGTGATCCAGTTCATCTGTAGGATGCTTGGGAGGAAAAAGGAGATGGGGTTAAACATTAACACATTTTCAAATCTAACTCTTCAAAATTAACAACCAGCAACAAATGTGTCACGTGTGCATTGCTTCTTCCAACTCTTTCAGGTCCTTGGAGGTGGCCATCGGCTGTGCCGGTATCTTCCACCTCAACAGTAACTACTGACCAAGTATCTCCTGTATAGACAGCTGCTTGAATAAGTGAGCAAGTCAGGTGACGAAGGAAAGGATGGAGTGATGAAGGAGAGCCACCATTTGTTGCTGGTGTCCTCCCTCTCCCTACTGCGCAGAACTAGCTTCAGCCTTGCAGGGAGCCCAAATGGACACCTTGTTTTATGTGTGTACATGTGTGTGTGTGTGTATACGTGTGTAGTAGTACATGTGTACTTACTTGTGTGTGTGTGTATGTGTGTGTGCCTGTACACACATAGAGACCAGAGGCAGATGTCATGTGTCTTGTTCTATCACTCTGCATCTGACTCCCTTGAGTCAGGGTCTCTCTCTAAGGCCAGTGGCCAGCTAGCTTCTGATGTCCTCTAATCTCCACTTTCCATAGTAGTGGGGTTACAAGAGCACACGGGGCCACTCGTGGCTTTTTATGTGAGCCCTAGGGATTTGAACTCAGGTCCTCGTGCTTGTAGAGCGGACGCTTTTGTCCGCTGAGCCATCTCTCCAATCCCAAAGGGCAACCACTGAAAACAGTGATGAAGCAGGGAGCACAGACTTTTCAGAGATCAAGGGGGGTTCGGAGACAGTCTGCCCTGCACCAAGTCTTCTGCAGTTGTTCAGGCCTCAAAGAGGATCAAACTTGAGGGAACCCTATAGGTAGGGGCTCTGGTGTCTTGTCTAAAAGTAGTGTAAGCTGACTAGGGTTAGAACTCAGTCCATAGAGAGCTTGCCTGGCATGCACAAAGCCCTGAGGTTACATCTCCAGCACTGAATAACCAGAACTCGTAATCCCAATAGGAGAAGCAGGTTCAATGCCATCATCATTACAAAGTGAGTTCAAGGCCAGTCTGAACCACATGAGACCCTGTCTTAAAATGATGGTGGTGGTGGTGGTGGTGGTAACTCTGAACCTCTCTCAGGCTGGCTAGGTGTCAAGAGGCAAGGGAAGAACAGCTCAGCCCTCTGTTACCTAAAAAGTCATTGTCCCGGGCCTTAAGGGATGAATCAAGCTAAGGAGAAGTCATTCCAATGATCCAGATACTAGTGAGTGAACCGATCTTTTTCCAACATGAGGCAACCTTCCTGATGTTGGCACCTTTGGGAAGTTAGTGGCAAACCTTGCAAAAGAAGTTGTTTCTTATGTTGCCTAGGAATGTCTGTAATCACATAGATAGCCACCCCTGGGAAGGACCTGGAAGAGTTGGTGTTGAAGGGAGCCACATCAATGGGAATTAAGAAAGAGGGTTTTAGAATTCAAAGGAGAGACGTCTCAAAGCCAAAGAATGGAAAAAGGGCTCTTAGGATACCAGATGAAGGGATGATTAGATTACTTACAAAGGCCAAATCTAACCATATAAGCCTTTATAAAATTGTGCAGGAAAAATGACCTGTAGATGAGTCGATCCTTGATTACTTATCCTAAGATTTTGCACATAGCAAAAACTAACCCACATGTTATTTTCTTCAGTGCATATTTGGACAATTTGCATGTAGTTTTTCCTTTTGCTCACTACTCACTAAAACTCCCAGGATCTATTTTCAGTGACCTCTTCCTGTTCTAATTATGCCCTGTGAGCAGGGGCTTCTGGGTTTTATTACAAGCTGGGATGTGGTAGTTCTGAGCTCACTGTAACTTACACATGTGGCCTGATGTCCGGGATGAAGAGCCCTGACTCCTTAGCCCCACCCCAGTTTAGGGTGTGGTTTTAGCAAAGCTCAATATTGTCCCTGAGTCTCAGTTTGCAAGTCTGCCAAAATGAGGATGGCAATTCCAGCCTTCTTTTGGTACCTCAGGAGTTTTGGAAGAACACTATTGAATCCTTATGGAAGTGAGTACGGTGTTCAGATTATGCGGGATGCTCTTTGGGATGTGCTTTATTTCCTGTGCCAGACCACTAATCCAAGCACAATTCCTATTTGTGTGTGCATACATGCTTGTGTGGTGTGGATGTATGTATGTGTGCATGTAGGTGCATGCATGTGTATGCATGAGCATGTGGAAGCCAGAGGTCAACATCAGGTTCTTCCTCAGTCACACTCTACCTTATTTGTTTTCATTTTGTTTTATGTGTATCAGTGTTGGTTGCACATATGTCTACACAGGACATGTATACAGTGCCCTCAGAGGCCAGAAGAGGATGTCAGATTCCTTGGGACCAGAGTTACAGATGGTTGTCAAATGCCATATGGGTGCTAGGAATTGAACCTGGGTCCTCTGGAAGAGCAGCCAGTGCTCCTAACCACTGAGCCATCTCGCTGGCCTTCTTTTTTTATGGGGTCTCTCAGTGAACCAAGTGGGCTATGCTGGCTGGCCAGTGAGCTCTGAGGATCCTCTTCTCTCTGCCTCCCCAGCATTTGGGTTACAGATATGTCCCACCCCATTCAGTTTTTGTATGTGGATACTAGGGATCTGAATTCAGGTCCTCATGCTTGTATGGCAAGCACTTTACCAACTGAGTCATCTTCCCTAGCCCTCTACTTCATTTTGATAGCTTTATTGTAAACAAACCTTTAGATTCTTTTCAGGATAGAAATTCAATGATGTGCATTTTTATAAACTTCTCTGAATCCTGTTTTATGCAGGGTGACTTTATAATTCAACTCCTGGGCATATCCTACTATATGGTGGCATTATGGTTTAGATCCTAAGTGTCCTTAAAGTGCTGTGGAATAATCTTTCTGTATACTGTGAATATGTATTACTCTCATTGGTTAATAAAGAACTGATTGGTCGGTAGCCAGGCAGGACAACCAAAGTAACCAAACTAAGGATGCTGAGAAGAAGAGGGATGGAGTCAGAGAAGTCGCCAGCAGATGCAGAGAGAAGCAAGATGAGCATGCCGTGCTGAGAAAAGCTACCAAGCCACATGGCAAAGCATAGGTAAGAAATATGGATTAGTTTAAATGTAAGAGTTAGCCAGTAACAAGCCTGAGCTATTGGCAGAGCATTTATAGTCAATAAAACTCTTTTGTGGTTATTTGGGAAGCAGCTGCTGGGATAGGAAAACTCCACCTACACTAAAGGTCCCTGTGTTGAAGGCTTAGTCACTAGTCTGTTCCTGGAAGGTGGTAGAACCTTTAAAGGGAGAGGCCAGCAGGTGAAAGTTGGGTTATTGGGAGTGTAAATAACCCTTGAAGGGACCCCCCCCCCAACCCCACCCTCCATGTGGTGAGAAACTTTGATCTGCTACATGGTCCCTACTCAGATGTTTTACCTCCCCACAGGACAAAAGTGATAGAGCCAACCAACCATCATGTGTGGCCAGAAACTTAAGAAACCATGAGCCAAGATACATATCCTGCCTCTCCTCCCACAATTTTTATATTTTCTGCTGTGATACAGGATCTCATTATGTAGCCCAGGAGCTCACACTCACATTCCTCTTGACTCAGGCTCAGGCTGCCTAAGCTGGTGTGGTGGTTTGAATGAGTATGGCCCCCAGGGACTCATGTGTTTGAGGAGTGGCACTATTAGGAGGTGTGGCCTTGTTGGAGGAAGTGTGTCACTGTGGGGTGGGCTTTGGGGTCTCATATATGCTCAAGCTAGGCCTAGTGACTCAGTTGCTGCCTGCAGATCAAGATGCAGAACTCTCAGCTCCTTCTCCAGCACCATGTCTGCCTGCATGCTGCCATGATGATAATAAATTAGACCTCTGAATGTAAGCCAGCCTCAATGAAATATTTTCCTTTATAAGAGTTGCTGTGGTCATGGTGTCTCTTCACAACAACAGAAACCCTAATTAAGACAGTGGGATTGCAAGCATGTACCACCATATCCAGATAGTTGTGGTTGATATATTGTGCACCCCAATAAACTTATCTGGGGGTCAGAGAACAGAGCTACTATATTAAACATAGAGGTTAGGCAGTGGTAGCACGTGCCTTTAATCCTAGCATTCAGGAGGCCGAGATCCATCTGGATCTCTGTGAGTTCAAGGTCACACTGAGAACAGAGCCTCCACTTGAGATCTCATGTCTCACTTGGGAAGGACACATGCCTTTAATCCCAGGAAGTGATGGCAAGAAGCACAAAGGTATACAAGGTGTGAGGACCAGGAACTAGAGGCTTTCAAGCTTTTAGGCTTTTAGCAGCAGTTCAGTTGAGATCCACTTGGGTAAGGACTCAGGCTTCCAGTTTGAGGAAGCAGAATGGGCTGAGAAGTTGGAGAAGTGAGGTTAGCTATGGCTTGTTCTGCTTCTCTGATCTTTCAGCATTCACCCCAATACCTGGCTCCAGGTTTGTTTTTATTAATAAGACCTTTTAAGATTTAGTTAACTTTTCTTCCGCTTAAGTTGTTTGTCACAGAGATGGGCAAGCCAACACAAATGGGGGAGAGGTGCCCAGAGGTGCAGGGTGAGTGCTTCTGGAAAGATCTCCACCATGACACTCATGGACGTCAGTGTTACCTTGCCATTCACGTGCCTGATGCACTGCAAGCGTAAAGAAGCTGAGCCTTGCTGCCTTTTCTACAGCTGAAGACTGAGGCCCTCGCACATCTGAAACCAGTCATGCTCCTTGGGCTTAAATTTGTTCTTTTCTCTACAATTTCCCCAATCAAAATCTGCCTCTTCCTTTACAAGCCTCAGGAAAACAGCAGCCCAGAGGTTGGGGGCAGCCTCTGCCCCTCAGTGCTTGGTACAACAGGGTGCAAGAGCAGGCCAACAGGGCCTCAGGCAGTTCCTTCTAGGCCCTATGTAGACTCCACCCCAACCCGGTCAGTGCCAAGCCTTCTTCTCTTGTAGCCTTGTGGGTATTGGGAAGAAATAGCAGGCAGCTTGTCTGGATTGCTCAGAGGATACGGCATGCAGAAGGTTTGGAAAGCTCTCTCGCACGACCATTCTGAGTCTCTGTGAGCAATAACAGCATCCTCATTAATTGGGGGGTGGTGCATTTTAACAGCTGTCCCAGCCCAGGAGGTAGAAGAGGTGGTGGACAAGAAGACTGAGGTGGCTGTGCCCTACGGCCCTGAAGGAAGGGGCTCCTCCCCATGCTCAGCAACCAGTACTCTTCTTACAGCCCAGGCTGAAGACCTGTGGAGACGTATGTATCAGAAGGGCCGCCACACTCTAGGGAAGCTAAGGTTTGAGAAGGGAGCTGCTGGAGGCACAGAGAGCCTTCAGTCCTGCTACAAAGTGAGCATCGGCTGCAGGAGGATTAACTGCCCTGGGGTTGTTCCCCCACTTTAATCGGGCTCAACTGGCTTTTGGTCTTGGGCTCAGGGTGACACTGGTAAATGCTTAATTTATCATGTAACTTGTTCACTCAGCCTGGAGCAAGGATAAGAGTACAACTTGCAGGCCTACAAGGTGGCTTAGCAGGAAAAGGTGCCTGCTGCCAAGCCCAGCGGCCTGAGTTTGACCTCTGAAGGGAGAGAACTGACTTCCACACACGTCATGACATACCTGTGCATGCACACATGCACACACACACACACACACACACACACACACACACACACACACACCAAAAATGTCTTTTAAAAAGTATATCCCTTGCATGCCTGATGTGGTTGTGCATGCCTTTTTACCTCAGCACTTGGGAGGCAGAGGCAAGCAAAGAGAGCCTTGTGAGTTCAAGGCCAGCCTGGTCTACCCAGTGAACTCCAGGCCAGCCAGGGATACATAGTAAGACCCTTTCTCAAAAAAAATAAAACAATTTAAAAGAGGATACCTCTTCTTTGCATTGTTGGGACAATCAATGATGCTAAAAGTATGCAGATACATGGCAGTTCATTGCATTAGGACACCAGGAATCAACAAGCAAATGGCCCCAGCATAGGGTGATGGAACTTATGCTTGGCACTGTGTCCGACCTCCAGAGGGAGAGGATGCATGAGGCATCCCTGAGGAACTTGCACTGGGAGATAGTGGAGGCAGTGGCAGGTGTGGGTTGAGATGACCAGCATGGCAGGCAGGAGTCTTCATCTCAGAACGAAGTAATTAATGATGCAGAAAACACATGCTTGGAAGGGAGGGCCTCTCACAGCGAGCAGAAATGGATTCCCTTCTTGTGTTTGCTACACGGGACATGAGATGGTCATGTGGTGACTGCCGAGTGCACACGTGGTGGACTCTCATGGAGCCCAGCTGTGGATCTCTTGACACTCACATGCATCTTTGGGGTAGGTGGGAACAGAATGGATTGTATCTTTGATCAGACTTCCAGACACTCCCTGTGTCTCACTGGCGTTACAGGCTAGGACAAGGTTGGGATGACCAAGTCTACTACCATTGACCTTGATGGCAAACTGGATCAGGCAGCTGGGTTGCTACTGCATTGTGGTTTGAATAGGAACTGTTCCTTTGACACATGTGTTAAAGTCTAGGTCACCACCTGATGGTACTACTTTGGAAGAGTCTGGAAAACTATGGGAGTGGGTGGAACAGCCTGGAGGAAGTAGACACTGGGGATGGGGGCAGGCTCTCGGGAGGATCTTCGCTCTAGCCATTTCTGCCTCTTTCTATTCTTGGTCTACTGAGCGATGAAGACTCTCCTCTGTCACCTGTCCCCACCAACATGATGTTCTTCCTGTATTCAGGGCGCTGAGCAGCCTCAGACCTCTAAGACTTTCGGTTAAATTTAGTAACCCGTCACTGCACTGGAGTGAGAGATCAACAGCTAAGAACACTTGTTCTTCCCGCAGACGACCCAGGTTTGGTTCCCAGAAACGCGAATGGCAGCCCACAGCCACCTGTAACTCTATTTCCAGGGGATCTGGCACCCACCTTTGGCCTCCAAGGACACCAGTCATCCAGGTAGTGCTCATATGCTGTGGGATGGTCTGTATGTCAAATGTGTTGCTGATTAGTCAATAAATAAAACACTGATTGGCCATTGGCTAGGCAGGAAGTGTAGGTGGGACAAGGAGGAGAATAAAGCTGGGAAGTGGAAGGCTGAGTCAGAGAGACACTGCCAGCCACCACCAGGACAAGCAGCATGTGAAGATGCCGGTAAGCCACGAGCCATGTGGCAAGGTATAGATTAATAAAAATGGATTAATTTGGGATATAAGAACAGTTAGCAAGAAGCCTGCCATGGCCATACAGTTTGTAACCAATATAAGTCTCTGTGTTTACTTGGTCGGGTCTGACGGCTGTGGGACTGGCAGGTGAGACAGATTTGTCCTGACTGTGGGCCAGGCAGGAAAACTTTAGCTACATTCATACATACCTGCTGGTAAAACATTCATACACATAGGAAGTAAAAATAATAAATAATTTCTCCCCTCGGGTCATTTCTGTCAGGTGTGTGGTCATAGAAGATGGTAACAATGAATGATAAAACATGCACTCTGGTTTCTGGGTTGGGCTCCAAAACAAACCTGCCTCGAGACTTGTCGTTTCTTGATGACACCCATACGCAGGCTGTGGGACTTTGTGCACTTAGAATGCCGGTGGGGCCTGGGGTACCAGGTCTTCAAGGCTGCCCGATGATCACCCCTGGAGAAAACGCTTTGCGGAGAGAAACCTGTGTGGAAGGGAGATCATGGAAGGCATTGTGTGGAAGGGAGCGCTGTGTCTTCCCACACATGAGTGGGGGAAGGGAGCAGGGAGGAAGAAAGGAGCAAGCACAAACACCCAGCCCAGCCTCCCAGAGTTTGTTTTCTCTCCCAGCCCTTTATCTTGTGTCAAATACATCCCCTGGGAAAAGAAAACATTTCTCAGGGCAGTCCTAGGGGAACTCTATTCCTTCCTCCTGTGATTTACACTGAGGCTGTTGGGGGATGCCTGCACGCTCACCCAGGAGTATGAGGGGCTCATGATCTTGCAGGGGAAGTGGGGCCCCCAGGATGTGTGGGAGCCTGCCCTCCTCTCTGCCCTGAATCTGCACTCCAGCTCTCGGGAGCCCAAATAGGAATATTTTGGTGAACTCATTACAATTTAAAGGGCCTTGTTATGAATTTTAAGTGCTGGGTTCAAGTCATAGCTCCACTACTAAATCGCTGCGATATCTCAGTCTTCCATGGCTACAGGATGAGGTGTTCTGCCTACCTCATGGGGTTATCAAGACAATCCAGTGAGCAGGGAGAGAAAATGTGGCATTAGCTTTACAATACACATGGCTATAGATCATTAGCACAGACGATGTAAAGGAAAGACTCAGGGCTGAAGTCAGATCCTGAACTGCAACCTCATCACAGCATGAGAGTGACCTGTCACTCTGACCTGCCCTTGAAGTGGGGCTGATCCCATTTGCCACATTTCATGTGCATAAGAATCAGTGAGGTCATGATGAAGAAGCTTTGTGTGGTGACCTGGGGCATAAAGTGATGCATTAGTGCTGTTTCAAATTCTTCCTAGGGTTGATCTAGTTCAGGGGACAAATGGGAATTTGTGAAGAAGGACCCATGGTGTGTGGCCATGTCAGTGGCCTGGCACCCTCAGACTACTCTCTCTTTGAGAGGCATTCTGCTTGTCACTGCCCCATCAATGGTGCCCCCTCTCGCTCTGAATATAGCTGGGCTATGGAAGTGAACATTCATGTCCCAGCTTGTGAAAATGGAAACCCTCCGAAGCAGGAGAGCACAGACTGACTGATTGATAGCAGAGTCTCAAACCAGTCACCAAACACTCGTCTCTCCTTCAGTCCTAACTGGCAGGGCCCTGTTTGAAGATGGGGGTGGTGAAGTGCTCATACAAAAGGAATGCCTTTGTCTACTTCTAGCGGCAAATGTGGTGGGTCCATGTGGCCCCTTGGACCAGAGAGACATGAGTAGAAGCTCCCCGTGGAACTTAAGGAGCATCTCAATGCCTTTTGCTTCTCCACCTCACTTTGCCAATGTCTGGATGTAGAATGACGCAGCTACGACAGCCACAAGGTTGTAAGGGTGATCGAGTAAGGGTGGTAACACAAACTACACTAACAAGGAGCCTGGTGTATCAGGGATGTCACAGAATTGCCACCCTGACCTTAAACTACTGCCCTCGAACTCTCATATAAGAAAAAAACAAAACAAAACAACAATCTATTTAAGCTGATTTCTTTTCTCATAGTCTCTGTTTCAAGAGATGCAAGTGCTAGCTGGACCCTAGAACATCACATTTACTGATGGGAATGCCGAGGTCTAAGGCATAGTATTGGGCGGACAAAGTCATGAGGAAGCATGTGTTTTAGGCTTCTCACTTGCCAGGCAAGTGCTCTACCACTGAGCTGTGTCCCCAGCCTCACCTTTTATTCTGTCTGAAAATTCATTCACAATTATATTTATTTATTTAGTGTGGGAGTTCAGGTTTGCGGGGTATGTTTGTTGTGTGGGCTCACTGAAGAGGTCAAAAGACAACTTGTGGGAGTTGTCTCTCCATCTACCAAAATGGGTGGTGGTGGGGATTGAATTCGGGCGGTCAGACTTCCCGGCAAGAGCCTTTACCCATTGAGCCATCTATCTGGCCCATCCTGGCCCCTCCTTTCTCTGTTTTTTTATTTTGAGGCAAAGCTTCTCACTGATTTGGCCATGTAGACCTTGAACTTTTGATTCTCCTGCCTCAGTCTCTTGAATAGCAGCTATGGTAGGCACGTCTCCCCAACCCAGCTTTGCTTTGTTGTTGTTGTTTGGTTAGTTAGTTAGTTAGTTAGTTAGTTAGTTAGTTAGTTAGTTCATTTGTTAGTTAGTTAGGAGTCAGTTGTATCTTCCTCAACGAAAAGGACAACCCTCTTAGGATTATTTCCGGGTGAGAAGGTAATAAGGCACCCCGGCCGCCATTTTCCAGCTCAAGACAACAACACGGAAAGACTCATTCTCAAGATGAGTAAGTGTACCTGAAAAGAGAGGCCCGGTGCTCTGAAGGCCCTCCAGTCTCTACTTGAGAGAGGAAGAGAGCAGGAACCAGCAGAGGCAAGCAAGATGCCACCCTCAATGTGGAATGCCTCTGCCAGACACACTACCTTTCCCTTAAGGAAAGCCACACCCATATCATACCAGCAGGGCATACATCTCTTATCTCTCAAAGCTCTGTAGGATGAAAGCTGTAGTCTATATAGCCCCCAGCATACCTGAATAGCCTGTGGATTCCTAGACCTCTACATGGCCAGAGAAAGTCAAACCTCATTTTGGAAACACTTGGAAGACTGGCAAAATTTTCATTCCTCCAACAAGTATCTGTACCTGGCTAGAAGCTGGCATAGAGCCCTTACAGCCTGATCCACACAGGGATCCTGGGCTGAGTAAGGCACCATTTATGTGACATGACTCACTGTGATGTTAATCTCTGAGTAAGCCCACTCCATGAATTGACAGAGCTGAGTGCAGTGGTGATATCACGGAACAAGGCCTGCCTCTGCAGATAAAAAGGACTGAAGAGCTCATGTGATTACCAGCGAATCTGCAGCCCTCTGGTCCTCTTCAGAATGCTTGGAGATTAAGCAAGAGTACTCTTTCAGCTATTGAAACAAAGTGTTTTAAGGATATATGCTGACATTTGCCCTGCTTTTCTTCCACTCAACTCTGTGTAGCTAGACTGTCTTGATGTCCTCCACTGCACAGAGCAGCCCCTCAGTTCTGTCTTGTGCTGATCTCTCACTGATGAGTCTTAACTGCATCCCTCAGTTCCAGACAGTACTGTTTAAATACAAGGAATCCTAAAACAATCAATCCTGCTGGTGCTAAATAATCAGTTACTTTAAGTGAAGTTTTCCTTATGCTTCTAGAAAGATGAAGTATGTTTCTTTATCTCACTGAGAAAGTACAATAAAATCCCTGAACACTATATGTAAGACAAATGTTTGAAGATTCTGAAAGGTGAAGACTGATGAGTTTGAAAGACGATGGTGATGATATTGGTGACTATGGTGATGATAATGATGGAGACAACGTGATGACAATAATGACAGTGGTAATGATAATGATGACAATGATCACAATAATGATAATGCAAGGATCCTGACTACGATGATGATGACAACAGTCATGATGATGAGAATGATGACAGTGACAATGATGGTGATGATGATGTTGGAGAGGATGGTGATGATGATGACAACGGTCATGATGATGAGAATGATGACAGTGACAATGATGATGATGATGTTGGAGAGGATGATGATGATGACAACGGTCATGATGATGAGAATGATGACAGTGACAATGATGGTGATGATGATGTTGGAGAGGATGGTGATGACGATGACAATGGTCATGATGATGACAATGACCATGATAACTAGTTTGACTCGTGTTCCAAACTTAGAAATATGACTAGGCTATCCAAATGATAATAAAAGAATATTATAGACAACTCTACGCACATAAGTTTGAAAACTGAGATGAAATGGATATTTACTTGAAAAAATAAACTTATCAAATATTAAATATGAAAGTTACATATATATTGCATTAAAATAATTGAATTCATAGTATTGAAATTCCCCCAAAAGGAAGTCTCAAAATACAGATGGTCTTGCTTGAGAATTAAATGAAGCAATAGAGAATAATACGAATTCAATACAATTTCATCTACAAGATGAAAGAAGTAGAAATGATTCCATCACATTTTATGAAGTTGCCATCATTCTGAGAGTAGAACCAGATGACCAAGCAAACCTACTGTGGTGGTCTGAATAGGAATGGCCCCTATAGGCTCATAGATTGGAATGCTTGGTCACTAGGGAGTGGCACTATTAGGAGGTGTGGCCTTGTTGGAGTAGATGTGGACTTGTTGGAGGAAGTGTGTCACTGGTGGTGGGCTTTGAGGTTTCAAAAGTTAAAGCCAGTGGCTCTCTCTCTCCCTGTTGCCTGCTGATCCAGATGTAGAACTTTCAGCTCCTTCTCCAACACCATGTCTGCCTGCATGTTTCCATGGTTCCTGCCATGATGATAATGGATCAAACCTCTGAACCTGTAAGCCAGCCACAAATGAAATGTTTTCCTTTATAAGAGTTGCCACGGTCATGGTGTCTCTTCACAACAATAGAAACCCTGACTAAGAGATCTACAGATCAACATCCCCACCATATAGATACACAATTCTTAATGTGATGTTAACTAAAAGAACACAGGGATGTGCTTAAATAATTGTCTACCATGACCAACAGGTGTTTATTCTAGGTATTTAATATCAGTTCAATATTTGAAAATCAGCCAGTCTACCATATTAACAAGAAAAAATAAAATAGAAATCACAGGATCATATCAGCTAATGTATAATAATTATCTGGTAAAATGTAATATTCATGTTAAAAATCTCAGGAAAAAATAAGAGAACATAGTTAACTTGATAAAAAAAAGTAGCAGCTACAATCCAACACTATTTCACATGTACATTTACTGTATGTGCTGTTAAACATCATTATTGTTTCTATCAACCTTACAGTGTAAAAAATGGATGCTTTTCTCCTAAGAAAACTAAAGAGGGACTAGAGAGATGGCTCAGCAGTCAGGAGTGCTTGATAGACCCTGATTCAGCTCCCAGAATCCACAGGGTGGATAAAGACCATCTGTGACTCTAGTTCCAGGGTATCTTGTGCCCTCTTCTAGCCTCCATAGGCACTAGACATGCATGTGGCACACAGACATGCATGCAGGCAAAACACTTATATGCATGAAATTGAAATAAATAAATCTTTTAAAGAATGCTATAATGAAACCCTTTGTGTATAATTAATATATGTGGATAAAAATTTTTTAAATAAAATACATTAATGCATCTAACCTTCATGGCAATCTAACCTCCTCTACCTTAGTTGTGCTCAGTGCTCTTATGCTTGTAGCTTCAGTGTGACAAATTGTCTAACATAAAGTCTAGTTTATAAAAAAAAGTGAATAATTCATAAAACTTATAGATAGTATTCTGAAAAGTGAAAAACAGATGGCATGGCTGTGACTCAAACCATCATAGAGGTGACAATTCATTAATTCTTTTGTAAAGCAGAAGCATCAGTTCTTAGGTTAGCACAGCCTGGGGTCAGCAGGAAACAAGGTCAATTGACATCTCTACCACTTGGTGACTGCGGATTTAGGCACAAAACTCAGTCTTCACCAATGCCACTTTCATAGTCTGTAGACGAGGGCCGATTATACCCATCACCAAGGATTTATGTAGGATTACCTAAGATTAAGGGCAGTAATGGACATGAACCATCAAGTTGGGCACTTGGCCTAAAGTAAGCCTTTATGAATACCTACTTTTTTTTTTTTTTTTTTTTTTGGTTTTTCGAGACAGGGTTTCTCTGTGTAGCTTTGCGCCTTTCCTGGGACTCACTTGATAGCCCAGGCTGGCCTCGAACTCACAGAGATCCGCCTGTCTCTGCCTCCCGAGTGCTGGGATTAAAGGCGTGCGCCACCACCGCCCGGCTGAATACCTACTTTTAAAGGTGGTTGAAGAATACAAGTTGACTCTCTGAGATGCTTAAATGGAACCTGCAGGCCATCCAAAGAAGAACTCACACATGGGCTGAGGTACATCAATCAACCATTTCCAAACCCGCTGCCAGCCTCCAAAGCCCTGCAAAGAACAAGCCGTACATTGTTGGAGAAGATTTGCCTGTCTATTACACAACTACTTTGATGTCTTTACACCGTGTCCCTCAGCGATCACTCACTAAATGGAGCTTAGCGTCTCTGCCTTTGTTGGGGCAGAAAGGAATCACACATATTTACAAGATGACACTCAGCATTTGCCAAGAAAGAAAAAGAAAAATCTCAACTCAGTAGATGGACTCAAAAGATATTAGTTTTGACAGATACGTTTCTGACGTATCTCACACAAAATGGCTCAAATATGTGTGCTTTGAAAAGTTTGCCTTTTAAAATAGGGCATTTTATGATTGAAAGGAACAATCCCCATTCCTAGCTGAAGTCTTACCTCTAATATTGTATAGAAAACCTCACAAGTTCAGAGGAAATGATCTACAGTCCACAGAACGAACAAAGGAGCTACATCCATAATATGCAATGCAATAAGATGTAGGATGGCCCAGTCCACTATGGGCAGTGTGAATCCTAGGCAGGTGGGCCTGCCCTGTATGAGAAAGCTAACTAAATGTGAGCCTGGAAGAAAACCAGTCAATAGCATTCTTCCAGTCTCTGCTTTAGTTCCTGCCCCCAGATTCCTGCCTTTAGCTCCTGCCCTAGCTTCCCCCACGATGGACTGTTACCTGAGAGTGTGATATGATCTGAACTCTTCCCCCCACCCCAATTGCCTTTAGCTATGCTGTTTATCATAGCAACAGAAAACTAACCAGAACATCGCAGCCCCACTGGAAGTGCATGGGAAAGCTAAGGAGAGAAGTCGGTACCTCTCCCAGCTCTGAAGAGAGGCAAAGTCACAGAACAAACGCTGTCCCCAAATAGAGGGGTAACTGATGATTCCCAGAATTGACACAAACCTCTGCAGGAACCAGTGCCAGGAGAGAAAGACTGGAACTGTGGAACAGAAGCCAGGGGCTCACACAGAGCGTCCCAGCCAGAAGAAGAGTACCCCTTCCAGTGTGCTTTAACTCTGGGCCGTGGATTTGGTTCTCACAGTGACATTAGAAAAACAGCAACAACAACAACAACAACCCTCTGCTCTGGTCAGAGGAAGGAAAAAGAACCATTTTGAAACGTGTCAGGGCATTCACCTCCTGATGAGGTCCACCCTCAGGAGAAACTATCTAATCAGAGCCTAAGTGACTTGGAGCAAGGAAAATACTCAACGGCAGACTCCTCTTGACATTCTGTCCTACCTAGGAGGAAAAGAGAACTGAGAATCTCTGCTGCAGCTCCAAGTCTAGGGCACAAACTCATCAAAAGAGCAAGACCCAGTTGTGGGACTGCAGAGAACCCCCATGCCCGCTGCTCCATCACCACACTCGAAGACCAACTTACAACACCAGCTCTGGATACAGAGAGAAAGCACAAGGTATACTAACAGACACCAAGGTCTGGGGAGACAGAACAATTGCCCGATCAGAGTCAGATGTGTTAGACTGGGAGTTTCGTATGACTTAGTTGATAGGCCAAGGGCTCCAGCAGTTACAGTAGATACCATGCGAGAAGAGATGGCGAGTACAGAGAGAAATTCTAAGATGTGGCTGGTAAGGGGGCTCACCACCAAGCCTGGCAACCTGGGTTTGGTCCCTGGAACCTGCATGGTGGAAGGAGAGCACTCACCCATGTGTTGTCCTCTGACTTCCGCCATGGCACACCTCCACACACAGATAGAGAAATCTAAGAAGAAAACAAAAACATTACAGCAGGATGTCATGGGCGAGCTGCTTAGACACGGCTGAGAAAGGACAGTGAGCTGGGGAAAACTCGACATCTCAAAAACAAAGCAGAAATGACACAAAACAAAACAAAGTTCACAACTTTGGGGGTCCCTGCAAACGCTGAGGCTTGACTCCATCGACTCTCCTCTGCAAAGCGCATGTCTTTGGCAGAGCATCTGCGACCTCTTCCGTACCAACGGATTCTATTGACTGAGAAACAATGCTCAGGGGTCTGAGAAAAACAAAAGAGTCTGGAGGATCCGGGTGATGCCTGGCCCTACAGATAGCCAGATCACCAGGCTATTAACAACGTTCACCCCAGCCTTCTGGGTGGAAAACAGGTATTCACACCCCTTCTGTGGAAGAGACAGGCCAGGGTGCTTAACATTCCTGGTGAACCTACTGCTTGTCTGTGAGCTTGAGGACCTTGAACCTTCCACACCAGAATATCCAAGATCTCTTCGGGACAACTACAAAAAGTTTCACGTACAGATGTTAGAATACAAGGAAAGAAGAGAGAGAAACATTAACAACTGGGAATTTCTCCAAAATAATGTCAGAGTCCAGAGAACTGGAGCAAATGTGAGAAACACCACTAACAACAAGATAACAAAGTCGGGTTGGTAAAATGCAGGGTGCAGGAGAAGCCAGAAGGGAAAATGAGTTAGTGGCATAGAGAAAAGCAACAGAAATCAATCGCTTCCTTAGACACAAGAGACAAGTAGAATTCGAAATTAAAAGCATCTGATTTATAGTCACATCTGAAAACAAATGATCATATACCTAACAAAAATGATTATATGCCTTATCTATTTATATATAAGCTCTATATAAGAAAATCTACAATACTCTGATGAAGTACATAAGAGAGGAATCAAGGAAGTGGAGACAGAGCCCCTGTTGATGGGTGGGTGGGCGGTGGTCAATAATGAATGTCACATGACAGTTCTTCCTAATGACAGCTTGATGCAGTCCTAGTACCTGACCAAGTTCTCTTGTCTCTATCTGAAAATGGATATGGACTTCATATGAAAGGGCAAAGGATGGCAAGGGGTGCTACTGAACGAGGAAGATAAAGTCCTATGTGCACACGGCCTGTCTTCAAGGGGAGCCCTAAAACTACTGCAAGCAAGACAACATGGATAAACAAATCGCTAGAGCAGATTAGAGAGTGCAAGGTCAGACCACATCAATATCGTCGAATGGTCTTTGGCAAAGAGGAAAAGACAATATAATGGGGAAATGCTCTTTTATCTAATATTGAAGATACATAGACTATGTACAAATTAATTAATCACCCTATTAAGCAAATAAATCTGAACACAGACCTTGTAGTTCTCATAAATTTCGATCTAAGATTTATTATGGATCTCTAAAAGTCAAAACTATAAAATTTGGAGCTGTATAGACGTCTCAGCATTTAAGAGCAATGCTGCTCTTCCAGAGGACCTGGGTTTAATTCCCAGCACCCATATACTCACAATGGTTTGTAACTGCAGTCCTAGAGGACCCAGTGCCCTCTTCTGCCCTCTGAGGGCACTACATACAAGTGGTACAGAGATGAAGATGCAGGTAACATACTCATGCACACAAAATAAAAATAAAAGTCTCAAAAAATGTTAAACTATAAAATTACTAGACAATAACATAGGAAAACATTCTCAATTGATCTTGGGTTTGGCAGTGACAGTTTAGATATGACGCTAAAAGCGTTATCCATGACAAGATGAACTTCATTAAAATTAAAAAAATAATTGCTTTAAGCTGGGGCAGTGGTGGCACACACCTTTGATCCTAGCACTCAAGAGGCAGAGACAGGTGGATCTCTGTGAGTTTGAGGCCAGCCTTGTCTACAGCGTGAGATCCAGGACAGGCACCAAAATTACACAGAGAAACCCTGTCCTGAAAACAAAACAAAACAAAACAAAAATAATTGCTTTTAAATGGCACTGCTGAGAAACTGAAGAGACAAACTACAGCTGGGAGGAAATAGTTATTAAAAGTATTTGACAGGAGACTGATTCACCAATATTTAAAGACCCCTGATACTGTTACATGAACATTAAATTTATTTTAAAACTAGAATATGTAAAGAACTTTTAAACTAAACAATGAGATAACAACTTGAATAAAGCTGGACAAAAGACCTTTTAAAAAGGATGTGCATATGACAGACAAACACAGAAAAATGTACCAGGTGTTCTGTTTTTAGGGAGAAGCATATTAGAACAAAAACAAGATGTGGCTTTACGACTATTAGAATGGTAAAAATTTGGAAACATGATATCACCAAATGCTAGGAGGGGTGTGGAGCAACTGGAATGCTCTCATTCATTGCTGATGGGAATTCAGACTGTAATGGCTGCTGTGGAAGACCATTTGACCATACCTTACAGAACGAGCAAAATGCTCATATGTTGCATCTTAGCAATCACACTCTTTATGTCCATACAAAGTCTTGCTTCTAAATATTTATAATGGCTTTGTTCTTAGTTGCTGAAATGTACAAACAGAGAAGATGCCCTTTAAGAGGTGAATGAGCCAGTAAGTTGTGGTGCATGCTGATAATGCAATATTATCAAAATGATAATGGATTATTCAACGCACAAAAGAAATGAACTCCTTTCATCATGAAGAGACATGGAAAATCCCTCAAGGCATATTCCTAAGTGCAGGAGACCAATCTGGAATGCTTATGTGCTGCACAATTTAAACTTTATAACATCCTTGTGGTGCTAAAACCGTGGAAGTAGTAAAAAAGATCAGTGGTTTCCAGAGACTGGGGAAGGAAGAAAGATCAGAAAGCCTCAGAGGCGTCTTAGAGAAGATTCGGGAATTCTCTGTACAAGGCTGGAATGGTGAATTCAGGTCATTGTTCACTTGTACAAACCCTTAGGATGTGCACCAAGAGTGAGTCCTGATGTCAATGATGTGAGTCCTAAGTGACAAAGGTGTGTCCATGTGCTTAGCTGCAGGAAATGTCCCACTCCAATGTGGATATTGACGGTGGGAAAGGCGCTGCCCATGTCGGGGCAAAAGGCACGTGGGACCTCTGCTCTTTCCTCTCAATGGGAACTTAAAACGTTCTTCTTAAAAATAGTGTATTTCTAAACAGAAAATATTTGCAAAGACACTTTACAAGAAAAGTGGTATGAATGGCTGATGAGCCCATAAAAAGATGCTCACAGTTTCACGAGTCAACAGGAGGTACAAATTCAAACCACAGCGGAGGTACCATTTCACACCTCTGAGATGATACTGTGGAAAGGGGGTACGGAAGAAAGGGCACTCAAAGGCATTGCTGATGAGAATGAAAACTCAGAACCACTTTGAAAAGTTTGACAAGTTTGCATAAAGATATTACCATACAACTCGAAAAGTCTATTTTTAGGTACTTAGCCAAAATAAATGAAAACATTTGTTTGCACAAATATTCACAGTAGATTTATTTGTAATAGTCCCAATTTAAAAGCATCTATCAATAATAATTAGGTAAATAAATTGCGACATATTTATAAAATGGATCAGTGATAAAAATATTAGTATTTGTAACACTATGGTAAATCTCAAAGATACATTATATAAAAAGTCACAGAGAGTATAAATAAAAAACTATTTATATGAAAGTATAGCTCAGAGAAATTAATCTATAATGAAAGGAAGGAGCAGAGCCTGGTGTTCAAGCTTATGATGATAGGTGTTTGTGAAGCTGAGGCAGGAAGACTGCAAGTTCAAAGCCTCTGTGGCCTACAGCATAAGGTCAAGGCCAGCCTGGGCAACTTAGCAAAACCCTGTCACAAAATAAAAAATTACAAAAAGTGTTGGGGACGTAGTTCAGTGGTATAATAATTGCCTGGCTTATGCAAGGTACTGAGTTCCACAAAATAGACAGGCAGACAGATTAAACAAAAAGAAAGCAAGAGATTCATGGCTGCCTGAGTACAGAAAAGGAGGGCTGGGTATCTATATGGGTGATATGTAGCCTAATGAAAGTCCTTTGAGTGATCCACGGTAGGCTGTACATTCTTGTGGGGTACAGATCATTTTATGCAAATATGTCTCATTAAAGTTGCTTTAAGAACCTGAGCCCTGGGAGGTGAGATATCTCAGTGGGTAGAGACATCTGCTGCCAAGACTGAAGACCTGAGTTCAATCTCTGGGACCCACATGATGGAAGGAGAGAAATGATTCCCACAAGTTGTCCTCTGACCTCCGCTTGAACACTCACACTTGTATGTGACACATGTACAATCATACATGGCAGGTGTGTGGGTGCACACACACAATAAATAGATTAAAATGTAATAATAATAATAATAATAATAATAATAATAATAATAATAATAATAATAAACACAAGTCTGTACTTATTCCAAAAACAAGGCAACAGGCCTGTGTGGACTCCTTTGGAAACTACCAGGCCAGGTAGGCAGTATTCTGAAAATGTTTAAAGAGAAGGTACTGTGTGTGTGTGTGTGTGTGTGTGTGTGTGTGTGTGTTAACCACTTTTCTGTTGCTGTGATAAAACACCATGACTAAAAAGCTATGGAAGAGAGAGCCATTGGGACTTAGGGTACCAAAGATGAGAGTCCATCACAGTGGCAGGCATAGGGCAGTGGCGGGAAGTTGAAAGCTCACGTCATTTCTGAGTGTAAACATGAAGCAGAGAGAACCAGAAGTAGGATGAGGCTATTGTCTCTCAAAGTCTGTGTCCAGTGATGTACTTCCCCTAGCAAGGTGGCATCACCTCCCCTAACAGTGTTCCCCCCCCCCCGCTGGGAAGCAAGTGTGCAAATGCCTGAGCCCATGGAGAATGTTGTTCAAGTTACCACATGGCTGCACGCCAATCTGATCAAGACGATTCTTCAGTTGAGGTAACCTCTTCCCAGGTGGCTAGGTGTGGTTGACAGATGAAGCTATGATACAGGGTGCATCTTTTTATTGCATTCTGTCCTGGTGGTGGAGTCTGGAAAGGGGATGGACAGACACTGTGTTCAACCTACCACACTTAACTGACAAGTCTCCCTGACCTCACCCTTCCACCCTTGTGTGTTTCCTGCCTTTGCCAGATTGCCTAGCATCGGATGAGTGTGTGGAAAGAATTCAATAATATTTGTTTGTAGTTGTATTAATAAATCATTGGGGTTTCTTTTTAAAGATTTTTTTGTCTCTATTTTATGTGTATGAGTGCCCTCATGTATGGATGTGCACTATCTGCATGCAGTGCCTGTGGAGACCAGAAGAGGGCATCATGTCCCCTGGAACTGGAGTTACAGATGGTTGTGAGCCACCATGTAGTTCCTAGGAACCAAACCCAGGTCCTCTGCAAGAGCATCATGTGCTTTTAACCGAGCCGTCTCTCCAGCCCCCAAATTATTTGAGTTGTAATTACCCTTTAAAAATTCTATCTTGCCATTAAGCATTTTTCAAGCTCAGAAGAGTTTTTCCATTTCTGCACTCCCTTTAAGTCTCCTGGGTCCCACCCCCACCACGTCTTCTGTTAGCTAGTGTAAGCTCTGCTCCTAAGTAGACTGTCCTCGGCAGCAGCTGAGAATCGGTTCGTTGTGAAGGTTACCTGTGAAGAATCGGATCCTGCTAGAGCCACTGAGTGTATCGCTGATTAGAATGGCCCATCAGAGGCCCGTGGAACTCTTCTACAGTATTGGGGAGGTGGTGATCTGACTCTGCATTTTCGAAACCCTAAGAACTGCACACCATGAAGAGCTGGTTTTGCTGTATGCAAATTCTTAAGAAATGAGTGAGGATGTGGGGTGACTGCAGAAAGGGGTGCACACTTTGAGTAACGAACCCAAATGCATCAAAGACTGTAGCACAACCTCCCCAAGGGAACCGGGGGGTGAAGGACGGAACCGCTGTAGCTCTGAGGGGCAATAGTCTGGCTGGAAATTGTAAGTCTAACGAACTGTACAAAAAAGCCAGGCCTGGGCTCTGTTGGTAAAGTTGGTTCTCACAGGGGTATAGCTTAGAGACTTTCTACCTGTGCTAGGCTGAGCAATCAGGTGGATAAACTGGACAAGGAGGGTCTGACTTCTCTCTGCCAGAGAAAGAAGGGAGAAAGTGGAAGGAGTCCAGAAAGTAAAAGGCAAGGTGCTGAATTCAAGAGGGCATAGCATAGGAATGGGTGTTTATGTTGTGTCTAACAGATGCGGAGACGTAGAAATAAAAGCAGATATATGGTTAAGTGAAATGCACACACACACCACATCACACACATTCATACACTCACACCCACACACACTCACACACACACACACACATTCTGTCTGGAAGCTGAGATGCTTCAATGGCAAACAAATACAACTAGTGTGTGGATCCTTGTTTTTAATATGAATCTCAACAAGGGAATCAGGTCTCTGTGGGCAAATGACTGGGAAATGGGAAGGGAAGGGAAGGGAAGGAAAGGAAAGGAAAGGAAAGGGAAACAGGACAGGTCAAAAGGATATAGATGCTGACCTGAAAGAGCTCCTATTAGCCCAAGCTAGAACAATTTAAGGAAATAAATGAATAAAGAAAAAATGTGATTCTGATCCAAAGAATAAAGTAAATATCTATGCGTCCACATGGAAGTAATGAGTTGAATTCTGTGCCATGGAAACACATGTCCACCAGAAGCTGAAAAGGTGACCCTCTTAAAATCGCATCTTTGTGGACACAGCCACTTAAAGGTCTTGGGATGGAGTAGTCCTGTGTGTGGACAGTGACTGGGGCTTGGCACCAAGAAGAGGAGAGGGCAAGTGGAGGGAGACTGTGAGATGCCCCCACAAGCCAGAGGGTGACACTAGCATTGTGCAGGCACCAATTTGTCTTTAGTATCCACAAACGTGCTACAGTTGTGTAAGAGCCACATAATGGAAGGCTGAGTGTGAGCTCTATGGGGATGTCTTTTACTATCATTGCAACATTTTGGCAAATCTAAAATGATTTGAGAACACAAAGCTACACTGGGAAAAATAATGAAAAAAAAAAAAGTGTGTGAAAGATCTAGAAGCCAGTCAGCATTTTCTGTGCCTCTGCTTTCCACCCTGTGGTTTTATTTCCTTTCTCTGAAATGGAAGAGACTCTTTACTCAAACAGTGTACCTCTTCCCCCTCCTCTCAAGCTCCTTCCCAAGCTACTAAATGCATTTTAAAGACCAGGAAGTAAATAAACGACCGAATGGATGAACAAACGACTTGGGGTTCCACGGGGCATCAGCAGTCTGCTGGAGACACAGTGCAAAGCGTGGAGATTAGAAAGCACGAATATTTGCCCACCTCAGGGGCGACACCCACACAAGCAGCATTTCCAAACAAAAGTTCAGTGCTTAACCCCAGCTCTGGTCCTTCATCCACCAGCTGGCTTGCGAATGGAGCCAAGGTTTCTCATGTCTGCCTTCCGACTTCCCACCCCACGCGGGCTGCTGGTGGACAAGCCATTGACTTTCATTCTGATTGACATTCAAGAAGGAAGAGCACTGTCTGAGAATGGGGTTCCATCTGCCCCCCTTGTGGGTACCCTCAGGAGGGTGGAGTGCAGCTCATATTCACTAGTAAAGGACGGAGGGACCCTTTGTAAAGCTGTCAACACCAGGGTACTGCTGTCACTCATTCTGAGCTGGACTCTTCTGCCAAATTGTCCATTCCCCTGGCCCAGCATGGGTATCTGCTAATAGGTACCAAGATGCCCTGGTATTTGAGCTTGTGTTGGTTACTTTATCACTGTGATAAAACATACACCATGATCAAAACAACTTATAGAAGGAAGGTTTATTTGGCTCATGGTTCCAGAGCTGAGAGTCTGCTGTGGCAGGGAAGCAGGGCAGCCAGCAGAAGGCATGGTGGCTGGAGCAGAAGCTGAGGACTCACACGCGGAGGGTTGAACTGCAGGCGGGAAGAACAAACCGGAAATGGCTCACGACTTTTAAACCCCAAAGCGTAGTTCTTGAAGGTGTCGTGTCCCAATAACATCTTTATCATCCATAGAGCCATGACATGTCTTTTTTTTAAGGTGGGACTTCCCTGAGAATGGTTCTACTGGGGGAGAGGTTGGTGGAGGTTGTGATAGTGACTGGTCACAGGGCAGTACAGGATGTGGCAGCCTCACGGGGCCTGGCCACAGCAATGCCTTAGGGTAGTAGGAGGCAGAAGAGGAGGTTGGACAGACCCAGCTGGAGAGAAGTCGGTCCCAGAATCCATCATCCCAGTAGAGAATTCCTTCACTGGATGTTTCCAAAGATGCTGAAAATAAGAGAGTGTAGAGCTAAAGGGAGAGTGGGAGTGGGAAGGAAACGCAGACCAGGAGGGCTGGGAAGCAAAAGCTACTGAGAGGGAAGAGGGTTAGTGTACGCCCTGGAAACATGCTGCTGGCCCTGCCTGACTTCCACCAGGCCAGGAGCACTGAGTGTATTTAGAGACCCATCATCGGGTCAGAGACACCTGCCAACACCAGACTGAAGCACACTGCTGTGCCTGGACCTGGAAGTGTGCCTCCTCTTCCCTGCGCCTCGTCAAGTCTCACTCACCCCTTGAGAACCAAAGGGCTTCCCTGTGAACTGCCCTTCCTTATGAACTCTCATTGCCGTTTTGGTTACTGCTTTGCACTTTGGGGGGAAATTCCTGGCATGCAACATCATATATCCACAGCCTTACCTCTCATCTGGAAAGAAGACTCCTGGGGTTAGGGACTTCTATCACCTTCACCGCCCCAGCATGCTGCAAGCCTTAGTGAAATAGAGGCACCAATCAAGTGGGTCAGATGGTTCACCAAACCCAACTGCCCACCCAGCTACATGTAAATATGCAAGTGTCTTTGAGTGGTAAAACTTTCTTAGCATGGTGTAGTAGGACAGGCCCATAGGGTCGAGGAAATTGGCTCAAACCAGTTGCCAAGGCATGCACATAACATACTTCCTTATGAGTCAACCTGGAGTATGCCTGAGGGCCTAGCAACAGTCACTGTCAGAGTTCCTGACTGTGCCCAGCCAATGAGGGACGGCCACACAATACGACCAGATTGGGATACAGCCTGCGTGCTGGGAGGAGGGTATATAAGGACTTCCCCATTATTGCATACACAAGTCTGCTGTTTGCCTTCAACTGACTCCCGGTGTCTGTGTTGTTGATGCCACACCTTTTAACCCCCTCCCCCAGGGAGCCATTAGGATCCAGCAACAGCAGGGGGCAACTGGGACAGGTCAAACCACCAGCTGCACCTGCTCACCATGGAGCTTTTCATGAGAAACAGGAGGCTGCGGCTAGGGATGCGGCTCTGTTAGTAGAGTACTTGTCTAGCATGCATGAGACCCTGGGTGTGATCCCCAGGGCCATATGAATTTCACATGATGGTGTACACCTGTAATCCTAGCACTCTGGAGATGGAAGAAAGAGGTTGAAAAGTTCAAGGTTATCGATCCTTGCCATTTAAGGCCAGTCTGGGCAATGAGAGACCTTGTCTCAAAAACAGTCAACCAACCAAATAAGACACGGCAGTCTACACTGAAGCAGTTCTGGCCCTAGTTCCCACTGAGGTTTCCTGGGTGAGGTCTAAATAACAATGTATTTAAAGAAATGTCTCTGGCCAATTCTTACAGCCAAGGCTGAGCATTTTACTGCACACTCATTTCAAAAATTTCATACACTTCTTCACATTCCAGCACCATCTCCCATGTAGTCCAGTTCTCCTACGTTGATGTCAAACCAATGTTTTCTACCCTCTCTCTCTACTGTGGCTTGTTGACCAAGCATTTAGGCAGTACACCGTGTGCCATGCAGAAGCAAAGAAAGACACCAGGCAATAAACTGGGCCGTGAGAGATAATTTTATGGAAATAATAAAAGTACAAATAAACCTCGCTGTCTAAACTCAAGAACTTAATAGGGTTAGGTAGGTTTTTGGATAAAGCCTTACTGCCTGGATTCTCACCATTTGCTACTGCAATGCAGAGACCTAACAGAACAAGCAGGAGGCATCTCTTCTCTGTGCAAATTTACATCCATGTCACAGTGCCAGGGAAGTGATGAATGGAGACCAAATAGGAAGAAGTAGGTAGATGAGGCTCTGTCAAATCTTCCAGCCCTCCAGAACCCGGCCTGCTAGAGAGTGAGCTTTCTGGACTCTGGGTGTGGTTGGATTCCAGGGTTCAGTCTCTTCCCATTTTGAAGGAACTTGACTCTTGTAATGCCTGATACTAAGAACTTACTTGTTTGGTTCCACTGAGGTATGGAGGGCCTGGGAAGAGAGGAGCCCATGTAGGTGGTCTCCTCAGGTCAGAAGCATTGAAGGCAGTAGTTCTCCACCTTCCTAATGCTGTGACCCTTTAATACAGTTCCTCAGGTTGTGGTGAGCCCTAATCATAGGGTTATTTTCGTTGTTACTTCATAACTGTAATTTTGCTACTGTTATGAATCCTTATGTAAACATCCAATATGTGATATGTGACCCCTCACCAAGGAGTCATGACCCACAGATTGAGAACCTCTGGTCTAAGGTGTAAGAAGGAGATAGAGAGGAGCCAAGAGATGGTGCTTAACACTGTCTAGAAACCCCCAGGGGGAAGCAGAGGATCCCACAGTGGGATGTCTGCAGTCTGGAGCCCAGTACTCCTGGCTCTGTGCTCTGTGCTGGAAACCCCAGCGCTCCTCTGCATCGCCATCTGCCCAGCCTTGTCCTCACCTATTTCCTACTCTGGGGTCTGTCTGGGTACATTAGCTACTTTTCTCATTGATATGACAAAAATCCTGACAAAAGCATTTAAGGAAGAAAGGGCTTCTTTTGTCTCCCAGTTAAGTATATTGTGATGGGAAGGTACAGCCATAGGAGTGTGATAAGACTGACCATATGACATCTGCAGCCAGGAAGCACAGAACAATGGGCATTGGTAGCTCACTTTCTTCTTTGGTCCAGCCCGAGACCTCAGCCGGTGGGATGGTGCCACCCACATTTGGGTTTTTTCCTGCTCAGTTAATCCTTTCTAGAAACATGCTCCTAGATACACCCAGAAGTGTGTCTCCGTGGTGATTCTAAATTTAGTCAAGTTGACAAGATTAACAATCACACTGGGCTTCCTGATAACCTGAAATCGGCCATTACCCGCTCACTTCTATCCCTCATGGCCTTACGACAAGTGCACTGTAGGAAGTGACTTCAGGAGTCATTGGCACTGAACCTTCATTTGATACCCAAGAGCAAGAAACAGGAGGATAAATCCTTTTGTGGGGTCGCTGTGTGGAGATTGCCCCACACGCAGTCATGGAAACACTAGATCCTTCACCCCTGCTCTTTTCAATTCTGCTTCCCGAAGCTATGGGTGACTGTCTATACCCACTCTTATAGTCTCTCTCCTCTGGCCTCCCCGCAAGTGTCTGGGAATCTGATTACTCTAAACTATTTCCCAGGCCCTTCATGCGGTGGCCCACAAAGCAGGATGGATAAGAGAGTTCAAGGAAGCCGAAAGGCAGGAGCTTTCCCCGAGTCGGACTGTGGAAATCTTGAAGCATACCAGGCACAAACCCTTCAACTCCATGTCATCAGCCTTTGATCCGCGTGGCAGCTAACACGAACGTTGGATTCGGCCCTCTAACTGTACAGGACAAGACCTGTCAAGGAAATCAGTTTCCCTGACAATTTCAAAGGCCCCGACACTTTCGTCACTTGGCACTTGGCCACAGGGAATGGAGCTGTGGACACACACACCCCGCTCCCCCACAGGAGCCCTTTTCCCAGGAAGGTCTGACAGCTCAAGTGTGGGCAAGCCCACAAGGAATGAAGGGCAAGCTCTTCCCTGCCCTTCGCTGAGGACAGGTGTTGCCAGTGCAAGAGGATTTGACTGGGCCACCGTGGAAGATTCCTACTGGGTTGAAAGACACCAGGAGGGTTGATTGGGAGCCTAGAGAAGCTGCCTCCGGGAGTCAGAAGAATGAGGCTGTTAATGGTTAGGCAGCGTTTAACCCCAAGATGCAGGAACCACCTTGGGAGGATTTTCCATACTCACCAGACTGCCTCTGACTTAGAGGCCTGCTGTTTGGCTTCCCAAGCTTGCTCTTAAATAAGCAAGCCAAAGTAAATTCCATTTCCCCTTTTGGGGGTCTCTTGCCAGCTGACTTAACCTGTCTAGGGTTAGTTGCTTTGTGCGTGGTTGGCAGCACGTAACTAGGTAACACGGGTAACCAGGATGCTGGACCTGTGAGTGATTCGGGACCAGAACGTGGCAGTGACAGTGGATGACATCGCGATTGTTCTTCATTAGGATGTGCGGGGCTGGAGGGATGGCTCAGCCATTAAAGGCGAGGCTCACAACCAAAAATATAAGATGTGTGACCACTTTCTGGTGTGCCAGGAGCATTCCTGTCAGCATGAGAAGCTGTGGTAAATGACCCCAGAGTCCTCTACTGAGAGCCACAATCTATGACATTCTTCTTTGGTGATAGGCTCAGAGGATCATTGAGTCTAAGAAGGTTCAGGAAAGGCAGCATTGGTTACTGTTCCCAAGAGGGCTGAGTCTGAAGCTGAGTTATGTTGGGAAGATAAGCAAATGAGACACATTCCTCTCCCTCAGCAAGTCCTCATCTGGGAAGGGAGTGAGAGACACTGGGGATGCACACAATGTACACATGTCCACCAAGATGCTGCATCGACATTCAGCACTTCATCAGAATGACCATGAACAGCAGGAAGGATGAAGAGTCTCTGGAGGTGTGGGCCAGGACTGCAGTCCTCTCACAGCACATATGAGGTCCTGAGTTCCATCCCAGCATGGAGGGTGGAAGTAGTGACAGGAAGAAAGTGGATCCTGGATTCTGAAAGCCCTGGGCCCAGCGGATCTGCAGTCAAGTGATGGGGTTCAATCCAGAGGCACGCTGTGTTCCCAAGAGGGATTGCAAGTCAGCTTTTCCAGGGTGTAGACTTAGGAAGTGAGAATTTAGTGAGCAGCCGTGTTAGGAAGTATTCTTGTATCTGCACCCACTGGGTTAAGGGAAGGAAGCAGGACTGAACAGGGGGCGGAGGTGGGGGAACAGACTGCACTGTGGTCAGAAGTCGCCAGCTAACCCCACTTATCACTGCTATTGTCCCATTATGAGTCTTCATATCCCTGTATCCGCCATCATTGGGTGAAGGCTGTCTCTAAATCCATGGATGAGTACCTATCTCAAAGATAGCAATTCTTAAAAGTGCACATCTGCACACTCAGCAGGTAACTTCCGAAGGGATCTTGATGGGGCAGCACCTCAGAGCAGGTACTTTTGAGCCCAGCTGGATCCTGCACTCAGAACTCCGGGAAAGCTAGCTGTTTTCCCATGGTGCCCATCACTTGCCCAGCATCCTATGTATTCTGTCTCCCTCCCAGAGGCCTACAGCTGCAGTGTCTCAGTATGGATCCATACCAAGGCTGTAAAACTCACTATGTTGCCTTCTCTAAAATGTTAAACAGTACTTTACTGATGGTCTGTATATGGAAGCTAGGTTGAGTTCAAAACAAAGGACCGTTAATGGTGCAAGTTCTCTCTGTTGTCAGAAGATGTCTCTGCTGAGACCTACTAAAAACCAGATTGTTGGCCTGATGCAGTGGAATACACTTATAATCCCAGCACTTGGGAGTCTGAGGCAAAAAGATTTCAAGTTCAAGGCCTGCTGAGGCTAAATAGTGAGTTCTAACACAGCCTGGCATGTCTTAGGCACATTAAAAAAAATCATTAAAATCAGTTTCGTGGGGTCAGAGTGGTTAAGAGCATGTTCTTACAGAGGACCCAAGTTCAGTTCCTAGCAATGGCAGATGGCTCACAACTGCCTGTAACTACAGCTCCAGAGAATCTAGTGCCCTCTCTTGGCCTCCACAAGCAGCTGCATTCAAGTGCACATACCCACACATGGACACATATTTTTTAAAATAATTAAAACTTTAAAATTATTTCACTTCTTTATTAATTTTTATTTTTAGTATTTATTAGACTATTTTAATTGCATGTGTCCTTAGAATTTGCCTCCCCAACTATTTCTCTGGACATACAAAACCAACTTCAGGTTATCAAAGAAAATTAAAACCAAATTCCTAGGTGTTTGGAATGCAGCTCAATGATGGTGTGTGTACTTAACATGTGCATGGCCTCAGGTCTAATTGCCAGCACCCAAAATGAAAGAAAACCCTCAAAGGTGTGTGGTTGGAGTTTATTTTCCCAGAATATGTGTTCCCTGAATGCTGAGTGAAATCTAAAGCTTGTGAAGGCTTCCCTGTTGGGTGAGTTGCCAAGGACGGTAATAACAGACCGTAGATGATTGGCAGATGGAGTATGGGCCTCCCAAGGATGTGGACCAGCCCTTCTCTGCTCCTTTGCACAGCACAGACATGGCCATCCCATAGAGTGGCTGAAGCAATGAGCAGCAGTCCTCCACCAGCGAATCTGAACCACATCTTCAGCCGAGAGGTCTTCTTAATTAAAGGAGCTACCTCCACTTCCCTTCATTGCTACTAGAATTCAATGAACTTGGATCACTTCTTTAAGACCCTGAAATTACAGATGATTTCAACATTTGTGTGTTGGGGGGAAGCGGGGAAGAAAAGCCATCCCTCATTCTGAAAGCATTTGAGGTGGCAGAGCTATATAGGATTAAAATTAGAGATGGGTTGTTCTATGATGACAAAAAACAAGGAAAGATGGTAACTAGAGAATAACCAGTCAAAACACAACCCTTCCTCATAGATACATTTAATGCATGTAAGTGTGTGCCTGCATGTAAGTGTGTGTACCATGTGCATGCCTGGTGCCCAAGGAGGTCAGAAAAGGGCATCTGATCATGGCTGTTCCCTGTTAAGGAGTCTAGAAGAATGTAGGAGATCTCTGGCATGGAGACGAGGGGCCACATTAATTGGTCAGCAAATTAACAAGCATTTTATTTACACAAAGCCACATTTCAATGTATTAGATCTATGGAGGACTTCACGGGGAAGGAAACACAAGGGAAAATAATCATGGATCCCAATCTCAGCGAGTACTGAACTCCACTTAGGTATTCACACTGAAATGATGACTCATAGGGTAAGGAAGTTAATGCCAATGTACGAGACATGGCCAATGAGCCATGCTAAGCTAGAGGACACAGAGCCCAGAGAAAAACAGCATAGTGGGCAATAGATGAAGTTAGGGGCTGGGGACATAGCTCAATGGCAGAGTGCTTGCCTAGCATGTGCGAGAGTTCAATCCTTAGCACCAAAAAAAGAAGAGAAAGGAAAGAATGCAAAAGGAAGGGGTGGTTTGGAAAAGGCTATGATATCTGAACACTTGGTCCCCAGTTAGCGGCACTGCTTGGGAGAGATTGTGGAACCATTGGGAGACAGAGCCTTGCGGAAGGACGTGCAACACTGGGGGTGGACTTTGAGATTGTATCACCCCGCCCTACTTCCTGTTCACTCTCTCTTCTCCGTTCTGATGACTGAGATGTGATCTCTCAGCTTCTCCTGCCACCGTTCCCTCTCGCTGCAATGAACCCTTCCCCCTCTGGAACCATGAGCCAAAATAGACTCTTTCCTCTATGAGTTGCTCTGATCATGATATTTTATACAGCTACAGAAAAGTAACTAATTTAGAAAGGGAGGGGAAGGAAGGAAGAACCTGGCCTTGGTGAGGAACATGTAACAGACCAAGGAGACAAGTCAATAGATTCAACAACCTTTTAAACAGGTCTCATCACTATTGTCCTCATTATACACATGTAGAAACTGAGGACATCAGGATGAATGAACGTGCTCAATCAAGGTCATCCTGGTAGTATATGTCAGAGCTAGGATTAAGACCCAGGCGACTTCATTCCAGTACTGTCTGACAGAAATAGAGTTAAAAAACACTAGAGATATCTATAATCTTAAATATTCTAACACACTGGAGATGAAAAATAAGAAAGAGGTGAAATAGATTGTAATGATATTTTACTTGCTCCAGTATTTCTTTTTTCTTTTTCTTTTTTAAGATTTATTTATTATGTATACAGTGTTCTGCCTGCATGCCAGAAGAGGGTGTCAGATCTCATTACAGATAGTTGTGAGCCACCATGTGGTTGCTGGGAATTGAACTCAGGACCCCTGCAAGAATAGCCAGTGCTCTTAACCTTTGAGCCATCTCTCCAGTCCCTCCCAGTACTTCTTAAACATGGTCATTTTAACATGTAAGTGATATAAAAGTAACCAACATGACATTTGGCGTTGCTTTTTACCCATGTAATTCCCTTCTTTGAAGTCTGGTGTTTTATTTTTTTTTTTATTATATTCAGAGTATATTTAAATTATACATTGAAATATGATACATTGAAATGGCCATATTTCCAGTGCTCAATGCAGACACACAGCCACTGACTACCGGATTAGTTCAGCATTGACCATGCGCTGGGCCTTCGATCCAGCAACGCAGTGTCCATTGTAGGCTGCCTTTCTAGAGCAGAGGCTCAGAGTGACAGGATTGGGAGGGAAAGCTGAGTCTGAGGAGGGCTTCTAAGATCAGGAGAGAGGGTAAAAATCTTGTAGGGATCCCTGAAACCTGACGTAACAAATGCAATGTCTTAGGTTATACTCTTGTGTGATCACACAACAGCACAAAATCCTGTCTGTGATCTGTGGCCTGTGGAAAGTAAGACAGCAAAGAGTATGATGACCTTAGTGCTGGGGCCTGGTGGGCATGGAAGGCCCTGCCTTCACGAACCAACTGTGTGATCTGGAGCAAGATATTTAATCTCATCAGTCTTGGGATTCTGTGTGTATAAGATGGGATCATTCTGCTGAGGTCATGATACTACTGTGACTATTAAACCAGACTGTGCATTTGAAATTCTCCATATGGTACTTGCATGTCCCAAATGTTCCAGTTGGTGATTATTAGTATTATTGTTGTTGTCAAGAGGTTCAAGTTGCATAGTTATAAGGTTCCCATTAGCCCAGAGAACCAGACTGTGGATAGCCACCCGAGACCATGCACATTGCATTTCAGTTCAGCTTCTTTGCATGGAAGAGGCAGAGGAAGCCAGGTAAGGGTGCAGAGGGAGCTAGTACAATCTGCACAGTGGAAGTGGTGTGTGTGGGAATCAAAATGGGCTCTCTCAAGACATTGTGGGCTTACAGCAATCATCCCAGAGACAAGATGAAACAGGAGGGGGAGTGATGATGCCTAAGTATGAACTCTTACCGAGCCAAGAACAGCTGTGGAAGGTCCCCTAGCCCATCACAGCTGGAAAGAGACTGATGGAACTCCGAGGGAGATAACATCCAATGCCTGAACCAATCGCCAAGGTAGGTTGCTAGTTAGGGCCACAGAAAGTGCCAGAATCCAGGAATCTCACTTCCTTGTTTTATGGTCCATACCTAGAAAATCTTACTTGTTCTCTTATGAATCCTAGTTGCATGATAAAAACCACATGGAAAACATTGAAAATATGAAGATGCTGGATACCTTGGCAGAGTCTCTGTGTTTACTATTTCCTAGACTCCCATTTCTACTCCCAAATTCTATTCTCCATGCTCTAAAATCTGCATTTTTATTTGTCAGTGACGGGGATTGAATCTAGGGTCTCACATATGTCAGATTCTACTACTGCTCTGTATCCCCAACCCCTAAATCTGGCCCTATACATATTTCTTCCGTGAGGCCTTCTCATGGTGATAGTAACATAAATATTAATCGTAGCAGTGGCTGATAGTGTGAGGGCTGACGAGGCACCAGTCACTGTGCTGAACGCTTTGCATGGACTGTCCCATTCTATCTCCACCAGGACTCTTCCAGTCTTAACATCTTCAAATCAAGCCTATCTTGTTTTGGTCAACTTGACACAAGCTAGAGTCATCTGGGAAGAAGAAACCTCAACTGAGAAAATGCCCCCATCAGATTGGCCTGTGGGTAAGCCTGTGGGGCATTTTCTTGATTGGTGATTGATATGGTGCTTGTGGGGGGGGGGGTGTATAAAAAAGCAAGGTGAACAAGCCAGGAGAAACAAGCGCTTCTCAATGGCTCTGCTTCAGTTCCTGCCTCCAGGTTCCTGCCCTGACTTCCTTCCATGATGGACTACAACTGTAAGCTGAAATAAACCATTTCTTCCCAAGGTTGCCTTTGGTCATGATCTTTATCACAGAAACAGAAAGCCAACAGGACAACATGTAATGGGAAATCAAGATGGAGCCATGGTGAAGATTTTGTCTAAAGTTAAAACATTTGAATGGCAAATCTTGAACACGAAGCTCTCAGCAGGCTCAGAATCCACGCTCTTGACCCCGAATCTATATAATAACCATGTTAATTTGGGCAAATTGGACTCTGATTTGCATGCCAATGTCTTCTTTTTGTTCCTTTCCCATTTTTCACGCACATGAGTGCATGTGGTGTGTGTGTGTGTGTGTGTGTTTGTGTGTGTAGACCTTAGAATGGTATCAAGAATCATCCTCCATCACTCTTCTACCTTGCTTAGTGAAACAGGGTCTCTCAATCAAACCCAGAGTTCCCTGATATGGCTAATCTCACTAGCCAGATTGCTCTGCGGGTCCTCTGCCTTCTGAGGGTGCAATTACAGTCGGTTGCTATGCTCACCCAGCATTTTTTTTTCCATAATTAAAACTTTATTGAAAAACTGACACCAAAATAGGAGATCACTGTTGTATACTTTATAAAATCAAACACAGTTACATTGTCTTGGTAGAGTCACTGAACTTGATAAGGCTTTCTGTGAAAAACACAAACTCAGGAACTTGTATAGATGATTAGTGTTGCTTTCTTCTGAATGAACAGCCTTCTGTGAGCCTGGCTTTTCCTCCTGTGGGCTGGCACAACACTGTTGAACAACCTACGCAGAGAACCACTGTCTGCGCGTGGCTGAAAACTGTAGTAATCTTGTAGCAACCTGGACATTTCACATCCCTGAAGTAAGAACCTGGGCTCTGAACCAGCCGTTTCTTCTTAGGTTTTTTCTTTTCCTCTTCCAAGGAAGGGTGTAATAGATTTCTAGCCAGAGGCATGGGGACGGCTCCGCCAGCACCAGCGCTCCAGATCTCAGAGGTGAGGTCTCACCCAGCATTTTACCTGGGTTTCTGGGGATCCAAACTCTGGTCCTCATCTCGCCAGCTCCTCAAACTCTTCTTGGAAATCATATCTGTCCTGTTTCACTGTTCTGTGGCCTGTCAACTTAGAGAGATGTCTTCCACACTGGGGGTAGGAGTTTCTACATTTTTTTAAGCACAGTAAGTTTGGAGATTCCCAGGAGGTAGGCAAAAGGACAAGAAGAACCAAGGGTATGTGGGGGTGCTCATGGGGGTATCTCTAAGACTCCAATTTATCCATTAGGCGTTTTGGGGGAATCACAAAAATAGGAAGATTGTATCATCATGGGATGAAAAGTTTAGTTCTACACTTTTTTTTTAAATTTTAAGACAGTCTCAGGTAGCTCAGGCTGGCTTTGAACTTGCTATGTATCTGATGCTGGCATTGAACTGATGGATCCCCTGCCTTTCCACCTTCGAAGTGCTATGATTATAGATGTGTACCACCATGTCTAGCTTCTAATCCCTTTCTCATAGATGGGGAAATAGAGGTCTTAGAAAATTAAGTGACCTGCTATTATAGTTCAAGTCAGAGATAAGATGGGAGCTGGGCAAACAAGGATAAAATTATCATTGCTGTGTATCATTCTGTGAATATGTGCCATAGTTTGCACACAGATGATCTGTAACCAGCAGGGAATGGTGGCACATCTTTTAGCAATGGGGAGGCAGGCACAGGATCATCTCAAGTTAAGCTCAGCCTGAACTGCATGGCAAATCCAGTGTGCATGTGTCTTCAGTCCACGTGATGAGGTGGATATTTTTCCCCATTTGGCTGACTGAGGAGCAGAGTGAAGCCTTGATGGGTGATGGTGTGATATGTTCTGGTGAACATCTAGAAAGCAGCAGGGACCCTTGCAGAACCCACACCAGATTACCCATCCGCTGGTCCACTGCATAATCTTTCTAGATGTATTTTGAACTTACATCATGGTAGGCACCTCACATCAGTTCTCTGTGGCTGATCATAGAGCCCCATTTTCAAATCAAAGACACTGAGAGAGTAGCAACTTCTTCTATAATTGCTTAGTTCCTTGGTGCTAGGAGTTCTACTGGACACAAATCCACTGGACTTTAGATCTTAAACTCTTATTGAGAATAAAGGGCTGTGCTGAATCACCTTGACCCTAAAATGGATAAGGCTTGGGACTTTGTTAGACCCCACAAATTTACCTCATTTTCTTTGACTTGTGGTGGTAGAAGGAATGTGGTCCCTGACAATTTATTACTCCTCTCCTCACTGCTAGTGGCATTCTTTGCTGGCATCACGTCTCCAAAGTGGTATGGACACTTCTCAGTAAATAGATGTCCCTTTCTATCTCCGAGAAGTCCAAAAGTAGATGACTCAGTACCTCCCACTGACCAGGGACAATACTCCTTGAAAGTGCGAGCCAGCAAGCCAGCTCAATCACAGGTAGGCAAGATACAGGCTTAGGAAAAGGACCAGTCCCAGCAGGGTTTGCCATGCAGTCCTCTTCCAGGACTCAAGAGCTAGGCTTAGCTCACGAGGCTAAGAGAGGCCATTTGCTGTGTGTTCAAGATGAGCCGGGGCTATTCAGGGATTCCAGGTCAGCCTGGGTTACATAGAAAGATCTGCCTGACAGTGGTGGCGCACGCCTTTAGTCCCAGCACTTAGGAGGCAGAGGCAGGTAGATCTCTGAGTTTGAGGCCAGCCTGGTCGGAAGAGTGAAACCCTTTCTCAAAAAACAAACAAACAAACAAACACACAAACAAATAAACAAAGATCCCATCTCCAAAAACAAAAGACTAGGGATATTGCTCAGTGGGAGAGCATGGTGGAAGGTCCTGTATTCCATCAACAGTATCATGAAGAACATTCCCAGTCCTGGGATTCTAGAGGGAGACCCCAAGAGTGATGAACATGTTGAGTGTTCACACTACCTCCTGTGCGTTACTCTACAAAGCACCTAGACCTTCTCAGCACAGCTTTGCCAACTATGCCAGCATTCCACCGATGGCATCGGGAGCAGAAGGACATGGTGCTTGAGGACCGAGGGGGAACGTGGAGAGGCGTGTGGAGCTAGTCTCAAAGCAAGGGTGGTCAGAGCCTCCTCAGCCGCAGTGCCCAAGTCATTCACCCCTGTAGCTCTTCTGGGAGTCAAATCCAAGTGACTGCATTTCCTTCTACGAGGACATAAAGGTATTGAAAGAATCAATAATAAAGCAAAGACCAGGGAAAGGAAATGTCTCTCTGCCTTTTCATTTTCTAAAACTCTGGTCTTCTCTGTTCCATTCTTTGCTCTAGGAAAAGACAGTTCTGGGTTTTGTTTGTTTGTTTGTTTGTTTCTTCCATCTTTCTAAGTGTTTTTTTTTGGGGGGAGTTTATTTGTTTGTTTTTGTTTTCTCTTTCTCAGTATCCTTAGTCTGAGGCACTTTTCTCCCTTCTCCGTTCATTTAAGTCTGGCTCCCGTGTCTACAATCTCCAAGCGTCTCCTCAAGCAGTCTTGCCCAGTCTCTTCAATTGGAGCAGTCCCTCCAGGCTCTCAGAACGCCTTTACCCCTCTTTGCCTGGGCTCTCCCCCTGTCAGCTGCCTTCCTGAGTCACCACTGTACCCCATTCCTTATCGCTGCCCACAATCAGTGCAGCTGGGATGTTGAAGGAGTCCCTGAAAAGGGAATGCTAATCAGACCTTGTTAGAGAGCACAGCAAACCACGCTGATGGAACGGGGAAGTCTGTTCTCACCGCTGCACAGGACAAGGATGCTTGAGCTCCTGAAATTCCCCCAGTGAGTTGACTCCAGGGACCTGACAGGCTGGGGACAGAGCCATGCATGCATGGTACAGCCCCTCCATGATTCCCTCTTCAGTCGAGCAGTTTGACACTTTTCCAAAACATGCAGAGGAGGAAGTACATACATAGACACAAAGGCACTGGCCCAGTCGATCACTGTCTGGGTGAAAAGTGCTCTTGGGGGAAAAGAAAATGGGTGTGCACAGGCAGACATGGGGCAACACATGCAGCAGAAGAGTCCTTTATTTTTAAGTAATGCAAGGAGTGGCACCAAAAGGGCTCAGTCAGTCCTTTGCTATGACCCATATTTTATGCAAGAGTTCTTTTGTTTTGTTTGTATCTTTGTGAATGTGTTTGTTTATTTTTAAACAGGGCCTCCCGTAGCAGAGGCTGACCTCAACCTCCCTGCGGAGCTGATCCTCCTTCAGCTCCTGATCCTCCTGCACCCACTTCCTCAGGGCTTGGATTACAGATATGCGCTGCCATGTCCCAGCCTTGCAGAAGGCTCAAGGTGTTTGTTTTCATCCTGCACTGGAGAGAAGAGAAAGGCAAGACGCAAAGCTCCTACTCGATGCTCAGGACTCAGCTGTGGCTTAGCATCTGAGGGACTTGACTGGAGTTCTTTGAAGACATTCTCCAACCCTGGCTGGGGAGCATAGCTAAGGAGGCAGTCAGGCTATAAGAAAGCCCATGAAAACCCAAGAAAGAAAAAGAAGGAATGGCCCAGCAATTAAAAAATCGCTTGCTGCTCTTTCCGAAGACTGAATTCAGGTGTTCACAATCACCAGCCAGTCACTCCAGCTCCTGGCCATTTGATGCCCTCTCCTGACACACACACACACACACACACACACACACACACACAGAGAGAGAGAGAGAGAGAGAGAGAGAGAGAGAGAGAGAGAGAGAGAGAGAGAAAGAAAATAAATATTTTTTCAAAGAAAATGAAAAATTAACACAGTAGAGAAAGCTTGCTGGAAGAGGAAGTCCTCAGGCCTGGCATCACAAGATGACACACTTCTCATAATGACCATGATGCACTGGTTCTCACTGGGCCTTGGCCCCCATCTGTAAAAGTGGCCTTAAGCAAATTCATCTCAGAAAAACAATTCATCCTGTGGGACCTCAGAAGATAATCTTGCTCCTTCATCTTGTCATGTTGAGCTAGACGACAATCCTAAGTGGGACTGACTTCATTCTGCTCACTGTCTTCATTAATCTTCAAAGACTTATCCTTAAGAGAGACATTTGCTCATTTAAAATGGGACTCAAGGGCTGGTAGCGCAGTCCAGCGACAGAGCCCTTGGCTGGCTATGTGAGGGCCTGGGTTCCAGCCTCAACACTGCAAAACAGATAAGTTAAAGTAACGATAAAAACAAACGACAGCCCAACATCCAAGCAAGTCCTCCCCACCCCAAGCTTACTGTTCTACAAAGCCCTGCGCCAGGCCCCTTAATGGCTGTGGGGCGCGCAAGAAACAGGCGGTTCACCGTGAGCCTTACTCGGTCTCTATCTGACATGGCAAGCGGTGGGGGAGGGGGCGAGGCAGGGGGAGAGGAGATGGGAGTTTTCTAATGATCTTCTTTAGTTAATAGGCACAAGTTGTTAGCTTGATCTGAGAAGGCCTCTTTCCCCGTGTGCCAATTCCACCCCCTCTTTTTTGTAATGGGTTTCGTTCCCACAGCTAATGTACTGCGTAATGAGGCCGGAGGAAAGCAGAATGCTCTGGGGTAACGATACGGAGCCTCCTGGGCCCTGACAAAGGACAGAGTGAGCCTGGCTGGATGATCTCAATGACAGGGTCCAGGATCCTTTCAGCCCTGCTGAGTCCAAGCCTCCTGCCAGGGCTTATGTGCGGCACAGTGTCACAGTTGGGCTCTGGTGTAAACCCTAAGGGGTCCGGTGCAGGACATGCCCCTTCCAAGCCAAGTTCATTTCTTTTTCTAAGCTCTGATCCAACCTTTCTCCATCTTCCTCTTGGTCCTCCAGTTGTTGGTTCAGAGGCCTTTTGCCTTCAGGATGGGGTACACGGCCCCACTGTGTAAAGAAAAAAAAAGTACCCCTGACCATTCTGCCAACATTGAGCAGGCTTCCAATGGAAACATGAGAGCACACACTTTGGATGGGCAAATATCCAGTAGTCAGGGTAGCCATAGTAAGGAGACTTCACCTTCTCCATCACTTCCGAGTGCTCCCTCCTGCATATGTATCCCTTCACTCAGAGAATGCCAACATCGTCTGTGCGGTCTCTTCTCCACCAGACCCATGCCTCTTGGTTGCCCTGTTCCTCACCCCAGCCTTCCACCATGTACACTGAGTTGAAATGATTTCATCACCAGTGAAATAGATCACTGCTGAGGCAGGAGGTTGGAGAGTTCAGGGCAACATAGTGAAACTGTCTCAAAACAAATAAGCAAACCGAACCCAAAGGATTAGCAGTTGGAGAACCTCAGTGAGAGGTAGTTCACACTGGTTGAGTGGGGGGTAGCCGGTGTGAAGGTCCCTAGTAGATGAGTATGATGATTATTTGCTTATTTATTTATCTGCAGGGCTGAGGGTGGAACCTGTGTCCACTGCAGTTTACAACCTATGATTTGGTCTTCCTAGCACTTTATGGCAGTGCTTTGTAAAACACAGGGATGTCATCTGGAACTTTCAGAGGAGGAGCCTGGGTTGCTTGGGGTAAGGTTACAAGGTAACACAGTCAGTGCATGTTAGAAAAAGCTCCCCCTACCAGGACTTTTCCTACTGCCCTGAATGTCTATAAGAATCCACCGGTGTTAGAGAAGGGGTGTGAATGTCAGTGGTAAAGGACAGGAGAAATAACAAAAGGCTTGTTTGCTGTTTTCACAAACCTGTAACCTGAGGTAACTGGAAGTTTGAACAAGCTAAAATGTCAAATAAATAAAATGGCTGACTTTTATTGAGTAGATAGTAAATGTGTGCTTATTGGTAGTGAACACTGGTTTGGTCTTTTACCCCACCTGTATTATGCATGTATTTCCCATGGGAATTCTATGAACTGGATGGCGTCCCTGTCCTCATAGGTCTCCTAAACAGACAATACTATCAAACTACCGAGAAATACAAATGTTCCTAAGGGCAACTTAAAAAAAAAATGCCTGGCAGCAGTGGCGCATGCCTTTAATCCCACCATTAGGGAGACAGATCTAGGTAGATCTCTGTGAGTTCGAGGCCAGCCTGGTCTATAGAGTGAGATCCAGGACAGGCACCAAAACTACACAGGGAAACTTTGTCTCGCAAAACCAAAAAAGAAAAAAAGAAAAACATCTGGTGATCCCACATAGGTTGGTGAAGAAGGGAGAAGAGGACATTTTCCCACTCCTCTGAGGCTGGTAATGGGTTCCAACTTGGGCATCTGGCAATAACAGTCGCAGACTGTCCAAAGCCGCACGGCTCTGTATGGGTCTCATTTCTCACACTTTCAGACAAGTCACCAATTGTCTTAGGGAACTTGCCTAGTCTCGGATACTCCAGTCTGCTTCCTTACCCTGAGAGGTGGCCTTGGGGTTGCTGGAAAGTTCTCTACCTGTGAGGCTCTTCTCACTGACTGTTTATTTCTCTGCCTCTGGGAAGAAATGGAACATGGCTCTCTAGGTACAATGGACACCGCACTGCAGACCCAGCACCACCTTGTTCCGCCTTAAGGACTTTGTGCATGCATTTCTTCCTGCCCCATGGCATTCACATGACTACCCCTCCCCATTCAGGTCTCGACTCAAGTGTGTTCTCCCTGGGAAGACAGTCCCCTTATCTGAAACAGCCCCCTCCAATCCTGCTACTCCCTCACCCTGGTTTATTATCCTGGTTTATTTTTTAAATGTCTTATCACCACGTAACACTGTGGTATCTATTTCCTTGTCTGTTTATTGCCTCCACTGAGGGAAAGAACTTCATCTTACTGGGCTCTACAGTTGCTAAGAAAGTGACTGGCTGTCATAGGCTGTGTATTGTTCCATGATGAATGAATGAGTGACTCAGTGGATGAACATATACCCAGAATTCCCATTCCTTACCTCACTCACTATTAATAACCAAGGCAGACCAAAGAATGAGTGTCCAAATGACCCTTTCCATTCACTATCCTTCACTTCAGGCACTGGTTCTAGATGTACTCACCGCTCCCTCTGGTTTATTTATGAGCATAACAGTTCACATTTTTTACCATCGTTCATTGGAACAGTACAACCTGGGTAATTAAGTGCCTGTAACAGGAAGGCACCTAGCATATGGCAATTGCTTGCTTAACATTTGTTCACTCACTGTCATTACAGGGTAATCCCCGTTCACCAAGCTCCCCACAGCAGCCAGATGAGTCATCACCAGTGCTGGCTGCACAGTGCCAGGTTCTGGACGAGGGGTTTCACATAGGTTTTCTCGCTTCCTCTTATGAGTCACAAAAGGTGGGCATTCTCATGTGCTACAAGGCCACAGTTAGTAATTTGGATCCTAATGCTGATCTGAGTCGGTTTGACTCCAGACTCCACCTCTTGGCCCTAAAACCATATTGCTGCACTGGTAGAGACACGCCTTCCCACCTGCTCCCAGGTCAGGCCTGGTTTGTTAAACACACATGAAAAAAAAAAAAAGAATGAAGGACTAGCCTGAGATAACTTTCAGGTATTTTAGCATTCTGTGTTCTACAACTCCGTGTCTCTCTGGTATTGATGGTGTCTCCATTCCACCATTTACCATGACCTCTTTAAAAGGCCTTAATGGTGCCCCACCCCCTCCTTCACCCTTTCTGCGTCCCTCTGAATAGGAGATAGTCCTTCTTTCCCTTTGATGCCAAGTGCCACCCGAAGGCCATGCACCTCTGATAGGCACCCCCTCATCAGAGACCAGCCATGTTCCTTGCACTTGGCCTCATCCTGTTCTTGGTTTCGCCCAGAGCTGTTGCCAAGACTTCCCACCTTGCAGGTCTGGCAAAGATAACTCCTTTATGCTGGGCCTTGGTTATCAGAAATGAAGTGAGAGAGTTTCCATTGATAACCCCATGTCAATCAAGCCCAGGCAGCCTCTCCATCAGTTGTCTGAGTTAAGGACTCAACCAGTCTCCTGCCTCCAAAGCCTATGCTGGCAGCCACTAGCAAAGTGATCTTCCCACTTGGTTAGGAGAGAAGGTGCTGGCATGCTAAGTCGTAAGTGCTAGAAACACTATGGAGCCTCACTGGTTGGGAGAACAGATAGGAGTTCATGATTCATTTACAACGTTTGTGTGGGGAAAGCCGAGATGGGCCCCTGTTTCCCTTACCACTGATGCTTGCAACAGCTGAGGAATCTTAACCTTTCGCAGAAGCTCAGCTTGGCGCCCAAATCTTCCAGCCTTTTCTTTCCATTGCCATAGTCATTTTCATAGAAAAGCATACATCCTGCTTTGTGAGAAGGGAGAGTTCCCGAATTTTTTCAACAGATCTTGAGAGTTCTGCTCAACCTTGGGTTTGGAGCAAGAGATGGAGTGTGAACTGTCTGTTTTCTCTTCCTCCAAGTCCAGGGTCATGGTGAGTTTCTCACAATTCCTTGTGAAAGTAAGAGGAGAATGCAGTACAGAGGCGGCCCTCAGCCTCTTCATGGTGCCTATCACACCTGAAGTGCTAGTAGCCTTCCCTTAAGAAGAGGCTGGGATGATGAATCCACACACAGATCCTCCCGTACACACACACACACACACACACACACACACACACACACACACACACACTTCTGCCTTCAAAGCCAAGGTCCTGTTGGACACTCAGGAAACCACAGTCAAGGGCTCTTATAGTTATTTTGGAAGAAGGCATCATTGTGGAAGTAGTGGAGCATAAGCTGGATTATGTGGTCCAAAGCATCTACCATGAGGGTTCTTGGTAGAATGATGAAGTTACAGAGAATCCTGTAAATTACATGGGAAACTAGAGGCTGGGTATGTGTGGTTTGCTAGGGTGATAAAGAGTAAGGACACCAGGATCTATGAAGTAGCTCAGCTGGTAAAGGCACTTGCTGCCAAGCCCGATGACCTGCGTTCGATCCCTACACTCTAAATGTGGAAACAGAACCAACTCCCCCGACTTGTTCTCTGACTCCCACCTGTGTGCACATACAAAAGCCTCACTCACCACACCTGTCCGTCTCACCTACACTTTCCTCTTAACGAGTGAGATCTGGCTGGATGGTGGTGGTGCACGCCTTTAATCCCAGCACTCGGGAGGCAGAGCCAGGCAGATCTCTGTGAGATCGAGGCCAGCCTGGTATACAGAGCGAGTCCCAGAACAGTCAAGGCTACACAAAGAAACCCTGCCTCAAAAAACCAAACCAATAAAAAAAACAAGTGAAATCTGGTTTGGGCATCATGGCAGATTCTTTTAATCCCAGTACTCGGGAGGCAGAGGCAGGTGGATCTCTGTGAGTTCGAGGCCAGTGTGGTCTACATAACAATTTCCAGCATAGCCAGAACCATACAATGAGAACTTGTGTTATAAAGAAGTCATCAAGCTTCATCAAAGGCTTCCTTTCTTAGGCAATAATGGAAATAGAAACCCAACTGCATCTTGCCACTACTCCCACAGTCCTCCAATGTGTGGGCTCCCTAAACTGGACCACATTAACAGAGAAACACCCACTGAAATCCCGCCACCCTCTCCAGCCACAGCTTTCTCGGGAGCATTGCTCCTCCACTTCTTGCAATATACTCAGAATCCTGGGAAAGCTGCTCTGATTGCCCCTGTGATGAAGTTAATGTATTGGCCTATCTCACCTGATCACCCAGTGATTAAGCCACTAATTGTTAAACACTATAGTGTAATAAAATCACCCATTTCATTTTATAGAATGCCTTTTCCTCGGTGGTCCAAAGTGCAATCTAAATGTGATATTGCCCTGTTAGCTTATTATACTTGAAGCCAAGGTGATCCTTAGCCAAAAATGTCTGCACCACAACCTTGGCCCATCCTGGCTCTCCTCCCTTTTGTTCAATTCACCACAGTCTGCTGATACACCAGTGGCCTTCTGCCTTTGGACCAATGGGTTCATTCTCCATGATGAAGATTTGGAGTAGCTAGTGTGTGCATCTTTATTTCCTGCTGGTTGTTGTGTGACATGACCTTACAGAAGCCAAAACATTCTGTGCAGATTATAATGATGTAAACAAACATCTGTACAACGTAAAGATACCCTAAAAACCTAGAGGAGCCCCGTTCTGTGCAGTGAGCCAACCCCAGGTAACATGTAGGAGCTCACCTGCTCTTCTGCAAGCTGGATTCTGGGAGACCACAGTCTAGCAAGATGCTGCCCATGCTTGCTTATCAACAGGCATCATTGCTTAATCTATCCACTGCTTCTAAACACCCAAGAGGGATGTGAATTCCACACTGCTGAAGCAGCTGTGGCAGCTGTCGCTCGGCATCTGCCATGGAGGACCTGGCCTCATTTCAGGGAGGGTTCCCTGAGGCCGAAGACGACGAGATTCCAGGGGGATCAAGAGGGCCAGCTGGGGCTGGAGGGAGAGGCGCAGAGGAACTCCAGCAGAGGCAGAACACAGAACGGGAAGGAGTCTTCAAGAAGCAGGTCACCCTCCGTGAACACAGGAAGGATGAAGAATGAGAAGAGCAGCCTCAGATGAAGGCTCAAATCATCCAGGATTAACTCCAGCAAACCTCAAGTTCTCAAGGACACCTTCCTGCTACGGTGTTGGCCACCAGGGGGCTCCTGTATTCCAACAATATTATGGAAAAGTGACAAATGTTTCCAGTATTTTCCTACACACAAACCTGTACCATCAGCAATCTTTGCCTGTGGGGGAAACCTGGAGATTCCATCTGGACTTGTATGCCGCGTCCCGGGTGAGAATAAACAGAAACCATCAACATCTTCGCTCTGTTTCTCTTTCTTAAATGGAAAACCTGCTCCTGTGCTGTAACAATCTACAGCCAGGATCAGGCTAGGGAGAGGGAGAAGTTTCTAGCAAACAAGACATGCGACTGTAGAGATAAAATCATGTTTAGTTGGAGATGACATGACCGCATCTTAGGTACACTACCCTGGTGGCGCTCTAAGAAAACAGTACGTATCTATTTGATAAAAGGCTCCGGTTAATGTACCACTTCTGTTCATTTCTAGCTACGTGTCCTTGGCCTAAGCCCCATATCTCACAAGTTTATCTCTTCCACAAAATGGAAGTGCTTTCAGCCCATAGATTGGATATGAAAATCGGTAATGTCTTTGAAGGGGTTGGGTTGGCAAATGGCCAATGCTCACAGTTCTGTCATTCACTCAAATGTGACCTACAATGACACAAATATGACCGGTGGTACCAACGCCAATGCCGAACTGGGCATGCTCAGTCTGAGGACAAGAGGATGCTGTCCTATCTGCCTCCAAACATCTGAAGGACTAACGCATAGAAGACAGATTTGAATATTTCAACCTTACCCCAAAGTAGAAATTAGTCTCCTGAGGGAAGCAGTGATCAAACTTGATGATCATGTGAGTGACCTAAGAAGAAAAAAATCTTCAAAAATGCATGGGGAGATAAGTTAGCTCACATCTCCAGTCCTGAAGGAAACGGTGAATGAGCCATGTAAGGAGGCCTCTAGCAAGGATTCCTGCATCAGACAGACTTCCACGATGCTTCTGTGACAGAATGGGAGGAGGATCAGATGGTGTCCCAAGCTCTCATGAAAAGCAGCTCTGGGAGGGAATTAGGGAAAGTGAGGCGTCTCAGAAATCAAGCGTGGCAACACAGTCTAGAGAGACTCGGATGTGTGTATCCTCGCCTCAGGGTTTTAGCTACAAACAGCGATAATATTATCAGAGTTTGTTGAACATCCAAGATGCCTCGCTCAGGGCTTGGCTCACAGTGTTACTTCAACCATGGTAAATTGCTCTTTATATTATGGGCAAGGAACCAGCTGAAATCAAAGGAACTGGAGAAATCCCAGCTCCTATAGGAAGGATGCACACTTCCGTGGAGTCCAAAGGGCAGCCTTGGATATGTTTGCTCTGGGGGTGTAACTGAGAGGCTGTATCCCTGGTTATGTAAACTGAACTGGGAGCTGTCTGTACTGTATACACGGGGCTGGGTGTGGGTTGAGATAGGCGAGGAGGACGTGGGTGTGCTCAACATGAATCAAATGTGTACAATGTCAGTTACCTTAAAAAAGAAGCCGGCTGGACTAAGTTGTCCCACCTAGCTTTTCTCGGGAGCCTCAAGTGCTCTCTTCTCTTCCTGCCTTGTCCAGGTCCTTCCTTCAGCCTGCACACACCTCCTTCACTGTTAGAAATCTGCCCCTCCCTCCTTGAGAAAGATGGTGGAACTCGAGCCCCCCAGCCAAGGGCTCTGCCTAACTACCTTCAAACACCCTCACATGCCTAGCAAGGAGCGGCACAGTGAACAGCTTCAACTGTGTCTAAGGCTACCAGGAAAGGCAAATGGAAACTCTTAGAGACAGCTCTGAATCACCAGGTATGTGATCAGGCAGGTGGTAGCCAGCCACTCTCCAGTTTTTCTGAAGTCAGCCAAAGACATGTGTTAGCATGGGGGCAAGGAGCATCCACACTACCCCCCAAAGCTCCCCTATCCTCAAGTCTGTTAGGGCATTGGCAATTCTGGTCATAAGAGGGTCCACAATCGCCTTCTTCTGGGCTTTGAATGTAAGGCCACTCACTACTTCCCTGCAGGGATGGCCACTCCCGTATCCACCAAGCTGATGCTTAGACGCCAGTCTCTGCATACATTATACCCCAAAATTTGGACCACAGGAATTGTGTAATGTCCCACCAGAAGAGTGGAAAGTGACTATCATATTTAAGTCATCAGGTCATAAATTGTTCTAGGGCTGTGTGGGACTGCAGCAGACACTGGAAGGGACCAAGCCACCTGTCCTGTCTGCATGAACTTCCTCTAGTTTCCTCTCTACCCACCCTTCCTGATTCAGCCTGAAAGATCCTCAAACATGGTGGGTTTCGGACAATTTTTAGACAAGACTCCAGTAAGTCCATTTTATACCACAACGCAGAACACATAATCACATTAGCATGTGTGGCATGGAGCATACACATGCATGTATTTTGAGTTCTTCTGTTCCATTCTGTAGTCATCTATTCCATTTTTAAATGTTGATTATGACCTGACTTTCACCCTACAACCAGAAGTTTAAAGACAGCGTCCTTCACTGCTGATCTTTCCCAACAATTCGAGCTGCTCTCCGCTCCCTGTAAATGAGGGCCAACCGCTTTACCACAGCGGACAACGCATCCAGCTTCAGTTTGGTCAACCACCTGAGCTGCCGACACACCACTGTGTAAGCCATTCCTCCCGGCCTGCACATCTGTGAAGTGTCCCAGACACCAGTCCTCTGAAAGCTGTTTTGTCTGCCCCAGCAAAACCAAACTCCATTATGCTCCCATAGTCTTCAGGAATTCTTTCTCTTTTAATGTAGCACAAAATGACTTCCTGGACCTGATTGTGGCTTAGATCCGTTTTCTTTTCTTCCTTCCTTCCTTCCTTCCTTCCTTCCTTCCTTCCTTCCTTCCTTCCTTTCTTCCTTCCTTCCTTCCTTCCTCGTTCCTTCCTTTCTCCCTCCCTCCCTCCCTCCCTCCCTCCTTTCTTTCCTTCTTTCTTCCTTTCTTTTGTGTGTGTGTGTGTGTGTGTGTGTGTGTGTGTGTGTGTGTGTGTGTGTGTGTGTTTTGTTTGTTGTTTGTTTTGTTTTTCAAGACAGAATTTCTTTCTGTGAAGCCTTGGCTATCCTGGAACTTGTTCTATAGACCAGACTGGCCTCAAACTCACAGAGATCCACCTGCCTTTGCCTCTGCCTCCCGAGTGCTGGGATTAAAGGCGTGTGCCACCACTGCCCTGCGCAGGTCTGTTTTTTATGTCTGAATTTTTAGGGGAGGGGGAGGGAGGAAGGGAAGGAGAAGATGCAGGTGAACGTGGGGGTCAAAGGTTGATTGATGTTGCTAGCTTCCTCAATTCCTCTCCTCCATCTTTTTTTAGGCAAGGAACCGCCCTGGAGTTCACTGATTTGGCAAGCCTACTGGCCAGCAAGCTCCAGGGGTCCTCCTGTCTCCGCCTCCCTAGTGCTGTGTGACAAATGCTGGCTTTTCACCAGGGCGCTGAGGATCTGAACTTGGGTCCTGACACTTAACACTTCACTAACTGCACAATCTCCCCAAACCAACAAATGAAATAAAGAATCCTTCTTCCCTTCCTCCTGCCTCAGTGATGCTCAGAACTCCTCACAGGAGAGAGAGGAAGCGGCCAGTCTGGTTTGGCTTTGTTTCCTTTTAGACATGCAGTCTCATTGCCAGTGTCTTCAAACTTGTCCAAGGTACAGCACGATTTATTGGACTCACGGGAGACTGGAAGAAGCCAGCTGAGGTGGAGAAACCAAAACAGGGTGAGAATGATGGCCGGCTCGAGCTGCCAAGGCAGGGTAGGCACTGGTAGGAGGACATGAAGAAAATAACACTGCTCCCCAGGCTCACAGCGAAACCCTGCCACCACACCAAACAAATGCCCTGTAGCCTGCTACGGCCTCAGCTGGTGGGCAGCACACACCCAACTTCTAGCCATCCATGGAGCTTGATGAACAGTGGGTTACCTTGTCTACTTAAAAATAATAGCCAAGGGCTGGCAAGGTGGCTTGGAGGGTAAAGGCACTCACTGCCAAGTCTGATGATCTCAGTTCAGGACCCAGAACTCACAGGATGGAAAGAGAGAGACTCCTGCAAGTTGTTTTCTTGCTGCCATACACAGCATCTCCCCCAAATAAATAAATAAATAGATAAATAAATAAAATAAAATAAAGAAACAAGCAAGCAATGGCACGTATATTATTATTGCATTTAATGATGGAGGTCAGGGCTTGGGAAGGTGGGACACTTTAAGAGGGCAATTCGATAAACTTCTCACCCTACAGCTAGAGAAAAAGAGACGCAGGCAGGCCAGTAACTTGCCCATGGTCACACCTGATTAGCCGCAGAGTACAGAGTTCTTTATGGCCAACCATGCTGGCCACACACAGAAGCACCCAGTGCCCTCATGTTCCCCGAAATGCACGCTTCTAAGGGCCGCACTCCGCCCAGCTTGCAAAGCCCCTTCAAGGAGGCCAAGCACTGCCTGCCTTGACTGCAGAGAGGCTTCCCAAGCCATCAGCCCTGCCCACAATGCTCTGCCACATGCCACATGCACTAATGGTCTCTTCGCAGTATTGTGGCCGTTACCAAGCGCCTAAGCTATTAACTCACCACCAGCAGGTGCCAAATTGCCTCTTCTTCTGCACAAGATGTTCATTTAAAACCAAATTACACGTAAATCCTCAAGTGCCTGCTTATTTCCTTCAGCCCTTAGCCTTTTGGCGCGGCCCCCACCCCTTTTGCACCTGGCTGCTGGATGTCTCTGAGATGACATGTGACATCTGTGCAGTTGTGCAGTTGGGCTGTGTGGACTTCAAGCTTCCAGAGGGACACACGTAGAACTGGAAGGATGTTTAGGGACGCTTCCACACCCAACCTGACCCTCTTCAGTGGAAACTGAGGCCAAGAATGCAGCAGGGGCTTGCTTGCCCAAGCAAGCCGGGAAGACCAAACTAGCGTTAAGACGTTTGCTTTGCCAAATAGGAATCTAAGCTTGGGGAGGTGGGAGGTGACCACCTCTATGCTGATCCAAGCCTGGAATCGCCATGAGAGGGGCAGGAGGCAGAGCCCAGGCAGAAAGCCTTCTTATGCACTGTGCTCCTGCCTGGGTGTCCCCTGGGCCAAGGGTGCAAAGCTGAAACGCGATGGGGGTGGGGTGGGGAAGCTTGGGGCAAAGAGGACTGGGGTCCTGACCCTGCAGAAACCAGCTCCGAGGAGCGCCCCCACCCTAGAGTTAAAGGGGCCTCTGGTTGGGGAGCCCCCGGACAAGGTCCGAATGCCTTTCCCCATTCAGTAGGATTATCCCTTTTGAATTGTTGGGGGCGAAAGAAAAAAAGCTACAGCTAGCGAACCCTGCCTGACAACACCGAAGGAATTTTTCCCAGGGATCGGCCGAAAGCTGACTCACATTTAAAGACTTGCCCAAAGTGGTCATGCCCCTCTGAGCAAATACCACAGGCATGTAAAACCTCGCTCCCCGCGGCCTCCGGCGGCCGCCCATTGGAGCGGCGCGGCGCCTCTTGGGCCGCGCTCAGCCAATCGCAGCGCCGCGGCGCCGGGTTGCTAACCGGGCTGCGGGTCCGCGGCAGGCGCGGGCCGGGAGCTGTCACCGCTTGTTTCCTGTCCCGGGGGCGGGCGTGCTGCGGGTGGGAGGCCCTGACTGTTTGTTTAGGCAGGTAAGGGGAAGAAAAGGATCCAAGGCGGAGCCACCTACCCGGGAGGCTGCCGTAGGGCCTGGGAGAGTGCGGGCTACAGGCCGGCTGGGGTGCATTCCTGGGCTGCCGCCCCGCGCTTCCTCCCCCACCCCACCCCCATCCCCGGCCTGGGCGACCCCTCCGATGTCAGGATGCTTGCAAGCCCCGCACCCATTAGTCATTCCGTTACACCAACAATGCCCCAGAGGGCAAGCGGGCAGGGCATCACTCCTAAGAAAGGAAAAGGTTTTGGCCTGGCCAGTGCCAGATCCACAAATCAGCGTGCCATTTTCAGTTGAGACAAGGATCCCTCTCTCTGTAGCCTAGGCTGACCAGGATCTTAGTAGAGAGCTCAGGACAGGGCCCGGAATTTGTGAGGGATTTTTCTGCCCTGGCCTCCAAAGTGCACGGAGGATTATAGGCATGAGCCACCGTGCCCAGCACAACTGTAGCTCTGGTCTTTGTCAACTTAAATGTGTTTTTTTGTTTTGTTTTGTTTTGTTTTGTTTTGGGTTTGCTGTTGGTTTTGAGATGGTGCCTCATGTAGCTCAGGCTGGCCTTCAACTTGCTGAGGATGACCCTGAACTCAGATCCTCCAGCCTCCACCTTCTAATTGCTAGGATTGCGGGAGTGCACCAACCACACTTGGTTTTATGCAGTGCTGGGGATGGAACCCAGGGCCTCCCGCATGCCAAGCAAGCACTCCACTGCTGACCTAGAGCTTCCAGCCCTTATTCGCTCATCTCTAAAATGAGATGTGTAGGCTGACCGCCTTTCCAGTCCCTGGCTCAAAGTCTGGTTCTTATCTGGAGTATGAGAGAAACGCTGAGGTTTGATTGTAGTTCTTCCGATTTCCCATGGAACAGCCCAAGTGCTTTTTTATTTGGCGCATGGCATCTAGCCATTGACTCAAAGCTGGGTGTCCTCTCTTCCCTTCCAACCTTCCCTCTCTCCAGCTGGATGCTTCAAATCCCTTCTCCTCCTCCAGCTTCTTCCTGCTACTGGTTTTTACACCACCTGTCCATCACTTAGACCCTCCACTTCACCTTGTCCGTCTCTCATTCTCCAGGTCTCTGCAGACATGGCCCATGCTCTCTGCACCCTAATTTTACCTAGGGCTCTCTGCTGTTTTTTCTGTGACGCTCTGAAGTTCTCAGTCACATGTATATCCCAAACTGCAATTGTAATTTCTTCTGTTAGACAAGACAGAGGCCACTTCTGCCTTAGTTTGTATCACCTCTTCAGTTCCTAGCACTGGAGAAGTGTTAGGTTGAAGTTATTTCAGACAAAAAGCCTCAGAGAAGTAAAGAATGTACCTATTTCACAGGTGAGCCTATGGAAGCTTAGGGGACTAGGCAAGGGGCACTAGAATCTGGCTCTGCTCTCTTGCATCTGTTAGAAAATTAGACGATTGAATAATGGACCTCAGGGATCACAATTAAATGCTCTCACAAATGCCTGTCTCGTGTAGGTAAGATGACTTTGTCCCTGCCATCCAAGGGCCTTTCCAGACCGAAGAAAGGTCCGTGTATTCATTCAGCAGATATGGTGGAGCATCTAACATGAGCTGAGCGTCCCAGGGGTAAATGAACTTCTACAGAGAGGACCTTACAGAGAAGTGTGAGACTAGAGAACACTTGCCGTCCACGGCCTCCCTTTAAGCCAGCCATCTATCCAGGTATTTTGGTCATTTTCACGCCTCATCTGAAGTAAGCTTAGCTTGTTCTTTTTCTTAGACTAAAAGATGGGTTCCCCAATTCTCTCTCTCTCTCTCTCTCTCTCTCTCTCTGTGTGTGTGTGTGTGTGTGTGTGTGTGTGTGTGTAAATCATAGCCAGTTTGGGGCCAGCCTGGGCTACATGAGACCCTGTTTTAAAAAACAAAAATCAAGTATATCATTGCTGTTCTTTAGATTAGCAATGAGGTGTGAGAGGCAACCATGGCTGTTTCTACAGATGGGTGCTCAGGCAAGCAAGTTTTATACATGGCGAGAGACTTTTCTGGGTACCGTTCTCTTAGCCAGGATCTAGAAGCTAGATGACAGTAGAAGGGGTTTTCTTTGGACTGCCAGCTCACAAATAGTGACACAGAGACTTATATGAAAGCTTGGCCTTAGCTTGTCCCGCTTGCTCTTATAGCTTAAATTAACCCATTTATTTTTAATCTATATTCTGTTGCATGGCTTGTTACCTCATCTCTCTGTACTGCCCATGCTGCTTCCTCCCTATCTGATTGGCGACTCCACCTTCTTCCCAGAGTTCTCTCTCTGCCCGGAAGTCCCACCTATACCTCCTGCCTAGCTATTGGCCATTCCGCTTTTTACTACACCAACCACAGCAAGACTTTTTCACTCAGTGCACAAACATCCCACAGCAGGTGACCGTCACCCTCAACGCATAGACACACAGACACACTTACACTTACACATTCCGTGACAACCACCAACTAAGTGAAACTGATTTACAAGGGAGGAAAGGAATGGGGGTACCCAGCATGAAGGAAACGCACCTGGCTCTCGTCCTGCCTGAATGCTTTCCTGCAATGAAGAACTGGTCACACTGTTTTCCCCCTTCTCTAGGTCAACTGATGTTTTGGGGCATGTGCTGTGCACATGCGCTATACAATAGGAAACAAAATATCTCTGGTCTCTGGCCTAAGAAGCTTACAGTCCCAGTCTGAGCTGGGTCATTCATACCTGTTATCATACAGTGCTCGGGAGGCTGAGGTGGGAGGACTCAGTTCAAGTCCAGCCTGGGCTACAAAGCAAGACCCTTCCTGGATAATATAATAGAAAGCTAGTGTGGGAAAGACTGGTATAACCATCTACCAGTCCAATTAAACTCCAACCAACCGTACATCCATCTTCACAAACTGAACTAAGCCTTAAAGAATGACTACTTCAGTGTATAAAAATCCCCCGGGGGCAGGAGGGATCTTGCACCGCTAAGGATCTGGAGGAAAGAGATGGAGATGAGAGGCCTCAGAGGCCCAAGGTCCTGCAGAACTGTATAGGATAGGTCCTCCATTATGATCCTAAGAGCAATGGTGACTAATGGAGGTCCCTGGGGTGATGGGAGCCATGAGCCCAAGTGACCCTTGACACACATGCCGCCATATTTGGGCTTCTCTCCTCTTTTCCTAGATCTAGGCCTTGCTTAAGTCTCCATAGCACCAGAACCTCTTCTCACAGATACCAGAACCTCTTCTCAGAAATCAGGTGACCATGCTACAGTTAGGCAGTTAGGCAAGAATAGATAATCCTCATATCAACATTCCCTGCTGGCTGAACAACCCATGAGTAAAGTCCCCTCCCTGCTTGCACCCCCCTTTGCCCCCGTCTATATATGCCTTAAGAGGAACATAAAATTTTGGAGCTTGATCAGACATCCTGTCTTGCTCTCATTCTTTGTGTCTCTTGTCCCTCTCATTCGCCGGCCCTCCCTTCAGGTCCCTGTTGAAGAACCCGCTGGCTGGGGCACTGGGGTGAGGGTTATAGGATCCAGTTTTGGATTCAAAGGTGTGGCTCAGAGGTACAATGCTTCCTAAAAATATATAATTGTGGTTGATATATTGTGCACCCCAATAAACTTATCTGGGGGTCGGAGAACAGAACAGCCACTATATTAAACATAGAGGTTAGGCAATGGTAGCACAAACCTTTAATCCTAGCATTCTGGAGGCAGAGGTCCATACGGATCTCTGTGAGTTCAAGGCTACACTGGAAACAGCCAGGCATGGTGACACACACCTTTAATCCCAGGAAGTGATGGCAGGAAGCAGAAAGGTATATAAGGTGTCAGGACCAGGAACTAGAGGCTTTTAAGTTTTAGGTTTTTAGTAGTAGTTCAGCTGAGATCCATTTGGATGAGGACGCAGAGGCTTCTAGTTTGAGGAAACAGGATCAGCTGAGAAGTTGACGAGGTGAGGTTGGCTGTGGCTTGTTCTGCTTCGCAGATCTTTCAGAATTCACCCCAATATCTGCCTCCGGGTTGTTTTTTTTTTAAATTATTAATAAGACCGTCTAACAATTTGTGTTACACATAATGCCCTGGCGTCTAGCCTCAACAACCCCCCCCCACACACACACACACTCACCACATAAAGTATTTTAAAATCACTACATTTGTCATGAGGCATGGATGAAGCAGGCTGAGAGGCAGAGCAGAGGTCAGCAAACAGGTTAGGAAGGAAGACCTGCTGGGGTCTTGAATCATGAGATGATGGCCGAGAATTCGTCCATACGGAAGGGTCTTCAAAGCCATTTTCCCCATCCTCCATCTCCATCTCCCTCCAGGACAATGTGTGTGCCAGATCAGAAAGCCCAGATCTTTCTCCTGGGACTGAAGGAGATTGGGAAGTATTTGCTGGGCTTATTACTATCTGGAGTTCAGAGTGTCCACGGGCCCAAGGGGCTGTAAGGCTGACCAGTGCAGTAGAGTATCTTGTAACCATTTTCTTAGGAATCTGCCATCATCTTACATTGTCACCTGCTTAGGACACCTGGTGGAAGGTGGCCCAGCCTTTGTCTTAGACTAAGTTCCCAGAAAGAGATAACTCAGGGCCCCTTGAGTGCTCCTTGTGATTATAGTAGAGGTTTGCCACCTGCAGTCTGGACCCTGGGCAAAGCAGGTACAGAGGCTGTGGTGAGTGGGGCATTTTCTGTTTCAAGGGTTCTTCGTGTATAACCCCGGTTCACTGAAGTCTTGCCAGGCTCTTCTCATAGGCTGTGGGCCAATCTTGCTCCTTCCTGCTTATTGTTCCGGAGGAGCCCTAGACATGCCCCTAGTCTGTTTCACTTTCGATTTCCGGGAAGAAACACACACACACACACACACACACACACACACACACACACACACATGTAGAAGTGTAAAAAGGTAGAGGTAGAAAAAGAGGGAGGAAGGAAGGGAAGGAGAGGGAGAGAGAGAGAGAGAGACAGAGAGACAGAGAGGGACAGAGAGAGACAGAGAGACAGAGCGCGCGAGCGAGCTGTCTCAGGGCTGCAGAGAGAACTGATCACCTGCTCTCTGAGTTTGACCTCAGAGATCAGGAGCCTTGCATACAGAAGAGTTGTGTGTCCAGTGTTTTGCAAAGATGACCATCTTTTTAAGGTTCAGCATTTTCCTTGAACCCTTCTACTGACCTCTGGGGGCCATAGCTGCATGGGAAAAGGTGGAACTTGTGGTAGCTCTGAGCCTCAGCAACAATCACAGAGACTTCCCTAAGCCATTTGGGACCAAGTAGCTACACACACACACACACACACACACACACACACACACACACACACACTACGCACGCACGCACGCACGCATGCACGCAAGCACAAGTCCTTGTCTTTCTGACTCTCTGGTTCCCAGTAGTCACGGGGCCCAAGAGAACCTATAGGTTGCATTTATCTCCAGGAACTCCAGGAACTGAACATGCCATCACCCCTCGCTATGCCCGAGGTGTGCATGGAAAAGCAGGGCAATGTATCCCCTTTTTCTACAAACAAAAGCACCTGTTGGAAGCTCTGAGATCCAGACAGCTGCCAGCCACTCATCAGCGCTGCATGCAGCCAAGCATGGCCAGAAGGAGAGGGCAGGGCACCAGAGGGCTGTATCTCTGAGCTATCTACCAGGTCATAAAGCAATTAGCAGAAGGGCTTGGCCCTTCCCACAGTTTCCATTCATGCTTGCTTTCTTCTATTCATTCACCAGGCCAAGGAGTTGGAGGAGTTGGAGGAGTTGCGCAAGGGCAGGGATCAGGGATCATATCGTATTCCCTTGTGTATTCTCACTGCCTTGCCCTGTGCCTGGCCCCAGACTCTCCAGTGAATGGACTCATTCACCCGAGCATTCATTCAACAGGTGCTGAGCCAAGCCCTAGAGGGTGCAAAAAAAGTGAGGCAGCACTGCTGTTAGCCTTCCGGGAACTTAGACTCTAGATGGGTAGACCCAGTGGCTCGGCGGGGATTTCTTGAACTTGACCTGTAGGCCAGGGCTGCACAAGGTACAGCTAAGAAAGAATGAGCAAGCCCCCAAGTCAAACAAGTCACCTGGATCCATTCTTCCAAAGGGAAGTACCCACTCCCCAAATGGAGGTTTTCCCACAGGGCTTTGACTTTGGCCTGGCAGTTCGGACTACACTTTCAGCTCCCTGGGGTCCTATAACCTACCCCCAGGGGTCTGTTTTCTGTTCATGAGGCTGTCGTGGTTAAGGTGGGGAGTTCTCAGTGCCAAGAGGGCTCCCAGTGCCTCTGGAGAGGGAGGTAAGCACTGGTTTTCTAGCCTGCACTCGGAGGGAAGCCTCATCAGGCCTCCACAGGTGAGTGTGGCTCGCATTACGAAACCTTTGCTGTTTCTTCAATCCGCAGAGATACCAGCAAACATCCACAAAGCAAACTCTTCACTCATCCAACCTCCCAGTGGCCACTGAGCTCTTCATCACAGGTGAAGAGCGTGAAAGAACTCCGAGAAGGCAAGTCTTCTCCATCGGCGAGCATAGGATGGCAAGCCAGTGATGCGGCTCTGGGTGTGACAAAGCCAGCCCAGCCCTGGCTTCGGTGCAGCACCCGACTCTAGCGTCTTCTCTTTTTATACCTCACTGGGCCCTTGCACCCAAGCGGCTCTTAAAGAAATCCGAGACCTTCTGTCTCTTGCTCCAAGCCTTGACCTCTAGGCACATCCCACCCTGCTGGGCTGCCACTCAGAGATGGGTCCCTGAAGTCCCCCTTCTGTTTCCTGGGCCCACGGTCTCAGGTCAGCGGTCAGCGGTCAGGTCCTCCGGCCCCATCCTCTCCACACTCCCTTCTTTCGAGTCTTTCAGCCTTGCCAGGCTCCTGCTGTTTTCTCATCTCCAGGCCCCTCACACCGCTTCCTTCCCCCTTTCATCCCTGCCCCCACTGGCTCCCACATCCTGCCCTGGGGCCCTCTGCCTGGCCCCAAGAAGTCTGTCTCCGCATTGTTCTCCACTTCCAACATTAGCATTCTCAAAACCCACATTTGCATTTTCATGGCTCCTGTCCCAGCTAGACAGGGGTACACTTTGATGCATATATATTTTGGAGAGGAGGCTTTCTCCTGCATAGCGGCTAATTTTCCACTTCCATTCAAGTGTATTCTTTGGTTCTGGCCTGATTTACTCAGGGCCAAGACAGGCTTTAGCCAGCACCTTTAGGCTATGCTGAGGCCTATAAGATGACAGAGAGACATCTCGCCTCCTGGGAACTCAGGGAAACAGACGTCTCACTTCCCACGCCTCCCCCGTCCTGCTCAGAACTTCAAAGCTTCCTGCAAGCTCCATCTGCAGCCCATGTTCTTCCCTCCCAGGCCCAAGGGCCTTGGCCTCCAGTATTTCCTAGCACAACTGCAAGGGCTGGAGCCCAAGGTCCCTAGCTCAGCTGATGGACAAAGTCAAGCCTTGATGATCCTAGGAGGATGGGACAGAGGCACACTAGAGAGCCTAGTGCCCCATATGTCCCTGCTTATACCGACACCCACCCACCCCCACCCCTCACCCCCGCAAGCCAGAATGGTTTCTCCTTACTTTAGAGGCTAGAGGAAAGTTACCAGGGGCCTGGAAGCATTCTCATTTAGGGTCTAGGCTTCGAGATAAGTATTTCTATGCCTCTGGGCTACCGAGACTCAGCTGGAACTGAGCAGCCAAGTGCCAAGCAACAAATAGGAATGCCCTGACAGGTCTCCAGAGGTTTTAGGGCAGGCATGTTTTTTTTTAACAGAGATTTAGGGAATTGTGGTTTGCATGGCACAGCTCCTAGGGTTTCATCCCAACTTGAGAGTGATTTACAATTCTAGCCCATTGAGAAACCCTCAACATTCATTTCCACCTACAGCTGAGTTCTTTCATGCAATAGCCCCAAAGAGAATGTTATCCAGATGGTGAGGAGGAGATCTGGGTGCATTCTGGCTGGCATGGGGAAACAGAGTCAGGCAGTTGGAAACTTCTGGGCTCTGCCTCCAGGTAGGGCTGACTCTGGCTGGCAGAACTTCTGCAAGGAAAGCAAAGGAAGACCTTGACTTCCCTGGATTGGTCAGCATGCAATGGCTTGCTTATGAGTCTTCTGTTCTTGACACCATGGAGGAGACTGGGGATGACGCAAAAATGAATAGAAATCGGTCTGAGATATATATACACATATATATGTATATATATATATTCTAGTATAGAATAAATATAGTTATTGCCTATTCATTGTTTGCTTGTTTAGGTCCCCCGCCCCTTTGGGGCGTTATTTATTACTTCTATGTTTGATAGCAAGATCATATCTACATTTTACACGTTAGCAAGAGGCTATAGTTAAAGGATCCAAGTGTTATTGTAATTTGGGGGCGGTCCTGGCAGAGTTGCCTCATAACATTAGAGACATCAAGGTCTCCTCTTGGAGTTCTTGCTCTTGTTAATAAAAGAATTTAATGGCTAGATGTGGCATGCGCACATGCCTTTAATTCCAGCACTCAGGAGGCAGAAGCAGGCAGATCTCTGTGAGTTTGAGGCTATCCTGGTCTACATAGCATGTTCCAGGCCAGTCACGGCTACACAGTGAGAGTATGTCTCAGAAGAAAACAAAAGAACAACAACCATGACAAAAAGAATTAAACAAATTGTTGCATGAATCTTAAAAGTTCTTATTAATAAAATCAAACCTGAGGCCAGTTATTGGGGTGAATTCTGGAATATCAGAGAGACAGAACAAGTTACAGCTAACCTCACCTGGCCAACTTCTCAGCTGATCTTGTTTTCTCAGACTGGAAGTCTCTGTGTCCTCATATCCGGATGGCTCTCAGCTGAACTGTGCTGCTCAAAACCTAAAAGCTTAACCCGCCAAAAGCTTCTAGTTTCTGGTCCTCACGCCTTATATATCTTCCTGCCTTCTACCATCACTCCCTGGGATTAAAGGCTTGCTTTCTGGGATTAAAGGCGTGAGTCACCATGCTTGGCTATATCCTTGAACAGATGGATTTCTGCCTCTGGAATGCTAGGATTAAAGGCGTGTGCTACCACTGCCTAACCTCTATGTTTAATATTGTGGCTGTTCTGTCTCCGATCCCAGATAAGTTTATTAGGGTGCACAATATTTTGGGGAACACAATACCACCACAACAAATTTAAAAAGAAACTTGAGGACAATCTAATTCAAATTTCAAAGAAACAGTCCAGGTTGAGCAAGCTGTAAATCTCAGCAGCTCCCTGGAGGAGGCAAATAGAGACAAGGACAAAAGAAAAGTCATGTTGTTTGAGTTTTGTGTGCATGGCAGCCACGCGATGATGGCAGCCACATGGCAAGGAGGGCAGCTTTGGGAAAAGACTGAAAGCCAAAAGTGTTAGGGGACCCGTGGTCAGAAAAGAAACAGGAGAAAAGGAAGCAATACACTTCTCTGAGTAATTCCGAAAAGAGGCAGGCTCACCAAGCTGCCTGCCTGGGGCTCTAGAAGAGATTACTCTAGTGAGCGGCATTCTGGGAAGGAAAGGGCATCATGTCATTAGAGGGATAATTATTCCTCTGTCTCTTTAGCATAGCTTTAGGTAAACCAGCCTTCTGGCTAGGTGAGTGACCTGCCCAACTGGATTAACTTTTGAATGTTTTGGGTCCCTTGGGCTGTTGGATCTCCTCCCAGGTCAGAGAAATAGAGTTCCCAAGGGGCCTCCACAAAACCCTGATCAAGGGCATTGGCACACAAAGTCACATGGCTAAGAGGCTGTAGCTTTTCCTGGCTCCAAATTACGAGGCTAGGGCAGACTCTAATACCTGGAGACATGAGATAGCAAAGTGGTCTGAGAATGCATGGGAGGGTTCACGTCAGCCTTGGGACTCCAACCTGCTCCAGGAAGACCTATTCTGCTGAAGGGTGGGCAAGTCTCTGGGCATAGGCTGAAACTGCATTGAAGTGTTGAGGAAATCCGGGTTCACTATGGAGTAAGAGACCAGAGTAGGGAAGAGGAGAAAATAGGCTAGGTGCTAGAATGCGGAAAATTCTGGAGACATCCTATATACTTCACTGAAGAGGTTTTGAAAGACAATTATATGAGTTTGAGGCCAGCCTGGTCAGAAGGAGTTCCAGGACAGCCAGGGAAACACGGAGAAACCGTGTCTCGAAAAACCAAAACGGGGCAGGGGCGGGGGGGGGGGTGGGGTGGGAATTATATGAGAAGACAGCTGCTGTTTCAGAAAAGATAGAAGACTGGGCCTTCCACAGTCAATCACTAATTAAGAAAATGCTCTATAGCCAGATCTTCTGGAGGCATGTTCTCAGTTGAGGGTCCCTCCTTTCAGATGATTCTAGCCTGCGTCAAGTTGACAAAACTAGCCAGGACAGCAGAACAGATAAGAAGAGGCACACTTAGGACATTCAGTAAGATGAACCTGAGTGGCTGATAGCATCAAATCTGCCTTCTAACAGAGGTTCCTTGCTTGGCCAAACTCTCATGCCCGCCTGCTTAGCAAGGATCCCCACTTCCCTCCACCCACACACCTGGGACATATGACCAGTGTCCTCATTCACCAGCCCCCAGGAGGTGTCTGGTCCCCTCCCCTGTTCCCATCAAGAATTCTGTGGGTTGGCAAGGTGAGCATCCCCCTGGCCCTTATTGCTTTCTCTGAATGAACCCTGCCCTACTTCAGTCTGTTCCTTGGTTATAAATTTCCACTTTCTCACCTGAATACCATCTCCCTTCCTCATGGCAGAGCTCCATCACCATGGTCCTAGGCTTGCTTCCGTGGTCCTGAATACAATGTTTGCCTATTTATACTTTCAGGAAGGTCAGTGAGCGACTCTTGCTTTTGACACAGCTCCCTGCCTGCCACCCGCCCACCAGAGGCAGAAGGCTCGTACCAGAAGCACTCAGCCAGTCCCTGCGCTCGTTTGTAGGATGATGTCTAGTGTTTCTATTCGACTGCAGTGGACAGCAAATCACACAAAGGAGGTTCAGTAGGCAGGAGCCCTCTGTCGTAATCATTATTGGTGTTTGCCATTTTCCCCACATTCAGGACCGTCTTGAGATCTTGGGCTTAATATTGGTATCAATCATTTCCTCAATCACCCACTCATCCTTTGGCATATTATAGTCATGCTCTTTCCTGGCTGCTGAGAAATAGAGTGGGTGAGGGCCTCGTGCTGCTGACTTCGCTGACCTTTGTCTGACCTTTATGTCCTCCTGCATGTTTTATTGCTGTTAACAATTCCCTATTGAAGAGTCAAGAGCAGGGACCTCCCCCACCCACCCCCCACACCCACCCTTCCAGAAGCTCCAAATACCTGCCCAGCGCTCTCCTCTCCTACTGCACTGTTTTCCATGCAGACTGTCAACCTACAACTTCCCCAGTGGGCAAGTAAAGACCCATGGTCAACAGACAAGAACGCAGTGACATGGTTGGTTCCAGGGCCAGGTTTGGGCTGAGAGAGTGGGGACATGTGGATATGTGGTTATCAACTGGATCCTCTCAGACAGTGTTGAGAGAGGGCTTACTATATTCTAGAAGTTTCCAGCCCTGGCAGTGAAGGGTGAGTGGAGATCATGGAGAAGCAAGGTTGGGCATAGCCATATAGGCACTTACCCTGGGAAGGCAAAGGCTGGGAAGACCAGATCTCAGAATGGCCTTGAATGCACCTTGCACCTGCATCTAAGGTGCCCTTTTCTCAGCTGTGCAGAGAAAGAACAGCCCCTTCCGTGGGTCTAACCTTCAGAAGGACTCATCTCCAGATCTTGGGGTACAATCACCCATACTGACTCAAGTACCCTTTGCTTTGAAAGGCATCTACTAAAATCTCCACTAATGACTTTCCTTGGTCTTTGCTTCTGTTTGTTTAGGTGGGGTGAAGGAAGGGAGATGGGAAGGGTGCAGGCGTGTTTGAAAGCCCAGCCTCCCTCTTGGCTCTACCAGGCTTTCAGAATGCCATCGGCTGAGATAGCCGCTCAACTATCAGACTGGCCTCGCCCTGAGCCCGCGGTTCAGCTTTCATGTCTCTCTCTGGCCAAGGACAGGGACATGAGGGCCAGCACTCAGGCTGGCTAATGAGTAATTTGGGTCTCGGGTCATGTTCTGAGGTGACCTACCCAAGCTTCATTCCTTTTGAAGCCTGGGACAAGGTCTTGGGGGGGCCAAGGCCAAGGGGTTCCTTCCGTCCCCACTTTAGCTGCTACCACCTTGCCAAGGAGGTCAGGACTGTGCCCTGTAGCCCACCTTCATTTACGGGCCCTGGTGTGGATCATTTACGGAAGTTGTTTGAAGGCTTTCCTCTTCCTCCTGTTACTCATACAGATCTGAATCCAGAGGGAACTCACTGCGATTTCCAGATTCTTAGTCCCAGAATGAAGAATTGGACCAGGGATACACTGAGGCTCAAAGTCTCTGGGTCACTAGAGCACAGATCCCTGATCAGTCACCCAGCTCCCACTTTCTCTGACAATTGGAAGTTGATATTAGAGATTACATGATCTCCCCACCCCCAGTTGTCTTTTTTTCAAGACAGGATTTCTCTGTGTAACCCCGGCTGTCCTGAAACTCACTCTGTAGACCAGGCTGGCCTCGAACTCATAGAGATACGCCTGCCTCTGCCTCCTGAGGGCTGGGATTAAAGGTGTCCGCCCGGCTAGACATGTATTCTTTTGTGTTTCATGTAGCCTGTGGTCAAAGGGGTTTCCTCCTCTGTTTTACCTTCTTCAGTGTATTCATCTTCTTTTTTTTTTTTTAATAAGATCTCACTGTGTGGCTCTGGCTACTTAAGCCTCCTAAATTCCGAAATTAAAGACATGCACCACCAGGCCCAGCCCGTTTGTCAGTCTTGACGGCACTAGGGCCTTCCTCTCTAAGCTAGTCTCCCACTTAACTCCATCTACCTTGGTTCCATAAAGGAGACAGATGGAGCCTGCATCCTTCCTAAGTAAGCACCAAGCAAGCTTCTGGGATCACCTTCTTTTCCCACCTCTATGAGTCTGTGCACCCTCCTGCAGCAGCGATGGACGGGCCATTTGGAAAGTCAAGAGCACACATCAGTGAATGGTGACATCCCCTCCATCTTCCTCCCTGGTGGCAGACGACTTCACTACTGTCTCTGTAATGGCCTTGGCTGACTGTCCTGAGTGACAAGAGGGCATTGGTGTTCTCAGAGAGCAAACTTCCCCTCCTGGGGCCTTTGCCTTCCCCTCCCACCCCTACCTCATCATCCTCGGTCACATGGTTGCTTTGTATGAGCATCTACTCTCGGGAGGGTCTGGCACTAGTTCATGCCTGTGGGGCCTTGGTGCACACTCTAAATTCTCTAAATTGGTCTAAATTCTCCTCAGTTCCAGCACCACCCCATAAGGTTCTGGGTAAAGTGCAGCAAGATGGAGGGCATAACTTGTTGGACGCTAAGGAGAAGTTAAGACTGTGTGGGGGTCACCTATTAATCTCCATCCCTGCCAGGAACTCTATTATCCCCACTCGAGCAAAGGCAGTAGCATAGAATACTTAGGGCATGTTTTCCAGATGAGTGAATGAATACATGAATAAATACATGGCTAATGATGGCAAATACGTGTGAGCATCTGTCCTCTGAGAACAAGTCAGTCCAACAATTATGGAATTTCGCATTGCTGTAAGGAGTCAAACCTTACAGCTCAGATCCTGAAACGAATGCGTTTGGGCTTCAAATTGTGTGGGGACTTGATTCTTGTGTTCTGTGGTCTTATTTGGTTTGTCAGGAGATTAATCTAAAAATGAGCAGTGGTGGGATGAGGGTGTAGTTTAGTGCTTGCCTGGCATCTGCCAGGTCCTGGACTTCATGCCAAACACTGTAAAAGAGAAAGAAAGAAAACGACAAAAAAAAAAAAAAAAAAAAGCCAAGGCCCCTGAAACAAAACAAAACTGAATTTCGTTGGGGCATCTGCATTATGTTAGGTGTTTGAGAATTTTGTGTATAATGGAGAAATGGATGAATAGTTGGGGGGAGACTCACAGCTATGGGAACGGGGCTCACTTGAGCTTCTGGGGGCTCAGCTCCTCCTGGGTGGTTTCTGCTTGTCTCTTACCTTCTTTGCCTCTATCCCTTGCCCTCCCCACCATCTGAGCTCATGGCAGCGTGATCGCCTCTCTGTGTCTTCTTGCAGAAGTGCCAAAAGGCAGATAGAACTGGGAACCAAAGCCTTCTGGCACCCTCCTATGCCAAGAGCACACAAGCAGAGATCACACATCTTTCTGGGGCCCGAACAGTCTAGGAAGGGAGTGAAGAAACAAGCAGAGAAGGAAAGAGCAAAATGAACTGGACAAGTCACCTCAGAGCAGTGAGGTCCACGAACGCACCTTTCTTTGCCTTCCCGCCATGTGCCGCTGACTTAGTTATAGTCCTGCATCTGGGGGCAGCAGCCCTTTTCCTTTGTTGCCCTGCTAGGCTCTCTCCTAGGGCCTGGGCCTGAGGACACAGGAGGTCAAGGTGGCTTCACCTCCCTATCCCTCAAGGCTTACCACCTTCAAACAGAAGGTCTGACAGTCGCCTTGGAAAAGTGGTTGGTGGGACCTCTGACTGCAGTAGCCTAATGGTGTTACTTCTCAGTTAAGAGCTGGAACTGTGAGGCCCCTGCAAGGCATCCTAGGGGGACTCTGCTGCTCAGAGTACCCACTTGGTAAAGACAGGAACTCAAAGGCCATCTCCTCCTCCTCCTCCTCCTCCTCCTCCTCCTCCTCCAGAAAGCCTTCTGGGATTGCCCCAATGGGACACTCCTCTCCTAAGCCCTACAGAGATGTCTTTGTGTGACATTGGCTCTTGCATCTTTGTGGTCCTGTCTTTTCTATCTTACTGGTCCCCTAGGCTCCTAACGAGGATGACCTTGATCTAAGTTACCACAGTCCATTGAAAATCTAGCATTGTCACACCTGCAGAGACACTCATAAAACTCAAAGAAGAAATGAATGAGCCCACTCTGGTCATACATGTTAGCCCTCTCTCCTCTCCAAGTTCAGAGGTGACATTCCTCTTCTGAGTTCCTCCTAATGTCTCAAGGATATGAGAGTTAGAGGTTAATGAGCCTCAGAGACACTTTTTTGGTGACAGGGGACACAGCTGCTGAAGAGGCTGTACTCACGTGTATGGACACATTTGTGTGTGTGTGTATGCACACGCGCAGTCTTGGGTGTGGTAAGGGTGCAGTGCCTGTAGGGGAAGGATGTGACCTGAAGATGTTCAGCTGAGCAGAATTCACGTGGATGCTCATGCCTGCTCAGGTTTTGGTTTCTTGTCTTATCTTGTTCACAAGGTCACACTATCTTGCTCCATGAAAAGCAGTTGCTCCCCAGGATCTGAAAAGACTTTGCCCCAGGGCCTCTGAAACACAGCAGCAGCACCCCAAGGATGCCCGTGTCCTCCATAGAGTGTCGGCGCAGAACTGAACCCCACTGCACAACCACCTATATACATTAAGTGTAGGTTCACCACCTAACAGAGTGTGAACATGTGTAAATCGCTGCTGGACCATCTCGTCAGTACAGGCACAAGGTTTTTCCAGACATTTTTGATTGGAAGTTTGTTGAAGTTGCTGTTTATAGGCCATGGATATGGGAAGCCAACTGTACTAGCTTAAGTGGAATTGCTTTTCATAACTGTATTTGGGGCTTCAAAGAATGAAACTCTATAACAAGGCAATCTAAACAGGGAGTGGTAGCTCCTACCTGTAATCCTAGCACCTGCCTCAAGAAGCAAGAAAGAAGCAGTCTAGTAAAATGGCTGAGATTACAGGTCCTCAAGCTAGGTGTAGTTCTGGGTCCACCCTGTGGAACACTATAGAGCTGTGCCAAGTTAAGCGAATTACTAAACCTCTGTGGGTATAAAAAGCGATACTGATATAGATTATGTCAAAGAAAAATGAGCATTAAAGGACTTCGGGTAGCTGGGGTTACAGCTCAAGGGTAGAAAGAAAGGGAGGAAGGAGGAAGAGGGTGGAGAGCGAAGGAGGAAGAAAGAGAGGAGGGCTGACCAATCAGGGAGGCGGACTGGGGCCATGGCTCAGTGGGCAAGTGCTTGCCACCCCAGCGTGAGGACTTGAGTTCAGAGCCTCCCGACATGGGTCCGGGGCAGCTAGCCTGGTTCCTCTGCAAGAGCGGTGAGTGCTCTTCAGCTGCCGAGCACATCTTCAGCCGCAGAATGCTTTTTACTTATACCAACCAGGAACTTCCAAAGGATCGCATCTTGGGAAATACTAATTTTCTCATATGTCATCAGTTTCTCCTCGACACAGGGATGGATACCAAGGCAGGTTATCGTAATGCCTGGCTTATGCCCAGTTGTTGATAAAGACATTGAGATGCAAGGTGATACAGGGGCTTTTTTTTAGGATCCTCAGTGGGCTAGTGAGACTGAAGTTAGAACTCCCGACTCTCAGGAAGAAAGCTTCTTCCACTGCCAGTGAGGAGGCTCCTTCACATTGTGTAGACTCAGTAAGGAGAGGGACCAACTGGAGTGGGGGGAAAAAAGACACTTATTTGACCCATGAAGAAGGTCTCAAAAACACCGGCTGTCTCCACGTCAGCAAAGATGTGTCTTTAATACTGGGTGGCAGCTCCTGAGAGCAAGGAGAGCTGGAGTGAGTCCTGGAAGGATTTCTGAAAGAAAGAAGTGAGGAGGCAGATTTTGAGAAATTGGTTCACTTGAAAAGAGAAAAAAAAATTAAATGTCCAAGGTCTCTAAATAAGTGAGGCTCATGAAAACAATGTCAATTGTAAAAGCCTTACCTCATCCATTCAGAATGACCTTGGTCCATATCCTGGCATTAGAACTGGCTCTGCTCTTGACTTTCCCAACAACCTGCATCCCTTGCCTCTAGACACACTACTGAATATTTTCAATTAACCATGGCTCATCATGGCATCCCTTGTTCTAACATGAGGCATTTAGCATTCAAAGACACCAGAAGAACAGTAAGAATAAGAGAAGTCCACATTGAAGTCCCTGCTCTGCCCTGGCCAGCAGGGGCTTCAACGGGGACCTGAAAGGAGGGCCGGCGAATGAGAGGGACAAGAGACACAAAGAATGAGAGCAAGACAGGACATCTGATTAAGCTCCAAAATTTTATTTTTCTCTCAGGGCATATATAGGTAGGCAAAGGGGGTTGCAAGCAGGAAGGGACTTAGTAATGGGGGTTGCAAGCAGGAAGGGACTTAACTATGGGCTGTTCGGCCAGCAGGAAATGTTGCTCTGAGGGTTATCTATCTACTCTTGCCTAACTGCCTAATTGCCTAACTGCAGCTCATTCACCTGATATCTGAGAAGAGGTTCTGGGATCTGTGGGAAGAGGTTCTGGTGCTATGGAGACTTAAGCAAGGCCTAGATCTAAGAAAAGAGGAGAGAAGCCCAAATATGGCAGCGTGTTTGTCAAGGGTCACTTAGGCTTATGGATCCCGTCACTGCTCTGTGATTTGGGGTCACTGGTTTGTCTTTCTGGGTCCTGGGGGTTTGTTTACTCAGTTGGCACCTGCTTCTGGAGGCGAGTCTCAGGCCTCAGACTCTCCCAGAGCTAACTGCATGCTCATACTCTGCCATGCATAAGACTTGCAGGAACAGAATTTCTAGGGACCTGGGATTTAGAAATTGGCCTTCAAATGACATTCTATTCATGTGTGTGTGCCCACAAGGGGCTGTGCCTGCGTGTGTGCGTGTGCGTGTGCGTGTGTGTGTGTGTGTGTGTGTGCGCGCGCGCGCGCGCGCACGCATGTGTAATAATGTGTCGGTGGGGGTCAGAGAACAACTAGCAGGAACTGATTCTGTCCTTCCACTGTGTGGGACTCTGGGGACTAAACTCAGTTTGTCAGTCCTAGCAGTGAACCCCTGTAGCTAGCTTGTTTTCTAGGCAGCACCCTCTTCTAGCCCGAGCTAGCCTCAGACTCACTAAGTAGTTGAGGCTAGCCTTGAACTTCCGCTCTTCCCACATTTGCCTCCTGATGCTGGGATTACAGGTGACTACCACCACACTCAGTTTGTGGAGTGCTAGGAATTAAACCCAGGGCTTCGTGCACGCTAAGCAAGCCCTCTCCCAGGTGAGCTGCAGCCCAGACTCACTGGGAGACCTCTTGATAGTTCTGAGTCCCAGCTCTACCAAGGCCTGGTGACTCAGTGGCTTTGATGCGGCCAGTCCTACATCATCTTTATACCCGTCACTGGGAACACTCCAAGGAATGAGTCACACCAGGCAGCCAAGTGGAAGCAGCTCTTTCTGTTGAAAGAGGTAGGGAGGGAAGGAGGGTGGTCCTCCAGCGTCCCTTGAATTACACTCAGGCTGGGTTACAAGCTATTACCTGTGAGGGTACCCATCCTTGAAGGATGGGAGGATCCCTCTCAACCTCCTTTCCCCACACCTGTGACTTGGGGTCCTTGTGGTCCCTGTGGGAATCTGAAGATTGGGACTGTGGTTCACAGTCCACCATAGGTTGACTGTGTGACCTTGGGCTCCTGTAGAAACCTCTTTTGACTTTCACTTTCCTCCCTATAAACTGAAAGTACTGATATAGGCCTTGGCTCTTTAAACCCAGCACAACCAGATGAGACACTGCCTAGGGTTACTTTCCTGGCTTTTCCAAGGGTAAGTGCTGCTGAGACCAGAGACTGTTAGGATGATGGCTCGAGACTTTCCCTCCCTTTCCAAACCAGCATTTGATCTGAGAGAGCCCTTTGCTTCCTTTTAAAGAGAAAGGAGAATCTGAGTGACTCCACACAGTCTGAACTAATGAATCAACATCACACTAAACAAACAAAACCAAGAATGTGTGCTGCACAGGGCAAGCTGGGGCAGAGGCCTGCCACAACGGTCCAGATCAATCAGACCCACATGACCCGATCTGGGTGGGAGTTATCTGGAAACCTGCCTCAGCTGCTCACTTCATGTGCAGCGCTTCTCAATGAACCATTGTTGTCAACATCTCTTGGAAAAAAACCTTTCAGCCTGTCACTGTGCTGGGGAATTCTAACTGTCCATAGACTCAGAAGTGTGGAAAAAACTTACTTTTTTTTTTTTTTAATGCACGAAGTACACCAGATTAAACTAACTAAAGGAAGACAATACCTCTCTCTAAGAGAAGAAAAGCTGGTTATGATGCCAACTTTGTCCTGAATCTCCATCTGGTGCCAGCTCCTTCCTTGTACTGATGGTTCTTCAGGATTGCACTGTGCAATCCATCTAAAGAACTACTAGGAAAATGACAGGGAAGCCCAGGGAAGCATTTCAAAATCGGCTCCAGGACCTTGTGTTAGAAAGAGGAAGGGTGGGGATTGAAGGTCACTCTTTGAATTTTTTTTTTTTTTTTTTTTTTTTTTTTTTTTTTTTTGGTTTTTCGAGACAGGGTTTCTCTGTGTAGCTTTTTTTTTTTTTTTTTTTTTGGTTTTTCGAGACAGGGTTTCTCTGTGTAGCTTTGCGCCTTTCCTGGGACTCGCTTGGTAGCCCAGGCTGGCCTCGAACTCACAGAGATCCGCCTGGCTCTGCCTCCCGAGTGCTGGGATTAAAGGCGTGCGCCACCACCGCCCGGCTCTCTGTGTAGCTTTGCGCCTCTCCTGGAACTCACTTGGTAGCCCAGGCTGGCCTCGAACTCCCAGAGATCTGCCTGGCTCTGCCTCCCGAGTGCTGGGATTAAAGGCGTGTGCTACCACCGCCCGGCCACTCTTTGAAATTTAGGTATCAAATGGAGAAAAAAAAAATGTGCCTTCCATCCCTGTTTTGTACAGACAGCGTAAGACGTGGAAAGTTCTTGATTAAGGTTTAACCATGAGACCAGCAAAGCCCAGGGGATCTAATGGGACTGCTAATGGCCTTTCTACACCCCATCTCCTAAGACCAGAAGAGACTCAGTCTCACCATGAGCTACAGCAGGTGCTCTCCGACCCTGACAAGGTCCTGACTAGTACAGGAGTTGAGTGTCCCAAGCACACTTTTTTCAACTCTGACTTTGCTTCTGTGGGAATAAGCTTCTAGAGGCTTTATCCAGCTGGAATAACACCTCCACAGTGAGCTGGTCCCTGGTTAGGCTTTTACAGGCACCCAGGGCTCTTGTGGTGAACTCTGCCTCCTCCATGCAGACCTGGCAGCCACTTCTCACAAGGCTACTTCTCCTGTGAGGGTCTGGGGTGTGCAGAGAATGGGGGGTACAAGAGAGTTTCCCCCTGCAGTTAAGGGAAGAAGGAAACTTGCTACCCAAGGTTCCTGGAGGAGAGCCAAGAAGAGGAGGAGGAACTGGCAGTGTCTGGCGCAGAGAGGATGCCCCCCAATGCTTCCTTGTTCCAAGCTGTTGCTCTGTAGGTAAAGGGGGACTCTGTAAACCACCCACAGGGAGTTGTGTGGACCAGAGCAGGAGCCCACATTGCAGACTGACAGTGGCATTTCCGTTGGTGTGAAACAAAAGGAAAAAGAAAACGGGAAGGTTTCGGGGTCCAAAGAGCGCTGCTCTGCAGGAGAGAAGGAGGAAGAGGCTGGGGTGGGGTTCAGCAGTGAAGCAAGCCCTCGACAACCAAGCATGAGGCCCTTGGTTCAGCCTCGGGGTGAGAGAGAGAAGACAGGATCCATGGCTTTGGACTTGATCTGATTGGGATGATGGGGAATGCAGAAATGGTAGACATAAGTAACGTAAGGCTGGGATCAGGCAGCCTGTCCACTTGGATGACAACTCACCGGCACGAGCCTGGAATTGTATTTATTATATACAGTTTGAAGGAGAAGTTGGGCTAGCTAATCTCAGTAAGGAGTGGGTATCTCTGTAAGGGAACACTCAAGCTGCAGTTATCCGGGATGAGGAAGCTGTGGTCAGTACTTTCTGTAAATGCTCGTTTTAGCCAAAGGTCAACTGTTTGTCAACATCTGTACTCAGACCAAGGGAAGGCCTTGCCATTCTTCAGAGCCTGACCTGAGGAAGGCCTGGCCATCTCCCATGGTCTGAGACACAGGCAGACTTGACATGGCTGTGCTCCTGTCAACAATACACACTCACTCGGGACTTTATTCATTCCCTGCAAGAGAGTAAGGGAAGAAGGAGGAGCAGGGCATAGAGAAGAGAGAAGGGGAGGGGGAGAAAGGCAGGGAGGGGAAGGAGACCTTGGGGATCTTGGTTTGTACTGAGGAAATTGAAAGTTAAGCTGTTCTTCAGGGTGAATTCTCTGACCCCAAGCTTTTCCGTAGAAAAGACCTGGCCTTGGAGGTCTGCCTTAGAGCTGACTGGCCAGAGCCTCTGGCATCGGTTTGGAAAGGTCCCGCGGCACTAGCAAGACCACTTAGACATTATGGGAAGTTACAGTCCATCACAGTGGCCTGGTAGCACAACCTCACCTATGGAGAAGGAGCAACGATAGTTTCCTTATCTGAACATAGGGTGTCATCCCATGCAGCAGACAGGAAAAACATCCCCCAAGGTCAGATGTCTGGAGAGTCCCACACTCCTCCTTATTTGTTAATTGTTTTTGTTTCTTTGGTCTCTTTTTGTTTCTTCACTAGACAAGGACATTACACTTGCCGCACCTCAAGTAAAATGCCGTGTCTCAACCCTGTGGGCTCATTTAGTGCCAAATAGCACCCACAGCACCCTGCTTTCCAGCCTGTGGGAACCCCACAGCCAGGATATTGCCTTCAAATGGTTGTAGGAAGTTTCATAAGTAGAGGCACCACCCCTCGGTGGGATGATCAGAGAGCCTGGCACCCTGGGAGGGGAGGTGGGCAAACTGCCAGCTCAGCTCCCTTTCCTGAGGCTCTTGCTGTGGGAGGCAACACAAGAGAAGGAGGACCTGGGCCGGATTCGGGAAGATAAGGGCCATGTCTGCACGCAGCCACAGGTCTGGGCAGGGAAGCGTTGGCCTCCAGTACTCGGGGAGACCCCAGAATTGGTGCAGCTGCAGTACTTTGCCTTCTCTGATCCCAAGTTGCCTGCCAGGTGTCAGGAATTGCCACGCTGCGTGGGTGTGGGTGGTTGGTGAAGCTGGCAGTGGAATCCTTGCTGGAAGGGGACGTCGATACCAGGCCAGACGGCACGAGGGAGACCTGCTGCGGGTCCTGTGTCACCGCTGGAATGAACACAATGAAGGCCAGTGCCCCGGGTCACAGATTCCTTCAGGACAGCTTCCAGAGGTTGCTTTGGCCAGGACGCCCTTGCATCTCTCTGGTAGCAGCGTCACAGTGACAGCAACACTAAGCCTCCTGGGGGAATGGTGAGGTTTGGCCTGCTGTTCATCTAGGGAAAGTCACCTGACTCCATGATCGTCCGCTAGAAGTTTCTGGTCTCCTAGACCAGCTCCTGGTCTATGAAACACAGAGCTGACACAGAGATCTGCCCACTCTATTCATGAAGAATATTCTTTTTCCCTTCCTTGAGGGTACAATGCATAAAGCTAGAAATCGAGCAACCTTTGTCATCCATGAAATAGGAGGCAGGTTTTGAGACTAGCAGTCTCACGGAAGAATTTTGGTCCTTGATGATATTGGGAAGTTTCCTTGATTTTTTTTTTTTTTTACCATCTCCTTCATACTTTCTTTGAGATGAAGAAATCAGTTTTTAACTTGTTTATGACAACACTTTGGGCCCCTGCCATTTGCAGCAAATGTAGAAGCTAATGGTTAAAAACAGAAAGCTTCTGGTGTGGTGGGAAGGGACAGTCAGGCCTGGAAGTATGCTGGAGGGGAATGAGATGTGATTCATGCAGAAGAAAGGATCAGGAATTCCTAAAAGGATCTCTCTCACCTGTGGTTGAAAGACAGGCCATCGTGCATCATAGGTAGTTGCTCTACTATTGAAGCATGGCCAGGCCCAGGATTCTAGAACCCTGAGAAAAGTTCTCAAAAAAGGGATCTTTGATTTTACTAATTGAAAGATAGGGCCGGGTGGTGGTGGCGCACATCTTTTTTTTTTTTTAATATTTTTTTTTTATTTTATGTGTATTGGTATTTTTGTCTGTGTGTATGTCTGTGTGAGGGTCCCCTGGTCCCCTGGAACTGGAGTTACAGACAGTTGTGAGCTGCCATATGGGTGCTGGGAATTGAACCCGGGTCCTTTGGAAGAGCAGTCAGTGCTCTTAACCAATAAGCCATCTCTCCCGGGTGGTGGTGGCGCACACCTTTAATCCCAGCACTCAGGAGGCAGAGCCAGGCAGATCTCTGTGAGTTCGAGGCCAGCCTGGTATATAGAGCAAGATCCAGGACAGGCATCAAAGCTACACAGAGAAACCCTGTCTCAAAAAAACCAAAAAAGAAAAAAAAGAAAAAAGGAAAGAGTGTCTTAGTTAGGGTTTCTATTGCTGTGAAGAAACATCATAATCATGGCAACTCTTATAAAGGAAAACATTTAGTTGGGGATGGCTTACACTGGTCCATTATCATCATGTCGGGAAGCATGGCGACACACAAGCAGACATGGTGCTGGAGAGGTAGCTGAGAGTTCTACATAGAGCTTGGCAGGCAAGAAAGAGTGAGGAAGAGACATCTCAAAGCCTACCCTCAGTGACACACTTCCTCCATCAAGGCCATATCTACTCCAACAAGGCCATATCTACTCCAACAAGGCCACATATCCTAATCCTTTAAAATAGTGTCATACCCTATGAGCCCACGGGGGCCATTTTTACCACAATAGGGGTCTGTGGAGATGGCTGTGTGGGAAAGGACACTTGCTGTGCAAAAATGGGGATCTGAGTTCAAATTGCCAACACTCATGTGAAAGTTGGGTTTGGACATGGACAACTCTAACCCCAGCACTGGCCAGACACAGATTCTGTCCCCAGATAACTTATCAACAGAGATGGAGGTATTAGCCATTAGAAATTTGGGCCAGCTGCCATGGGTCTATAGGGACAGGAGGACTGCTTGGATTCACTGGCTATCCAGTCTAGCTAAAACAGTGAACTCTAGGTCCGTGAGAAACCCTGTCTCAAAGGAATAATATGAAGAACAACAGAGCAGAATCCCTGACGTCCTTCCTTGACTTTTGTGTAAGGCTTGCAGCATAGAAACCATCAGCTGGGTGTAAAATAGTTCCTCTCAGTGTGGCAGGCAGGACGAGAAGCACAAAGACATTTTCCTCCTTTTCTTTCCCACCTCTCATCAGCACTTGAGAGGTAAAGGCAGGAAGATCACAAGTTCAAGGCCAGCCTTGCCTATAAGCAATTTCGAGGTCAGACCCTGGGCTATGTGAGACCCTGTTTCAAACAGGAAGGAGGGAAGGAGTGAAGGAGGGAGAGAACAAGGGGGAAGTGGCTACAAACAATCCCAACCATGACGTCATCTAGCTAACAGAGATCTATGAGGCAGTTGTGATATTCAAAGCCATGGAGGACACAAGATGACCAGATATGGACTCTTTCCCTGACAGCTTCTCAAGATGAATCGAGAGATGAACTGAGACACTTGGGCCAGGTGTTGTGGCTCTGCAGAGAGAGGTGATCCCACCAGGTGTGTTTCAGGGGAACTTTCCAGGGCTTTGTCTGCCAGCTTGCAGGATGGGAAAGGTCTAGACCTGCAAGGTTTGTGGGAATAGGGGCGCCTTCTAGGGATTCCTGCTTTCTCCACAGCACCAGCAAGATGTCTCTTCTGCTCAGAGAGATTAATACCTCCCTCCAAGAAGATTACAGTCTTACGCTATAGGAAATTCGGTGGCTTGTGAGATAGCTTACGACTTAAATCTAAAGGGGGGGGGAGACCAGGTGACCCCCCAGGTTCTTAGTAAGACAGACATTTTAGCTCAGATTGAAGGCCCAGAAGTCTGCTGAGAACACTACGGTCATGGTCAGGAGTCTGGACACACAGGAAGTCACTGGGAGGTGGCTGTCAGGGGCACTAGAAGAAGGATTGGCCTTGCACGTGTCTCTTGGTCGCACCTTCTTCCTCTGCTCTCTTAGTCTGTTTCCAGGGTCTTAGAAGAATGTCAGAGTGCAGGAGGTGGCCCTAAGCTGAGTGACAGGTGAAACACCACAACCAGATGAAAGTATGTAGGGGTTCTGGTGCAAATGGCAGCCTGGCAGCTGCAGGACACTGACCTGAGCCAGGCTGTGGGCACCGCTGGAGCCAGCCTCCCAGGCGGTCCTCTGCAGGCTGTGCCACGTAGATGGATGGGGACGAGTGTGTTGCCAGCATCTTCGTCCCCCTCTCTCCTCCCGTCTCTCTTACTCAAAAACCGATTTTCCATGTGCACGCACCTGAGGGTGTGTAGCCAGGACTGTACTGTGGAGGCTAGAGGTGGATGTCCGATGTCTTCCTCCATGGCTCACCTTAGTTTTTATCTTATAATTATTGTTTTGTTTGTTTATTTTTGTTGTTTTGAGACTTGTCTCACTATGTAGCTCTGTCTGGCCTGAAACTCACAATGTAGACCAGGTTGGTCTTAAACCCACAGACATCTATCTGCCTGCCTCTGCCTCCCAAGAGCTGAGATTAAAGGCATGGGCCACCACATTCACCTTATTTTTTGAGGCAGGGTCTCTCACTGAACCTGGGCCTTGCTGTTTCAGCTGGCTAGCTGACCATTCATTAAGGCCCTGGGATCCTGTCATCTCTACCTCTCAGCACTGGGGTTACAGACACACACCATCACGGGCAGCTTTTATGTTGGTGCTTAGAACCCTAACTGAGGTCCTCATGCTCATGTAGCAGGCTCTCTGCCTGCTGAGCTGCCTCCCCAGCTCGTTTGCATTTCTTTCCAGTGGAGAACAACTGGAGTCAAAACGTGTATTAATATGGAAGTTTATCTCCATGTCTAGACTTCTTTTGAAGTTACCACCATGCTAAGGGGGCGGGGGGGGGGGGGTTAGGCTATGCGTAAATTAAAGGTGGAGTGATGGTAGATCTGGGGTGAGGGGGGCATTCAGAAGGAAAACAAAAATGCCCCTGCCTCCCCTTACGAGAAGAGAGGTACTGCAAAACCAGGATCACAATTTGCAAAGCCTTCTTGGAGGGCCAGGTAGGGAGTGCCAGGGCACTTTACTGCTCTTTTAAACCTCTTAAACCTTGGCCTGGAAACAGGAAGTTTATTTGGCCCCCTTTACCTGTCCAGGCTACTTGCTATCTACCTGGAGGCACAATCTGCTGTTTGTAATATCACAAGCTGTTGCCGTGGAGACGGTGACGTTGGAACACATCAGCCTTCTGGCTGTAGGAAGGGAAGAGTGTGCCGAGATGGGGCCCCAGGTATAAATAAATACATTCCAAAGCAACAGGTGAGCTTCAGAGCAGCCAGCACCCTGGTTTCTGCTGAAACATTCCTACCATTAAGCAAACATGGGAGGAAGCACAAACATGTCTAGAAGTGAAATGTGGAGCCTATGGATTCCAGGGCTGCCTCGGCCCTGCCTCTGCTAGCCCGTGTGGGCCTGGGCACTTGGCTTCCCTTCTCTGTGTCTTAGGTGAATGGCATCCCTTGCTTGTTCCCCCATCCACCTCGCCTCTTGGTGGGATGAGGCAGGTGGATGACGGAAAGTAGAGGAAAGTGTCTCATGCCCTGTGGTCCCCAGGGATAAGGGGGCAGGAGGAATGCGTGCTTTACCAGCAAACCACCTTTGTTAGCCCCTCTACATCCCAGAGTGCATTCTGCTTGCTGAAGGAGAAAGTTCAAATGACGGGAGCTCTTGATTTGTGTCTCAAGGATAAATTTTATTGGGAGGGAGCTGGGCAGATGATACCATTTACAGAGCTTGTGCAGTTTTTTATTTTGGTAGGTTTCCATAAGGAGTCATATATTTGGCTTCGCCAGTGTCTTTCAGGTTATAATCCGATAGCTCCTTAACAGCTGGTATTAATATGGAGTTCATCTCTTGCAAGCCCAAATCATCTTGTTCCCAACCTTTTGGTCCACACAGATCTGACAGACCAACATAAATATGTTGTTTTATGTTGAAAGTGGAAAATGTATCTAGACTATGTGTACTTTCCACCCGGTGCTACATGCCAGCATGGCTATGCACAGCACAGACGTTCAGCAGCCCCTCAATGACGTCCTCAATCAGCGTCGGCATGCTCAAGGCAGCTACAACCCGGTGTGCATGTGCACGTGAACACAGATGGGCATTTAGTCCTGGTGCCTGAGAGCAGGGCGGGATGCTCGACTTCTGCAAGGCAATGCTCTGCTCTTCACAGGCTCCGAGAAGAGGGAATGGTCCAGGTCATTCCCTCTCTTTCCTTTCCACACCCTTCTCTTTTTCGCCTCCATTCTTTCTCTTCTCCTCAAGCTTGCAGTTGTGGAGAGTCTTTTTTTTTTTTCCCTGAGACAGGGTTTCTCTGGATAACAGCCCTGGCTGTCCTGGAACTTTCTCTGTAAATCGGGCTGGTCTTGAACTCACAGAGATCTGCCTGCCTCTACCTCCTGAGGATTGGGGTTAAAGGCGTGTGCCACCACCACCCAGCTTGGAGATCACCTTTTTGATCACCTCAGCTTGTATCCAGCTTGTGGTAGGCTATCCCAACCATCTCTAGAGCTAGAACCTCAGGCCTTTCAGACAGGGCACTCTGGCTCTTCCTGCTTCGGGGATCACCCACCCTGTTGTGACAGACAACTGAATCTGTTTGGTGTCCAAAGTCCTATGTTTCAGACCAGAGCTGTAGCAATTAAAACCTCCAGGCTTAAGCCGTTCTTTGTTTGTGACAAGGTCTCATTGTGTTATGTACCTGGTCTAGCCCAGAACTCACTATGCAGACCAGGCTGGCCTTCAGCTCACAGAGATCCACCTGTTTCTGTTTCCTGGGTGCTGAGATTATAGACATGAGGCTCCATGGCTAGCTCTGGACTAAATCCTTTCTATCCTCGAGGCTTCTCATTGGAAAAAGAACAGAAATCATTCCTACCTTTTAAGTGTCCCAGGTAGGCAGGGGCCAAGCTTGATGCTATGGGCTTAGAAAGTCTTTCTGTACAGCCATCTAGTAGTAGTTATCAGTGACAGCAGCCCCATCGGGTCTGCCTTAAGGGATTTCTAAAATGTCTTTGGAACTGAGATTTGCATCAGCCACACACATACAGGCTGCATGCCTTCTCAGTTTTTCCAGGCCACTCATAACTCCCAGCTCTCATAGGCATGTGGACTCCCAGTCATTACACAGGGGAGCGAGCCTAGCCTAGAACATAGAGAGGAGAGAAGTCATCACAGGGGCCGGTAGGGCAGCAGGCAATGCTTGCTTTGTGGTTTCTCCAGGCTCAAAGTGTATCTATCGGGCTGTGGGTATTCGCTGTAACTGAGGTAAATGAACTCTAAACACCAAACAGTCCTAGCCTGCACCTCTGCAAAACTCTTCTGTCGGCTCTGTAGCAGGCCAAGCTCATAACTAGTGCATGCTTTGGGGACCTCCCTCTTGGAAGCCTTTCCTAAACCCTCCAAAGAACTGTGTCCTTGCTACGTGTAACGTGGGGCCCTTGTTTGGGTGCTTCAACAGTTCTTTTTTCCTTTCTTTTTTTCTTTTCTTTTCTTTCCCCTCTTCATATCATCAAAATATTCTATGCTTTCCTCTGCCCCATGCAGCCCAAACTGACTTTACAAAACCCCGACTTTCAGGAATTTGTATTGTCTTGGGGGTTGAGGGGGAGTCGTGGTTTGCATTCTGCTGGTGCCCCGTGCCTCATCAATTGTTGATGTGCGTGCATCCCTCAGGCATGTGGGAACACCCTGTGTGGGCATTCCCCTCTATATTCCAACTGCTTGAGATGTCAGCTTTGGAAGTGGCCGGTCAGTGAATGGAATTCTCTTATTTATCAGACGAAACAGGTGTAGGCCAGAAAACCCCAGGGACAAAGGACTTCCCCAAAGTCTATGGGAAACTAGTCTGTTACTCTGGGGGAAAAAAGGTTTTAGTGTGTAGAGTTTTTGAAGAGAGGAATGCGGGAGAACTCCACCGGCAGGGCTGCTCCAAGCACAGTCTGTGGGGTAACAGGGGCCCCAGGGAGAGGAAAAAACGGACCATGACAAGAATGGATGCAGGTCCTTTCTCAGCTCCTGCGACGGTTTTTCCTCACTGTTTGGGCACTGACAGCTGCTCCTTTGAACCCAGACTAGCTGAGCAGTGTCTCTCAGGCCGGCGTGTGTCCTGCCTGCTCTCTCTGCCCAGAGGAGCCTAGGTTTCCTGAGCCTGGCCTCTTCTCACAATTAGATATGGTTCCGTGGGGGAGATAAAGAGGGGTCAGAGGCCCTGAGAGGGGAGAGGAAAGGGGGCCCGGTCTCCTTTTCCCAGGAAACAACCCCCATCGTCTTTGAGAGTTATTAAGGAAGAATTACCATGTAGAATTCAAGTTCATTTCAGACACAGTGGGTTTGCCAAGTTGGGGGGGGGGGGGGTGGCACTTTGTGACCAAGTACTGTGACCTCAACTGTCCATCACTGATGTATAGAAATTGACCCCAGATAGGTCACTCTATCTTGAAGGGAACAATCGGAAGAAGGTAGCTTTGAGAGAAGTAATAGGGAAGTATGTACATATTAAAAACAAGAAGATTAACTTATTATCATTGCACCAGTAATTGGCAGGGGCACCACTGCCCTCTGCTGGCAGCCACGCTTTCGCTGCTGCGGTCCCCGGGGTTTTCCTTTGCTTGGGATACAGAATTCCAAGGCTCAGGTGAACAGTTTTTCAACCAACTCGCCAATAAAGTGGGTTTCATACGTTTTAGATGTCTTTCACTCGTTCGCTCCACAGGCAGCCGATGAAGCGGGCAGCTGCTTATTATGGATGCCTCTTCTTATGGATGCCTCAGGCATGAGGCCAACGGACTTCCTGAGTGCCACCAACTTTCCCACAGCCAGGTTTAACACCTGAGCCACAGCCCCAGACCCACAGTGCACAGCTTCACACCTCTGGCCTGCCCCTTCCTTACCTCAGGACACGGAGCACAGCAAATGGGCCCTTCTCTGTTCAGTTAGAGCTGGGCTGGTTTTCATGGAGCCTGGAAGTTCAGCTGAAACCACACAGTTCGGAGTGTGAGAGTCACAGGTCCGGATGGGAAACTTCCCCACCCCTCTCTGCAGTCCTTCAGGCTGTGGAAGGCTGCTCTGTCTGTCTCTTGGCTCAGGTGCCCATCCTGGCTGCTGGCGCTGGGGATCGTGATCAGACTTCCCTCCATCAACACTGCCCCCCCCCATTTTCTTTTCAGGCTTTGTTTATCTTGGGGCTATTCTAGACAATGTAAACAGGCATGGTTCTCCTACCCAGAGCTTCCGACACTGGTGGTTTATTATTTATTTGTGTGTGTGTGTGTGTGTGTGTGTGTGTGTGTGTGTGTGTGCCATTCCTTAATCAAATTAGACAAAGCACACATCCTCAACAATGTTTGGGGGCTAGGTAATGCAACTCACAGGGGTTAACAATCAAAACAATCAAACAGCTTCAAGTAAGATTTCAATCGACCTCATTGTCTACATCCCTTCTGTGTGTCTCTCCTCTTCCCATGCTGGAGGGAATCACGTCTGGAACTTGCTGTTCGTTCTCTCAGTATTTATATAAACACAAACATGCAAATGCACATTTGTGTTGATTTTCCCCTTTGGGCAAAAAGGAAGCGTGCTCCATGTACCCCTTTGAAGCCTCTCTCTGCCCCATAATAGTGCATGCTGGAGAGCCTTCCACACCAACATAGTCCAAAACTCCACTTGTTCTCATAACGGGATGATACTAGTCTGTTTTACTAGCGTCTTATGGATAGGCCAGGCTTGTTCATATTGGTGAAATATTTTTGTTTCCTTCCTCTTCCCAACCTTTGTCACAAATAATATTGTTTCAAGTAGCGTTACAGGTCTGTAATAATGGCACCTGTTTATTAACCCAGTGCCCGGGAGGTAGGAGTGTAAACAGTTCCAGCTCATCCTCCTGATGAGGAACAGCCCCCAGGCCTCTCTGCTCACAGTCTGGGCCTCAGGACAACGTTGGATCAGCATGGAACAGTCCTGGCAAAGAGCTCTCACCACAGAGCTGCTCTGAGAAGAATGGTGGCTGGCACTTCTGTGAGGCTGGGTCAGACAGGGGCCCTGGTGCGAGCTGGGAGTCAGCTGTGGGTAGCTGAGGCTGCGTGGCTCTCGATAGGCACACACGTGCACAAAGGACCAAGGAAACGAGGACTGAGACATCGGGCGACAGGCTTTAAAGGAACACGATCGACTAGCTGGTCCTTCTCAGGTCTGTGTCATGGTGTCCCAGCCCTGTCCTCCTTTCTGTGCAGCAGCGTGGGTGCTGGAGTGGCTTCTCAGCACACGGATCAAGGCGGAGGTGTGGTTGGAGTCAATCTGGCAGTCAGTGCTGGCTGTTGCCACTTCCTGTGTGTCTTCTACTGCAGGTCTGAATGAGACGATCAAAGCGGGGGTGTCCCCCCACTTGTTTGGGGACCGCATCATCACCACTAAAGACAGTGCTGGACTGGAGAGATGGCCCCATGGGTAAAGTGCTTGGTATGCAAGCATGAGGATGTGAATTTGGATCCCTCGAATGCATGGAAAAAGCCAGGCATGGCGTCCCGCTGCCACCCCAGTGACTGAGATAAGTGAGTCCCATGGCCTCACTGACCAACCAGCCTAGCTTCAGCAGAGAGCACCAGGTTCAGTGAGAGACCCCCAACCCCCCAAAATAAGATGGGGAAGTGATTGAGAAGGATATCCCAAAATTAACCCCTGGACCCCATAAGCACCTACAATGGTGTAGAGTATACACATACATATGAAACACACATACATACAATATACACATATACATCAAACATATACAGACATATAACACACACGCATATATATACAGCACATACATACAACACAAACATATAAGACACATCTACAACATGTATATGAACATACATAACACACATGCACAGCACACATGCACGCAACACATACATACACATGTACACAGTGTCTCCAGAGTTCTGTTGCCGTGTGCTAAACCATATCAAAACTTAGTATAATAAAACATCAATGATTTATTGTTTTCTCCAATTCTGAAGGTCAGGAATTTAGGCAGGATTTAACTAGTCTGGCTTCCTGACCACACACTCATATCTAGGGTCCTAAATCGCATGTATGTATCTGATGTTTTGTCTTCCACAGGCCTCTCCATGACTCTCTTGGACTTTCTTATGCCACTGAGTTGCCCAGTCTACCCAGGCCTCTTACAGCCCATCTGGTCTAAAGAGAAGAGCTAGGACTGGACCTGTAGCTCAGTGGTGGAGCATTTGCTAGCGTGCAAGAGGCCGTGAGTCCTATTCCCAGCACCACAGAAGAAAAAAGGAAGGAAGGAAGGAAGGAAGGAAGGAAGGAAGGAAGGAAGGGTGGGAAGGAAGGAAGGGTGGGAAGGAAGGAAGGAAGGAAGGAAGGAAGGAAGGAAGGAAGGAAGGGTGGAAAGGAAGGAGGGAGGGAGGGAAAGAAAGCAGGGAGGGAAGGAAGCAGAAACAACCGGTTCTCTGATATTCCAGATGAGTTCTATCAAATTTCTGGGACTAAACCAAGTAAGAGTTCAGCAGTCATCAAGGGTAAGGCGACTAGATTCTGTTCCTTAATTTAATCCCAGAAGTGAATCCATGTCCAAGGAGACCAAGCGTTGTTGGAGGGTGACTTTGGACACCCACTAACTCGAAAAGCAGTGAGTGCTGTGGAAAGAGACAGGCACCCCCAGAGTCGGGATGTTTCCAACAGACCTCACAGGCTGCCAGGGTGTCTGTAATTGGGTTTGATTTGCATATTGGTGATTAAAGTGTTCAAAAGGCTGTTTCTCTCCTCTGGAAAACTGCTCCTCTCAGTGACCATGCAAAGGCAGGGGAAGCCCTGAGCTGTCTGCTATTAGCCAAAGCACGAGGGGAGGGAGCCTTGTTAGAGGAGGGGTGACTTTGAAATCTGGATGGGAACAGTACAGATCTGGGAGCATATTCACTTTTGGGGTATACCAACTCTCTTCGTTCTTTTAAAGATTTTTCGGTCAGCACTGGGGCTCAAACCCAGGACCTCAAGCATGTTAGGCCAAGTCTCTGCCGCTAAGATGCACTGCAGCCCAATTCGCCTCCTTCTGCACCAGGTTCAAAAGATGCATCACCAGTTTGCCACCGTCATCCTGTTCCTCATCCATGTGAAGGTTTCCAACAGTCCTAACCCCCTTCCGAAGTGGACTTGAACTCTCGGAAACACAAGAGTGTAGGCAGACAACACAGATGTCTCTGAACTGGATAGCTGAATGGTATCTATTTACTGATCCAGATAATCCACACTGATGGACATTTGAGGGGTGCTGACTAGCAGACAAAGTAGATACCAAGTGTGTGATCAAGACAAGGTCAGGCCTTACCTTGTCCCCCAGGCTTCCCCTCAGAGTGAGAGAGAATGTCGAGGTGTGACGGCAGAAGGAATCTCCTGATAGCCATTTTCTGGCTTCCTCAGAGACCGCGGGCCTTTTGTGGCTTGTTGGAAGCCACATCCAGGTGTCCCCATTGGCAACAGCCATGACACCCCAGTAGACAGAAAAGAACCTGAGCAGCCAGCCTATGACCTATGTTCTCTCTCCAGCTTTGCCTTTGCTGTTGGGAGTGCTGGATTCTTAATGGCCTCTGGTGCAGATGACTGCATGCCCTGAGGTCTGCAGGACCCTGGGTCTGTAGGATCTCCAGTTGATCGTATGTGAAGAAGTGGAGCTTGCTTCCAGCAACTTCCCCAGCTGGGGCTGTATAACTAGATGACCTCTGGAGCCTCCTGGATCACTGGTGACATTTCAAAAGGAGTAAAAGGAATATGTCACCAATCCCCTGTCACACACTCAGAAACACTAAGACAGGAAACAAGGGCAGGCAAACTTGACCAGTGACTTGATGCTTGCCCTAGTATCTAAGGACCGGAGTAGAGTCAAAAAGCCTTCTATAGGTGAAGTTGGCTTAGAGGTACTAGTTCTGTGGTTTTTGTTTGTTTGTTTGTTTTCCTAGACAGGGTTTCTCTGTGTAGTTTTGGTGCCTATCCTGGATCTGTAGCCCAGGCTGGCCTTGAACTCACAGAGATCTGCCTGCCTCTGCCTCCCGAGTGCTGGGATTAAAGGCTTGCGCCACCACCGCCTGGCTAGTTCTGTGTTTCTAATTTGTATTTTTATGGACAGTGTCAGGAGGGAGGTGAAAGGGATTTAGGACCCAGGGGCTCATGTATCCATACTGTGGCTACTACCTTGCCTCACCAACAGACACCTAATACTAACCAACAGGGTCCCTTTGGGGTTCCTGTTAAAATCCACTCCTGTTAGACGATCCTTATGTGTCACTACTCCTACCATAAAGCATCAGACAGTGTCAGAGTACCATTGATGATGAGCCCCCCAACCCCCGAAAAAAAGTCCTGACGAAGGTTCTGGAAGAAGCTTCAAAATCCTCAGAGATATTTATTCAACAGAACTCCCAAATCCCTGGAAAAGTGGAAAACAAAGCTGATTCCGGATCCTGAGCAAAGGCAGACAGAGTGGAATCCCTTGGAAGGAACCAGACTGTGCCAGAAGGAGAGAGGAAGCCAGACAAAGAAAGACATCAAGGGAGAGCTGCTCAGACCCCAGAGACTTGAAAGACAGGCCTCTCCCTCCTTGGAGGCCCGAGCCACTGCTGGGAGGTCAAGGGTAAAGGAGGCGGGTGAATAGGGCCAATGGCCCCTGCTTCCCCTGAGAAAGCTCCCGAGATGTGGTGGGATAGGGAAGACAACGGGGCTGAGCTGTGGGGGAGCCTCTGAGGGCTGTGACATTGAAGCTGTCTCCAAGGCCTGCTGGGGCGGGGACAGGCATCCCTGATGTGGTCTCCGCAGCAGGGCTTTGGCAGCCTGGCCTCACAGCAGCCGGGGCCCCAGCCCCAGCCATGTAGCCCTGCTCCGATTTTCACACCATGTCTAATCCAATCACCGGCAGATTGCGAAGTCTCTGCCTACCTCCCAGATCGAGAATTCTTGGCCAGCTCCAGCACTAGGCTCCTTCCCAGCCCAGCCCAGCCGGCTACCCTCCTGGCCATCCCTGTAAAAGCCACTCTGAGGCTCAACCCCCACCCCACCTCCCCTTCTGGGTCCACCGAGTTAATCCTGTTTGCCTGGTCTGTCAATTTAAACAGTTTTAAATATGCCTCAGCAGGTCTGGGTGGCAGAACCCTGATGCTCCAAAACAGAGGGCTTGCATCAAAGGAGGCTGGCGTAACAGGGGCTGGGCTACAAGAGTGTCATTTAAAAGCAAACTGTTGTTGGGGGGTGGAGGGGGTAACCCAAATGAATCGCGCAGATGTGAAGCTAACACAGCCCTGCTCGGCAAAATGAAGTTCCCCGAATTAAGTTCAAAGAAAGCTCGGCACTAGAGGCTCCGGGTGCACAGGATGGAAGTCTGACTGACCCATCCCTCTGGACCAACACCCCCTTTGCCCTCAGTCCACAGCATTGGATGGCTGTCTGAGATAATTCAGTGGCTGAGCCCGGGAGAGGGCTCTGGGAAATGAGGACTAATCCAGATACCTTGACAACCAGTCTAGCTCCAGGCTGAGGCGCCTCCTGCCCAGAGCTTTTAGTAAGGAATGAAGGATGTTATTCCTGTGCTCTTCCAACTTTAGTATATAAATGAATCCCTCTGTGATCTGGTTTTTTAGGAAAGACAGAATCTGAGCTTGAACTCAGTGAATTGCAGTGGGGCTTGAGAGTCTTCACTTTGAGCTCCCAGGTGAGGCTGGTGCCTCTGGTCTATGGACCACACTCCCTGCACTTTGAGCTCCCAGGTGATGCTGATGCCTCTAGTCCATGGACCATACTTTCTGCACTTTGAGCTCCCAGGTGATGCTGATGCCTCTGGCCCATGGACCACACTCCCTGCACTTTGAGCTCCCAGGTGATGCTGATGCCTCTCTGGTCCATGGACCATACTTTCTGCACTTTGAGCTCCCAGGTGATGCTGATGCCTCTGGCCCATGGACCACACTCCCTGCACTTTGAGCTCTCAGGTGATGCTGATGCCTCTGGTCCATGGACCACACTTTATGCACTCTGAGTTCCCAGGTGATGCTGATACCTCTGGTCCATGGACCACACTTTAAGCAGCAAAGGTTTTAAACAAGCCAGGGCATTCAGCTTTGGCCTCGGTTGTCATTCAGTTTCCAAACCCCTCTCTGAACTTCCAGTTCATTGTCTTTCGAGCCCCTGCCCCACATGGATCAAGACAAGAAAAACTAGTCTCACACTAAAGCAAACGGCATCTAGACCTCATCTCTTCCAGGCATTTCCCCTTCTTTTCCATGACTGTGGAGCTGCTATTCACTGGAACAAGTGTGAGTGAGCAGGGGCTGCTTCCGGGGAGGGTGGATAGCCAAGGGTCTCTCTGGAGGAGTACAGGAAAGCGTGGCTGAAGGCAGGAGGATGGATGAGATGACCCTTCAGGGAACAGTCCCAACTCTAGATTCTGTTATCCTAGGTCATGTCCTTGGCTTTGATAAGCGAATGGCCTCTCCTCCCTCTGTCTGGACGGGGAGTGACCCAGGCTATAGGCTAGGAAGTAGTATCTTCAGAGGGCTTTGGTCACAAACAGAGCAATGGGCCTTGGGAAGTACAGGACAGAAAGGCTATTTGCACAGGGTGTCTAGGGTTTGTTTTGACTTCTAGTAAGAGGGGCCGTCCCCCTGTCCTCAGACTGCTAGAAAACAGAGACTTCTAACCACAGAGGCATTTCGCTTGCCCTTCAGTACACCCAGCTGTTTAGATCTGTCCACAATTCCACTCAGTCATTCACCTCATCCCCACAAAGGGACAAGGCCAGGGCCAGGCCAATCTGACTGGGAAGTTTCTGTGCTTGGAGTCCTTGCTAGAAAAGTGAAAGGCAGCATTTGAACATGAGTGGCAAGGGCCACTAGTACAACACGCGATGCTGGAGAGATGCAACCCAGTTTCTAGGAAGGGCCAGGCCACAGCGCTCCAGGAACACAGGAAAACGAGCGTGGGAAGGGCAGTGTGTGGGGGTGACCCTAACCACAGCCTGGCTACGGCAGTGTGGCTCTGCAGCAGCTGAGGGGAGGTGGACTGCCCTGGGAGAAGCTCTAAGTGGCAGGAGGTTGGTGGGAGTGCACCTTTAACAAAGGAGTCCAAACCAAAACCAAGCCAAAGAGGAAACAGATGAGAAGCACAGCCGCAGCATGCCTTGAGAGCATTACCTGGGGTTTTACCTCAGCCACCCCCTGTCCTCCCTCCCGCAAGGGTGTGAGCTTGAAGGTGACTCTGGCTTTCTGAGTCCTGTCTCGGTGCTTCACCCTGAGTCCTGAGTCGGTCATCCAAGAGAAGTGAGACTGTTTGCTCTGAGGCCAGCTGAGTGCTCGATTCCCCGACTCTCTCCTCTCTTCCCAAACAGCTAGCATTTGTCAATTAGATCTCAGTTAATAATAAAGTCCAAAGTTGTGCTCTTTGCACTTGCCAAGCTCTTGGGTGAAAGGAAAAAGTAACTGTCCTAAAAATCTTTGGAAGTTAACATCCCTCAGTACTCGTGTAAAAACCAGGGTGTGGGGGCATGCCCCTGTGCTTCCAGGATTGGGAGCTAGAATCAGGATCCAGAAGGCTTGCTAGCTAACTATTCTAGTCCGTCAGTGGACTCCAGGGTTAGTGAGTCACCCTGTCTACAAAAACAGGGTAGAGAGCAATCGAAGAAGGTATCAACTACAACTTCTAGCTTCAGCTGGCAGGCACATGCGTGTGCCACACACACACACACACACACACTCCAGCATATATCCTTACACAGATGCATACACACATATACCATACACATATACAAAAGCTTTTTTCTTTTTGAGACAGGGTCTCTCTATGAAGCTCTGGCTGGTCTGGAACTTGATGTGTAGACCAGGCTAGCCAGCAAATCAGAGATCCACCTGCCCGTCAGGTATTCATGGCCCGATAGTCATACGCCATCATGCCTAGCTAGATAAAGATTTTTAGTAAAATGTTAAGCCAGATGATGGTTTCATGGGTACACTATAAATTTTTTGTTTATTTCTAGTCTTGAAGATTTATTTATCTATATTTATGTATGTTTATGTGCTTGTATGAGTTTATGTGTACTGTGTACCCAAAGAGGACAGAGGGCATCTGGTTCTCTAGAGCTAGAGTTACAGACAATTGCCAGCTGCCATTCAGTGCTAGGAACTGAACTCAGATCTTCTACAAACATTCCTAACCCGTGAGCCATCTCTTCAGACCTCTATTAACTTTTTGTATCTCACTTGATAACAAACAAATACAATGAAGTTATTCACAGGGTAGTAGGGAAAAAGCAAGGAGGACTTTGCATGAGTGAGTGGCCTCAGGGACCATTGGCATCACTGAGCGCTGGCTCCGTGACTGTAAGGGCAATGACCTGCCATAAGACCAATGGGTGACAATCCTTGCTTTGTCGTATTTATGATTAAAGCTCATGTTTTGAGTGTGTGTCAGATTTAGGGAATCTTTGCTAAACACAAAATGGCTGCTATTTCCATCTGTGTTTTCCACTTTGGGGCTTTTTCATTTCAAGTTAATTTTCATAAATGTTGTGAAGTAAGGGTTGGGGTTCTTTTAAACATATATCTAACCAAGTTTCTAGCACCATATTGAAAATTTGCCTTTTCTATTAAATTGTCTTGAAATGTTTGTTAATAACCAATGGACTATCCATGACTGTTTTTATTCCCGAATTTCTAATTTAATTCCATTAAAGTCAAAGAAACAGTTGGTATAATTTGAATTGTTTTACATTTGTTATGACTTATTTTAGGTGCTGGGGTATTTTAAATACTCAGTGGTAGATCACTTGCCTAGGAGGCCTTTAAATCCACACCATCACCAGGAAAAGAAAGAAAGGTAGGAAGAAAGAGAGAAAGAAAAGAAGGAAGGAAGGAAGGAAGAAAGGAAGAAAGGAAGGAAGGAAGGAAGAGACTTTTGCATGGCACAAAAATACAGTCTATCTTCTGAGAGTACTTGAAAGGAATATCCACTCTGCTGTTACATGGTGGGGCATTCTATACGTCACAAGGATGTCAAGTTGGTCAAATCGTCTTGTTAATTGTTTCTTTGCTGTAACAGTTATTGTGAGAAGAGGAATGGAATTGAAGACTCCGACTGCACCTGGGATAGACTTTTTTTTGTCTCAATCTATTTAATACCATTTTGAGGACCAATAAGTCCTGTTTTCCCATCTGTGCATCACTGGTCCTTCCTTCCTCCCTCCCTCCCTCCCTCCCTCCCTTCCTTCCTTTCTTTTTTATAGAGCACAGTGATTTTTTATTTGCTGATAAAGTCCAGTTTTAGGTTTCTTTCTTTAGCATACTTCCATTTTATTAAAAGCAAAGGCCAACTAGTTCTCAGACTCCGATCCATCTTCATCTTGACTAATCTGGAAATAAGGAAGTTTGTAGGTCTCCTTGTCAAATGTGGCCACATGAAGCTGACCATAGGGATTATTCTTCTTATGGTATTTCTTAGTAAGCTATTTCAAATACCTTTCAGAAAATAGTTTCTCAGAAACAACTGTGATTTTATTCTTCAAGCGTTCAATGTGAACAACATTCCCAAAATTTCCAGTTTTTCCATTGCCTTTAACCTTCTCCCATAGAAACTGTTCAAAACTTCCAGAATCAAAAATTCCATCTTCTACCAATGAGTAAGATCCAGGTGGACTTCTTTGGCTTTGTGTCTTTCTGTGGCGCCATCTTGAGTAGTGGCCATGGGAAGAGCCCTTTTTTCTTAAATATATTTTAAAACTGAAATAGAATTGCATCACCTCCCCACTTCCTTTTCCCCCTCCAGCCCATCCTATGTACCCTCCCTTTAACACTTCCCATGTCCCCTGACTCTCAGATTGATAGATTTTTTTCTTTGATTATTATTACTACATATATTTAGTATACACACACACACACACAAAATCTACTGAGTCGATTTTTGTTGTTTGTGTGTATATGGTTTCAGGGATGGCTATTCGGCATCGGATAACAATAAGGGGGTTCATCCCTGGGAGAAACTCATTTTCCTTTTCTCAGCAATCATTAGTTACCTGTAGTTCTCTGTCTAGGGGTGGGACCATGAGGAAATTTTCCCCTCCCACATTAACATGTCCAGTGATACTGCTACGGTTCTGGTCTTGTTTATGCAGCCATTTCTAGGAGAGATGGTTTCACAGCAGACTTCCTGGTGTTCTGACTCTTATAATCTTTCTGTCCCCTCTTTCTTGATGCACCCTAAGCCATCGATTCAAGAGCTGTGATGTGGATGTAGCTATTGTGGCTGGGCTCCAGATTATCCATTGATGTCTGCCTTATGCCCAGTTGTGGTTTTCTGTGGTGGTTTCCATTTGCTCTAAAGAGAAGCTTCTTTGGTGAAGGTTGGTAGCTACACTTACTGGTGGGTATAAGGACAACACTTAGAATGTAGTAAGGAGTTATGCTTATCCAGCAAGGTGTTGGAAGATACTTGGAATAAACCTAACCAAACCTAAAAGACCTCTACAATGCAAACTCCCAATGTCTGAAGAAAGAGATTGAGAAAGACACTAGAGAGTGAAAGAGTTTGTGCATCAGTAGAATTAATACTGTGGAGATGAGCACCCTACCAAAGATAATTCACAGATTCGGTACAATCCCAATCAAAATCTCCACAACATTCATCACTAAGATAGGAAAGAATAATGCTAAAATTCGTGTGAAACCAGAGAAGACTCCAGATAGCCAAAGCTAGAGCAAGGAGAAGAATACTAGAGGGATTGCTCTTTCAGACTTCAAGATGTATTGTAGAGCATTAGCAATAAAAGAAATATGGCACTAACATGAAAACAGACCTGTAGACCAATGGAATAAAATAGAAGACCCAAACATGAGCACATGTAACTACAGCCCTCTGATATTGACAAAGAAGCCAAAATATAAACTGGAGAAAAGACAGCATCTTCAACAAACAGTGCTGGGAAAAATGGCTATTTACATGGAGAATGAAATTAGACCTGTATTTGTCACCCAGCACAAAAACTAGATCTAATTTGATCAAAGGTTTTAATTTGAAAACTATGTGGTAGTTTTAACGTATTTGGCCCCCATAAGCTCATAGGGAGTGGCACTATTTGGAGGTGTGGCCTTGTTGGAGAAAGTGTGGTCTTGTTGGAGGAGGCTGGATGGCACACGCCTTTAATCCAGACCTGGAGGCTGGAGGGCACAACTTTAATCTGAGCCACACCTTCTGGAGGAAGTGTGTTACTGTGGGGGCGGCTCTGGGGTTTCTTTTTCTCAAGCTTTTCTTAGTGAGATTGTCAGTCGACTTCTCATCACCTGCAAGATGTAGGACACTCGACTGTTCCTCCAGCACCATGCCTGCCTGCACACCACCATGCTCCCCGCCGCGATGGACTGAACCTCTAAACTGTAAGCAAGCCCCCTCAATTAAATGTTTTCTTTATAAGAGTTGCTATGGTCATGGTGTCTCCTCACAGCAATGGTAAACCTACCTAAGACAACTTGAAACACTAAAACTGTTAGAAAAAAAAACTGTAGACAATCCCTAGAAGATATAAATGTAGGAAAGGATTTTCTGAGTGGGACTCCATTTATTCAGGAATAAAGGCCAATAATTGACAAGTGTAACCTCGTAAAAATCTTCCGCATAGCCAAAGAAACAGTCAACTGAGTGAAGAAAAAACAGAGTGGGAGAGAATTTTTACCAGCTGTACATCTGATTATCACCCAGAATATACAAAGAAACAAAAAACTAAAATAAAACACAAAACAAAAGTTAAGGAAATAAATGATCCAATTTTAAAAATGGACTAGAGATCTAAATAGAGTTCTCAAAAAGTGTTTATCATCCTTAGCAATCAGGAAAATGCAAATTAAAACAACTTTGAGATTTCATCTCACACCAGAAAGAATGGCTAAGATCAACAAAATAGCTGACCACAAATGTTGGAGATGCGGAGAAAGAGGAACCTTCCTTCACTGTTGATGTAAATATAAACTGGTGCAGCCACTCTAGAAATCAGTATGGAGAATACTCAAAGCACTAAAAATAAATTCATTATATGACTCAGCTATATGACTCCTGGGCATATTCCCAAGGACTTGACATCCTACTCCACAGACTCTTGTTCAGCAACGTTCAATGCCACCATAGTCACAGCGACCAGGAAATGAAACCAACCTAAAAACCCTTCAACAACAAATGAATAACAAAACTGTGGTACACATACAAAATGGAATACTATTCAGATATACATAAAAATAAAATCATGACATTTGCAGGTGGTCTGGCAGCTTAAGATTCTCTTCCTAAAAATTGTCAGTGTTCCCCTCCTTTGTATTTCAAAATAGGGATGCTATAAGTTTCCCAAGTGTGACGGGTGCATCTCCAACAGGGTTGCAGGGTGCACCCCAGGCTTAGGCATTATAACCTTTTTAAAGAAATATCATTGCAACCAGTAGATACAGTCATCCACCCTCCCTTGCAGGGCCAAGCATCACATCTTGACGAAACAGATCGCCTTAGCTGAAGCTACAACGATGGATGGACATGTAGGAAAGGATGGGAAAAGAGACATCCTGGACCACAGTCAAAACCAAAACCAAAACCAAAACTGCTTTCTCGGTGCTTGGTGGTGCATGATGTCTGCAGTTCCATTACTTGGGAGGCTGAAACAGGAAGATCAGGAGTTCAAAGTCATTCACAGCTATTTAGTGAGTTCAAGAAAAGTTTGGACTGAATGAGACCATGTCACAAAAAACTATTCTGATGGTGATGATGATGATGATGACGATGATGATGATGATGATGATGATGACTGAGTCAAGTGTAACTCAGTGGCATGGCACTTGTTAGCATGCCCAAAGCTCTGGTTTCCATCCCCAGCACAAAACAAACAACCAATAAAAATAAACGCCCAAGATTGTACAACTAAAACAATAAAAATGCTTCAGGGATTTTCCAGGTCCTCCTGGGCTCCTACCTGGCCACTCCCCCATAAATGCAGAAAGCTGCTGTGGAATTGACGATTTTCTGTTGCATCAGGAACTCCCTGAAGGCAGGGCCACTGTATGACACATTCCACTCGGCTGTGACAGATGTTAAAAAAAGGTTAAAAGGTGAGACTGAGTCCAACTCCTCATTTCTTTTGAGTTTCTTTCATGGGAAAGAAACAAAACCACCAAAAACGGTTTCAGAAAATTGGTGAATTGCCTTAGTCATCTTACTGGTGTTGTCCCCACCCCCCCCACCGCCACCCCCCCGCCCCACGTGCGACTGGTAACAGACCCACAAGTTTAGCATGTTTAGCAGCAGAGATGACAAAGTCATGCTGCTACCTTGCACCTTAAAGGTCACAGTACCAGACCATTTAGGGGAAGCCTGAAGTCCAACCAGTCTGCTTCTGCTCCTTTTTCTGATGAGAAAATGAGGCCAGAGGGTAAACGGCTCATTGAAGGTCACACCGTGGGCAGCGAAAAGCCCGTCTCCCATGACTCTTTAGCCAAGACTCTGCACTCTTCACCGTCCCATGATGCTGATTGTTGCTCAGAGGGTTGTGGGTCCCTGGGAATGTCTTGTAGAAGAGGATGGATTCTTCCTGGTGGCTTTTGTGTGTTTAGAGTTGTCACTGTCAGTGACACTGATGCCTACCTATTGGGTCTAGAGACTCAAGTGTGTCGTCATACAGCTGAGGAAAACTTAAAAAAGAAAAATGGCCACACTGGTTGAGAAGTCTTCTCTCTGGTGTGTTTTCTATCGAGATGTAATTCTTTACTAGTTTCGCAACATCCACCAGAATTGCTCTCTCGTTTCTGCTTGTGCAAAATTAGATCAAAGCTCAAAGTAACATGCATGGGAAAACATTATCTTGGTACGTAACTTCAAAGTTATCAGATAGCACTGAGTAAGGTCTTTATCTCTGAGGGGTGTGTGTGTGTGTGTGTGTGTGTGTGTGTGTGTGTGTGCATTCATTTGTAAACAGCCTCTGGAGCTTTCCTCTCTGGCTCAGTTGTTCGTCAGCAATAATGTGTAGTTGTTTTTCACTTCTCCCTTGGACTCTTTGAAACCTCTGCGTTGAACTTGTTATCATGAAGAGACTTGTTTGTGAACGTGCCGATACCCCCTCCCCCCAGACAGAGTTACTCTGTGTAGCTCTGGCTGTCCTGAAACTCTCTCTGTAGACCAGGCTGGCCTCCAGCTCTCAGAGATCCACCTGCCTCTGCTCCCAAGTGCTGGGATTAAAGGCGCGTGCCACATGCCCGGCTCTACAGAGACTTCTTTTTAAGAGTAGATGGTACCTGCTTGTCTTCCTGGATGCGCTCTTGGCTGACCCCTGTATGGTACAGAAAATAAACTTACGTTGTGTTTTTGTGATGGGTTTCCCCTGGAGAATCTTTTCTTCATGTTACAGTTCCCTTTAACACATTCCTTAAAACAAATAAGTTAGCCGTTGTCTTAGTTAAGGCTTTATTGCTGTGAAGAGACACCATGACCAAGGCAACTCTTATAAGGAAAACGTTGAATTGAGAGGGCTCACTTACAGTTTCAGAAGTTCAGTCCATTATCATCAAGGCCGGGGAACATGGCATCGTGCAGACAGACATGGTGCTGGTAGCTGAGAGTCCTACCTGTTGCAGGCAACAGGAAGATGACTGACACACTGGGCGGTATTCTGAGCATAGGAGACCTCAAAGCCCACCCCCACACCCCACAGTGACGCACTTCCTCCAACAAGGCCACGCCCACTCCAACAAGGCCACGCCTCCTAACAGCGCCACTCCTTATGAGGTTATGGGGGCCAATTACGTGCAAACTGCCATGGTTATCTTCATTAGGAGACCACCATGCCAGCCAGCGTGGCCACCCACACAACGACAGTGTGTGAATGCGGTGAGCTTCAAAGAGAGAGAGACATTGGGACATTTCTCCTAAGTGTGACTAGGGAGGGAGGTGTGGCTCAAGGGTGGGTACCTGCCTAGCTAGCATCTTCAAAGCTCTGGTTCAATCCTCAGCACAGGAAAAAAAAAAAAGACAAACTAATGGCTAGCTCTTCCTGTGTGGCCAGCACTATCCGAGATGCTGTATATCTTTTTTATTACTCAAATTTATAATTTACTCAAATTACAGATCACTAAACTGAGGAAGATCAAAATTAAACAACCTGTTCAAAGTCACATTTTTTTTAGTGGTGAGGCTCAGATTTGAAACCAGGGTAATACCCATGATAGACATCTCTATCCACAGCCGTAATCTGCTCTCACATTCCTGGTGGAAACAAATTGAAAATTTTTTTTTCCTCTAGAAATATTAAAAACACCACATAACCATGATATGGTAGTTAAGCCAGGTAATTAAATGATTTGTTATAAATAATAGTATACACTTTGTTTTCTGTTACTATTCCAGAGTACTTGAGACTGGGGAGTCTATAAAGAAAAGCACTGATTTCGGCTCACATCTCTGGAGCTCTAAGAGTGCAACATCTTTTGGCTTCTGGTGAAAGCCTCATGGCAGAAGGAAGAGGGAGCAGACAAGGGGGAGGCACTTTATAGCCCCCCACAGCTGTAAGAGCTAATCTAGTCTCCTGAGAATGACATTAATCCCTCTTAATTAAACTCCATCCATTGGCAACCAAATCCCATGTGTCTGTTGATGGAGACAAACCACGTTCAAGCCATAACCCTTGAACAGCACAGAGAACTTGAAAGTTACCTTTTATTCTGACCTTTTGTGCAAAGGCTGTTGGAGACATCATCGAGCCCAGAAGTTAACACATGTTTTCTGACTGTGGCCAGAAAGCAAAGTTTTCTAGGCTTTTCGAAGCACACGATCTTAGCTGCAACTATTTAGTTTAGCCACTGTAGGGCAGAAGCAGCTGTTGATGACAGGTGAACACTTGGGCATGGTTGCCTTTCTCTCAAACTTCATTTATGGTCACTCAAATTAGAATTTCATGATTGTCAATGCTACAACACGGAGCTCCTGATCTGCTTTTTAAAAAATAAGGAAAAATAGCCGGGCGGTGGTGGCGCACGCCTTTAATCCAGCACTCGGGAGGCAGAGCCAGGCGGATCTCTGTGAGTTCGAGGCCAGCCTGGACTACCAAGTGAGTTCCAGGAAAGGCGCAAAGCTACACAGAGAAACCCTGTCTCGAAAAACCAAAAAAAAAAAAAAAATAAGGAAAAAGGTAGAATTTCTTCTTAGCTTGTGAGGCATACAAAAATAATGGGCTTCATTTGGTCAGTGGCCCCAGAGTTTGCCAGTCCTGCTCTGACTAATGATTTCCCATCTCCTTGGGAGCTCCCTGAGAGCTGGACCACATCAGAGGCAGCTTGGCACATGACAGACATTTAGTAGGATTTTCCTGGTGGAAAGGAATCAAATTCCTTTAACTGGGGATGGGTAAGGGGCATTTTTATAAGCCTCATCCTGTTTCATGCTCAGACAGGAATCAAACTCGAACCCTTGGCCATTCTTTCTGTCCTGCATAACACTGGTGTATTTTGTAATAGCTGTTCCCAGTGGAGTACATGGGCACCTTGGCTTATCCAAGCCTCCCTGTGAGTTCAGCGGCTCTCGCTCTTTGCAGGGCAGGTTTCAGATGGCAATTTGGAGATAGATATCTCAAAGGACAGAGGAGGCCAACAGCCTCCCCTGCTAGGCTCCCTGCCAAGCTGCCCCCTGGCATTGTAAGTGAGGGGATCTTTCAGGGGATTTAGTGGTTCTCCATTTGGCTGTACAGCAAAGCACGGTACTGCTCTCTGATTCCTGCTGCTGATAGTGTGGCAAACAGATCAAAGGAGGAAACGCTCCAACTAACACTGAAGTCTTCTTCCTCCAGTCGCAGCGGAGTGACTTGTGAAGTATGTGAGTCTAGAAAGTTTGCAGCTTAGAGACAGGTCTATCACATCACCCTGGGGTTCTCAAAAGACTGTGAGTTAGAGACCCCGCACTACCTGGACCTTCAAGATCAGAATCAATTTCAATTGTCCTATGACCAACCTGGACCGCAGAAGCTTTCTCCTAGCTTCAGTGTTGACTACTAGAAACAAAACCCCAACTTTCCCCCTCCACATCTACAAGTGAGACTAAAGGCCTGGTAGGATTTCCTTCTGGGGAGTGGATTAGAGACCTCCTGCTGGATACCTTTCCCCATGCAGCTGCTGTGATGGTACTGGTCACAGCTGATAAGCCTCCAGCCAGAGAGTCATTCTTGGTAGGACAGAGTAAGGAAAAAGAAGTTTTCCTTTGGATGGGGTATTGCTCAGAAGAGCATGCTCACATTTTAAGCATTCCACTTAACCACCTGGTACGAGTCGGCAACAAGAATGCTGAACCGTCAGCTCTGTAAGCCAGTTCTGATAATACGGGTTTCCCACCTGCTGCGTTCCTGAGAAGTTCATGAACAAATATACTCAGCTGGCTACGGCTGGACTTTCTGTCATGACATCGCCCAGGTTTCTTTATGTCTTTGGTAAAGGCATTTTTAGCTTCTTTGCTGAGATGATTGGCATTACTCTTTCCCTTCCTAGCCTACGCTGATTTAGTTCTTGTTGGGAGATCTGAGGGGTCCTGGAAACTTCTTCTCAGAACTGCCTGGTAGTCTTCTATTATTAGTGGACTTAAACTCTCTGAGTTTAAGCATTGACCCTTCATTGTATCCCTATCTTAAAAAAACATTCATTTTATCTTAAGTGTGTTTGTGTGTGCCTGAGTGTATGTACACACGCATGCATGCAACACCAGCAGAAGTCAGATGAGAGCATTGTTGCTCCTGGAACTGGAGTTACAGATGGTTATGAGCCACCAAGTGGGTGTTGGAAATCAAACCTGGGTCTTTTGCAAGAGCAGTAAGTGCTCTTAACCACTGAGTCTTATCTCCAGTCCCCATTATATTTCTTAAAAATCAAAACAAACATCAATAAACTTGGAAAAGCAGTGACCTGTTGTTAGGAAAGTAACTACGATAAGGAAGGCCCAGGGCTCTTCCTGACACAAGGAGGATTTGGAACACAGAGTCTGGGGTCAAGAATATCGTGGTTGAGTGGGTGGTGGTGGTGCAGATCTTTAATCCCAGCACTCAGGAGGCAGAGGCAGGTGTCTCTCTGAGTTGGAAGCTAGCCTGGTCTACAGAGTGAGTTCCAGGACAGCCAGGCTTACACAGAGAAACTCTGTCTCCAAAAACAAACCAAACAAACAAGAATGTCATGATTGCAGTAACTTCTAGTCAAGAAAGAAACCAGTAGGTTCCCTGTGCTGTCTGATCAAAACTCCAAACTCCCTGCCCCGGCCACAAGACTGCATGGGCTCCAGAGCACACCTCCACCTCTCTCCGACCACTCATGCTGTATGTTCTCTTTCATTGTGCCTTGGCTGTGACCTCTTCATTTCCGGTTTCCGAACTCACTACGCTCATTCCCATCCCCGTGGGGATTGCAAATGCTGCTTCCTCTGTCTAGAATGTTCTTTCTCCAGATGTGTCCCTGGTGACTTGTTACTCAGGTTTCCATTTAAACACTCTTCCCTAGCCACTCACATAGCATCTTATACTGTTCTCTGTATCTATTATTTGTTCTTATGTGCTCCTGCCTTCCGGTTGACTCTCACAGGACTAGAAGCCCCAGGCAAAAATGAACTTTCTCTGTCTCACTCATTAAATAAATGGATGAAAGAATAAGCGTCAGATCATTCTACAAGGACCAAAAATGAAGGATGGGACTTTTAAGGGGAAGCAATGGTACCATAAACATGTAATCAACTAATGCTGGGAGCCCCAGAGGTCGGAGGGAGAAGAGAGAGAGTGTCCTTGTGGAGGTGGCTGAGATGGCCTAATAGAGGACATTCCTCTCTCCCACCCTGATTCTGATCCATCAAAGGAATAAGGCAACCAAGGAAGACAGGAACTAACCTCTGACTTTTCTTACTGACAAATTGGAAACTGCCTTACACCCCTTGGCAAGAATGTCATCTGACAGGTATCTCTCTGCCACCATCCATTTGTAGTCTCAAAGCAAGGAACAGATGGACACAGCAGCAGGGCCACTAAAACATCCAGAAGCCTCAGAGGACAAGGAACACCTGGTTATGCTCGATGCTGGGTGCTCCTCTGTGTCACCTTGGTTCTGTCACCCTCCCCGAGGTGAAGATTTGCTCCATAGATTCTCAACAAAGTGAGACATGAGCAAGATTTGCTCCATAGATTCTCAACAAAGTGAGACATGAGCAAGAGTGAGCTGCTGCCTTTGTCGGTCCCAGGGCAGTGGGGGGGACAATCCACACGGATACTGGTCCCTCACCCAGCACCCCCTCCTCCGGGGAGCTGTCTACTTGGCTCCTCTCAGCCCCAGTCACTGGGAGGCATGCCCCTTCCCCTGCGAGCTCTGTCCTTTCCTCCCTCTGTCTGGAAATCGCTTCCTGTGTCCTTGGCTAGCTACTGATGGCTCATGCTTTTCAAATTTGCTCATTCATTGTGACAGTCTTCCCTGTGCCACAGTGATCTGTTTTTTTTTTTTTTTTTTTGGTTTTTCGAGACAGGGTTTCTCTGTGTAGCTTTGTGCCTTTCCTGGAACTCGCTTTGGAGACCAGGCTGGCCTCGAACTCACAGAGATCCGCCTGGCTCTGCCTCCCGAGTGCTGGGATTAAAGGCGTGCGCCACCACCGCCCGGCTACAGTGATCTGTTTTATGGGACTGCCTATCTACCCTTCAGAAAACTCAATAAAGTTCAAAACAATTTTTAAAACTATTATTATTATCATTCCACGCATGCGTGCATGGGTACCTGCTTATGCTAGGCTATGTGTGTGGAGGTCAGAGGACAGAATTTGGAAGCTGGCTCTCTTCTACCTTGTTGAGACAGGGTCTCTCTTATTGTTTCTGCTGAGTGGCTATCCTAAGTTAGCTGTCCCATGACCTTCTGTGAGATTCTTTGTTCCTGCCTGTCTGATCACTGTAGGAGTGCTGGGATTCCAGATGTGTACTGCCAAACCTGGAGATTTCTTTTTACACGTGGGTCTCAGGGGTCAGACTTAGGCTGTCAGGTGGTACTGTAAGTACGCTCACCAAAGGAGGCATCTTGTCAAAGTCCAGATCTCGCCGCCCCCAGACGTTTGTATTTCTTGTGCAATACTATTTACCGAAAAACAAACAAAAAAACCCAAACCAACCAAACAACAACAATAAACTTATAGCTGGGCAGTGAGGGCACACCCCTTTAATCCCAGCACTTGGGAGGCAGAGAGACAGGTGGATCTCTGTGAGTTGGAGGCCAGCCTGGCCTACAGAGTGAGTTCCAGGACAGCCAGGACTACATAGAGAAACCTTGTCTGAAGAAAACAAACAACAACAACTAAACAAAAACAAGCAAACAAACCAAAACACAGGAAATTTCTAACATTTGAAAAAGTAGGGGGCATAATAAAAACTCAACTCCATGTACCATGTATATATATTTGGCCACAGGGTCTCATGTAGGCTGGCTGAGGATGAGCTTGAACTTCTTAACCTCCTACCTCTACTTCGGTGTTAGGATTTTTGGTGCATGCCACCAAGCCTTGCTTGTGCAGTGCTGAGAAGCAAATGCAGGGTTCTGTGCATGCTATGAGAATCACTCTATCCCCTGAGCTACACCCGCACCTCCAACTTCTAATAATTATCAACATCTTATTGATCCTCTTACTCTTTTGAATGAACTTCAGCTCTGAGAGGGCAAACAGAGTGTTGGTTTTTCTTAAAACCACGTTTCCCTGGTGTATACCCCAATGCTTGACCCATTAGAGCACACATTTTTCTGGATGAGTAATGGAATGGATGGATTGAGTTGAATGACTAATAGGCTCTATATTATGTAAAAGGACAGTAGAAATTGACCTAAGTGTACAGATGATGTATTAGTCAACTCAAGTGACTATAACAAAAGATTCACTGTGTCGTGTCTTACTGACATACCCAAATACCTGAGAGAATCACATTGTAAAGAGAAAAACATTTATTTTTGATTCCCACATTTCAAGGATCCGGTCCTGACTGATTTGCCTCACTGTTTGTGCCTTTGGCAAGCACATCACAGCAGGGATACATGGTGTAGCAAAACCTGTTTACATTGTGAGCTGGGCAGGGGCAGGGAGAGGAGTGAGGAAGGGTCTGGGTCCCACAGTCTCTTTGGGGAGATATCATTCCAGTCATTTACAGACCTCCACTAGGTCCCAACTCTCAAAAGTTCCACTGCCCTAGGGATCAAGCTTTTACCACTGGGCCTTTAGGGGACAATACCGTGACACCCATCAGCTGGCCAGGTTGTACAAGAGAGACTTCTTTGTCATAGATCTGAAGATTGGCAGTTCAAGGTCAAGATTTCATTAGGATTTGGTTCTGATGAGGTCTGTCTCCTTAGATTGCAGTAGCCAAATTATGTTGCAGGGAGGGTCTTATGAGGCAAAGTCTTGCAAACTACATCAGGCTGCCCTCTAGGGCAGTATCCTCCTACTTCAGCCTCCTGAGTGCTGGGATTACAGGGCTACACTACCATGTTCTTCTTTCTAGGATGTCTGTTATTACAAGAAAATAATTACTGATATGGGTGTTTCACTCACATGACCCCATTCAATCCTAGTTACCTCCTAAAGGCCCATCTCCAAACACTCACTTTGGTGTCTAAAGCCTTGACAAATGACTTTGGAAGGATCCAAAACAGCACATGGCAGATAATTGCCTCCCAGTCTTGCTGAGTAGCAATTTCCTCCAAGAAGATGGTTAAAATTCAGGAAATCCTAAAGGGAGGTGAAACATTCCATCTTCTAGGGAAGCTCTTTGAGACTCCGGAAGTAAACAACCCAGAAGTCTCAGGCAATCCCTGAAACTGACCAAATGCAGAAGGTTCCTCCCTTCCCAAGATTATACAAATAATAATGACTGCTGAGGAGACACTCTCTGACAAGCTGAGCTGCCTGAAAAAAGCTCAGACAAGCCAAGCTGCTTGGAAGTCATGTAGACAGCTCTGGGGTTTTGTGAGGTGTCACCCACAAGTTTGACTTTTGTGGTCTCCTTATTTTGGTCCGTTGTTGGTTCCCTGTCTGGTACAAATAGATATCTCTTTATGTCTCCCCAGGAATGGTGTCACACAACAAGTCTAGTCTGAGAAACCTCATGTGTCTCGTCTACCATCTTGTCTCCTATGGTTCTGACACTGAAGCTTTGTGCAGACTGAGGGGAGGTAAGCACAATGGAAGAAATTGGAGAGACTGGAAAGAGGGTCCACAAAGCCCAGGAGGAGCAAACTTCCTCTAGCGTCTGAGTTGGCAACAGCCAAGTCTCTCTCTTGTATAAGGGGTCTATATACGTTTTCCTCACTGGAGTTCATATCTTGGCATTGAGGAAAACCATTTTTTTTTTAACTTACAATGAGCCTAATTCTTTACTTGTTCATTTCTTGCATTTGAGGTTCTCTTTGATGGCATCTTCGGCCTGGGAGTTTTTGTCATACTCCATAACCACCACATAACTGCAACCAACCATTTTATGGGGTTTCTCCTCTTGATCAGTTTTTCAGGCATCTACCCATTCTTCTAGTTTCTTGTCATCAGCTTTAAATAGGTTGATTTGGTGTTCAGCACACAAAGTCCAACCAACTTGACACACATAGGCTCATCATTGATTGCAAGCACACAAATGTGGGCTTGGTACTTGTCCAGGGCTTTAGCAGGTTCACAAGTCCCGTGTGCTAGGGAATCACGGCTGAGGCACACTGGCAGCACACATTTCTGTTGCTGCTGGTGGATGACCATTTCCGGAAGTGAGGCTTCAAGTGTACAAGTCTTCATTTTACTCTTTTTTGTTACAGAAGTAACATGTGCTTGATAGAGAAGAAATAGAATATAAAAATGAAATAAAAAGACTAGAAACTGTGCGTGATTTCATTACACACAGGTAATCTCTGAGTCATTTTACTACTCTTTCTAGAGTTTAAAAATGCATAGTTGCTGCAACATGTTCATCAAAAATATTTTTTAAAGAATAATTGATATGAAAACAGTCTTAAAATAAAAAAGAATGTGTTCCCTGGCAGCTTAAGAATGGTGTTCTTCCTTTAGAATGCCAATGTGCCTTTTTAACCATTTGTTTCTTTATCTCCCTGTCAATACACTGCAGCTGCTGTCTTCTGTGTTCGTGATGTTTCCCCAGGCTAAAGTTAGTCCTGGTTGACAGTCAGTTAGAACTGGTCCCCATGCAGGTAGAAAATCAAGATCTTAATGAGAGCATACTGGCTGGAAAGAATGCAAACCAACTCACTCATTCCTTGATGCCCAGCGACTTGGAATTTTCCGGAACAACCCTGGGAGGTTAGTGCCCAAAATACAGATCCCCAAAGGTTCACCAAGAGACTGAATCAGATGAAGAAAACAAGTCTTTAGAAGGAGTTAACTCGGGCCTCTCTATACAATTGAGGCAGCAACAGAGCTGGAGAGAGACCTCCAGCAGCACTGGGCGAGGGTTTTTATACGGCTAGAGAAGGAGGTGGGGGCATGGGGAATTCCAAGACTGCCCAGTTACAGACCAGGGATTGGCTCAAGCCCTGGCTAGGAGTACCTGGACTGAGCTGATTGGCTCTCTTGGGTCTAGGGAATTGCAACACTGTAGCTTCAGCACCCATAGTTGTCTGTCTACTTCTGATTGGCCCTCTCCAGTGGGGTGGGGTGTTCCTGGCTCCTGATAGGCCCTTCCCTATGGGTGTTAGCTAGGGCAAAAGGTCAGAGGCAGTAAGGAGGTGGGGGCTTCCTGCTCAGGCGTTTTTTGCTATGCCTGCAATTTGGCCAAGGCCTGGGTCTCTCAGTGCGAGATGAAACCTAGAGATGTAGAAATGACCTCCAGCTTATATCTCAGAGATTCGTCTTTGCAGCGATACACAAAGTGATTTTCAGCTGGGCATGGTCCACATGCAGTCATCTTAGCACTTGAGTGGTCAATGAAAGCAAGAGGGTCAGGAGTTCAAAGCCAGCCTCCACCACAGAATGAGTTTGAGGCCAGCCTGGGCTACAAGAGATTCACCTCCAATCCTCCACTTTCTATTCTATCATTCTCTTTCTCTTTGAAGCTGGCTTACTTCCCCTTTGTGTATTAGCTGGTGCTTGCTATCTCCCTCCTAATCTTTGAAAATATTCTATAGCATTGCCCCGAACACACAAACCCTGGATTCTCTCCCAAGCACCGCATAAAACCAAGCATGGAGGCACATATTTGTAATCCCAGCTCTCGGGAGGTTAAAGACAGGAAAACCACAAGTTCAAAGTCATCCTTAACTACAGTGTGAGTTGGAGGCTAGCCTGGGCTATTATGAGACCCCCATCTCAAGGAAAAAAATACAGCATATATTAATTTGTGTTTGAAGTGAGAGTGACTTGGAAGAATTTGTAATAACGTGAATCTTTGAACTTAACTGGAGGCCTATTTTGAAAGTCCTAGGAGTAGTCAGGGCATCTCTCTTTTAATTGTCTATGACGGTAGATAGATTGCAGGTTCTTGCTCTTCAGTCCTCTGGGGGTCAGAGCACACATTTCAGTGCTGGGCTTTGAGCTTGGCCTCATGGCTTTCTTTGGCCAATGATGCATTAGAGTACATACCAAGAGTAAAGACACCAAGAGCAAAGACATCAATGTGCTTAATCAGATAGGCCTTGCCCGGTGCGAACCTGTCATTGACTCTGAGATGAATTGATCCTGCAAAGCTACTGGTCCAAGGAAAGTAAGAGAAATCAGAGGCAGAGCAGAAACCAGACTACATGAAGCCATGTCTAGCCAAAGCACAGAGTAAAGAGAATTGCTGGGGCCAAGGCTGTGGCTCAGTGGCAGGGTGCTTATCTAGTATGCCCAAGGTTGTAGAATAGTTGCTTGTAGATGAACTTCAGGGTGACCTTTTTTATTCCCCACAGCATTATTATGGGATAGCTATCTGATATACATGTGAAAAGCAGAAATGAGGTTACTTATAAACAGGCCAATGCATCCACATTAAATGATAAGATTTAGGAGGATTGGGATCATGGTGACACTACATCCTGAAGTTATCTGGGATCTAATTGTGAGCATTTGGTCCTACTTTAGTGAAGGGAAACAACCTTGAACTTGCTGTGACAGGCATTCTCTCGTAGGTGGCAATAGGCACCACGACTCTGTGTGTAGTAAGAAAGGCAGTTTGGCACAGACAAAGCAGTTCCAGCCTTTGGTGTCTGAAAGCTGTCATTTTAGAACCTCTTGTTTCTTTTCCTCTCCTTCCCTTACTCCCTCCCCCTTTCTTTCTTTGCTGCTCCAAGAAGACCCATGGCAAGTCATTTAACGTGGGGAAGCTATAGTGAAGAATCTGAGAACAACAGTATTTTCTGTTGATGGGCCCTGTGGTCTGTGTGTAGCAGAGTCAGTCTGATACACAGACCATCAGTACAACAGCATCCCTGACGCTTCTTGTTCCCAGTCGCTCAGAGAAGCTGGCATTCATCTCCCAAGCAGAGGCACCTCACAGAAGCTGAGCATATCAGACAGGACTTGGAAAATGTCCTCTGTCTTGTTGGGTTTCTTTGTCCACTTGGTACAAACTAGAATTGTCTTGGGAGAGGCACATCAATTGAGAAAATGCATCCATCAAATTGACTTATAGGCAGGTATGTGGGGCATTCTCTTGATTAATAATTGATACAGGGTCTCAGCTTACTGGGAGTTGAGCCACCCCTGGGTGGGTGGTCTCGGGTTCTATAAGAAAGCAAGCTGAGCAAGTCATGGGGAGCAAGCCAGTAAGCAGCACTCCTCCATGGCCTCTGCATCAGCTCCTGCCTTGACTTCCTTTCAAGATGACTATAAACTATAAGCTGAAATAACCCTTCTCTCTCCAAGTTGCTTTTAGTCACGGTGTTTTATCACAGCAATAAAAGCAAACTAAGATCCCATCTGAGTGGTAGAAACATCTAAAAAGGAGAGGAACTTGAAGGAATTGGGTGACAGAAGTTTAGAAAGTAACTGGAAACAAGGTGATGTTTTGCTTTTTTTTTCCCATGATGTTGATGAGTGTGAAGTTTCAATTCTCCTGTTTTCTTGGACCCCTTTAAAGATCCTGGGTGTGGCTGCTATTTTGTGTTGCTTTTCTTAGAGGTACTTGCCAGTTGTGTAAGCTTGGAGACTCCACTCCCCCAGATATAGCTCTGGCTATAAGCCATATTGTGGGTTGCCCCATGGTACTTCATTTGGGAGCCCTGGAGAACTGCCAAGTGGAAGGAAATGGGATGTCACAGCCTGTAAGCTGTCCAGTTGCCTGGCATTCAGGGTATTTGCTCAAGCCCCTCAATGTGTTGAAGCAGTCTCACAGAGCATGCCCAGATGTGTGGACAAGCCAATGCAGGCCTTTCTGCTGAAGGGATGTGATGGGGCTCACCCACCGCCTCCAACAATTTAGGGAATCTAAGGCACGAGATGCCTTCCTGTTGCCCAGACCGGGCTGACACAGCCTTCAGGCTAAGAAGATTAAGCAGGCTTTATTTACAGAAGCCTTCTAGTGACAGCAGAGCCCACCACGCCCAGGTAGAGCCTGGGAAGAAAGGGAAAACACATTCTTTCCTTGTCACTGCTGAATGCCAGGGCAAAGGCTACATCCGCAGTGGAGATTAGCCAGGTACTGGGAGGCCTGGATGAGACTGTGCTCCACACTCCCAGTCCACATCACTGGGAGACAGATCCCAGAGTAGGGCTCTGAGAGCCACTAGACAGGACTGCATGCACAGGAAATACATGCATGCATGAGTGAATGAAAGATGACCAGTGATCCGTCCATTGCATTTGTGTTCTGTTTCTTCTCTGGTCCTCATTTTGGCAAGGAAAAAAAAAAAAAACATGAGTGTCCACAGGAGACCTGCCCTTTCCTGGATGGAGACAGAAGAGGAGGGAATTGGGGGTACAGTGAGAGAGAGGGACTGGGAGGACAGGATGGGGGAGGAGAGGCTGCAGCTGGGATGTAAAATAAATAGATTAAAAAACATTGAGTATCTTATTTTATTTGGGGATGCTGAGGATGTCACTCAGGGCCTAGTGCATGCTCGGCCCTTGCTTCATCATCCAGCTGCATCCCCAGCCTTGGAGCATGCCTGATATGAAGGTCGAAAGACATCTGCAGGAGAGGAGTCAATTCTCTCCTTCCATCATGTTGGTCCCAAGGATCAAGCACAGGCCGGGTGGTGGAGGTGCACGCCTTTAATCCCAGCACTCGGGAGGCAGAGAGAGGCAGATGTCTGTGAGTTCGAGGCCAGTCTGGTCTACAGAGTGAGATCCAGGACAGACACCAAAGCTACACAGAGAAACCCTGTCTCAAAAACAACAACAACAACAAACTCAGGTCAGCTGACTTTGCAGCAGGTACCGCCTTTACCCACTGAGACATTTCGCTGACTCTATACATAAGTTTGAATAAAAATGATTGTTATATGAAGCAGGGTGCTTCTTAAGCGTGGAATGTTTCTCCAAGTCCACATACAAAGAAATTAGCTGCCAGCCCCTCTCCCCACATTCCTCTTGCTCATGTGTTCATGGAAACACCATGCGTACATACCGTGTGGGAAGATGGTACTGTATTAATACCAGGTGCACATGCTCGCTGCTGTCACACCCTCTGGGTTGAGGTTTTATTGGCAATAACAGAATGGAACAAGTCAGGGAGGCTTTCAGAACTTCAGTGAGGTAGGGGGCCAATACCACCCACCTCCTAGGGCTTGCTGTGAAGTCCATGAAGGTAATATAATAAGCTATGAGAATGCAAGGGGTGGTCTTGGAGGGGCTCAGTAGGGAAAACGCTTGCTCTGCAAGTGGAAGGACGTGATTTTGGATCTCCAGAGCCCACGGGAAGCTGGACAACGTCATCCATATGTTGGGAATCTCACTGTTCCCATGACAAGGTGGAAGGGAGAAATGGGAATCCCCGGAAGCTCCTGGTCCAGCCACATGCAGGGTGAACAAGACCCTGCTTCAAAATGAAAACTGAGGACTGATATACTTGCTCATTCTCTCTCTCTCTCTCTCCCTCTCTCTCTCTCTCTCTCTCTCTCTCTCTCTCTCTCTCTCTCACACACACACACACACACACACACACACACACACACACACACACACACCAATAGCAAAGTGTTGGAGTAGAGAAAACTCCTAGACAAGAGAATCGAATCTGTGGCTTGGGTAGAGACTGAACATTAGAGCTGGGCTGGTCAATTACTTGGCTAAGGGAACACCACCCCAAGGAAGGCAAGTTCATCCTAAGTCATGCTTAAGAGTTAGGCAGAATAATTAGTCCTTTAATGACACTTTCATTTTCCTTCCCAGAATCCCCCAGCACCACAGCTTACAGGCCGCAGTTACAGAGCTTTGTAAGTCTGAATGCTTTTCAGAGTCATTCAGAGAAATGGAACTTCTCCTTTTCCTCCTCTGTCTTCCTCTTTTTTGGTTTTTAGAGACAGGGTAGTTTTGTGTAGCTTTGGAGCCTGTCCTGGAACTTGATCTGTAGACCAGGCTGGCCTCGAACTCACAGAAATCTGCCTACCTCTGCCTCCTGAGCACTGGGATTAAAGGCGTGCGCCACCACTGCCCAGCTTCCTCTGTCTCTTTTCTAAGCATGTTTTCCTCGTGCTTCGGTTTCCCCAGCGTTTTGGGCTTCCTTGCTCTTTTTCTCAGGTCTCCCTTACTGCCGTGTGGCTGCTCATTTGCCATGTGTGTGACCTCTGTGACAGCTTAAATGACACAGCTCTCTCCTTCTCTCCTCCGTTCTCCTTCTCCAGAGAGCTATTGGGATTTACAGATCTGCCGTCCCCAGCAGTTTTTAAAACTCTAATAAAATTGCCTTTGAACCGCTGTTGGAGTCCATTCTTAAATTTTTTAATTAATGAGAATAAGAATTTCCAAAAAGGGGCCGGGTGGTGGTGGCACACACCTTTAATCCCAGCGCTCGGGAGGCAGAGCCAGGTGGATCTCTGTGAGTTAGAGGCCAACCTGGGCTACAGAGCGAGATCCAGGACAGGCTCCAAAGCTACACAGAGAAACCCTGTCTCGAAAAAAACAAAAACAAAACAAAACAAAAAAAAAGAATTCCCAAAAAATGAATCTGATTCCCTGGTATCAAAGGGTTCCTGTGACTCAGGTCATCCTAGAACTAAGGAATTCCAGAACCTGGCCTTTTGAGGAGATAGAAAAAGACAATTTATTCATACCTGGCTCAGACAGGGCTGGCTGAGTGAAGCCTCGTTGCAAATCTTTCTGTAGAAGATGCTAAACTTTCAGAGAGAAATGAAAAGAAGCTAGACTGTCTTGGAGGAGCTGCCCGGAACAGCTGCTGAGATGCCCAGCCTCGAAGCGTCTTTTCACACTCTCCTGCCCCGGCTCTCCATCCCTGCAGAGCTATGAGTGCTGAGTCTTTGCTCATCTTTTCCTGATCTTTGCTCTGAAGGCCGTTCATTTTCTTGGAGATCTGCCTGTCATGTCACTCTTGGCCTGACCATCCAAGCTGTGCAGCTGTTAGCTCTCATGTGAGGAAGCTAGCCTGGCACCCTACACGCTAATACAGGGGGTCAAAGCCTTTCACGGTGCTCGAAAGACTTGGGGGAAGTCAAAGGCTGCTAAACACTTGTGTGGTCTCGGATGAGTGGCCCACACTTTTGATTCTTGAGTTGTCCGATTCGGTAGGTGCAGCGTGGGGCTGGAACTTGGAGAAACTCAAGGCAGAGGAGGGTAGTGATGGTGCTAGACCTAGGGGCTGAGTCAAGGTCAGATAGTTTCTGGAGAGTTATTTTCCTTTACCTAGCTTCCCATTGTTGCTGGAGTTTTCCTGCCTGGCCCACAGTCAGGATAAATCTCTCTCACCCGCCAGTCCCAAGCCGCTCAAACCCGATCAAGTAAACACAGAGACTTATATTGGTTACAAACTGTATGGCCGTGGCAGGCTTCTTGCTAACTGTTCTTACAGCTTAAATTAATCCATTTCTATTAATCTATACCTTGCCACGTGGCTTGTGGCTTACCGGTACTTTACATCTTCCTTGTCCTGATGGCGGCTGGCAGTGTCTCCCTCACCCAGCTTCTTGTTCTCTCAATTCTCCTCCCTTAGTCCCGCCTATACTTCCTGCCTAGCCACTGCCAATCAGTGATTTATTCATTGACCAATCAGCAACACATTTGACATACAGACCATCCCACAGCACCTCCCCTTTTCTTTTCTTAAAAAGGAAGGTTTTAACCTTTACACATCTCCAAAGTCAGCTTGGTATATTTGGGAATTTGGGCGTAGCTTCTCTTACTACTTCCTGCTGGAGGGGGGCGCTGTATCTTCTGGGGAAACAAAGAAAATTTTAGGATCATGGAGTAGTCCGTGAGGCTGTATCATCTGAGCCAGTTGTCTTGAAACGGTTCTGGATGTTGGATCATCTGGGCCATGGTGTCATCAGAGACCTTTCAGGGGGTCTTGGCTGGTCAAACCTGATGTATCTTACTCTGGAACAAATCCATAGCCTCTTGCTTTCTGTGGAAACAAAAGAGACTCTTTTCCAAAGCATCATATCCTTACATCCAAATTTTGAAGTCAAAGTATCTTTAAAATATACGTACTGGTTTAACTCAGCTTCCTTTACAATCAAACATCTCTCTGTAGTTAAGAATCCCAAAGACAACACAATCCAGACTCTCTGTGTAATAGTCATCTCTACGTGGCTTATTTTTTATATTAATTTTACTGTCTCTTTAAAGACTTTATTTTTTAAAACCATGTATTTGTTTCTATACTGTATATATCACCTTTTTTTGTCTCTTTTAAGCCTACGTATATTTTACACACATTTTAAACTATTACATCTGAATCTGTCTTATTGTGAATCTGTTGCTTTAAGCTGCAGCAGCTGTGGCTGCTGGCTCCGCCCACCTCAGCTTCCCAACATGGCGGCAGTATGCTTACCGCCAGCTCTGGGAGCCATCGTGGGTCTATGCTTTTATCCAAGCAGCATGTAGCCCAGAAACCTCTTTTTTTTTTGTTGTTGTTTTGTACTAGCAAAGGCTAAATCCATCAAGCAGCTTAATGTGCCACTTGTAGAGGCCTCATTCCCGCCATACTGCAGATCGAGCGCGCACGCCAGCAACCCGCCAGTAGCTCAAACCGGCAGCTGCCGCTCATTTGAGAGAGACAATTAGGAACTGTTTTTAGCTCCGTTTTAGAATCTTTTTTTTTTTTAGGTTTTAGGTGGAAACTCTTGCCACCACGTTGGGCGCCATTTATTGCTGGAGTTTTCCTGCCTGGCCCACAGTCAGGATAAATCTCTCTCACCCGCCAGTCCCAAGCCGCTCAAACCCGATCAAGTAAACACAGAGACTTATATTGGTTACAAACTGTATGGCCGTGGCAGGCTTCTTGCTAACTGTTCTTACAGCTTAAATTAATCCATTTCTATTAATCTATACCTTGCCACGTGGCTTGTGGCTTACCGGTACTTTACATCTTCCTTGTCCTGATGGCGGCTGGCAGTGTCTCCCTCACCCAGCTTCTTGTTCTCTCAATTCTCCTCCCTTAGTCCCACCTATACTTCCTGCCTAGCCACTGCCAATCAGTGATTTATTCATTGACCAATCAGCAACACATTTGACATACAGACCATCCCACAGCATCCCATCTGTTCTCTCTTCCAGTGACCTGGGCCTATCATTCATCCTTCCTTCTTTTCTTTCTTTTTAAAAAACTCTTTTAGACAGGGTTTTACTCTGTAGCCCACGTTAGACTGGCACTCGCTACGTAGACCAGTCTGGCCTTGAACTCACAGAGATCCGCCTTCCTCTGCTTCTGGAGTGCTTGGATCAAACAAGGCTCATGTCACCATTATCTGCCATTCCTCTTCCTCTTTCTTATTATAGTGTAGATATTTGACATATTCATTCCTCAGCAGCTGCTCATCACCTGGGTTACTTAACATGCAAGGCAGAGAGAGAGAGAGAGAGAGAGAGAGAGAGAGAGAGAGAGAGAGAGAGAGAAAGCTCCAGTTTCTGGCTTGGGCTCGCAAGAACCAGCCCATCTCATCTATGGTCAGCTTTCGGAACCTGATACAAGGGTGAGGAAGAAACCCATCACCAGAAACCCTTCTATTGTTTTTGCTACCAAATAGCTGTGTGGTCTTTGGTAAGTTGCCCCATATAACTAGTTCAGTTGTTCTCAATCTTCCTAATGCTTCGACCCCATTAACACAGTTCCTCACGTTGTGGTGACTTTCAACTATAAAATTATTTTCATTGCTCCTCCATAACTGTAATTTTGCTACTGTTATGAATCATAATATAAATATCTAATACGCAGATGGTCTTAGGTGACTCCTGTGAAAGGGGCATTCATGACCCACAGCTTGAGAAATGCTCCTCTAGTTCTTGATTTGTCTACCTCGTTTGGTACAATATGGGGCTGATAACACTCATTCTTGGGTCAAAGGGCAGTGATCCATATGCTCTACTGCACTAAGGTAAAGTGAGTCCCTTTGAATGTCTCCAAGTTTTTCAAGTCATGAGATGATCTCTCACAACAAAGGAAGTTAGAAAAAAATGCAATCACATCGTATGCCTGCAAAGAGGACAACATGACCAGCCTTGGGCAACTTTTAGCGACTCGGGATAGTAGGGTTCAGGTAGCCCCAATGCGGAGGCTGCACTGGCTTGCCTTGGGAGGTATAAAGAGAGAACTCTTTCACTATGCTCAGAAGTTTCCATCTACCAGAGGGCGCAGCTGTCTGTGATGAAAGCTATATGATGAGCTTGAATAATGGCCACACTCACTCATTCCCCCTTCGGTTTATTCAGCAAATATGTCACTATCATCTCACCATATTTGGACCAAGACCTATGACCATACAAACAGGGAGAATCATAACTTGAGTCCTTTGGGTGTTTGTGGGATAGAAGGTGAGCCACGAAAACAACACAGTCTTCATTTGGGGCAGTGTCTAGGAAATAGTGTGAAATAACAGTAAATGTATAGGATCCCACGATAGTGTTCAATGCTGACCTTGGAAAACCGGAGAAAGTCTCACAGATCTGTATGTGATGAAGAGAAGGAACAAAGATGGGTACAGATGCTTAAACCACAGGACGTCCCGGATGGAAGGCTGCAAATGAGTAGGATCTTAAGGATCTTAGACAGTGTTTGTTAGAAAAAAGGGATCACTGACAGTCTTGAACATCTGGGCCATTCAGCTTTGGAAAGTGGTGTCTCCAGTCATTTTCTCCCCATCACTGGCCTAGAGCACTGCCTTGTAAATGCTACCTTCTAAGAGAAGGGTCTAGAGAAGGGTGGATGACTTGGGCTCCTGAACAAAACAGAATAAACTTGGATCCTCCAAGGGATGCTGTTGTGGGTGATGCTGTGGACAGTTCTTCCTATAGTTCCCTCAAGGATCGACTGAGTTTAGAAAACATTCCACTGACCTCTAGTGGTCAAAATGGCGTCCAAACTGTCCCAATGTCTCCCCTCCCCAAGTCCACACAAGTGGTACAAGTTGAAGGAATTGCTCTGAACAGAGCCTTTTGTCTTTTCTGTTCTCCCCTTTCCCCTCTCCATGAACCAGACTACCCACACTCACTCTTACAGGTGCCCACTGAAGCTGTTTCCAGATCCAGAAGCATGCTGGCTACAGTGGAGAATATGCACATACTGTATCTCACCGAAGACTGTGCTGGGGGCCCGGGTCCTAATTTTGGTCACAGCGCTTCATGAATATATGTGGCATGCCAGATGCCATTCCAAGCACTTCACTTTAAAAAAGAAACAAACAAAAATCTCTTAGGAGTACATACCGTGGTTAGCCCTCAATTTAAAGATGGGAACTTGGAGGCTCCAGAAGATGAAGTCACCAGCTCAAGAGGGCAAAGCATACTGTGGTGTGGATCAACTGTCTAAGCCACAGCAAACTGAAGCTCCTAGACACCACAGGATACCACCCCCCCCACACACACATCAGATATTACTCCTTAATATTACTCTATTTTGGTAAAATTTGAAAAAATAAATGACACTGGATATTAAACCCAAAGCTTTGTACGTGCTGGGCAAGTGTCCTACCACTGAGTGATACACCCTCAATTCTTTTACATTTTTATACCATTGTCTTTTTTGGGGGGCAGGGTCTTATTCTATAGCCCAGGCTGGCCTCAAACTCATGGCCAGTCTCTTGCCTCAGTGTCCCAAATGTGGAAGTGCAGAGGTAAGCCACTGTGCCTAGTGCTCAGTTCTTATTTTTATTTTGAAATAAGGTCTCATTAATGCCAAGGTTGGTCTTGAACTAGCTGAAGTACTCCAGGCAGGCCTAGAACTTGTGGCTCCCCTTTCTCAGTCAAGTAGAGTAGTCAGGATTACAACTGACCACCATCACGATTGGCAGTAAACTGTGATTTTAATGTTTCACACCAGATTCCCCCATGCCCGTGTGTCTTGTCTTATTAGATCTAAGTGCTATGAAATCTACAATAAATCCAAAGAGACATGGAATAAAAGTTCACTTTTCAGGCTCTCTGCACTCATATCGTTTTTGATCATGTCCTTAGTCATCAATGAGAGAATGCAATACATGAAGGAGGCTCCCAGTTTGGAGGAATTCACAGGGTAGAAGAGGAAGTGGTCCTAGGAAGGGACTATTTGTGTGTGAAAGTGCAGTTCTCCTGTACAGAAATACACACAAGGCAAGACTGCTAAGAAAAGGCTAGGCATGTTCACATCCCTGTCCCATAAGACTGTTCCTTTGGAAAGATCATGTCTTCCGTGCCAACTTGAGGTGGTAATAGCTAGCACAGAGGATCTGGACTCCATTGGGTAAGAGTTTAGTGTGTCTATAGTTGGGTAAGGCAATTCAACTGCAGAGTGCTTACCTGTTGCTGTGTGCAAGCTTACTACTTCAGAGCCCAAACTCCAAAATTCCAAATCCAAACTCTGTGTATCTGACATCCTGACCATCACCACACACCCTCCAACAGCTCCAGCCTGTTTCTCCTGGAGTCTGTGGCTTAGAAAGGCCAGGCTTTATCTAAGATTTGGACTTCCCTGAGCGTTCTGGGCCTTGATCTGCTGCACCATTGTATGGGTTCATTTTGAGCATTCCTAGCTAGAAAGGGAGAGAGAAGACAGCTCCTGGAGTGTTCCCAAATCTTTTTCTTCTCAGTATTTGTCCTGATTCTTGGATGGATGTTGTCTCCGCTGAACACTAATCTCAGACATATGGCAATGGTCTCTTACGGGAGAAGAGTATCAAGACACAAGACTAGACATCAAGAAAACTGGGGTTCAGACGGGAACAGAGTAGAGTAAAGGGAGAGTCAAGTTATAGTTTGTGGGGGAGGGCGCTACAGTTTCTAGATCTAGTTAGGTCTCACCTGGCTGAGGTTTAGATTTTAACTGGCTTCATTCTCTGTGGGGGAGGAGTGTGTGTGTGGACCCTGAGCATTCACATGCAAGATGGACCACAGGTGGAGTCTCTGGCTGAATCCATCTGTGGAGGTCAGGCCCAGGGTGACCTTGGCCTCTTCCAAAACCTGTTCCATCAGCTGGCCTAAAGGCTGGGGACATGTCAGGAGGCCAGATGGCAAGGCCAAAGCTGGGGCAGGAGCTCTGCTGCTGGGTTCAGAGCCCCTGGCTGGACTTCTGCCCTCACCCTTACCAGACCTTCCTGTGCCTGATGGGAGGAGGAAGCGGGTGGCTATGGGGAATTAGTAATGAGATACAGAGCCATTCACCTCCAGGTCACTAGTTCAAAACCAGGTCACCAGTGAGTCAAAGTTCCCGACCAATGGAGGTAGAGCAGGCGTTTCCTTTGAGTGGCTTGAAGGCAGATATTTGCCCTCCCAGAAGCCAGCTCAGGCAGGTCAGATTGGGCCACAGGGTAGGAAACTACATCCTGCTGACACTCTGTGAAAAGTCAGCGAGGCCTCAGAGTGGGGGTGAGGGGCTAATCCTTCTGGCTCTGTTCTCCCCAAGACCCTTGCATCATTGCCCCAGGCCAGGTCACACACTCATGTTGAAAGACCCCAGGTAGGGAACAATTCTTCAGGCCAGACCCCATTTACTTAAGAGCTCTTTGAAGGTAAAACCTTTTTCAGCATAGAGAAGGCATCTGCCATCTTCTGCCTGCCCACCTCCGTTTTTGTCTCATCGTTACATAATTTTTAAACTTGATTTCTTGATCTGCCTGTTGCCTGAACCCTACCACTACCATCACTTAGGTACCCTGAAAACAAACACCCTACTTAAGCCCTATCTTTGTGGAGAATGCTCTATTGAATGAATGGGCAAGAAAAATGAATGGGCAAAAGTCAAAGAAGTTATGACGTTTCCATTGGATACTGTAGGAGCATTCTACCTGTATTTCTGTCATGTATACCAATTGTCTTTACTTGACAAATGAAGCATGAAAAGTCATGTTGGATTAAAGCTGTACATCAGCCTATGGGGGGAGGGGGAGATGTAATGAATGGATGGTGTGCTCAAAGGTATATACTGAATGAATAAGTGAATGAATGAATTAATCACAGAATGAAAAATTTGAGAGATACTAGCTCCCAGCACATCAGTGATATCATTATATACTTGAAGAATCACAGAGCTATTCTTAAACACAGTGCACAGGGCTTGGCTCAAATAGATGGTTAGTAAGTTTATCTTGATCAAATGAATCATAAATGTGTGTGTGTGTGTGTGTGTGTGTGTGTGTGTGTGTGTGTGTGTATGCATAGATGGATGGATGAATGGATAAAGTGCACAGATAGGATAAAACTTAAAATAATGAATTCTTAATTTTCATCTCAAATGATTATGCTTGATTTCTTTTTCTCTGACTGTATTTTGTTTTTGAGACATTGTCTCACTATGCAGATCAGGCTGGCCTTGAACTCACAGAGATCTTCCTGCCGCTGCCTTCTAAATGCAGGTATTAAAGACATACACCACTGCTGTGGGATGTTCTGTATGGCAAATGTGTTGCTAATTAGTCAATAAATAAAACACTGATTGGCCATTGGCTAGGCAGGAAGTGTAGGCGGGACAAGGAGGAGAATAAAGCTGGGAAGTGGAAGGCTGAGTCAGAGAGACGCTGCCAGCTGCCACGATGAGAAACAGAATGTGAAGATATCGGTAAGCCACGAGCCATGTGGCAAGGTATAGATTAATGGAAATGGATTAATTTAAGCTGTAAGAACAGTTAGCAAGAAGCCTGCCACGGCCATACAGTTTGTAACCAGTATAAGTCTCTGTGTTTACTTGATCGGGTCTGAGTGGCTGTGGGACTGGCGGGTTGACAGAGATTTGTCCTGACTGTGGGCCAGGCAGGAAAACTTTAACTACACACCACCACACCCAGCCTTTCTCTATATATATCTGAGATTTTTATTATGTATTTAGTCTCCACCTACTTACATTCATTCGTTTAGCTATCCCTCATTGCATATGATTACAGATCAAGTAAAAATGAGTCAGATGTAATCCAGGCCCTGATCCAGCGGTGGGACCATGCTCATTCAGGAGTCCACTGGGCAATTGCTCCATACCAGTCAATGTGTGTGCTGTGGAGTGGCCATTGGTGAGACAATAAACCTGTGTGTTAGTGTTTCTAACCACTCATCTATCTGTCCATCCATTTAGCCATCCATCCATCTATCCATGCATCCATGCATCCATCCATGCATCCGTCTATCCATCTGCCCATAAGCCACATATCTTCCGGTCTATCCATCACCTGCCGATCACCACGCATCACCCAACCAGTGCTTATGCTGTTTTTTTTTTTAAACCATAAGCTCCTCCTTAGTGAGATACAGAAATAATGGAATGATGTTATGAATCAGGGCTAAGATCAAATGAAAACTGCAAACCTTCAGTCTCTTTGGTCTGTACTGTGAACTAACCAGCACACTGTCCGAAGCTTTGTGAAATCCATGAACATTATGACTGCTCATAACACTCAAAGTTATGCTCTCAAACTCTATCTCTCTGGGCCAGAGTTGAGTGGTCTCACAATTCCAGGCAATTGCCATAGAATTTATGACTGACTACAATGTGCCAAAGACTGCCGTGTATTGGAGGTGATGAATGGAATCTTGCTTCCATCTGTACAAAGACCTAAGTCTAGGAGAGTCTAAAAATAAAGACTGTATTCTGTGTGGCAAGTGCTATCAAAAGAGTCTGTTCAAACTCATTGTGAGCACACGCTGGCTTCATTGTATTTTGGGATGCTGGAAGGGCTTCACAGAGAGGCCAATATTTGACATTTGCTTTGGTTGGAGAATGGAAGTTTGTGAAAATAAAGAAGGCCCAACCATCAGGCGCTCAACATAGCCTGAGTCTCACAGCTGCATAAGGTGGTAGAAATACAAGTTATCTGTGTGGTAAGAATGTGAATTATGCAAAATGGACAGATGGAAATGGGACAGGTAGACAGGCATCACTCCGGCTTGTTGTTAGTATTTGTTTTTACCTCTTCAGATGCTGAGGATCAAACTCAAAGCCTCCTGCAGGCCAGGCAAGTGCTCTCCCATTGAGCTACAGCCCAGTTCACCAAAACAGCATGTTAAAGAGCTTACCTTTGAGATTCAGGCCCGAGTACTCTTGGATATTTATGTCTAAATGGAGGGTCCCCGTTTCCCACAATATGGCAAGTCTGACAACCTGAAAACCGTCCTTTTCCAAAACTTCAGGAGTGCATAAAAACCTGTAATATATTTTTTCTAAATCCAAATGTTGCCTCACAAGCACCACAGAAAGATTTGACAAGGAATTGAAATGAGAGCAGCCAGAGAATGAAGAGATGTGAGGCAACTTTGGGTTTTAGGGAGAAACTAATAGGGTTGAGTTTTAGGTTTTTAGGATTTTACATTTTCAAATTTTCAGTTGAATTTCTGAAGGCATTTTGCTAAGATGGAGTTCATGGTGTCACTCATGGCAGACAAATTGTATTCCAATACCAGACTGAGGTGTTTAATGCAAAAGGGCATTTAACGTGAGGCCTTGGATCTATGTGGGGCAGAGAGTCATGGCTTAAGCTTTCACATAAAGCCAGGCAAAAGTGTGGAAGGAAACTCTCTTCTTACCCACCAAGGGATGTAGATGTAACCAACCGTCTTATTAAATAAGAAACACAGAGCCGATTCAGAGAATAAAGCCAAGAGGTCAGAGCTAAGAGCCTTACCCTTCCTGCTTCAGCCAAGAGAGCTCTCTGAAAGGGGCCTACTTCCTGTCTGTTCGTCTTTATATAGACTGTCTATTCTGCCTTCTTATTGGTTGTAAACCCAAACACATGACTGCTTCGTCACTGCCTGTATGTACAGCCCTCCAGGTCCTCTATGGTATTGAGATTAAAGGCGTGTGTCTCCAATGTTGGCTGTATCCTTGAACACACAGAGATCTACCTAGCTCTGTCTACCAAGTGCTGGAATTAAAGGCGTGTGCCACCACCGCCACGCTCTTACTATGGCTCTAATAGCTCTGACCCCCAGGCAACTTTATTTATTAACATACAATTAAAATCATATTTCAGTACAAGTAAAATACCACCACAAAGGTAGACATCAAGGATGCCTGTGTGTTGAGCTTAGCTGTGAATAGAAATATCCCTAAATCCTCATTCCTACCCAACCACCTTCCTGTATGCCGGTAATTAGCAGTGACTTTGCCTGAGTGGTCTAGGAGCTCTGATGTCTGTAAAAACCATGGAAGATACTGTGGGGAGAGAAATTGCTGGGGAGCTAGGCAGAAGGATGAGCAACGAAGGCCCATGCAGTGGTCTGGTGGGACACAACTCAATGTAGTTCCTGGGGATGACCAAACCAGAGATGTCTCAATTCCCAACTTACAGTCTTACAGTTACCACTTGCAAACAAACACAGATACCTCAGTAGATGAAGACCGTTAGACATCTTCGAAAAGCATAGTGAGTGGAGAGGTACTACATATTAGCATTTTTTAAAAGAAATAATTATATGTATATATAATTATTTTTATACATATTTATATATATGAAAATATTATGAGAAGAAATGGAGGAGAGAATAAAAGACCAGGCAGATTTGAATAAAGAAACAGAGCTTAATAAAAGAACTGACATCAGAGTTTAAGAACCAGTAGGTTTGAGAAAAGTACCCAACATAGAGTGGAGAGACACAAGAAGACAGTATAAAAAACAAGCTGGAGGATTACAGAACAGCGGTAAACATATGACTCATAGGAATGTCAGGTGAACATAAAGAGAAGGGAAGGTGGGTGGGGGGATAACAGGAGAGAAAATGCCTGAGAATTTTCCAGAACTTATGACAGAAATGAGTCTTCAGAGGTAGGAAGTGAGTCTTAAGGCATATAAATAAAGATGAAATTAGTACTAGGTAGTGTCATAGAAAACCTTGTAAAAGGCAAAACAAAACCAACAATCCCTACAGAAGATCTTCAAAGTAACCAGGGGAGGTGGAAAAGCAATCAGAGAAAGATGTGGATTTCCTTTAAAAGAGCGCAGTAATGAGACTGATGACAGGATTCTCAAACGCAGCCAAGGCAGTGGAAGTCCTGGGGAACGTGAGCCACGTGCTGAGACGCGGTGGCACTCATTTTCACCTGATATAGCCATCGTCTTAAGAATAATGTTATTTCTAAAGAACTAATGCCTGAGAGTTGTCTTCTGTGCACCATGGTATTTGGGTGCATGCCTGCTCTCTCACACATTACAACACACACAAACACACACACACACACACACACACACACACACACACACACACACACACACACACAAGAAAACAACATTACATTTTAAGTTTAAAGCATTTCTAATGAACTCATTGTATTAAAGAAAAACTATAGAAATCAGTAAATATTTAGAGAGAACAAAATTCTAAACCTCAACTAATAAAGGCCAAAGCCTGCAACACAGAGAGCAGTTATTCTTAGGGGTTCACAGGCCACATTTGGCAAAGTGTGGAAGCATTTTTGAATGTCACAACCATGGGTGGCACATTGCCAGCATGCTGTGAGTAGAGGCCAGAAATACTGGAGTCCTATAGTACATTGGACAGTTCTCCCAATGACAGTGACCTGCCTGGCCCCAAGGGCAGGCTTGCTCAAGTTGGGATGCCCTGACTCAGAGGAAATGTTTGTGTTCTAAGTATTATTCAGGTGGACTCCAACGTCCAATGGTCCAGCTTATGATCCTTCAGCATTCATGGCATGAAAGTGATGTGCATGCGGTAGAAACTGCATGCTATCGGGCTGAGGTCCAGAGTTGTAGCTCCCACTCTGGCCTGTGGTCACAAAGGTAAATGATATTAATTTTTAATCTAATGCATACTATGTTGAAGGCATTTCTCCACAGATCTAGCTGTTCAGTAAATTCCATGAGATAATCAATACCTTAATATAAAATGGGCTTTGTGTTAGATGTTTTTGCTCAACTGTAGGTCACATAAATGCTCTAAGCACGTGTAAGCAGGCGAGGCATGTTAAAGGCATTTTGGACGTGATGTTTTCAACTTTTTATGGACTGATGGGTGTGGTGATATTGTGTTCCCCAAAATATTGTGGGGTCAGAGAACAGAACAGCCACTAGATATAGAAGCCAGAAAATGGTGTATACATGCCTTTAATCCTAGCATTCCAGAGGCAGAGATCCATCTAGATCTCTGTGAGTTCAAAGCCACACTGGAAACAGCTAGGAGTGGTAACAGTGAACCTTTAATCCCAGGAAGTGATGGCAGGAAGCAGAAAGGTTTTTAAGGCGTGAGGACCAGGAACTAGAGCCTGGTTAAGCTTTTAGGCTTTGAGCAGCACAGTTCAGCTGAGATCCATTTGGATAAGGACTCAGAGGCTTCCAGTCTGAGGAAACAGGATCAGCTGAGGAATTGGCAAGGTGAGGTAGCTGTGGCTTGTTCTGCTTCTCTGATCTTCCAGCATTCACCCCAATACCTGGCTCCAGGTTTGTTTTTATTAATAAGACCATCTAACAATTCGTGCTACAGATGGGATGCCACCCCATCCTAAGTCGAGGAGCATTAGAAAAGAAGGAGGAAACCACGGGAAAGGTTTAGGTGGAACGGAAAAGAGAGGCCGGTAGCACAGAAAGTTAGCAGGCTTAGCAGCCAGTGAGGTGGACAACCAGGAAGACTCGGGCTACAGGAAGGCTGAGAGAAACGGAAGGAAAGATCCTGGGCCAACCTGCCAAGATTTGGGAACCAGTGCGGGAGAAAGATGACAAACCGTGAGAGCGCTCTGTAGGGATGCCCAAAAGCAGACCACGGTGCTGACAGATGAACTGATCAGCCATGGCAGACCTCCGGGCTGACCTTGAATGGTCAGAATGGATGGAAGCCCCAGGGGACAGGTCATCAATGTGGTGCTGACTTCTACAGTTCAAAGAACCTGACTGACCTGCCATGGTTCCCAAAGGAGGAGATGAATTCGAGGCTGTGTCCAGAAAAGTGAGAAGACTAAAGGACACACACACACACACACACACACACACACACACACACACACACACACACACAGAGTTCTTTATCACTTCTAAGATACAGATACGAATTCAGCTGAGGTGGGTGTGAGTGAGGCGGCCCTCAGATCCTTGCCTCGCTCACATGGACATGACGCAAGACACTGTAGAGCAGTTTCCAGTTACCCGGTGGTGGAAAGAAAAAAAGAAAGAGATACAACCACACACGCCACAGCTCAGAGTCTCAGAGACCACATTTAAAGTGTGCTCCAAACAGACACTACTGTGTTGGAGCTCGGCCTAGATCCAGCCTGTGTGGGCAGTCATATTCACAGTCTGGGGCCTGGAAAGGCGGCAGCTAGCTCTTCCCTCATTAGCAATGTCTGCACACCCAAGCAGGGGTCTGTGAGGGGCTCACAGCAGTTACTGCCTCTAGCAGGGCCGATGGGGAGAGCTCAGTCACGTCTTTTCTTGAGGCAACCTCATGGGGCCACATTCGGGAACTAGCATCATCCCTGTTGGAAACATTCAGTTTCTCCCGTCTGGATCCAAACAGTCTCTGCAGGTTAACAGCTGGACGAGAAGAACCTGGAACAGAACCTGGAACAGGGGACTGAGGGAGCTTACAGGTTCACTGTTTAAAGGATGCTTCACAGGGCATGGGGTTTCAGGCCTGTGATCTGTACCCTTGGGAGGCTGAAGCAGGGAGATTGCAAGTTCAGGGCCAGCCTAGGATACATTGTGAGATCTTGTCCCAAACAAAGATGAAATAAAATAACGCTTATTAGGAAGTTCTGTGGCTGAGTATGTAGCTCAGAGGTAGAGCATTTGCCTAGCATTCGGGAGGCTGTGGATTCTGTCACCAGCATTGAAAATATACACATTTAGATGTACATGCACACTGACAAACTCACACACACGTACACAAACACACAGACATATTCATACACACAGAGACACACATTTACTCATATAGACACGTACACTCACACACGTAGACACACAGATACACATACATACACATGCATGTACACATACACACATACATAGAGTCGCACACAGAGACAGACATATAAACATACACATAAACACACACACAAACACATACATGCCTTCAAATAAGGAACCCGTCATATCCTGGCACAGAGTAAATATAGATAACAACAACACACTGTGTGTTGCACAAATTTGGGTGAAAGGATTTTGAATGCTTTTACCATGAAGAAATGATGGACATTTGTGGAAACAGACACATCTCCCTGATTTGCCCATATGATATATACATGCATGGAAATCTTACTCAGTATATACTCCATTAGTGTGTATAATTTAGATTCTTTTCTCATGTAGAAATCAAAAATAATTTAAATTACAAACAGAAAAAATAATGTGGAAGGTATTCCTAATGCTAATTTATTTCAACTTTATTTAGAGCCTATGACACTCCTGTTTTAACGAAGTGTTTGGTTTTTGTTTGTTTTTCCATCTAGATAAAAGACTATTACTACAACTGCCACTTTTAGTCAGGTTTTCCACCAAACCGTGTCTCTGAGACAGACACAAATCTTTTTTTGGGGGGTGGGGGCAGGCGGACGTGTTTCTGTGTGTGGGAAAGACACAGCCAGGCACGGCTTAGCAGACACATAGGCAGGTAGAGAGATGCAGGGTCTGTGCTCAGGCCTCCCCTCTGCTCAGAGGTCTCTACTGTTGAACGGCCTTTCTCCATGAACCTGAGAATAAATATTGCTTCCTCCGAACAAATGGCTTTGTGATAAAAAGAAACAGCAGAGAGAGACACGAAGAGAGGAAAGAGGAAGGTTGGGGAGACAGACCAGTCTATAAATGCTGCACAAGCATGAAAACCTGGGTTCGATTCCCAGAACCCATGTGAAAACTATCCAGCATGGTAGCATACACTTGGAACCCCAGCACTGAGGCGGTGGAGACAGGGAGAGCCTTGAAGCTTGCTGGCCAGCCAGAGCAGCCTACTTCCCAAGTTCCAGGCCCGTGAAAAACTCAGTCCCCACAAACAAGGTGGCAGGCTGAAGGAATTGCTCAATGGATCAGAGTGCTTGCTCTACACATAAGGACCCGAGTTCAAGTCCTCGTCACTCACGTAAAAAGCCAGGCATGGCGGAGTGTGCTTGTAACTCCAACATCGGGCAGCAAAGGCTGGCAAATCCCAACAGGTTGTTGGCCAGCCGACCAATCCAAATGAAAGCTTCCAGGTTAGTGAGGGGCACTGTCCCAAGACGATACGGCAGACAGTCGTAGAAGATAACCGATAAGCTGATTTGGTCTTTGCGTGCCCATGCACAGGTGTGGACACAGCATGGTCTTGTGAATATAACACCACACACACACACACACACACACACACACACAATCGCCTTATACAAGACAAACAAAATGATGAATGGTGCCTGAGGAGCAGCAGCCGGTGATTTCTGGCCTCCACATGTTACAATGCAACTGTGTTCTTCCGGGAGAGAACATTCTGATGCTAAGAGCTTGCACACCACAGTGGCTTATGCTTAGAGTTTTTTCCCACAGTTTCCATCTCATTTATTATCAAAGGAAGTAGATCCGCCATGACATCCATTTTTGCTCCTAGGACACAGGTATGTATTCCTTTTGATAATAAGAATTGAAACTGCATGTGTGTGTGTGTGTGTGTGTGTGTGTGTGTGTGTGTGTGTGTGTGTGTTGTATAAGCATGTGTATTCATGTGAATGTGTGTGTGTGTTTTGCTTTGGTTACCAGAAAACTCGGTACAAAATTGAAGGACAGACATCACTTAACCCTTACCCTAGGTTTTCATTTTATCCATATTCTGACTTTCTCTGAATCTGTTTCTCTTTTTTTCTTTTATTTTAATTTTTATGTGTGTGGATGTTTGTCTGCATGTATGTATGTACACCACATGTGTGCCTAGTGCCTGTGCAGGACAAAAGCGGGCATTAGACCCCTGGGACTGAAGTTACAGGTGGTTGCAAGCCATCATGCCTTTTCAGTTCTTAACTCTGTCAGTAGAAACTAAGCCATGCTGCACTTGCAGCATCTAGGAAACAACCTGACACTAACAGGCCCTCCACAGAGAACCTTTCAGTGTAGCACTCTGGACTTTCTGAATTCTGTGCTAGGAGGATGCAGTCTGGGATGCTCTGTGGGTGTGACTGTGGGGCATCCCAGGGCCACAAGCCTAGAGGGACCCCTCACCTACATGGCAGGCCTCCACTCAGATAGCCCCAAACATCACAGTGTTCATGTGGTCTAACACACTGCCGTCGCCACCTTGAAATTCCTAAGATATGTAGAAGGATGTGGGAGCCCAAAAGGTTTCCTAGTGAGATCTGAGGTTGCTTTACCAGCAGTATGAGAGGATGGTGGGACCACGGGCCTGGGTACCAGGTGTTTGGAAGGGTCTGCACTTGGTTGTATCTAGCAGGGGGAAGTCTTTTGCCTCCTCCCTTTGCATCATTATAAAAAGCCCTTTTGAACAAAGTTCTGGGCTGTTGGATATTGACCCAGGTCCTCCCAAATCTATGCTGTGTTTGTCTTTTTTCTTCTTTTCGGCTAGGCCTATCATTCTATCTACAAGTTCCTTATTCCTCTCTCCTCCTCGTAGGAACCCTGTAAAAGGTGGGGCCTGGTCCCACAGAAGGAGATCTACCTTTCTGTTTCACACTGAGCTCCACATTCTGTGATAAGTCCTTGTGGGAATACGATGGTGTTGTCACCTCTACAAAGGTTTTGTCACTGAACAAGGAATCACAGAAAAAGATGCATTCCATAAGCATTTATTTTAAGCCAGAAGATTTATGTACACACACACACACACACACACACACACACACACACACACGCACGCACGCACTTTATTGTTATCACTTTGGTTTTGGTTTTGATTTTGTGATACAGAGTTCCATGTGTCCCACTCTGTAGCCAGGGATGATCTTGAACTCCTGATCTTTCTGCTTCCATTTCCTGAGTACTGGAATCACAGCCCCATGCCATCAGGCCTGGCTCACACCTGGCTCATATGCATCTCTTGGTGCAAAGCCCACAGCTTTTTTGTGATCTCTGTATACACCACACCCTTACTGTGGTGATTTCCTGTTCTCATTCTCTGAAGCAGAGGGAGAATTTAAAGACACACCTGAGAAAAATCTGGCTGCAGACTCTTGTAGCTTTGTAGTCTTTCTGGTTGTTTAGCTGGCTGCTGAAGGGGACTCTCCACTTTCAGCACGCCTTTCCGGGTTACTCAGTTTAGTTTGCAGATCAATGATTGTCCTTTGCACTCACATTTCATTATTTCTGTAGTACCGAATCACCTATGCACAATTAACATGAATCGTCTTGGGAAGAAGTTTGACAAAGCAAACAGGGTGCAGGGAAGGAACAAAACTAGGTGGTTATTTTACAGAGTTGGCCAGATGGTTGCAGCATGCAGGATGCCATAGACACTAAACTATGTCTTATGGAGAAGTGGGGATGCTGGTAGCTTGGGTCTTTGGTCCCTGGCCTAGTTACCTGATTATTAAGTCGACACAGATTAGGATTGTCTACAAGGAAAACATCGTGGAGGAATTGCTTGGATCAGATTTCTGTGTGCGTTTCTGTGGGGGATATTAACTGATGCAGGAGAGCCAACCCACTGTGGGCAGCAGCATCCCTAGGCAGGTGATTCTGGGCTATATACAAAAGCCTGCTAAACTTTGACCTATGCGCCTGGTAGTAAGCCAGAGAGTGAACCAGCAAGCAGTGTTTCTCCACAGTTCCTTGTAGGCAGATTTTTCTGTCCTGCTAGCCAGCTCCCAAATAACCACATGGAGACTCATTATTAATTATAAAAGCTCAGCTGATAGCCAAGGCTTGTGGCTAACTAGCTCTCACAACTTAAATTAACCCATTTTATCAATCTACTTTTTGTCTCATGGTTTTATTACCTTTACTCTGTACTGCCCATGCTGCTTCCTCTCTGTCTTGCTGGCCACTCCCCGTTTCTTCTTCCCAGCGTCCTATATGCCTGGAAATCCTGCCTAGTTATTCACCGTTCAGTTTCCTATTAAACCAATCAGTATGACACATCTTCAGAGTGTACAGAAAGATGATTCCTCCACAGCTCCTGCATCCAGGTTTTTGCCTTGAGTTCCCACCCTGGCTTCCCTCAGTGATAGAAGTGTAAGCCAGATAAACCTTTTCCGCCAAGTTGCTTTTGAGTGTTTTTATCACAGCAACAGAGACCACATTATATCTGTCCCCTTCAGGCTCATATGTTAAAGGGCTGGTCCCTACCCTGAGACACTATCAGGAGGTAGTGGTTGCTGTGAGAGGTAGGGCATTTTGGGAGAAAGTTAGCCATTCAGGGTGTTCCTTTGAAAGAGGTATTGGGACACACCACCCTCCTGCTTCGTTGGAATCCTGACATGAAAAAATGGCTTTATATATGCTTCCACCATGGTGTGCCTCTACACAAGCTCAAAATCAACAAGGCCAACTAACCATGAATTGAAATCTCCAAAATGGAAGCAAAATAAACCCATCCCCTTAATTGGACTAGCTCAGATATCTTGTTACAGTATCAGAAAGACAACATTGTCCCTAAATATGGAGCGTCACTTAAGTGGAAGTTGGGTAAGAGGATGTCTATGGTAATCAGTGCTATGAGAGCAAGTACCTGGCCACCTCTGGTGGGTGGAAGGCATCACAGGAGGAAGTGGTAACTTTTGAAAATCAGACGGGTAGAAGTCATAGCTTAGGCAAAAGGAAAGGGGTGTTGTAGGTTCTAGGAACAACATCTGCAAAGGATCTATGTACACACAAGGTATGGATGCTTGTATATGTGCGTGGTGTGTGTGTGTGTGTGTGTGTGTGTGTGTGTGTGTGTGTGTGCACATGTGCACACTTCTTCTAACTTAGCTGTTGAGAAACCAGGTTCAGAGAAAGTTTGTGATTTGCTGAAAATCATGAAGAATACCCATAGCCAAGCCAGTCCATCTGTCTCCTGGGATGGTTTACTATGGGTAAGAAGGTAGGCTGCCAGGTCTCCGTCTTTCCAAGCCTCAGTTTCTTTAGCTTTATCACACTGGCTGTGAGGATTAAAGAAAATAACCAGACTGAGAACCTGTGTTAGTGGCACTTCATGAGTGTCAGTCCCCGAGTCTTCTATAGCTCTTCCCGAGTCTTCTCACCCAGTGACATAGCTCTTCCCTTCGCTCCTTTCTCCAGGAAGAGAGGATTGCAGGGAGAGCCAACATGTATGTGGACATGAGTTCTGTGAAGGGCAGAGAGCTGGAAACAAGGTTAACTCAGACACAGAGAGGCAGGCCAGAGGAAACAACCCTTGGCTGCTGAGTGCAGAGGAGTGCTGGCCACAGCCTTCACCTGGAAGTCTTCCAGGGAGGGCAGTGCCGCCTTGCTGCGTACTTCAGGTCACTTCAAGTCCGAGAATGAGAACGCCATAAGCAGTTCCGAAATGAACCACTCTCATTAACATTTCAGCTAAGACATGTCTAGCTGCTCCACCGAAGGGCAGGCTCCCCTGGCCTCCTCAAAGCACACTGGGCAGATTCCTGCGATGCGGGGTCATTGAGCTGCGTTTCCAAGGGTGACTGAGTGGGAAGGAGGCTGCTCCCTCCCACACCCCATAGCGTGCAGAAAATGCAGGTCACCTCTGGCCCCTTGGACCACGGTCTTCCATCGCCGCCTGAAGATGCTGAATCAAACACATGGCTAGACGGGGGTGAAAGCCCTTGGGTCTTTCCCTCAGTCACTTCCTCAGGCATTCTGTGATTTCTCCAGTGGAGCCCAAGCTAAGAACAAAGCAGTTTCTTACCAGCTTGAGCCAACATATGTGGAGTGTTACCTGGACACTGGGGCTGGGGTGAGGGTACAGGGTAAATGGCCCTCTTAAATTCTGCCTGACACAGAGTGGAGCACACAGTGTAGGCAACATTTGGCTGCTCCTACCCAGTGAGCTTTTCTTTCTGTTTTTGACTTGAAACTTGAAGATGACACTGTCCGTGACTGAAGAAACAATTTTCCAGATAACTCCAGATAATCTCAGTGACAGCCAGAGGCCAGAGAGGGAAGAGGCAGAGGGGAACAAGGACCAAGAAAGCTGACTGGATGTGGCTAGAATACATGAGAGTGGTGGTCACAGGGCTGATGGGGGTCAGCGTGTGGGGAAGATTAAGTCAGTAACCCCAGAGAAGATCTGAGCAAAACAGAGGACACCCCAAACCCCACATCCCTCAGAGACGCGTCTGTCTAGTGTCATTGACCTCGCTGTCCTCTAGGGTCACCCTCTTCAAAGACGTCTCTTCCTTCTATCCCCCTCCCTGCCCGCTCCACCTCATTTAGGTTGAAAGCATGCAATCCCTTAGTTGTTTATTTTCTAAGGATCAAGCTCCCAACTTGGTTTCTTCTTCCCGGGTGGCTTTTAGGCACTATTCAATCCTGGGTTTACAATGCACACATCCACACAAAACACCATTTAGTGTATTTACAAGGGAGCATTTCTCAGCTTTCTCTTCTCATCTCTTGTTTTCCACTGTATTAGATTGATTTTTCAAATTAGCCAATCAGAGCTGGCAAGACTGCTCAGTCGCACCAAGCCCAATGACATGAATTTTATCCCCAGGATTCACAGGCAGAAGGAAAGAACTGATATCCACATGGGACACCATGGTATGCTTGTGCCTGTATACACAGACACACAGACATAAACACACACACACAGATACACACAGACACACACACTAAAAGAATGCAATACAATTTGAGAAAATAATTAACCAATTGGTTACCAGATCTGATTCCTAATTGTAAGGGGGTTCTTACTGTAATATTGTTCTATCTAAAAAACAAAAATAAAAATCTTGCCTGCATTTATCCTGTCTGCTAGATTAAGTGTAGAATCACTTCTGGAGGATATGCTGACAATTCCGTTTCGGTTTTCACTGAGATTTGATACATTTTGGGTCACGGGTCATGAGACGTCACTTTTGTGTCACATGGAGACATGTGAGGGGACTAGAAGAGAGAGGACAGAGAGCTCTGGGTAGAGGAAACGACATGGCTAAAACACGGGTGGGCAGGCGAGAGGGTTCAGAGGGTGAGGGTGCCTGCCACCAAGCCTGAGCACCACAGCGCCATCCTTGGGACTCACACGGTGGAAGGTGAGTACGGGCTCCTGCAGGAAGTCCTCTGACCTCCACATGCATGCTGTGGCATGTGTGAGCGCACAGACAGACAGACAGACAGAGACACAGACAGATACACACATGCCAAAAAAACACAGACACAGCCCCACTGTCCACAGATGTTTTCAAGAACACCACTCAGAAACAATCTGTCGAGCTGTGTTACAAGGCAGTCTACAAAATCAGTAGAAGCCAAAATGTGTTGAGTACTTCCTATGAGCTGCACATGATTCTAGGTCTTTTCTGGCCATGTCTTGGGTGCATGCTGCCACCGAGCTGCATCTCCAGTCCTCCCAAGAACTTTAAATGTACGGACGCATTAATTCTCACAGCAGTTGTGAGCTTTATTATTCCCATTTTAAAGATGAGAACACTAAGGCACAGAGATGTTCGCACATGTGGAAGGTAAAAGACAGGACCTGCAACCTGTAGGACGCTGGGACTCGGATCGTGGGGTCTAGGTGTGAAGGGTTGTATGTACTGGGCAGGGAGGTCCATCCTGTCCACTGGCAGATGTTTTCTGAATTTTGCTCTGTGGGAGCCAATGCTCTTGGAGGAGCTATTTGACAGAACATCAGGGTCGGTGAACCAATCCTTTCTAGGTGTTTTATTTGACAGGTTGCTGTGTAATCACTTATTTGGGAAAACAAAATATGCTGTTGTTAAAAAGAATGTCCCCAGGCTGAAGAGGTGGCTGGAGAGTTAAGAGCACTGGTTGCTTTTCCAAAGGACCCGAGTTCAGTTCCCATCACATACATCAGGCATCTCACCACAGACTGTAATTTCAGCTCCGGGGATCTAATGCACTCTTCAGGCCTCCTAGGATACTGTTACACATTGCTGGCAAATATTTGAGAAGGCTTCTTGCATGCTCACTACTGGGTTATTCTTTTATGATATTTTGTTTCTTGAACGTGAAGACAATTCTCTGCGCTTATCACCTCCCTACGTATCCATGCTCCATACTGAACTATGATGTCCAGCTTTTCCCGTGGTCTAGGGACTGAAGGAAGGCTAGAAGGACTGATGCTTTTACCTGCAAGGCTGCCTACCAGATTCAGTCTGTGGTTCCAGTTGACTCCTTAACCATACCTTTTGGAAGTCAGTTTGACATGAGTGAAGTCTGGCATCAGTATTCTCACGGGCGGTGCTGTTGATGTTGTATTTTGTCCATTTTGGATGATTCTCCATGTGAACAAATGGCATCTCCAGTCAGAAAACACCTTAAACAGCATATGATGACTTTGGCTGCTGGAGACAGTAGACACGCAGTGTCGATCCTGCAACGTGTGACTCAGTTGCGAGGCTGAGCGCTGTGTGGACGCATCCCCTTTTCTCACCCGTTCATCCCCTCAGAGACCTTCCAATGACTTGTACCTGTTGGCTGTTGAGAACCTCGTTACTATGAATGAGAGCTCAGAGCTCAGGTATTTCTTTAAATGACCACACAGGAGGGGAGTTCCTGGATCTTGTAGCAGGCAGCAGGCAGTGTTTTCAGTCCCCACTGACAGTATACAAGTGATTTTCTTCTTCCCCCTGTCCTCCCCTCCCCTTCTCCTTCTCTAGCCCCTTCTCTCCTTTCCTCTCTCTTCCTCTCCCTTCCCTGTCCCTTCCTTTCCCGTCTTTTCTGTCTTCTTTTGTCTTTCATTTTTTCCTTCCCTTTTTGAGTATTTTTACCATGCTAGGGATTGAACACAGGTCCTTCATTACGCCAGGGAAGGGTTCTATCCCTGAGCTACCCCAGCTGCTGCCCTCCTCCTCCCCGCCTTGACCTTCTGCCCTTTATTTTTAATAATTAATTAATTAATTAATTAAATGTATATGGACATCTTGCCTGCAGAAGAGGAGCAGAGGTCACTGGATCCCTGGAATGGAGTGATAGGTGGTTGTGAGAGGTCATGTCGGTGCTGGGAGTTGAACCTGGACCCTCCGCAAGAGCAGCAAGTGCTCTTAACCCCTGAGCCTTCTCTCCAGCCCCCTTTCCTTCTTCTTTTCCTGTTCTTCTCCCTCCTCCTTTCTGCACCTTGCCCCATCTTTTTTGAAACAGGATCTTACTCTGTAGTCCAGGCTAGCCTCAATTCCTGATCCCCCTGCTCCAGCCTCCAGGGCATTGGGATCACAGACATGTTCCGTGGCGGCCCTGCCTAGCTAAAGAACTTTTTACATCGATTGTCAGGAATATCTACGGACAATAGATTTCTTTTAAATTTCTATGATAAAAATGCTGCTGGACATGGTGGCACCACCTTTATTCCAGCACTCAGGACACAGAGGCAGGAGGACATCTGTGAATTTGAGGCTAGGTTTGTTGACATAGCAAAATCCAGGCCAGCCAGGCTGTGTAGAGAGACCTTGTCTAAGGCAAACAAACAAATCTTTATTTCTCCTTATTTTTGAAGGCTACAAAATTCCACATTGGCCAGTTATTTTCTTCAATAACATTTCATCTGCTCCTTTCTTCCTTGCATGCTTTTTGGTGAGAATTTGGATGACATTCTTATCTTTCTTCCACTACAGGTAAGACTTTTTTTTTCCTTGGCCTCTTCCAAGATTTCCCCATCACCCTTTGAATATGCTGTGCCTGAACGTAGGGAGTTTTATTTGTTTAGGACACATCTCACTTGTGTTCTCTGAACTTTTTGGATCTGTGGTTTTGGTGTCTGACCAAACCCAATTTGGGGAAATTCCCAGTCATTATTTCTTCAAACAGCTCCCTGCCCCCTGGGGTATGTGTGTATGTGTGTCGGCGGTGGGGGTGGGGTTGAACCTGAAGCCTTCTGCATGCTAAACAAATGTTCCATGAGGACATGCGTCCTCGGCCCACCCTGCCTTTTCACTTTTGATACAACCACCTCACAAACATTATGCCTTTTTCTTCTTGAGTTTTTCTTTTCTTTATTTTTCTTTCCAATCCTTTTTCTTTTTGATTTTCCACACTGGAAGTTCCTAATGACATACCCTCACGCTCAGGGATTATTTCCTCAGCTCCACCCAGGCTACTAATGAGTCCATCAAAGGCAGTCTTCATTGGTGAGGGTTTGCAGCCCCTCATGCTTCCTTTGGACTGCCCGTTGCTTACAATGTCCATCTCTGTTCACAAGGCCCATCTGTTCCCGAGAGCTGTCTCCTTCATCCCTTCCGGCCCTTGCATATGAATCAGTTTGTTTTAAAGTCTCAATCCAGCAAGCTCAACACTCCTGTCATATCTGAATCTGGTTCAGACCCTCGTTCTGCCTTTTCAAACTGTCTTTAGCCCTAGAGTTGGACGTGGCAGAGTGAGTGGAAGGTAGCACAATTCACGGGCCTCTGGAGAGTGTGGGTAAGGCAGGGAGAAGCAGGCCACACTGTGATCAGGTCTCAGTGCTTTGGTGAGCTTGTACCCTGACTGTGAATTCCACCAGGGCTGCTCAGTCCTCCACTCCTCTCTTGACAATATAGACAGAAGGGGCAGGGGTTGGATATTTCCCTGCTCCCAGGCCAAGGAAAAGTAAAGGACAATTTTTTTTTTCTTCTAAAGAAAGGAAGAAATAAGGAATTTATCATGAAAACAAACGGAGCATCAGGTTCTTCTGCTCAAACCCCAGGGCAGGCCTTGGGAAGGACAGACACCCTGGTGATCCCTGTAAGCACACAGGAGCCACCTTGGACTTGAACTCATCCCTCCAGACCCTGCAGCACCCTGCCGACTGCGGTCTGGCTTGCTCCCCGCTCCGGTGCCTCCAGCGGTTTCTGCTCGTCCATTTTTGTGGTTCCCGTGTTTGGCAAGCTGCTTTTACCACCTCGGGGACAGCCGTTTACCCTGTGACCTCACTTGTCTGATGGATCTAAGAAGAATTAGGTTTTCAGTTTTTGGTTTGTTTGTTTTTTGCCTCGTGGGTCAAATGGTAGTTTCTATACTTCTTAAGCAGCACACAGGACACCAGGAGGAAGTCCATGATACCCTACTGAGCTCTCCTTTGTTCTTCACAGCAGTCCTTCAGGTGGTGGGTGACTGCTGCTTTGCCCCAAGTGTTGGGAGGGGCTTAGAGGGAAGCCCGCAGTGTGCAGGAACAACACACCAGTCAGTTAGAAATTTTAAAGAGATCTTGTCCTCCAGGGAACAGCTAGAATTATCTGAAGACTTGTTGTTGTTGTTATTGTTATCACAGATGGGGACGTACCCCTGACATCAAGTACACACAGGGTGCTGCTTACCCCCCTTCCTCAACCCCCACAAAGAATGGTCCTGTCCCAAAGTCTCAGCGTTGCCTGGTCACAACCCATCCTAGGTCGACCTTGAGGCGTGTTGTCCCGGCTCCGGTTCCCCTACCCCTGTCTTCAGGGTTGAACTAAGTTGATGCTTTCAACACGACCCTATGGGTTTAGCTTTCCGTTTGACTCCCTTTGTGACCTTTTCGTGAGTGGTTAACCTTTTACCGTGCCTACGGCCCACCAGGCAGCATGCTCGCTGCTTCTCCTCGTTATCTGGCTTCATCCCTTCTCATCAGATGTTAACCGAGTCTCTCCTATGATCCAAGTACACCATGTACTGCAACGGGAGGGTCAGGGGCTGCTAGCCTCGCCTTTTGTACACGGCAGAGCTGAAGCTCAGAAAAATTGTGTGACATTCCCAGCTGAACTGGGTGGCTACTGTTCTTTAAATAATGTCAGCTACTGCTACATGAGCCAAGAGAAGCCACCACAACGGCTTTCTTCGCTGGGGGCTTGGGGATGCCCAGACACTCCATTGTTCCGGTAGCTGACACTCAGGGTTTGCCAAAGCTGGAAAGGTGAGGCAGGGTTGAGAGTGAACTGTTAGGGCAAGGAGAGGGCTGGACGAGCTGAGGTCCAAGTCCCCACCCAGGTGCTTGACGGGCCTCCCAGAGAGACTGAATGGGTCTTGGTGGGGATAATTGTCCCTCCAAACACACTCAGTGCTGGCCTTTCTCATTGAGCCCTTCAGCTTTCAAACGCTTTGCTGCACAGAGCAAAGGATGGGTGTTTTGTACCACCCCCCAACCCCCAACCCCCACACGCCTTTTTCTTTTTTAGGAAAAGCAATTTGCTCCTTTCTGATTGAGAACAAGATCTGGCAGGGAAGGGCTTGTTTTCCCACTTCCCTCGCTCTCCCAGTCTCTCCCCACCCTTGAGTGGAAAAAAAAAAAGTTCTGGGGGGAAAGAGAGGGAATAAGAACACAGGATCCATGCTAAGCAAAACTATTTGCATAAGCTGTACACTCGTGCTTAGAGCCCGGGCCCATCCAACCTATGACGAATTCCTCTGTCTCGGCTACCTGCCAGCTGCGTTTTCATGGGGCTGGCAAGGCAGCAAGGTCCACATTCTGCACTGATTAAAGACCTTCAGGGAGAAGACCACCAATCGCAATGCCAGCACACTTTGCTTGTTAAAGGGGACAGGGGGCCTTGTTGGACAAGACCCAGGCTTTTTTCTTTGGGTGGTGGGCGGGTAAGCAGGCCAGGGAGGGTAAGGGTTGGGCTGGAGGGGGTGCGCGTGTGCAGTAAATAGACCAGAAAGACAAACCTCAAGTGGTAAAGAAGAATCTCATGCCAGATCCTTGTGAGGCACCCTGGGCTTCCGCTAGGTAACCGTGGCTGGAAGGAAAGGGTTGGGGATGTGGGGTAGGACTGAGAGTTGCAGGTGGAGCCCATGCTGCAATGAAGAGCCCCAAATAAAAACACCAGAGCTGCCTTGGTCACTGGCTCTGTGCTGGGGGCTTCTGGCCACACCTACAGTGCAGAGAGGCATCTGAATCGGTAGCGTCTTCCTCCAGAGCAAAGATCAGAAACAAGCAACTAGCTTCTCGGGGAGGAAAGCTCCCTGCCCCTGCCCAGACCCCAACTTCACTTTCCTTTAGTAGTGGGTATGTGGTAGGAAGGGTGAAAGTGTTCTCAGGAACGCTTGGCAGGAGGAAGGGTGACCCGTAAGCTCACCACCTGCCCTGCCGCTGCATGGCAAACTGTTGGACCTTTCTGTGTCTCTGGCCATGATATGAAATGGTGGAATCTCCTGTCTCTTTTCTTCAATCCCAGTTGCATCTTGTGAGGGCTTGAAAGGGCCTTTTAAGAAGCCATCTCTCTGGCCAACCTGACCCCTGATGGATGGGGACACAGGTGGCTCCTCCAGTGGCCTTCTTTCCCAGACACGTGTTGGAGGTGTACAGAGTCTCTGTCTAGGTAATACATCCTCTTTCAGACTCTCCTCTCAGTTGCTCAGTCCCAGGGGAGCAGTGGAGTCCTCTCTGTTCCAGAGAAGCCCTTGGCCCCCAATCATCAAAGCTTCGATTTCTTTCTTATAGACACATCTGTTGGGACCATGTGAAGTAAAGGGAGGGGCAGACAACGGTCCTGCCCTCAAGAAGGAGTCTGATGTAGAAATATGGGGTGCCCCTCTGCTTACTCCAGCCTCTGCACGCCCCAACCACCCCCATATCACCAGCCCCATGCTTCATTAAGGCAGCACAATGTGTCCCCGTGGTCGCTTGCCAGCCGGGATGTCCTGTGTGACAGCAGATGCAAAGAGAATGAACAGGCGGCTGAAAGGGTTGGGGACAAAAAGAACGCATTGTCCGGGGCTCTGAAAGGGCTGCCTGAGAGGGGACATATGCATGTGAAAAAAAAATACCCCAGTGGGTCCCCCCCTGCTGGCCCCAGCCGGCCCTCACCCAAACCTTCCCTTGATGCTGCACCAGGATGTCTCCAGGCTGGGCAGGGTCAATCTAACTTGGGCTAACAGCAGGCAAAGAGTGAGGGTAGAGGCCGGGCTTTGTGGCACAGTTGCTCAAGGGGACTTCCCCATCCCCAGATGGCCTCTCTGCCATCAATGCACAGGGTTATTGCATTATAGTCGTCCATACCAGCCAGATCCACCCATTTGACAGGTGAAAAGACTGAGGCTCACAATAGATGGATGACTTGGTAGACCTTGTCAGCAGAGGCAGAAGCTTCCTGCATGTAGTTCTCTCGTCTCCTGACCTTGTACTCTACTGGGTACCAATTTTGACCATCCAGATGGGATTCTGAAAGGGGTTTAATATTTCTTCTAGGTTATCCAACTGTGGCTCTGCCAGGGTCTGGAGCCAAAACCCAACTAAATCTCAGGTTGGATTCCATGAGTCTTGAGCTCCAGGGAATGGAAGAAGAAGGAAAAATTACCTTATTCCATGAGCTGCTCTTTTGTGAGAAACAACTTTGTACTTCACAGTTTCCTAGAAGGAAAAGTGCCTAGTTTACAAGTCGGCACCAGAGTCCCAGTTCTCTCCTTCCTAGTAAACTTGGACAGTTTCTGAACGGACATCCCTTCCAAACCCATCAACCTCGGCTTTAAGAAAGCAGGTGCAGCAGCCTAGGGATGGTGCCCCAGCGGCAGTAACTCCAGCACCAACTCTCCTGCATCTCCCATACGGCCACTTGAGGCTCTTTGTACACAATGGAACACTGTCAACACTAGAATATTATTATTTTTTTTAACATCCGAAAACTTGGCAGGGGGCTGCCATTGGCCATGACATGACCTTCCTTTGTAGGGGTATTCTACATCACAACTGCTCGTTGAACTGAGATCTGGGGAGGAGAGGAGGGTAATTTGAAGGGAACCAGGAGCCTTTTCAAAATCAGCTGTCAGGCAGGCCGTGGAACACACCTGTCGTGCTCGTACTCTGGAAGTGGAGGAAGAAGAATCAGGAGTTCAAGGTCATTCTTAGCTACTTATCAAGTTGGAGGCCAGGTTGGACTACTCAACACCCTTTCAGCTAAAAACCAAAATAAATAATTGTCACTGAAAATATAAGGGACAGTGAGAGGGGAGGGAGATTCTGGGGGCGGGGCAAGGGAGCTAACAGAAGAAGAAAGGCAAGCTAGCTCACATTTTCTCCCATATGCAGACTTTGGATCTGAACACACACACACACACACACACACACACACACACACACACACACACACACACAGAAGGGGGACTACCTTGGGGAAGGAAGGAGACCAGAGGGTAAACAGGGGCATGGAGAGGTGAGGGAGGCAAATATGAGCAAGTTATATTGATACTGGGTATGAACCTGTAATGAAACCCATTATTTTATACATTCCCTTAAATCAATAAAAATTAATTACTAACGATTACGTTAGGGAATATGAATAGGAACATGTAGATAGGCTTACAATATTTTTTTCTTATATCCAAAATACATTTCTAATTTAAAATTTTGTGGGATTAGCAGCCTCTCCCTGTAACTATCACAACTCCAGGGTGTTTCTAGAAGGAAACTTCTCAACGGAGGAAAGAGTCTGCAGGACCACTCTCCCTGTGGCTGTCTCCAGCGGATTTTCTGACAGTGGGAAGCCCCACTTCTCTTCTCTCCCTCCCAGAGCATGCTCTGTTCTGGTGGTGGACCGCACAGGTTGACTCCCTCACCAGGGACATGAGCTCACCACTTGCTAACAGATGTGAGGAAGTCTGCGTGATCTCTACCAACAGCTGTGCAAGATTCTTTTCCCCTGAAACTCTGCAGCTGCCTGGGCGGAAGTGTTCAGGGGGTTATGGACAGGCCAGAAAGAATGTCAGCTCTCCATGCTATCTGAGCTTAGTCGGTTTCTTGGGAAGGCTCACTGTCTGCGACACACATGTCACACAGGATGGAAGATGTCATTAGTGAGTTTATTTTGTTCCAGATGAGTTACACCAGGAGCTCTGGTTTGGACGTACATGTCACGTTGCCATGCCAACACACACACACACACACACACACACACACACACACACACACACATTCTCACACACTTACACATAAGGTGTCTCAAACTGTGCTTAACACTAGTGAATAGGTACCGGGACTGACAGAAATTCTTTTCTCTCTTTTCTATTTTCTTTTTCTTTTTTGCTTTCAAAGGACGCTCTCACTGTGAAGTCAAGGAGCAGTTTGTTCCTGAATCGTCTGGGGTCCTGGTGAGTGCCCTTGGACCCCAAGGAAAGAGGCTTCCTTTTGGAATAGGCTGGCCAGAGAAGCTCTGTGGAAGAGGCATGCTTGAGTTGGTAAAAGGAGGGCACAACTGGACCAGGAGGGCAAGAGCTAGGTATCATTTGCTGGGCACGGTGGCATGAGGGAGAGGCAGTGGGCAGAGTGAGGTCTTCACTCTCCTAGATACATCAGTAAATGGCCAGTGGCTACAGAAGCGTCACTAGATCTCAGGAGCCAAGGGAGCTCAGGCTGCTCACCCAGGACAGATTCCAGAGTCTTCGGTAAGTTTTTCGGGAGTTTAAACGCCCCAATGACTAGCAGATCTTTGCTCATATTTGCTTCTGCTTCCTTTGGCAGCAAGGCATCCACAGTTGAAAAGTGAATCTCAAGCTTCTGGACCTTCAGACTCCCAAGAGTTCTTACATAGCAAAAGGATGTCATTCAACAAACTCCTTTTAAAGAAAGATTTATTTATTTTTATTTGCATGCAGGTATGTGTGCCTTGCATGAATTTATGTTCACCACATGCATGCAGATGCCCATGGAGGCCAGAAGAGGGAGTTGGATTCCTCTGGTACTGGAGTTACAGGCAGTTGTGAGCTATCTGATGTGGGCACCTGGAACTGAACCCAGATCCTTAGACACAGAGCCTTTTCTCCAGCCCCTCAACAAAAACTAATGAATGCCAACTACTACATGCAGGCTCCAATAATTTATAGATAAATTTGGGTGTTCCCGGTTCAGGGCATAGCAAGAAACAAAAGCACAGTATCAGAAAGTATACTATAAAATACAGCCCCCCCCAAAAAAAAAATTTCACAAGAAAGTATTATTAACTCTTTCTCAAAGGCCAAGAAATACTAAGTCAAGTTTCAGAGGAGGTGATAGCTGCTCTGGGCATTGGGGGATACATAGGAGTTTTGCAGGCAGAAAAAAGAACTTTTTTCAGACATAGGAGTCAGCATTGATATGCAGAATTCCTCTTTCAATATGTGTGAACTCAGGAAGAGGTGGATGAACACCCTCCAGGATCTTGCTCTCACACTTAACACAGAGCCAACACTGAAAGATTACTATATCAACATAGAAATCATCTAGGTTTTCACAGATTCATATCAGGGATTTGACGATCTTAGAGGTTCAAATGTTCATGGGGCCCCGGGGCAGAATGTCCAAGACTGCTAAGGAGAGAGAGCAGAAGGCTCGGGGTACAGAGCACACATGGTCACTGGTTTGCTCACAGGCTGCCCTGAGCAAAGAGACTCATTCCTACATGAGGTTCTGCAGAACGTCAGCAAAAGGCAGCATAACAAGAGGGGTTTGGGCAGGCTGACGTGGTCCAGTGGAGCCAGCTTTGTCATGCTGTGCCCTGAGGCTGTCCTCGGATGGTTTGGCCCTATCACATCTGTCCACTTTTTTTCCAGTTCTCAGGCACTGAAAAAGAACCCTGGGCCACAGAGGTAACTGCCGTCCTGGTAGAGATGACAAAAATGCCACATGAACCAGACTCGCCCTGGCCAGGACTTCACACCCTAAACTCCAGCCTCAGTTCTGCAAGGTAGATAGATGTGAGTGGTGCCAGGCCCTGGGCTCCCAAAGGGAAGCAAGTGTCAGCTCAGGCAGCTTGTCCAAGAGCACAACACTGCTGAGCACCAGAGGCTGGGGCGGAACTCAGGTGGAGAGGTTCTGAATTCCAGAGCCAGGCCTAGGGATCCACCCCCTTGGTCCTCTCGTGAGGACAGAGGCTGAATCTGAGCTCACTGTGTGACTCCTGTACCTGTTTTTTGTGTCCCTGCCATCTTGTCTTTCCCCAGCATCAGCATAAAGCCAGAAGGGAGCAAAGCAGACGTATGTTCTGGGGAAGACACTGCATGCCGTGGATTGTCAGGTAATTGATAGGGGTCCCAGGTACTGCCAATTCATGGACATCCTGATGACGCCAATGTTCCTCCTCCAAAATGCTAAAAGAAAGATATTTCATTGTGCATATGAGAACCCAAGACACACCCACAGCAGGTCGTGGGTGTTTGGGGCATCCTGAGAACCCAGGGCAAGGTAGAATAAGACTCCAATCAGACGTCCTGCCCACCCCTGGGCTCTAGCCAAAGCACTGTGCCCAGAGCCCAGGGGATGGCAGCCTTGTGTGTGGTGGTCCATGAGTTTTTCTTGTCTCATGGCAGGACTGTGTTCAGAACCTCCTTCACCATCCACTGTCCTGGACTTCACTGCTCAGGGCTTCGCAACTCAGAATTTAGGTTATGACCCTTGTGACCTCCTGGGACCATGCTGGGGCTAGGGAACTTATTTGCTGTTGCTGTTTTTTTGTGCTATGGGCACGTAGCCCAGGCTGGCCTCTAATTCATTAGGTATCTGAGAATGACCTTGATCTTCTAATCCATGCCCCTCCTCTTGGCTTACAGGCATGCACCACTACGCCCAGTTTGTACAGTGCTGGCAGTCAGACCCAGGGCCTTGTCCATGCCAGGCAAGCACTCTGGCAAATGAGCCACACTAGCAGCCCTCAAGGGGAACTTGATCTAGAACCGCACCTCCTCCAAGGGGAACTGGGCATGCTCTCACTATAAAGTCACTGAGTTAGTTACAGTTTCTTCCTTCTTAGCTGACCAGGGCAAAAAGAGCAAAGTTAAAGGCAATTGCCTTCGACCAGGTGAGACATTTTCATTGTGTTCCATACCTGCTTAAAAACAAGATTTAACACTGCCCAAGCTTAGGATTGTGCAAGACGCATTTAGACTACATTGTGAATTGCACCTCACAGAGTTGGGCAGCGCAATCCACACAACTGTCCCCCGAGGCCCTCACCGTCCCTCTCACTGTAGTTTGATCTCTGTGGCTGTGATAAAAAACTCTGACCAGAAGCAATGTGAAGAGGAAAGGGGTCATTTGATCCACACTTCCAGGCCATAGTTAATGAGGGAAGTAGGGTCAGGGACTTGAAGCAGAAACCGTGGAGGAATGCTGCTTGCTGTCTTGCTCTCTTGACGCATGCTCAGCTATTTCTTACATAGCCCAGACCCACCTGCCTAGGAGTGGTGCTGCCCACAGTGGGCCAAGCCCCTCTATGCTGATCACTAATCAAGACAACGCCCATAGCCACGCCCACTGACAAATCTGATCTGGGCAACTCTTCAGTTGAGGTTCTCTCTTACCAGGTGACTCTAGGTTGTGTCAAGATGACAATTCAAAATAATCAGCGCACTGCCTTTGGGCAGCTGAGGATGTCTAGTTAGGGTGGCCTTTAACAAAACACCACAATAAATCCCATTGCAGCACTCTCAGGGTACAAACAGAAAAGAGAGAAGGAGATGGGAAGACAATACAAGCGTTCCTAAAATGGGACAGCATGGAAAAGAAGTCCCCAAGCAGGATAGGAAAGGGGGAATTCAGGACAGGGTGTTAAGTTCATGGACAGCGACTAAGAGTGGAGAGAGAGGGTACAAGGCAGGGTGGAGGGTGAGGGGGTGAAGGTGGGGTGAGGGCTACATTCTTAGACTCCCTGAAGCTTACCAGGTCCCTCCCAAGATCCTCTTGCCTGGGATGCTCAGACTGTCTGGGAAAAAAAGGTCCCCAGAAGCCACCATGTCCAATGCAGAAGGGAGAGGATGAGATCTGGGGTTTTCTAGCCACACCCACAAGCCTCAGTCCCACAGTACCGCAGTGTGTAAAGGGAGAATAACAACCTCCCGCCTGTTCCAGTGAGCTGGAGCAGGAGGTGTGCAGGGCCTGAGGCAGACAGGAGCTCTTCCCAGAGGCTCCTGGCTCTGTCTGTGAAGACAGAATGGAAGGTTTTCAAACTAGCCAGTTTGGCATCCGGGAAAACCCATGACATGTGAGGAATAGGCGACTGAGTCTGCCAGAGGTAGGGCCAGTGCTCTGAGGCTCTTTGTCCTGTGTGGTGGTCGATCCTCTGTGGAAACCAGAGGTGCCCCTGCCTTGGAGCTCCATCTCAGCCGAATAGAAAGGCTTTGTCCTGGGTGGGCAGAGGGAGGGAGTGGGAATATTCAGAGATGATAGCTTTCTCAAGCAAAGCTCTGAGGAAGGAGCCACCCATCTCTGATGGGCCTGTCAAAGCTCTGTATGCAAGATTACAGAAGGAAGTGCCCACCATGTATGCTTACAGCTGCCATCTTGGGGCAAGGGGCACAGAAAATACACATAGCTTCAAGCCACAGGGTAAACGCTGTCTGGCGACTGTGGTGTGGGATACTTGTTCAAAGTAGAAGCAGGATTCATGACCACTGTTACAGAGACTTCTGATCTTGCCTTTGAGTAGAGTCCAGTGTCCACATTATGGCTGATTAAGATCCAGCTCCCAGACCCAGCCCTTCACAACCTGTGTTGAACATCCAGTTTTTCCATTTCCTCCCTCTGTCTACTGAAAACTCAGCTCCAGCTGATACCTACTGTGGCCCACGCTCTGTGCTTTATCTCCTCCATAAGCCCACATCTGCTTTTGTTATCTTACTTGGGTCTGAAATAAAGTTCAATTTATAAAATTAAATTATGAGTGACTGGATCTTTCTCTGGAGATGAGACTTCTTAAGTGGGGGGAGGGAAAGGGGGAAAGGAACAAGGAGGGAATAGCCCCCCTTCCCAGCTGCCCTGTGTGTGGAAGCATGCGGAAGCCAGAGGACAAGACAATCTTGGGTGTTGCTCCTCAGATGCTGTCTGCAAGGTCTCACACTGGTCTAGAACTCACCAATTAGGCTAATCTGGCTGGTCGGCATGCCCCAAGGATCCCCCTGTCTCTGCCTCGTCAGCACTGAGGTCACATGCATGCAGCACCACACCTAGATATTTTCAGGTGGATGCTGGGAATGGAACCTGACTCCTCCCGTGCGCGATTCAGTGACTGAGCCATACATATCCCCAATCCGACAGCGATGTTTAATTTCTATTTCAACTTGATTGGGTTAAGAAACAGCGCACAACGCGGAACACCTTTTGGGTTTGTTCTTGAGAGTTTTTCCGGAGAGGGCTAACTGAGGAGGGAGGACCAGCCCTGAACTCCGCCCATTCCGCAGGCTGTGGTCCCGGACTGGACGAAGGGAAAAGGAGGACGCCAATCGCCAATTGAGTGCTCTGCTCCTCTTCATCTCCTTCAGCCTCCGGGCTGTGTGTGTCATGTGACCAGCTGCCTCAAGCCCCGGCTGCCATGACTTCTTCACTGCGATGCCTATAACCCTTGAATCAAACCATGAGCCGAAAGAAGCCTTTGCTCATTGAAGTTCCTTCTTGTCAGGTGTTTGATCGCAGCGAACAGGGAAGAGACTCCTACGGAAAAGAAGGAAAGGGGGGAGGGGAAATGAGGGGAAGCTGGAAAGGAAAGGCTAGGAAGAACAAGTAGGCAGTAGGAAAGAGAGGAGGAAGAAAGAGGGAAGGAAGGAGAGAAGGCAGGAGGGAGGACAGGGGGGAACAAATAAAGGGAGGGAAGAAAGAGGGAGGGTTTCTTTGAAAACTGTAACATTTAGTGAGATGATCTCATATTATTTTTCTAAAGACTTTTTTAGTACTCTGTGTGTCTGTGTGTGTGTGTGTGTGTGTGTGTGTGTGTGTGTGTGTGAGAGAGAGAGAGAGAGAGAGAGAGAGAGAGAGAGAGAGAGAGAGAGAGAGCGTTTATGTGTACCACATGTGTGCAGTTGCCCTTTGAGGCCAGAAGGTCTCTGATCCCCTCATACTGGAGTTCCAGGCAGTTGTGAGCCACCTGATGTGGGTGGTGGGCATCAAACCTCGGCAGTCTAGGTCATCTGCAAGAGCATTAAGTGCTCTTAACGGCAGAGCCTTCTCTGTTCTTGGAGGCAGACCTTACAAGTATGCCCTCCCTCCTATGCAGGTATAGTGAGTCCCATCTGAAGGAGAAAAACTGCAAGCATGTGACGACATTGAGTATTCTAATCCATGAACAATTTTAGACACTTTCAAAACAAACGTGTCGTTATTATTTTGCGGTAGTGGTTTCTCGAGTACTTGCTCCATGATAGCTCCTCCACTGACAATCTGGACAACATGGAGCCCAGCATGGACTTTGTCCTTAGAAAAGGCTGAGTGTACCGGGAAAGGGGAGACCTGGGCCCAGCACCAAAGGAGGGTCAGAAGCCCTGTAAAGTGTTGAGAAATGGAGAGGGCGTTCTATCTCGAGCTTTCCCATTGAAGGCCTGGAGCTTATAAATCACTTGTTCATTGGCAAAGAAGGTTTGCCTTGGAAACGGAAGAGACTCGGACTCAGACCTGGTGATGAAGTGTCTCTAAACTGGGTCAGGGACAAAGGCAAAGGACAGGCAACACCATAAATAATGAACTTACAGGACAGACGGTGTCAACCCAAGCATTTAGAAGCTCTCTTCGAGGGACATGGAACCCAGAATATAATGAGTTGCTGGGAGGCTTTGGGAGACGTCAGCATCAGTCCATCGACTAGTTATTTAGCTCAGCATTTACCTAGCCATTAGAACTACTTCTAACTGATTCTTCAGACTTCTGTCTGTCTTATCTGTCCTCTGCAGATTTCCAAGGTGGATCTTTCTACAATCAGATGGGCATTTGAGGGCATCTAACTTATGTTCTGCTTCAACAAGCTCTCCAAGACAATTGCCCTGCACTGAGGTTGGAGAGTTTTTCCTACAGGGATTAGCTTGTCTATAAGGAACTCATGTTCTCCCAGAATGGGGGTGTTTCCAAATGCATCTGTGAAGCCCCTTGGCCCCAACATTAGTAGCATCCATGTGCTTAAGAAAATATGGAAAAGCAGATGGTGCCTTCTGTGCAGAGGCTACAATCCAGTGGGTGCCAGGTTCTGAGGGAAGAGCAGTTAGGTGCATTACTATGTGCATTTGTTCAGTGTGTGTTGGGAGATGGGAGAATCAGGACACAGAGCACCTAAGAATGGATACAGTGACTTACAGCAGCATGAACGTGGCAGAGGTGCCGGCTCCTCTAATTACGCGTCTTTATGTGACTTCCCAGGAACTGGCTTTTCTCCTTATCTGTAGTGATAAACAGCAAACTAGAGGATGAGGCCAGGACAACGATGATTGTGGAGGCTTGGGGGACGGTAGTGATGGTGACAGCAGTTGTGATAACGGTGGTGGTGATGACAGTGGCATAGTGATTGTGATGACAGAGATAAACACACTGATGATGATGGCGATGACTGTGGTGGTGATGATGGTGGTAACAGCGGTGATGAGGATGTGACAGTGATGGTAGTGATGACGGTGGTGGTGACAGGAGGATGGTGATGGTGTGGGCAAGGATGATGGTGATGATGGAGATGGTAGTGTTGATGGTGATGGTGTGGGCAAGGATGATGGTGATGAGGGAGATGGTAGTGTTGATGGTGATGGTGTGGGCAAGGATGATGGTTATGAGGGAGATGGTAGTGTTGATGGTGATGGTGGTGATGGTGGTGATGATGGTGATTACGATGATGATGATGATGATGATGATGGTGTGGTTGAGAAGGGAGAGATAAGGTCCCAGCACTCTGATACAGTCTGCAAAGGGCAGCATGGGGGTTTAGGCCAGACAAGAACACTCTTGGTACAAGAACAGTGTAGGTTCTTCTGAATTGCCCTCCCTGGACATTTTGGGTCTGTGGTTAGCCTGCTCGCTCTCTCGCACAACTAGACTCTCTCTACTAATGTATCCAGTTGTGATTTTGTTCCCATCCTCCTTGCTACATATACACCTCTTGGGGTGGTGTGAAGGTCCCTTGTCCCTAACTTGGACGGACTTTTCTGTTACACCGAAGATCTTTGAACCTGCCCTTCACCCTAGAACATTCTTTTCATTTCCATCCCACAAGATCAGACATGTCATGAGACATAACAGACACACAGAAAGCTACAGTGCAATGTGACTCCACAGGACCAATGCTCAGGGGCCTCACAATGACTGAGCAGTGTGTCGTCTATGACTTACTGTGTGACCTTGGGGCCAGCCACTTGCCCTCTCCGTGTCTCAAGTCTCCCGTGGTGGGATCATAATATCTACCGCCCAGCAGAGTCGGGAGCATTGAATGAATGATTATCTCGAACGCCCTCTGAGCTTCTGGGACAAAGGTGCTATGTAAATGCTCAGCACCCTTCTTCGTCTTCTTCTCATTAGTATTATTCAAACCCAGATGGCATTATTATTGTTGTTGATTGACAGCCCTGCATAGCCCCATTCACGGGTGTCAGAGAGCCAGGCGGTAGTTAACACAAGCAAAAACCATGTTTAAAACAAAGCCCAAGGAACACTCCAATAGTCTGTGCCTTGGGTTGCTATTAAAGCCACAGCAGCTGCGGTGGCAACACGGAGAGACAGGGCAAAGGAAACGCATCCCAGAGCACAAAGAGGGGAAAGTGGGTCTTGACACTGATCATATAATCGTGCTGGGCTTTTGTAGACGCTGGGAGGCCTCAAACAGAATAACTGCTTGAACTTGAGCCACGGTTTACAGGCAGCGGCTGGGAAGGTCTTTGTTGCTGTCCCTGCCATGTTAATGACCCAGCTTGGGGCTCAGCCGCCACCGCCGGCCGCTTCTTCCAAAGAAAACAAATCAAAATGAGGAACTCCATGTCCAGCAATGAGTTTTCCATTATATAAAAATAAATATAACTCTGTTGCGGTTGGGTAGCCACCCACCATCGTGGAGGCCGGTGAAGGCATCAAGGTGGCTGTGACACTCTGAGCCCCACTCACCAGATCATCCAAAGAGGGGCCTTGTCTTTTGTAATTACAAATAAACTGATAGAAATCCATGGTGGTGCTCTCCAGCGCTGAGGATGGTGTCTGTTCTGAGAGAGCCTCGAGGCAGCAGCTGCAGAGGGAGGGTTGGGGGCAGTGACTGGCTTCTTTGCCCCATCCCCTGTCTACATGGGTAAGACTCTCCCAAGGGCACATGCTGACCACACAGAAGCACCAGTATATGCCACTGGAGGACTTGAGTCCTATGGGTACTCAGAGGATATACAATCCACAGCCTGCAGTTTTGTTTGTTTGTTTATTAGTTGTTGGCACAGGGTTTCATGTAGCCCAGGCTGACCTTGCTTGCTCTGTAGCCAAAGATGACTTCAAACTGCTGGCCCTTCTATTTCCTTCTTCCAAATGCTGGGATTACAGCTAGAGCCAGGGTTAGAAACCAGGGCTTCATGCAAAGCAAGCACTCTCCCACCTAATCCCCTGATTAACAACACTCATGGCCCATAAGTATCTGGGCCACCCTTAAAGTATCTGAGGGTCCTTGGTGACATTGGTAGATGCAGTGCACTTTCACTGGGGCATATGGACAAGTGGGTATACAACATATATCTCTGTTAGTTATCCCCTGGGACAAATGTACATGGGCAGGTAAGTGACTCTATAAAATGTGGTGAGGCAGAAGTAGGAACGGTGGGGCAAGAGAGAAATCTTGGGAATGGGACCCTGTTGGGGAAGGCTTGGGGATGCAGTAGAGGGAGTGAAAGAAAGGGAGACATCTGAGGTCCATGCAGCTTGGCAAATGGAGTCCAGGGAGGCAAACGGATCCTTAGAGATGCTGGCTGTAGTGTCTATGCCATTCCCTAACTACTCCCCGTTTCCCTTAAATACAGCATCAGGAGCCATGAAGCAGACGGCACTGATCCTAGCCAAAGTGAACATTCCTTTGATCTAAATACTTTGCAACTGTGCTTTCTTCTCATCTCTCTATTTCATCATGCTTTTCATTTGTATCCAACTCTTCTTCCTCATTGGACCTTTCCAATGGCCTTTTGACTGATACCAGGAGGGCACCCTCCCACCTACCCATCAATCCATCCATACATTCATCCATCCAACCATCCACTCACCCACTCACTCATCTACTCACTCATCCACCCACCCACCCACCCATCCATCCATCCTTTCATCCATCCGTCCATCCTTCCATCCTTCCAATGAACTCCATGGATTCCCTTTCCACATCTTCCCTCCAGAAACTGTGTAAAGTATACCAAATGCTAATTAGCAGGGTCTCTCTTCCGGAGCTGATTCCTTTCTTGGGTTGGGAATGACACCATGCTGCTCACAGAGTGTTAATACAGAAGCAAGCCCAAGTCATTCTGGGCAGCTTCAATGGGAGAGAGGTGAAGCAAAAGGCTGGGACAAAAAGCAAGCTTGATAATCAGTCATTGGGGATGCAAACGGAGAGGGTAGTCTAAAGTAAGGGGTGCAGGAAGTGAGAAGCAAGTGGGGTGCTGGTATAAGCTGGAAGGACGTTGAAGGGAATTTTAGTGAAAATACATAATGTATTAATATTTTCTTGTCATGTTGACAAAATATTCAACCGGGGCAACTGAAGGGAGGAAGGCTTGATTTGGCTCACAGTTGCAGATGACAATGTTCATCATGTCAGGAAAGAATGGAGGCAGGATCAGCTCCATCCACAGCAGTGGGAGTTGAAGCATAGCAAGCTCACATCCTGGGAGAAGATGTGAGACTATGAGGCCAGAAGCTAGACAAAGTGATTACCCTCAAAGACCCACTTCCAATGGCCGACCTCCACCAGCCTGGCCTCACGACATCCCCCAACACAACACCACCAGCTAGGAACCAGGTTTTCAACACTCAAGTCTGGGAGGGTCCATTTCACACCCAACTGGAACAGACTCACAGTGACTGTTGGCAGATACCCTACACCTTAAGAAGATTGCCTATCCGGCACTGAAGAAACATGTGAAAAGATGTTTCTGGAAGTTGGAAAGAAGAAAATCTGTTATGAAGCGGCAGAAAGTTTGGCAACACACTTTCCTACAGTCACATGGGAAGTAGAAGCTGCACCTAACAGACAGGGTAGTATATGAGGAGATCTCCAGAAAGGACTACAGGGGGTTGTGACTACTTCTTCCAGTAGAACTTGAGACAGGAGATAGCTCAAACTAGAGATTGTAAATACAAAGGAAGCAGGTTTTCAGAGTTTGAAAACCTCCAGTTTTTCCAGATAGAAGCAACGTGGATGAACAAGGCTCGGACAAGACTGAACTTGGAGAATGATGAAGAGAACCTGTTCCAAAGATGAAATGAAGGCTATGACTGTAGCATCCCCTGTTAAGATGCTGGAAGGAGCTGAGGGAAAGCCCTGGAAAATAGTTCATTCAAAATAAAAGGGAGAACAAGAGGACAGGATTTTTGTTTGTTGGTTGGTTTGTTCTTTTGGTTTTTCAAGACAGGGTTTCTCTGTGTAGCCCTGACTGTCTTGGAACTCACTCTGTAGATCAGGCTGGAGTCAGAGATCTGCCTACTTCTGCCTCCCAAGTGCTAGGATTAAAGGCATGTACCACCACCACCTAACAACGACAGGACTTTTAAGAATCCTGAGCAGCAGCTGGGGCTGGAGAGATGGCTCAGTGGTTAAGATACTAGCTGCTCCTGTGGAGGACCTGGGTTCAATACCTAGCACCCATGTGGAGGCTTACAACAGTCTGTAACTCTAGTTCCAATGGATTTAACACTCTTTTCTGGCCTCCAAGGGTACCAGGCACATATGTGGCACACACATACATGCGGACAAACACTCATACACATTTTATATATTTTTTATATATATATATATGTGTGTGTGTGTGTGTGTGTGTGTGTGTGTGTGTGTGTATATATATATATATATATATATATATATATATATATATATATATATATAACATATATATTAATCCTAAGCAGATTCAACAGGAGCCCAAAGTCCAGAGTGGTTTACCAGGGAGAGAGGCATTGGTGTGACTTTTTTCTTATGGTATGAACCAAGAATGTGCAATTTTTTGTTTTTGTTTATTTATTGTCTTTTCTGTCACATAGTATGTACTAAAAACATATCCTAAGTTGTGACTGGCATATGGGAAGAGGAAGAAATGAGAAAGAGTGGGAATATTCCAGACGCTTTCTGTTGATAGTTAAATGAGTAGGATTGTTTTTAGTGATTGGTTTGTTTACAGAGCAGTGTCACTGGGAGGGTGGTTTAGTAGCACCAGGATAAGACCACTTATGACTATGTCATGGATGTCTGTCTCCAGAAGGCCTCCTGCATCTAGAGTGACTGCTTTCTCTCAGGTCTTAGGATCACCCTTGAGAGAGCACAAGGCTAGAACCTGCAGCTTCCCACTGTCAGGGAAATGCCACCTGAATGCCAGTGAGCAGGTCATGAAAGAGATGGCTCATCATGGACTGAAAACAAGATTTTATCAAAATATTTGCTCATCTGTTCTTTTTCTAGTTTCCCCAAGAAAGCCTCAGAATCCAGACCTAAGAATTATTATAGATGTGCACATCCCAAACTACACACGATGTATACAAAGGCGGTCCTGCCTGCAAGATGTGTTTTAAGAGGGAGAGAGAGCATTCTTTTTTCCTAGGAGGACACAGCTCTGTGATGGAGCTTGGCGGAGTAGTGTGACAGTGGCCTTACAGTCTCATTCACCACCTTGGCTTCAGGCATCATCTCCAACGTCAGTCCCATTGTTCTAGAGGCTATCATTCCATCAGTTGGTCCTGGTGTTTTAGAGGGAATAGAAGTACGGTCACCCATTGCTCTGTGAAGTGCAGGGACTCCTGGATACTGAGAAGATGTGAGGATAGACTCAGCTCCTTTAAGTGAACAACACACTATTTACTGCCAAATGACAGTGACCAGAGACCCAGCCAAGCAGGAGATAAAGAGTGTTGCGGTTTGAATCTGAAATGATCCCTTCACATTTTGAACCTTTGTTTCACTGGCTGTTGGGGGTGTTTCAGGAGTCTGTGGAACCGCTAGGAGGTGAAAGCTAGCTGCTGGAACTGCACTGGGAGCTTGTCTTTGCGGTCTGCTATCACAGCCAATTTCCTGGGACTCAGCCTCTGCCATACCTTCTGGTCCCTGTGAACTGAGCGGCCCCACCACAATGGACCAAGAGCCTCCAAAACTGCGAGCCAAAGTAAATCTTTTCCTTTTTAAGTTGTTACTGCTGGGTGTTGGTGACACCAAAGTAAACAACAGAGCAAGAAGCATGCCAGGGTAGTGGCATCACCCACTGAGAGGGCAGGCTGGGAGGGTTAGCTGGAAGGCCACAGGTCATCACAGAAAACAATGGTCACAGTAGAGGAGATGGATAAATTCACCACCTGACAATTCTCAGATCCACCTTAGACCTGGGAAGGGAGATATGGGTATACAGCTCCAGAGATTTCTTTCCTGATACTCAAGACTTCCTGGGCTATCTCTCTGTCTGGCCAATTTGTTCTTGAGCCTCAAAGCCCCATCACAAACTTTCTCCAAACTCAAGCCCATAAGAAGGTTGGCAGAGGGGGTATGGGATGGAGAAGAAACGGAAGAACAACAGCTGATGAACAGGTAATCTAAGGTGTATGGAAAGGGTTCTGAGCTGGGTACCTCTCTTCAATGTCATTTCACAAATTCATAAACCCAAGAAAACCTTGTGATATGTAAACCCTGTGATTTACTGTGTGTGTATGTGATCACTGTGAATGTAAACTCATAGTTCTTCTTGCACACAGCATGGCTGTGTGATGCAGGGATTGGGGGAGCCATGTCCTGTGATGGTTCTGTATACTATGGTATTTATGGAAGTCTAGGCTGCCCTTTCCCTAGGCTGGCTTCCATCTAGCAGGTAGAAACCTGTGGGTGAGTTGGGAGTGAGACATTTATTAGTTACTTTATTATTTAAAAAGTGGAAATTCAGTAGCTGAGGGTGATAGTACATATTTATAATCCTAACACTTGGGAAACTTAGGCAGGAGAATAGTAAGTTTGAGGCTTGCCTGGGATACAAAAGAAGTTTGAGACCAATCTGGATAAGAAAATATGACTCTCTCTCCAAAGAGTGAAACAGTTTTAAAAAGGAACATTCAGTTATTTATTCATGAAGCATCTGCCGTTGCTGTAAAAAACCATCTTTTTTTTTTTAAACAAAATACACGCTTTGCTTCTTGCATAGCAGGTTGTCCATGAGATCAAGAGGTTCCCAACAAGATGGAAATTTGAGCATCATGGATCCCTCTTCATTGCACCAGTACTGGGGTGTAGGACCTGAGCCGAGGTAGCAACTTTAAAAGCTGGGAGCTCCCACAGACCTCAGGCAAGATGGCTGCCCTTCTGCAGGTGACGGTCATTCCCTTGTGTGTGTGTCCTGTAACACAGACACCTTCAGCTTTCACACCACGTTGTCATCCTATAGTGTTCCCACTCTTTTTTTTTTTTTTTTTTTTTTTGAGACAGGGTTTCTCTGTGTAGCTTTGTGCCTTTCCTGGAACTCACTCTGTAGCCCAGGCTGGCCTCAAACTCACAGAGATCCACCTGCCTCTGCCTCTCGAGTGCTGGGATTAAAGGCATGCACCACCACCACCCGGCTTAGTGTTCTCACTCTTTCCTTAAGGCTCTGGTTCTTAGATGTGAGCCTATAAGAGTCTATAACCAGCAGTGCTGGTTCTGTTGGTATCTCTGGTGTCCAGTATGGTAGCCAGAGATGCACCTGGCTCCTGAACCCCTGATTCTGGGTTAGAACAACATAAACTGTGCTGTGTGTGGTATTCAATAAACTGGATGTGATGATGCATGCCTTAATCCTAGCTTTCAGGGGTGGGAGGGACTCAGGCAGTAGGGCAGCCAAGAGTTTGAGACTAGTCTAGGCCACATAGTGAGCTCTAAGTCACCTATCCCAGGCTACAGAGTGAGATATTGTTTCAAACAAGCAAAAGAACAAACAAACAAACATACACACATCTTGAAGATAATTTGGTGATAAAAATAAATAAGCTCAATATCGTTGTGTACATTACATGTTGAAATGATAATGTGTTAATGTTTTGGTTGTAATGGGCCAAATACAAACATGTATATTAATTTCATGTTTTCTTTTAAAAGTTGTTACTAAGTGGTACTAGGGTGAATCCCTGGTCCTCCTCCTTATAAAGCACAAGTTCTACTGCTGAGCTGCAGCCAATAGAAACTCTAAACTTACAAGGCTGTTTTGCATGTATCTGTGATGAACATGGCTGTTCTGGAACTTAGTGCCATTCCTAGTCATAGTGGAGCCACTAAGTAGAACATGATATGAAGCTAAATGTAGACAGTTTGTGTGTGGAGCTGTGATTGGTGCCTTTCCTCTAAGCTATAGTCTTTCCTTAGAGGTTGTGGTAGTTTGAATATAACTGACCCCCATAAACTCATAGGGAGTGACCCTATTAGGAGGTGTGGCTTTGTTGGAGTAGGTGTGGACTTGTTGGAGGAAGTGTGTCACTGTGGAGGCTTTGAGGGCTCATATATGCTCAAGCCACACCCAGTGTCTCAGACCACTTCCTGTTGTCTCAAGAATCAAGATGTAGCTCATCCTGCCCTCTCAGCTCCTTCTCCAGCACCATGTCTGCCTGCATGCTCCCATGTCCTGCCATGATGACAATGGACTGCACCTTTGAAACTGTAAGCCACTCAATTAAATGCTTTCTTTTATAAGAGTTGGCAATGGTCATGGTATCTCTTCACAGCAATAGAAACCCTAACTAAAAGAGTGGCTATTATTTTGTTCTCTTTTTCTTTTCAAGACAAAGTTTCTCTGTGTAGTTTGTTCTCTTTTTCAAACACGTATGGTTGCTTAGCATTGAGGATAAAATGCTAAGCCCCAAAGCCCCAAACATTTTTTCCTAAGAGCCCAAGCTTTCTTTGCTCTTCCTCCCACTCCTTTTCTCTGGGTGTGTCCACTCTCTCCACCTCAGTGGGGCAGATGGACAGCCTTGGAGGAAAGGCAACTTGCAGACTTTGGTGTTATGTAGTGTATGTATTATGTAGAATGTAGAGGTTGGAATTCTAGGTGATCTTAAGTTAAATTCTAAATCATCCCCAGGAACTTACCACGGATTCAAAGTTTGTCTTTTGGAAGTAGAACATTAATTGGGGTAAGTTATTAATAATTGTCTCTTAAATGTGGTGATGTGAAATAAAGCTGTGAGCTTTCATTAGGCATGTGCAGAAATAGGAATTTGGAGAATTTTAAGTCTGGATTTGTTAAATCATCAGAGTGGGAGAAAGAATCTCACACCAGTTAAGTCCAGCTTTTCAGAGAAATGAGCTCCTGGAAACAAGGAGTAAAGTTCACGTCGAAGGCCGAGGATGGCACATTCGCCATCTCCTTTGCCCACACTTCCGGCATGGAAGCTTTGCCTGGTACATCCCAGCAAGACCACTGGGCCAGGCGGATGCCATAGGGGGATTTCTGACCAGAGCATTCTGGGAAAGGACCATGTGGAAGGGGTGCAGACAGACACCAGAGGAAGGCTGTAGTTTGGGGGTATCTGATTCTTTGTTTAATTGCTTGTTTGAGTGCATTAGTTTCTCCTCTCCCTAGAAGATACACAGATTTGAGAAGGAATTAAGATGATTCTAGAACAAAAATCCTACTCAGCTGACTTTGGTCTTCACTGTGACCGTGCCACTGAACTGGAGGAAAATAAGGCTTGGGTCACTCTCCAAGGATGGAAATCCTTCTGTTTGTCCCAGGCTACTATGCCATCTTTTGCTCCTTTTGCTATGGAAGAAAAAGTAGCCTGAAGGATTCCTGGAAAGTTAAACAATTGGGCGAACATTGCTGTTTACACACCATACCACCGGGTACCATTTTCCTTGACAACTGACCTTCTCTTTGTCGAAAATGGACTAAAAAGTAGTCCCCCTCTTGAGATCCAAATCTAATCTATGGATTGACACATCTGGGATTTTATAAATGTCAAGGCTATTAAACACACTGGAGCTTGAAGTAAATGAGTCTTTCCCACCGTATTTGTAGCTTTTCTGAAAATCCGAGAGCTGGTGCTGACACCCTGTCTGTTCTCCTCTAGAGCATGCAGCACTGTGAGGCCGAGGAAGGATGCGCAACTGGTTTTGCTCTTGTGCCTTAGCAGCTGCAAACACGGCACTTCTCCAAAGGGTGTCTTGGGATAGGTAGCTACCTATCTGGCTTGTGCTGGTAGCTTACTGTCCAGATGGTAAGGGAAGCTTCACTGGGAAAAATCATGCCCACTGCGGTATCCTCATTTCTAAGTGCAGTGGGTAAGTATAACACGTTATAGAAACATAAACAGTGATTGTTACTGTGGAGACAACAACATGGTAATAAAGCACGTGTTTCCTCTATTTCCCATGTATTCTCATTCATTCATTCATTCATTCATTCACTCAGTACGTGTTCGCTGAGTGCCTCCCTTGTACCAGGTCTCTACTGACCTCCAGCCATGTGGCTACGGCTTGAATGGCATTTGACTTCAGGAATCGCTCAGCCCAGCTGGGGAGATATCAAGAACTAAAACTTAAAGCTTGGTGAAATAAGCAATAGAAAAAAAAAATTAACCATAGCAGACTAGGAAAGTGCTCTACGGTAGTATTTAATAGTGCTCTTGAAAGACCCCCGAAGGTAGTCTTCCCTCTGGAGAGACCCTCGCCCAGAGATCACACCGAGACCACAAGTCAGATGCAAACAGCAAGAGGCTTTATTCCGGAACACGGGTACCCGGGGCGACACAGTCCCTCCAGAGGCTGAAGAGACTGGCGCGCCGACGGGCTGGAGTGGAGGGTTTTTATAGGGTTGGGCAGCGGAAGGGCGGGTACAGAAGCAGGAAGCATAGTTTACAGGGTTCTGATTGGACGATTCATATGAGGCCAGGTTCAAACTCAGGACAGCTCGTGGTTTTTCCCCGAGCTCGACACGCCTGCTGACTTGGCTCTTATCCAGGGTACAAGTTGTTTTTCTGACCTTTAGTACCCTGTTCTGGGGCCAGGTGGCCGACCGCAGATACCCTGTTTGTTCCTGTGCCCATGAACTTTCCCCGTACTTTTCAGGCCTTGCTCAAAAATGGCGTTAGGCTATGCAAGTATGCTGGGGCCCTTTCACTCTCTTGCCCTCAGAAAAGGTAAACAAGTTTATATGTAGGTTCTGGAGCCAGCTTCCTGGCTAAAATGACTTTTGATGAAGAACTTAAAGATAAAATGTACAGTAGGAGGGCTGTCTGGTGGAGGAAACAGCACATGCAAACGGAGTCATCCCTCAGTGTTCATCCATGGGGGTCGGTGCTAGGAGCGTCTGCAGATACCAAGACCTGTGGATGCTCGAGTTCCTCTGTAAAACAGTGCAGTATTTTCATCGCCCCCCACCCCTCAGCCTGGATCCCACCTTTGCCCTTGAAAAGAGGTCATGCTCGGCTCACTTTCAGAGTCCCTCACACCAATCACCTTCCTTTGGGGATCTTTTTCTTTAAGTGGTGGTTCACACATGGAATCCCAGCACTTGGGAAGATGAACCATGAAACTGCTGTTAGTTCAAGGTTCAAGAGCAACCTGAAGCCAGGCAGTGGTGGCGCACGCCTTTAATCCTAGCACTTGGGAGGCAGAGGCAAGTGGATCTCTGAGTTTGAGGCCAGCCTAGTCTACATAGCTAGTTCCAGGACAGCCAGGGCTACACAAAGAAACCCTGTCTTGAAAAGCAGAGAGAGAGAGAGAGAGAGAGAGAGAGAGAGAGAGAGAGAGAGAGAGAGTAAATACTCAAGTACCAAGCACTGATCAGGCCTCTGTTGGAATCATATCTGCCAATGTCCACTGGTCAAAGGAAGTCTCACAGACAAGAACAGATAAAAGGAGGGAGAAACAGACACCACTTCTTTGATAGGAAGCATATGACAGTCACATTGCAAAGGACATTGGAAAGGATGCACATGTAGGGGATTGGATGAGTGTGTGTGGCAAACCACACGAGGGTCAGGAAGAGCATCTGCTAACAATTGAGACCAGGATCATCTAACCCAGTGAGCAAGACCCAACCATGCATCTGACCAGAACTACCCACTGGGGAAGCATGAAGCCGAAGGTTTAAGATCAAGGATGAGAAAAAAAAAATCTAGTGTTAAGCAGCAACATTAATATTTGACAAAATGTAATTTAGCTAAAAGGACAGAGAAGAAGAGAAACACCAGGTAATTAAAACATGGATCCTTCAAGTTCATGAAGCAATCACAATATTGCATGTGCCCAACAACATGCTTTTAATGATATAAAAATTTTGATAAATTTATACAAAATATACCCTTGTTATTTCTCTGTCAAAAAATGAGCCAAACAACCTATAATATCCAAAGAAAGTATTCACAACTTTTTATTAGATTTATACAGACTCCTGGATGCAACACATAAAGATTATAGAAACTTGACATTGAGACATTTGTAAAATTGGTCATATCATGAAAAAGTTTTTTATAATTTTCAAATAGTTCATGTCATATGTATTTTGATCATTGTACAATTACTTAGGCATCTACAAACAAAATGGAGAGTTTTAAAAACAAGTGAAGTAAAACATGAAATAAACTATGTCTTCAAAAATTGAAACAAATTCACAGTTAACATTGGATTCAAGTGGAAACTGTAACAGGAAGTCTAAAATAATCTAAACTGAGTGAGTCACATAAAAACATGCAATGCCATTAAAGTGCATTAACATATAATTAGAACTTCTATGAAAGACAAAAAGTTCTGAGTTTGCAGGCAGCCGAAGCACCAAGGTAAAGGGAGTGTGGTGGCATACGGCTGCACTCGGGAGGCAGAGGCAGAGGTCTCCAGCCTGAGCCACACCCTTCATCCTTGAGATTTTCGTGAGTGCTTTGTCCTCGTGTCTACAGGAAAGCATGTGTTTTAGGTGGTGGGACAGCTAGACGGTGGCACCCTCTTTACATCCAGAAGCAGTTACCTCTGAGTATTTTGAATATGAAAAGTAAGCATTCACTTTGTGCTATCAATTGCTTTTTAGCCTATTATCATCTTCACAACCAAGCCTCATCCCACTAGATACAAAGAAGCATACTAGTTTAATAAAGAATAATTATAAAAATATATTGCAAAATTACTTGTAATGCCCAATACCTGTGAATAGTCCCCACTGAACTCATGCTGTGGATGGTCTGGAATGAACATTTATTTATACTTACGCCAAGAAGAAGCAGAGCTAGTTCTTTGGATAGTATGCTTGAAGTCTTAGCTAATACAATAAGACATGGAAATAAATAATAGATATGAGAATTTTAAAGAGAAAGGAAAACTGCCCCTATTTACAGGTGACATGGTATCCTTTAATGGACTTCACAAATTATTGGCATTAATGAGTGATCACTAAGCTTGATCCTAGACCAACAACAAATCTCATCTCCAAAAAAGGACAGTTACAATTACAGAGTAAAAATGTCTTGATTACAAAAATGCACAAAATGAGCCGGGCGGTGGTGGCGCACGCCTTTAATCCCAGCACTCGGGAGGCAGAGCCAGGCGGATCTCTGTGAGTTCGAGGCCAGCCTGGGCTACCAAGTGAGTTCCAGGAAAGGTGCAAAGCTACACAGGGAAACCCTGTCTCGAAAAACCAAAAAAAAAAAAAAAAAAAAAAAAAAAATGCACAAAATGTCTATATAAGTAAGTGATGACATATTTTTGAAGGAAATGAAAAATGTCCCGCATGTCAATTAGAGTGTTTTTACATGTAAGTTAAATTATTCAACAAAACATACCTTAAAAGAATATTTTTAGCCGGGCGGTGGTGGCGCACGCCTTTAATCCCAGCACTCGGGAGGCAGAGCCAGGCGGATCTCTGTGAGTTCGAGGCCAGCCTGGTCTCCAAAGCGAGTTCCAGAAAAGGCACAAAGCTACACAGAGAAACCCTGTCTCGAAAAACCAAAAAAAAAAAAAAAAAAAAAAGAATATTTTTAGGTCTAGGAATACAGCATTTTCTCGGCATTAATGAGGTCCTGAGTTCCATCTCAATTAATGTAAGATTAATCAATCAATCACCAAACCATAGCCTGATGCTTCAGCAAGTCAACACATTGGCCACCAAGCCTGATGACCTGAGTTCAAATTCTGGAAGCCACATGGTGAAGGCAGAGAACTGACTGCCCAAGTTGTCCCAAGATCTCTAAATACATGCACATGCATGCACACAACCAAGTAAGTAAGCGTAAACAACATTTTATGCTTTTTTACACAGCAGGAAGACTAATCTAACATGGGTGGGCCCAGGATTTGGTTAATTTGGCAACTCAAATATGCCATCAAACATTCAGGCTGTCTCTAACTTTCTTCTTCATCACTCCAGCATGGTTTTTATCCCCAGGTCTGTCCTCCCAGTTGGTAGAGCCCTCTTCACATGCATCTGTTACCTTTGTGCATCAACTTGAATAAAACCTTTCCTATGAAACTCTACTGTGTGTCCCACTGCCCTGGACTGAGTCTGTCATCAAGGGAAGATAAAGAGTACCTCAGACCTGTACAGTGTCTATTCAGAGAGAAGAGTTCCCTGCCAGTGAGAAAGGGGGCAGAGAGGAGTAACATGCTGAGGTGTAGACAACCCCAGACCCTGCAAAAAGTGTTGTAGAATATTATTTTAAGATGTGTTACTTTTGTTTATGTTTCAGAATGTTTGTTTAATGATGTAAAGATGTGTTTGATTAAGTAAAATTTATCTGCGCTCAGAAGGCTGAGTCAGCAACTAGCTGACAGGAAGTGGTAGGGAGGAGCCAGGTGAGAAAGGGTTTTTAAGGAGGGATGAGGGGAAGCATGAGGGCTCTTTGGAGGATGCAAGCAAGGAGAGGAGGTGAGCTATTTGTTATTTAGTCTCTGAAGAGCAGAATTTTATCTTAACCTTTGAATTTTGAATTTTTTAGAGGGATAGAGGTTTAGTTAAGTTTTCTCTGTAGCTTTGTGAGCCGAGCTTTCATTTCCCTCTGGCTATGGCCCTTGTGGCCTAATCACTGCTGGTAGTGATGGAGTTGCATTTGTTGATTTAGACAGCTGTGGCTTAAAAGACAGTAACCATTAAAGAAAAAAAGGACAACAATTAGTGCCCCACATTGGGCACCAATTTGTTGTTTGGGTTTTTTTTTGGGGGGGGAGGCACCACCTAGCTCCCAAATATATCATATACGGAGGCTTATTTTTAATTATGAATGCCCAACCTTAGCTTGACTTAGTTTTTAGCCAGCTTTTTAAAATTTATTTTGACTATCTTTTGTCTGGGCTTTCTTTTTTTATTTTTTTGTTTTTTAACTCTGTGACTCATTGTGTAGCTGGGTGGCTGGCCCCTGGAGTCCTTTTTTTTTTTTTTTTTTTTTTTGGCTCCTCAAGTTTAGATCTCTCCTCGCAATTTTCTCCTTTTATATATACTCTCTGTCTGCCAGCCCCACCTATCCTTTCTCCTGCCTTGCAATTGGCCAATTCTTTTTTAGATCATCAGGTATTTTAGACAGGCACAGTAACACAGCTTCACAGAGTTAAACAAATGCAACATAAGCAAAAGTAACACACCTTGAAATAATATTCTACTACAATAAAGGACTCTGTCACCATCAACTCCCATAATCTATAGGTTAGGTCTAACTGAAGCCAATAGCTGGAATGAGGTTTCCTCATGGAAGTTCATAGTAAAATTAACATATGAGAACAAAGGGCCAGGAATAGTAATACAGTTCTATGGGGAGAAAAATGAGGGGCACCTGATCTAGAGATCAAACACTTTGAAGAGTCGTGCTTGGCACAAGAGGGTCTAGGCACAGAGCCCTGTATTTTTGAAAGATGGCATGTGACACATGTGGCATTGTCTTACTTAGGTCAATGTTCCCATGATGACTAATTCTGGTTGTCAGCTTGACACACTTGGGAAGAAAGAGCCTCAGCTGAACAAGTGCCTTCACCATGTTGGCCTGTGGGCATGTCTGTGGGGCATGTGCTTGATTGCTATTCGATATAGAAGGATTTAGCCCACCACGGGCACTGGCATCCCTAGGCAGTTTGGCCTGAACTATACATATATAAAGTAGTTTAATGTAGCTCTAGCAGCAACCAGGAAGCAGAATTTCTCCATATTTACTGTTTCCAACTCCTGCCTTAAGCCTTGACTTCCCTTGAGGGTGGGCTGAAACCTGTAAGAGGAAATAAACCCCTCTCCTCCCCAAGTTGCTTCTGGTCAGTGTTTTATCATAGCAACAGAAAGCTAACTGGGAGAATTTTTCACAAAAACACAACAGCCAAACTTAGGACTCCTTTGATCAGAGTTAAAAAATCTCATGCACTCTTCTCAAACTTGAAAATAATGTGTTCTCCCAAAGGCTGTGAGTTCTAGGACTGCCCCTGGATCCCTGCCAAAAGGAAATGCATTTACGCCTTAGACCACTAGGCTGTACTGACACCTGGAAATGCATTTACGAAGCAGTTATTTCACTTATTCTTTTCAATAGATACATTGCTTCTGCTGCTTCTACCCAGGCCTCATGTCCTCCCCGGATTTGGTAATAGGCACTAATCTCTTGTCCCCAGTTCCCATTCAACTGGGTTAAGAGCCACTGTGGGAGGGATGGAGAAGTCACGAAGAATTTAAAGCAGGAGGCTGGCAGGACCAGATCTGCCTTTTATACAGATTGTTGGATCAGAAGAGGATAGGAGACAAAAGCAAAATAACACATAATCCTACCCTCAAGGGTTTAAAAGCCTACCTGAATGGGTTCTGAATACACCCAGTAAAGAGGACAAAGAAGCTATGTTTGTTGGCTTATGACCGATAGACTGGGAACTCAGAGCAGGAGGAACAGCGGCCATCATGGAAGGTGCTAGGAAGGAGTTGAGGACTGGGCTTTGCTGCTTTGGAGCTCAAGCTTCTTTATAATTAATTAACTGACTGCTCGGTGCGTGCGTGCGTGCGTGCGTGCGTGCGTGTGTGTGTGTGTGTGTGTGTGTGTGTGTGTGTGCATGTTATAGCATGTGTGGAGACTGGAGAACAAGTCTGAAGAATCTGGTCCATCTTTCCACTTCCTTGAGGCAGAGTCTCTCTTGTTTGCACTGTGCTGTGAACTCCATGCTGGCTGGCCGTGAGTTTCCAGCTGATCCTGTCACCACCTCCCTCATGACCGTAGCTCTGGGATCACAGACGCACACCGTTGGAGCCACCATTTTATGTGGATCAAACTCAGGTAGCCGGGCTTTCATGGCAAGAGATTTTACCTGCTGAATCCTCATGCCGTCCTTGAACCTCAAATTTCACACCTGTGAAAGTTGGATAATGTCCACTGCTATCTCCCAAAGCTGTTATAAGAATTAAATGATGTTCAAAAGCAAGCAAGCAAACAAACAACCCCCCAAAAACCTATCTGCGTGTGGCAGTGCACACCTTTAATCCCAGCACTCGGGAGGGAGGGAGGCAGAGGCAGGCGGATCTACAAAGTGAGCTCTAGGACAGCCAAGGCTACACAGAGAAACCCTGTCTCAAAAAACCAAAACCAAAAAGCAAAAACAAAACAAAAAAGAAAAAGAAAAATAATTAAATGATGTCTTGTATCTGTGAATTTTAATGCTTACGTATACCAACAGTACAGTGAATGGCGTTGACCCCTTTTTAACTCAGAAAAGAAGCACCAAGTCTTACAGTTGGAAGGAATATAGGAATTTCTTCCCACATTCTTGATCCAGGTGGCTGTCTTATCTCCAATTGTCCACTTTCCAGGATTTCATCATTTCTCCCTTATAAGGCTGTTCAGTCTGCTGGTGGGCTGCAGGGATTTGTTGTCCATGGGGATAAAGCCAGGCTCCCTCCAATCACTTTTCTGCTCTTGGTTTGACCTGCTGGAGCCACACAAAATGAATTCACTCCTTTCCCCATTTGACGGCATTATGGAGTTGGGAGTGGCCAGCTGTCAGGGCTCCTCTCTGGAATCAGCCGTCACAGGTTTTGGAAACGCCCCTCTTGTGACGTGATTTCCGGGACAATTCACAAATCCAGTGTTCTCCCTGGGTTGCCCACTACTTTGTCAGTATCCTCTTTAAAATCAGCATGCTACCTTACCACCAGCACCTCCAAATAGAGGAAGTGCAAGTACTCAAAATAGAGGCATTTGAAACCAAGCATGTGTGTGTGTACCATAGTGTAATATATATCTATCAAAGCCGTGTTTTCAAAGCCTGTATAACGACATGGGGAAACATTCATTATCTAATGATTCATTGGCTTAGTCACTTATTTCTTTTACAACTCAAGGGAATCAACTCCAGGGTCTTGTATGTGCCAAGCAAACTCTCTATTCTGAGCTATATCCCCAGCCCCAGTGCCAGTTTGGTTAGTGCAGAATGTAAGTGCATAAACCTCACTTCAAATAGTTCTCTCCATGTAGCTCCTTGAGGCATTAAAAAAAAAAAAAAAAAAAAGACTTCAGGGATCTATACCAAGATGGCAACAGTTGTCTACGAAGTGAACGTAAAGTGACTTTTTTCTTCTTTCTGCCATGCTGCCCTTTGTGATGATGACTGTATTCTTTCAGGACTAAAAGAATAACAAAGGTGGCAGTGCAGGGGAAACGTGGTGCCCATAGTAAGCCAGGATGCTCAGACACAGACAATAGCTCCAGTCTCACCGCCCTGCTCTCAACAAATTCCTCTCAGTCATGGAGGTCTGCTCATTTTTGTTTGTTTGTTTGTCCAGTTGTCTTTGTCTGTACCAAGAACTGTTTCTTTGGTCACGCCGGCTTTTTCTTAACTAAAATTCTTAAGACTTTTTCATGTTGTCTTGCTTCAGTGCTTCAAAGAACTGAGCTTTTTCCATTTTTTTCTTTTTTAACTGACATAAAGAACCTTTGTTTCCCTCCCATTGCATCCTGCTGTGTTTCCTTTGGCTTCTTGTTGGTAGACGCCCATCCCGCCTCTACCACACAGCAGCATGTTAGTTACTCTTCTCGCTTTGTGTCTGTCCACATGTGCAAGCCGGCATACTGTTTGTGTCACTGGGCCCAAACAAGGGCTGGTGGCATCCTGTTCAGTCCCCCTCTGAGTTAGTATGACACTGTCTGAGGGCTTCCTGGGTATGGTGGTTTGTTCAACGAGGACTTCAACCAGTCGGTCCCTCAGTCACTAGCTACCCAGCTTGTAAAAGGGTTTGTCCACAGCCTTGCTGAGAGACTTGCTAAAAAACAGTCTTGTGAGTTTTGGATACCTTTCAAAAGAGAAAAATACAAGATGATGATAGCATGGTGTGGTTTGTCTACAGAGCTTGCCCTGGCTGCTTGAGATCACCACTTCCTTTTCTAAGTGATTACAATCTCTTTAATAATGCAGGTTAGAGTTTGCTGTGGATCAAAGCTAAGCTCTGCAGTGCAGCGTTTCCCTAACCTACACATTCCTCACTTTTGACAACTCGGACATTTGCCCATCACTAATCCTTTGGCATGAATACCAAGACTTGTGCAAAATTCCTGACAAGGGCTCTCTGATTAAATCTCCAAGTTCTTTCCATCCCCAGGAACCTATCCTAGACCCAAGGTGGATACTCATTTCCGTGAAGCTTCACACCCAGGGCTGCAATTTCCTCTCCACCATGTTTATACTACCCGTTCCCCTTTGAGAATTCTTCTTGGAGACAGAGATGATGGAAGCTGAGTAGGACTTGGGTAACTCTGCTGTCCGACTGTCATCTGCTGGCATTACACCATCTGCTCCAAGTACTGGTCCTGGCTCTCCCCTCTTCTTCCTGTTCCCAATACACTTGCACAAGGCAGCCTGTGCTGTTTCTGAGCAGTTTCTGCAAGTCTCAGGCTTGTTTTGAGCCCCAGCCTTATAATGTTACGGGCCTAGGACACCCCTCCCCTTCTCCTTTAGTTATGTTCTCCTCCTTCCTTTTTGAAAACCTGAGAGTGTGCACTGGAGGGCTTCTCCGCTGGTTCAGGGTCTTCCCTTCATTTCCTAGTCAGGACCACAGGTGAATATATTGCCAGAATTTAATTTTGGAAATGTTGTTGCTTTAATATGGCCCCTGTGCTCTTATCTTTTGAAGAACACAGCAGTAAAAAGACAGAAAGAAACTCTCCAGGTTTGCTTAATATCACAGCTGTAAGTCGGGTCACATGAACAGCTGGCCCAGCACTGTGCCTTGTAGGCTGATCATGGATAATTTCCCTCGAAAAACGTGTGACAAGTGATTTTTTTACAAAAGTGTCCCTTAGTTTGCTTTAAACAAGGAAGGAAGGAAGGTTAGTTTCAGTTTATTGAGTAAGGAGGGAGAAGGGAGAGGACAGAAGTTAGAGAAAGATGGAAGCTGAAGATGGGTTTCCAGCTGCATCATCTTCGTCTTTCTAGCAATCCTTGAAGCTCTGTCCTGATGTTAGAGAAGGGAGGGGACGAAGCACAGGTTAAGTGACGTTTGATAGCACTGCTCATGACACAGTACCCAGAGCCAGGAGTCAAGCCCAGACAGTACTACTGGACTGTTCAACTCTCTTTCCTACAACACAGGCTGCTAACAGGCAGCTTGTTGGACCACTTGCCCAGAAATGTGATGCATTTCTGTGAACATTTAAGAATTCATATTTTACATCAAATTCTAGATTGATAGTTTCTTTTGAACATCCCAGGCCCCACATTTTTGCCCTGTAGGAACCACTAACATCATGCTCAATCCCTTTAGACAAGCGAATATCCCATTCTAGTTGCTGACAGTCCAGGGTGGGCACTTCCATAGCTTGGAAGACATGGAAGCAGGATGTAGTTATCAAATCTTCTTTGTATTTTTTGCTTCTTATGAACTTTTCCCTGGTTCACCGAAGCCTAGGATCACATGTTTCTTTGAGACTTGAGCCAGCACGGGTCTAGCCTGTGTGAGATACGCGAGAGTCTCTTGGCGTTGGTGGCTTCAGGGCTAGGCCCTAAAATGTTGGGGAGGAGCAAGCCAGTGTGCTCTGGGCTCTGAAACACTTCCTTGGACCCACCAGATAACTCTGTTTGAACACCGGAGCCCAACCTTCATCCACAGCACGTGGCTTCATGATACTTTTCCTATTGTTGATCCTTTCCACAGCCATAGACAAGGTCTGGGAAGCCCTCGGAGCTAAAACGCCAGTGAACTGTTTAACTCTGGGGAAAAACTGTCGTTTTCACAGCCATAGACAAGGTCTGGGAAGCTCTCGGAGCTAAAATGCCAGAGAACTGTTTAACTCTGGGGAAAAACTTCCATTTTTTTCTTACTTTAAGGATATGTCCATTTTATTTACTTACTTATTTGTAGATTTATTGATTAATGCTTATTAAAGTTTAGGAAATGAAATTTTAAAAATCAGGCATTGACATTCACTTAGGGAAAAAAAATCATTTTTGTGTCATAAAACAGGTGGTGTCCAACAGTTGCCCTATGTCAGTCATTGGACCCTATGCTTGGAATGGCTTATCAGGTTTACTCTTTAAGGCAAATTGATAAGTGGTTATCATCTAGATTTTTAAAAGGCAGAAACGGAGCCTCAGAACTAGTCATGGATCTGAGACCCAGAGCTGGAAAGTGACACTGGGTTTAGTCCCAATCCATGTCACCAGATTTGTGTTGGTATGCAGACGAAATGCCTGCTGTTATTTAATGAGGTTGGTGTTTTGTTCTGTCTGACCATGGCTGCTCAGCTTTCTGTCACTGTAACAAGCACTCACGAAAGTGAACTCAAAAGAGAGAAGAGCTTTTTGTTTTGTTGTTGTAGTTTTTGTTTTTTTGTTTGTTTTTGGCACACAGTTTTGGAGAGTTTGGTCCCTGGTGGGTTCTCTGTTACTTTGGACCTGGGATGGCATACCATGGAAGAACATGTAACAAAATAAAACCTCACTTCACAGCTGGGGAACCAAGTGACATAGTTGGGGCTCCACAACCTCCCTCAAGAACCAGCCCCGGCGATCTAAATACCTCTTCCCAGGCCGCCCCTTGAAGGTTCCATCTCCTCTCAATAGCTCTGCTGCTGTGGTTGAATACAAAATGCCCTCTACACGACTGTGGATTTGAACACTTGGTCCTCAGCTGCTGGTGCTGTGGGTCACTGGGGATAGGCTTTGAAGGTGATTGCCATCTCTAGACTCTCTCCTTGTACATGGAGGGAAGTTTCTGGAGTAAAAAGAAGCATTTTTACAAATGCTGAGTAGGGCACACCCCACAGGAACAAATCATCTTCTCTTACATTCTAGTGGCAGCCAGCCCTGGAAGGATACAAAAGTCACCCTGGGAGCATTTCTCCAGGAAATGTGTCACCTGTTTCTTTCCCAACACAGCAACTTTTTGTGTCAAAGTCTATGTATCTTAACATGGAACTCCACATCCCTGATACTCGTGTCCAGAGCACAGTCTGGTCTATATTTACTGTCTCAACTTTATGAGTTTATCTGTAGCTGAAAATTAAGGGTGTGTGTGTGTGTGTGTGTGTGTGTGTGTGTGTGTGCCTGTTTTGCCTGCATATAAGGCATTAGAGTCCCTGGAACTGGAGTACAGATGGTTGTGAGCCACCAGTTGTGAGTGTTGGGAATCAAACCTGGGTCCTCTGCGAGAGCAACAACTGTCCCTACCACTGAGCCATCTTTCCAGCTGCCTGTAGCTGAAATTTTTGAAAGACTTTTTAATGGAATATGCTGTGATGTGTTTTTTCCACCCTGAGACAAGCACCCTGGCACCAAGCCTCACACTGAGACAAGCACCCTGCCACTGAGATACACCACCAGCTTCACCCCTCACCACTGAGCTAAAGTCTTACCACCAGGTCATTTTCCTTGTAATGTAGAGCAGTGGCGGGAACCTGAGTACTCTGCTCAGAGTACTTACAGGGGCTGGAGCACCCAGGTTTTCCCCTGCACTTGGATGCATGGTAGTGTACAACCATCTGTAACTCCAGTTCCAGGAGATCAAATGGCTTCTTGACTCCTCAGGCACCACACACATACCTGGTGCACACACATACATACATGCATGCGAAACACTCATACACAGAAAACAAAATTTTAAAAATTAGGAAAAAAAATTTAAAGTTCAGTTATAATAACTTAAAACTTTGCAAAGGTTGCAGAGGCACCGGTAAATATCCCTTTCTGTGCATTAATATATTCATGCTTCCTATGTTTGCTGAGAGTTATACTTAGTATAATATCGGTGTCTTAGAGTTTCTATTGCTGTGAAGAGACACATGATTACGGCAGCTCTTATAAAGGAAAACATTTAATTGAGATGGCTCTCTTACAGTTTCAGAGGTTCAATTCAGTATCATCATGGTGGGACATGGCGGTGTGCAGGCAGACATGATATAAGATGAGTTTGAGTTTATACTATATATATATCTATTACACACACACACACACACACACACACACACACACACACACACACACATATATATATACTCATCTTGCAAAGGCTCTTCTTTCTAAGAACCCAAAGATGAAAATTACAATATTGCTGTGTGGGGTTTGTTTATTTGTTTTTGTCTTTCATGGAAGGTTTTCTCTATGTGTTGTCCTGGCTGTCCTGGAACTCCCTCTGTAGACCAAGCTGGGCTCGAGCTCAGAGACTCACCTCTGCCTCCCTATTTCTGTGTATTCCTTACTCAAACACTTCGATTAAGAGAAACATTACTGATAATGCCTTCAAAGTCATGCCATGTTCCTCCAAGAATTTATTGAGTGTCCCACCAGAACAGTGCCCACCTGCCCCTGAGCAGGGACAGGACAGAGGGCACATGAATTCATAGGGGTAAAAATCAACAGAGCATCTACACCCAAATGCCACAAAGTATTATGATGAATTGTGCACAGCACACATTTGATATGTGGGAAAGGGGGCTATTAGAACTCAGGATGTCTACAAAACACTTCCCACAGGAGAATTAGAACTCAGTGTAGCCTGAGAGCATGGCTGGGATCTGGCTGTGAGAGAAGGCTGAGGAGATAGTCCACCTTAGGGAGGTAACCTTAGCAAAAGGTCCTAGAGGACCATGCACAGGACACACACATCCTGGGAGTGACATGGGGTGCACAGATTTGTCCTCCAGAGGAACAGAAGATAACTGTAATGAAACACAGTGTCTAAATGAGATGATCCCCAAGTGTCACAGTGAGGTATCTGGATTCTAAATTAAACGATGTGATGTTCCGGGCTGGTGAGGTGGATCGACATGGAAGGAGTTTGCCCACCAACCCTGACCATCTGAGTTCAATCCCCAGACCCACATGGTGAAAGCAAAGAATCAACTTCCCCAAGTTGTCATCTGACCTCCACACCCTCGCTGGGTGGCATTTGTGTGTACACACCCATACGCATACAAAATAAACAAACACGTGACTGTAAAATAATGGGTCCTCAAAATAAAAGAGGCTAGAAAAAGTCACTGAGAGATATTGAGAACCAAGATAAGTGAGGAAAATTAGTAGGGAAATGCTTGCTGACTCATGACATAGGAGCCATGAGACCTTTATTTGACCTTCAATTTCATCTGGTCCAAAAGCCTTATTTCACAGACGGGGCCAAATTTGGGCTAAAACAAAATCAAAAGCTGCCTGTGCTCTCTGGGCTAGCGAATGGCAAAGCCAGGGCTGGAAACCAGTGTGGCGCTCTTTTCACCCCCCTTAATAAATTCAAATCTCCAGACTTAGACAAATCACGTCCCAGGTTGTTCAAAGAACTCTCAGAACCATTGTCAATAACCTTTGAAAAAGCATGGAGAATGGGAGGCCTGTTAGCAGACAAGAGAAGGACAAAGTTGTCCCCATTTTCAGAAGGGGGGAAGGGGCATATTATAAAAACTATAAGCCAGTCAGCCTGACAATTACCCCTGGCAGAATTCTAGAGCAGAATTTTAAAAAGCTATTTACTCCACAAACATTATTATAATAATAGAAACGAAGGGGAAATAACCCACAATTTCACCACTTTTAACCCATCAACTGAACAGATTATTAAGTAGACTCTTTGTACGTCTTTAGAAAAGCAGAGATCACTCGGAGCCAACCCCAAATCTCTGAAACAAAACATGTCTTCATTTATTCCTTTTTTGATAGGGATATTAGATTGGTAGAGAGAAGAGACATCAAAACTATCCTTGCTTTCAGCCTGGCCTTTGACAAGATCCATCATAATTGCAGTGTGATAAGACGGAACTGGCTGAGCGCCATGAGGACAGGCGAGGCTGGGCTGGGAATTACACCTGCAGAGTACTGATTAGTGTGTGGAGAAGCCTGAGGGAAACTGGGGGCCGTGAGCTCTCTTCTCCGCTTTCAGGAGAATATTTTTTGTCTTAGAAGGGATAGTCATCAGATTTTCGTATGACACAAAGAAGAACAGCGGACCTGAGGGCTGAGCAGGTAACTAATAACAGTAGCAAATGCTCATTGGTCACTCACTAGCTGCTATGAATTGTGGGAAATAGACATTTTCTAAGTAATTATCACATTATACTTGTAATCAACCTATGAAGAAGGTAGCAATTGTATCTCTCTCCATTTTAGAGATAAAGAAATTAATACTTGAAGAAATTAAATCTTTGGTCCAAGATCATAAACAAGGTGGGAGTGTAAGGGAAGGAACAGACTTTTGGATCCCAGCATGGTAGCAGACCTGGTACTAAACAGTTCTCAATAATTTCCACAACTTAAAACCTTATGACAACATAAGGCTTAACTCCTGTATTTTGCTTTGAAATAACTTAATGGGAAAAGGGCTTGTTGTGCAAACATGAGGCTCTGATTGTGGACCCCAGCACATGAAAAAGTTGAATGTGATGGCACAGGTCTATAACCAACCCAGCACTCGGAGGGTGAAGAGGGTGAATCTCTGGAGCTCACTGGCCAACCATTCCAGCTGAATCTGTGGACTCTGGGTTTAATAAGAAACCCTGTCCCCAAAATAACTAGAGAGCAAGAGAGGAATACACCAAGTGTTGACCTCTGGCCTCCACATACATGCTTACCTGCATGCACCACACACACACACACACACACACACACACACACACACACACACACACACACAGAGGATTTCATATATGATAGTGGGAACAGTTCTTGTCAGGACATATCCATATGAATAACACAGGAGTTTTAGTTGACCAATAGTTCTAAAGAAAAATCAGTGTGGCATAACCATGAAAGTTAACCACATTTTGGCCCCAATCGTAGAAACAGAGCAATTGACATGCCACCGTTGGCAATATGTCCAGAACATATTTTATGACAAATCAGCCACACTTTGGCTCTAAGGAAGAACATTCTAGCTCTTGGAATCATCTAGAAACTCAATGGGTTGCTTGCTTCTCTGAGTGGACAGTTTTGGTATTACTGCAAGAATTTAAACAGATTGGAGATGGGGGCGGGATTGTAATGTGGAGATTCATGCAGGTGTAGGGAAGGAGACTGAGGCCAGGCAAACTCCTTTCTGATCCCAGGTTTGTCCTCAGATGTTAATGTATCAGAGATTGGTTAGTGGTTATGGTTCAAATAGTGAATCTAGGAACCTCCAAATGACACCACAATGCACTAAAACAATCAGTACCTGAATCCAGCCAGGCACTAAGTGCGTAAGACATATTCCATATCAGAATGTAAGACTCATCACCTTTGATCATAGTAACTCAGGAAATCCTCTTGATCACCTACCTGCCTCTGAGTTTGGCAGATTTTTTTTTCTGGCCTTCTACCTCCGTTTTTTAAGAGATTTCTAGTTTTAGTTAAATATCTTTATTCTTTTTTTTTTTTTTTTTTTCGAGACAGGGTTTCTCTGTGTAGCTTTGCGCCTCTCCTGGAACTCACTTGGTAGCCCAGGCTGGCCTTGAACTCACAGAGATCCGCCTGGCTCTGCCACCACCACCCGGCTCTTTGTTCTTAAGTACACCATCAAGGATAAAGCAGCATGGCACAGCAGAGCCCTCTGGACACGGCCTTCACAAAAGCTGGGCTTGTCCATTCAGAAACACAGGAATTCTCTGGCTTATTAGAAAGTTTGTGGTTGTGGCTTGGCTGCCTCCTCCTGTCAGGAAAGTCATCGCCTGTGTGCCAGCGCCATCTTGTGTTGGAAATAAGTAAAATTTCTAACCACAGAGCAAAAGAGGCTATCCCTTTCTGTACCCAGAACATGCAGCTTGGAAGAAATCCCCAAATCAAATACTGAATGACCCTGAGTTGTCTAGGAAAGACTTATACAAGGTCCTTTCCTAAACTGGATGTTTTTAGTCCTCAGTCTGAGCATAAGACTGGAAAACTGGAGCTACAGCAACATCCTTAGGATGAATGAAAACGAAAGTGTTCAATGCGAGAGATCACGACCAATTTTCCTTCCTCTTTCCTTTTAGTTTCGCTTTCTTAGAACCTTTGGCATGTTCAGACAGGCGAAAACATGTGACTATAGGTCTTGGGGAAAGCTTAGCTGTCACCTGGGAGGGCAAGACAGGAGCGATGCGATGAGAAGATCCTAATACTCCACAATAGAGGGTAAGGGTTTGTCTTTCTGTCTTTCTCCTCAGTACAATACTATTTGAGGACTGGTTGCCAGGTAGATCTTGTTCAATGCCATGCCAAACTATTCCAAGTCATATTTGCTTCACTGGGCTCTGAGAAGTAGACCATTATATGCATTTATATTGTAGCTTTGGGCTTATTCAGGATCTGGAATAATGTCAAGAATTATCTATCAAGAAGAAATAATATATTAGAATAGGGGTTAGGCCAAATCTTACATCTCTGTGGGAGGTGGTGCAACTGCTAAGACCCGTTCTTTGTGACTTGGGGCCATCCATGAGGTATGTTATGGTGATCTGGCCCAAAGAGCCCAGCGGTCACTGGGGTAAGAGTCTCCATGTCCCTTTATTTGCACCAGTGTAAGCTGATCCAGACCAGAGATCTGGCCATTTATTCCTGCAGCTTCTTGTCTTCTGTTTTGTTTGGGTGGCTTGTGCCTTTGTAAGCCGTTCGTGTGGGAAAGTTTGAATCTCCTTCAGTCTGTGGAAAATTCCGCAAAGACAGGGATAGGATCTTTGGCACACCTGTTGGCACCTTGGTAAGGATGCACCTGAGCCTTGCATCTGATTGTATCTTATTACAGTAACAGACTGTAGACTTCCAGAGATGCTAGCCACCGTGATGACCACCAAGACCAAATCATTCATTTTAGACAAAGATGCAAGCTCCAAAGTGAAATTTGATTGGCTCAATATCATGCAGTTGGGCAGGCCAGGAGTGCTGGAGGCTCCTGACCCTTTTGGTTCACTAACGATGCATCCCAGTCTCTTTCGTCCCTTCCCACTGAAGCAGCTAGTCACGTGCAAGAAAGGGCTTCAAAGTAGGAGATGAATGTGGCCTTCTGGGTCATAATAGACAGGTTTATTTAAACATGAAAGGTTATTCTTTTTCTAACAAAGAAAGTGGGAACCAGAAGTACAATGAACCCCACCCCCGCTCCCCCCTGGCATAACGCTACGAACCCTGGAGTTTGTACAGAGCTTGTAACTGTGGGCAGAGCACTTGGGATCTGGGAATAGTGGGCAACTTTTAGAGTGGGGCTCTCTATGCCCGGAAGCTCTGGGAAGAAAGATGGGGACCGAGGGAGAACAAATGAGAGGAGAAAAAGCAAGATTCTAGCTTTTAAAAAGTAATGTTATAGATTTATTGATGTATAATTCACTTACCATATAGCATGCCTATCCACAATGCTCGGTTCACTGGCTTTTAGTATGGAGTACCCAGCCTTGAGAGAAAAAATTAAAGAGCAAGGAAAGCCTGGAGCTTGGGGGGGGGGGACCACACCCCCCCCCCAACCTTGTGGTATCTTTCACAGTAGAGGGAACAGGAAAATACAGCTTTAAACTCAAGTCATGCTTTCTTGCCTCTGACCTGTTGGCATTATTAACCGAAGAGGCACCCCAACCACCCCCACAGACTGGGCCAAAGCTCCTCCCACAGGCGTGTGCTTGACTTGGCAAGCAGGAGCCTTGGCCACCAAGGGCTCCTAGCAGAAAAGTGCGTCTCTAGAGCCGAGAGTTGGGAAGAGGAACAAAGGGCAGGGTAAGGGTCATAGGCGATGCAGCAGGGAGCAACGCGGCTTTCTTTTAGGAAAAGCATATGCTTCTCTTGGGAGGCTATCTGGATCCATTTGGGGTTGAGGAGTCAGCCAGAAGTGGGTGACTTAAAACCACACTGAGAAATTGTGTAAGGTAGCAACTGGGGGTTTGGACTCTGGAGTAAAGTACTATGGCTAAGCTCCTTGCCCTTGAACCAGCTAACTTCTCCATGCCTCAGTTTCCTTGCAAGAAGAACACATGTATAATAAAGTAGCTCTTTCATGAGATTGTTGGGCAAGTATATTTGCTTACATGCATATACACCTATAAACGCGTGGATACGTGTACACTCATAGACATGCACATACGTGTAAAGGGCTTACAACAGCATCATCAGGCAAATGCTTAGTTCCACATAAGCTTGGCTAATTATTACAACAGGCTCTGTTCGAGTTGCAACCCTCACACACACTCTATTCCCAAAGTGTCCTCCCCTCCAAGCCCTATGCAACCATGCATTGTTGCTGCTTAGGAGTTTTGCATTGACTGTCGCCTCTGCTTAGAACCCTTCATTAGGATCTCTATTAATCCTACACTCCTATCTCCTCTGAGTTGCTCCCAAATGTTACCTTTCCCCAGACCTATCCTGGCTACTCACAATGCTCTTTACCCTGACCTTTGTATTATACTTATCACACTGTATTGTTGCTGGCTTCCTCTCAGCTCCATATCAAGGCCTTCTGACCCCTAGTAAGTAGCACAAAGGTAGGGTTTTGCTGTTTGGTTTTGTTTTGTTTTGTTTTTTAACAGTTTACTGATCTAAGAGAGAGAAAGAGAGAGAGAGAGAGTGCCCTGAAAACGAAAGGCGCTCCATAAATATTTGGAGAATGAAGAATTGAGGAGTAATTCAAATGAGATAATTGGCTGCAATTTCTCAGTGTCCCTGGGTGTGCTCTTAAGGAACAAACTGGACCCACAGATCTGGGGTGACCTATAAGCGTGGGCAGTCCACCTGCTCTTTTCGCTACTCCAAAGCTTTCTTTCCCTACCTCCTCACATGCTTTTCTAGACCACTTTTCAGGCCAGCGTTTGTGTTGGCGAGCTTTCTGTTTTCCACATCAAAGCTTCTAGCACCCTTCCCTAAGTCCTGTGTGCTGTCTCGGCTCCAGTCATTTCTTTAAAGGCCTAAAAACAAGAACAGAGAAAGAACGTGCTGATGACCCAAACCTGAATGTGGCATTCCTGGAAGGAAAGCCCCGGCCGGCCAGGAATGTGGGCTCCAGGCTTTTCAGAACGCTGCATCCTCTAATTAGGATGGCCGCGCATCTCAGCTGCTGCTTTTGCCCACTGCTGTGAGCTGAATGCTGATGCCCATCTTTGTGCTTGGATAATTTCCCCCAGCAGCTAAAGCTAATAATCACTGGTATTTTCAATAGAGTCCTTCCAGTGAGTGTGGGCGAGTTACTTAGCACTTCATTTTTGTAAAGGTCGAATTTAATTCCTTGTCATGTTTCCTAATTAAAATTTGTGGGGATTGCATTTTGATGTTTTTAAAGGAGAATTCCTTCCCAGGAATGCTTATCTCAGCTTCTGCAAATGTTTCACCTGCTTCTTTCACCTCTTAATTCCTGTTGGGGTTGTTAACTGTCAGACTTCAACAGCAGGGCAGACTCTGGGGCCTGGCCCCATTGTTGGCTCTTTCTCAGACAGAACTGGGTCTTTACATTCAATGGGGGCAAACGCGCTTTCTCCAGCACTCCCTCACTCTCTTTCGGCCCCTCCTCTCTCCTTTTGAGCCTTCTTCCAGGCCCCTCTTCTCCTTTCTGATACAGGAGCCTGCCCCCCAGATCCTTTCCTAGTGCCCCTCAAACTCTGGCTGTGAATCTGGCCTTTAGAAAAGCAACCGGGGGAGGGAGGGAGACAGGAATAGACAGGAATGTGATCAAAGTATGTTCCAGGCATGTGGGAAATCATTACAACAAACCCAGCTAACATATGGTATTGAAACTATAGTGTTCGTGCTGGAGAAACTAAACAGTCATGTGGAAGTCCTGCGTAGCATTCTCAATAAGTTGTCTCTTTAATTCTATCGAATTAAAAGTATCCTGAAATTCAACAGTAGGAATGCTCACTCAGGTAGAAGGCAAAAGTCTGAAGTCTGTGACTCCCAATACCTGGATTTCGAAAAATAGGAAGGAAGGAAGGAAGGAAGGAAGGAAGGAAGGAAGAAAGGAAAGAAAGAAGATAATGAAAAGACCGACAATTATAGTAATATTAATAATAGGTAATGCCTTACTACTTACTTGGTTCTCTCTCTCTCTCTCTCTCTCTCTCTCTCTCTCTCTCTCTCTCTCTCTCTCTCTCTCATGTATACACTGTTTTACCTGCATATATGCCTGTATGCCAGAAGAGGGCACCAGATCTCATCATAGGTAGTTGTGAGCCGCCACCATGTGGTTTCTGGGAATTGAACTCAGATCCTCTGGAAGAGCAGCCAGGGCTCTTAATGCCTGAGCCATCTCTCCAGCCCTTGCTTGGTTCTCTTTTCTCCTTGTTATTCATTCCCTACCCCCATAAATTCACTCTGAGCCCGTCTTCATTCATCAGTGCATCTGACTGTTTTCAGGTTCCCCAGTGGGGCCTCTTCTCCACTCCTGGCCTCTGATCTCTCCTTTCCCATTCTGCACTTCTTCCTACCCTTCCCCTGGCATTCAAAGACCTAAAACACTTCGTCACCCAGGAATCCCCAGGCTGTGTTTAGCTTGGCTTATGACATCTCCACCAAGGACAAACCCAAGAGCGTGAGAGATAAAATCAAATGTCTGGTCTTCCTTAGAACACAGGTGCCTGTGATCAGGGTTGCTGGGGCTGGGGCTCTGGGCCCTTAGCACAGTGTAACAGACGTGTTCCCCTACTGGGTGCTGTGTTACTACAGAAGAAGGAAACTGCAGACAGTACACATGGAAGGCTGTGAGAGGGTGAGCCTCAGTGACTAGAACCCTACCCACCCCCCCACCCCCCTACCACCAAAGAAACTGTGGGAGGCAGTAATGAAGTTTTTCTCCACTGGACTATTTTAGGAAGTCTAAGATTCATTTCATTCTTCAGCAATGTAAGAGTTAAATCATCATAACTTATGACCCCAAATAACCCAACAGGCCCAGGCAGGTCATTTCAGTAAGATGGAGAGTCCCATTCCAAGTCTAAAGGGGTCAGCATGGCTGAAGCCAGTGGTTGGTAAGTGAGAATCTCTGGCAAAGGGAAACTAGAAGTACACACAGTTTCATGTAAACATTTCCATTTCTAAAATCATACTTTTTTTTAATCACATCTAATTAATATTACCTATTCGGTTAAAGCCTACCAGCTACTAACTTGTGACTCAAGGACCAGATATTCATTTGTTCACAATTCTTCCCCATACTCACTTCTTAACTTCTTAAATCAATAATAAGAAAAGATGTCTCTGAAATTTGTGTAGCTATTTTTGGTTTCCTTCCTGTTACTTTGGGATGTGACAGTGTATTTTAAAGTGTATTTATCCAACATACATCAACATTAGTCAATCCCTCCCACCCCACCCCTCTGTCAGCCTTACACTAAGGCTTCAAGGAAGTGAAGTATAACCCCCACCCCATAAAAGATCGAGGACATTGTCCTAATTTCCCTGGTTAACTTGCTTTGTAAAGACACACTATGGCTTTTTTTGGGGGGGGCAGGTTGGGGAGGTTTTCGAAACAGAGATTCCCTGTGTAGCCCTGTCTGTCTTGCAACTCCATCTGTAGACCAGGCTGGCCTAGAACTTAAGAGATCCACCTGCCTCTGCCTCCTGAGAGCTGGGATTAAAGGCATGTGCCACCACTACCCAGCTCTCACTCTGGCATTTAAGAAGATGAATTCCAAAGTTGCTTGAATTGCTACTGCTCACTTTTCAGGGCTAGTATCATCTTGATATCACAACTTATGAAAGACAATCAGGCTATCTTTATGTAGCTCAGGTTGCCTCAAACTCTCTATCCCCATGCCCCCACACCCCAAATGCTGAGATTACAGTCATGTGCCATCATATTCAGTATAAATTTTAATCTTAAACAAAGGATAGATTAAATTAAGAAAGTCTTATAAAACTAACACACTATGACAAGTAGAGTTTATTTCAGGAATGTGAGGATGGACTAGAGATTAGTAAATCTATTTATTCAAGTCATTCATTATATTGATGATCCAGATTCAAACAGATATAACAATGAAATGAAGAAACAATTGATAACATTTAATGCCCTTTCCTGTAGTAAACTAGGGATAAAAAGAAACTGATTTTAGAAATGATAGTGTATTTAGAATATTGAGCATCAGCTAGGGACCTGTTCTTGTTTCATTACATTAAAGCTGAATGACTATTATCTATAATCTATATAATAACTATTATCCTATAATCTCTGAAAATTTTCTGAGGTTTTAGAATATTATCTTATTTGTAAATGACATTGTTGTATGTATAAAATTCACAGATTGGCTGATAAATTACAGAACTAATAAGACATTTTCAAGGTGGTATGACAGATGGTTAAATCCACAAAAATCAACAGCTTTCCTAAATTATAGCAATGATAACTATTACACTTGAAAAAAGTTATAAAATATCCAAAACAAACACATAAGAATTGTGCAAATTTCTGTAAAAATATCTTAAATGTATTTAAAGATATCATAGAGTTAGGAGCTAGAGGTATAACTGAGTGGCAGAATAAGTGTCTGGCTTCTGGGTTCAATACTCAGACCTCCTCCCACCAATACATAACCTAAATACTGGAAGAAGTGTGTTCTGAATGAGAATTCATTATTTTGGAAAAAATTTAAAAGAAAATTAGAAGACATTTCTTATGAAAGAGCAAGTACATCAGGAATCTACATATTATAATATCATGGCATAGCACAGGAATAAGCAGATGGCTAGCAGACAGATAAGAATGTTCAGAAATATATTTATATATGCATATGCATTCAAATTTAACTTCAAAGCAGTGAGTAAAGAACAGATTATGCTATGCAGTAAATATTTGGACAACTGGTTAACCATTTGGCAACATTTTCTGTTAATTAATTTCTTTCTTTTTTTCTTTCTTTTTTTTTTTTTTCTTGAGACAGGGTTTCTCTGTGTAGTTTTGGTGCCTGTCTTGGATCTTGCTCTGTAGACCAGGCTGACCTCAAACTCACAGAGATCTGCCTGGTTCTGCCTCCCAAGTGCTGGGATTAAAGGCGTGCGCCATCACCGCCCAGCTTTAATTTCTTATTGAATAGTTTCATTTCTAAGAATCAGTTCCAAAGAGGTTAATGGATAAATGCCTGAACAAAAATAATGATCATAGCAACTTTTGGGAACATGAAAACCTTGTATACACGTAAATGATGGAACACCATCAGTCTACTTTAATGAAATAGATTCATGCCTATGGGAATGGAAGGATATCATATTAAAATGTAAAGAATCAAGTTCTAAATCTGTGGGTATTCTTTGACCTATTTCTGAAAATGTGTGAAGAAAAATCTTTTCTCTTACTATTTCTTTGCCTTTAAGAATATTCAGCTGTCCTTGAACACACTGGCACAGGAGACAACTTGCTGAATAGAACACCAATAGCACAGACACTGAGATTGACAATTCATAAATGGGACCTCATGAAACTGAAAAGCTTCTGTAAGGCAAAGGACACTGTCAACAGGACAAAATGGCAGCCCACAGAAGGTGAAAAGATCTTTACCAACCCCACATCTGACAGAGGTTTGATCTCCAAAATATGTAAAGAACTCAAGAAACTAGACAGGGCTGAAGACATGGCTCAGAGGTTAAGAGCACTGGCTGCTCCTACAGAGGTCCTGAGTTCAGTTTCCAGTAACCACATGGTGGCTCAGAATCATCTATAAGATCTGGTGCCCTCTTCTGGCATACCGATGTACATACAGATAGAGCACTCATACATAAAATATATAAATAAGTCTTTCTAAGAAACTAGACATCAAAAAACTAAATAATCCAATTAAAAATGGACTACAGATCTAAACAGAGAATTTTCAACAGAAGAATCTCAATTGGCCGAGATAAACTTAAAGAATCCTTAGCCATCAGGTAAATGCAAATCAAAATGACTCTGAGATACCATCTTACACCTGTCAGAATGGCTAAGACCCAAAACACTAATGACAGCCTATGTTGGAGAGGATGTGGAGCAAGAGGAACACTCCTTCACTGATGGCAAACTTGTACAGCCACTTTGGAAATCAATATGGCAATTTCTCAGAAAATTGGGAATCAATCTACCTCAAGACCCAGCTATACCACTCTTGGGCATATACCCAAAGGAAGCTCAATCATACCACAAGAACACTTGCTCAGCTATGTTCATAGCAGTATTATCCATAATAGCCAGAATCTGGAAACAACCTAGATGCCCCTCAACTGAAGAATGAATAAAGAAAATATGGTATATTTACACAATGGAGTATTACTCAGCTGTTAAAAACAATGACATCAGGAAATTTGAAGGCAAATGGATGGGACTAGAAAAAAATCATCCTGAGTGAGGTAACCCAGACCCAGAAAGACAAACATGGTATATACTCACTTATAAGTGGATACTATCTGTTAAGTAAAGGATAACCAGGCTACAATCCACAGGCCCAGAGATTAGGTAACAAGGAGGGCCCAAAGGGGGACACATGGATCACCCCGGGAAGGGGAGACAGAAGAGATCTTCTGGGTAGACTAGGGGCAGGAGGGGATAGGAACATGAGGGATCGGGTTGAGGGATGGGTGGAGGGGGAGAGTAATTAAAGAAATGACTTGATGGGGGCAGGGCATTCAGGGTCAGGTAGAAACCTGATGCAAGGGACATTCCCATGAATCTACAAGAATGACCCCAGTTAAGACTCCTAGCAATAGTGGATAGGTAGCCTGAACTGGCCATCTCCTGTAATCAGATTGGTAACTACCCCAATTGTTATCGGAGAGCCTTCGTCCAGTTACTGATGGAACAGATGCAGAGATCCACAGCCAAGCACTGGGCCAAGTCCCGGGAATCCTGTTAAGGAGAAAGGAGGAAGAATTTAGGAGCCAGGGGTCAGGGTCATCACAAGGGAACCCACAGAAGCAACTGGCCTGCTCATGGGAGCTCACAGACTATGGCCTAATGGCTAGAGAGCCTGCATGGGACTGCCTAGGCCCTCTGCTTTACGTGTGGTTTGGTCTATTTGTGGGACTTCCGGCAGGGGGAGCAGGTCCTGTCTCTAATGCTTTGGCCGGCTTTTGGGAACCTGTTCCTAATACTGGGTTGCCTTGCTCAGCCTTAATACAAGGAGAGGAACTTAGTCCTATCCCAACTTGATAGGCCATGCTTTGTTGGCACCCATGGGAGGCCTGCCCCTTTCTGAACAGAGGTAGGGGGGGGTGGATTGGGAACAAGGGGCAGAGGGAGATGGGGAGAGGGAATGGGAGGAGGAAGGAGGAGAAGCCGCAGTTGGATGTAAAATAAATGAAAAAATTTAATTAATAAAAAATGTAAGCAATTAACACCGCCCCCTCCCAAAAAATTTTGGGTGTCTTAGCTCTTTTTACCCAGGTAACATCAGTGCGTGTACCCACTTGTGGCCTTGGCCTTCAAGGCACTAGGTAAATGTGCTCAGAGACCTCTGTACTCGCCATGCTGTCTATAATTTCATGTTATACCTTCTTGCATTTCCAAATTACTTTTTGCTTTCTTCTCTCGTTTCTAAAATCCATTAGGGCAGGGACAATATATGGGTTCACTCCCAAGCCCAGCGACACCTGGCCAATAACTCACTTTTTTCCCTACACTGCAAACACGGAAGTACTTGATGTCAGTCAGCTTGCTACACCCTTAGGTTGAACTATCACCTCCACTTTGAGGGAGAAGGAGACAAAGAGGTTTGAAGCTTGACCCAAATGCCATTGGTCGAGCTGAGCTTCTCAGGCCTAGTACTGGGCCACCACACTCAGTATAAGGTGATCGTAATAAACCCCGGTTCTAGAGGGAAGAACAACAACCCGCCAAGCTTGAGGATCACAACGCGGGGGAGGATGGCTGGATTTAAACTCCTTTACAACCGAGGTAAAAGCCCCGCCCGCGACGACCTGTGCAGAAATTCCGGAGGGCGCCACAGGGGCGGAGCTATCTTTTGTGGTGGGCGGGACCACCTCTGATTGGCTATCTCTAGGCGGAAGTCCGGAGGCTCGATGGTCCGAAGACGCCAGCTTGTGACGGGGAGGGGGAGGAGGAAGGCTTCCGTAAAGGGTGCCTTTCGGTCCCTTAGCTCCCGGGGACCCTCGGAAAAAGGCCACCATACCGACCCCGCGGCTAACCCCTCCCTCAGGCTCTCTCCGCTCGATTTCGCACCGTTATGTGGGAAGCGAATCCGGTGAGTAGCCGGCGGGACGGGGCGGGCCCAGTGGGCGGGGTTGCCTGAGAAGGGCGGGAGGCGTTCCCGGGAACTCGCCCCCGCGGTGCCTCGGGCTCGAGGTTTGCGTTCCGGGTCGCGGGTGTCCTGGGCCTCGGGCCTCCCGCGGGTCGCGGTCCCGTGGCTTTGAGCCGTGGGAACGTTCGGTGGCCGCTTCCGCGCTTTTGCTTTACCCTTCTCGATTGTTGATTTTACTTCCGGGGGCTTCTCCGTCTTGGCTTTTTCCTTTATTTAATTTTTTGTGTTTTGTGTTTTGCTTTCTAATTGGAATTACTGGCTTTCGAACCTGCTAATGTCTTTCGCCCCCTTACCCTCATTGCTCCTTCCCGGTTTTTGAAGCTACAGAGGTTTTAGTCTCCTCTTTATGTACTGAGTCTCAGAGGATGACGTTCTAGGATGTTTTCTTTCCGTTGTTAGAACAATGATCTGGAATTTTTCTTGGTTTTCCTTCAGTAGTTCCTATGTCTGCAGGCATTTTTTGCTACTTTGCTTTCATTCATTCATTCATTCATTCATTCATTCATTCATTCATTCATTCAAACAAACAAACTCCAGCCCGCCACGAATGAGGAGTGAGATCTGTTTGTCAAGAATACTCAGCCCTTGTTATGGGAATATAGTAGTGAGAAAAAAATGTACACTCAAGTAAGAGCGTAGGAGTTGACCGGCAGAATCGCATTTCAAGAAATCTGTGGACTTACTATGTAAAACCTCAGAGGCTGAGCTAACCATTAAGTTGACTTTACTTGAAATAACCCTTTTGCTATAACCAGTAACTCCTCTCTTCCCGCTTCTGGAATGTATTTCCGGTTAAGTTTATCAGAAAATTCCCCGATGTTTTAAAGTTCGTACCCAGAAGAAATGACCCCATTGATTGGAATTCGGGTGCACATGTGGTTCCATTCCATTGCATCATGACAGTCATCAGATATTTTTGATTCATACATTATAATATTGCAATCAGTTCGAGTCAGAGGAAGGTACTTGTTTGGATATGATTTTAGCAAAACGGTTAGCATTGGGATGGCTTATAGATGTTCATACACACTTTCACTGTTAACTATCACGTATCTTCATTCTATATCTGTATCTCTGTACATGTATACATGGATATGGAGTCGGTTTTTATTAGTAGTCCCTTCCTATTGATTTCCCACAGACGCCCATTGCCAGGGTATAAATTGTGTTCAAGGTCACATACTATAAATTCTCTGAATTGTCTCTATGTGAACGTGGTATGTTTACAGTAGTATATTCAACTAGAATATAGTTATCCTGTTGCATAATAAATCCTTGTTGAATTCTTGACAGTAACTGGCTCAGTAATGCACTAAGAGGTCTCTGCTCACCCTGTTCATTTTTCCCTCATGATCACACTTACATTTGTACTATCGGGCCGGTTATACTTTGATGAGAGTTACAAAGGATCTAGTGAGTGACTCATGTATTTGGTTTATGTCACTATTTCTTTGTAAAAAAAAAAAAAAAGGCCCAGTTTTCTGTGCAGTCATATGTAAGACTTTTCTTAAGTTTTGTTAAGCAAGCTGACTTTTGTTAATTATAATGAACATACAGCCTTGGATTCTTTTTTTTTTTTTGATTCTTTTTTTTTTTTTTTTTTTTGGCTCTCTGTCATTCTCACATGGCTGAGTGCTATTGTGTTTTATTACCTGCTGGTACTGTTTTCTTTTTCTTTTCTCTTTTTTTTTTCTTTTCCTGTGAGCGCCTGAATGTTGTCAACAAGCACAGCTTAGTTTTCAAAAAATTATTTTATTATATGCGTATGAGTGTTTTGACTTCATAAATGTTTGTGCACCACGTTCAGTCAGTGCCCCCCAGAAGAGGGTATTGGATCCCCTGGAACTGGAGTTAGCTGCCATGTGGGTGCTGGGAATTAAACCGTGGTCCTCTAGAAGAGCAGCCAGTGTCTTAACCCTGGAGTCATTTCTCCAGCCCCCACAGCTTAGTTTTTATTTTATTTCATTTTTATTTTATGTCAACTTTGCATTTATGGGTTTCACCAATAATCTGTGAGTTTCTTTTGACAGAAGGGGCTTCTGGAAAGCTTGTTTAGCTTTTCCAGGGAATAAAATTGTCACTCTAAGCCATGTACATCTGGAAAGATTTAAAATCCAAACAGAAAAGTAAAGCAAACCCCTAACCACAGTGTACTATAAATATCAGTGCAGATAATATTTGCATTCCTGGCCAAATTCTTTTTGTAATGAGGGGAGGTTTTGTTAAATGATGGTTAATTGATTTTATCTAGTTTCCCTTGTAGTTTTGATAGTCTCCATGGCCTTAAGGTACAACCTGGGACCTGAAAATGATACCTCTTTTTACTCCTATGATAAAATAGCTACTATGTGAAAATTGTTTCACAATTGTTTCACAAATGTTTCGAGGGCATCTTAACACTGACCCTGGTGTAGACTCAGCTCCTGTCCGCTATGTTTAAAGTCTCCAGGAAGAGGTTAGAACATGGAAAATTACTGCAGATTTTACAATATTTCCTAGGTACCAAAGGTGACAACCCAAATTGAGATACCCAAGGAGGCATAAAGAAGTCTTATCCCATTTCACTGTTTTACTTTTGAATCCAAACATAATGTCTGTATTGTTTTGTTTAGCCAAGCCTTCTGCCTAAGCGAGTCAGGTTGACGGGTGGCAGGCAGTTCTGTGAGTTCTTGGTATCTCTCCATCTGTTGTCCCAGGAGAGACTCTGGGACATTTTCTCACTTACGAAAATGGCAGCCTCTAGGAAAAGTTAGAGGGTTACTGTCCCTGCTTTGACTCTGAACCCTGATTTTATCCTTCCTTTCTAGGCTGTTTGTCTGTGTCTTCTCTCTTTGCTAGGAATGGATTAAATATTTCCCTGGAATTGTTAGACAGGAGTAGGCTTTAGGTCTTCTCTGTCACAGATGAAGAGACTGAAAAGTAATAGACATTTGTTTAAGAGTTGTCTTAGTTAAGGTTCTATTGCAGTGAAGAGACAACATGACCACAGCAACTCTTTAAAGGAAAGCATGTCATTGGGGCTGGCTTTACAGAGGTTTAGTCCATTTAGTCCATGGAGGAAAGTATGGTGGCGCACAGACAGACATGGTACTAGAGAAGGAGAGTTCTACATCCAGATCAGCAGGCAGCAGGAAGAGAGAGACACACTGGGTCTGGCTTGAGCATCTGAAACCTATAGTCCACCCCCAGTGACACATTTCCTCCAACAAAGCCCTATCTACTCCAACAAGGTCACACATCCTAATAGTATTACTCCCTATGAGCCTATGGAGCCATTTTCATTCAAACTACCACAGGGTACACACTGTTTATTACACTGACAATGTCGTTATAGAAATTGTTAAATTCTTCCAAAAGCCATTTCTGTTTATTGACTCATATTGTTAGGATAATCTGACTTAGCTAAGGGACAGGAGAACGGTTTCCCCGAGATCACACACCACAGTTGTCTTCATAACCAAGCCCTCTTTCCGCTCCATTTTGATCGCTGGTGCAGTGATGATTTTCAGATGTTGGTCCCTGCTTTGTCTGCACAACCACCTTTTTCACTGTTATTTTATATTCACAACTGTTTCTTGCTTCCTTGGAGCTGTCAGTTTGTCTCTCTCATTCTTTCAGACTGCTGTCATTCTTAGCCATAGTCCACTCCTGCAGACTGGCTTCTGCCAACAATACTTTCCAGGTAGTCTCCAAGAATCTTTGGATCACCACATACAGTATCTTAGGTACCTTTGGCTGATTCTGTTTTTCAGCAACGTGGATGCCAATTACAGAGTTCCCCTCAAACCTTCTTTTTCATTGTTCCTGGAACTGTACACTCACTAGATTTCTTCTCTTTCCCCTTTTTATTTTGATTTCATTTTGTTTGTTTGTTTGTTTTTCCAGATAGGGTTTCTCTGTGTAGTTTTGGTGCCTGCCCTGGATCTCGCTCTGTAGACCAGGCTGGCCTGGAACTCACAGAGATCCGCCTGGCTCTGCCTCCCCAATGCTGGGATTAAAGGCGTGCACCACCACCACCACCACCACCACCACCACCACCACCACCACCGCCCGACTTTATTTTGATTTCATTTTATTTATTTGTTTATTTATTTATTGTGTGTGTGCATGGACACACCATAGCACAATAAAATGTCAGAAGACAGCTTGTGGGATCATTTCTCTCCCTCCACCATGTGTGTGACTTCCGGGGACTGAACTCAGGTTGTCAGGCTGGATAGCAAGTGCTTCTGCTGGCTGAGTCATCCTGCCCTTTTCTGAGGTTTGCTTTCAGTTACAGTTTTGAACTTAGCTGCACGGCCTCTTGAAACATCCCACCTTTGAGTTTTTTTTCCTTCAGCACAGTCCTTTCTTAGTAAGCTCCAAGGCTGTCCTTTGAACATACCTGCTAAGGGTCATCTTTAGTCTTGACTCCTCTCACTGCTTGTCCCTTTGGTGAAACTAAACCCTTGGTCATTAGTTCATTTCACTCAGCAAGTCATCAGGAAATGTTTTCTACTTACTAAATCAACATGATTCTGATACTTGAAGAGGGGAGTGCAAACATGAACTGAATCAGAGCCTGCCTGCCCATGAGGACACTCACCATATGCAGTGTGACTTGTGGTAAGAAAGTGGTATCTGAGGGTGTCTGGGTTGCTGGAAAGACCTGTTAAAGTAAGTTACATTTGAGTAAATTCTTATAGAAAGGAATCATATGAGATGACCAAAGCAAGCAACTCCCTCAGAGACCCTAGAAGGAAATAATATTAACTGAATAAACAGGAATTGTAAACAAGCCACTTCCAAAAACTGTGAGGAATGACAGAAACAGCTGGCTGCCTGGACAGTCACATGAGGTTTCTCTGCAATGTTGGGATATCAATCTTCGGCCTACAGGCTTAGCAATTTGACAGACTCATCTGTGAAGCAGCATTTTCTAAGTGCCTTCCTACCTTGTCTTGGCAAGGATTGGCAGTCCTTTCTTTGGTGTCCTGCTTGTCCATTTTGGACAGCATACTGTCAGCAGTCGAAGCAAGGGCATTTTCTTGCCCAGTGGCTAGTTTTTGCCACAATGAAAGTAAACTCCATATGGAGTTTCTTCAGTGCCCATCATCATCTCTGAAGTAGATTGGTACTGCCAGGAGCAGACATGTCTCATTGTCATAAAAAAAGAAAAAAACATCCGTTATTAAAACATCTTAAATGCCATATTCTGTAGATCTCTGAAGTGTTTGAAGATAACCTGTATATCTAAAATATATTTCTGCTTGACCTTGAAAACATACCTAATAAGTTTGATTGTAATGACTAACTACTAACCTGCATTTCTTTATTATCCTAAATAGTTGGTAATAACTTCCAAGGACTAGAAAATTGCATTACATTGTTAAATGAATTGTATAGGTATACTACCTTGAACAAGATTAGAAGTATATGTATAGTATTTTCTAACAAATCAATTTTGAATTTGTATCAATATACATAATTTGTATGCAGTATACAAAAATCCAATCCAATGTAAAGTATTTAAAACTAGTAGTTGCCTTTTAAAAGTAGATTCAATTATCTGCCTTTTTATCTTATCATATCTATATCTTCCCCTTTTTCCTTTTCAGAGTAGATTCAATAATCTACCCTTTTATCCTATCATTTCTGTATCTTTTTTTTTCAGAGTAATTTTTAATTGAACTGGGACTACATAAAGATCATTTGTGTTAAGTGTCTGTAGAGAAGAGCAGAAACAAACATTTAGGAAGACTTATGAATTATTTATTATGTATACAGCATGTATGACTGCAGGCTAGAAGAGGGCACCAGATCTCATTACAGATGGTTGTGAGCCACCATGTGGTTGCTGGGAATTGAACTCAGGACCTCTGGAAGAGCTGTCAGTGCTCTTAACCTTTGAGCCATCTCTCCAGCCCCGACTTATGAACTTTTATATGTGATATAACAATAGGCCAATTTACTCTTTTTCTTGGGACACTTTTTTCTGGATGATTTGTCCTTTTTCCTCAGATGTCTCATTTGTCCAGTGTTCTTCAGATTCCTTAGCCTTCATTCTCCTGAAAGACAAAAACAAAAACCCTTCCCCAGCCCTTTGGGGAGGTTCCTTTTTGGCAAGTTTTTTCTGACCAAATGAAAAGCATTTGTTAGTGGTTTAAGTTAATTTAAATTGAATGGTCATGCTGGTTGATAAACTATCACCTCTTCTAATTAAGAGGTCTCTCTTGTTCAAATCAAACCTGTATCAGTTTTGATGGTATCTATAGCTTTTCTTCTCCTGTAGAAACAAAAGCAAAACCTCATCTCCAACATAACACATATCCTGGTTTCTATTCTGAGGTCAGCACATCTTTAAAGTATACAGGATGATTTAATTCTGTAGTTTTTTTCTATTATCCATTGTCTCTCAGCAGCTGTTGTTATTTTCTCATTAGTGCTGAGAAAATTCAAAGTTAATAGAGCATTATGTAATCTATTTCTGGGGTTTTTTGTTACCCCTTTCTGTTTATTTAGCATATCCTTTAGAGTTTGATTTGATCTTTCTATGACTGCTTGACCTGTAGTAGGATTGTGTGGTATACCTGTAATACGCTTTATATTGTAATACACAAAACACTGTTTCATTTTACCAGAGACATATGCTGGAACATATGTTTTTCGAGACAAGGTTTCTCTGTGTAGCTTTCCTGGATCTCACTCTGTAGACCAGACTGGCCTCAAACTCACAGAGATCCGCCTGCCTCTGCCTCCTGCGTGCTGAGATTAAAGGCGTGCGCCACCACCACCTGCCTTTCTTTACTTCTTAAAAATTCTTTCTAAAGTATCTACATTTGAATCAGCTAGTAAAATATCATCCATGTAATGATAAATTATAGATTTGGGAAATTGTTTACATATTACTTTCAATGGCTATCGTATAAAATATTGGCACAGGGTTGGGCTATTTAACATTCACTGTGGGATAACCTTCCACTGATATCTCTTAACTGGCTGGGAATTATTATGAGTAGGTACCGATAAGGCAAATCTTTCTCTGTCTTTTTCTTGTAAGGGTATTGAGAAGAAACAGTCTTTTAAATCGATAGCTATAAGAGGCCATCCTTTAGGTAACAGAGTAGGCAAAGGAATTCCACATTGTAGAGAGCCCATTGGCTGGATTACCTTGTTAATTACTCTTAGATCTGTTACCATTCTCCACTTACCAGATTTCTTTTTAGTAACAAATGCAGGAGTATTCCAAGGGCTGGTTGATCTTCAATATGCTGAGCATTTAACTGCTCTTGTACCAGCTCTTCTAAAGCCTGCAGTTTCTCTGTTGTTAAAGACCATTGCTGATCTGTGAGTTCGAGGCCAGCCTGGGCTACCAAGCGAGTCCCAGGAAAGGCGCAAAGCTACACAGAGAAACCCTGTCTCGAAAAACGGAAAAAAAAAAAAAAAAAAAAAAAAGACCATTGCTGAACCCATACAGGCTTGTCTGTTAACCATTTTAAAGGTAGAGCTGTTGGTGTCTTTGAAAGATAAGCAGCTGTTGTGCCCTGTTCTTGTACAATCTGGATGGTCAGTGTCTGTTCTTTATAATACCTCCTGATATTTATCTCAGAAATATGTGTTAGTTTATGGTTTGTTTCTGAGGTTGGAGGAATGTTAATCTGGGTATTCCATTGTAATAGATCATTGCCCCATAGATTTATAGCTATATTAGCCACATATGGCTTTAATTCTCCTCTTTGTCCTTCTGGCCCAATAAATTTGACCCATCTTGCACTCTGTTTCACTTGAAATAATGTTCCAATCCCTAACAGCTGAATATTTACCTCCTAAAGAGGCCAATTTGGATGCCAAGATTCTGGTGCAATTATTGTTACATCCTCACTTGTGTCTACAAGGCCTTCAATGAAAACGTCATTTATTTGTATTTTTAATTTTGGTCTTTGTTTATTTATAAAAGTTTGCCAAAAAATTTGCTGTATGGTGTCTCCTGAATTTTTTGTTCTCTCTGATATAGCTGTTCTATCTTCCTGAGCAGTATGGTTTTTTACAATAGGCATTTGGCTATTTAATTGCTCTGGGAAAGGGTTTCTTCTACCATGGCAGGAAAGGACCGGACTGAATTTGCCATGGGGGCCTGCGAGAGGCCCCTGAGGGAGTTTCCCAACTGCAGAGGTAAAGGATTACCCTTGTTGATGTACATACATTAGTTAAATGTTTGCCTTTACCACACCTTCTGCATAATCCAGAAGGGATAGGCATTCTCTTGCCATTGTTCCTTGAAAAAAAACATTGTTTCTACTAATGCCCTGTTTACAGTCCTTTTTTAGGTGACCTTGTTTACCAAAATTGAAACATTTGACATTTTGATTTTTCTTCAAACCTCTGGAAATCACTTCTCCTATCCAAGCATCATCATGATCATGAGATTCAATATTGATTGAATCTCTGATCATTTCTTCCAAGGATGCTGATCTTGCCTTTAATAGCCTAATTACCCCTTTGCAATGTACATTAGCATTTTCAAAAGCCAGAGATTCAATTATTTGTCTAGCTTCTGAATTTGGCTTCATTGTATTTACTGCTGAAGTTAATCTTTGTAAGAAATCAGCGAGGGTTTCTTTTGAGCCCTGTATAACTTTTGTAGATGACTCAATTTTCTTTCTTATTTCTTCAATTCTGTCCCAAGCATTCAAGTCTTCTTTGCGTCATAAAGCCAGGGTGTAGTTATCACATAAAGATTGTCTTTGTACTTCAGCATAATTGCCCTCTCCAAGAAGTTGGGAAATTTCAATACCTCTAGCCCTACTCCATTGTTCAGGGGTCTTAGCTTCATCCTTCCACCAAGTCCTCCATTGTAATTGGGGAACCAGCCTCAAAGACTGCTGTAACCAACTCTCCAGTCTTGAGGATAATTCTATTACAAGTTGACTAGAGTTTTAACATCTGCTTCACAAAAGGTGAGTGCATGCCATATGAAACTATCACTTCCTCAAATCTCCTCAAATCTAACGTTTGCGCAGGAGTCCATTCAGCTCTTATACAGTCTTGGGGATACTTATCATTTGGCAGTTCCTGTAAGGTTACTGGATAAATTAGCATCGCTGTTTGAAAGCCTTAGGCTGCTTCTCTGTAACCTTATAATGCACTGTTGAGATTGCTTTTCCTTTAGATTCCTCTGTCTGGGTCTGAATATCTCTATGATCTGTTTCAGTAAGTTTTTCTAAGACTTGTATCTTGGCACTCATATCAACCAACTTTTTTAGGGATAAAACAAGAATGATCAGCCGGGCGGTGGTGGCGCATGCCTTTAATCCCAGCACTCGGGAGGCAGAGACAGGTGGATCTCTGTGAGTTCGAGGCCAGCCTGGTCTACAGAGCGAGATCCAGGAAAGGCGCAAAGCTACACAGAGAAACCCTGTCTCGAAAAACAAACAAAAAAAAAAAACAAGAATGATCAAACTGATCATATTTATAATTGACATTATGTAAATCCTATCCAAGTTAATTATCCTGTCATTTAATTGTTCCATTTTCAAACCATCTAGCATATTGTCAAACAGAGACCTAACTCCCTTCATTGTAATAATGTCTCCCTGCCCCCCCATACAAGGTTTCTCTGTAGATGTAACCAACGGTCTTATAAAATAAGAAACACAGAGCCAATTCAGAGAAGAAAGCCAAGAGGTCAGAGCTAAGAGCCTCACCCTTCCTGATTCAGGGATCCTCCCCAGCCAAGAGAGCTCTCCGCAAAAGGGCCTACTTCCTGTGTGTCTGTCTTTAAAGTCTTCCTGTTCTGCCTTGTCATTGGTTGTAAACCCAAACATGTGACTGCCTCGTCACTGCCTGAATGTACCGCCCTCCAGGTCCTTAAAGGCGTGCGCCACCGCCGCCATGCCTTTGCTATGACTCTAATAGCTCTGACCCCCAGACAACTTTATTTATTAACATACAATTAAAATCACATTTCAGTACAAGTAAAATACCACCACATTTCTCTGTGTAACTTTGGAGTCTTTCCTGGAACTCACTCTGTAGCCCAGGCTGACCTTGAACTCACAGAGATCTGCCTGCCTCTGCCTCCCGCGTGCTGAGATTAAAGGTGTGCGCCACCACCACCCAGCATGTTTCCCATTTTTTAATGTGGGAATAAACTGTCTTTTTTTTTTTTAAACTAATTCCCCATTTTAAGAAATCTCAGTTGACTCACCAAATCTAACAGTGACAATTCAGGTGACAGTGAAATGAGGCAGCTACCTAGTGTGGCGGAAGCCTGAGGAGGGGATCCAGGGAAAGCCACAACCCTCCGGTTGAGGGAAGAAGCCAAAAAGCCAACCGTCTGCACTTGCTTGAATGTGGCTAACTCCTGTGGCTTTTGGAGCCCAAAGGCCCATGGAGTCTGCTGCAGAAAGGCTGCAACAAAAACATAGCCAGCAGGGTAGGGACTCCAGCTGCATGTAATTGTGGCTACATGTAGCTTCGGCTTGTGCCTGTGGCCGCAAGGTAAGCGGCTTTTCTTTTTTTGTGTGAAATCGTGCCCCACGTTCAGTGCCAGATGTTGCATGAATTCTAATTGGTCTTATAATAAAAACCTGGAGCCAGATGTGGTATAAATGCTGAAAGATCAGAGGAAACAAGCCACAGCCATTTCTAAACTCACCAACTCCTCAGCCTAAAGGGGAAGATCCTGTCTCCATGAATCCTCAGACTGAATGCCCCTGATTCCTCAGCCGGAAAACCCTGAGTTCCTGCCTCTTCCCACCTTATATTCCTTTCTCCGCCAAGCCATATCACTTTCTGTCTCAACCTTCCTAGTGCTGGGATTAAAGGTGTGTGACCCCCAAATACTGGGATTAAAGGTGTGAGCCATCACCACTCTTGTAGCCCAGGGTGGCTTTGAACTCATAGAGATCCAAATGGATCTCTGCCTCCCAAGTGCTAGAATTAAAGGTGTATGACATCACCACCTGGCCTGTATGTTTAATATAGTGGTTGGCTCTGCCTTCTGATCTTCAGGCAAATTTTGTTAAGAGTACAAAGAAATTATCACCACAAAAAAGGGCTTTTTTTTTCTTTTTCTTTCTTTCTTTTTTTTTTTTTTTTTTTTTTTGTGGGAGCCCACAGAGGTTTCCTGGTGAGATTGGAGGTTGCTTTACCAGCAGGGCTGAATAAGAGAATGATTGGACCATGGGCCTGGGTACCAGGTGTTTGGAAGGGTCTACACTTGATTGTATGTAGCAAGGGGGAAGTCTTTTACCTCGCCTCTTGGCATTGTTATAAAAAGCCCTTTGGAATAAAGTTCTGGTCCAGTGGATAAGGATCCAGGTCCTCCTGAGGCTATCCTGTGTTTCTGTCTTTCCTTTCGTCGCCTAAGTAACTCTTTCTATCTAAATACCTCTTACTTCTCCCTCCTAAAGGGTTCCCTGGACATAAATGTTGGAGTGGGTCTCCCACAATTTTTGCAGCCTCTTGTAAGGCGCCTATGTCTCACTTGACTCTGGTTAGCCCAAGATGTAGGTTAGACCCAGGTGCTTCAATATTTTTCCCACTGAGGTTTTACTAAATTAGGACTAAAAAGTCCTATGTCATAAGTGTGGGTTGTATTTGCTTGCCCCGTGAGGTCTTTTGGACTGAAGATCAAACACAACTTGAGATGCCTGGGTAGATTCCTCCCTGAAGACTCTTTATAGTGCTCTGTCAGTTGTCAGATTAAATGACCTTACATTATTAAACAGCTCTGAGTGTGTTTCAAACATAGGAACAAATGGATTCTTCAGTCATTTCTTGACAGCTTCAGTGTAGGGAAAGTGTAACACTGGGGTAGGGTTTGAAAACCTGATCTCAGCATTAAAAACTGGACTATTTTGGGGCTAGGGGTGGAGCTCACTGATAAGAGTATGTCCCTGGCATGCACAAGGCCCTGGATTTCCAAACTACATAAACTGGGCATGATGGTACACGCCTATAATCTTTGGGTTGGTAAGATGGAGGCAGGAAGATCTGAAGTTCAAGGTTGTCCTTGACAGTGTAGTGAGTTTGAATCTAGTCTGAACTGAATGAGATCCTATAATAAAAAAAAAAAAAAAAAAGAGTATTTGGGCCTTGAAGTTGTAGGTTGGAGTTATTTAAAACTCTATAGGCAGCATGGGGTGGAAGGGAACTGGCTCTATGTAGTAAGGTGATTACAAGCTTATCTCCATTGTAGTCTGGAACTGTAGGAAGTGAGCTTTGGAAATGTCTGCCCTGAGAGAAGCACAGGTGCAGCTTGAGGCCCTGAGCCCCTGAGCCTTGTTACAGCAGTTTGTCCAGACGTTTATGCCTGGAGTGGGTCAGGGGAATGTCTGTTTTCCCTCAGGATTATAGAGCTCCACCCAGGTCAGTCAAGGTAGGTGCTACCATGCATGGCTCCTGATACACACCAGTGTGCTGCTGCCAGTGATTCTCAGTAGAAATCCTGCGGTGTTTACTGAGCAACAACTGTGCTGTGTTCTGGGAAAGGACACGGTGACGCTTGCACGTGATTTCTGCTGGACTTTATCTCTGTGCTTTTTGTTTTGTTTTTTCTTTTTCCTTTGCTGATTGTATTCTCTATCCTTGTCTGTAATAAAATCTACAACGTCAACAACTTCTGAGTCTTAGAAAATCATTCACCCTGAAGGAGGAATGAGAGGCGTAGGTGACATCTGAAAACAACATCTGGCTGTGTAGCCCAGGCTGGGCCCAAGCTAATTCTCCTACCTCTAGTATTACTAATGCTAAAATTCCAGGTAGGTGCTACCATGCATGGCTCCTGATATACACCTCAGTGAAAGACTCAACATTTCTCCCTAAGATCAAGAACAAGGCAATGATGCCCATTCCTTATTGGAAATTGCTTTAGAAGTTCTAAGAAAAGAAAGCAACACAAGAGATACTGAGATGCTAGGAGAAAGATGGAAAGGCCACAAGGGCGATTCTTAGGCCGTGCTCCTGTTAGGAGGCATTTGTCACAGAATGCCTTCTCATCTGTCTGCAACTTTGCTGACTGCTTCTCCTGGGGCTCTCCTCTAATTCAGAGTCTAGTAAATTCTCCATTTTGGCTGTTAGTACTTTTCAAATCCAGAACTTCTAGTTGTTTTCATAATACCCACTGTTGTTGGATCTGTATGCCACTCCAAAGCTAATACTTGGGCATGAGCTCTTGGGAAAAGAATCAGCTTTATTAAAGGCCAGAACCCTAAGAAAAGGGGAAGAAACCTCAGGTACAGGAGCAGGCGTTTAGAGGGAGGGAAGGATATTCAGGGGGCAGCATGCGGAAGGCTGTAAGTTGCTAGGCTCTTCCTCATCCAGGTCACATCTCTGCTTACTATTCTTTGCTCTGACCAGATCATTGCAGTCAGCCTTGACTTTCTGGACTAGTTCTGTAATTCCTTAGACAAACACTTTTTCTCCAAGTTAAAACTCATGGCAGTTTACATGCTTTGTGTCATTCCATGCCCAGAACTAAAGAAATAAGGAGGGGCATGGTGTTATCTGAATGCCACCAGATGTTTTAGGTTCCATAAATCCAAAGAAAGAGTTAATGTTCTAGTCATTTAGGTGTGACTTTTCTTTAGAATTTATAATACTGGACAAGGGAGATAACATGAATCTGCAAAGGGCAATTCCCAAAGGAATGACCACTGTTACATTATCTCTTTTCTTTAATTTTAATTAATTAATTAATCGACAAAGTCTCTTTTTGTAGTCCAGGATAACCTGGAGCTTGCTTTGTAGCCCAGATTGGCCTTGAACTTTCAGACTTTGTGCCTCAGGCTTAAGGATGAAAGACATGCACCACCATATTTAGGGCTGGTCTCTGTTTGCTTAGGCATTTTCATTGTTAATTGTCCTGGTTTTGGTTGCATGTTTCATACATTCCTTTCTGTGTATGTGTGTGGAAACCTGGGTATTCAGTTAAAGCAATTAATTCATTTGAGGCAGAGCCTCCTTATACAACCTGGGCTAGCCTTGAACTCAGTGATCCTCCTGCCTCCACCACCTAAGTGGTGGGATCACAGGCAAATAACACCATGTCTGACTCTGAAAACCGGTTAGTTTATTGTATTAGTTCTGACCTCTTGGTGGCTGCTGTAGTTTGGGCTCCGTCACTGTGTGGTTTGGTTACTTGGTTGAATGTATGAATGGAGCCTTCTTCACACTGTTTCACCTCCTGTCCTAACTGCTCAGGCAGCACTTCCAAGTTGACAAGTAATGGGTGAAGGTTGTGCTGAGTCCCCTAGGTGGTCAGGTTTGAACTCTTCAGAAGCTGCTGTTGTGGATGAGTGAGGCTTTGTTTGTTTGTTTTTGTTTTCATTTTTGGAGAGGTGCTGTATTAATATTTACTCAGAAATAGGTTTTCCTTTTTTTTTTTTGGTTTTTTTAATCTAGGGCTTCTCTGTGTAACAGCTCTGGCTGTCCTAGAACTTGCTTTGTAAACCAGGCTGGCCTCGAACTCACGGAGGTTCACCTGCCTCTGTCTCCCCAGTGCTGGGATTACAGGCATGTGCCACCACTGCCTGGCAGAGGTTTTCCTTTTGGACCACTCCCCCAGAGGACCTAAGCATGGACTTATCATCTTCCATACTGCTGGGGGTAACTGAGCTATATATTTAATTGTATGAAAATGCCATAATGAAACCTATTACTTGTAAGCTAACTTATACATTAGTTCTTGGGGTCGGTGAGATGGCTCAGTGGATAAAGATCCTTGCTGCCGAGCTTGACAGCCTAAGTTTGACCCCTGGGATCCACATGGCGGAAGGAGAAGTGACTCTGGAAAGTTGTCCTCTGAGCCACGGCACACATGTGCAGGGCACACAAATGCATGTATATGCACACACTAAATAAACAACAAGATTTGAAAAATTCAATAAAAAAATCAGCGCCTGCTTCACAGCTTTTGCCCATGGATCAGAGTAACTTCCTGTGTAGTCAGTGTTTGTCAGCAATGATGGTGAAGCCCTTTGCCTTCGTGTGTTGGCGGGGATGTCTGTCACGTAGGAGCATTTTCAGGTCTGCCCAGTGTCTTGCTCTGCTCGTTCCTAGGTGGGTACAAGCTTCAGGCTGTTCATAGTCTTTCATCTGCAGCAGTGCCTGATCCAAGAGGGCTCCTCCCTGGAGTCTCCTCTTCTCTGTATGAACTGCCGCTTCTGCCATTCCTCTCGGGTCCATACCTCCATTTCCCCGTTTTCATGAAGCATCTACTGTAGCCCAGAATTCCCTTAGCCTCAGGGTCCTCTGCTCTCTCCTCCAAACAGAGCTGCTCCCGCAGGCAGAGCTGAGGACTTCTTCCTTGTGTCCATTTGCCCTTGGGCAGAGTCCCTGTGTCTCTGTACCTGCAGCTCAGGGTGGCAGCCCTATTTTCCCAAGGTGGCATTCTACTCCTTGAGAGGACACTAGGTGAGGGAGTTAGCAGCCCTTTCACCTTCCTGGCTCCATCCTCTTGGCGTGAAGCTTCTCCCCGGCAGCAATTTGGACTGGCAGCAATCAGGACACAGTGTCTCAGGCTGCCTGGTTTAAATAGAAGTGGACTCTGGGGAGGGGAGGGAGTTTGTCTTCTCTTGTTTTTGTCTGGAACAGAACTTCTGCCCTTCCTCAGCCTGGGGGTGCAGGGGCCCCATCTTTGGCTGTGCACAGAAGAGCCCCAGGACAGATGATGGTCAGTTTCTTGTGTGTATTCCATCACTTGCAGAACTCCCTAAGCACTCTCCAGAGTGAAATGATTTTGAAAGCAGTTTTACTAGTTGAAAAGCCAATCTTCTGGGAAGAGGATCCACTTCCAGAGTTCCTTATTCTATTAGGATGGAAAGTCCACCCCTTACCAACTTTTAGTAGCAGGTTTGGAAACATATATATGTACACATATACGCAGACACCCCCCCAATGACCTGAGTTCCATCTCTAGGACCCACATGGTGAAAGCAGAGAACTGACGTCTACAAGTTGTCTAATGACTCCCACACATGTGCCATGACATGTGTGTGCTATGGTACATGCATGCCCATACAAATGCAATAAATAAACAAAACGTTACTTTGTGTATGTGCATGCACTTATGTTTTGAGACAGTGTCTCCCAGCATACCCATGCGTGCCTTGAACTTGCCTTTTCCTGCCTCAGCCCCACAAGTGCTGGGAATTCAGGTGTGTCATAAGGTTCAGTGCTGATTCTTCTTCATCTCCATGTGTGACTTCCTCAAGTATGCTTATGCTAATAAAATAACTTACACTTTGTAGTAACACTCTGACTAGAAGTGGTAAGTCTGGAATGCAGCATTGTGTTCCGGCAGATGGATCAGGATTTGACTTTGAACTCATCTTCCCTGTTACTTTTCATTACATGATTCAGGTGGAATGTGCCCAGGTGCTGTGAATACAGCTCTTCATTAGAATGGATGGCCTTGGAGACAGGCTCCACCAGTGTACACACTGGAAAACGAGAAGGATGCGTTGCCACTTGATGCTGGCTGTTTCTTTTTGTAGCCTTCTGCACAGGAAGCATCGTTTCCTCCCAGTTAGAAAGAGGAAACTCAGGCCGAATGTGGCATTGTTACTGAACTAGCCCATTCATCTAACATGCATTAAGTGCCTTCTCCGTGTTAGATAACTTGCACGTGCTCTTTTGATTACCTGTAGACGTATCCTAACTAGAGCCATCATTACTATAGTGACAGCATTCTAAATTATTTCATTTAAGCCAATTTTCTCTTGGTGCCAAATTATACAAAATAGCCATTCCTTTGGAGAGGAAATGCACTATAGAAGATGCTGTGGCTTTTATGATATGAAATGAATTGTGTGAAAGAAAGCCAGTGCATCTGTGAAGCTTGGCAGCAAAGGAGATGAGGACTGACTGTCGGTGGAAATGAGGCTGAGGGGCGGGCACCTGGAGGGGGATATAACCCCAGCATGACTCAAGGGCTTCTTTAATCTTCTCTGTACTGCACACTCTGTGATTTTAGACAAAATAATCATATCATTTGCTGCTTTGTATTTTCCCTGACTTTAATTGGAAAGTAATGTCTTCTCTCTCCTGTACATGGGACTATGGAGGAAAAAAATAGTATAAATTGTGACCAGGAACTGGCCTAGCTAGTCAGAGCTCAGTCAGAGTTATTTATGGCAGGGAGTTCCCCTCCTTCCCCTCCCTCTCTTCCTTTTCCTCCCTCTTTTCCTCCCTCCCTCTCTCCCTTCCCGTCCTCCCTCCCTCTTTTTCTGTTCTCTGCTTTCTCCCTCTTTCCCTCAGATCTCACTGTGTTTCTCAGGTTGGCCTTGAACTCGTGGACTCAAGTGATGGTCCTGCTTCAGCCTCAGTAGCTGGGACAGGCTGCAGTGCCTGGTTCGTAGACGGGCCTGCAATGCCGGCTCGGGCACAGGGTCAGAGCGCAGGGCACACACTGGGCTGCAGCCATAGGAGGAACCTTTCTGTGGCTCTGTTCCTTTTCTAGTAGAGAAAACACCGAACCATGGCCCAGTATTATCTTAGGTATTTGCTTCAAGCTTGTCTTTGCAATTTTTCAGGTATTTCCCAATCAAGAGCTAACCCTGGGTCCCCCCCCCCCCTTTCTTTCTTGCTCTCTCACAGTGCAATGGCCAAGCAGTGTGAAGAGTCCTGGAAGAGGAGAGCAGGTGTGTGGACTAGTTAGCAGGACCGTTGATTCTACATTCTAAGTCATCGTCTTTATCATCCAGTGGAGACACACAAGGTAAATAGTGCATTCTAACCTGGAACACTGATCCCAGACTCTTCTGTTCTGTTCTGTTTTTTTGTTTGTTTGTTTGTTTGTTTTTTCCAGCAGTTAATCGACTTGTAAAACATGAAGGAATGAAACCAAGGACATATCAGAAAAGTATTCCTTGGGAAGTTGCTGGACATGAATAAAAAAATCAAAATTAACTAGTCCCTTCACGGAGCACAGGTACTCATCCTAACCACCCAGCAAGGAAGGAACTTTAGTTTCTGCTCTGTGCTGGGGAATGTGGCTTAAACAAAATAGTGGAGACTTATCCTGGGTTACACAGCTTTTACATTTTATATAGTGGCATAAAAATATTTTTCAGCTTATTGGGAAATACAGATTCATTGTTAAAGACGATTAAAGGTATAGGGGATTATATTTTTGGTATATCACCCGTGTAGATGTGTATATACAGGATTCTACAGCACACACACATATACACAGACACACACCCCTGAGAGATGCATTGTAAAGTGATACCATTGGTTAACTCTGGAAAAGGAATGTAAGGGAATGCCTGTGGTGGGCAGACAAGCCTTCAGCTTGAGTACTCTGCCTTTTTTGCAAGTCATATGCTAGTTGTACAAATTTATTTATGTATTAAATTTATTTATTCATTTATTTATTTTTGGTTTTTTGAGACATGGTCTCTCTGTATAGCTCTAGATGTCCTGTAACTCACTCTGTAGACCAGGTTGGCTTTGAACTCACAGAGATCTACCTGCCTCTGTCTCCTGAATACTAGGGCTAAAGGCATGTGCCACTATGCCCAGAAAGTTCTTTGTTTAGTTTTTTTTTCTACATCTCCTTTATAAGAAGCTACAGGGCTTCTCTATTGTAGTCTAGACTGGGATGTCACCCATCCAAGTACCAACTAGGTCTGACCCTTCTCAGCTTTGGAGATCAAGCATGTTCAGGGTGATATGGCCATAGACTAGACTAGTTGTGCGAATTTAAATCAATAATGTAAAAACCTTTAGAGAATGATGATAGGAAGTCAAGTTCCAAGTGAAGTTAAATCATTTTGATCAGCCACTTGGTTCTTTTTTCAAAGATTAGGTACACATGAGTTAATGTTCTAGTCAGCATTATAAAACCCACTGATCATGAAGCATAAAACAGTATAACATGTTGCCTATATGTACAGACCCTGAGGCCAGTCTGCCTGAGCTTAGCTTCCCCATTGTGTGACCTCTCTGTCTTAGTTTCCTAATTTCTACCAGGAGTACCTGTCTCATATAGGTTGTTGTTAAGCCTAAATAAGTCATCTCTACAGTTCTTACACCAATTCTTGACATATAGTAAGAGCCATATAAGGGTTGGAGATTGTCGTCACTGCTGTCATTATCCTCTTAACATCTTGGTGCTTAGAAGACACTATGACAGGTTATCATATCTATTCAAACTCCTTTCCTGTGTCCATGTGTGCATGTATTACTCATGCATATATCCATGTGTTTATGAAAGCAAGTATAGATATATTTTAACTAAAACTTTATTATTATAGTATTCTTTTCTTTTATAGCCTTTTTTTTTATGCCTCAGGTCATATTTTAGAAATGTCTCTTCATGACATTAAATAGGATGACTATTCAAAATAGAAAAACAGATGTATCTGATCTTAAGTAGTTGTGGTGCAGGGGCACCTGACAGTCAAGCGAATGACGAATTATTTCCTGGGGCTCTATGGGTATTGACATATCCCAACCAAGAAGGATCATCAGCCTGATGTGTTAAGCAGCACTAACATTTTCAGTTGCTTATCTTCAAGGCCAGTCTGCAGATAGCTGTCAGATGTCACTGTGTGAAAGAAGTTGGAACCTGGTTCTTGGTAATGAAGTAGAATGTTCCATAGCAAGCACATTGGTCATTAATGGGTGTTTCCTCCTCTACCTCTCACTGGCTTTCCAGAAGATGTTTCACAAGACAGAGGAATTCTTTCCCAAGAAGATGGAGAGTGATGTGGATGACATGGACACATCAGACACGCAGTGGGGCTGGTTCTACCTGGCGGAGTGTGGGAAGTGGCACATGTTTCAGGTACCCTGGCCGAGCTTCACAGGCAAGGGCTCGCTGCTGTGTCATCATGTTCACGGGGCCCTGCAGAGACCAGCCCTGATGGAAACCAGAGTAGCCAGAGGTCTGTTTCTTCCCCCGGCGGTAGCCTCTTAGAAGCAGTGGTAAGCTTAGACAGGGAGCAGGCCTGGGTGAGGGACTCTGGCACATACAATCACATCCAGGTTCGATCTGATGGAAAGAGAGGGTGGGAAGCACTCTGGGTGTCCTGTTAGGTGCTGTATGCATCCTGTGTGTCCTCACAACAGCTCTGAAGCAGACGGCACTGCTCTATCTGCTGTCAAAGAACGGGGAACTCAGGAAAGCTCACTTGCTTGGTCCAAGTTGCAGAGTGAGTTTAGCTGAGGTTTGAACCCCCACACAAGAACTTGTAGATTGGGGATGTTTTTTTCCCTCCCACTGTTTGGTTATCAGGCTGGTGAAAGCTTTACTTGAGCCACTTAGTGTAATCATTAGGTAATGTGTGAAACTCATGATAGTATGTGAGATGACTGTCGCAGAGACCATCATAACAGTAGCTGTTTTTCCCCGGGATGCCGTTAATCATTTTCCACGTGCAGATTTGGTTGTGCTCCCTGTGTGTGTGGGAGGTAGAACAGGAGGCAGTAGGCATCCTTCATTCCTCTGTTCTCTGTCACTGTGACCTCAGCTCCACTTCTATGGCCAACCCATTACCGTGAACAGCTGGTAAATGCAACTTTCTGGTTTGTCTTAAAGCCGGATACCAACATTCAATGTTCAGTTAGCAGTGAAGATATCGAAAAAAGCTTCAAAACAAACCCTTGTGGCTCCATTTCCTTTACTACTTCCAAATTCAGCTACAAGATAGACTTTGCAGGTATGTTTCCCCTCCTAGTTGTGTGTTTCTAGAGTATTCTTAGACTATCGGCACAGTGCAGTCTGCAGTTTAGGATTAGCCAAGATGTCTTGAAGCATGAAGTAAATCCTCCTGTTCTATGCAAAAGTAGCTCTGTAAAACTGCACTGTTAGACTCTTGAGCAGCACTGCCATTTATAAAAGCTTGTTTCTGTGTTCATGTGTGTTAACATGCGTGGTGTTGGCTGTGTGTTTTGAGTTCATGTAAAGCTCTTTATAGCTAGCTCTCGTTTTCGTGTTTTGATTTTTGAGATGAGGTCTCTGTGCATTGCTGGGCTGGTCTTGAACTCACAATCCTCCTGCCTCCGCCTCCAAAGCAGCTGGGATTTCAAGCCTGTACTGCTGCGCCTAACTTGTAGTGCATATTTTACTCAGCACCCCATCCCTGAACATTGATCGGATTGGGAACCTTTTTATCTTAAACATCAAACTGATATTAAATGAGAAAGTCACTGGTAGCTGGCAGTTGTTTCAAGACCAAAATGAAGCCAGATGAGCTTCCTGTTGGTAGTTTGCTTAGATGGCTGCCTCTTCAATGAATACTGCTCCTGATGTTTCCTCGTTTCGCTGGCTCCTTCATAGATGAATCCAGCTACTGTGCCAATCAGCTTCAGTTTAGACCTGTGCCTCTTTGGATTCACCCGCCATGTGGGGTCATGTTATCAGATGTCTCATGAAAACTGTTGGATTCAGTTCGTGACTCTCAGGCTGCCTTCACCCACTGTGGATGGCTTGAGGCAAAGGAGATTGGGATGGGCAGCTTCTTAATAACTGCCCATGTAGTCACTCTACACTTGGTCTTCTAGCTGTTCTTTCCCAGTTGCTGAGTGGTATCTTTCTGACTGGTGGTAGTGGTGTGCTGAGGATGGAGTGTAAGTCTGAAATGCTTTCCCAGAAGTGGTAAGGGGTTTGTCAAGGACGGTATAGACTTAGCTAGGAAATACCATCCTACCAAACTTGATTTTCTTGCAATTGCTGATTATCAAGAATGATTCCAAGAATAGATGAATAAGTTAAATTTGAAAAGAGTGAAAACAATTTCATTTTACTTCCAGTTAATCCTGACTTTAAACAATAGCATTAAGCAAGCAGGCTTCTCATAAGGAATGCTGACATTGGTGTTCTATTCCAGCAGAAGGTGTCTGGCAGATGCTGCTAGTGTTCTGTGCTAGTGCTGGATACAAGCACAGTTTTGGAGGCAGAACAGACACAGTGCGATATATACAGACTTCAGGCTTTGTAAAGGGGATGCCATTGTTGAAGTCGGTGGTAGGTAATTCAGCAGGCCACTTCTGACTAAGAATATTCACTAGTGAACTATACTCTGGAAGATTCCTAAATGCTTTTGTAGATGCTCAGAATGTAGTTCACTTGGTAGAGTGCCTTCTTAGTATGCATGAAACCCCAGCACAGCATAAACCAGGCATGGTGGTGCATGCCTGGAATTCCAGCACTCAGGATGTGGAGATAGGAGGATCACAAATTCAAGGCCAGTCTCAGCTACTCAGTGTGTTCAGGCCCTTCTTGCCTACATGAGACCCTGAATCCAAAAAAAAGAGACCATGCTAAAGTATGGCAGTGGTATGTGGTAACAAACAAATGAATGGTGCTGGTCTAAGTTGCAGCTGCTAGCATTTTCCATAAATTGCTTCCAGGACCTTTAACTCCAGCCATCTTGCCACTGTCCAGCTTCTGTCTGTGAAGAAGACTCCACAGGTTTTGTGCCATGTCCTGAAATGATCTTGCTTTTCCCTGAGTGGTGGTAATGCCGTGGTGTGCCAAGTCTAGGAGAATGCAGGAGTGGCAGAGCCCCCATTTGACAAATGCAGTGGCGTTTGTTAAGATTTACTGCCTGCCTGGAGGATAAACGGGACCTGGTACACACTGCCAAGGCCACGGAGCAGGCAGAAGATGCTAACTAGATAGTAGCCTCTGTCACTGCCATCTTTGTGTAAATATGTGTTGTCTCTGGCCAGGTTTTCTTTTCCTTTTTCTTTGGTTTAGGTGTACAGTTTAAAGAGGAGTAAAGAAACACACATTTGTGAAATTGTGTGAGTTGTGCAAATGTTATATGGAAATCTATCCCTTTCTAATTTCCAAATTCTTAGAGAAACCGGAGTGCATTTCTCCATGTAACAAATCCAGTGGAAGATTTAGTATAATGTCTTTCTACGCTTTTAAGTCTCCTGCCTTTAGAATTCTTGTGTTTTAGTGTCAGTTTACCTGAGGTGTGATGCACAGCAGTACATACCCTGCACATAGAGCAGGGTGTGAGAGGAGCATCGTGGTGGGGGCCCAGGTCAAGCACTGAAGCAGGGCCCTGCACCTTTACAACATAATGAATAGGTGGATGATGAAAGACCATAACTACCCAGCTGTCAGCTCATCCCAAAGCCACATGGCCACCATGTATTGTGGCTACTAAGTTGCATGACACTTGGAGCACTGTGTGTTTCTGTGGCTTATCTGATATGTCTGTCTTTGTGTTCAGAAATGAAGCAGATGAATCTCGTCACTGGAAAACAGCGCCTGATAAAAAGGGCTCCTTTCTCCATCAGTGCCTTCAGGTATTGTAAATGGGGTAGCACAAAGAGCGGGCCTTTCTCTCCCTGCTCTTTCTTACTCTTTGGCAGAAAACCGGGTAGATTAACATTCATCTTATGGACTAACAGTGATTTTTCCAATATTAAACCTCTCATTTGCTGATAAAATAATCATTGTCTTCTGCCATTGTTTCCTTTCATTCTCTTCTGTCATATGTATATATATTTTTCAATTCTTAGACCAGTGTGCATGATCATTACAAGGTGCCATGTGTTTTTTGTTTAAAACCCTTAACATGGCCTATTGAGCTTAAGTTGAATTTGAACTGGACATACTGTCACAGAGCTTTCCAGATATTTGACCATAAATCCCAGAGACCTGCCCACTTTGTCTGCCCCTGCACTGATGTAGATCCCTGTTGGGCAACTCTTAGATATAACGTCAGTCCACGTGACTAGACCTGGGGAGGATGCTCTATCACGGGCAGCAGTGCATCTTCCCTGGATCCAGCTTGCATGTTTTCATTTTGGTTCCCTTGCCATATACAGACTAAAAAAACTGTGAAGTGCCAGAGGCAAATAAATATTGTTGCACATAGGAATGGAAGACAAGTGGAACACTTCAGGAGTGTATCTCCTATTTTCTAGAATGATTCCTCAAGCGAATGTCGAATTCTTTCTGTTTGGAGAACTTAAGATGCATCTGGGAAAGAAAACAATAGTGTGTGAATTGTAAGGAATGCCCTCCTGCTCCTTCCAAGGAGCTCTTGAGAAAGTCGAGCAAAGAAAGGAATTGAAAGGACTAGTAAGGAAGGAAATACTTTCAGTGTTCTTTCTCAAGATGTTTGGCTTATATTTTAACATCACGATTTAAAAGATAATGAAGGCTTTCCTGCATCTGGGACACAGAGAGTCTGTTCTTACCTGCTACATCATGTATGCATTCCTCAGTGCCAGGATTAGAATACAGGAAGTGAGACACAGTAACAGGAAGTGTTTCACAGTTGTGTCTTGGTATAGCCGGTATCCCTTTGAGGGGGGTGAGAAGTCCTTGCTAGGGTCAAACATTTCCTTCTGTCCCAGGGTGTACCAACTGTAAAACAAAGACAGGAGGGGCGGGGGAGTAAACAGCAGAGGACAGCAATTGAGGCAGTAATGAAGAGGGGAGTTAAGTGTGAAAGCTAAGGGGGTGAGGATCAGGAGGTGCTGATGCAGACCGCACTGGGCACTCATCGCAAGCCTGGCAGATGTGTGTTCTGTTAAGCCCGTGGGTCCATACAAGTTAGTTAAACCTTGCCCCCATAGCTGAGAGATGCATTGGACAAAGTGGGAAAAAATGGAGAGCTTGCAAAAAACAACTCAGTGTTTGAAGTTAATTTAAATAATATTTCCTATAGTATTTGAAGTTCTTCTAGGACTCTCTTAGGACAATTTGAATGTTCCTACAATGTTCCTACACTCATGATGAAGGAAAGTATGACTTATGCCAGAGTCCTTTGTTAACTGACTGAAATTCAAAACTGGAAGAAATGCCTTTCTGGAGAGGTTGCTGGAAGATAGGCACCCTCCACATTTCTGGTGAGAAGGTTAGTAAGTAGAGTGTTCCAAGACTCCATTTAGACAGTGTCTATCACAGCCATCAATAAATGCATCCTTTGACTCTGAAATGCCACTTCAGAGATGTCAGTCTATAAGAAATTACTGGACATATGAAATAACAAATGGACAGATTTGTTCTTTGCAGCATTCTGAATGGAGTAGCAGAAGTTGAAACAAGCTAAGTATCACCAGAAGCAAGCGGCTAAATAAATTACAGTTCTGTCTCCGAGCTCTTCTGTTATTTGGACCCCAAATCCTAGGGAACCGCCCACTTTGTTCCTGCACCAATGCAGAACCCCATCTGGGCAGTCCCTAGATGACACATCAAGCCCCTAGTGACTAAAGAGGTCTAGGGAAGATGCTCCACAGTGGAAGTACCCCAGCTCCCGTTCCCTGCGCCTGGGCTGCACATTACCTCTTGCTCCCCCTGGCCATGCACAGATGAACGGAATTGCGTGTGTGTGTGCCGCTGAGAAGGCATTTACTAATTGAGCGTTAACTGAGTGTCTGCCATGTGCTGGGACTCCCCTTGGCCCTGGGAATGAGGAGATTGCATTCATATTGATAAAGATCATGATAAGAATTGATTAAATGAACAGAACAACCTAGGGGCAAAAATGTGTGCTTTGTGCTACCATTTGTGTTGAGTAAAACTTGGCTTTCTGAAGCTAAGGAAGCTCTAAAGGATGTCTGGGTCTAGAAACAGTGACTGTGTGGGGGAGGAGTGAAGAGTAAGAACTGACCAGAACACTGCCTGGAGCAGGAACAAAGGTTCCCACTCGGTACTTGTGGGCACTTGTAAGACCTTTCCGAGTGGTTTCCAGCACCCACACAGGCAGCTCACAACTGACTGTGAGTAGCTCCAGGGCATTGGATGCCCTCTTCTGGCTTCTGAAGCCACCTACACATGTGTAAGCACACTTGTACACAGATACACATACATACAAATAAAAATCTTGAAAAAATTATGTATTGTATTGGGGTTTCCCCCATAATTTGACAGAAGTGAGCTAAGGATAGGTTTGAAGTTGGTCAGTCTCACCCACTCCCTTGGCATTTCCGAGGAAGGTTAGTGTACCTGTTTTACATTTGCCCGTGAGCCTCCATTGCCACCATCTCTGTGTTGGTGTCCTGTGGCCTGACCACGTTACATGGCTTTTAAAGATTTGCTGCCAAGTGATTGACTGCACTCGGCAAGTCAGGGTGCCTTGTCTGAGGAAATAGGAGGCGGAGAAGGGAGGGCTGAGTCAGGTCATAGAGGACAGCAATGGTTGCTAGAGTTTCCAATTTCATTCAATACAAATATCGCAGACGCTTGGAATATTTTTTTAAGTCAGCCTAATTTTTCTTAGAAATTCCTTTTCTTTGGCTAAAATATTATTCACATTTTATAGAAATCTCAACAAAAAGAAGTTGAATTAGCAGTTTTTGAAGCGTTGAAGCTATGTAGATTTGTGTATTCCTATCAAAATTTATAACAGCATTTAAAAATTAGGAAAGTAGACATTCAGTAAATATTTCGAAGTGAAGCCAAAGGTTAAACTTAATTGAGTTTGTCATGAATACATTGCAAACAGAAAACTCAGCTGTGAAGAAAAGACTAAATCCCCAACACTAATTATCTGCTTCTGAATCTCTGCTCTGTCTTTTGCTGTTTGAAGTTACATCTGTGAAAATGAGGCCATCCCCATGCCAACCCACTGGGAGAATGTGAATACTGAGGTTCCCTACCAGGTAAGGGCAGGTGGGCTGTAGGACAGGCCATTCTGGGGCAGTAGGTGGGAAAACCACTGCTAAACTCTGCAAACTTCTTCTCCCAGCTGGTTTCCCTGCAGAACCAAACCCATGAATATAACCAAGTTGCCAGTCTCTTTGGGAAAACAATGGATCGGAACCGAATTAAAAGGATTCAAAGGATTCAAAACTTAGACTTATGGGAGTTCTTTTGCAGGTAAGTGGGTTTCCTGTCTCTCTTTTCTCCTTGTGTCACTCTTCCAAACTGTAGGGATAGCCACACAAGGTTAGCTGTGTTCTCTTGCCATGCCTTAATTTTTTTTTACATTTATTTTATTTTATGGGTATGACTGTTTTGCCTGTGTGTATGTCTGTGCACCCTGTGCATGTGTGGTGTTTGCAGAGGTCAGAGAGGGCATTCTGTCCCCTGGTACTGGAATTAGAGGCACTTGTGAGCCTATGGGAGTCCTGCAAGAGACTAAGCGCTCCTAACACCTGAGCCATCTCTGTGGCCCTTGCTGGCCTCTCGGCCCTCTCTCCATCCTTAGCACACAGGGTCTCCTGGAATACATTCAGCCAGCACAGTGGGAGAAGCTCCGTCTTCGCTAGGTCTGAAACTGCATCCTAGAGGTCGAAATGGAGCTCTTTAGCTTTGCTGAGGCTACTTGCCTCAGCACTTTAGGTTGAGTTAGAAATCTCTGGAAATACTGACTTAAAAAACAAACAAACAGTTAATACTATCCTTCCTGCAGCTTTTTGCTTGTTTTGTTTGAAAGAATACTTTACAATTTACCTTCAAATTTCTTGCTTCACTCAGTTTATGCTGTGGATTTAAAAATTCATTACTAAATCTACATTAGTAATGACTGTTAGATTTCTCAGTGTGCCTTTAACCTAAATATAAAGCTTATTACCTAAAACTTAAATTTGTTATCCAAATTAACCTGTTATGTTGTACTTTTGTAATAAATAATATTTGAATAAGTGGTTCTCTGAAGTATTTTAAATAAACATTTGTAGATGAGATTTGATTTCTGACATTTTTATTATAAGCTTTTAAGGATTTACTCAGAAGAATTTCAAATCAACACAGAAGTAGAATTCTACCATAATAAGCCCTGTGTACTTGTGATCCTGTCCAACATCTGTCAGGGTTTGCTACCCAGGCAGATGAGGAGGCACACCCCCGCTAGCCCAGCACACAGAAAGCTAAAGCAGGACTGTGAGTTCAAGGGCTACAGAGCAAGTTGGAAGCTGCTTGCACTACTATATGGTGAGACTTTCAAAAAACCAATCAAACAAATAAACATTTGCCAAAAACAGACCAAGATTAACCACACATAATCAGTTGCTTTGTTATTGGAACGTATTTCTGTCCACCATTTCATTTGCATGTACTTGAGAATTAGGCTGATTTTCCTTTGGTAATTGTTACAGTTTTGTTTCCTGTTGCTATGGTAAAATATCCTGACCAAAACAACTTAAGGGAGAAAGAGTTTATTTGGCTCACAATTCCAGGTTACAGTCCATCATTTCAGGGAAGTCAAGGTGGTGATGAAGGTTAAGAATATTGAAGCAGGCTGGAGAGATGGCTCAGAGGTTAAGAGCACTGGCTCCTCTTCCAGAGGTCCTGAGTTCAGTTCCCAGCAACCACATGGTGGCTCCCAACCATCTGTAGTGAGATCTGGTGCCCTCTTATGGTGGTCAGGGGTACATGCAGATTGAACACTGTATATATACATAATAAATAAACATCCACAGTCAAGTCTTAAATTAATGAATGCGTACTAGTGCTCAGCTTGCTTTCTCCACTCTTACCCAGATTGTCCTGTCATCCACAGTGACCCATTCCAATTAACTTAGTCAAGAAAATCCCTCAAAGGCATGCCCACAGATCAGCCTAATCTAAACTGCTCCTAAATGAGACTGCATCCCCAGGTACTCTACATTATGTAAAGTCCTCAATCGAAGCTCACCATCACAGTAATGGTATATGGAATTCTTCTGTGGCTCCAAGTCTCTGGGCCTCAGTTGTAAGAAATTATAGTAACAGTGGGGCTTTCAGCCTGTGCTTTTTATAGTCTTGAGTGTTCGACCAAAAACCTTACATTTCTGACAGTCACTGAATTTACCTGAATTTAGAAGGTTTTATTCAGTTTGTTTAGGGGAAAATAGAAGCCTCTGCTCCCTATGATTTTATTCTTTCAGTGATTCAGTTAGTTTTTCTAAAGTGAGTTGGTGAAACTTATTTATTCTTTAAATAATTAGATATTTCATTTTATGTGTGAGTTTTTGCCTGCATGTGTGTATGTGCACCACATGCACATCTAGTGCCCATGGGTGTCAGAAGAGGGGTCAGGTCCTCTGGGACTATAGGTGGTTGTGAGCTGCCATGTGGGTTCTGGGACCTGAACCAGATCCTCTGTGAGAGCAGCAAGTGCTCTTAACTGCGGAGCCATCTCTCCAACCCCGGTGCTATTATTCTTAATTTCAGTCTCTGAGCTGGAGTTCATACTCACCTTCATACTTCAGAGCTCTCAGTAAAAGCATAAAAAATGTAGTGCTGAGTCCTATAGCATTTTATACTAAGAATTTACTAGAAATTTTCCTTGGTTTTTGCCCTTTGTGATCTTCTGTAATGTCAACCCACAGACACCTACCATGACAGTGCAAAATACTGAGGCTTGTGGTCTAGGCAGCCTGTCACTCTGAAATCTCCCTGCAGAACTCAAATAGCCTCACTGGTCTCATTGACATGTAAGCTGTAACTCATCTTCTGGATAGGCAGGCCCTGAGTGAGTCCACCTCACTACATATTATACATTCCTTTCTTACTTCTCTCCTTCCTCTTCCCAGCAAGTAGTCTTAGCCCCCACTTTGTGATAGGCAGTATTCTAGGTACTTGGGATTTGATGATGTATAGGTCTGTAGGTCAAAGAACCAGGCCACTGCTGACCCGAGATGTATGGGTGAGCACAAAGATGCATGGGAACGCAAAGTGAGGGCATTGATTGACCCTTGCCCTAAAGGAGGGTGTGTGTAGTGAACAGGGGTACTAAGGAGAGCTTCCTAAAGCTGATGTTATTTGCACCAGGCATGGGCCAGGGAGAAGGAGGGCATCTTAGACATGGGGTCATCATGGGCCAAAATGTATGTAAAAATTGGAACACAGAAAATTCAGAGACCTCCACATAGAAGAACACTGGGGTGAGCAGCATTAGAAACCTAGCCAAGAAGCGAGTACGTAGGAGCTGATAGTGCGGCTGGGTGACTGTGCAACTTCCCTCCATTGCTCCGAGTCAATTGTCCAGACCATAAATTAAAATTAGCAGGGCCTTCCATGCAGCACTTTATAAGCCAAACTGGTCATGCTTTATTGTTGTTTGTTTTTTCTGAAACAGTGTAAAGTCTGTAAAACTTCAGGTGGGAGAGAGAGAGAGTTTAGAATGATAATTCACCAGGCAATACTGTAGGAAAAGCTGTAGGGTAGTGGCTCTCAGCTGGTAGTGATTCTTCCTACCAGGAACATTTGGTAATGAGATATTTTCGATTGTCCTGTGGTGGAGTATAGGGGCTATTGGCAGCTGGTGGACAGAGGTCAGGAATGCTAACTTTCTGACAGTATGCAGGTCAGCCTCCACAACAACAACCTCTCTACCCCCAAACAGCATTCTGCTAAGGTTGAGAAGCCCTGATGTTAAGCAATCACAGCCTGAAGCAGGGAGAGCAGTTTAGGAAGTGGTTTCTGTAGTTAAACTGAGACACTTTGGACAGACAGCCTTTCAACCAAAGTGGTATCTGCTGTGTTGGAGCAAAGGCAGTGGTTTGGAGGTATTGACGATGTAAGACCGTAGGACTTGGTGTATGATTCTCAGTGTACACTGGATGAGTGAGGAAGACAGGCAGTGCCACTCCCAGATCCTGGTTTGTCTTACTTGACTAAAGGAATACAAGTAGACAGAAGACTTGGTCTTTGTAGAGACCATGGGAGGGAGTAGCAACCATAGAGTATCGATACTCTATGGTTGCATCAGGAAATTGATCTAGACTAGTGATGAAGGCTAGAAGATATGGGATGCTAGCAACCAGGAATGATAAGATGACCAGAGTATGTGTGTATACATTAAGAAAAGAGGACCAGACTCTGGAGAGTGTGAGCAGAGGAAAGGAAACCAGTAGAACGTGGAGTTGCAGAAGCTAATGGAATCAGAGGGATAATCTGCAGGGTCGCATCCTGAGGAAGTGCCAGGGATGATGAATATTAGGCATGTTCTTGGGGTTTGCAACAAACCATAATGAAAGGGAAAGTAATATTTGATGTTGTATCATGTGGCTAAGTAATGTTTGACAACTCCTTCAGGAAGTTTGGCATTGGAAGGTGGAGAGGAAATAAGGAAGTGGGTAAAGAGAAGAGTATTTTTGTTTTGTTAGGGTTTATTATTATTATTTCTTTAATGGTTAACATTATAATTGGAAGAAACTTACAGAAACGGAGAGGTGAGAGGACAGGACAAGAGGGGAGGGCATTTGATTGATTAAACTCTGAAAGAAGCATGATGGAATGAGATTCAATGACCATGTGCCAGCAGAGAAGAGGTAGACACGTGTCCAGTTAGACTTACATGGAGGTGAGAGTCTGGCTATCCTACAGACTCTAATCCTTCCAGTTTCCATGGTGAAATAAGTGAAGTCACTTACATAGAGTGAAGCCCTGTGGAGATGTAGATCAAAGGCATAGAAAAAGGAGAGACTTGAGTGCCCACTGTGGGAAGTGGGGCAGAAGAGCTGGGAACCACAGGATTTCCCACACTGAGGGTTAAGCTGAAGGTGAAGGTAGAGCATGTGGGTGTCTGGAGGAGTCCAAGAGGAGTTGCATGTGATTTACTTGAGAGGTACAGTGGAAGAGCAGCAAGGCAAATATGGCTGGAATAGCCAGAGTATTAGAGCAGTGAGAGCCCCTGTCTTGATAAGTATGTGGGTTTTGATCAAGCAGAGATGCCTGACCTGGCTGTGTATCAGAGCCCTCTCTGGGGCTCTTTAACAGGTAGAGGGATCCATCACCCAATCCAGATCCACTGACTCGGAACCCCTGATTCTACAATGTTTCTGATGTTCATCTGGAATGAAGGGCCACTGGTCTAAACCCAGATGAATGTCCTCAGTCCAGAGCATAGAGACACTGCTGCTCTGCGACAGTGTATGGGCTAGAGCCTGGGCTTTTTGGAACCTCGATCCTTAGAGGATGCGAATATTGAGACAACAATATTGAGAGCTGTGTGCCAAAGTACTTTGTGTAGGTCTGATCCAGTGGGTAGGGTTAGGAAGCATTTACTGTAGTTTTAGGTGTTTCCTTGCAAGTTTAACTCAGGAGTCAAGTTTCTGGAAGACCAAAGGCATGGTTTGTGAGCCCACATTTCCTGGCTTTGTTAGTAGGGTTGCAAACCCTGTCTACTTTGCCTCTGGCTGGTGTATGTGCTCCCTCCATTCCAGTAGCCATGCAGTGTTTCATGGCCTGCGGATGCCCAGTGCCAGACTGTAGATGGAGTTTTTCTGTGTCCCAGCAGTTGCTCCCAAATAACCATGAGAGACTTAATAGAAATTATAACTGCTTGGCCAATAGCTCAGGCTTATTACTAACAAGGTCTTACAACTTAAATTAACCTGTTTCTATTAGTCTGTATATTGCCATGTTCTGGCTTTACCTGTCCTCTGGCATGTCTTGCTCCCTCTGTGTCTCTTGGCAACTCTTCTGACTCCACCCTTCTTCCCAGCATTCTGTTTGTCTCTTGCCCTAACTTTATCCTGTCCAGCTGTTGGCTAGTCAGCTTCTTTATTAAGCCAATTATGTTGATATATATTCACACAGTGTAAAGGAATATTTCACACAAGATCCTTTATTTTGTGGTTTATAATACCTGTGAAATGCACATTTCACACCATGATTCACTTTAACCTGTGTCTGGGATGTAATGACAAGTGAGCATCTTTTAAAGACATCTATGTGTGTGTGTCTGCATGAATTGATGCGTGCCACAGTTGTAAGAAGCCCTCAGAAGCCAGAGGGCACCAGAGCACTTGAACCTGGAGTTATAAGTGATTATGAATCATTTGGTGAGGTGCTAGGACCAGAACCTGAGTCCTCTGCAAGAGCAGTAAGTGCTTTTAGCCTCTGAGCCCATCTCTAGCCCCAAATATCTTCATTTTTTAGAATGGAATCTAGTCATTACAGCTCATAAAACTTGACCTTAGAGGTAAATGTATTTATTAATCAGGTGTTTGCTTTCACAAAACAACCATCACAATATGGATTAATGAATACCAAACTTAACAAGGAAAGCCTTTTGGATAATTTAACTCAGCCTCTCTAAAGTGGTTGAGAAAGTTTCTTATGACGGAAGCAGTGTTCCGGGTGATGGTACAAAGACGATGAGTAACGGGTGGTGAGAAGTCTTTTGGGAAGACTTGGATGTCAAGCTTGCTTGCTTCTTCAGCCCAGCAACGCTATCAGGCACTTAAGTGAAAGTGTAGGTTGCTTGTCACACTCAGGAAAGATTCAAAACCAGAAAGGGCAGCTTGAATTCTGAGGGAACTTTGAGTCCAAAAGACTTTGGGAAGTTGGAAATGGACCAAAACAGATAGTTTACTTTTTTAAAGCATTCTTTTCCATTAGCTGTTAAGGGAAGTATATGTGCATTGTTAAAAAAAAAAATGAGACAGTTCATACACACAGTCCTAGAAAAAGAAACTAGGTAGAATTTCTTAGTGGAAAATGTGCTGTTATTGTGTGAGTGAAAGAGTTGCTTGATGCATGCCCTTCCTATATGAGCAGTGGTCTGGAAAGACAGTTGCTCTGAATCAAAGCCCATGCCCTGAAATTTGATAAATATTACTAAATGACCTCTGAGGAATATGCATTTTCATTTCTGTCATCATTTGAGTACATGTGTTTTAGTCACCTGTTACGATAAAATTTGTCAATTTATAATATGGGTATTTTACTTTGTTAATTAATTTTTACTTTTTAAACTGAAGTAAGTCTAAAGTATCAGGTTTATCTGTCAGTTGTTCCAATATGATTAGCTGAGAGAGGTCTGATTTGAAAAACTCTGAGAATTTTATTTGACTGCACTTAGTATGGAAGACATTCAATGACACTGTTAGCCCAGTGCAGTGTCTTCGGTCACCAGTGTCTAATGATAGCTGGGCTGGGGTTCTGTTCCCTCCCAAGGTTTGTAAGTTAAGAGGTATCCAGCAAATTCTGGTTAAGTGAAGGTGTTTTGCTGTGGAGAAAGGGCTGGAAGTGTGAGGAATAGCTGGGGGGATAATGTGTATTTCCCAGAGAACAAAGCTGAGGGAATTGCTCATAGCTTTTTGGGGAGTGGTTATCTATGGAGTTATTTTATAAAAGAGAAGAACTGTTGTATGTTTAAAGGAATATCATAGGCCAGTCAGTAGACATGGAAGTGGATTCTAGTTCATCGTTGGGATGAGTGCACTTCATATCTGTTAGTGTTGGTCACAGAACGACCCAGCCACAAGTCCTCCCTGTTAGAATGGATTTAAGCAACTCTTGGCTTTTCCAGAAAGCTGCTTTGCTGTCCATTCATGGTTCATATTACAGAAGACTTCTGTGCCTCAGCCTTCCTGTTGAACCTTGCTCTTTAAAATCCTAAGTGCCACTTACTGGTCCTGAGTGTGCTTTTGTATTTCCATGTATTATGTTTTAAGGAAGTCTCAGGCATAGCTCAGGTGAGCTAGCAGAGATGTACGGGGGTGACCTATTTTAAATATCTTTTTGGTGAAGCATTTCAAAACCCCAAATGCAGCAAATAGCTTCCAAACCCCATATTCCCATCATCAGATTTGACATTCCAGTACTTGGCTCATTGTCTTTATCTCACATCTCTCTGATAGAGGCAAAGCGTTTATTCCATCCCATGCTATTCTTGTTTCTTATCCCATGCTATTCTTGTTTCTTCTCAAAAGGAGGTATTTTCTGGCCTATAGTTTTGTGTTGTTACTTCATGGGTATGTATGTGTATATAACACACAGTATCATTTTGAGAAATACATTGATTTTTACAACATTGTATTTAGGCTTATTATTTTTTATATTTACAGTGCACCTGGATCTAATTTATTACATTGAACTTGTGTCTTTGTGAGACAGGGTCTCTCACCCTGTACCCATGGCTAGACTGGAACTCACTCTGTAGGCCAGACTGGCCTTGAACTCACAGAGATCTTCGTGCGTCTGCCTCCCGAGTGCTGGGATTAACTGTACCTGGCTCCTGCTTTTTATTTTCATATACAAATAGATAAGGACCCATTTTTCTACAAAAGCTTTTTAGGCCTTTTGGTTTTGTCTTTCTGTTATTAATATGATCTGTCCTCCAGCTCTGATGCACTGAAGATTTATTCACTAGGGAGAATGTTAAACTGGAGCTTGATGCTCCTTAAACTTCAAAATTCAGTCAGCTTACACAGACTTTGGGTATAAAAGAATAAAATGTGGTCCCAGCTCAAAGACAGAATTCTTTGTCTAAATATCTAAGAACTTTGTACTATTTGTTTCTAGTCTCATTTGTAACCATTTCTAATGCTTAGCTGCTTTAGATGATCAGCTGACCTCCCCTTTCTCCTCTTTTCCTCTTTGTTCCACAGTGCTGGGATGGAACCCAGGCTTTCCCACATGCCAGACAAGCACTGTACCCCTCAGCTATATGCCCGGTCTTTTGGGATGTAATTTTTAACCTTCAGTCTCAATGTTAGCTATACTTTTTGGTTTGTTCGTTTTTTGTTTTTTTTTTTTAATAGTTTCATGCAACCTAAGCTAACTTCAAAATGTTTTTTTAGCCTAGGATAGCCTTTAACTTCTGATCCTTCTGTCTCTGTCTCTTGTACCTTGGGATTACAAGCACTAAGTACCACACCTCACTGATAGCTGTCATATTTGATTACATGATTTTTATGTAACCCAGACCATTTGAAACTATTTCTTTGCTAGAATTGCTCTGTCTACTCATTTATCTTGTATGATTTATTTATATTGTTATCTCACCGTTTCTATTGAACTTTGCCCTTTAACATTTTAAATTAAGAAATACCACTCACTGGTATATTTTTCTGTTTTTGTATCTGAATGTTTTATGATTTTAGGAAAAAGGCTCAGCTCAAGAAAAAGAGAGGTGTCCCTCAGATCAATGAGCAAATGCTGTTTCATGGCACCAGCAGTGAATTTGTGGAAGCAATTTGCATTCACAACTTTGATTGGAGAATCAATGGTGTACATGGTGCTGTCTTTGGAAAAGGTAATAATCCGAATCTCAGGTCCAGGTTCAGTCATAGGGGAACGTTCCCTCTCTCTAGGGAAAATCGGTTGCTTTATGATTCAGAGTTGGCAGCAATGAAGCTAAAAGTTAGCGGACTCTAGTTTAAGACAGGTTGGAAGTGAGACTTGCACATCTGCCATAGTCAGTAGCTGCCTGGGTTCTGGTTATCCTGATGAGGAGCCTTGTTAGAGAAGCCTTGCGGTACCTGTAGTGTCTGAGTCAGCCCTTTCCATGGATGAGCCTACACACACCAAACTGCTCCATAGCAAATGCACAGAGTGATAGAAGCACATTAAGTACACTCTGGTATAGCAACTAGTGGTTTTGGTGTTTTGTTTGTTTGGTTGGTTTTTTTTTTTTGTTAGAAAATGATAGGTAAGAATATCAACATACACTAAAGGGAAAAATGGGTAAAATTCCACCTTATTTCTAGTGCCATGCAAGTCTCCGTTCTCCACCCTGTGGCATGACTCTAGCAGATAGGGAGAGAGCTGAGGAGGATAGGGGTGGGCATTTATTCTCCCAGTCCTTCCTTCGTGCTTCACTTCCAGCAAGAGAGCTGACTCCCCACATGTAGGATTAGGAGGTGCTAATTTTGAAGCAGTGAATTAATTTAAGGATAAGTACTAATACGGCTGCTCACTGTAGCTGTCAGAGGTCAGAAAAGTCAGGACACCAGTTCCATTGATATTGATTGGTTATGAGACTTTGCAATTTGTGTCCAATTTTTTAGAATTAGGCACTTGATTGATTGTGTCAATCATTTCTAGAGCGTTGAGTGCTTTATTGAGCGTTCATGACAGTAACTGACAGCGTTCAGGAATGCTCAGGCAGAAATAAATGTGCTCAATAGCTTCCTCTTACTATAACAAAACACCCAAGACAGCTTCAAAAAAGGAAAGATTCACTTTGACTCACAGTTTCGGAAATTTTAGTCTGTGCTCCATTGGCACTGTGGAGCCTGTTTTGAGGCAGACCATCATGGCAGAGTATGTCATATAAAGTGAACTGTCCATCCCTCCTGGCAGCTGGACCATGGCAAGTGTTAGGAAGAAGGTCTTTGGTTCATAATCCCCCTTTAAGGGCATGCCCTCTCTAAAGTCCCCACACCTCTCATTAGCACCAAGCTCCCAGAAGACTAAGCCTTTGATCCATGGGCCCCAGGAAGACTGAAGAGCCAAGGCACAGCTATAGCTTTGTACAGTCTCAGAATTTTGTTCCTGAGTATACTTCCTGGTTCTAGAGTTACTTCTGGATTGCCCTTGTCATAGCCAGCAGCCTCTTGAGTGTGAGCTCCTTGGATAGAGCAGTATTCTACAGAGCTTGACTGGATGCTGGGTGAGGGTTATGGGGAAGAGGTTGAGGAAGGACCCAGCTGGGGAGGATGGCCTCCAGTGAAATCCAGACCTCCACACTTCTCATCCCAGAATGCTTTTGTGTTTTGTTTCCTGGATTGCCTTGCAAGCTCTCTTTTGGAAACACAAGTGTGGCACCTAGTTTGTCCAGGGCACAAGAGGGCACTAGTGAGGCATGGGACACCTACAGCTGCCTCCATGGGGTGAGGGTGGGAATTGTGTCCTGTTCTTTAGGTGTGCAGAGGAGGAGGTCCCATATCTGTCCCTGTGGTATGGCTCATGTCTGTTCTCCTGTCATTCAGAATGTTGTCCCCGCCTTTCATCTTTTCTCCAAAGTAACCTTGGCCCTTTCTGTTGAAGGAACCTATTTTGCTAGAGACGCTGCATACTCCAGTCGTTTCTGCAAAGATGACATCAAGCATGGTAACACGTTCCAGATCCACGGGGTCAGCGTGCAGCAGCGACATCTGTTCAGAACCTATAAATCCATGTTTCTTGCTCGAGTGCTAATTGGGGATTACATAAACGGAGACTCCAAATACATGAGACCTCCTTCCAAAGACGGGAGCTATGTGAATTTATATGACAGCTGTGTGGATGACACCTGGAACCCAAAGATCTTTGTGGTGTTTGATGCCAACCAGATCTACCCCGAGTACTTGATAGACTTTCACTGACCCCGCTTCCCAGGCTCAGTGGTCAAAGCTTTGCTCTCTCGTTGCAGGAGGATTTGGCCCCCTGTCTTCTAGCCGCTAAATATAAATATTGGATACTTTTGAAACAGATGCAGGAAAGAATGCGGCTCGATATATAAAGAAGTACTGGCTGTCAGGTTGGTTATATGTTGTTCTGTTTCTGTCAGTTACAGTTTTGTTAAAGACCAATACTGTTGCCATTTAACATACATCAATGAGAGCCACTTAAAACCGAACGGGTTAGGTCTCATTACCGACCGAGGCCAGGTGGTCTTTAAAGGTCACATGTTTGTATCAGGTCAAGTGATTTTAGTTTGCGTTCCCCAGTAGGAGAACTAGCCCTTTATAAATTGAGTTTTGGCATTATTGTCTGTCAATGAGCGTGTCCCTTTGTTGGTCTTCTAAAGGGGGCATTAAAACCCTGAAACAGGCCCTGGTGCTCCCAGAGGAAAGACACAAAGGCATTGTCTGCCATGCTGGCATGTGAGCTAGCAGAAGAGAGACCAAGACAGAGCCTGCTTCCCACTGCTGTAGGAAGGCAGGCTGCAGCCCCAGAACAGTTCACAGCATTCTCACCTACCTCCCACAGCTGAGCTGACCATGGCTGCCAGTGGTCACCAGCTCACAGTTCAGTCCCCATTGCTCTGTGTCCCTGCCCCAAGATGTTTATTTTCTCTTTGTTTTCCAGGCCCTGCAGTGATCATTTCTAAGAGGCTTTATCTGTGTCCACCCCCCCCCCCCCACACACATATAGCTGTTCCATTGTGATCCCTAAAATCCACATGTCTTAGTAGCTGGGTATCTCCGTTTTGAATGATTATATGTGAAGAGCATGGGATGCTGGGAAGAAGTCTGGTTTCTTTAGAGTAGCGACTGACAGATCCCAACTCCTGAGCATCTGTAGAACAGAGTTGTGCTCATGGCTTTGCCTCTCTGCTTCCCTGCTGTGCTGTCCTGCAGATGAAGTGGACAGTACCAGCTTCCTCCTGCCCATTGGTGTTCTAGCAGAGGTTAGACCACACCCTAACATGGTGTTGTCCAGGTGTTTAAGTGTTAGACAAGGAGCTGCCTGTCTGATTGTCTACCCAGCATTGATTTTTCCATGATTCCCCATGGGAAAGATCACTCCCCAGGCCATTCACCCAGAACCTTTTCCTAACTCTTAATACTGCATCTTGTCTCTACTATCCCCATTCAGCTTTAGCTGAGATAAAGTGAGCACAATTTAGCTTCTGGTACCCCTGCCTGTATTGTTCTCTTTATCATTTGAATTGGAAAGCATCTAGAAAAAATACATGTGTGGAACAGGATTAGGGATGGTGATTCTTTCAGCTTCGTATATCACCAGATTTTCCTTGTAGCCCTGAACACGTGTAATTGTACGGTGGGTAGTACATAAACAGCACACAGGAAACTGGATGCACAATACTTGGGAGCACTGTGGCAGTAATGACTTCTTGGCCCAGTGTAGGTCCACCACTGGTTTAAGAAAGGACAGAAAGGGCTGGGCGGTGGTGGCGCACGCCTTTAATCCCAGCACTCGGGAGGCAGAGCCAGGTGGATCTCTGTGAGTTCGAGGCCAGCCTGGGCTACCAAGTGAGTGCCAGGAGAGGCGCAAAGCTACACAGAGAAACCCTGTCTCGAAAAACCAAAAAAAAAAAAAAAAAAAGAAAAAAAAAGAAAGAAAGGACAGAAAGGACACATTTTAAAACCAACAGTGGTCACTGCAGAAGAGCCTGGAGGCAAATAGGCTAGGCTGCCTACCTGCTCACCAAACCAGTGTTCGAGGCATTAGGCATTCAGGATCTAACAGTCTCTTCTAGCTGTGTTCATGTGAAGTATTGAAGGCCCGCTTCTCTCCAGGCTGTCTCCCCCAGCTTTCCATGCACACTTCTCTCAGTACTTGAATGGAATGACTCTTGTAGTTGGGGTTGTTTCCTTTTAGACTTGTGTGTCCGTGTCAAGGTGACTGAGAAGGCAGGCGGTCTGTACAATCAGTCTCCTTCGGTGGGTTGCATGAGAGAGGCAGGCCACATCACAGGGCCGCCCTAAGGAAGCACTGCATTGTTGGTGGACTGCCAGCCCCTTTTACAAGAAAGATGTGATTTTGATACGTGTTTTAAACTATAATGACATAGAATTCACTCATGTTAAACTTTTACTTGTTTTGTCTGGCAAGTGTATAGTGGAGCATCGTTTCCCCTGCTCATCGAATCCAGTGGGAGGGGAGAGTAAGGGAAGCCATTGCATAGTGATGAGCTGTGCTACAAAGCTGGCTGAATAAATTCCGTTGAGTACAAACTTGTCTTATCTCTGTGTGGAGTCTACACTTGGGGTAAAAAGAAATGTGTTTATGGAAAACATTTTCCTAAATCTTTTATCTCCCACCAGGAACAGTTGAGATTAATGGATCATTTTATTTCTAGACTGGTGGTAGTGGTGGTGATGATGGAGAATTCCGATATTTAATGTCTGAGTGTATTGTTTCCACAATTGTTGATTAAAGTTTTCTATATCAGGTCTTGGCTGCTGGTGTGTGCTGTGTGTACGCCTCTGATTTCTGGGTCTCAGTTCCAACTGGAATTTTCCTCTCAATCTTCGTAGACTCTCCAGGATTTTGCTGCCTATATCTCCCGTGGACCTCATTCCAGGTCCTCTTAGTTTTCGTTTAGGTTGTTGTGAGCAATAGCTGATCAGATAACCTGGGGATGAAGTCATGTCCTCTGCTGTTAGAAATTGGAACATATCAAGGCCTGGTGGCTGCATCGCCCTTCCCTTAAGGGTCCTGGTACAGTGGGTCAGTTCTGGGGGTGTGCCAGATACTTCCTCTCACTTGCACTCCCAGCTGTCCACAGTCAGCCTTGCTAAATGGAACAAAGGCCATCTGTGGCCATGGCCTGGTTTGCGACCCTAAAATTGTGTCCTTTCCTGTCTAAATGTTCAACTGATGGTAAGCCTCATTGTGATAAACATTCAGTTGACCTTTGGTTGATAGTAAGTGTACCATCTTCGTAGGTACTTTTCCTGGCATAGCTAGGGTGTGGAGTCACCTCGAATGTTTGGAGGGTTCATCCAAGAGCCACCTAAGAAGTAATCATCCACTGTCCCTGGCAGCAGGCTTCTCTCTAGACTTCCTTCTCTCCTTGGAGAAAGGGGATCTTGCTTGTTCAGCTTCTCTTTGTTTGTTTGTTTGTTTTTACTTTCTTTGGAGATAATGTCTTACTACATGGTCTCTGTGACCTCAGGCTGTGTACACAGCCCAGGAAAGTTAGCTAACTCCCGGGCATCAAATTACAGGATATGCCACCATGCCCAGTCTGCTCTTTATTACTATTAAAATTGCTTCGGGGAGCCTGGAGAGATGGTTCCGTGGTTAAGAGCACCGACTACTCTTCCAGAAGACCTGAATTTGGTTCACAGCACCTACTTTGGGCAGCTCACAACCATCTGTAACTCCAGCTCCATGGGCAGTCCAGTGCCTCTGGTATCCATGGGTGTCAGTACTTTTGTGTTCATACACCCCCCCCCCCCCACACACACAAAATAACAATAAAAATAAATGCTTAAGAACTATTTGGGGGACCTGGTGAGATGATTCAGTGGGGAAGGCGTTTGTCATTCAAGCAGGGAGACCTGGGTTCACACTCCTAGAGCCCTGTGAAAAGCCAGGCATGGTGCGCATGCCTGCCATCCCAGTGCTGAGGAAGTGGAGACAGGATTCCTGGGATTTGCTGGTTCTATAAACTGACATGACCATTCTATGATATGGTTAAGGGGAAGGTTTTTATTGTAGGTCTGAAAGAAAACAGCCAGAGGCATCTGGAAGAATCCAGAGCAGAAAAAGTAGTAGACTGATCATGGCCAGCAGATTGGACCTGGCCAGGAGAGAAGCAGGAGCAGGGCAGGAGGAGGGGGGCAGACTGAGGGAAGGTGAGAGATGAAGACAGAGAGGGCAAAAGAGGGAGCACGGCAGGAATAGTGTTGTTATAAGGAAAATGAGTGGGGGGGCGTAGGGAAGCTCCTCAGCTGAGGAAGTTTAGGGTAGGAGAGGAAGTGAGAAGAGTCAGGATGCCAGCATGGACTCTGAAATGTGTAACAGGTACTTGGGATAGATACTGAGGAAGCCTGGAGATCAGCATGTGCTTTTGTATGCTCATAGGCACCACAGGTAGCCATTTGTCCCTTTGCCAGGGATAAGGGACATGGTTCCTTTTGATAGCAGAGAACCAGCTTCACACGTTTAACTGCCAGAATTTGGGAAAATGGAGTTTCTGTTGGTCCTGACTTTGGTCAGCTGCTTTTGCTGAGTCAGCTCTAGGTTCAACCAGAGACCATGCCTTAAAGAATAAGGTGGAGACTGATAGAGAAAGACACCCTGAAGTCTTCCTCTGGCAGGTCTCCACATGCATGCATGTGCACACACACACATACACACCTTCACATGCACACACAAAAATGCATATGCATGCAAATACTTTTGCTTAAGATAGATAATTTCTCAGTGAAATTTTATCTTCTGATAAAGAGGAAATGTAGTGGGTAGCCATTCCAGCTTTGATCTGGAAGTTCCAACCCCCATTGAGACTTCAGCAACTGTCACGCCTACAAGGCGGGGCCAAGAGAGGCGCCTGGGGACCTGAGATCTGGATTGGATCAGGGAGCGTGCTCTCCGTTCAGGGACCCTGGATGGTGGAGGTGGCCCAAGCAGAGCTCCAGAGAACACCACTGGACTGCGATACACTTTCCCCAGACCCCGCGACCTACCTATCCCTTAATTTGTAAGTTACGCCATTAAATAAATCTCCTTTTGACTACATGGAGTGGCCTTAATAATTTCACCAATAAGGAAACATGAAAGGTCATGAAAGATAGCAAAGGAAGTAAAACAAATGTCCTCAGAGTCTCACTGTGTTACCCAGACTGGGCTCCAGAAATTCTCCTCCCTCAGCCTCTGGAGTAACTGGACTAGAGGCGTCAACCTCCATGTCTGACAAAAATTGGTCTAGTGGGAAACTTCAGCAAAGTGATGTTGCTGTTGTTGTGTGTGTGTGTGTAAAACATTTAATATTTACTTTTATTTGTGTATCTGTGTTGAAATATGTGCCTCATGTATTCAGAGGCCAGAAGAGGGCATTAGGATCCCCTGGAGCTGAAGTTGCAGGGTTGATAGCCACCTGATGTGGGTGCTGGGAACTGAACTCCGGTCCTCTAGAAAAACAGCAAGAGCTCATAACCACTGAGCCACTCTCCAGCCTCCCTGTTACTTTTTTGTAACCCTTCTTTTAAAAACATCTCTTCACACTGCACATCCTAAGAATCTTGGTGATACATAGCCTACATCATTTCCCCCACAGACAATTTTATGATGTCACTTGGGGCAACAGGTGAAGACCTGGACATACCAGAGAAGTAAGAAGTGGACAAGGAACCGAGAGCTTCAGGTGTGGTGTGAGTCATTCTTCCAGGGAGGGACAAGCCTTGCACATCTAGGGCAGGATCTCACAGGATGTCTTTTATCTTTACTTTTTCCCAAGGGAGTTTCCCTTGTCACCCCATCCGATGGAAGGAGGAGAACTCCAGAGAGTCCAGGCAGTCTCCCCTCTACTCTTGCCCCTTCCCTTACTGCCCTGGGCTTGCTCCATCCCAGGTAGGAAGCACCCCCGGGGTTCCCAGCACCAGACGGCAGGTCCTGCCTGTGTCTGATCTAAGTTTCCTGTCTTTTCTCAGCTTTAATTGCCTGGCTCCCGCTCTTCAGCGCTGCAGGCTAGAGGGACTTGGCTGTCAGTTATCTCTCTCACTGTGCGGCCGTTGTAACTTGGAATTTAGCATTGGTCTTGCTCATTTTCAAGTGTCTTCTCATAAGAGCAGAACACGAGTTTTATGCCAAAGACATTAGTATTTCCAGCAGCTTCTGAGCTTTGCTGTGCCCTCTGCCGAGCCATCAGACAGCAGGCTGCCTGCTTCTTCCTTGGCGTATGCTGACTCCACTGTGATGTAGTTTAACAGAGTCCCAATCCAGAATTGAATTCAAATCGCTTTGCTGTGTTAATTATAAATCCAGATGGTTCGCCTTGTATTTTTCCATCCCTTTTTAAAAATACCTTTTCCTGTGGGTCTTATTATGCTGCATTGTCTCTTGAATACCAGGGAAGCTGCAGGCTTTATAAGCCTACATTTGATTAAGACTCTCAGAGAGTCAGCGGTAAACCTGCTCGCTCCACTTACATTAGGTACCAATTTGGGAGCCAGCTGATCTGAATTTTATTTCTGGCTTTACTGTTTGATTCAGTGTGACCTTGGGTAACTCACCAGAGGACAAAGGTGAAATTGGTGAAAAACCAAGCAGGAAAAGGCCAAGGCTCCGAGCCCATGGCTGGATTTTGCTAGGTGCTATCTGACTGAAAGGAGCGTGTTCCGGTTTGGGCGAAGAAAATACAGCCGGAGGCATCCTGAACATGCAGAGAAGGAATGCCTGATTTTAAATATTGCTGTGTGAGTTACTGACTTTGAGTTCATTAAAAAATCACTAAATGCATTTTGATTTGGATTGGGACAGAATTTCCAGCAAGGACTTGGAGTAGGAAGAAGGAAGGATTGCCCCGGGTCTCATTCAAGCCCTGCCATTCAGCTGTCCTCCCATGCCCTTCAGGTTCACAGCTCTGGGCTCCTACGTGTGGGGTGCCAGGCGGGGAACCACTTGAACCTCGTCTGTACCCTTATGGTAGCAAGGAGGGCACACAACCAGAGCATCACCTTTGCCAAAGGTGACAGTTGCTAGCCACCTGGAGAACCTGGGACAAAGGTGGTGTTCAACCTATCCCAGAGAGCTCTTTTAAAAAAAAAAATGTGTGTGTAAGTGTGTGTGTGTACATGATCACATGTGTGCAGGTTGCCCAAGGAGACCAGAAGAGAGTGCGGTATCAGATCTGGAGCTGGAATTACAGGCAGTTTCAGTCAGGCCTGGGTGCTGGGAACTGAACTCGTCCTCTGCGTGTGTTTCTAACACGAAGCCTGCACTCTGTGCTCCTAATGCCGAACCAGCGCTCCAGCCCCAGGGAGGACTTTGAAAACTTTGTCTGCTCACTACTCTTTTTTGTGTTTTTGGAGCTGAGGACCGAACCCAGGGCCTTGTGCTTGCTAGGCAAGCGCTCTACCACTGAGCTAAATTCCCAACCCCTCACTACTCTTTCTTACCCAAGAAAATGTTAGGCAACCCCAAGTATATAGTTATAGTAAATAGGTACATAAATCAAATGTGTACTGATAATCATAAAGGTATTTATTTTAAAACAATTCTGTGGGATACATATAATTTTACCATTTATTAAAGACAAAAGCAAATTTATATACTAACAAAATGGATATGTTTATTTATTTTTCCATAGGGAACTAAATCTGGGCTGAATCCTCAATATTGCAGGATGTGAAGCATCTTTAGCACTATTCATTTGATCAATATTTTGATTTTATAAGCACCAGTGCTGAGAATTCCTCTTTGCATAGATGGGTAGGTAGCACTGAATGGGCAGAAATCTGTTTAGGGCCATTTCAGAAATTGCTGCAAATTCTATCTGAATCCAAAGCCAAAATGTATTTAATGATTTTTTTTTATGAACTCAAGTCAGTAACTCAAACAACATTTAAAATTAACATTCTAACACAGTCCTATCCAAAGACATATCATTCTGAGGCTTTGAGGCCTATGTGCTGAACAATGGTGGTAGGGAAATATTGGAAGTTTTTGTTTTCTATAAATTAAAACATCATGTTTCTCTTAGTTCAGGAAACTTTATATAACACTGTGGGGTATATGAAAGAGGAGAAGGGATCCTGTGATGGGAGCTGGAGAGATGGCTCAGTGGTTAAGAACACTGAGTGCTCTTCCAGAGGACCCAGGTTTGATTCCCAGCACCCACATGGCAACTCACAACATTCTATAACTCCAGCCTCTGGAGGGCACCAGCAAGCACATGGTACATATAAGTAAGTATACATAGGCAAAATACCCATACACATAAAGTCATTTGAAAAAGAAAAAGAGCACTGTAATTGATAACATCTCAAATGTGAGCTGAGGCATGGCAGGCAGTGTTTGCTAGCATTGTATGCTACATCAGCTTTACACACTGAAAGTATGATGCTGTGTGCAGAACAGGAGCTGTGCCGATGCTGTATGATGTCCAAAGGTTCATCACACATCTGATTTTGGTCATTGCATGTCTGGAAACATTTTACCAGATTTTCCACAGGCATCACATTTCTATGACTCTGATGCTCACATTCAGTTATGAGGCACTATATAGAGTCATAGCCACAGTTTCTAAGAAGCCGAGTCCTGGGGGATGATAGAAGATTCCCCTGAGGAGTGACATTGGAATGTAGAGATGGGAGATGAAAGATGGCCCCCTGACTCCACCACCCTATCCTTGATGACATAACAAGCAGAAGCTAAAGGCAGCCTGGAGCATGTCTTTCGTTGAACTGAAGGTAGCAGAATGAAAACCACCAAAATGTCTTGCCCCCAAAGCCCTGCACCTGGCCTAGGGACTCATTTTCCAGGAAACCTTGATGAGCACTGAGAGGTCCATGGGAGAGCAGAAGGGATCCTGTAGATTTTGGGGCAGCCCTACTATCCAGATGTTGAGGAGTCTAAGATCAGTCTCAGGCCATCAGCCATGCCATTCTGCTTTGGACACACATTCCTTTCTTCTGTCTCGCAAACTGTTTATCAACCTGGCCATACCACTTACTGCCTAGCCTTGGGGAGGCTTGGTTCTTTGTGGTGTGTTAACCCCGGAGGGTGACTGGGAAAAGGAGACATGAGACAGTATCATACCGTCTTAGGATATGTGAGTGCGGAATGACAGCCAAGACCCTCCTCTTTGGGAAGGGTGCTGCATCTAACGGCCTCACACAGCCCGGGCTCCTATGGGAGCCCTACAGCGCTTAGAGTCAGGGGCAGGCTTTCTCCCCACACCCTTCACTTTGTTCAGGGTCTTTCAGCCAAACCTCGACAGAAGCAACTCTGTAAGCTAACCAAAATAGGCCTTAATGCTTACCACAGCCAAGGGGACACACACCAGGAGCACTGTGGGTTGGGTATTCCAGGGAGGAGAATGCAGAAGCTTTTGGGAGGGGTCGTGTGCTTGGGTCCTGTGGTTTGTGAGTGGTCTGGGTAACTGAGATTTCACATTAGATTGGATACTATCAGAGAGCTGGACCTGGTGTGTCTAGACATCATCTCTGAAGTCTGACTCCAGATGAGCTGTCGTTGATAAGAGTGGATGTTTAATATTTGCCTTTGGTGGTGGGTGCCACAGTGACCTTACTGTGTCTGCTTAGACAAAATTAAGTGGTGTCCTTGCCTTGTCTCAGTTCCTCACGGGCTCAGTAACCTTGTCTGACTGGGGTGTTTTCTGGTTTGGGTGTGTCAGATGGTTTAGCTGAGAGTGCCAGGCCATTTCCAAATGTCAGGGCTCTTTTGTTGGTGTCTTTGTTTTTCTTTCTCTACTTACCTTTGATTTCAGCTATTTTTCTCCCTATGTGGAATTGTAAGTGAATATGTTCATTTATTCTACAAAGCACTTTATCCTCCACATATTACTATGGTGCAAAATACATAAGCCCAACCTGGAAGGAACTCCAAGTGTGGAGTAGGAAAGAATCAGAGGGTGTAGACACCCAGCCATTCTGCTGGTTTCTATGCCTTGCCTGGCTTTCTGCAAAGACTCTCTGTGTCCAGATTCTCAGGAAGCTCCTGCCTGCTGAGGACCACACTGAACAGTTAAAGTGAATTCATTCCTAGATTTGTAATTGTAGATGTAATTCTGAATGGTTTTATTAAATAAGAAACACAGAGCCAAATGCAGAGTTAAAAGCCCCAGAGGTCAGAGAGAAGTAGCTAAGAGCTGAGACCAAGACCGCCTTCTTACCACCCGCTGCTGTCCTTCCCCTCAGAAAGAGACCTACTTCCTGTGTGTCTGTCTTTTTATGGACTTTCTATTCTGCTTTCTCATTGGTTGTAAACCCAACCACATGACCTTCTTGTCACTGCCTGTCTATACAGACCTCCAGGTCTCTATGGTTGGTATTGAGATTAAAGGCGTGTGTCTCCAAGCTGGCTATGTCCTTGAACACACAGACTCTGACTGCCACGTGATCAGATTAAGGGCATGTGCTACCACTGCCAGACTTCTGCTATGGCTTGCTATCAGCTCTGACCCCCAGGCAACTTTATTAACATACAAATAAAATCACATTTCAGCACAAATAAAATATCACCATATGTAATCTCTCTCCTTGTACATTACAACTCTGAGACCCCAGTCTACCCTCAGGAGAGTTCCCAGTGTTTGCTCTCTGGTACCTCTGCATGGTTGGTCCATGAGTGATATCCAAGCTTGCTTCCTGTTACTGTGATAAAACACTGCTCAAAAGAACCTCAGAGGAAGGGTCTGTTCTGTCATAACACTCCTGGGTCACACTCCATCACTGAGGGAAGTCAGGCCAGGAACTCCAGGCAGGAACCTGGAGTCGGGAACCGAAGCAGAGGCCATGGAGGAATGCTGCTTACTGGCTCGCTCCAAGGTTACCTTTCTTATATCTACCAGGACCACCTGTCCAGGGGTAGCATCCCCCCTATGGCTGGCTCCTCCCATGCCAATCATTAATCAAGAAAATGTGCCACCAATTTGCCTACAGCCAAAGTGATGGAAGCAATTCTTCAGTTGACATTTCTTCTTCCCAGATGACCAGCTTGTGTCAAGGTGATAAACAAACAAACAAACAAACAAACAGACCAGACAACCCTAACCAGCACGGATGATGCAAGTCAACAGTGATATCCTGCCTACACTTATTATAGTCTTCTCAAAGGAATGGTTTGTTTTTTCAAGAAAGAAACTTTCTTCAGTTTTTAAAAATTTTCTCTGTGCGTGCATATGTGCACGTGTGTGTGTGTGTGTGTGTGTGTGTGTGTGTGTGTCCGTGTCTCTGTGTGTGTGTGTCTGTGTCTGTGTATGGTGTATGCCATGTGTATCCAATGGTTCCAGGAGGCCAGAAGAGGCCATCTGATCACCTAGAGGTGGAATTACAGGTGGTTATGGTTATGTGACAGGTCCTCTTAGCCGCTGAGCCATCTCTCCAGCCCCAAAAGGACATTTTAGTTAGGCAAACAATTTGGTGTTGATTGCATTTTCTGACTGGTTTTACGGTTTGGGTTTGTTTTGCCCAGGTAAGATGTTAAAGAAGGCATCCTGGGAGGCTTTCAGACAGGTGAGTGTCTAGACAGGTCAGTGTTGTGAGAGCAGTATCCACTAGGTGGCAGCATCTAACTTGTGGACTGGGTCAGCAAAAACCCGCTTTCATATCTAAATTTTAGGAAAGATTAACGGACTGTCCAGAAACCATCTAGTCAGATGGGTGTAGAGCATTGTTTGTTTTAACTAAGTTGTGTATTTACCCCATTTATAGCAATTCCTAGGGAAACTGAGCCCCACCCTAATAATAACCCAGACTCATAGTTGTCAGTTTGGCCAGTTGAGTTTTCTTAAACCACGTCACATACTAAATAACACCTGAGTTCACTTGTGTGCTTTCCTCATGTGAGATGTGACTTCATCCAGGGAAGTGTTTCTGGCACTTTCTGAGCCGGTGAACACTGTGGTGGTTTTCTGTGAGTCACCAACCCTCCAAGAAACCTTACTCCCTCCTCATTCCTAATCTGTTAGTCTTCTCCCCAGGGCTGCTTATGGTCCTGCCCCTTGACTTCACTAAAAGAGCCTGCAGGCTTTACCATCCTCCCCGTGCAGATAAGATACCAGGCTCTCAGCTTCTCACTCAGCAGCTCAGAGCACCTGGGCACTCAGGTTGCACATTGCATGCTCTTTATGAAATGTGCATCTGAAAAGATGAGTTCAAAAGTGGGACCTGTGCTGTTTCAGCCTCCCTTCCTGAGGTGGTGGACCTGGGCAAGCTAAAATGTTTAAAGCTGTGATGTGTATATTGTTCCTACACAAAAGAGGCAAGATCAGGTAATTTGCCACAGTAAAGGACCGAGGGTCTGATGTTTTGATGTCAGAGTCCGACATAAGACTCTCCCCTCCTCTTCCTGTATCTTTATTCCTCTTGCTGGGGTCTTACTTCCATTGTACCTTTGTTGCTCTGTAGCCATGGTGCCTACACTTGATAATAGTTTGTGTTGAAAAGCCAGGTACCCTAGTCAGCTACTGGCATCTGTCAGAGCGCCCCACCTCTGACCCTGATTTACAACTTACTAGTCACATAGAAGTTGACCTGATTTTTGGAACTGCTGTTTCCTCACTCTTTAGTGCTGCTGGGGAGACCCCAGAGGCTGTTTGAGGGTGTGAAGCCCTTGGCACAGGGTCTGACATTTGCTAGCTGCTCAATATTTAGCTGGACAGGGCCTCTGAAGAGCAGTGATTAAAGACCCAGAAGATGGAGACGATGTAGTGTCAGCTCTCCCATCCGTCTGTACCCCAAGACAGTGCAGATGTTGGGATGCAAGATAGAAATGCTAAACTAGATAAAGGCCAGGCAACAAAAACTAGACCAGAAGTGTACTTCAGGGTCCTTACCGTACACACCCCTGGCATCCGGTCATACATGTATCTCACCCATTCCAGAGAGTGAGCAGCAAGCAGGCATGGCCATGGGTATGAAGAGTGTGGACAGGTCTTGCATCTTCAAACTGCCAGCAGTGACAGGAAACTACTGCTCTAACAGCATCTAGATGCTTGTACCATCCAGTCCAGTGTCTTGATGTCATTGTTCTGGAAGGTCCTCCTGGGCTGTCGTCTCTGTGGCAGCTACCCAGTGCCTCAGATGTCCACATTTACATAGATGGTTTTACAAATACTTAGGTCAACCTGGAATCTAACCTTGACTCTTCTATCAGGCTGCCAGCTCACACCCTTGTCCTGAGCCCTGGTTCCACATTTGTGAGATGAGGAGTGGGCTTTGTGGTCCCTCTCAGATAAAATTTGTGGTAGCACACAGCTCTGTCTCCTCTACTCCTGTGGTGATTTGTGGTGGGAGTAAGATAATAATCCTACAAAGAGGCTCGTGTGCATAGTCATTCTGGTTTCGGATCAGACTTGGGCCATAAAAAAATGGAGAGCAGAGCTGAAGAGATGGCTCAGAGGTTAAGAACACTGACTGATCTTCCAAAGGTTCTGAGTTCAATTCCCAGCAACCACATGGTGGCTCACAACCATCTGCAATGAGATCTGGTGCCCTCTTCTGGCCTGCAGTCATACATGCTGTATACATAATAAATAAATAAAATTTAAAAAATTAAAAAAAAATTGGAAAGCAGCCAAAACACTAGTGTGCGAGATACACAAAACTAAAGGTTCAGTAATGGAGGGCCCTTCCAGAGTAGTCTCCTGGGTGGTTTTAGAGATCCATGGTTCGCCCTCTTGCCAGAGTTGGAGAAGTCTCCTCCATCCAATCTGAGGACTGCATTCCATAGGGCCCACAGTGTCGCTTATGATTGCTCCCACTGTGTCCATGTGGGTCTTAGCCTTTAACAGCTGAGCCCTTCCTCCAGCTGATTAGGTGACCACAGGCAGAAAACAGCTGCAGAGGGATTTGGATTTTGAGAAAATGTCCCCAAATGTGTTGTAAACACAGCAGAAGTTGTAATTGACACTGCTTGGTGGGAAAGAAGAAAATGCAGCGAGGATGCTGTACAGGCCTCATAGGAGGGGAGCATCATGCTTTCATCATCCATGTGAGAACAAATGAAGGAGGCGGAGCCAAGGACAACATTAAATAGTAACGTGCAGGAGGCTGGCCCTCAGCCAGGGAAACCAGCAGAGAGCCCATGGGGGGGAAAAGGATCCACTGTGGTCTCCTGCTTCTTCACGATTCCGGGCGTTTGAGGCTGGGTTAACCCTTGCTGTGGTCTGGTTATTATGAACCAATACATTACTCTTTCTAGGATGAGTACTGTGCTGCAAGCTTGTAATCCCAGGTCTCAAGGGGCTGAGGCAGGGGGTTCATGAGTTTGAGGCTAACCTAGGCTACATAGTTCCAGGGTAGCCTTGAGGTTATTCTGAGACTCCTTTGCCCAAACTGGTTTGGGTTTCTGACACATTCAACCAAGAGTCCTGACTAGTGAAGACAGGAAGACAGCTCTGATTTTGATATATTACATTTCAAAAGACCCTCCCCCAATAATTGAACACAACAGAAAATCCAGAAAGGCTAATATTGGTGAAATTATTAAGGCAACTCCACGTAGTTAAAAGGGAGGTTTATTTTGTGGGGGTAACTTACAAATGAAGGGATAGGTTATAGGGTCTGGGAAAGGTGTAGCACAGTCTGGCAGTGTTCTCTGGAGAACTCTGCTCGGTCTCCCTCCAGCGTCCAGGGTCCAGGAACCAAGAGAGCCGGCCCATCCGGATCTCGGGTCTTCAGGGTCCTCTCGCGGCCCCACCTTGTAGTCGTGACAGTTACTGAAGCCCCAATGGGGCTTGGAACTTCCAGATCAAAGCTGGAATGGCTACCCACTACAGGCTAATAGTGTGTATCTTCTCTCATTTCTGGTTTCTAAGTTTTATATGGATACATAATATCATGTATTATGACATGAAAGTAGAAACAAAACTCTCTGGAGCAGTGGTTCTCAACTTTCCTGACGTGACCTTTGATACAGTTCTCATATCGTGGTGTCCTCCAACCATACAATTATTTTTATTGCTACTTCATAACTGTAATTTTGCTACTGTTATGGATCATAACGTAAATATGTGTTTTCCAATGGTCTTAGGCAACTCCTGTGAAAGGATCATTTGACCCCAAAGAGGGTCATGACCCACATGTTGAGAACCACTGGTCTGGAGAAACAAAGGAGGCTAAAAAAAAAGAGAAGGATGAAAAAAGGAGAGGAGGGTGAACATTTTTAGCATTCAGTATATATGTATGAAAACGTGAAAAATAAAATTTTAAAATGGCAAAGATAACCATATAATGCATGCATGTGTGTATGTTTGTGTGTATGTGCCTGTGTATGAGATGATAGATAGATAGATAGATAGATAGATAGATAGATAGATAGATAGATAGATAAATAGATCATCTTCAGAGATGATTTTTTTACAGGCATGGAAGTGGCTGAGCTCCCTAAGATTAAGAGGGAAGTGGTTGAGAGGGCATGCCAGATGAAGAACTCCAGCTCCCCAGACTATGCAGAGGAGGAGGGAGCAGTTGGTGGTGCTCCAGCCCTCCAGCCTCATGCTTCACAGCCCAAGCAGATAGTACATTGAACCCCATTGGGTCATTGCTAGCTGTGGGGTTTTTTAACTGCTGTAGGTCACATCTTCTATGATCTGCCTCATAAAGCTTTCAGGAATGGCTCTTATCTTTATTGCTCAGCCATCAGCCATCCCTCACAGCTTTGTGTCATCCAGAAATCCAGAACCTGAAATCTCATGACCTTAGCTCTAAATCTCTTCTTCGGGGCCAGATCTCACTTTTTCCAGCATCCATCATCTGATAAATACCATGCTTTTTGGCTTTGAAACTCTCCTAAGATCTTCCCACATGCCCTGTGGAAGGTGCAGCCGGGCAGACATGGCGTTGCAGATCTGACATAGATCAGCGTGGGAAGACTAACACCCCTTCAGCTGAGCACCACACTGGCTTCCCCGCCGGCACTGTTGGACTTGTAAACAATGACAACAAAATCTCAGATGTTTTCTTCAAAAATTGAAAAAAAAAAAGAAGCAAAACCAAGCCCACAAACTTACAGCAGTATGTAATTATACAGTTACGTTTCTTAATTAATGATTTAGTGTGTGTGTGTGTGTGTGTGTGTGTGTGTGTGTGTGTGTGTGTGCCTATGGAGGCTGGCTAGGGAAAGGTAGTAAATACCCTGGAGCTGGAGTTACAGCAGTTGAGAACCACCTGACAAGTATGCTAGGATCCGAGCTCAGGTCCTCTAAAAGAATAGCAAGTGCTCTTAACTGGTAAACCGTCTCTCGCGCCTAAGGTTTCATTTTTAAAGCCTAAACAAAGGCCTTTATATTGGCTCAAATTTATTATTTATTTTGTACACAAAAGAATGATTATTGTAGCACAGCATAATAAGTAACTGGAAATATACCAGCCCTCAAATAGGGAAGTATTAAATTTCTTATAATCCGCATATGACACAGTCTCACATATTTATGAAAAGGATCTTTTTGAAGAATATTTGATGTCATGGCAGCATGCTCATGATATACTGTTAGGAAAAATTCAGAGTTCAAACTACATGTAATAATAACAAGTCCAGATTCCTGCCATGGGGGAAGGAAGGGAGTGTTCCTGTCAAATTTTATCTGACTTGGATTAACTGATGATTCCACTTTCAGAAAATACTTTTTCACCTCAATTTTTTTCTCAACTATCAGCCATCTTTCATGCCTTTGTGTTATCCAAAAAATTGGTCCACTGAATAGGACATAAAAGTGCTTGCACCATTGGGCAAATAGAGAGGAGACATTGGGGACTGCCCTGCATGTGGGGTCAAAGTAACCCAGAACCACCTGAAGTGTTATTGAATGATTATTTTACTCTATTATAGTATATTGCTTGGAAGGACACCCAGACTGAAAGCCTCTTAACGGGTCACATCAGGGGCTTGGAACTCAGTGGTAGTGTTTACTTAGCATGTGCAGAAGCATGGGGTTCCATCCCCCAAAACAAAAAGATTCGTCCATCTTCCCACCACTTGCCAGACTTGATGCCTTAGTCTGGTCTGTCCTCTCAGAGTGCTCTGTATCGAGGCTTAAACACTTGAAATCTACTCTTCTCGGTCCCAGAGGCTGAGACTGCAAGCTCAAGGTGCTGGAGGGTCTAATGTCTGGTGAGGGTCTACACCCAGGTTCTCAGTGACTGCTAGAAGGGACAGACAAACCTCTGTCTCCTGTAAGGACACTGATGTCATTCATGAATACTCTTCATGACCTCATGACCTTCCCAAACTATGTACGTCATGAAGTAGTAGGTCTTTAAAATAGAAAAGTGGGGGGGGGATACTGATAGCCTGGCCATAATGAGCACTTTTTTAATTATTAAATTTTTAAAATTTATTTTATATACCAACCACAGTTTCCCCTCCCTCCAATCCTCCTGTTCCCTCCCCCACCTCCTTTCTACCCACCACCATCCACTCCTCAGAGTAAGGCCTCCCATGGGAGTCAACAATGCATGGCATATCTAGTTGAGGCAGGACCAAGCTCCCCACGCTAACCCCCCCACCCCTCCACTCCCCCACCCTCACCCCGGCGCATCAAGACTGAGTGAGGCATCCCACCATAGGGAATAGGTTCCAAATAGCCAGCTCATGTACCAGGGACAGATCCTGGTCCCACTGCTAGGAGCCCCACCAACAGACCAAGCTACACAACTGTTTCCCACATGCAGAGGGCCTAGGTCAGTTCTATGCAGGCTCCCTAGCTGTCTGTCTAGAGTCCGTGAGCTCCCACGAGCTTGGGTCAACTGTCTCTGTGGGTTTCCCCCGTCATGATCTTGACCCCCATAATGAACATTTTTGTCCAGATTCTAACTGTTTGCCTAGTAGTTCAAAGTCTGAACTCCCTGGTGCTCCATTGTATGATTTCAATCGAGACCTGTAACTGAGGCTGCTGTCTCCCCATCTACAAAATGGGATTTTCTTCTGTGAAGGTCTTTGTGTCTGTCTGGTCTCTGGAGACAAGTGTGGTACAAACAAGACACTCTTGAATTCTGCTGCCAGAGAAGACAAGTGGATTACAGGAAAGCTCTTTCATCTTACAGGCTAAGTACCTTGAAGGAGCCTCAGATGGGAGTTAAGCTCTGCCAGCACAGGGTGGAAAATCCGAAGGACAGGCAAAAGAGGAAGATGGGAGTTCTGACAAATGGGGGTGGAAGGCACCTGCAGACTCCACTGTTTTGATGACAGCAAAAGAGTGATCATTTTCCATGCCATGGAAACATTCTTTGTCCTTAACAAACCCTTTATTTTCACGGAGTTCTTGAAGACAGAAGAGACCCACATGTCTGTACAATATCAATCAGGGAACAGCTAAGACAGTGACCTTCTGAATACTACTTGAAAGCTGATGTCTATAAAACATGGGCTTCCAGGAGGGGAGTGTGTTAAAATGCAAGGATGCTTAATGCTCAGTATTTTAATAGCATAGCATTCCTTTTCTTTTTTCCCTTCTTTTGTTTTCTTTTTTCTTTTTCTTTTTTTTCTTTTTTTTCCCCTCAGAGTTTCTCTTTGTAGCAATGATTGTCCTGGAACTCACTGTGTAGGTAGACCAGGTTGGTCTTGAACTCAGAGATCCTCCTGCCTCTATCTCCTCAGTGCTGGAATTAAAGGTATGAGCCATTATGTCCAACAGCAAAGCATTTCTTACTTTGAAGTTACTACTCCAGAAATTGGTATTCTTGTCCAACAACATTCCATATTATAGATTAAAATGATGACCACCCAGGACATTTTAGTCAAGTGAGTAAAGAGATGGTAAATCACTTCGAGGTTTTGCCCAGTGCTATAGTTTGTTTCCTCTAAAGTCCATGTCTCAAAAGCTCAATCTGGCCAGGTAGTGGTGGTGCACGCCTTTAATCCCAGCACTCCGGAGGCAGAGCCTGGTGGATCTCTGTGAGTTCGAGGCCAGCCTGGTCTACAGAGCGAGATCCAGGACAGGCACCAAAACTATAGAGAAACCTTGTCTTGAAAGGCTCAATCTGCAATGGAACAATGATGGGAAGTGGCACCTAAGGAGAGGTGTTAGGTCACCTGGTTAAAGCTACTTGTCACTATAAAGGGCTTTTGAGAATGTGCTCAGGCCTCTTGCCTTCTGTCATGTGAGGACACAGCAAGAAAGACCCTCACCAGAATTTTCTCTCATTTTAGCCTTGGATTTTCTAGCCCTTGGAACTGTGCAAAACAAAGATCTATACTTATAAGTTCCTCAATCTTGGGCATTTTGTTATAGCAGCACACAGCAGACCATAGTGCTCGTGGTCTAATTTAATCTGTGTCGAGGTGTCAGATCTGGAGAGGCCAAAGCCATTGAAAGAAGTCTTAATAGTCAACACGAGTCAAGAGAACTTGTGGTCTTTATTGTGGTTTTCTGGGGATGGAAGGGATGATGCAGGTGAGAAGGACAAGTTTGGGGCTTTGAGCAAGTGTGGGATTGGGCAGTTTGAATTTTATCAGGCTCTGGGGTAGGAGAGTGGCCTCTGTTGTTTGGTATCTGGCCCTATGATGATTTTGGACAGGGTGAGTATTGCCTGACTGCATGACAGTTAAAGGCTATGGGCCTTGGCACTAGTCGGTTTGTACATGGGAGGCAAGCAAAGGGAAGCCTCTGCTTCTCCGGGAATCAGCATTGGGAAAGGCAGTCTCCTTGGCCAGTGAGGTTCCCAGGATGTCAGAGCACCACTGAATAGAGAAAACAAAATGAATTAGCATTAAACTAAAATGGAATCTTGATTTCTCTCCACTCCTTATTTTGTCACCAGCTCTCCCACCTTATTAGGGTGGTTTGTTGTGGAATCTTATTTTAAGATGCGTTACATTTGTTTATGCTGTGGAACATTTGTTTTAATGAAGCAAAGATGTGTTGCATTCTTTTATGTTGCATTTGTTTGACTCTGTGAAGCTGTGTTAATTTGCCTGTCTAAAATACCTGACTGGTCTAATAAAGAGCTGAATGGCCAATAGTAAGGCAGGAGAAAGGATAGGTGGGGCTGGCTGTGGTGATATTATGTCTCCCAATATATTGTGCACTCTAATAAACTTACCTGGGGTCAGAGAACAGAACAACCACTAGATAGGCATAGAGGCCAGAAAATGGTGGCACACACACCTTTAATCCTAGGACTTGAGATCTCATGTCTTGCTTTCAAAAGACACATGCCTTTAATCCCAGGAAGTGATGGCAGGAAGCATAAAAGTATATAAGGCATGAGGACCAGGAACTAGAAACTTTTAAGCTTTTAGGCTTTTAGCAGCAGTTCAGCTGAGATCCATTTGGATGAGGACTCAGAGGCTTCCAGTTTGAGGAAACAGGACTGGCTGAGAAATTGGTGAGGTGAGGTTAGCTGTGGCTTGTTCTGCTTCTCAGATCTTTCAGAATTCACCCCAATACCTGGCTCCTGGGTTTTTTATTATTAAGACCATTTAGCAATTCGTGTTACAACTGGCAGGCAGAGAGAATAAGTAGGAAGAGCAAGAACAAAGAGAGGATGATGCTGGGGGCCAACCACCGAGCCACACAGCCATCCAGCCACACAGCCAGCCATGGAGTAAGAGTGAAAGTAAGATATACAGAAGAGAAAGGGAAAAGCCCAGAGGCAAAAGGTAGATGGGATAATTTAAATTAAGAAAAGCTGGCTAGAAATAAGCCAAGCTAAGGCCGGGCATTTATGAGTAAGAATATGTCTCTGTGTATTTATTGGGGAGCTGGGTGGCAGCTCCCCCAAAAGAGTCAAAGAGTAAAAAAACAACCAACAACAATGACTGGCCACATATGAAAGGTATGATGGACTTCTCCCCTTTGGGCACCAATTCTGTGAGTTCTAATAGAGGTGGACTATTTGATGGGGTATATTATAGAATGGCCTATTTACTGTTCTTGGGAGATAATCACTGGCCACCTGGTAGCTGCTACCCTGATGTCGCATCTGTGCCCAAAGGCAATGCTTTTTGTTCTCGCTGGCACCACATTCCCCTAGGAGCTCATCCGCCGTGAAAATGAAGGCTGCATTCAGTTTTCTTGGCAGCCAGGATGGGTCAAGCCTCTAGAGCTCAAGAGGAACAGAACGGCCTCTAGGAGTAGAGGGTTTGTGTGAGGTAGCTCCTTCAGATAAGACAGGGGCTTTTAAAGCCAAGAGAAAGTCTTTATTCGTCAGCCAGTGGGCTACGTGGGGAACTTGCCCAAAAGGTGTTCTTGGCTTTTTATGCACAAAAACCACATTCTGGTGGACACACTTCATTTAGCAAGAACAGTTAGCAGTAAGCAGAGCTGCAGAAGCCAAAAGGCAAGGTCAGGACGTTCAGGAATTTCCCAGAACTAGGGACTACGATGTGCTGGGCTCTTAGGTCAAAATCGTGCCTTGGTGCCTCTAACATGGCGTCAGTTGTGCTTAGGTCTGAGGGCCTGTTACAGTAGGTGATTACTCAGAAGACAATTACCAGTAGTGACCATTCTCAAGAACATCAGAGAAGTTGCAGTTAACCATAGGCCCCTCAGGGTAGGTATCCTGGGACCATGGGTGGGTTCTGAAACAGATGCAAACTAAACTTGACTAGCATCAGTTGGAACATGTTTCTGCTCTTGTCTTCAGCCCACAGACTTGATGCCTTTTCTTCCTCCACTGCACATACTGCATACTGTGGCAGTGGCTTGTTATTTAAGAAACAACAGCAAAATTACCATGCACTTCTTTCCCCTAGTTTGCTGTTTCCTAGATAGAAGTTTCTTCATTCCTACTTTACTGCCCATTTTACTGATCACAGATATGATCATTTCCCCCTCTTCCTTATAAAACATCTGGAGCCTCCCACCTTTCCCTTGAAGCATTTTACAGCTTCTCTTTGGATGCACTTTAGGGCCACTATTATTGTAATATAAAAGCCATTTGAACAAAGCCGGGTGTGGTGGTATACACCTATAATCTCATCACTTGGAAGGTAAAGATGGAAGGAAGGATCAAGAGTTCAAGGTTATCCTCAACTACATAGTAAGTTTCAGGCCAGTCTGGGCTACATGAACCCCCTCCCTCCACCCAGAAATAAGGAAAAGAAAAATTACTTGAACAAAAATACTGTGAGTCAGGTTAATCATCAGGATGGGGATACACTCAGACATCCCAGGCAAGGCAGAGCAGGGCACTGTGAGGCGTCCTTGGCCAACTCAGGAGTGTTGACACTTTAAAACTTATGAAGTATTCTGAAATATTTGATTTATTTCCAAATACTTCATTTTAGTATTCTTCATACTTAGTTGAGTGCAAGTTATGGAAAATATAGGAAGCAGAGATACAGGTGATGGGAGACCACTTTGCAACACAAGATGTTTTCATTAGACCCCAGAAAGGAATGCTGTTATAGCTTGAGACACAGAACTGATGGCCAGGGTAAACCTTGCAATTGCTTTGAGACCACCAACAGCAGAAAAGGCATGCAAGTGCTGAGGCAGCCTGCTAGGGTGGGTGGGACACAGAAAGTACCCTTGTTGATCTCCTTCCAGGTACTCCTGTGCTTGTCCTTAGATATGCTTTTTCAAGAGACTTGTCCAAGGTGGCTTCATACCTTATGGCCTTAGCAATCTTCATTCCAATGTCCATGTCTAGTAAGGTGCCGTGCACATAGCAGATGCTCAAGAAAGAATATTTAGAGTGAATGATCTAAAACTGGATGAGTGTTGTCCTCAGAAGCCCGCTCTACCTCACCTTTCTTTTCTCACCATAAGCATCTTCCTACCCAGGGCTAGCCATGAGATTTCTCTCAGTTTAGACCTTGAAGTATCCTGGGTCAGTTTGTGTTGTTGCCAAACTGTGTTGCCTGTCTTTGGAAATGTGTGTTTTACAAATCATACCTAAAGGGGACTCCTGTGATAATGGGATAGATAACTTCTAGTCACACGCACATCCTTTCACCTCACCCTCATCACCGGTATTGACTCACATCATCATGCATTCACAGCAGGCAAACACAAGCTTAGAATGTGGTGAGTTCAAGGTCAAAAAGCTAATAGTGATGTAAATTTACACCTTCCCAACTCCAGAGCCCAGCACCTGTGATTGCTGTCATGCAGGATATATATACACATGAAGAGTAGAAAGAGAAGAGCCCAGGCACATAAATCTCCAAGGGACCAGTCAGTGCTGTGGAGTGGTATAAAAGAGGCATAGATTGATATGTGAGGAGCTGAACAGTCTACCTACAATCAAGTCAGTCCTGGGGCTGGAGAGGTGCCTGAGTGCTTAAGACGGTTTGCTCCTTGTACAGAGGACCAGAGTTCTGTTCCCAGAACCCCACATCAGGAACCTCTTAATAGTGCTGGCTCCAGAGGACCTAACACCCTCTTCTGGCCTCCTTTGGCACCTGTGTGCGCGCGCACGCACACACACACACACACACACACACACACACACACACACCCCAAATATCTTTAAAAAAAAAAAACTGTCCTGGTGTCCTGCTGCGCATGCCTGACTCATCCCTGGCTACTACTTATGGCCTGCAGGGTACAGTGTGTTCCCCCACTGTCCACCAGGGTGAGGGAGTGTCAGGTTCCAGAAGCTGTAGTGCTGCTGAGGGCCCTGCAATGGCTTTTCATCTGTTGAAAGAGCTCGTTTTCCTCCTCTTTCTGGCATTTGAGCAGCTGGGAGTGGGACCTCTCTGCCAACGGACTCGGACAAACCATTTCCCCCTTTCCCTGCCAACGCGCGCTCTCTGTATATAATCTTTATGTATAAATACATATATTTATAGATAGATAGATGCACATATGTAGAAAGAGAGAGGGGGTCTCACTGTGCATCCCAGGCTGGTCTTGGACTCCTGTCCAGCCCCCTGCCTCAGCCTCCTGAATGCTGAGGTTATAGACATGCAACACCGAGCCCACCCCATGACCAATGTTCTCATTTTTCTGTAGCTATTCCTCTTTCCATCAACCCCCATGGGCTCATTTGTTCCCTGTTCCCCAACCTAAGTTCTGATTGGCCTAGATACTCCCTCTACTGGACAGTCCCCTCTTGATGGTATTTCTCCTGGATCGACACCTGGGCTATGGTCAGCTCACTTAAGTCAGGTGCACACTTTGGTCTAATGAGAGACACACCTGCCCACAATGCTCCCTGGAGCTTTGAAGGATGGAGGGGGAGGGGCTGAAGGGACACTTAGAGGGAATAGTAAGGAAACAGGAGCACCACAGCTCACAGCAGAGAATTCCCATCGAAGGGCGACAGTCCACCATACCATCAAACAGAGGGGTGACCTGGAGCCAGGGCATGACTCAGTGGTATAGTCATGAAACCCAGAGTTCTATCACTGGGCACTGCCCCAAACTGAAGCACCACTAACTATTGGGTAATTCACCACGTTTGTTCCAAGCCCAGCACCCCTATTAATTCATTTAACCTTTCAGGATGTCACATTTGATCTGCTAGGCTTAACAAATACAAGTCAGGATGAGTGCCCATGTGTCAGCTCGGCCATCAAGAGCCTCAAAAGGATTTGTTGTTTATCTGAAATGCAGACTTAACAGAGACAGTTCACTTGGCAACCCCGTGTATCCCCATTTTACAGATGAGGACATGGAGGTACAGGGACAGCTGGTGCCCTGTGACAAAGCAAATCAGCTTCAGATCCTGTGTTCTGATCCATTATGTCACACCGATGCCTTTAAGCCTGTGTCAGTGGCAGAGACATGTATGTGGACACACACACACACACACACACACACACACACACACACTGATGGAAAAAATATCCCACCATTTTCCTCTATTCTTGTTAATATCTTCCAAAAATAAAAATCTAAGACCAAACTGTGCTAAAGAGTTGGATCAATCAGAGTCCAGAGAAGAGACAGAAAGAACAGTAGAAATTTGAACAGGGGAAAGTTAATATAAAGACATGTTGACAACATTTAGTAAAGTGCCCTTGCCTAACAAAAGGGAAGAGAGAACTAAGGGCAGATGTATCAGTCATGACGGAAAGTGGCCACCAGCTGACCTAAACGACGCTAACAGGAAGGCATTTGGAAACCTCACCACTTCCAACTACCCGGAGAGTCCCTGGTTGTCACCGGAGCACACAGCCCGCCACCCTGCTGGTGCTGAGGACACTGTCTGGAGGCTGCCTCGGTTAGGCAGCCACTGTTGCACAAGGCGGCTGGGATAGCTGCTTGATGATGGCCATGCCACAGCACAGGAAACTGGAAACCAGAGACAACCCTTTTGTTTCTCCAGCCCTGCCCGGTCCCTTCCACAACCCCTGTCGTTATAACCCAGCACCAAGCCATAAAGGCTGTAGAAAGATAGCGAGGGCTGGCACACGTAGAAAACTCAGTTTTCAATCCAAGAATGGATAGAAGCCCAAACATCATCACAAAAAATGAACACAGGTTGATTAAGAGAGGTATTCACACATTAAAAAAAAAATAAAAAAGGTTTTGGTGAACACATCTCTTTGAGTGGAGTTTTAAAATGTAGCCTGCCTCTGGAGCATGATTAAGCAAGACAAGGCCACAGAAAGCCCACTGTGGGGAAATGCTCAGAAGACCGAGTGATTTCCAGGTGAGCAGGTGTCCAGCACAAAGTTAATCTAGCTTAGAACTTAGAACTTCTCAACTAGGAGAAACCGAGTTTAAAAAAAAAAAAAAGGGAAAGGAAAGAAATCAACCGCAGAGAGCTAAGACACCGAGGAGCCTCCTTCATTAAGACTTTGGGAGAGAAGTGATAAACATTTACTATGTGAAATGGCACTTACGCCCCTAGGCCCTTGACATTTCTGGAGAGTCTAAGAATGATGTGCGGAGAGGCAAGGGCAGGGACGTGATGAACTGTGAGGACCCTTTCTCATGTCAGAAGGGACGCGATCTAAGAGGGTGATGGATAGATAGCCCTGGAGGAGGAGAGGAAGTCACGTCTTGAGAGTGTCACTATCCTATATGGGCAGCTCTGCGGCTTTTTTTTTTTTTCTTCTCGGAGCCATGACTTTCTCGCCTCCACAGCAGCCTCCCTAATTGCACAGTGTCCTCTCGGATTTGCTCTCTCGACAATCACGTCTGTCCTGCAAACTGCTGACTCTCAGCCTTGCTGAGGAAATTGAACACATCATTCTTTGGGAGTGTGGATGTTGCCAAGGTCAGTCCAAGGGGTCATTCTTCTATATTGGGAGTATGCCTCACCCTCCTGTCTACCTTTGCAATGGTGTCTCCTAGTACTGATAAAACATTTACCTACCTGCCCACACCTGGTCTGTGCTGATTGCCTCCAAACGTAATATAAGACAACATATCCCCTGTTAGTGAGTAACTCTGCCTATGCAATAAGCCAATCAGGCCGAATTAGTAAGTCCAGGTTTAATAAACAGAGCAACACAACTCCCAGGTGACTCTCAGAAAGGCAGGAGAGAAAATCACAGGGAAGCTCTGATGACCAGGTCTTTAATACCTTGTAGGCATGGGGCTGACCCTTGGTGGGCTTTCTCAGGGGCCAGGTCTGGAATGGGAGGAATGAGACCAGAGTGGAGATTCCCAACACCTAAACCATCCGGTTGTGGTGATATTGTGTCCCCTAATATATTGTGCACCCTAATAAACTTATCTGGGGTCAGAAAACAGAACAGCCACTAGATAGACATAGAGGCCAGAAAATGGTGGCACACACACCTTTAATCCTAGCATTCTGGAGGCAGAGATCCATCCAGATCTCTGTGAGTTCAAAGCCACACTGGAAACCGCCAGGCATGGTGACACATGCCTTTAATCCCAGGAAGTGATGGCAGGAAGCAGAAAGGTATACAAGGCATGAGGACCAGGAACTAGAGTCCATTACACTTTTAGGCTTTTAGCAGCAGTTCAGCTGAGATCCATTCGGTTGAGGACTCAGAGGCTTTCAGTTTGAGGAAACAAGATCAGCTGAGGAATTGTTGGGGTGAGGTTAGATGTAGCTTGTTCTGCTTCTCTGACCTTTCAGAATTCACCCCAATACCTGGCTTCCGGGGTTGTTTTTATTGATAAGGCCTCTTAAGATTCATGCTGCCATGAAAATAACTTGTGTCTGTCGCCCATAGCTTTACCTCCATCCTCTTCCTTAGAGAACGTGTCTACATGCCCTTTCCAAATCTCTTAGTGTGCTTTAGACTTCTGTTTTCTAGCACAGTCATAAGAGAAACAGGGTTAAAAAATAAATCCGGGACATGATGAACTGTGAGGACCTCTTTCACTGTTAGAAGGGTCTTGATCTAGGAGGATGACAGATATGTAGCTAGAGTTTTCCTGCCTGTTTTTTTTTTAAAGGAAGGTTTTATCCTTAACAAAGTAAAATTACATATAATTTGGGAATTTGGGCGTAGCTTTTTTTACTACTTCTTGCTGGAGGGGGGCGCTGTATCTTATGGGGACACAAAGAAAATTTTAGGATTATGGAATAGTCCATGAGGCTGTATTGTCTGAGCCAGTTGCCTTGAAACCATTTTGGATGTTGGATCATCTGGGCCATGGTGTCATCGGAGACCTTTTAGGGGGTCTTGGCTGGTCAAACCTGATGTATCTTAATCTGGAACAAATCTATAGCCTCTGGCTTTCTGTGGAAACAAAAGCAGAGTTTCCTTCTTAAAGCAACATATCTTTATATCTAAATTTTGAAGTCAAGGTACCTTTAAAATATACATTTTGGCATAACTCAACAGTTTTTATAATCAAATGTTTTTTTGTAGTTAAAAATCCCAAAGACAACACAATCCAGATTTTCTGTGTAATATTTATCTTTATGTGGCTTTTTTTATATTAATTTTACTGTCTCTTTAAAGACTTTATTTTTTTAAACTATGTATTTGTTTATATAACTGTATATATCACCTTTTTTGTCTCTTTCAAGCCTACATATATTTTACATACATTTTAAACTATTACATCTGAATTTGTCTTATTACAATTGAATCTATTGCTTTAAACTGCAGCATTTGTAAGACTGAAACGGCGCTATGGCTGCTGGCTCCGTCCACCTCAGCTTCCCAACATGGCAGTAGTACTTTACCACCGGCTCTGGGAGCTATCGTGGGTCTATGCTTTTATCCAAGCAGCGTGTAGCCCAGAAACCTCTTTTTTTGTTTTGTACTAGCAAAGGCTAAATCCACCACGCAGCTTAATGTGTCGCTTGCAGAGGCCTCATTCCCGCCATACTGCAGGTCGAGCTCGCATGCCAGGAACCCACAAGTAGCTCAAACCGGCAGCTGCCACTCATTTGAGAGAGACAATTAGGAACTGTTTTTAGCTCCGTTTTAGAATCTTTTTTCTCAGTTTTTAGGTGGAAACTCTTGCCCCACGTTGGGCGCCATTTGTAGCTAGAGTTTTCCTGCCTGGCCCACAGTCAGGACAAATCTCTGTCACCCGCCAGTCCCACAGCTGTTCAGACCCAACCAAGTAAACACAGAGACTTACATTGCTTACAAACTGTATGGTCGTGGCAGGCTTCTTGCTAATTGTTCTTACAGCTTAAATTAATCCATTTCCATTAATCTATACCTTGCCACATGGCTTGTGGCTTACTGGCATCTTCACATGCTGTTTGTCATCATGGCGGCTGGCAGTGTCTCTGACTCAGCCTTCCACTTCCCAGCTTTATTCTCCTCCTTGTCCCACCTGTACTTCTTGCCTGGCCACTGGCCAATCAGTGATTTATTTATTGACCAATCAGCAACACATTTGACATACAGACCATCCCACAGCACAGATAGATAGTCCTGAAGAGAAGAGGGAGTCAAGTCTGGGGCCTCTTGCCTTTAGTATAGATAGATAGGTAGATAGATAGATAGATAGATAGATAGATAGATAGATAGACAGATAGACAGATAGCATGCCCAAGTATGCATCAGATTCCAAGGGTTCCAATCCCAGATCGATCACTTACCACGTTGTCATGTTGCTTCTCCCAGGGACATAAACCATCTCTATCCACCCCAGACAGGCACTAATGACAGATCAATGAAACATTGTATCCAAGGTCAACTTGGGGAACCTATGAGATCTTAGGTGTTTGCTGACAAGAGCTAGAGCGAGGGGTTCCGTAAGGTCCTCCTACAGAGTAGGCAATAACCTCAGAGAGGATGCAGCATGGAGTCCCTCCTTCAGTTTACCTTCCACCTGCTATATAGTCCAGCATCCCCTACGATCCCAGGAAGCTGAAGGGCAGGAGGGAGTGAGGGCTGGAATCCTAGATGGGTGTCCTGTGACGTTCCCCACTTTCTGCTTGGGAGTATTGACAGCTTTATTGCCGTTCTTACAGAACTAGCAGCCATATATTTCCTTGCCATAGCTAAGGGACCATGATCATATCATACCTGGAGGAAACTGCTTTGCCCCACACAGCCATGCAAATTCATGTAAAAATGTTAACTTCTGTGGGCTAATTCCCCTCACTTACAAGTGAGTGGAATGAGAATACTGTCTGTTTCAATAGGCTAGAATGAGGGTTAGTGTGCATGTAAGATACTTGGCAACTGTCTTGGTCATTCTCCTCCTTCAGCCAAGAATTGAATATATTGGACACTAGGCAGTACAAGGTGGTGGTACACCAAGAGAAGAGAAACAGGCTAGGTGAGCCCCACTATTACCCCAGCTTACCTATTGGAGCTAAGGCTGCAATGGGAGGTAGGGGATCCAACAGAGTATGGTATTCTCAACAAGCCCTGGAGACTGAGGACAAAGTTCAGGAGTCAGAAAGCTGCGAGAGGTCTTAGCATTTGAAGTAGAAACTCCAGACAGCTGCAGAGGGCTTTCTTCAAGTACTGATATGTCTTTGTGTAGATAAAATTTCTCAAGGCTGAGGAAATAATTGCTAGAAACTAGGCCAGGGGTTACCCAAGACTGGATCAGTGTTCACACCTCCAACCAGAATGGGAAAACCTTGTAATACACAGGACATTGAGAAAAGTATTTTCCTTCACCGCGGACATTTTTTTCGGGATCTGTTTTTATCAAACTTCAAAGAGACTCCATAGCGAAATCCAGCAGTCCACACCATGCAATCCGTAGTGTTTGTCACAAAATGAGACATTTCCAAGCATTCAAAGAGTCAGGAAAAATATAATCTATAACCAGAAGAAAAAGCATTATGGATGGATTTTAGATGAGTGAGTTGATGAAATTAGCATATAAGGCTCTTAGAACACTATTATAAATATGTTAAAGGGCATTAAAAAAGCAAGAACATAGTCAGAAGAAAAATGGAATGCAGAATAAAGTAGAATGTGGAGGTAGAAACACAGTATTTAAAGACAAAAACACAGGGAATGGTATTAACTGAAGATTGTAAACCCCAGGAAAGGAAAGCGTGGATCTGCACAGGCAGATACCAGAAAGGATGCATGCTGAGAGACACAGGGAAAAACTTAAGCTCAAAGAGAAGAGCAGAGTCTCTGTGAACCCTGGGACAGCATCACTCTACAGATACGCCATTGGCAGCCAAGACAAAAGGAGGGGAAAAATCTGGAGAAGTCTTAGTTAAAAATTCCCCTGCTCCCAATCAAACTCACAGGTTCTAAGAATTTCAACAAATCTCAATTGGTGTGAGCACGGGGACTATGGCCTCAAGACACTCTGCGTCAGCTTTCTAAAATAAATGATACAATAGGAGAAGGTCCAGAACAGAGGTACATTGACTCACTGGAACCAAGGACAGCAGCTGTCTCCACTATATTAAAACATTTAAGGAATTTGTTTGTTTGTTTGCTTTGTTATTCATTTTTTGAGACAGGGTTTCCCTGTGTGGCCCTGGCTGTCCTGGAACTTGCACTGTAGACCAGGCTGGCCTCGAACTCACAGAGATTCACCTGCCTCTGCCTCCCGAGTGCTGGAACCAAAGGTGTGTGCCACTATGCCCAGCCCCTAAAGCATTTTTAAAGGACTTTTTGTTTTTCTTAAAAAAAAAATAAAAGGCTGAAGAAAGGAAAACTCTTTCAAAAACAAAGGCAAACAGAGCAGTTAAACAAGAGAAGAGAGGACAGTCACCTAAATGGAAAAGAAATAAAATGGCCTCTGCTTGGACATGGCCTGATCTCATATGTGGATTCCTTCCAGACCTAAACACAGCAGAAGAAATGATCAAATACCAAATTCAGTGAAACTTCAGAATCCAAAGGAGACACAATGAATGAAAAGGCATCCCGTGTTTCTGTGTTAGAAGTCTTACTAAAGTTAAAATGTTTGTACTACCTATAAAAATCAATTGTATTTCCTTGTACTAAAACATACTTCCCCAAAGGGAAATTAAAGAATCCTGTTTCCATCAATACCAAAAAGAACAAACTACCTAGAAAAGAATTTAACTAAGGAGGCAAGAGACCTGTGTGCTCAAAACCATAAAACATCGATGAGAGGTTATGAGAGCTACACACACAAACAAAAACATCCCATGTCTTTGGATCAAATACCATTAAAGAGTCCACGTTAACCAAAGCAATCTATAGAGTCAGTGTCATCCTCAAAATCCCGGTGGCGTTTTTGTACAAAATTGGAAAATAAAAAAAATCCCCAAATTCCTATAGGACCACAAAGGACTCTGCATGGTGAAAATAATCCTGAGAAAGAAAGAGCTAGAAGCTTTACAAAGTCACAGGAATGAAAACAGCCTGCTATTGACACAAAGACAAGCGTACAGACCGAGACCCTGGAAGTTAACAATGGCTGTCAAGTTCAGCTAGACAAGGGAGCCAAGAGTACAGCGGAGAAAGACTAGTCCCTTCAGCAAACAGTGCTGGGAAAGTTGGGCATCCATGGATGCAACACCAGAATGAGACAGTACCTTCTCCCTTCATCACATCACTCAAAGTGGACTGCAGACTTTTAAACCTGAAGCCTGGTACTGTAAAACCCGTGAAATCGGAAGGGCCTCCCAACACCCGTGTCAGCAGACGTCTTGGTTTGAGCACAGGTGCAGACAACGGAAGCTGTGATGAATGGAGAAGCTTTGGGGTAGCCTAGGAAAGGATCGAGAAGGTGGAAAGGCTGCCATGGGATTCGAGGGAATGTTCTCAAACTGTGTATGCGATGAAGGATCAATCCACAACACACAAGGAAGTCCTTCTGCCCATTAATGAAAATCCCAAATAATCTAATTAAAAAGTGATCCGAGTTGGACTGGAGAGAAGACTCAGGAGCTAACATAACAGCTCTCACAGAGGACCTGGGTTTGGTTCCCAGCACCTACACAGTAGCTCCCAGCTGTCTCTAACTCGAGCTCCAGAGGGTTCCATTCATGCTTCTGGCCTCTGTGAACACTGTGTGCATATTGTGGGGCACATATATACATACAAGCCAAACACCTATATGCATAAGTAAAAATAAATTCTTTTTAAAAATGAGCCGAGAATTAAAAAAAAAAAAAAAAAAAAAACCCAACTAAGGTCTCACTATATAGCCCGGCCTGGCTTGAAACTCACTATGTTCCAGGATGGATGGCATCAAGCTCTCTAATGCTGGAATTAAAGATATGTGCCACCATACCCAGCCTCAGCAGAGATTCTTAACAGACACTCCTTAAACAAACATACAAATGGATAAAAAGAAGTCCATGAACAAATCCTTAATCTCACTAGTAGGGAAAGTGCAAATAAAAATGACAATGTGCCATCACCTTGTACTTTTCAGGATGAATATTATCTTAAATCATGAGGTTGTGGAGACCCCTGGTGGGGGCCTAAAACCACATGGCTGCTATAGAAAACAACATAGAGGCACCTCAAAAATACAAATAGAAACAACATACACAGCAATCTGTTTTTCAAATATTAGATGGTCTTTTAATAAAAAACCCAGAGCCAGACATCAGGGTGAAAGCTGAAAGATCAGAGAAGCAGAGCAGCCCGCCACTAGTTCTTACCTCTGTGAAATCCTCAGCCTAAAGAGAGTGAGTTCCTGTTTCCTCACGCCTTATATACCTTTCTCCTCTCTGCCATATTACTTCCTGAAATTAAAGGTATGTGTGCTTCCCAAGCAAAGGCATGAGATCTCAAGTGCTGGGATTAAAGGTGTGTGCCACCACTGCCTGACCTCTGTGTCTAATCTAGTGGCTGGCTCTGTCCTCTGATCTTCAGGCAAGTTTATTAGGGTGTACAATATATCACCATGGCAATCCCATTTCTAAGCTATTTGTGGAAAGAAATGCAACAGGGGTCTCAGGAAGGCATTAGCTCTCTCATATTCGCTGCAGCACTGTTCACAGCACCTACGATATGGAGAAAATATAAATAGTCACTGATGGACGAACAGATGAAGAAAATGTGACAGGTTTCCGTGCACCTGAATAGTACTCAGCCTTAAAAAGGAAGAATTTCAAGGGCTGGAGAGACTGCTTAGTCAGTGCCATAGAAGCACAGTTACTATCCCAAAGCACATGTCTAAAAAAAAAAAAAAAAAAAAAATCAAGAGCAATGGTGTGCACCTATAATCCTAGTGCAGGGAGGTGAATACAAGAGGATCCCTGGGCCTTGCTGGTTAGCCAGTCTAGACAAACCAGTGAGCTCCAGGTTCAGTGAGAGACCTCAGAAAATAAGATGGAGCGTGACTGAGGAAGACAAGCAACCTCTGGACACACACACACACACACACACACACACACACACACACACACACACACAAAGTCTACCATATGAACAGGGATTAACCTTCTAACCTTATAGAATTTGTGCTAAATGAAATGGGGCATAGTTACTCAAACACGAGCCAGCATAAAGTATCTTCTAGAAGAAATAAAATCAAATACGCAGAAGCAGAGGGCAGGATGGCTAGAATGATGGCTGCCAAGGCCTCAGGGAGGAACTGGGAGGTCGTTGTTCAACAGGCATAAAGTTCCAGTTTTGCATGCTAGCCAACTGTTAGAAAGCAGCTGCGCACCCTTGGGCCCCTGGCTAACAGCCCTGTGGTTCATGCTTCAAAGCTGTTCAGACTGAGCCAGGCACGGTGGTGGGCTTGAAAGACTGAGGCAGGAGGATCACAGGTGTGAGGGCAGGCTACAGGTTTGAGCTACAGGGTAAGACAGTCTCCAACAAAACAACAGAACCCTTAAGAGCATAGATCTTATGTTGTTTTTTTATCCAAATAAAAAGAGAAAAAGATAGTTAAAATAGGGTGCTTTTCTGATCACTAGAAGTTAAAATAACCCATTGCCAATGGATGTGTGCTAAAAGAAATTCGAAGTGAAATTCTTCAGGCAAAAGAAAAGTGATAACAAATGTAAATTTGAATCTATAAAAAGAATGACTACTGAAGATAGAATCTATGTGGGTAAGTCTAAAAGATAGCTTCTTTCATATTTAAATTTGTGTAGACTATTGACTGTCTGAAGCAGAAATTTAAATATAGCGTGAGGTCTATAAATGTGCGGCACTAAACTGTAAACACTAACAGGAAGCAAGGAGGATCAGGTAGAGCACGCTGGGTGTTTTTCATGTCATAGGAGAAGTAAAATGCCATATATGGATGAAAATGAGGCAGAATTCTAAAACTGATTCAGTTGTGAAGGAGAAGGAACAAAGAACAGACAGGTCAAACACAAGCTTAAGTCGAGAGGAATTAAAACAAGATGGAACATCTCAGCTACCCAATTAAAACCCAGAGGCTGTTAGAGTGCATAAAAAAGCAAGACCCGATCCTACCATATCCAGGAAATCACCTTTTACGTTGAAGACAGAAATAATTAAAAATGTGAAGGTGGACAGGCCATACTTCACAAATCCTAATTTCAGGGAAGCTGGGATGACTGTATCCATGATAGACAATGGACATTTCATGACCAGAAATGTCATCAACGATACAGAGAGACCTTCCATAGTGATAAAGGAGTGAGCTCACGAAGAAGACAAAACAGTTCTAAATGGATATGGGCCTGAAAATAGAGGGTCAAATAGGGGGACCAGTATCTTATAGAACAAACCGTGAGGTAGGCAAATGCAGAATTACAGTGGGAGATTTCAGCCTTCCCCTCTCACTTCTGGGTAAAACAAGTGGAAAATTCCATTAGCCTGCAGAAGACAACCAACAACTGTGACCTAGTTGATATTTATAGAACATCCCATACAGCAAGAACATGACAAACATTTTCTTCAAATCCACACAAAGCCAAAATGGACTATAAACTGGGCCATAAGATTAATTGGCAACGAATTTGAAGTAACTGGAGTTAAATAGAATGTGTTCTTTGGTCACAACAGTAAAAAATAGCATAAATATCTTGAGAAAAACTCCAAATAGTTGAAAATTAAGTAATTTCTCAAAAACCTATGGCCAAACAAGAGATTGAAAAGAATTAGAAAATACTTCAAAATAAGTGAAGATGAAGATGCACATGTTAACATTTGTGAAACATAACTTAAAATAGTGCCCACAGAAACATTATTTCACGGATCCTAATTTATGAAATTTTAAATGAATAATCTTATTTTCTATCTTGCAGAACTACAAAAGAGAACTGTGGTGGTTTGAGTAGGTATGGCCCACAGAAGCTCATGTGTTTGAATACCTGGCCCATAGGGAGTGGCACTCTTAAGAGGTGTGGCCTTGTTGGAGTAGGTGTGGTCATGTTGGAGGAAGTGTGTCACTGTGGGGGTGGGCTTTGAGGTCTCCTATGCTCAAGATACACCCAGTGTAGCACACAGTTGCTTCTGCTGCCTCCACATCAAGATGTAGAACTCTCAGCTCCTTCTCCAGCACCATGTCAGCCTGCACACTGCCATGAAGATAATGGACTAAACCTCTGAAACTATAAGCCAGCCCCAATTAATTTTTTTCTTTTATAAGAGTTGCTGTGGTCATGGTGTCTATTCATAGCAACAGAACCCCAAAGACAAAAGCAAATTAAACTTAAAGTAAGCAAGAAGAAAGGAAAAGAATAAGATAAAAGCCTAAATCAAAGACACTGAAAACAGACAAGAGGAGAGAAGACCCAATGGAGGAACCAAGAGCAGATTTTCTAATGAGATCAAGCTGAGAAGTCTCCATCCAGATAGCCTGGCAGGAGATGAGACACAAATTACCAATGTCAAGGATGCAAAGGGGCATAACTACAGATCCTATAGGCACTGAAAGGATAATTGGAATATTATTAGAAAATTATGACATGTATTTGACCTCTTAAAGGAAATGAAAAGTTCCCTGAGAAACATAAATTAACATAGTCTATTGTGATGGGTAGTTTTGTCAACTTGACACAGCTGGGGAGGGGAACCTCCATTGAGGAATTACCTCCACCAGGTTGGCCTGTGGCCACATCTGTGGCCATCTTCTTGATTGCTAATTGCCACTGTGGGTGGTGCCACCTCTGGGCAAGTGAGCTTGGGGGGAAGTAGTTGTTCAAGCCAAAGGAAGTACGCAGTAAGCAGAGTTCCTCCATGGTCTCTGCTTCAGTTCCTGCCTTGGCTTCTCTTATTTATGACTGTAACCTGTAAGATAAGATACCCTTCCCGCCCCCACCAAGTTGCTTTTGGTTATGGTGTTAAAATAGCAGCAGAAAGCAAACTAAGATGCCCATTCAAGAATATATCATTTACATTTATAATTTACAAGCTTTTCTACAAACTTCAGACCCAAATGCCTTCAAACTGACAAATTCTGTAAAATACTTAAAGTAGAAATAATAGTGACACTACAGAAACACTTTATAAAAGAAGAGAAGCTGTGCTTCCTGTCTGTCTTAGGGTTTCTAGTGCTGTGATGAAACACCCTGGCCAAAAGCAACTTGGGGATGAAAGGGTTTATTTCAGCTTATAACTCTGAGGTTACAGTTCATCAATGAGGGAAACCAAGCAAGAACTGAAGCAGAGATCACTGTGTATTGGCTTGTCCAGTCCACTTTGTCACATCACCTGCCTAGGGTGCGGCAACACCCACAGTGGACTAAGCCCTTCCATATCAATCATTAATCAAGAAAGTGTCCCTACAGACTTCCCTCTGATGGAATTTCTCAACTGAGGTTCCTCTTCCCAGATAACTCTAGTTTGTATAAACTTGACTGTAGCTAGAGTTTTCCTGCCTGGCCCACAGTCAGAACAAATCTCTGTCACCTGCCAGTCCCACAGCCTCTCAGACCCAACCAAGTAAACACAGAGACTTATATTGCTTACAAACTGTATGGCCGTGGCAGGCTTCTTGCTAACTGTTCTTACAGCTTAAATTAATCCATTTCTATTAATCTATACCTTGCCACGTGGCTTGTGGCTTACCGGTACTTTACATCTTCCTTGTCCTGATGGCGGCTGGCAGTGTCTCCCTCACCCAGCTTCCTGTTCTCTCAGTTCTCCTCTCTGTTAGTCCCGCCTATACTTCCTGCCTGGCCACTGACCAATCAGTGATTTATTCATTGACCAATCAGCAACACATTTGACATACAGACCATCCCACAGCACTTGACCAAAAAAACCACCATCAAGGACACTCCATATCTCCTTTTATGAACCCAGCATTATCCTAACACCAAAGCCAAAATTATTACTAGAAAGCTAGTATTCAGTGCTCTGACTAACATAGATGCAAACATTTTTGACAAACCGCTAATAAGTTTAATACTGTAACCTAGAGAAAAATTAGTATCAGGGATGGGGAGATGGCTCAATGTGTAAAGTAGCTGTCAACCAAGCAGGGAGACTTGAATTCAGATCCTAGTAGCCATGTAAGAGCTGGGTGGGCTAGGTACCTGTAACTCTGTGGGGACTGGTGGAAACAGGCAGATACCTCAAGCTCATTGGACAGCCTAGTAGGATCCGTGAGCTCCAGGTTCATTGAAAGACTGAGCCAAAAGATTTTGTAGAGAGTGAAAGGAAGCTACTCAAAGTCGACTTCAGGCTTCCCCATACATTATGCAAACATTCATGTGCACATGTAGGCACACCCACATATGCATGGGCACATATCCAGAACACACACATGTACATGCATTGATCTTTAACATTAAAAAATAAAAACCATCAACTTGGCAAAGGGGTGTATTCTAGGAATGCAATATTAATTTAACTTTTTGAAAGTCAGGTAATGTGATTTATAACATTAAATAGCCAGGAAGACAAACCACACAGATACCTCAATAGATGGCATCTAAGGACAAGAAAATTCAAAACTTGTTCATGATAAGAGTTCTCAGGAAACCTGGAATAGAATAGAACTTCCTTAGACTAATAAGTGATATGATACCTATGAGAAACCAATAGCTGACATCATTCTGATCAGTGGACCACTGTGCACTTTCTCTTTAATACTAAAAAAAGGACAACGTTGTCTGTCCTCTCCACTTCGACTCCTCACCACACTGGATGGCCCTGATAGTACAGTAAGGTAAGAAAATGGAATAAAAGGAAGAAGTACATTTGGAAGGAATAATTTTAAAGGCAATGTAATTTTGTATGTAGAACATCTTGTTCTAAAAAACCCACAACTAATCAATAATTACACAAATTGGATATGTGCAAACTGTACAATTTCATGACATGCCAAAAACTATACCAGTGGTTCTCAATCTGTGGGTCTCGATGTTATGCCCAGATCATGGGGACCCCCAAAAGACCACCATGGAGACTGAATCCCATATGTAAAAGCAAAGAGCCTTTAATTTCAAGCTCTGAGCTTGGGCTCTCTGTCTGATGCAGTGGTGAGAACAGAGAGCCCAGAGCCCAGGCAGGGTGTGCTTATTATCATAGCAGAGGTTGGGGTGAGGAGATTTCCAGGGTTCAGGACCCTGATTGGCTGACATTTGTCTAGGAGTGTAGGGAATGTTTGGAATGTCAGGTATTTCCTCTTAGATGCAGGCCCCCCACTGGTGGGGTCAGCTTATGGCTTTTCCTGGGTCCAGGTGTTGCCTGCCAGAAGCTGTGTCTGGGCCTCTAAGCCTGTCATGGCAGCTGTGTGGTCAAGCTGTTTTGCCTCCCTCACTTGATCCCTTTGGGGGTCACATATCAGATATCATGCATATCAGATATTTATATTGTGATTCATTACTATGATCCATTACTATGAATTGTGAAGCAGCAATGAAATAATTTATGGCTGGAGGTCACCACAACATGAGGAACTGTCCATTAAAAGATATTCAACATTATGGAGTTGTTTTGAAAATGCAAATTAAAGTCATTGAATGAAATGCTATAACATACCCCCCAAAATGGCCAAGATCAAAAAGATTGGCAATACTAGGTGTTGGCAAAGATGCAGTGATGGTAGACCTTTCATATATTGCTATGAGGAAGCAGAAAATGATACAGATTGGAAAACAGAGTTGTAGTTCATCATGAAATCCTGCAAGACCCAGCAATCCTACCCTTACACATGAAGGCAAGGTCTTGAATGACTTACATGTGGATTTTCTTTCTTTCTTCCTTCCTTCCTTCCTTCCTTCCTTCCTTCCTTCCTTCCTTCCTTCCTTCCTTCCTTTCTTTCTTTCTTTCTTTCTTTCTTTCTTTCATTTCTTTCTTTCTCTTTTTTGTTTTTTATGAGGGTATAGCCTTGGCTGTCCTAGAACTAGCTCTGTAGACCAGGTTGGCCTTGAAGTCACAGAGATTCTCCTGCCTTTGCCTCCCAAGGGCTGGGATTAAAGGTGTGCGCCACCACTGCCTGGCAGCTTGTGGATTTTCCCTGCTGCTTACTTAATCCAGAATGGCTCCATGCTGGAAGAAGCAGCCAGGTATCCACTGACTGGTCAGCGGGTAAGGTCACTGAGCTGTATTCATTCATCAGAATATACTGAGACATGAGAGGCCCAGGCCTCAGCAGAACTGCAGCCACAGCAAAAAGGCCTGAGCAGGAAGCCCCCACCCCAGACGGCCCCTGACCTTTGCCTAGCTATAGAGAGAGCCATGAACTCCTCACCCCACAGGGGAGGGCCAATCAGAAGCCATGAACACCTCACCCCCACAGGGAAGGGCCAATCAGCAGCAGACAAACAGCTCCAGGTGTCCCTCTGATGAAGCTACAATGTTGCAATTGCCTAGACCCAAGAGAGCCAATCAGCTCAGTTCAGAGACCCCAACCAAGGCTTGAGCCAATCCCAGGTCTGTAAATGGGCAGTCTTGGAATTCCCCCAGACCCGCCTTTGTCCAGCCCTATAAAAACCCTTGCGTAGTGCTGCTGCATTGGATGGACAGAGAGGCCCAAGTCAAGTTGCCAGGCGGATCTCTGTGAGTTCGAGGCCAGCCTGGTCTCCAAAGCGAGTTCCAGGAAAGGCGCAAAGCTACACAGAGAAACCCTGTCTCGAAAAACAAAACAAACAAACAAACAAAAAAAAAAAAAAAAAAAAAAAAAACTCTGGTTGGTTTTTTTTTTTTTTTTTTTCATCAGATTCGGTCTGTTGTGGTCTTTGGGAGATCTGGACTTTGGTCACAACAATACACAGAGTGTGGATGAATTCAGAAACAGACCACGTGGTGGATGGAACTTCTTACAGGAAAGTTTAGGCAAGGCAAAGCTCTCATGATAAAAAGCAAATTTCCTGTATACGGTTCCCAAGACCCATCGGACTATGGACTTGAGATTTATGGATTTCATTGTGTGCAAATTATACCTCAGTAAAATTCTCTTTAAAATAGCAAATGTTTTTATTCACATGGTTTCTTTACAGCTTTTGTTCATAGAGATCAATACAGCAAATCCTTTCCTCATCTCACCTTCTGGGAAGACAGTGTTCAGAGCTAGGGACAGGGCCTTGCTATGGGACTGCGGAGGCTGAAGCCATAGGATGGTGAGTTTGGGGTTAGCCTGGGCTAATTAGTAAGACTCTGCCTCAAAACAAAACCAAAGCAGAGCAAATAAACAAAAAAAGGATGAGGAAAAGAAAGTGTGCAGGAGGTGGGGTGCGTGTGTGTATGTGTGGGGAGGGGGGTGGGGGTGGGGGGCTCCAAGCAATCGCATAACTTGGCTGAGATCACTCAGTTGGGAAAAGAATTCAGTCTTTTACCCCTATTCTGTTCTTCCTCCTCTGCAACATGCTCTTTAGTGTTCTTAACTGAATCACGGAACACAGCGTAGCTGGGTCTTTTATAAATAAGCAAATAGAATATTGTGCTCCGTGGCCAAACCAAACCTACGCGTGTTCCTGAATCCAGGGGACTCAAACAAAAACAAGAAGATAAAAATATCCCCAGAGTGGTCTCCACAGGCAGAGGCTCAAGGCGTCCGTCCATTGCACTCACTGCCCACCACTCTCTCCACTCTTGGATAATTGTAAAAGACAGCCGCTCAGGGGCAGAGAGCGATTCAGGTGGGCAATTCACAGCCAGCCAGCAGAGCTGCTGGGGGCCTCTGTGCCGTGCCTGGACATGGTAGGTTCGCACAGACATGAGGCTGCTTTGTCTTGGACCTGTGCCCATCTCTACTGCAGTGATCATGCCCTGAGCCGGGACTACCTCGGTCTCACAGACGCTCCTGTGAGCCAGCCCAGTGATGGAAGCGATTGGCTTCCCTGCACAGAGAATCATCAGGCCATTAATGAAGGGCCACAAGTGGTATGGAAGGAGCGGAGCTCCCACAAGGTCTGGCTGCATGAAGTAGAGTACTCAGGGCTCTGCTGTCAGAGGAGAAGCAGCAATCATATTTCTATTAATAAATTCACCTTTCAGGTCACTCAATATTTTTGTTACCTTTCCGGGTTTTGCCATGAGGCATGTGAGAAACACGTGCGAACCAATTTCTGGATGATGTTACTCCAGACCGCCTTAAAATATTACTCAATGTGGGCAAGCTCCTGCTTTGCCTGTTTTCCTGGGGAAAATTTTTAGAATAGGTTCCTTCTTGAGTCTTCTGACCTCTAGATGGCGCTCTTCTCATTCCTTCCCAGGTTTCAGTCTCCACACGCACCAGGAAGATGGCACAGATGCTAACTGCCACATTCTCCTTCTAAGAAGGTTCTCACCAAAAGAACAGTCTTTCCTCCCTCTCCTTCCTTCCCCCTCTTCTTCCCTTCCTTCCCTTCCCTTTTCCCTCTCTCCTTTTCCTCCTTCCCCCTCTTTTCCTCCTTTCCTTTCCCTCCCTCCTTCCTTCTGCCCATCAAGGTTACTGAGTACCACTGTGTGCCAGGCATTGAAACTGTGAGGACAACAGTGACAGAATCCTGCTTCCGGGTTCATCTAACGGCGAGTTCCCTGTGTGTTGAGATGAGCACAAGACAGTTTTAAAGGCCTACCATGAAGTGTCAGGTGACCTTGGGATGTTGAGTTGGGTCTGCTTGGAGAAGCAGCATGTACACCGGGCTAACGGGTGAGACTGTCTTAGACAGAGCGTTGGCGGCAGGGTCGAATCACGACCAGAACTGAGCAATGGAAACATTATGGCCTCCAAGAGGGATGGATGAGAACTGTAAAATCAGAGCTTCCTGCAGCGGCATGGCCTTCTCTTCTGTCTCAAGTCTTCCTTTCTTTCTCCGCATACTAAACATCACCATGACCCACCCAGTTACCAAGCCACTCCCACTGCACATCTGTTTCATCCTCAAGTCTGACCCCAACTGGCTCATTAGGTCGAGTCTGTGTTTAAAACATAACCTGACTTCATCTACTGCTCTCCATGCCCTTTGCCATCATCCTAGGCAAAGCCCTGTGATTTCTCTACACTCTGTTCTAACTGCCCCTCCCCCTCCCCGCATTCTTGGCTTGCTATAGGAAAGGCTGGCTGGCTGCTCTTAGGCCTCAGCTCCCACATGTCCTCTGTAGCCACTCTGTTTATGCACTTCACAGTCCTCAGTTATTCTGTTATAGATCATTTGCCTTCCAGAACATACCATCGTGACATTCACCTATTTGCTTTTTCATTAGCTAACACTTTCGTTCAAATACAGTTTCCACAAAAGGATGGACATCTCACCACAGTACCTTCGGAGGCTAAAAGAGACCTTGGCTTAAGATACACATCTTGGGTATGGGGACATGTTTCATGTAGGGATGGTGGCAATAGTCCAGTGAGTGATTGTGAGGGTTCAGACGAAACAGCTGGTGTGGGGTTGGGAAGGAGAAGCATCTGGGTATCATAGCAGACCAAGTCAGTAGACTCGGCACTCAGTGAGTTGGAAGTGAGGAAAAGATAATCCATAATGGTGTCACCGGTATGACACACACTTCAGGGAGGCTGTAGAACACAGTAAGGTTCTAAAAACTTCTTATTGAATTGGGCTACCGATATTTATAATCGGCAATTCATGTTTCTGCGATTTTAGCATGCTTTACATATATCATTTTGGGGAGGTGCTTCATTTTTTATATTATTATTTCTTTTGTTTTTTGAGATTATAATCACATTATTTTCCCTGTCCCTTTCTCCCTACAAACCATCCCACAGGACTCCCCTTGTTCTCTTTCAAATCTGTGCTTCTTTTTCATTATTTTGACATACATATTACATACATATATTTACATACATACATATATTACATAGATAGGAATACATGTGTATTTCTAAATAACTAGAGTTTTCTTAGTCTGTATAGTGTTATTTGTACATACATGTTTTCAGGCTGACCACTTGGTATTTGATAAACAGTTGGTGTGCTCTTCTCTGGGGAAGATTATTTCTCCCATTTTTACAATCCTTAGATTCTAACAATTCTTTGGGCACAGCTGAGGCCTCATGAGCTTTCCCCCCATCCATGGTAGCATGTCTATTGGTGTTCTCCTTGTTATGCTCAAGTTTAGGCAGCCATATTGGTGACACTTTATGGGTGTTGGCTTCTGACATTTCTAGGAGACACAATCTCACAGCAAACTTCCTGTTTCTCTGGTTCTTACAGTCTTTCTGCCTCCTCTTCCAGAATGTTCCCCGAGCCTTAGGTATAGGAGTAATGTAAATGCATCATTTGGGACTGGGTTCCACAGCTCTGCATTTTGATTGGTTGTGGTTTTCTTTAACGGTCTCTGTTGCAAAGGGAAATTTCCTCAATGAGGGGTGAGAGGCTAATCCCTGGAGAAGGATGTGTAGCATCTGGCTGGGTGGAGAGGTTAGATGTGGCATGGGAGGTTAGCTGTGGGTCAGGAGCTGCCAGGGCAGGGTGGGTCCTGGCAGAAGCCTAGAGGTTGGTTGTGGAGCAGCCTGGGGTGGCAGACTAGGCTGAGACATTAGATGTGGGACCCAGCTAGATCTGGGGAAGGGCTGAGAAGTGTTCACGGAGGGAAGGCATTAGATAGACTCCTAAATATATTATTTTTGAGTCTAGTTCCTCTCCCCATTTCTGTTTCAAACTATTTGTCTCTAGAAATATTTTCCTTTCAATATAATCAAAGAAAATTCAGGAAGATTGTAATATAATTTAACTTATCAAGCTTCTGTATAAAATATGTGTTTTTCATTTTTCTAATATTAAATCCTTTTGTTTTCAGAACATTTAGAGTTTTTCCCCAATCCCTTGGCTTTTTCAAGTCTTTAACATGCTGAGAGCCCAGGTAGTGAGATTTACTAAATCAAAGAAGTAGAATATAGTTGAAGCAGAAAGGTCTTCAAAGATCACATAGTTTAACTGAGTGAGGGGAAAGCTCCAGTTAAATGATAGCTTATACCAGTGCCTGACTTTGAACAGTGCTCAAGGCAGACTTGGCTAATCAACTCTACTGAATGGCACTGGATCCGAACCTCTGCTGTCTTCTGCATTCTGGTAGTGGGTTTCATTTGTCCTCACCCCCCAACTCCAACTCCAGATCCCTGTTCCCCTACAGTTCCTACTTGTCTCGGGCAGTGGCTAGCCTCACTTTCCACTGCTCTGTTAGCACCTCCCCGCCATGCTCAGCTGCCTAGACATGCAGCACAGTGCTTCTGTCTGCAAGCCCTCCCTCTTTCTCTCCCCTCTGCACCCATTGCAGGATTTCTACCCTAACAGGCGCTTTGTGTCCACTGCACCAGCCAGAGCTAGGAGTCCAGAGAGCCACCATGGGAAGGGAAAGCAGGTGGAGAGTCCAAAATTTTGTCTGAGTTCTCCAGCTTGTCTCAAAGTCTGCCTGGACTCTCCCTGTTCCTCCGTGGGTACCATTTGAGACTTCATTTGGAAAGTAACGAGAGTCACACAGTTCTAAGACAATATGGTACATACCCATTGCTATATGGGTAACATAGACCAGTCAGTCTACCTGGTATTTGAAACCCAGGCAGAGCCACCTGTCTGAAGGGTCTATGCCTCGTGCCACAGATGGTAATGATTTCCTATACCCCAGAGGAGCTCATTCCGAGCAAACCCTGTCCTTGGCACTTCTCAAAGAGACCAGAACTTTCACTCAGGAGCCATTCAAAGATCTGGTCACACATGGAACCCAAAGGCAGTTTATTTTCTGTTCATAGTCTTCCCGAGACCACCTAATGCTGCAGTTCTGGGACTGGATGAGACCTGACGCTCGTGGAACACATCCACCCATATGCTTGCTTGTGGTCATATTGGGAAGTTTTTCAGGGGTAATGTATGCATCCTGTCAAAAGAGAGCTGAGTCTGGTCTCCATCATTTAAATGCCTTTTGAGTGGAGAGGTTAACTTGCCTGTCTAGGGATGAGTTAAAATTGCAGCTGACATTCAATGTCCTACATACCATGACTCTGACTTGTATTTATAGACTTATCTGCTTCTCGGAAGCAGATGTACATTCTGCATTCCTCCCAAACATGCCCGGTGCTTTCCCGTTTCCAGAACCCCCTTCCATGTACAAGGCTTTCCTTCACTCTCTATTTCCTTTACTCTGGCAACTTTGCCAATCAAAATTCTCTCCATTCTTGAGCCCTAGTTTAAAGCACACTTTCCCACCAAGGTTCCTGGGTTGTTCTGGTTTGAAGGCTTGTCCCCTTCCTCAAGACTGGTAGTGTCCTTGGTACCTGCTACTGTGGTCATTTATGTCACCTATCTCTCTCCTGTTTTAATTAGACTCTAAGTTATCTGAGGAAAGGTCCTTTTATCCCAGTACCCCCCACAGCATCTAAGATGGACATTTTCACCTAATAGGAGCTCAATAAACACCTCCTGCTGTCTTATTAGGGTTCCTACTGCTGTGACAAACCACCATGATCAAAAACATCTTGTGGAGGAAAGGGTTTATTTGGCATACACTTCCACATCACTGTTCACCATTAAAGGAATTCAGGACAGGAACTCAATCTGGGCAGGAACCTGGAAGTGAGGACTGAAGCAGAGGCCATGGAGGAACACTGCTTCCCCAGGGGTTGCTCAGCCTGCGTTCTTATACCACCCAGGACCACCAGCCCAGGGGTGGCACTGCCCAAAGCAAGTTGGGCCCTCCCGCATCAACCACCTATCAAGAAAACGCCCCAGAGGTTTGTCCATGGGCCCATTTGGTAGGGACATGTTTGCAGTTGAGGTTCTGTCCTTTCAAATGACTCTAGTTTTGGTCAAGTTGACAAAACTAGCACAGTTGTAAAACGATCGAGGATCAAGAAACAAATTGCTGAGGAAACATGAAATGAACGGGTAGCTGAGGGACTCGGGCGCCCTGGAAGACTTAGCTGCTTCTGGTTCAGACAGAAGAGAACAGGAGAGAGAAAATGGGCCGCTTTGCTCTGTCTTCAGAGGCAGCCAACTGCAGCCCCTGAGAAGTGTCTTCCTGTTAGAAAAATAAGAAACCAACAAACCAAACCAAGTTGGCAGAGGAAGTGGTGATGTCAGCCTCTCATTCCTTCACAGATGTGTCACCCAAGTAAAACTCAAGGGCTCAGACACCCAAGGACCACATCTTCACCTCCCATCTTCCACCGATGCCATAGGAATAGACAAGTGCATGTACATGGGTGCACACACACACACACACACACAGCCACACACACACAGCCACAAGCACAAACATGTGCATGCACACACACTCATGCATCAAGGAGAAAGTGGAAGTTTGCACATATTCTCTGCAGCATCCCAGGGTCTCTGTCACCATGGTTCTTTATGATGGAGAAACGGAGCTAGAGATCCACGAGCAATAAATACGTGTTTCTAATGTTTCACTCTGTTTTGGTTAAAAGCCAAGAATGTAGATAAGAATTGATTTCAGCTGGGTTTATACCATTCCTGGCATCAAAGAGATTTCCTTTTAATGATGCTGAAAAGGATTGGGCAAACCTGGCACACGGCCCCAGAGCTTCTGGCACAGAAACAAAGTGTCCACAGAAATGGTAGACAGCTGGAAAGGGCATGGCCTGAACAGGACTGACTGGCTGTAGCAAGGGCCGGAGTGGAGTGGTGTAGGTCAGGAGGAGACTGAAGAATTTATGTCACAACAGATTTACTTGTCATGGGTTGAGCTGGTCACTCTGAGTTTCCACATCTTCCAGAGATCATTCATTTTCTGAATCCATAAGGAGCTGTAGCTTGGTGTGTTTTGGGTAGGTATTGATTTTTCTTTTGTTTTGCAGATTTATTGAGATATACTTTCTATACCTTAAAATCTACCTATTGCAAGTGAGCAACTTGCTAGTTTCTGATACATTATTAGAACTGGACACCATGGTCACTATCCATTTTTATAACACTATCACCCTAAAATCCCATTAAGTGTGCTTTCTTGAGGTGACCTGACTCCCTTTCCCTCCCCTTCCCTCCCCTCCCTCCCTGGCTAGTTAGTAATCTACATTTCATCACTCTAAAGTGCCTTTTCTGGACATTAAACATACACCAAATCATGTACACTGTAGAGTCTTTGAATTTGGCTTTTTTAAGCATACTGTTTGAAGTCAATCCATGTCACACCACGTACCAATGTTTCTCCAGACATTCGCATTATTTCCAGTTTGAGACTGGTTTAAATAATGCTACTGTGAACATTCACTCACAAGATATTTTCATTCATTCTGGACCGTTTTCTCCCAGTGAAATTTCTGGACCTCCAGTAGGTTTACATTTAATTGAAAGGAAAAACAAAACGAACAACCACAACACAAAACTAAGTGTTTTTGTGCAGTTTGAACAACATTCATTTCTGCCAAGACCATGGCGGCACTCTGCTTTCTCCGTGTCTGCATGGAAACGGATGCTGCCTACCTGTCTGTTGTCGTCTTTGTGGTGTGCACGTGTTTGTTTGGGCAGCTCTCTGCCGTGAGCATTGGTGGAGCATGACTCGAGTCTGCGTCTCCTGATGACTAATGCTGGCAATGTTGGGCTCTTCCTCCCGGGTCTGTGCCTTACCCTTATATCTTCTTTGATGAAGTGTTTGCTCAAGTCTTTCATCCATTCTTAATCGGGCTATTTGTCATATCAAGTTGTAAAACCTCTATTTAGAATCTGGATATAAATCCTCTCTCTCATGTACATTTTGCAAATATTTTATCTCAATCTATGGCCAGCCTTTTTGTCTAATTTGGGTTGTTTTTTGAAGCACAGAAGCTTTTAAATTGAATTAAGTGCAATATATCAGGATTTGTAGGGTTTTCATGGCTCTTGTTTATGGATCCAAAGAGATTTATACAAGATTCCACTGAAATGTTCCTCCTAGAAGTATCATAGTTGTCATTTTTTTTTTTTTATTGTTCAGACTACAGCTCATTTTGAGTTCATTTTTACTGTGTGAGCTGAGAGAAGGATGTTCATGGGCATCCCTGTCTTGGCCCCTACTATTGGAGACTACCCCTTCTACAGTGAACTCTCAAATGATCATGAATGTAAGGTTTGTATCTGGATTCTCAGTTCTGCTCTAAGAACTTACATCCCTATATGCCAAGTTGTCTCGGGAATTAAAGCTTTACAATAACTTTTGAAATTGGGTGACAAGTCCTTCAACTTGATCTCTTACAAAATTGTCTGTGTTATTCCAGATTGTTTTGTAGCTCCATATACATTTTAAACCAACTTGTCACCTTCTATCGAAAAGCATGATGGGGTATATGTTGCTTCTATAGAACAGCTTAGGGAGTAGTGAGTGTTGTTTTGTTTTTCCTTTTTGAGACAGGGTCTCTTGTAGCTTAGGTTCGCCTCCAATTTGATGTCTACTGGAGGGTGGCCTTGAACTCCTGATGCTTCTGCCTCCACCTCCTAAGTGCTGAGATCATGTAGTGAGATTTTTCTTTGGGCCCTAAGCTCACAAATAATGACTTATTATTAATTATGAAAGCATGGCCTTAGCTTAGGCTTGTTACTCACTAGTTCTTATAACCTAACCCATATTATTTAATCTTTGTTTTGCCACATGGCTCATAATCTCATCCCCATACTGCCCATCCTGCTTCCTCTGTGTCTGTCTGGCAACTCCACCTTCTTCCCAGAGTTCTCTCTCTACCTGGAAGTCCTGCCTAGCTATTGGCCGTTCAGCTTTTTATTATACCAATCATAGCAATACATCTTCACTTAGTGTATAAATATCCCACAACAAGATCATGAGCATGCAGCAACACACTTCACTGAAAGTTGATGTCTTAATCCTGTGATGTCATCTAGTCTGTGAACTTTGCATCTTAATTTACGAAGCTCTGACTTTGCATTTCATTTTTCCTCCCTCTTGCTACTTTCTAATGGGGGATACATGGACCACTGGCTTAGGTGTTTCTTCTTCCCCAAAGCACCCATTCAGTGCTGCAAATCTCCCTACCATTGGTTTTTTTCACTGCATCCTTCACATTTTGATGAAGTTGCATTTAATTTTGATTTAATTTAAAATATTTACATTTTCTTCTGTGTGTGTTTCTTCTTCATATGTTTGGAGTGTTTCCATCTCTTTTTATTCCTGTTATTGATTTCTAATTTGATTCTATTGTGGTAAGAACATACTTTGGTATGATTTTTTTATTCTTTTAAATTTGTTATGGTTTGTTTACAGGTCTAGAATGTATTCTGTTGTGGCAAGGGTTCCATAGGAGCTTGAAAATGGACGTTTTACGGCTGCTAGATGAAATAGTCTATAAATGTCAATTAGACTCGGTTGATTAATGGTGCTGTTCAGCTCGCTATATCCTTAGTGACTTTTCTGCTTGCTGGATCTCAGTCGTTGAAGGATGGGTGCTGACATCTGCAGCCACACCAGTGAGTCTGTTTATTTCTCCCTTTTGTTCTGTCAGTCTGGGCCTCACCTGCTTTGACGCTCTGATGTCAAGTGCACACATCAGGGACTGAACAATCCCGTCATTCTATCATCATCATATTTATCATGCTCCTGTTAATCTTTCATATTCTGCAGTTCACTTTGTATGAAATCGGTATAATTACTGCAACTTTCTTTTGCTTGGTGTTATCTGGTTTCTCTTTATGCTTTAATCTATCTGTGTCTTTAAAGTCAATTTCTCATAGAGCTATAGTCAGGTTCTCTCTCTCTCTCTCTCTCTCTCTCTCTCTCTCTCTCTCTCTCTTTCTCTTTCTCTCTCTCTCTCTCTCCAATCTCTTGTTTTATCTATATATCCAGACCATTTACATTTAAAATCAGATCCATTCCAACCTCAAATATAACTGTCTCCTAATTTGTTCATCTGTTCAATGTCTCTTTTCTAAAAGTTCCTTTTCTGCCTTCTCTGGTTTACACTGATCATTTTGTGTGATTCCATTTTCTTTCATGTGTTAACATATCAATTGTTCTTTGCAAAATATTTAGGGTGTGACTAAAAGGGCTAGGAGACTCCACCTTTCTCAAGAGTACCTGGACAAAGTTGCTGGTGCTGGCCTTGTCCATCACTGTGTACAGTGTAGCAGAATTGTTAGGGTCTTATTAATAAAATCAAACCTGAAGCCAGGTATTGGGGTGAATGCTGGAAGACCAGAGAAGCAGAACAAGCCACAGCTACCTCGCCTCGTCAGTTCCTCAGCTGATCCTGTTTCCTCAGAAATGGATGCCTCTGAGTTCTTATCCAAATGAATCTCAGCTGAACTGCTTCTCGAAAGCCTGGGTGCTTAACCAGCTACAAGCTTCTAGTTTCTGGTCTTCACACCTTATATACCTTTCTGCTTTCTGCCATCACTCCCTGGGATTAAAGGCTCACTTTCTGGGATTAAAGGCGTGAGTCACCATGCTTGGCTGTATCCTTGAACACACAGAGATCCAGGTAGATCTCTGCCTCTGGAATGCTAGGATTAAAGGCGTGTGCTACCACTGCCTATCCTCTATGTTTAATATTGTGGCTGTTCTGTTCTCTGACCCCAGATAAGTTTATTAGCGTGCACAATATTTTGGGGAACACAATACCACCACAGTGCAGCCTTGTGGTAATTGTACCCTCACACAGCCCTTACACCAAGTATGATGCCATGATCACTAGGATCTACCCTACAACTATCTGGTGCCCATTCCAGATGATGGGAACACACCAAATGTGCCCAGTCACCCTGAGGACCCTGAAGGTATAAGCCTGAAGAATCTGTGAATAATCTCACTCATGAAGGAAGCCACCAATAAAAATGTGAAAACTGATGCTGGAGAGATGGCCCAGTGTTTAAGAGCACTGGCTGTTCTTCCAGAAGACCCAGGTTTGGTCCTTAGCATCCACATGGCAGCTTGCAACCATCTGTAAATCTAGTTCTAGAAGGTCCAGTGCCCTCTTCTGGTCTCCACAGGGACTACATGCACGTGGTGCACAGTCACACATGCAGACAAGGTACCCATACACATAAACTAGAAAGGAAGAAAAGGTATATTCTTGAACGGTGCTCTAGTTTGCTTTCTACTGCTATACTAAAGACCACAACCAAAAGCAACTTGGAGAGGAAGGGTTTATTTCAGTTTGCATGCCCCATGTATAGTTCATCACTATGGAAGTCAGGGCAGGGACTGAAGCAAAGGCCATGGAGAAACATGGCCTACTGACTTGCTCCCTATGGCTTGCCCAGTCTGCATTCTTATACAACCCACCCACCCAGAGGTTGTACTGCTCACTGTAGTCTAGGTCCTCTCACATCAGTTATTAATAGAGAAGATGACCGATAGGCTTGTCTACAGGCCAGTTTTATGGAGGACTGTTCTCAATTGATGTTCCCTCTTCCAGTATAACTCTAACTTGTGTCAGCTTGACAAACCAACCAACCAACCAACAAAAAGCTAGGACAGCTAGGCGATAGAAACAATCTAAATGTCCTTCAACAGATGAATGGGTAATACAATGGGGTGGATATAACCAAAGGAACACTACTCAGCTGTAAAGAAAAATAAAATCGTGAAATTTGCAGGTAAATGGATGGAACTAGAAAATACTATACTGAATGAGATAACCCAGACCCCAAAACACAAACACCACATTTTCTCTCCTATTTTTTTTTTAGCTCTGAATCTTCAGATTTGAATATATAACCTGGAGTAATCTCCAAAACAAGGAAGTTAAAGAGGGACCATTGGGGTGGGGAGGGACTCTAAAGACAGGGCTAGCAAGATACAGGTGCTGTGGAGGAAATGGGCAAATGTATATATTCCTTATGAGGTAAATCTTCTGGGAAATCACCTGTTCAGTCTTTGGCCACCTGGGAATGTCTTTACTTTGGCTTCATTGTGAAGGATCATTTTGTTGGATATAAAATCTTGATTGACAGGGTTTTTTTTTTTTTACTAGTTTGAAAATGAATGCCACATTTCCACACCCTTGTTTTTGAACTGATCCATTTGTATAGTTTCTATCTTTTTGTTGAAATCTCTGCTTTAATACTCTGCCTACAATTTTAAATAGAGTTGTTGTTAGCTCCAGGAATGTATTTACAATAGACGCTTTCCAGACTTTACCTGCTAACCCAACATCTAGTGATATTCAGAGATGCTTTCTGTTGGATGCTTGTTTTCCTCCTGAACACAGTTGTATCTTCTCTCTCTGCATGGCTTGCTCTTGGGCACTGTGTACTGTACATATTACATTAAAGCCACCATGGATTTACACTTTCTCTTGAGTGGTGATGGTGTCCTGTGTGCTTGTATAGTAAGTCGTTTGGCTGAAACCTCAGTCTTCGGCCTCAGCAAGGTGCGTCTGTGGATGTGTTTGTCTTGTGGAGCAATTTCCTCTGAGATTAACTCTCCATCTTTCAGCAAAGTTCGTTAAGACACAGGATGTTCTAAGGGGAGCTAAAAACATCCCATCTTACAAGGAAGCTTGTTAAACTCAAGAAGTAAACAATTCAAAGGCTTCAGGAAGTTCCTGAAACTGACCAGATCCACTCCGTGCCCCTCTCCCCCAACCTTATAGAAGCAGAACGGAGTGCGGAGAGCTACTTTCAGACAAGCTGAGCCTCCAAGAGGAAGCAATGATTAGTGGAGCTACCTGGAAGGGATTCAGGCCACCAAAGCTATGTAGAAAGGCTGCTCTCCAACCTGCTGATCTGCCTGTCCACTGTACATGCTACACCAAGTTTCCCGTTTCACAAGCTATCACCGCGTTAAGGTTGACTTTTGATGATGCAGTATCTTTGAGTCATTTCTGTTCTCCTAAGTAACTCCTCACTCATACACATAACCCCAATAAAACATTGGTTCATGAAAGTGAACCTTGGTGGTATCCCCCTTACCTTGACCTGTAGTAGGGACTGTGTCTGAGGTGAATGGATGTTTACTCACATTCTCCCTGGGGAATAGTGTCTCACAACACTCTGATGCTTGATTTCTTGTGTTTTTATTTTTAATCTGACAATCTAATGTCGTCCCTTGTCTGCCTAGAGGCTTTTCAAGTAAGACTCCCAGTCCTTGCTGGTGGATCTGTAAGTGACTTGCAGAACTAGACTGTAGACCCCTCCCTCAAGGTTGCCCTTGTTTCTAGTTTCCTCTGGAGTCTCTAAGCTCCTGTATATGGGTGGCCATACCCTGGGCAGAGGGGTTAGGCTGCTTCCTGTCTGTATAATAGGTGCACATAAGCTTTGGCTAGCCATGACACACCAGAATTTTACCAATCTCTCCAGGGCTGCTTCACCTTCTAGAATACCCTGCTAAATGCCTCCCAGTTACCTGGCCAGGGATTGCTGTACAGTTTCTGACTAGAGGAGCCGCTGGTCCTGTCTGTTCCCTTGGTTCTGAGATGACCTCTTAAACTAACACTACTCTAGATGAAGTGAGAGTGTCTCTGGTGGCCAAAGGCTTTGATGACCTGCCTTGTCCTGACTGAACTATCAGACACAGAGCTGGAGAGAGGAGTGGGAAGAGCTATGAACACTACAGATTCACATTGATTTCACTCTAAACACATACGTCCTCACGAGCAAACACATCTCAGCTTTTTGCCTGCCACCAGTCAATTTCCAGAACAGCATGATTGTTCTTGGCAGTTCTGAACAAGCACTGTTGTTGCCTTTGAGAAAGCAATTTATTAACCTCTCGACTCTCTGATACCAGAAGCTGCTCTCTGAGCTCAGTCTGCTGACCTAGGGAAGAGTGTGCAGGTGGGGAGGGGCACTGGGCTGAACACTTTCTAGTCCGGACTCTGTCCCCTACAGCTCTCTCTCTGCAGTTCACTCTCCCTGGGACAGGGACTTTCTGCATTTCCTTCCATTTTGAACATGTTAATGTCTAACGCAGCCCAGAGTCAGCTAGTAACTCTATACAGTGGATCCCCAAAATTAACCAGGGGCTGGAGAAATCACTCAGTGGACTTGCTGCTCTTTCAGAGGACCAGAATTTTCACATCGTAGGCACACAGCTGCCTGTAACTTCAGCTCCAGGAGATAATGCTCTCTTCTGGTCTTTATGGGCAACTGCACACACACACACACACACACACACACACACACACACACACACACCAAACATAACAAATATTTAGAAAGTTAATCGATCCTACATTTGCCAGGGTCCTAGGATCATTTCTACCCAAATTTTGTGCCCAAGAAAGATAATATGGGCAGGTTCCTCCTAAAGCAATGGAGCCTATGGTTCTGGCAGAAGGAAGAGAGAGCATTGTTTGTTTTTCCTTTTTTTCGTTCGCCCTCCCTGACCTCTGCATTTTCCCTCCTCCAGCTGAGAGTCCGCACTGTGAAGCAGACGCCGGACAAGTTGTTTTTATGTGATGTGTCTCATTCGCTTTTCACCACAACCTTAACAGATAGCTGTGCCTTGACTTAGCGTGATTTTTATGGATGAGGAAGTTGAAGAAACTTCCTGGATCATTTAAAGCTAAATACTTATTAAATCTCTACCAGGCTGGAGAAAAGATTCAGTGGGTGGAGGGGCTTGTCCTGTGAACCCAGGAACCTTAGTTTGATCCCCAGACCCCGAGTGAAAGGTAGAAGGGAAGAACCAGCTTCACTAAGCTGCTCTCTGGCTTCTACACACATGTGGCAATGCCCCCCCATACACACACACACACACACACACACACACTTTTAAAAAGATTTTCAAAGCTACACAGAGAAACCCTGTCTCAAAAAACTAAAAAAAAAAAGATTTTATTTTTTCTTTATTAAATTTTTAAAATTCATTTTACATGCCAACCACAGATCCCCCTCTCATCCCTCCTTCCACTTCCCACCTGCCTTTCCCTGCCAACTCACCCCCTATCCCCTCCTCCAAAAATGTAAGGCCTTCCATGGGGAGTCAGCAAAGCCTGGTACATTCAGTCGAGGCAGGCCAAGTCCCTCCCCCCTGCATCAAGGCTGTGCAAGGTATCCTACCATAGGTAATGGGCTCCAAGAAGCCAGCTCATGCACCAAGGATAGATCCTGCTTCCATTGCTAGGGGCCCCTTAAACAGACCAAGCTACACAACTGTCTTGCTTATGCAGAGGGCCTAGTTCAGTTCCATGCAGGCTCCACAGCTCTTGGTCTAAAGTTTGTGAGTTCCCACGAGCTTGGCTCAGTTGTCTCTGTAGAGTGAGGTAACCCAGACTCAGAAAGACAAACATGGTATGTACTCACTCATAAGTGGATACTAGATTTAAAGCAAAGGATAACCAGACTACAACCCACAGCTCCAGAGAAGCTAACTAACAAGGAAGACCCTAAGAGGGACACATGGATCTCCCTGGGAAGGGGAAAGAGATGAGATCTCCTGAGTAAACTGGGGGTGGGGTGCAATAGAGGGTAGGGAATGGGGGATGAGAACATAAAGGAATGGGGTGGTTGAACTGGAACAGGGTCAGAGTGGGAGAGCAATGAAAGAGATATGCTAGAGGGAGACATCATGGGGATAGGGAGAAACCTGGTGCTAGGGAAGTTCCCAGAAATCCGCAAGGATGACCCCAGCTTAGACTACTAGCAATGATGGAGAGAGTGTCTGAGCAGGCTTACCCCAGTAATCAGATTGGTGAACACCCTGACTGTCATCATAGAGCCTTCATCCAGTAACTGATGGAAGCAAATTCAGAGATCCACAGCCAAGCAGCAGACCGAGCTCCAGGAGTCCAGTCAAAGAGAGGGAAGAAGGATTCTATGAGCAAGGGGCATCAAGATCATGATGGGGAAATCAAAAAAGATTTTCAATGCTCACCATCTCTCAACCCCTTTCCATTCCACAGCAACCCATTGAACAACTTGGATGTATGGTGGGTGTGATCATATCTTGATCAGGAATGGGATGAGGGAAGCTCCCCTGGTTGTGAGATCCTAGGAATGTCTTCTGTCTTCCCGTGGCAGGCAAGACCAGAGCTGCATCTAGCACTAGGCTTTGAGTAGAAGTGGCAAGGATGTCCCTTCAGGCAGAGATAAACCAGGTTAGCAAGGCATTGCTGCTGGAAAATGATGCTGGGCTCTGTATAGCCTGCTTGTGAGAGAGTCAAGAGAAGCTCATATGGGAAGGTTCTTGAGGGCTGTGAAGACCAGCCTAAGGACTTTCGAGTCTCATCCTGCAAACACCGAAGCTATATTCGTGGAAAACGTTCACTGTTGTTCTAGGAAGAGGCATATCTAGGGCTGGGCATTCCAGTCTCATCATTTGGCAGCTGTGCTTAGGTTGGAGGGTTGGGTAGAGGAAACACCCAAAGTGGAAGGTCAAGGTCATGGTCAAAGTGAGGAGATGAAAGTCTAAGCTGTGGCTGTGCCCAGGAAAGGCAGCTGTGAGCCATGAAGGTGCACGACTCGCAGAGGCAGCTCACCGGGCTCAGGATGATGCATTTGTGCAGGCTTTGGAAGCCCAGTACAATTCTGTCCTAATGCTGATGTTTTCTATCTACTTAGCTATTTTGTAGTGTCTCAATTGCTTGTCCTAGAAATAATATCAAGCAGATGTTGTTTTGATTATTTTTGTATTTTAATCGGTCAAGAGATAGCTGTAGATTTTCTAAATAGATCAATTAATTTGTATTTTATCTTTTTTTTTTAACTCTGAGTTGTTAGGCAGGATAATTTTTGATGCCTAAAATCTATTATTGGCTGAGTGTACCAGTTTAGAAATACCAGTTCTTGTTTTCTTTTATCAAAGGCAAAAGCATGATCTTAAAATCACTGATGTTCCCTGACTTAATGGTAGAGAAATTAAACAATTTATTCCATAATGGACATAAATGAAGCTCCATTGACAGCAGCTTTTCTTCATCTTCATGGCTCTTGGGAGTTGATTGGTCCCACCAGACTCTAGGCCTGAAGACATTCTGTGACATATATCACTCTCTGCTTGCTGTGATTCTTGTTTCCCTAGTTATTACATAAAAAGTCAGAGAATTGTGGCTGGACTTAAGAGTCTGATACTTTTTCTGAGATTATTTATTTATTTTAATGTATGTGTATGTGTGTGCCACATGGGACCAGAAGAGAGTGTTGGTTCCCCTGGAGCTGGAGGTACAGGCAGCTGTGAGCTACCTGATGTGGGTGCTGGGCATTAAACCCAGGTCCTCTGGAAGAGCAACAAGTACTCTTAATTGCTGACCCATTTCTCCAGCCCTGGATTTGGGGTTTTATATAAATGTATGTGCATGCATAAGAAAGCAAAATTACTTCCCTTCCTCAAACAGAGTTTGTGAACAGTGGACTGCTAGAGATGAGTCGTTTATTTCACCCATAACTCCATCTCAGCAATGCATTATGAATCTCAGGGTTATGTTTTGTTCATTAGCAGATACGGTTTCTTTAGAGGACACCATGATTTTACACACACACACACACACACACACACACACACACACACACACACACACACACACACCTTTTTCTGCTTCATAAATATGGTATTCATAATTTTTTTTTTTTTGGCCTCTGTGAGCACAGCTTTATTGGGTTACACTGGAGCGTCCCCAAGTGGCTCTGGATCACTAGTCTGACAGGGTGAGGTGGTACCTCACTGAAGATATGGAACCCTTCTTCATGTATAGGACAACTAACACTAGATGACTGCAGGGGGTGACCTGGGGGGGGGGGCTGGGGCAACCCAGGACCCAGGGAAGAGACTATCCCCAGCTGCCAGCTTCAGGTACAGATGTCACTGCCATTTCTCGGGTCTGTGGCTGTCAAGGGCACTGCGTAGGTAGGAGAAGTTCCTTAGGGAGACCAGTGAGGCTCACCTAGCCCCTAAACAGCTCCCCATTGGACTGCTTGAGGGCTGGAGGGACAACAGAGCCAGGTTCATCACAATGTGTCACCCCAGTACAGACAGGCCCTGAGCCCACAGGAAGCCGATTGCCTCTTTAGTACCCGGGGAGCTGGCTTCAGGCTTTATGGTCACCTGCCAATTGCTGTCCCAGGTGTCATCAGGACTGACTGGAGCAGGGTCCTCTTCAAGTCTGGCCAGCCTGTGGGGTCACCTGCCAAGTCCCAGGGTCTTTAGGATGGTGTCTTGCTGGGGGCAGTGGCCCCTGTCTTCTTTGACGCCCCCTTGAGCAGTGCGAGCTTCTTAGGCAGGCCGGAGTTAGCCTTCATCACCACGTCATGCTCAATCTTCTTCCGGATCCCCACTTCCAGGCTCTTCTTCAGCTTTTGCTGCTGCACGGCGCGCGCCTTCTTGGGAGTGATGACTCGACCGCCTATCCTCGGCCCTCGGCTCCGCTCCGCCGCGGCCGCCGCCCTGCTTTTAGGTTTCTGTGCCTGGAACTTGCGCTGTCCCTGCGCCATGTTTCACCACAAGCCCGGGATTCATAATTTTGTGGTGGAAAAAAGAAGAATCCATGTCAGACAGTTCACACACGAATAACACTGCTTGGGGGTGGAGATGGAAGAAAAGTGTATTAATCAGACTCCTCATCACTGTGACAAAATACTGGACATTAGCGACTTAGGGGAGGGAGGTTTATTTTGGCTATAGTTTCTGAGGTTTTATTCTATAGACTGCCTCTGAGATCACGGCAGCAGGGGCATGTGGCTAGTCACCTGATGGCAGAGAGGAAGTGGACAGAAAGTGACAGAAAGGAGCCAGGGACAAGATATCCCCAGTGACCTGCTTCCTACCTGCCCCTGGGCTGTATCTCCTAAAGTTTACAAAATCTGGCAATATATCACTAGGTGGGGGGGACCAAGCCCTGATCACATGAACCTTCTTGGGACATACCATATCAAAATCATAATAGAAGCCATGCATCCTGACATGGCCACCCACGGGCTGGGGTTTATTGGTTGAGTTAGTTACTTGGGGCGATCACCTCCTCTGTGTTTTACAGGATTGGCTCTGTGTCTCCTGTTAGACTTTGTAACTTGTGGTGGTTTGAGAGAAAATGGCCCCCAAAGGGAATGGCACTATTAGTAGGCATAGCTTTGTCGGGGTAGGTATGACCTTGTTGGAGGAAGTATGTCAATGTAGTGGTAGGCTTTGAGGCCTCTATGCTCAACTGCCCAGTGTCATAGACCATTTCCTTCAAGATGAAGATGTAGCCAGCACCATGTCTGCCTGCATGCTCCTATGCTCCCCGCCATGATGATAATGGACTGAACCTCTGAAACTATAAGTGAGCTACCCCACTTAAATGTTTTCCTTATAAGAGTTGTCATGATCATGGTGTCTCTTCCCAGAAACAGAAACCCTAACTAAGATATAATTCCCTGGCTCCATTTGAGTGACAGGATGCTCTGGCTGCTGGCTGGAAGGTGGAAAGCCACTGATCATGTCTTACTTGTCTGTCTTCTGGAGGATTCCAGATTTGACACTCCTGTAAAGAGAGGCCATGCCGGAGAAAGATCTTCAAGGAGAGCCTCCATTCTCGTCTCGTTTCTTCAGAACAGCTATGAGCAAGTAGCCTGACTTCCTCTTGTAATTTCATACAAAGTGATTCCTTCCTTCTCAACCAGTCCCACCGTGCCCCTGGTGGAGGAAAACAGAAGATGTGAATACAGGGTTGTCTCCTGGAGTCTGTTCAGTCTGGTGGAGCTGGTAAGTCCATCGCTTTCAGCAGCTGTTGGACATGACCTTTACGGTGAGGCTCTGGGAAGTGGGGCTGTGCTTCTGCACTGAGCCAGGAGAGTCAATATTGAAAGATCTGTTCGTTTTCTTTGGCCTCCACCTGGTGGGAAAAACAACTGTAGCCACTCGTGATAAGGGGAAGGGACCTCAGAGGAATTTCTGTTCTGGGACAGCTTTCTGTTCCTCCCTTGAGAGGACCAAGAAACAGGAACTGAGTGAGAAAACCCAAGCCAGGGATCCCAGAGAGAAAGTTGCTACGAAACTGAGAGGAGACCGAGATGGAGGTTAGCACATGTCCTTAGAGGAGTCCCCATGCCTTTCAAGCCCTCCTACACCATCAACTATTTTCCCCATTGGGTAGTCCCGCTATGCTTTGGACATAGTTGGAGTGTGTCTCTGAAGGCTCACGTGCTAGAAGGTTGGTCCTGTGTGGTGATAGTGAGAGGCAGTGAAACCTTTACGAGACAGCCTAGTGAAAGGTTGCTAGGTCATTCATTGGGAGTGCCTCTGCTGGAGAAATTAGAGTAGTTCTCACACCAGACCACAGTTTGTTTCCTAGACAGTTGGTTGTTTAAAAGAGAGCATGCCTGGCCTCTTACCTTTTCCTCACATGCATACTTTGACCGTCATGCCTTCCACCATATTGTTTTGTATTGGAAAGCCCTTACAGAGCTAAGCAGACTCTTGGACCTCTAACACTGTGAACCAATAAACCTCTTTTCTGGACAATGTAGCCAGCCTTAGGTATTTTGTTATAGCAACAGCAAAACCCAGCCAGACTTAAGACATACTTTCCCAAGCTCCAGAGGCGGAAACAGCTTATGCTACAAGACATTTATGCCTAAGTGTCACTTATTCTGATAATCCATGCAGAATCCCCTCCTATCACCTAGTTCCCTGTATCCCAGAGAAGACAGGAATCACTATTCAGGACTTCCATCTACCCACTTCCACTACCTGGTTTTCCATGTTCATCCATCATCATTTTCCACCCAGTTTCTGAGACTCTCGGGCTCCCCGACCTCACCTGCACTCTCTAGTCCTTCTTGCCTCTTCTTGAACTTGGGTCATTGACTTTTGCTCCCTCTTCATCCCTCCTTGCTGCTCCAGATTCCTAGCCTCAGCCTCTGAACACCTGAGAGCCTCTCCATGATTCTCATCTTGCCCACTAAACAAAAGCGGAGACCAGCTACAAACAACAAAGCCTCTATTCTTAGCTGACCTTCAGACTCCCGGGACTTGCCATATGCATTTACCTGTTCCGCACTCACTTAACCGTCATGACTCAAATGCCTGCTAGATGTCATGCATGTAGGCCAGCAGGATGCAAATCCGTTCCCCAAACACCCACGTGTCCTTTGGATGAATAGCCCACTGATTTTGTCTCTCACTTGCTTTCAGCATGGATGCCCTTCTCTGTCCTTTTCCTGAAGTTGGCTGGGTCTGGGAAGGCAGAGACAAACAAAAGGCCTAGAGGAGTTTGGATGAGTAAGGAAGTCTGGGTAAGAGACACATGGAAAGAGCAGGGCTTCAAGAGTACATATTTTCTGGGTATTCTTATTATTGTCAAGACCTGGCGGTGGGCTGTAAGGCTTTTGGGGTTGTAGCTGCTGTTTAGGGCTACAGTCTCCCCCTGTAGTAGAACCAAGGCTGTTCTCCTAACACAGAGGGAGTACATGTGGCTGGCTAGCAGCTGGGGAGATTATGTAGCTGGAGAGCATTACTTGGGGAAGTCTTCCATGGCCAAGTCCCTCTCCTTACTCCACACCCCTACCTCTCCATGGTCTCTGCCATACCACACTGCAGGGGTCAGCCCTGTGGCAGACTTTCTGCAATGCTGAGCGGTCCCAAGGAGAAGGTCACACCTAGAGCCAGCTTTCTAATTCACATGGTCCAGTGTAGAATAAGAATCAGGACCCATTGTTCAAAAACAACTAAGACTGTCCAAGAATGTGATAGCAGAAAGTCAGATCAAGCATCAAGTCCTTCTAATTACAGACCCTACATATGAGTTCACAGTTCACGCTTCAATAAAGCTCGCCTTGCTTAGGCTTTATTTACCATCTAGTAGATGCCCAGTAAAGAATGAAAAAGGTTAAAGTTGGGCAACCTTGGATCATGAAGGACATATCATTATGGAGAACAAGGGATCAGGGATCCTTATTTTTCTTGCATTCAAGGCTGGATACATAGCCTAGGGCCAACCCTGCTGTGCCTCAGTTTCCTGTCTATACACTGAAGAGCCATCTTCCCTCCGTCTATTGTCTGCTGTAGGATGAGCAAGAATGTCCAGTGCACCAGCTGACCTTCAGCTCATCCTCATGCTGGTTCTGTGCAGTTTTAGAAAGGAGCAGTGTCCGCAAATTGTAGACATCACCATAAAGGCACAGTTAGTGTTTTTCCCTGAAGAGTCCATGTGTTGGGATGGACTGACATCCCCAAATGACAGCCATTTTTCTGTCATTAGACAGTCTGCCATTAGACAGACTGTCATTAGACACAGGACCATGGGGACAGGAAGCAGAATGATGTCAGAGACAGGAGCACATGGGATTGGGTAAGAAAATCAGCCCCCATGAGAGCAGTTCCCTATTGTAGGTAAAGAATGTCATCTACGTCTAGGCAGAGACACACTTCTGTCTCCTCTCTTAAAGGCTAATGCAATGGACAAGCTAGAGACCTGGTTAGGAGACCATCCTTAGGAAGGTGGGTTCGCCGTAAGATAATATATTTTTCCTTCCCAGAATTCCCATCCTGCGGTAAAGTTCCTATTAGCTAAGCCAGCTTGAAGTTCCCTTCACTGGTTCTGCCTACCTTTCAAGGAGTAATTAGTTCTTTTTTCTTCTCTTCTGTGTTTTTCATTCAGATGCTGGCAGAACCTAAGGAGGCTGTTAGCTCCCCAACTAATGCTTTGGGCCTCCTTGCTCTTTTTCTAAAGCCAACCCCCTGCTGCCACGCGCTGCCTGCTGCCATGGAGCTGACCACTGTGGCAGCTACCTTCTCCATTCCCTTCCTCTGGGCAGCTGCAACGCTTACAGCGTGCCTGCTCTGGAGTTTTTCTATCACACTGTAATAAACTAAGTTTCCCTTTACATCACTTTTAAATTCTCTTAGGAGACAAAGAACCCCGAGAAGGGACTCCAGTTTCCCGGGTGTAGCATGATGGCTCTGCTGGGACTCCCCAAGAGTCTCGTTTGCCTATTAACTTTTTAATTAGTAGAGAAAAATGAACATGTTCCTGTAGCCCTAGATGGCACCAACTAGTCACAGCCAGTCCAAACCTGTCATTCCACCTGACTGACTGTGACAAAAGTCATCAGTGAGAAAGGAGAACTTGGCATTTTCTGAAACACCAGCTACCATTATAAACCCTCTTAAAAGACACATTTGCTAGGATTCTTAAAACACCCCCCTTTAACATTTATTTTATTTTTATTTTTAGGATGTTATATATGAGGACTATATTTATATCATTTCCACCCCACACTCTTCCTCTGCCAACTCTTCTCATGTCCCCAAAACTCCCTCTCAACTTTATGACCTCCTCTTCTTTGATTATGTTGTATACATGCATATAACCATACACAAATGTATATATAAGTACAGCCTGCTGAGTTCATTTAGTGTTGGTTACATGTTCATGTGTTTAGAGCTGACCAGTTGGTGTTGCATAACCTGTCAGGGAACTTATCCTTGACAAAGACTCATTTTCCCTATGTCTATAGCCATCAATTGCCTGTGGCTCTTTATCTGTGGGTAAGGCCCTGTGAGATTTCCTACAACCCTGTTGGGATGTCAGCTGACGTCACTGTGCAGTCTTGTTTGGGTGACTATACTGTTAAGATTGCATGGGTGCAGATCCCTGTCATACCCAGAAGACACTATCTTTTTTTTTTTTTTTTTTGGTTTTTCGAGACAGGGTTTCTCTGTGTAGCTTTGCGCCTTTCCTGGAACTCGCTTTGGAGACCAGGCTGGCCTCGAACTCACAGAGATCCGCCTGGCTCTGCCTCCCGAGTGCTGGGATTAAAGGCGTGCGCCACCACCACCCAGCCAGAAGACACTATCTTACAGCAGACACCCTGGTCCTCTGGCTCTTCCAATCCCCCCTTCCCTTCTGTGATGTCCCCTGAGCCTGAAGTGTAGAGTTAGAAAGTCCATGATGCAGAAACTGTTAGCCACCCCCTGACAAGAAGTTCAATACCTTGTCAAGGCTGTAACTGTGAAGATGGAGCTCACATCCGTGGGCTTCAGTCTGTGCTCTTGACTGCTAGTGTCTTAACCAATTAACCAATTAATATCTCATGAAACTCTGAGAGGCAAATGACAGCCATCCTGTGGGATGGCTGTGGACATGGAAGGCAACCCAAGCCTGTAAAGTAAGGGGTGTTGATAACAAGGACGACCATGGCCATGTCCTTAGGTGCCTCTGACTTGATGCCTCTGGCCTCAGTTTTCTCCTCTATAGAGTGGGAATGAGATGGCTTTGCATCAGATGAGTTCTGTAGTCACTTCTTGTCTTGGGTTCTGGTGAAGAAAGAGCCTCCGTTCTAGGGATAGCTGATAAAGAAGGGTGAGCTATCCATTTGGCACAACCTAGAGACCCAGGTTTGCTACCTAGCTGGCCAGCCCTCAAGCTTACATGTCATATTGTCCCGTCCCAATACTGGGGACCAACACAAGCATGTATCCTCCAGAACATGGAAGAGAAGTCCAGAGCACAGAGAAAGAGACTCCCAGGAAGGTAAAAGAAGGGGTTAGAGGATGCTGATCACTTCTGAAAGTGAGATAGGGGAATGGTGAGCTAGCCTCTGGCAGGCTGCAAGAAGAAGGGATAGAGTGTGATAATTTGTGCCAATGAGTGTGGGTTTCTGTCTATTTGTGATCTGCTTTAGATCAGGGGCACTAATATATAAACTTGCTAGAGGAGAACACCCAGAAAGGACTAGGCCTTCTGCTGAGGGCCAGTGTCTGGGGAAGGGTCCCCAAGCTGTCATTTCAGGGAGCCTGGATGAGTAGGATTCCAACAGGAAGAGAAGGAAGAGGAGAGGGATTCTGGGCAAAGGCAGAGGTCTCTGCAGCCAGAATGGGCAAGTGGTGTTTGCAACAGGTAGCATGCCTCCTGCTGAGCTGCCTGTTTGAGGGCAGCCAGGGGGGAGCCTGGAAGATGAGTTGTGGCTTGGGAAACTGCAGAGGACCTTGTGGACCAGGCTGAGGGGTTATCCGTTAGCATGGAAGCCTTTGGAGACTCACTGAGTGCTTTGTTAAAAAGCACATGTTGCATGGGCTTTCGTTATATAAGTTTTCTAGCCCACCGTAGAAGGCATAAGAAAGGTCAGACAAGCATCAAGAACAAAACCCCTTTCAGTTTCTATGTGCAGAGAGAGCACCAGCAAGAACTGGTTTTTCAATGGTGAATGTGCTCTCTCCCGTGGGTTCCCAAAGCCCAAACTGAAGCCTGGGTTTTAGTGCTATGAAGGGCTCTGGAGACAGAATAGCTTGCTTCTTTGAGCAAGGGCCCTCGAAGGACCAGAAGAGGGAGGGTACAGGAAGTCCAGGGCTCCACACTGTCAGCAGTGGCCCCGCCTTCGGCACTTAGGCTTCAGGCAGTGGCAGTCACACATTGCTTTTCTGGCCTGGGACCCCAAGGCATGGTGTAGGTCCTGGAGCTCGTGGAGTTGGGGCGCTGCTGGGGCTGGATCAGTCACGCAGCAGGGCGGGGGTTGGAGGCGGGGACAGCGGGACAGGTCGGGCTGGCCGGCGATTTCCTGACAGCTGCAAGCCAGCCAGGAAAGCAGGGGATAGCTCGGACAGCTGCTCTAGACGTCCTGCCAGGTAACGGGAGGAAGGTCTTGGGAGGCCTCACCCCAACCCCTCTGCTGAATCCGGGGGCTGAGCTTCCTTCCTGCAGAGCCGCGAAGCACATGGAGATCACAGGAGAGGCTGGCCTGGGCTGCATGGCCCCGGGACAGGCTGCTCAGCCTTGACTCCCCCAGGACTGGTCCGGCTCCTTTCACCCAGTTAGGCCCTCTGCCTTGCACCCTAAGAGGGACTATAGGAGCCCAGGAGCACCAGGGCTTTTAGAAAGAGCCCTCTGGACCCCCAGTCACACCCAGACCCAGTTTTCCAGAGGAAACTGAGGCTTATAGTGGTAAAGTGACTGGAAACGCTGGCTGACGGGGAGGTGCTGGGAGTCCACGTGGGCTGGCACAGGCTTGAGCCTGCTACCACACGTGGGAAAAAACCAAAAACTCAGAGACAGTTAAAAGAAAAAGAAAAAAGAAAACTTTCCGGAGCAGAGGGAGAGGTCAGAGAATGGGTGGATCCTGGGGCTTAGCTTCCTCCTGGTTCCCATCCATGCTGTGGTCTGGCTGTGTGACTCTGCCGGGCTGTGTTGCCTCTGGCCCAGGTGTGTGTAAGCACACACAGGTGTGTACCACACCCTGGTGTACCAGAATGTACTAACTTCTACCCTTGACTGTGGGAAAGTCTCTGAATCCATATATCTAGCCGTTAACCACAGAGTCCCTTGGGGGAACCTGCCCTGTTGGCCTCTACAGAGGAAACCATTAGCCTTTGACTTCAGCAATCAGAAAGTGTCAATGAATGGATGACCACAGAGGTGACAGGTAAGGAGGAAAAACCCGACTGGCATGTAAGTTGGTGAGTCCCTTATCTCTGGAAGAAGCCAGTACATACAAAATTGTTTCTTTTCAATGGCGCAGGCACAGGGGTGTGCAGCCAGGACAGTCTGTCCCATATGAAGTCAGAGTTCAGTTTGAGGGGTCAGGTTCATGGCTCTCTTCAGGTAGAATGAACATACATATCTTAGTGGGTGATATCCACCCATGAAGGCTAACCTATAAATTTTTGTTTGGGGATGCTGAAAAAGAGATGTGAGGTCTGAGGTCCCTTGGCCTCTCGGAAATATCACAGCGTGAATGCACAGGAGGGAGGGAGGGCCGCTCCTCTGGAAGAGTGGGACTGTCGTGACAAGCTGGGTGAGGTCCTTAGTCCAGATCTTGAGGAGGAGGCTGAGTCTGGATGCTTCAGCAAGAGGGGCACCTGAGCTAAGTCTTGGAGGTTGTGCTGGGGAACCAGGAGAGGTAATACATAAAATGCAATACGTAAAGGAACAGTGGCTGGGGCAGAGGGCAGAGGGCAGAGGGCAGAGGGCCTTGAGTATTCAACCAGGGAATCTGAGCTTTGTGATCAGTCCTGGGGTACTGTGATGGCCTCTGTTGGGGCTGGGCTCAGAAACACATTGGCTCCTGTGACAGTTCTAGATGGAAGCCGCTGCTGCTTGAGGCTGCAAGAGACCTGGGAAGTGTGGACTGAGTGGGGCTGGTGGGAATGTGGAGTAAGGCATGCCACCTGAGATGGTGTACGGTTGTAGTTGGGATTCAATAGCCTTATTTAATTATCCCAACACCAACCCACTTGAGATCACTATTGCCCCCATACTGCAGGAGAAGATTCTAGAGTCAGAAAGGTTGAGCAATTTGTCCAAGGTCACATGGCAAATACATGGGGTCAGGGATCTGACACCAGAGAAAGACCCACTCCAGTAACCAAGTAAGTCAGTGACCCAGACGCTTAAGACTGGGAGGGAGGAGCTTGTGGGATGGCTCCATAGGTGAAACCACTTGCTGCTGAGTGTGATGACCTGAATTCCATCCCTGGAACCCACAGAGTGGAAGGAGAGAGCTGGCCCTGAAATCTGTCCTCTGTCCACATGCATGCTTAACTGTTAAAGAAAAGGGAAGAAAGGGGCAGGAAGGAAGGAGACCTGTGAAGATAGAGAATTGATTCCAGTGCTTGGGTACGGAGGAAGCCAGGTCCAGGATCAGGTGTATCGGTGTTGAGCAACTTGTCATTGGTCAGCTCAGCCTATAGGCAAGCCCAGCCTTGGTTCAAGAACTTGGTGGGCCCTTGTGACAGTTGCTGGGCTTGCTGCTGGGAGTGAGCATGAGCCTACAGGCTGTGGGGCACTGGCCTGGTGTCTGGGAGAAGCTTGGCAGGAGGTGATGGTGCCAGGGAGTGGGTCTAGGGACTCGGCTTTAGTCACCGAGTTCCCAGCATCCCTTGCTTTTCTCCCACACAGAAAGATTACAATGCACAGGGGATTCCTTGAGGGAGGATGACTTCTGTTTATCATAGTTTTCCAGAGCCTGGCTCCCTTCAATGTCTCCCCATAAAAGGGCTAAATATACAGTTGCAGAATATTGTGAACTGCTGTGTGAGACGCAGAGCAGCCACAGGCCTCTTAGCGAGTCACAGCATCGGGGGGTTGGAAGGACAGACAGGGAACCTGGAAGTTTAGACAAGCGGTCTTTGGTCAGTTGTCAGTGATGGACAGAAATGGATCCAGACCCTGTGGCTTCCAACTCGGAGGTTTTGCCTTCTCATCCTCCACACGGAGGGAGACAGCTATGCTGGAGAGCAGCCTGCGGGCATGCCACCACACAGCCCGAGGGGCAGCATGCAAACAGCTTCCAGCAGCAGGTGGGCCACTTCCAGCTGGTGTTCTCTTCAGCTCATAACACCACACACACACACACACACACACACACACACACACACACACACACACACACACCACATCCATGCACCACACAAACACATATCTCACACACACACACCACACATCCATGCACCACACAAACACATATCACACACACACACACCACACATCCATGCACCACACAAACACATATCACACACACACACACACACACACACACACACACACACACACACACGTACACTACATCCATGCACTACACAAACACATATCACACACACACACACACACACACACACACACACACACACACCACATCCATGCACCACACAAACATATATCACACACATAACACACACACAGCATACACATACATACACCACACAAACACACATAACACACACACACACACACACACACACACACACACCACAATACACTGTTTTTCTAGTATTCATATCACTTCTTTGGCCTCTCAAAGTCTTGTTTCTTCTGAGAGTAATTTGGCACGCCAGTTTACCAAGAGCTAGAACCTGGCCCGTCTGAGTGTGCAGGATCAGGAAGCCCCCAGTAAAGACAGAGTATGTGCATGGACTTCCAGACTCCACAGCACAGAGGGGAAGCCCCAAATGAGCCACTGTGGGAGGAGAGGAAGGAACGACCAAGTGAGGAGAAAAGAAGCAAAAGTTAACAGAGCTCATGGTGTGGACAGCTGCTAGCCTGTGCAGAGCCATCTTTGGGGACACACATACTAGACACCTGGGTCTCTGTCGCTCAGGAAGCAGACAGATGGCCAGGTCCGCATGAGGAGTATAAGGGCAAGGCAACTTTAGGAGGTGCTATCCACCCAGGACACTTTGTGAGTGACAGGAGAATGCTGAGAAGAATGTGAACCCTGTCCCTCGACTGGTCCTCATGACAACCACGCCCAGGGTGTGTGTGACAGGTGTGTCCCAGGGGCTTTCTGGCTATTTTCTTGGCAGAAGCTTCAACACACCCCATCGAGGAAAACCTCTTTTCCATTTTGCAGGAAAGTTAGCTGAGGAGGAGGGAGGGACCACTCCGGGGACCTGGTCTTTCCTCCTCTGCTCTCTTTGATCGGCAGTGGTGGAGGCAGGATTCAAGCCCAGGCAAACTGGCTGTCTTAGAGCCCTTGTCCCCTTTTGTCACCGTCTACGCTCTGTCTCCCCTGCTCAGCTGCTCTAAGTGGCTCCTTTCATGTGACTTCACCTCTGGCCACAGGAGGAAGCACATGATGGTCCCGATGCTCTGCCAGCTCCACACCTGTGCGGAACAGCTGGTCTGGCCATCAGCCTACTCGGTTCTGGCCTTGTTAGTGCTGTGTCTCATCAGATTGGAGTACTGAGGGCTGAGGCAGATATATTGAACCTCTTGGAGAGGGGGTCCTGAAGGCCCTTTCCTGCCGGGGCAATGTCGCCTGTGAGCGCCTCTTTCTGCATGGGGAGCAAAGGATTTTCACTTGTGGCGGGTTCTTCTCCAGAGAGTGTGTTCCCAATGTCAATTTATTTTGGCATCCTGTTCTGGCTTCCTCAGAAGGCTGGCGGGACACTTTCTTCTCTTGTGGCTTGTTGACACATCCTGGACAGGTGACTGAGGGATCTACAGTGGCGGTAAGCTCAGGTCGGGTGGAGCCCGGCTCCAGGATATTCTACCACATCCACACATTTGTAGAAGATTTTGAGACGTAGTAGCAAGCTCCAATTTCCAAGGTCTCTGTTGCCACGTATCTGGGCCAAGGATCATGTGGCTTACCTGGGAGAGATGAAGAAGGAGGCCAGGCCTGAGAGTTGTGTGTGCGTGTGTGCGTGCGTGCGTGTGTGTGTGTGTGTGTGTGTGTGTGTGTGTGTGTGGTTGAATCCATCTTTTTATCTCTCAGTGGGGATTAAATTTCAACACTTGAAATCTTGGAAGGTAACAGTTCACTGTAAATCTAAACCACAGCCATGGCGATGGTATTCTCTCTAGCAGTCAGACTGGGTGGGCTCAGCAGCCTCATTCATGCTCCTAGTGCCCTCCCGGGTCTGTAGTTTCTGTGACCTGCCAGAGTCAGCCAGAGAAGACACATGGGTAAGGCTTGGCATGGGAGTGGCGGGTGCACCACGACCCACTTGGCACCCAGTGGGAAACCCCTCCTCGGAGAAGCTGCTTTTGTGGTTCTGAGCAGGCTATTGCCTTCATCCCCCTTTTAACTAACTCTTAGGAGCACCCAGGAGAGTAGGAGACGGGCTACAATGCCTCAATTGCCAGTGCAGGCAAGAGGAAAATCTCCTATTACCTGCAAGATTGGCTTAGTTTCACTTTATTTACTTTAGAGATTGCTTGGTGTGGAGCCCTGGGTCAATCTGGATCCAGCCAGTGTTCTGGTCTATGGATGGAGCTGTGCCATACTGCCTTTCTCAAGCAGCCTGCTGGCACGGAAGCTTTGTAGGTGCAGGTCGGGGGGGGCATTTTGTCCCAGAGCTGGAGGTTGGATGCAGAGAAATGCCCCACACGTGGCTCAGAGCTTGATGGAAATACACTCATCCAGTCCTTAAGAAAGTCTGAGTCAGGCACTACAGTTATTGCCTCCCTACCTTACCCAGGTAGGGGCTGGGACACAGAGAGGTGGAATAACTTTCCCAAAGTCACACAGCTGGTAAGTGACTAAGCTGGGATTTGAACTCAGGCATCTCAGCTCCAAGGCTATTTCCTCCATCATTCCTTTGTCTACCTCCTCTGAGTGCTTAACTTAGGACCAGTTCTGATTCTAACCAGCCATGTGCCCTCAGCACTGGCCCACTAGAACCAAGGTCCTCTTCAGTGAAATGAGGAAGGTTCCCTGCCTGTCTGTCTCAAATGCTCACCCCAGGGATTGGAGAGGCCTGGTGACCAAGGCTCCCTGTGGTGGCTTTACCTGTCTCGGGGTTTTCTGTTGAGCTCCACTGTCCTGGTGCACTCTGTCCCTTGCTGAGTCTTCTTGGTGTCAGCATTGGTCCCAGGTTCTCCAGAAGACGGGGACCTCTCTGGCATTTGTGCTTTCTCACTCGCCCTTGGATTCAACGGATGAATCTAAGGAATGTACAACTCAGACTGCGGCCATAGAGATGATTGTTTATAGGCAAGTGAGTGGAGCATGTCCCCAAAGCTTTCGGAGGAGGTGAGATGAGCTTGCTGTACCTAGAAGGACAAGCGGCCTCGGGCAGAGGGGAAGTGGAGGGTGGTCAACCTGTGCACAGTGCAGAACTTCATGAGAAGTGCAGGTTAGCAGAGAAGGGGTTTCGTTAGATACATAGAGGGTTTTTCCTGGCTTGGAGTGCCCCTGGAGGGGATCTTGCCCCGGACTTGCTCTGGCTGGTTTCCAGCAGAGCTCCCCGTTGAGCTGAAGGACTTTAATTTAATGGTCTAACACTAGTGAACGAGCTATGGGAGATGCTCTGGAGCCCTGGGGGTCAGGGCAGCTTCTAGGACACCAAAGGCCATGGCTGTCAGCGTTCCTACCAGGGACAGCTCTGGCCCTCCCCATGGCCACAGCAGATTTTACCCTTCTGGAGACACAGAAGCATCAGGAAGGTTTGCAGGGATTGTTAAACATGCAGGGCTTGCTTCCTGTGATGGCGTATTGAAGCTGGCCTTGGTCTGGGCAGGACGGACCCATCGGAGGCTTTCTTTCCAAGGTGAGGTTTCGCGGTGACAGAAATAGCAGCCATGGTTCCCAGATGAGCACAGGGCAGGAATGCGGTGAAGGGACCAGGTTCAGTTTGATTTCTGAGGGTGGAGCCATCTGAATGGGGAGAGCCTCCCTGGAAAGGTTGACTGGTTCTTACAAGGAGCCCTGCATCTTTCTGTGGTGTTGTGGTCTACACTGGTGTTCTAGGAGATGGATTGATAGTCATCCTCAGGATGATCCATGTCTTCAGGAGAGGATGCAGGAGGGTCTTGAGTTCAAGATCTCACGTCTGCCAGATGGCGACCATGGCACTCGAGGCCTCCGGTGTGGCGGCTCTCCTAACTGGCACCACCTTCTCCACAGACCCACAGAAAAAAGCTTACTCTGACTCTGCCTTATACCTTTTATTTTCATCTCACTGGTTGGCTAGGGGCTGAGATTTGAGTTTTGTTTTGTTTTGTTTTTTGTATCTCAATGTTTAAAAATTATATATGTAACATAAAATTTACCATTTTAACTAAATATAGTCAAACATCCCAACCTCTTAGGGTTGTGTTTAACACTGGCTGCTGGATGTCCCTCTCTGTCATGATGTCACAGCTTCCCTCTCAGCAAGGTGGCCTCAGGGCCAGGACTCACTCTGGGCTCTCTGATTCCCTGTCATTGGTCTAGACAGGGATGTTATATAAAACCAACGTAACTGTCTGCCTGGGTACACTAGCATCTACCCAAACTATTCTACCATATGATGGATTGGGCTATAGATATCATGTGAACCATGTTCCATTAAGATTTGTAACTGGAGCCTTGAGCCAAAAAGATTTGCTTAAAAATAGTTTAATTATACGCCATAGATAAGCTCCTAATGGAATTTACCAAACTACTAAATTAAGCTTTTCCACTAATCACAAGCATATTATACGAGCATGAGGTTAGCTTTGACTGTAGTCCCCCTCCAGGCCTCTGGAGAATTGCTGAATATTTCCTGGTATGCAGAGGCTGGAACACCATCCCTCTTCCTGTTTTCAAATGTGGCTGGGTGGCTTTTCTGTCATCTCTTGCTATCTTGCTATAGTTGGAGTCTGAATTTGCTCAGGTAAGAGCTATTTATTCCCAGCGTGTGTCCTGACCACGGACACTACCAGATCTATTTCCTGTTTCTCCAGCTGGCTCTCTCTCTAGCCGCTCCATCTTCTGGGATGTGTCCTCCAGCCCACTCCCTACTGCTTGTCATGGCCTCTCCATAGACCACACCACCTCTGCTGTGTCATCTAGCCCTTAGATTCTAGGGGTTCAACTTTGCTTGGGGTAAGCCCTGGGGTTCTGACTTCGTAGGTGCAGCTTAGGTCTCAGGGCAAGTCAGCAGGGCAAGTAGCGGTATACCCAGCAGACCTTCACAGTTCTACAGCCAAGACAGGGTCGTGTGGCATGTGGGCTGTGTCTTAGCATCCCCACTTCACCAATGAGCACGGCAAGCCTCAGAGAATTTAAACCACAGGGTCTGGATTCCTATGTCCGGTCCTAGTGGGACTACCTACAGTGCGGGCACCTCGGCTGATCCCCTGCACCAGCTTGGCTCCCCCCAGGAGAAGGGGAGCCTACAAGGTCATCCTTGGAACAGCAGGCTCTCTGCTGACTTCCTTCCGCTCTTCTCTGGTGACACAGTCATGTTCCAGGGCCTAAGCCAGCTGTTTATGCTTTAGCCCTGGCTTGGGTCTACAAATGCAGCTAGTTAACTCTTTCTGCCCCAGCCTCCCTTGTACGGACACACTCACTGTAGGCAGCTACCCACTGGGGCTCTGTCTGCAGCCTGTAAAACCTCTGGGGCTGGGCTGTCCCAGAGAGGCCCTAGAAAGAACTTCGTGATGTCTACAGCTGACTGATCTGTCCTTTCTCAGGGGACACACTGCCCAGTGCACGGCTGATGATGCTTGGCCTGTAAACTTCGGAAGACTTCAGAAGCCCTCAACTGTGCTCCGGAGGGACAGCACGGCAATGTAAACTGAGTGTTTTGTTTTGTTTTGCTTTTTTGATTTTTGCAAGACAGGGTTTCTCTCTGTAGTTTTGGTGCCTGTCCTGGATCTTACTCTTTAGACCAGACTGGCCTCGGACTCACAGAGATCCGCCTGGCTCTGCCTCCCGAGTGCTGGGATTAAAGGCATGCACCACTGCCACCGCCCAGCATAAACTGAGCTTTCAGCCATGTTTCCTGCCCACCTGTCTGGTCCCAATCTCATTACATAAAGCAGTGTGATGGGAGTCTTGATGCTGTTGCTTCAGGACTTGGGCTCACAGAAGACGGAAGTGGGCAGGTGGGCAGGTAAGTCCTAGAGTTCAGCAGAGGAGCCGGGCCCACCAGGAGCATAAGGTGCTGGCAAGAAGAACCTGTTCTAGCTTGCCTTCACCACTCACTCTCTGTGGGTAGCAGGCACCTACCTCAGTTATAAAATAGTGGTCCTTCGTGTCTCTGAGGGAGGCTGTGAAGATGTAGTCAGTCAGTGACAATGTGAAAGCCTTTAACCAAGATAAAGCCTTTTAATTAGTCAGTTAGCTAAGGTTTCATTTTGGATTGGGTAGTATAGCCCAGGCTGGTCTAGACTTTGAAATCCTTCTGCCTCAGGACTCCCAGTCTCCAGGCGCTGGGAGTGCAGGAATGTGCTACTATGCATCTTGCCAGCCTTTAAAATAAGAGTTATTTATCTTATTCTGCAGCCATGTAGTTCCCAGTCATTGTGTTGGGCCACAGTAATGATCTGTGTGTTAAGACAGGCTAGTCAGTGCTGGCTCAGTAAGCCTGAATGGCTTTTGTCCCAACAGTGACCTGCAGAGTCCACCAAGGGCAGTGAGGCTCAGTTACTGCCTCACAGCCCAGAACTCCCAGCCTGTCAAATTAGGCCTCACAGAAAGAAGAGGTCCAGGCTCTCTGGAGCCCTGGGCCATTTCTATCCACTGGTGAAACAGAGAGCGAATTCTGCAGAGTTCAGAAACGAGGCTGTAACGAGGAGCTTGGTGTGTCCCCACAGCCAGAGAGTCTGCCCTCCTTTTGCAAATATTTGCTGAGGGGTGTGGAGGGTGAAGGCCACAATGCAGGCTGTAAAAGAGGGGTTCCTGGGAATACATATGGATGGTTGGACACCGGTGCACCTGACCGGATGTAGATTCCAGTCAGCCCTGTTCACTTGGTGTCGCTGTGTGCAAAGGTCTGTACTATGAGGGGGAAACTGAGGCTAGAGCAGCATAGCCACTCACTTAAGTCACACAGTGACTTAGTTATTACTGTGTGGCTGCCACACAATGCTTGACAAAAACAGCTTGAGGAAGGAAGAGTACAGTGTGGCCGTGTGGATGTTACTTACACTGTTCAAGGTTCCATCAAGGCAAGGAGGTCACGGCAGCAGGGCCTTGAGGTAGCTGCTCACACTGCATCTGCAGGCAGAGAGCAGAGAGCCACGGGCACATGCTACCACTCAGAGTGCTTTCTCCACTTCATGCTGGACTCGGCATACCTGCCAGGGAATGTTGCCACCCACGGTGGGCAGGTCTTCCTATCTTAAAAATGCATTCGAGATAACTAGCTCCTCCCTACAGGCATGCCTAGAGGCCCATAAACTAGGTGATTTTAGAATCTGCTAGGTTGACAGCACTAATCATCACACATGGCTAGGAAGTGGGGATCAGAATTCCAGTGTAGGCACAACAGCTGCAGAGCCCACTCCCACCACAGGGCACGTGATAAAAGTGATGCTTTCTATGACGCGATTTGCTGCTCACACTGCCATTGCCAGGCTCTGCTTTTCAAATTTTATAGCAAAACATGGGTTTTTAACACTAGGTCTGATATAGTCAAGGATGCACTTAGCATTTCAAATGTAATTATGGCAGGGGAAACATGTAGTCTCTGAGCTGTAAAATGCTCTACAAATAAGAGCAAATTATTGTGTCTAATTTGTGATAAGGAGACAATCAGAGATGTTCAGTGGTTTGCCCAAGGACATGGGAACAGCATACGGTGCTGTCAGGGTGTCGGCCCTGGTCATGGGACTGCAGGGTGACTGACAGAACCAGGAAGCCTGTGCTGCTGGCCTTTATTATCCCTTCTTGTTGCTTGGGCTTTTTTCTTTCTTTTAGCTCTTAATGAAACTCGGAGTCAAGGCATGGGTGGGGTGAGGGTGAGGGTGAGGGTGGTGGTGGGGGTGAGGGTGGTGGTGGGGGTGAGGGTGGTGGTGGTGGTGGTGTCTCTCAGGATGGGGTTGTGGCAGTTGAAACTTGTAGCTGGAGGCAGAGCTCTGGGGCAGGAGGGTGGAGAGGAGAGGCTGGGCTGCGAGTGGGCCAGTATGGATGTTATAACCCTATAAAACCCAGGCAATGAGTCATTTTAAAACAGGGAGTTAAATTGGAATGCAGGGTCCGTTCCTCCAGTGTACACATAATACAGATGCAAATTTTCTTAAGTTAAGAAAACAGAAGTATGTTTGTTTAAAAGATCCAAGGATTGAACCTGGCCCCGTGGACGGTGTCAGCGCTGAGCTCCGCAGGCGGCAGGCGCGTGTGATAGGAAGGGCGGCCAGGCAGACGCTCTCATCTTTGCTGAGAGCCACATGTCACTTGTTTGCTTCTTCATTCATTTTTCCAAGGGATTCGCTTTCCAGATCAGAAGCTGTGCAGGGGCTGTTTCATGTGTGCTGGCTTTATTTATTCTTCACGAAGTCCTTGTGTGCCTGGCACCACTGTATGAGTTTTTAAGATGAAGAAATGTACTCTCTGAGACATTAAGTAACTGGGCTGCAGTTCCCTGGCCAGTAAGAGATGCAGCGAGATAGGGATATATCTTACAACCAATCTGCTATTTCCTCAAGACATGCGCAAGAAAGCCTTTTCATTTTCTGTGTTCCTAATCTCAGATCTTCCATTTAGGTCTTCTCCCTTCCTCTCTGAGATACATTTCAGAAACTTTCCTCCAATGAGGGCGGCACGTGGCAGTTTTTGTTATCCTTCCTGGCTAATGCCACTGTTTCTCTTGTTCTGAGAGGATGCAGTCCTCACATGTCGGAAGTGTTTCACTCTCCTCTTTTGGAGTGTTCGTTGCTGATGAGAAGCGAGCTACTCCAACGCGCGAGCCACTGTGAAGTAACAAAACCTCATTGCTGTTTTTAAAACATTCTCTTGGGAGTGGGGATGTGGCTCAGTGGGTAGAGTGAGGACCTGGGGTCAGCTCTCTGGGATTCTGTAGCAGTGCAGGCCGGTCATCTCAGCACTAGGGGGTGGGGTCAGGAGAGCCAAAAGGATCCTGAGGCCCCAGTGGTCAGCCGGTCTAGCCAATCAGGGAGCGCCAAGGTCATTGCGAGACCTTGTCTCAAAATGCTCCCTGCATTCCACTACTTAACTAGCTTTCTTTACTCTGATACAGCGTGGTACCTCCTCCCTAGAGAATGGTGCTTCCCATGATGCGCTGGGTCTTCCTACATCAATTAACATTCAAAACACAGAGATACTCACACAGGCCAACATGATTTAGGCAGTCCTCATTCAGGCTGTCTTCCCAGGTGATTCGAGGTTGACATTTAAAACTAACCGTTACAAGGATTGACAGGATTACTCAGCAGTTAAACATAAATACTGTTCTTTCGGAGGACCTGAGCTAGGTTCCCAACAACCACATAAGTAGCTCACAAACACCTATAACTCCAGCTCCAGGGGGATGTGGCACCTTTGGTCTCTGTGGGCACCTGTATTCATATGCACATAGCTGCATACATACAAATAATTAACAACAACAACAAGTCGGGCTGTGCTACAAACCCTCAGGACCCACCCACAGTGATCTGCTTCCTCCAGCCAGACCCACCTCCTAAAGTTCCATAACCCCTTGAAACAGTGTCACCCTCTGGGGACCAAGTGTTCCAGCACATGAGTTCATGGGAGGGGGACATTTCCCATTCAAACCACAACAGATCTATGTGATAGGGGGGTGTGGTCATTTGAAATCCGATTAGTTGTTTTGAAATGCTAAGGTAATTATTATCAGCTATAATTGTCCTGCTGTGCTATAGAGCATTAGAAGTAATAATGGGGAAAACTATGCAAGATGGCTGGAGGTAGGAAGAAGAGAATCACGTGTCACTCAGCTTTCTGCTACTGTAACGAATACTTCTGGACAGTCAGCCTGCAGAGACACAGTTTATTTTGACTTGTGGCTTTGGAAGTTTCGGTCCCTGGTTGCTTGGCCCTTCTGCTTTAGGGTCTGTGACAAGGTTGGACACATTATCAGGGAGGGCGTGGCAGAACAAGGCTCTCGGCTTGTGTTTCAAAGGATGAAGAAAGATAGGAATGGTTTGAAGAAAAAGGGTGTTGGCAGTGGTTTTATGTGTTGCATAGCTCTTAAGACATAGGAAAACCACTGGGCTATCAGTGAGAAGGTCCTGATGAACTCAGTAGGCACAGTTCTGTGGAGGGGTGCAAGCAAGAAGCCAGAATTAGGTATAGGCATGTCCTCTAAATGAGGACATCGTCCATCTTGGGCCTTTTGCTGGATGCTGGGGGTATAACTAACCAGCAGAATGCTTGTGAGTCCTTCCCAGGTAGCAGAGAAGACAGAAGACGAGCACCAATGGCAAAATAATGACAGGACAGTGCTCGCTCAGCAGGCCAAGTGTGCCCCCAGCGTGGCTGCTCTAGTCACCACACTGTACATCAAGCCCGCATTTCCTAAGTGCATAAGCTTACTCACTTCCAAAGTGCTGCCCCGTTTGACAAACAGTTCCCTGTCAATGCATCCACCCCAGGCACGGGCAACCACTCTTCTAGTTTACTCAGAGTTCAGCATTTTATATTTTACACGAAAGCCAGACCGCATAACATTTTCTTTTTCTGTCTGACTGTGTGTAAGAGTGTACCAGTGTCCGTGTGTGTATGAGTACACAAGTGCATGTGTGTGCATGAGTGTGCATGGATGTGCATGTGTGTACAAGTGCATGTGTGCAAATGTGGAGGCCAGCGGCCAGCATCAGATGTCTTCCTCAGATGTTCCCATTTTACTTTTTGAGATAAGGTCTCACTGACCCTGGAGCTCACCAACCCAGCTAGACTGGATGGCCAGCAGGCCCTAGAGGTGTGTGTGTGTGTGTGTGTGTGTGTGTGTGTGTGTGTGTGTGTGTGACAATTACACTATTCCGCTGTCAGTGGACGTGGAAGTTGTTTCCTTTCTTGGTTGTTGGTTAAAGTGCTGCAAATTGATAAGAAAATGCAAAAAATGTATTTAAATCATTTTTTTTGTTTTTTATGTTGCTAAATAGTTCTGTTCTTTATGTTTGAATAATCTTCCTGCTGTCTTCAAATCTTTAGTTTTGAGTTCCTGGAGCCCAGAAAAAAAAATGTAATATATCAGAGGAGGTACAAAACACCTCATAAACAATGGAATTTGAACACGTTGTAGTGTATACCATTGTATGGTTAAAAAAAAAAATGGGTCCAGTGAATGGAAAAGGACTGAGGACCCTGAAAAGGAGGAAAAGAAATGGAGAGCATGTGATACTGAAGTCTGAGGCTGTTAAAATCAGGATCCCATGTTTGTGACTCTGGAATACGCGCTTAGGAGCCTCTTCTTATACATCACTTAGGGTAATCTCAGCTGCAGGTTACCTCCCCCAAAACCTCAACTCAGTGAATTGAAATGATTGTAGTTACTACGTAGACAGCAAGAAGTCTGAGGAGGGTGAACGGGAGTGTATGGTAGGTGACTCAGTGATACCACCAGGGTTGTGGTTCCTTCGGCTCTGCCCTCATGCTTCTGCCTCTTGGTCACAATGTGGCTGCAGAAGCTCTGCTTAATGTATGAGATCACACAACATCCCTCAGAGGAAGGTGGCAGGTGATGCCTGGAACTCCCCTGGTAGCCTTATGTCTTATGCTGAGAGAAGGAGCTCACCCCACCTTGTTGACAGCCAGAGCCTTGTTTGTTTTCACGGGCTGGGACTCTGGGGCAGGTGATGAGGTTGCCACCCTGAGTGGTGAGTCTGGAGTGTGTGAGAAAAGAGGAAGGGATGGCTGGAATTTCTTAGGAAGCAGATCTGTCTAACTCAAAGCCTGCTCCAGCGTGAAGGTTCAGCTACTCCAAGGTCTGTTCTGCCCAGACAGTCAACAGCGAATCTCTCAAAGTCAAAGCAAGGATTTCTTTTCCTGATTCTACCCACAGGCCATGCACTGACCTCAGCTGCCCTTCAGGAGGCTGGCACTAAGTCACCAGCTGCTTATCAAGGGCGGGACAGTGGTGACGTGCGGCTCTTCCTCCATGAGCCCAGCCTGGACCTCTGGTGGACACTTGACTCTGCCACATCTTCCCCAGGACAGCGTCTCTGGAGGACCCTGGGATTCAGAAGGAGCTCCGAAAGCGTCTAAGCAAGTGTGCACCTGGGTATGAGGCTGCTCCTGGGAAATATGGGGTTTCCTGGGTGTCAGGTGTGCTAGAAGCTGGGCCAAATAAGTGTTCTGAATGATGATAAGGAGATCTCTGCGCTCTCTCTCTCTCTCTCTCTCTCTCTCTCTCTCTCTCTCTCTCTCTGTCTTTCTCTCTGTCTCTGTGTGTGTGTGTGTGTGCATGATTGTCTGTAGCACTTTGCCATTAAAAACCCCGTCAACTCTAGAGCACACTTCTGAACCACCTGTATCTTCCCCAATCTTCTTGAGAGAGTCCCCTAGAGCTACAAATGGGTCACCGTCCCCTCCAAGCCCTGCCTCCTCCACCAGGAGGAGTGGGTAGGAAGCTAAATGGGGAGACTTGGACCAAGGACAGCAGATAATGGCCATAGGCAGGGTGTTCCCAGGATGCAGAAATTGGCAGACAGCTCGACATCTTAAAGTATGTCCACAAGACCTGGCAAACGTTCCTCTGCAGACCCAGGTTTCGGGAGCAGCTAAAACAGGAGGCAACAGGAGGGGGAACCCAGGAGGGGACAGCATAATGGCAGGCAGTTGGGCGTGGCTGCTGGGGCATTCACTGGCAGGGCAAGAATATATGAGACAGGACTCATTTGCCCCCTCGTGATGTTGCTGTATTTTATGTCTTTCTAGAATCTTCCATCAGAATGTCAACTCCTTCAGAGCAGTCATGGACTCTTTTATTTCTCTTCTAGTCTCCACAGTCACAATATTCAATTATGGTTCTTGAGGCACTCCTATAAAACATGGTGTGACCAGTCAGGATTCTAGGATTTCCCTTCACGGTACAGTCATCGGTCTCTGTTGAGAACACAGTAAGATGTGACCGTATCAGACCTGCGGTCACTCTGAGGCTGACTTTCCTAGGGCTGTTATAACAAAACACGAGCTGAGTGATTTATAACACAAACATCCTGTTCCCCCAGAGCTGGTGGCTGAAAGTGGGAAATCAAGGTGCCTTCCAGGCTCTGGTTAGCTTCTTGACATATGGAGGCTCCTCCCTGCCTCTCCCACCAAGTGAAGGGACCCCTTAGCTTGCAGCCATGTTGCTCCGATTTGTCTCTGTCCCCCACAACATTCTAGAATCCTTGTGTGTCTTTTCTGGGACAGCTCATAAGAATATAGTCACATTTGCTTTGGGGCCCCTTCTACTCCAGCGTGGCCTCATCTTAACTAATTGCACCCCACAACCTACTTTCTGAATGACATTATATTCCGAGATGCTGGGGTAACCACTAGAACCTTCCTTTGTTGAGGTCAAAATGCATCCCAGTAACATTAATTTGTTCAGTGCGACAAGAAGGACATAAGGAGGGGCAAGGGGTAAATGTCAACCGTGTCCCCTTGTGCTGCCCGGAAGTGTCAGGGAGAGGTAAGGACCAGAAGGAACGCATGGCCTCTGCTCCTGGCAAGGTCTAGAGCGGTGTGCTCCAGCTGGGGTTCAGAGGAGAAACTGTACCTTCCTGTCATGTCCCATGTCAGGAAGGATAAGCAGGGCAGGGACCATGGCAGAAAAGAACAAGGCAGCCTTAAATGTTGAGGGATGCTTGGAAATGCCATCTGCCCCGCGCTGGACACCTCAGAAGTCCCCACTGTCCTGAGGAGCTGAGTCATGGCAGAACTGAAGGCGATATCTCCCTTAGGAGGCTATGGAGGGGTACCTTACCCCTGGCGGAGGAGAGCTACCGGGCTCAATCAATGCCTTGCTAGGTTGAGCAACCTGCTGCTCCCCAAACCTGAAGCTCAGCCCCTCTGCTGCCAACTTTGCTCCCCGCCATTTAGAAAGTCCTCAGGGCAAAGGGCATGGGCCTGAGGCCACCAGGCCATCTGAAGCCTGGTTGTGTGTTCTTTTCATGTGGACTATTTACAGGTACAGTGGTTGAAAATCGAGTTACTACAGAAGGTGTTTAGTGAGATATTGTCCCTCTGCTTCATTTACACATCCTGACCTGTCTCTAGTAGACTTTTAGTAGTTTCTTGTGCATCCTTCCAGTTTGTTTTTAAAACTGTATTTTAGTGTGTGTGTGTGTGTGTGTGTGTGTGTGTGTGTGTGTGTGTGTGTGTGTATCACAGTGGATAAATGGAGCCCAATTTTCTCCTTCAACCATAGAGGTCTTGGGGATCAAACTCAACTCATCAGGCTTGGTAGCAGGTGCCTTTGCCCCCAGGCTGGTGTCAAACTCATCATCCTCCTGCCTCAGCCTGCCCAGTGCTGGCTTGCAGGCAGGTATCACTGCTCTATCCGTTGCCTCATTGTGTAGTCAGAGCAGACAGTCCACACTTCTAAACCTCACCGTGTCCCACTTAACTCATCCTGCTCTCTTCCGTGAGGCTTCCTCAGTGTCTTTGATTTGTTGAGACAATGGCTCACACAGCCCAGGCTGACTTTGAGCCCACTCACTCTGTAGCCAAGAATGACATTGAACCCTGGGATTACAGATGTGTCTCTCCACAGCCCAGTTTGCCGGTCATCAAACCCAGGGCTTTGTGCAACCCTCGGCAAGTGCTCTCCCAGTTGAGTCCCACCCCCTGCTGGGAGCTTCCCCATTGTGCAGTACCCCATTGGATAGGTGACAGGGTAGTTTAAGTCATTTAGTGTTTCAGGTAATGCCGTCCTGAGTTCACTGCCCTTTTGTATGCTGTCTGAACGTGTATAACATTTGAAATTTCTGAGTTACCTTTGAAGTAGCCAGAGGACCCAGAATTTGGCTTCTAATACCACTCAAACACCAGCTGTCACTAATACTAGCCTACTTCCAACCGACATCTTCCCTACCACCTTTTCCGGTATCTCATGGTTGGACCTGAGTGATGATGGCCTGTTGGCATCGCAGTGAGATTAAGAAAGAGAATTAATCTTAATGCTTACGTCATCCATAGCGGAAGGTGAGAGCCAAGGAGCCTGACGTGTTCGGCTCAGAAAGCGGAAGGCTAGCTTCTCTGTAAATGGACTCCGCCTTATTTGACTGTCTGGGCCGTTTCTTTCTGTGTCTTAAACCTTGAGCTTGGTTTGTGTTGTGAGGTCCTTGCCCTCGTCTAAAAGGCAGAAGAGAAGGAACTGGGTTGTCTGGTTGTTCTAGCATTGTCTGGGTAGTGGCTTAGTAACCAGCAGTAAAAATGGGTAGAACTACCTGTGAGTTACTTTTCTCTTGGCTGCAATCAAATACCTGATGAGGAGTAGCAGGAGGGTTTATTTGGCTCCCTGAGTGGGAAGGATGGTGGGAGGGATGGCGTTTATGTAGGTGGTGGGAGCCTGTGGCATGGCTTGTTCCCATCTGTCCCAGTGCACCAGGAAGCAGAGAGCTTTGGCCCAGAACCCCTTTATAAATCATAATCCCTAGCTCTACCACCCTACGTCTGTCAGCAAAGCCCCACATCTAAAAGATTCCAGAACCTTCCAAAGCAACATCACCAGCTAGGGACAAAGCATTCCAACTCACTAGCCCATGGTGGGCAACCAGAACCTCATGAGGGGTGATATTACGTAAGGACACAGCCCCAGGGAAGAAGTTTCACCGCTATCCATAGCGCCTTTGGACCCCAAACATGGATGTTGAGCAACTTCTGCATGCCAGGCCCCAGCTGGGTCTGAGAGATAAGATGAAAGAGTTACACCCTGATGCCCACAGCTCTTTTAGGACAGGGCAGCAGAAAGTGCCAGTGTTGCCGGGTAAACGTGGCATTGGCATGACACAGGTGTGTCAGCTGCTCATGAAGGAAACAAAGCAAAGGACTCACCCTGGAGTCAGGAGGTGGGCAGTTCTTGAATCTTCATCTTTTTTTTTTAACAATGCCTGATGCAGGAAGGAAGTGGGGGCCCCAAAGTGGAGGCTGTGAGCTAAGGTGTTGAGCCATCCTGCCCACAGTTCTGATGACTGGCCATGACAACGGCCAGATGGGCTGAGCCTGGTTTCAGTTTTTCTCACTTGCGATCGATTCTTTCCTCCAGCCTGTTAGCCAGGTGGCCTCCTCGTTGGACACTCACCTCTTCCCAATGAAGGTAATAAAACCCAGACTGGGCAGAGGAGAGGAGAGTCAGGACCAGGAAAGGGTGGCTGATGGGTCACAGTATTCTGCAACATCCCCAGAGAGGAGATCTTTAGACTCACAGGCCTGGGCTGCTTGTTGCTTTCATGGCTTTGTACTGGTGCTACCGCCCCCCACAACCTCCCAACCCCCCAACCTCCCAACCCCCCAACCCCACCTCGCACCCCCCCCCCACGGCCCCCAGTTTGCATGCAGCAGCACCTAGCATCTGTGGTTATCTTTGAATAACTGGGTTTTGCTTTACGTGTATTCTTTCTCCGAGTATGGCGGTCGCAAACCACAGCAGCCTGCAGGCAGAGTGGGTGGGAGGGAGTCTGCCGTTTCTCAGACAATGCTCTGGTGTGCAGCCGCAGCTGGTGCTGGCGGGGGCATTGTAGAAAATGAAGGTGCCGGAACAGCCTCTGAGTGGTTGCTGAGGTCTCTTCCTTGTGCTTTAGATGAAGGAGAAATTAGAAAGTACTTGTTACAGGTTGGAAAGGACAACAGATGTCTGGTGGGGTTCAGACAATGGGCATTTCTAGTGCGTGTCACTGTGCTGACTGTCGTGTGGTGACTCAGAGATGTGTCCTGTGCCCTTCCTGTTCTTAGGAACTAGTGATGGGAAGAGGATCAAACTGTATGGCTCACCCAACCTTTCTAGCTTTGCTCCTCAGAAGTTAGCTGTAGTCCTAATGAGGTCAGTGCTGCTCCCTAGAGGACAGAGTCATAAGTTGTCAGAGGAATTATGCCAGAAGCCCAGGAGAGCTTTTGTTGGGGAAGAAAAGTATAAATGGCATAAGGACAAAGTCTTGACATGCTGGGATCCTTTCCCCTCTCCTGCAATCTGTCTAGATTAGAGCATTTCCAAACACCCGTTAAACTGGAAGGTCCCAGGGTGGCGCGCAGTCCTTGTGAAAGCAGGAAGCCACCCACTGGTTTACAGCATCAGAATGGAGGTGCTTCCGAAGTTGTTAGGGTCAGAATCTGGGCTCTGGCAGTGCCACAGCTTGTCCACATGTCCCCCCAGATGACAGCAAAAGAGACACATGGGGAGAAAGCTCAGTGGGCTAAGTGCTTGTGAGCTTGAGTTCAGCCCCCAGTATTCACATCAAAAGCTGGGTGTGATGGCAACGTCTAGTAATCCTAATGCTGGGGAGGCAAAAACTGGCAGATCCTGGGGGAGGGGAGCTCTCTGGCCAGTCAGCCTAGGCTAATCAGTGAGCCCCAGGTCCCACTGAGAGGTCCCTGTTCTTTGATATTCACCTCAAGGAGCTGGGGGTGGTAGCTTGGTTGGGAGAATTGCCTGGCCTGCATAAGGCCCTGGGTTCCATCCCCAGCAATGCATGAAACACCACGTGGTGCTGCATGCTTGTGACCTCAGCACTTGGAAGGCAGAGGAAGGAGGCTCAGGAGTTGAAGGTTATCCTTGGCTACATGGCAACGTTGAGGATAGCCTGAGATTCATAAGGTACTGTCTCAAAAAAAAACAAAAACCCTGTAGGACCCTGCCAAACACCTCCCAACTCCACCTCTCTCTACACTGGTTGTTTTTACTGTTAAAGATTGAATTATGTCTCAATCATGTGGATAAAACTTCCAGATTGGGGATGTGTTTGCCGTGACCTGTGCCACGTCACAGCATGGACATTATCACGGCACTGCACTTGTACATGAGGCTTAGCCCATGTGCAGGAATAACACATGCCTTTGCTTTCTCTGCGTTTACATTTGTGCTTGGTTTTGGTCGCCTGTGCTTCCATTAAAGTCATTTCTTTCTTCATATCCTCACACACAGGCTGGAAAGGGACTTGTCATCCCTTAGACTGAAAAATTCTGTTGTCTCCTACATGGACCTGTTACTTACCTATATTTTTATGGGAGGTGGATTCCATTGGTCTCCCACTCAGTCTAAATATGTTCATTGTCAGGCTGTGTATGCATTGACTGCAATGTCACAGGTCTCAAGGCAGTCATTATGATCATCTTCACATTGACTTACATGCCATTAAAAATTGTGAATTTGGTGGCTGGAGAGATGGCTCAGCAGTTAAGTGCACTGACTGTTCTTTCAGAGGACCTGGGTTCAATTCCCTAGTACCCACATGGTGATTTACAACCATCTGTAACTCCAGTCTCAGAGGATCTGACATCCTCTTCGGCCTCTATGGGCATGTGGCACACAGACATACATGCAGGTGAAACACCTATACACATAAAAATAAACAATACAACTTTTAAAAGACTTTAAAAAGTTGTGGGGGTTTTCCCCCATTAAGACTTCAGTTAAGGCTAAATGATGCAGATAACGACTAGTTTATCTAGAAATTTTATTCCAGGAGGTAAAATATGGGTGTTTCTAAATATTTGCCATGGAGATGGAGCACTTGGGATACCATAGCATTAAAGAATCTCTAAGGTTGGGAACATTCTGTGCTATGTTTACGGAACAGTAGCTGATTGCCTGAGATTGCATGTCTGAGCCCTTGACTTTCTGTTGCTCAGTCAGATCATTAAGCAGCATATGTAGTCAGCTCACACTGGCATGTCCCACTGTCCCACACTGGTGGTTTCATGAATGTGGGCAGATCAATGTCCCACCCTCTGAAGGTCTGTTGATACTTGCAGCATCATTGGGAGGGCCTGCTTTTGAAGTAAATCCTGTATCCCTTCCTGCAGATGTCTCCAAAGGGATTATGACATCCCATCTTCAGGGTACCTGCTTGGACTGAGAACAGTTAATGTGGAAATGTACCTAGTTAATGATCAGCGAGTTATCTCATGTGTGGAGGCATCTCCAGGATGCAGGAGTGCAGCTCCATGCCCTGCTTCCTGCTGACTTACGCGATGAAACTTTCATTAATGATGCCTGAGAAGCAGAGTCCTCCCTAACTCCAAGGCTGGCTCAGCAGGAGAGGAGCTGAGAGGTTTCCAGACTGCTATATAGGCACTCACAAACTACATTAGCGGATATGTGTTTATGTGTACTCCCAGGCCTGATTTGGAACAGTGAGCTCAGAAAGGGCCAGTAGTGTGGGAGCAGAGATGTCACTTGAGGATGACACTGTCTTCAAAATGTACCTGGCAAGAAACATCTAGGGACAGCAATGTCTTGACTAGGGGCAAGGCAGGGCCTGGTTAAGGGACGGGGGTGGGGGAGGAGAGCAACAGAGGCATTATTCTTAGTTCCTAGTCATGAGCTCTGTTGACATTTGATGGCCCGTTGTCGTGGAAATGAACAAAGGGTATAGGAATACCTTGGTTTCATTTTGTAAGAATAATATTTTCACAGAAGGAGAGCTCTTCCTTCCACAGGTGGGTGAGGTCATCTGACACGGCCAGGTAGATCGCCATTGCTTCCCCACGTTGCTTCCCTAATGACTCTCTCCTTCTGTTTTCATGCTGAGTGCATGCGTGTCTGCGTGCGTGCGTGTGTGTGTGTGTGTGTGTGTGTGTGTGTGTGTGTGCGCGCGCGTGCGCATGTGTAAATCTTGATTCTTGTCTATGAGAAATAACATGCACTTTCTTTCCTGTACCCATTTCCCCCTCATGTTCCCATTCCCCTTGGACTCTGTCCTCCCCCGGTACGATCCCTACTTGCCTGTTTTATTCGGATTCTGCATATGAGGGAGCACAGGCAGTCCTTGTCCTATCTAACTCAGCACGATAATCTCTACGTCCACTCATTTTCCTGCAAATGACAATTCTGTTCTTTATGGCAGAATAAATTCTACCATGCGGACATATCACATTGTATTTGTCACTTTATCTGTTGTTGACCGGCATTTAGACTGGTTCCACATCTTCGCTATTGAGACTAATTCTGCAGTAAGCATAGATGTGCATGTGTCTCTGTGGTGCCCCGGCATGAAGTCCTTCAGGTATATTCCCAGGAGTGGTATAGCTGGGTCACGTGATAGTTTGTTTTTAGTTGGGTATCTCCCGTGGAGAGATATGCTGGACACGGACTAGAATGCAGCTGTGGGTCTTGAGGACCAGTTTTGGGATCCTCTGGATGGGAAAGGGGCGAGGTAGTGATCATTCTGGACAATATCTTGCTTCTGGAAGCTCTATCCCCATTCTAGCCCATTATGCTGGATAAGGAGAAGGGCCTGTCCCATGAGACTGTGATGTGGGGCGTGGGGCTGAGATTAGGAATGGGGATAGAGCCAAAACCAACACAAGGATCATTGTTGCTGTTGCTAGCCCTCCCTGGGGCATTTGCCCTGTGCTTCTAGGGCAGAGGTACAACTGAGCAATAACTATGCCTCCTTCTGCTTGGTAAAACCAGGATGTTTCCCCAGAGTGGCGGGAAGGGTGGATAAAAGCATACTAATGGATGCCCCGAGCCATGGAGAAGAAATGACCCCCCCAGGAAAGGGCATGGCAGACACCAGACACCGATTGCTCTTTTAGGCTCAGGAAACCCTACTGGGAGCAGGACAGATGGATCCTGGCCTCAGAGGGCTCAGAGTCCAGCAGCAAGACAGATGCTCTTTGGCTGCACCAGGGATCACTTAATTAGCACGAACAGAAATCCTGAGGAGGGTGTGTGGTCCTTCTTGCACAAGAACATACAACCAAAGGCCTAGCCTGGAGAACTGCAAAGATCCTCTTGTCCAGCCCAAGCCATTCACAGGTGAAACTGAGGCTCAGAGCAGGATAGAAAATTAGCAAAGGTGGCCTGGTCTGGCCTGTGAGTGGTACGGAACGGAAGCCACTTCTGCGCCAGCCCACCCTATCCCAATCCTGCTTTCATCAGAGCTGGGGATGGATTGACATGTGTAGTGAGGGCCAGCTGTATCAACATCTTCATGGACGTCGTTAGACCAAGGGGCTTTTCATGAGGAATATAGTGCATAGGAGAAGAGGTGGATGCTGGTCATAGCCGGCCTACAGGACCCATAGTCCTATTTCATATAGGCAGGAGCTATTCTAAGTAAAGGGTTAATCCCCGTGGGTACCATGTGTCCCTGTGTCGTCACCAGAGACAGTAAGCATGCATGATGCAGTTGCTAAGAAACGAGTCAGCTCTCAGCCACAGCAGGACACTAGGCTTCCCAGCCCTTTTCCTTATTTCCAGTCCCTGAGTGTCTGCGCTAGTCTACATTAGGGCTTCTTAAATGTTTATCCTCATGGGCCTTTTCACCTGAGAAATTTTTATGTGATCTGGGTTTATAGATATAAGAATGCAAATCAAGTATTTGCTAATAGTAAACCATAATACAATTCATTTTAAAGCAATTATTTGATATACATAATCTTCCTATTTATTAAAGAGGAGAGAGATTTTGCATACTAGTAAGGCAGCTGTGTGTGTTTATTTTAACATAAAAATTAAATATTGACTGAATATTTTATACTGCACCTTTAATCAATATTTTGATTTTACAGTCATCAATACTAAGAATGCTGCCTCTATAAATACAAAGTACAAAATGGCAGATGTACGTTTAGGGTGATTTCAGAAATCATTGGAAAGTCTGTCCTAATTCCAGGCCAAAATTCATTGGATAATTTTTAAATGAAACTCAAGTCAGTAATTCAAACACCAATTAAAAATTTATTACTTCCTAGTTATTTGTGTGTGTGTGTGTGTGTGTGTGTGTGCAGAGGTGGTGTTTTTATACATGTGCAGAGACTAGAGTAATCTAAAGATAACTGCTGTAGGCCACACACATGCTGAGTGCCTCCCTAGTACTTAAACCTAAGGCTGTTTAAATCCAAAGCCCCGTGTTCTTTGAACAAAGAAAATGTAACAGTGTCCACTGAGGGTCACATGGGAGCTGAGCACAGGCTCTCAAGCCTCCTAAGGCTCTTGTCACCCATTTGAAGGACACTCTGCCAAGCTGGAAGGGTTTGAAGATAAAGGTGTCACATGAAAGGGTCCAGGTGAGACATCTGTATCACCAGGCCCTCCCTCCCTCTACCAGCTGCCAGCCAGGAGCTGTAACTGCAGGCATGTTTTTTATTGCAAATGAGATAGTGCAATCTTTGAATGTCACATGAGAATGTTTGTGTATGGCAGATAAGACAGTAACTCATAAATGATGGGTGTAGATGGCCGACATCTTCCTGGACCCTAAAATGCCATATGGAAGTTTCCCGGTTATCAGTGTTGACATAATTCAGCCAATGATGTATACAGGGAATTCAGCATAGTCTGGGTTACAGAGACATGCCCTAGAAAATCCAATGGCAACTGAGGACATGTTGTGAGCCAAATTATGTGTCCTCAGTAGACCAGAGCACCAGGAAAGTTCTAGGGGGTGCTTGGGGGGGCGGTGTGTACTGCAGGAAAAGCTCAATGCGCAGTGACCCAGCTAGCCAGGTGTCTTCAGCATTGGCCATCCTGCCCGGTGCTGACACCAGACCTCATGTTCAGCCTTGAGCATTGCTGGCATTTCAGAGCACAGTAGGGAGAGATACCTAGCAACCTGAAGACAAGCCCGGGGCAGGTAAGAGGTCAGAAGTCTACCCACCAACATCTTTAAAAGAAAGGGCTCACTCCTGAGGCAACTCCCCAGCCACTTTTCATATCCTTTCTAAACAGGATCACTTCAAGGAACATCCAAATCTGGGACTGGTGAGACCGTTCAGTGGGTAACGTGCTTGCCGTGTGAGCGTGGGGTTCTGAGTTCCCATGCCCAGCACTTAAAGAAAAAGCCACACACAGTAATGCACACTTGTTAATCCCAGTGCTGGAGGTGCAGAGACAGGGGGATGCCTGGGGTTTGCTGGCCAGTCAGCAAAATCTGTGAGCTCCAGGTTCAGTGAGAAAACTTGTCTTGAGAAAACAAAAAGTTTGAGAAGCAATTAAGGAAGATACCTGATGTCAACCTCTGACCTTCTTGCACATCCACATGCAGCCACAGCTGCAGCCACAGCCACACAAGACAAAATGCAAACGGCACAGAACACCTAAATCCATCCCTTTCTGAGGTGGGCTTTGAGCCTAACCTCCTCCTCCAAAGATGGTCCTGACATTTCAGTCACCGGCTGTCACCCTGCCCCCCCAGCCTTGGCACCCTGCCCTGTTGAACTGCTGTGTCATCCATTCAGCCACTGAAGCTCCTTCCTTGTGTTTCTGCCGCTGGCTCTGTCGTCACTGGTTGCACCCACCCCTCCCCCAGTTCTTAGCCTTCTATGACCTCTCTAGGAGATAATCATGCACTGACTTGGGACATCTCTCATCGGCTGGGTGGTAACCCACCTTGTTCCAAAGAGGGGGAAGGGGGCCATTTCATCCTTGGAGATGCACGCCCTGTTTTTCATTAACTTTTCATTTTGCTGGGCCCGCCATCTCTTCATCTAGAACATGCATCTTTTGAGAAGCAGCCTGGTCTCTGGCAATCTCAGTCTCCACTTTTGAGTATCTGTCTGACTTCTCTCGGTTGTAATCGGGGACAAGGTCTGTCTGGATCCTGAGTGAAGGGCTACTGTCCCAGTTCTGCCTCCTCTGATGCTGGCTGCTTACACACTGCCTTGTAGGGATTCCAAGTCACTACAATGACTGGGAGTTGGCAGGTTTGGGGGTTTGAAAGATGCATTCAATAAGTGTAAGTGTGATTGAATCCAAGGACAGGAGTGCAGAGGAGGGGCTAGGCTCTGCAGAATCCTATGGGCTGCTTCTCCATCGCTGTGCCCAGCATCCCTGACATAGACAGTTTAGGGGAGGAAGGACTGACTTCGGCTCACTCTTTCAGAGGATTCAGTCCATGGTTGCTTGGCCTCATACTCTCCAGAGCACATCATGGTGACAGGAGCATGTGGTGGTAGGGATCTCATGGTGGCCAGCAAGCCAAGTGAGAGGAGGGCGGGAGGAAGGAGGAAGAGGAGGCAGCCAAGGTCAAGCTTTTACCAAGGACATGACTTCCTCCCTGTAGACCCCAACTCCTAAAGTTTTCAGAATTTCAAAATATTGCCACCAACTGGGGGTCTGGGTTTGAACACCTGAGTCTGTGAGGGGCATTTCATATATAAATCATAGCAGGTGCTCAGTAGCTTCCAGAAGGCTTCTGCTACAAATAGAAGCAAGGCCAGCTACAGACAGCCTGTGGAATAATGGAGTGCACACTGGCCTAGAAGAGAGGGCCTCGAGAATCCTTTTCATACACAAGACGTGTTTCTCATGTAACCTTGAGAAAGTCTTGTAAGTCTCGAAGGACATATTTTTGAGAAATTGCTTTGTAAACCTAGAAACAGCATCACTCTACAGTCTGGCCTCTGCCTACTCGGTTGAATTGTGTTTCTTATTCACTTAAGTTAGAGAGGCCAATCTTTTTATTTACAAAGTTGCTTTTCTCCCCGCATTGTAAATATAGTAATAGATTGTATTAAAAAGGGAGAAAATATAGAACAGTGGTTCTCAATCTTCCTAATGCTGTGACCCTTTAATACAGTTCCTCACGTTGTGTTGACCTGCCCCAACCATAAAATTATTTTCATTGTTACTTCATAACTTTAATTTAGCTACTGTTATGAATTGTAATGTAAATACCTGATATGCAGGATAGCTGACATTTGACCCCTGTGAAAGGGTTGTTCAACTCCCAAAGGGGTCGCTACAACCCACAGGTTGAGAACTGCTGATATAGAAGAAAATCAGAACAATCCCTTTAAGATTTCCAGCTAGACAGAGCACCCCTGTTATGAGCCGATCCCCACAGGCTCATAGTTGAAGGCCTGGTCCCCAGCTGGTGGCACTATTTTAGAAAGATGTGAAAACTAGGAGTAGATGCCTAGTCAGTGGAAATAGGTCCTAGGGGTCTGTATTGGGGGCTGTATTTTATCTGCAGGCCCCTCTGTCTCTCTCCCTCTGCCCACCGTGTCCTCCCTGTCATCAATCAGTACAGCCTCTGCAGAGCCCAGAAACAACCGATCTGGCTAAGCACAAACTGAGAGCTCTGAGCCACCAGCCAAAACAAATCTTTCCTCCTTGGGGACAAACTAGCCAAACAGTACAACTGCTAACATCTCCTGTGTGGCCCTTGTCACGCTTTTCCCAAGAGGCACTTGAGGGGTCAGCAGCTGGGAACAGTGCAGGGCAGCACCTTCCTTCTGTCCTCCAAGTCCCCTGGCTTTGCTCCCCTGGGAAGCCTTCCCACTGTGGTTGCTGCCAGAATCCTGATAGCAAGGCCATGAGTTGTGGACTCGGTGAGCACCGGTAGGTGTCTTAGAGGAGGGAATGTTTTCCCCGATCACTTTTCACTGTTTGAATGTGCTTATTGAGTGTGGGTATTTATTGCTGTCACTCGCCATGGTGTGCGCTTGCTAGAGTCACCTGCTGCTGACTCCTGGCCATGGAAGAGTGCTTGCTCATAGTAAATGATCCCAGAGTGAATGAATGAGGACGGTGGCCTCATACAGAACTGGAAGCACCTGATGAGTATTTGCCTCACTTGGACTGAGTGTATGAACTCTAGAAAGGCCAGAATCTTCAATATTATCCATTCACTCTCCTGGATCTGCCTGCAGCTCGAACTTTGACTTCAGCAGAAAGGATGAAAGCTAATTCCATCTTTTATTGCTCCTTCAGCATCTGAGGTATGTTCTCTGTCCATGCTGCTTAGCAAAATGGTCAACATACTCTGCAACATTCTTTCCTAGTTCAGTCTGAATACTCAAACTAACGGTAGACAGAGGGCCCATGTCTTCCCTGTTCCCAAGCCTATTTCCCTTTCTGGCACCATTTTAGTCTATTTTCTGTTACTATAACAAAATACCCATAGCTGGGTATGCCTTGAAAAAAGATGTGTATGCAGTCTACTACCCACAGCTGGATTATATTCTAGTGATGGCATCATGGAGGGATTGC